>NC_138860.1:80653087-82033372 GCF_965194805.1 Balaenoptera borealis | reverse complement strand
GCCAAGCTCACTGGAGAAGGCCTGGGGCAGCAACAGGAGGACGGTGACTCGGACCTGGCGGGAGAATCCCATGCCCAGACTAAGGAAGGCGGCCAAAGTGAGGGTGCCCACCAGGCAGCCCCAGGGGCTGTGCCCTTCCACCAGCAGCTCCAGGAGCCCATAGGCTGTGGCCAAGGACAAGCCCAGGATAAAGCCCCCCGTGCTGCGGACCACGGCCCGCGCCATGCTCGGCTCCTCTGCCCCCAAGGGGTGCGCCGCATCCTTCATGACTTTGGGCATATGGCTGCGGAGACTAAACGTTTCCCTGTCTCCAGGCGATGCCCACCAGGTTCTGTGGCTCTTAAAGGCCCTAGAATTTCTCACCGAATTCTAAGGTTCCGGAGGGCTTTTGCTGTATCTTGGAATTCTTTATCCAGTTGCAAAGGGATAGGTAGGTTTCTAATCTCCACATTTCACAGCAGAGGGATTAAAAGACACAGACCCCAGACAGGTTGTGGGTGAGGCGGTGGAGACAGAAGCAGAACCTCTCGTCCAAGGACATCTTCGAGGAGACTTCTGGGATGAGAGAGTGTTCATCCAGAACACACTTATGGCCATCAGACCTCATCAGAATGGAGCAAAAGGGCAAAAAAGGAAACTACCCCACACCAGTGAGTCAGTCACCAGAGACCCCGACCCTTCCCAGTGACTCCCAGCGACTCCCAGCCCCCACTCCTCTCACCCAATCTCTCCTGCAGGACCCCAGCCCCTTCCCCCACTTTGGGGTCCCCCAGCCTCCACCCCCTCATCCGGTGCCCTCCTCCGGCCTAGCCCTTTCTTCTTCTCTCGCTCATGTCTGCCCCACTTCCCCAGGGTCCCTCATCCTCCTTCAGGATCCCCCAAGTCCCTGCCACCCTCATCCAGATTCCCCCGGCCTCTACCCCACTGCAAGCCCCTAATCCTAATGAACCACGCCCCAGCCGGAAGAGTGGTATGTTGGCCTTGCTGGGCTAAACTCTTCGACCTTTCAGCGGTGCAGAGGTTCCTGAGCTGGGGGCTGCCCGTCTCCTGTAGCCGATTCCTGTGGCGCCAGCGGGGCGAGTTTCCGGTCAGTGCTTTCCTGCTGGGGGCAGGCACCGGGGGGCTCCTGGCCATAGGTGAGTATAGAGCAGAGGTCAGGGGTGGGGCCCATCTTTTGACCTTTGGCTTGACCCTGTATCCTTAGGTCTCTTTCAGCTCCTGGTGAACCCTATGAACATCTATGAAGATCAGAAGATGGTGACGTTGTACAGCTTGGTGGGTTAGTGCCAGGCTAAGGACAGGGACACAGCCCAGCCCTGGGTGCCCAGGAAGGAGTCTGCACTTGTTTCTTCTGTTCCCAAGTGTCCCTTGTAGCCTCAGCCTTGTCTTGGGCTTTGAGAGGAGGGAAGAGGCCCCCAGTCTACAGAAGAAGACACAGTCCTTGCCCGCTAGAGTCTCCCCAATCTGAGGGACTCCCTATTACCCCCATGATATGGTCCAAACCCCACCACCATTCATAATCCCCATCTCTCCTGACCTCTCTGGTCTTGTTTCCTGCTGCTTCTGATAAATTCAATTCATTCACTCATTCATTCATTTACCACTAACTGAGCACTTGCTAAGGATTCAGCAGTGAACAAGGTTGACAAGCACCCAGCACTTTTTAAAAAAAGTTTTACACTCCTAGAGCTTATAATATATAACACATATTACATACACATACATACATTGTAATATATAGTGCATACTTGTATATATACATGTGCAGTGACAGCTACAATATAAATCTAATGATTTCTTTTTTTTATAATGATTTCTTTTTTTTCTAATTGACATATAGTTGATGTACAATATTATGTTAGTTCCAGGTGTACTACACAGTGATTTGACATTTGCAGACATTATGAAATGATCACCACGATAAGTCTAGGAACCATCTGTCCTCGTACAAAGTTACTACAATATTATTGGCCATGTTCTTTTTTAACTGAAGTACAGTTAATTTACAATGTTATATTAGTTTCAGGTGTACAGCATATTGATTCAATATCTTTATAGATTATACTCCATTTAAAGTTATTATAAAATATTGGCCGTATTTTGGTCAATAGGGATATTGACCAAATTCTTTATGCTATATATTATATCCCTGTGACTTATTTATTACATAGCTGGAATTTTGTACCTCTTAATTCCCTTCAACTACTTCCCCCCTCCCCGACCCCACACCCAGCTCTTTCAGAGTTTACGTTCTCTTTCAAGTTTACATTCTAGTGGAGAGAGTTAGACAACACATGAACAAGAAATAAACAAGAGCATTTCTGATGGTGACAAGTGGTATGAAAAAAGTAAACCAGGGGGATGTGATAGAAAGGGATTGGGTGCTAGCTTGAGTAGTCAGGGAAGGCTTCTCAGAGAAGGTGACATTTGAATGGAGACCTCGTATCAGGAGGTGTTGGGCCGCAAGAACAGAAAACCCACCTAAAAGTGGTTTAACCATAGAGGGAGTTTATCATCTCATATAACAAGTTTCAAGGTAGAGTGGTTTTGGAGTTTGGATAATTCAGCAGCTCAGTAAGCCCACCAAGACGCAGCTTCCTTTCGACTTTTTTCTTCTGCCGTCTTTGGTCTGTAGATCATTCCTCTTCGGGTCATGAAATGGCTGCAGCAAATCCAGGCATCACATCCTCATACAGGAATGTCAAAAGAGCAGAACATTCCTTCCTCATGTCTCTTATAAGAACAAAGAAAACTTCCCGTAACCCCCCAGCCAACTTCCCCCACACCTCTTTGGTCAGAGCGACAGCATGTGTCCCTTCCTAACACTGTCCCAGGCAAGGGGCTCGGACATGGCATCATCCCCGGTCCACTGAATGATCTACCTCTATGGGATACCAACAGGAAACTACTTTTTTCCCTGACCACTGTATTCCAACCTTTCTCCCACTGATGACCTCTCACACAGACCCTTAGCTTTCTGGTGATTTTAATCTAGAAGACCTAGTCCTGCTTCAGTAATTATGACTGTTTTTAGGGTTTAAGAGGTCCAATCCAGTCTACGTCAAGATTTCAATCTCACGTCCATTCTCAAACATCTTCCCTCCTTACCGCCCCCTTGCCCCGCAGCTCAGGCCTGATCCCTGGCGTGAGGTCCCGCGGTGGAGAAGGGGGCATGGCCTGCTCACTCACTGTTTTTCTCCACTTCCTTCCCCTTCTGGTTCTTCTGATGTCAGAAAGGGGATTAGAAGAATTAGAGGAAAAGGGACAAAAGTCTGAAGTCATCGATACTGTTTGAATTCCACCGCCTCTGTGCGGCGAGTGCTCACATCCTGGCTGTCTCAGGGGGCCCATTCATGGTCCCGCTGGAGGCTCTGTGTGGACCGCACAGTGCCCAGTTTCCTGCTGAGGGCAGTTCTCTTTGACTGACTTCGAATGAAGCTCCCTGTAGCTCCTACAGGCCACCTGCAGCCTCTTACTTTTGGATGCCTCCACCCAAGCAGGCAGAAGGTCCCCATCCCAGAGGGATGGCTTGAGGCCTGCTGCCCTCCACACGTCTGCTTGTCCCAGAGGAAATGCACACATCCTTGCCCTGCCAAACTGGGAAAGCAGGGCCCCTTGCAGCTGCCCTCTCCCCTGTCATGATGAGAAGCGAGTACCACTCTCCACGTTCATGTTTCCCTGACACTCCCGGGAGGCCCTGCTGAGCACGTCCGTGAACTCTCCTCCCTCTCTGTGCTCCGGTGACAGCCCTGGGGTGGCCCTGCCAGGCTCTGCAGCTCAGCGGACGTCCAGCTGGGAGGGATGAGCCAGGTTCCCCTTCTTGCAGCACCAGCTTCAGAAGGATTCTCTTGGAGTCTGTCACTAGGCATGAGGAAGTGGACACCCATCCTCTCCTCAGACTCTCCTCCCATGTCTGCCTACTCTCACCACTTCTCTCTACGTCCAGAAAACTCAGATTTCTGGTCTTGTCTTTGTATAGACTGGTTGGGGTAGAGGGGTGAAAAACCAGTTTTGCTCTTTTGGTAAAGCCCAGACTGGGATCAGCAAGTTCCATGGGGTTCTCTTTAGAATGTAGAGCAATGCTTGGTCAACAATCATCCTCAGAATGTAGGACAACTATTTGTCCACTATCGTCCTCAGCTTGAGTCTTGGCCAAAAGGCCAAAAGGCTGGTGGAGCCGGCCAGGTGAAGACTAGGAGGAGGAGTGCTCCTGGCAGGGGGAACAGCGAGGGCAAAGACCTGAGAGGAGGAATGGGCTTGGCAAGTTCTAGGAACAGCAATAGGCCAGCGTCAGCGGACGCGGTGGGCGAAAGGCTGAGTAGCATGAGATCACTTAGGCAGGGGCCAGCCAGATCACGGAGTCGGTAGACCGTGTTAGGAGAGCCTGGATTTGTTCCCAAGTGAGATGGAAAGTCATTGCACGGTTTCAGGCGGAAAAGGGACATGATCGGATTTACATTTTTACAAGATCCCTCTGGCTGCCTTGTGAAAATTGAAGTTTAGGTTAGCAAGAGAGGAAGTAGGGGACTAGTTAGTCCCAGTGAGAGACGCTGGGGACTCTACGAGGGCAGTGCAGATGGAGGGAAGAGTCAGGACTTGGGATTTGCTTTGGCGATCCTTGGGAGAACACTCTATCCACACAGGAATCTTCTAGGTTCCCTGACCAGTTTATGCTGTTCCTTTGGCCTGGAATGCCTAACAACACTTACTCATCTTCCAGGCCCAGCTGACACATCACCTCCTTTGTCCAGCCTTCCCAGCCCCACCCGCCCCCGCAGAAACACCCGCTCCCTCCTTGGCTCCCACAGCTCTTTGTAAGCACCTCCCTGTGCACTTAGCACTTGGTGTTGCAGTCATTTGTTTACCCGTCTGTCTCTCTCCCTGGATTATGAGCTTCAAGGAGCTCACTGTCTCCCTGCAGAGACCACAGGGAGACACATGTGAAACTGCTAAAACATACCAGGAGGTACACGATTAAGGGCTAAAATTAGGGACCGAGATGGTGAGTGCGGTAGGTGTCAGAGCACGGGGAATACTGAGGTGGCTGTGACCTCTCTTCTGACTGCTCTGAGCACCAGTGCCTGTTTCCAGAATTTTTCTCTTGCTCTCTCTGCTCCCTCAGTACCTAGGGTTAGTGTGAATCCAGCCTGGAAAAGGGAAGTGTTGGCCCCCTTCCCTAACACAAACCCACACACTCATACACACACCAAGTCAGTCATCGACCCTGGCTTTTCAATCTCTAGCCATCTCTCCAAGCCCTTCCACAGGCTGCCACACAGTCGAACTCTGTAAATGGCTCTTCAATAAATGAATGCATGAGTGGCCTAGAAGGCCTATCAGAGTCAGTGTAAGTGGGACAAGGGCGGCACGGTGATGGTTCTAGAAGGGAGTTGTGGGGGGTGCGTGCTCTGCTAAACCTGGTGGCTTAGCGTCCTGACTCTGCCTCGCCACCTCCTGGGCTCTCCTGACAGGCTTGGGGGCCATAGGCTGGGGGACCTCCCCTCACATCCGCTGCGCCAGCCTCCTGCTAGTACCCAAGATGCTGGGCAAGGAGGGCCGGCTCTTTGTGCTGGGATACGCCTTGGCCGCCATCTATGAGGGTGAGTGTGTGCTCCTGGGTACCAGTTAGTGACACTGAAGCAGTGACCCTGGGTGGGCCATCCATTGAGAGCCAGGCCTGGTGAAGGAGAAAGAGTAGGGGTCTTAATCCCAGCTGTTCCAACTTGCTGTGTGTCCCTGAGAGAGTTCCTCCACATCTCTGGGCCACCTTAGTTTACACAGAGAAAAAAATCAGGGGTTGAATGAGATGACCTCTCACCAGCTTCTGAGGCCCATCAGTGTACAGTTCTAGAAGGTGGTCACTGCCCGCAGAGCAGGAGCTAGGGATGGGCTGAAGAAAGTTAATTGGCTCTAGAGGGAGATAATCTACCAGGGCATCTTCCCCCAGGACCAGTGGCCAACCTGCGGCACAACCTCAATGAGGTGATAGCATCGCTCGGCTGCACTGTGGAGCTGCAGATCAACAACACCCGCTCGGCCTGGCGTGTCTCCACAGCCCCCCTGCGGGCAGTGTTCAAGGACCTGCTGGTCAGGACCCTACACAGGCAGGGCCTAGGGGTCCCTCTCCCCGCAGGGCCTAGGTGACCTGAGCTGGGACCCTGGACTTACAGTTTCCCAATGGGGGCGGTACTGGCATTTTTGACAGAACTGTTCCCAAACATTGCAGGATGTGCCCTGGTACCTGGGCACTAAATGCCAGGAGAGCCCCCGCCCCCAGCCACTGGGACACACCACACACACACTTCCAAACACCTGAGTAGGTTGTACTCTGGGCAGATGAGCTAGAATGTCAGGAAACTGGGGGCCCTGGCCTTGAGGAGTTTGGAAACTTTGAGGATCAGGGGAGGAGGGAATTGGGTACTGGAGATTGGAAGAATTGGAAAGTTGAGGAGTTGGGGAGAGAAGGGCTGAGGGGCTTGGGAGTCGGGGACACTGAGATGGCACAGTGGCCTGAGAGGTTGGTGATGAGGGGTGAGGTCCAAGGACCTGGGGAACCCTTCCTTGACTAACCAGGACCTGGGATGGGAGGCCTCAGGAGGAGCCGGGAGCCTGGGACGTAAGCGGAGCAGGGGCACCTGGGGAGGAGAGAGGGCTCCCAAGGACTAAGAACAGTGGGCAGTTTGAGGCGAGAGGCCATCTCTGGGCCTAGGCTCCCTATAGGCTTGAGGTAAGAGCCCAAAGCTTGGCTAATAGAGGAAGAACAGGCTGTCTGGCAGCAGAAGCTCTAAGCTCGCGTGCCTGACCCCTTTCCTCCCTCCGACTCCAGAGCAGCAAAGAGTCATTGAAAGCCAAGACTCAGAACATCACCAACTCCTTTGAGGAACTGGATGTCCAGGTGAACAGTGAGAGTGGATACGCGCCCGAGGATGCCGAGGGCTCGGAGGAGACAGCCCCAGGCAGAGAGACCCTCCGCGCCTCAGCCTTCAGACACCGCCTCTCTACACAGAAGATGTATGAGCTGAAGACCAAGCTGCGTTGCTCCCGTGAGGGGGGATCCCTGGGCAGGAGAGGGCGGGGAGGGCTGCCGGGCCAGGGCTCCGGGTCAGGGTGTGGGGACCTCAGACCCCCCATTGCCCCTTCCCGCAGATGTGGTGAACAAGGCCATGATAAACTGCCGCCGCTGGTTTGACCAAAAGCACAGAGAGTGCACTCAACGCATCTGGGTCCCACTGCTCAACCACCTGCTCTGCCTGCCCATGAAGTTCAAGTTCTTCTGTGGCATTGCCAAGGGTCAGCATAGTGGCAGGAGGGTGGGGAGCACCAGGGATAGGGATCTGAGTCCTTGGGGACCACTGGGCAGGTGTAGGGCAGGAAGGCATTCAGGAGGGCAGGCTTTCAGCTCTGAGGACACAGCATCCCCAGGGTCCAGCCCTTCCAACCGACCAGCTTTGTGACTCAGGTGAGTTTACAGCAAGGCTCTCAGCTTCGTCTCTTCATCTGAAAGATGGGCATAATGATAGTACTCATGCCATTAGGGGTTTTTGAGGATTTAAGGGGATAACACATGTAAAGCAGGTAACAGAGCTGGCCCACAGAGGAATTGCTCTATTAAGTACTGGCTATCATAATTAGTGTTTGGTATGGTTATAGACAGGTGAAAAAAACGGGGGAAAGAATTCAAGGAGAGTGAAGAGGGGAAAGACTCAGGGTGGTAGAAAGTCACGGGCAGGGACTTTCAGTGGTTAGGGCTCCGCACTCCCACTGCCAAGGGCCCGGGTTCAATCCCTGGTCAGAGAACTAAGATTCCACAAGCCACATAGCGCAGAAAAAAGAAAGAAAGAAAGAAAGAAAGTAAGTCATGGGCAGAGAGACAAAAAAGCAGCATGAAGAGGATCACGGGAAGGGAGGACTAGAGGCCGGGCCCAGGGAGACCCCTCACCTGGGCCCCCTGTCCACCAGTGATGGAAGTTTGGTGCCGTAGTCGCATCCCAGTGGAAGGCAACTTTGGGCAGACCTATGACTCCCTCAACCAGTCTATTCGTGGCCTGGAGGGGGAATTTTCAGCCACTATTAACCTCAAGGTAGGAGAAGGGCAGTGTGAGGGTGGGGGGAGATGGAGAATGGGAGGAGGGCACAGGGAACAGGGCGTGAGGAAGAACAAGGGAGCGGGCACAGGAGGGAGGTGGCTGGCTGTGAGGGATGGGGAAGAGACGAGGAGTGGTGCTGGGACTGGGTGACAGGAGAGGGAGGGTGCCGCGCCTGCGGCATGCAGGGACCTGACTCTGGATGGGTGGTCGGCCAGGTGTGAGGAAGTGTCAGCTCATACAGGTACAAGACTGTGGCAAGGAGGGCAGCGAACAGAAGGCAGCGGCAACTCCCAAAGGTCCGGGGACAGGAGTGGGGGCATCAGGGGAGAGAAGCCACAGAGAGGCTGGGAGGCTGGGTCTGGGCCTCTGAGTCGGCACCCGGGCCCGTCCACCAGGAAGAGAAGCGGGCTGGGGTGCTGGGCCTCAACACGAGCTGGGAACACGTGAGCACCGAGGTGCGGGACTACGTGAGACGCCAGGAGGCCCAGCTCGAGTGGGTCCTGCGGCTGCTGCACGTGCTGCTCTCCTGCACCTTCCTGCTCGTCCTCCACGCGTGAGTCCTGAACCTCCACCCAGATGCCCCTTCCTCCACTCTGGATTGGAGCCCTGCCCTGAGGGAGGCCCTAAGAACGGAGCTGCAGAGCCCTCCTCCGACTCTGAATGTGAATGTTCTTGTGCCTTTAACTTTGCCTTTTTATATAGCTGGGATCGCTGTTTACCCAAAGGTAAAGGAAATGTGGACATTTTGTCAGAAGAAACGTTACCCATGTTCCCACCACCTTAAAAGGGCGACCGTCTTCATTTATCTACCTCCTTCCGGCCTTTATCCCAATGCTGACTTTTTTTTTTTTCCACTTTTAGCTTTGACTTTTGATTTTTTTTCTTGCCCTTCATATTCCCCTTGGCTCTGACTTTGTGCCATTTTTATCGTCCAACTCTGCTTTCATTTTCTCCCGCCTGCTGCGTTGGCTGCTACTTTCCCTCCATTTGGACCAAAGTCCTCAACCCCACCCAGCCTGGCGTCCAGCTGGGCTGCCCTGAGCCTCACTCAGCTTCCCTGCTGACCTCTGGACCCTCTATTTCCTGTCTCCACCCCCAAATGCCTGAGATGGGCAGGGGCTGGGCAAGGGCGGCCACAGGGGCGCCTGCTCTGGCTGCCCGTTTGTGGGGCTTAGGGTGACTGCAGGTGAGTGGTTATGTGTGTGCCCAGGGCCCTGTGGGAGGACAAAGATCAATGAGCCATATTCCTGCCTTCAAGAAGCTCAGGGTCTAGGGGAGGCAGGCGAGGCATCCACAAAATAGAGATGGTTCAAGGGCTGTACTATGGACTGGCTCTCGGGACTGGTATGGGAGCTGAGGAGGGCCCCTGCAAGGGCCATAACTGGGCTTCAAAAGGCTGCAGATGGGGAGCTATGGTCAAGAAGAGGAAAGGTGTTCTCTTGAACCAGGAATCTGGCATTTGTGGGATGTGGAAGGCGGAGGCTGGGGTTGAGGACTGGGCTGAAGTGGGCATGGCCAGAACAGTCTGGAAATCCCTGCAGGAGGGCCCTGAACTGCCCCCCAGCTGCAAGGTTGCAGGGTGGACTGGAACAGCCTGGAGGCAGGGAGGCCAAGGTGGGTCAGAGATTAGGGAGCCTGAGTGGCGTGGGGCGTGGCAGGAAGTTGGCCTGAGATGGAGGGAGGTAGGGGGAAGGTGCAGCAGGTCTCAGAGCCAGCTTGGGGAGGGAAGGAAGGAGGCACAGAGTCAAAAGCCACTTCCAGGTTTTCAACCTGGGTGAGGTCACTCACTGAAGGGGCTGAGCTGGCTGAGGGGCGGAGACCAGACTCAGGAGGCCCAGGCCCAGCAGCGCTAGGTCTCTCCACAAGGGGGCGCCCAGAGTCTTTCTTTGCATTTATAGTTACTTCTATCCTAAAGGCAAAGATGTGGATTTTTACAGGGTCCCAGAACCAACAGCATTGGAACTTATGTTTCACAGTTTACAGAGCTTATTTAATGTACTTTTACAGTTTTAAACACATTTCCAACAATTAACATTTTTTCCTCAGGAAACTGAATCATTATGTGGGACTTTGGGAGATAGATACACAGAGGAGGGTTACACTTGCGCGGGCACACACACGCACACACGGAAAACATCGCCGTACTCAAGGGTGTGTCAGAGGAGAAGGGAAATGATGCTTGAGACGAGTTTTGCTTGAAGTGACCTCCGGGAGATGTTTTGAGGGCTCGGCCAAGAGGCAGGGACTTGAGAGGTGAACGTGGGAGTCAATGGATCAGGTGATTTCTGCAACCTCGAGGGGTTTCCTTGTCTCCGTGCCTTTGCTCCTGCTGTTTCTTCTGCTTGATATTCATCCTGAAAGTTCCATGCCTGGGAAACCTTCCCCTACCTCCCAGGCACACGCATGCACTTACACGACGCTCCCTCCCCTCCTCACCTCTGTTACGTCTCACCAGTGTGTATGTGCATGTCTTTCACTGGACCGTGGACTGCTGGAGGGCAGGGCAGAGCCTTCTTCTCCTAGGATGCAGATGGTGCTCAGTGTGTGCTGGGTGGCCAGCTGACTGTGCATCAGGGAGGCCCATGGTTGGGGGTGGGTGAACCTGGAGGCGATGGAGACACCCTCGTCCACAGGTGCTTCTCCTATGTGGACAGCTATAACGGGGACATCCGCTTCGACAACATCTACATCAGCACCTACTTCTGTCAGATCGATGAACGCAGGAAGAAGCTGGTGAGTGGGCGCAGCCCTGCCCAAGGGTGCCCTGCTCTGCGCCCTGTGTGGCTTCACGCTCCAGGAGGGCAGAGGGGAAAGGGAGAGGGCGCTCAGTGTTCTCACCGTGTGGACATTTTTCCCAGGGCAAGCAGACTCTGCTGCCGCTCCGCAAAGCCGAGAAGAAAACCGTCATCTTCCCCTGGGACCCCACTATCCAGGCCTCAGAAATGAGAAATGTGGTGAGGATGGCATGGAGGGCAGGCCCCTGGATCCTACTAGAGGCAGGGATCTGCGGGGTGGAGGGCAAAGGCGTCAGAGGGGACTCCATGCCAGGGCCAAAGGCGCTGCCCAGCTCTGCCCCTCCTGCTCCCTGGGCAGATAAGGGAGCTCGCGGAGACACTGCCCGTGCTGCTGCTGCTACTACTGCTGTGTGGCCTGGACTGGGCTCTCTACTCCATCTTCGACACCATCCGCCACCACTCCTTCGTGCAGTACTCCTTCCGCAGTGAGCCCGTCCCCACCCCAGGCTCCAGGCCCAAGAGACAACCCCCTGGAGAACTCCCACCCCTGTGCAGCCGCCCCACTCCAATTCTTCCAATTTCCTCACCTCCTTCTGCATCTCGGCCCCTCCCTGTCCTCCTTAGGGTCAAATATCAGCCCTGCAACCTGACAGCTATCACTGGGGGTCTCTCTTTTCACCCCCCTTTATATCTACCAAAAGGAGGAATTAATACTCAGTGAAGGGACGGAAAGTCCTGTGCAGTTGAGAAGTATTTGTATGCCTTGACCTCTCCCCTACATCCAGTCCCCAACCTGCCCCATCCCCGTAACTCCAACTCTTTCCTGACTCCCCGCCTCACACACACCACGTCCCCTATCCTGGCTTCAGGCAGTCATAAACTGGAGGTGAAAGTCGGGGGAGACTCCATGCTTGCCCGGCTTCTTCGGAATACCATCGGGGCCCTGAACACCTCCTCGGAGATGGTGGTGGAATCCAACAACATGCGTGAGTGATGCTGAAAGTTTGGATCAGAGGAATTGAGGGCTGGGAGGGCCAGGGTCTTTCCAAGACAAAGAGTTCGGGGACTGGGCCTTGGCTGTGGCGAGATGGGGATTGGCGTGCTTGCATTGGAGAAATTAAAGTAGGGAACATCAGGTCAGGCTTGAAGAGTTGAAGGATGACAGGCTTGGGTCAGAGGAGTCTGAGGGCTGGGGCCTTGGGGCCATCTGGTCCCAGCCCTCTGGAGCAGTGCTGTTCAACAGAACTTTCTGCCGTGATGGAAAATTTCTACATCTGTGCCAAGTTGAGCAAATAGCTTCATGGGCCTAGTGGCTATAATACCGACAACACAGCTCTGCAGGGTGAGGGGCAGGCAGGAGGAGAACAGGGTAATCAGAGATTTAACCCACACCCCACTGGCATGGGGAATTCAACCCAGAGCCGCGGCCGGTCCTGGCCAGAGCCCTGACAGGCCTGCCTCCTCTGCCAGCCTGCCTGCCCCAGCCCGTGCCCCTGAGTACCAGGGCCTATCTGAGGGCTGCACTACCAAGCAGCCTGCTAGTGTGTCTCTGCCTGCTCCAAGCTTTCGGCTACCGGCTCCGGAGGGTCATCGCAGCCTTCTACTTCCCCAAGGTGCTCCTCGCCCCGCCCTCTCCACCCCTACATGCACACACACACCAGCCTGAGCCCAGCTCCCCACAAGCCCCATCTTTGGGGAATGTCTTCCTCCTCTGTACTGTCTCCCTGGCCCCAGCGTGAGAAGAAGCGGATCCTTTTCCTCTACAACGAGCTCCTGAGGAAGAGAGCAGCCTTCACCCAACTGAGGAGGGCCACCATCGTGAGGCGGGCGCGACAGCAGAGGGCTCCTGTAAGTCCAGGCCTGTGCCCCTGGCTGGGTCTGAGAACTGACGGGGAGGGGCATCTCCCCTCAGTCCACCCAGCCCCCACCAAGGTCCCAGGCCTACTGATGCTCAGTGAGTTCTGATGGGATGCATGCCAAGGGCCCTGGTCATCCAGCTCCTGGAGGTCAAGGCTGTGTCCATCTCTGTGCCCCAGGATTCAGCCCAGCCTGAGATCCTAAGTGGACCATTGGGAAGCAGGCAGAAAAGGGGAATCAGATTTGATACCATCAGGTCAAAGGAGAGCAAGAGGAGTTCATCAGAAACAAGGGACCCAAGGCAAAACCACAGGTTCTTCTGAGAGGGCTTCAGACCAGAACCTCAGTGCAGTTCCATCGGTGGGTGGGGTGGGAGAGTTGGTGGATGAGGGGAAGCAGGTGGGCTGGGGATCAGGGAGGCTTCATGAAGGGGCATGCAGTGTACAGAAAGAGCACACCGTCGGAAGAACCAGGCTCCAGTCCACACTCCCTCATTAAGCTGTGTGACCTTGGCCATGGTCTTCACTGGACCTCAGTTTTTCCTCTGAAGAATGGGGAGTTTGGACAGATCTGTAAGGCCTGCTCACTAGAGATCAGTAATAGAGTGGTGGTCAGGTGTGGGGCTCTGGTGCCAGAGAGCCTGGGTTTGAATCCTGGCTCCTCTCCTTATTACGATGACAATTGTGTGATCTTGAACACACTTAAATGCTGAGCCTTGGTTTTTCCCTTCTGTAAAATGGAGTTAACTACTCCATCTAGTTGTAGTAAGGATTAAATGAGTTTCACTGTCATGGTGCAGGCGCATAGCAAGTTCTATACGTGTGTTAGTTGTCACTGTGTGATCCTAGGCAAGTGATCACCTCTCCAAGCGTCAGTTTTCTTGCCTGAAAAAGAGATGATAACAACAATATCTGCCTTACATGGTTATTGTTTGAATTGAGTTAATTTACTTACAGTTTCTTGGTACAGTGCCCAATACTATTTCAAAAGCAAGTGGCAGCCACTCTTATTTAATCAGCCCTAACAAAGCTCATAAAAGTGAGAGACTGTGTTTGCTTAACTTTTTCCTCCAGTGCCTAGATCCCATAACTCCCATGACACACAGTAGGGGCTGAATGAATGTCTGATGAAAAAATGAACATACTACAGGAGGAGGTGAGCTCCATGTCCTTCTATTCCACCATCTTGATCCAGCCTCCTAAGAAACTCACTGAAAATGAACATACTATGATTCCATGACCAGATCATGGAGTTAACTGGATTTTGATGGGTAGATAGAAATGTGAAGGGCATTCATTCCAAGCTAAGGGAACAGAATGTGCAAAGACTCAGAGTCCAAAGGGAATGCCAAGTGCCAGAGCTAGTCTAAGGAGAAACTGGCACAGAAGATGCGAAGTTCAGGGAGGGGTAAGTTGGAGCAGAGGCTAGAAAGAGACCAGACTGTGGAAGGCTCAGAAGGCCAAGCCCAGGAGTTCTGCCTTTGTTTGGCAGGCAGTGGAGCCCCTGGAGTTTCTTTCTTTCTTTCTTTCTTTTTTTAATATTTATTTATTTATTTGGCTGCGCCGGGTCTAAGTTGCGGCACGCGAAATCTCCATTGCTGCCTGCGGGATTTTCTTTGCGGCATGCGGGATCTTTTAGAAGCAGGACGCAGGCTCTTAGTTGTGGCATGTGGGATCTAGTTCCCTGACCAGAGATCAAACCTGGGCCCCCTGCGTCAGAAGCACGGAGTCTTAACTACTGGACCACCAGGGAAGTCCCCCCTGGAGTTTCTTGAGCAAAGAGCATCTGATAAGGTGGCCTGAGAATTCCTGGCAATTGTGCGGAGAGAGGGTGGGAGAGGGAGGGAGCATAATGAGCCAGGCTTGTGATTTGGAATCAGGGTACCTGCGTCCAGGCAGGTTTGATTGTTCAGTCTGTGCCTTTGGGAAAGTCACTTAACATTTATGAGATTCATCTTTCTAATCTGTAAAGTGGGGGGGAACACAATAGTGATAGTCTTATCTGCCCTACTCACTTCTCAGCCCCACGGTGAGAATCAAATAAGGCGATTTATGGTAACGTGATGATGGTAGTTGCTGTTACTGGCTGGGAGAGAATCGAGGCTTCATCCTCCCACTCTCCATCACGGAGTGAGGGAGGCTCTCTAGGACCCACTTGCATAGCACCCTCGCCCTCCAGGGGTCTTCTTTGCCCAATCCAGCTTCCTCCAACATGTGGGCATAGTCAGGGGTTGAGACTTCAGACAAGAAGCGCTAACAGGCTCTAAACCCCCTTTGCCTCCCAACAGCGCCGCCACCTGGCGGACATCCTGCACCGCCGCTGCCTGCCCCTCTTGCGCCCCTGGCTGCGCAGGCGATGCGTGGTGTGCCAGGCACCCGAGACGCCCGAGTCCTACGTGTGCCCTACGCCGGATTGCGAGGCGGTGTACTGCCGGTCGTGCTGGAACGACATGCGGCAGCGGTGCCCGGTCTGCACACCCCGCGAGGAGCTCTCCTCCTCCGCCTACAGCGACAGCAACGACGATGCTACCTACGCGGAGTGAAGGGGCGTCCTGCTGGCTCTCCCACCCGCTCCTTCCTGTTTAATAAAATGCTTTGTACACGCCTGCTGCCCGCGCTTCGCAGGGGTCCGGTACGGGAGGGCGAGCCGGGCAATCGGGGGAACTGGCCCGCCTGATCCGACAGAGCCTGGCGGCTGACTTGAGGCCAGAGGGCAGTGAAGCTGCTAGGAAGGCGTCGGGACCCAGGGCCGGGTGGAGGCGCGACTACCAAGCCGGTCGGACCGGGCCTCGGCTCCCATTTTGCACAGTAGCCGGGAAGCCGCTGTGCGGATCAGCGCTGGCCCTGCGGGAGTCGGAGTCATGGGCTAGGTCCACGCCTCTTTGGGACCCGGCGCGCTGTGGGGGCGGGGCCTTCCGAGGGCGGAGCCTGGCTCTGGGCCGGGTGGGAGGGGGCGGGGCGGGGCCTGGTGGCTGCGCCGAGCCGCTAGGTGAGCGAAGCAGACCCGGCAGCCGCGGCTCCTCGCCACTCCGCCCAGCACCTGCTGCCCTCGCCCGACCCCAGGCGCTGCTGCCATGCGGCTGGCGCTGCTCTGGGCCCTGGGGCTCCTGGGGGCGGGCAGCCCTCTGCCCTCCCGGCCGCTCCCAGATATAGGTGAGTACCCTGCCAGCAGTGGGCCGGGGGGCGGACTGGGAGGACGCGCAGGGAAGTCGGGAAGCACTGGGGTCCTGGGGTCGGCCGGAGACCCTGAGAGACCCCAACCAGAGTGCAGCCCGCCCTGGTCTGCTGTCCTGGGCCGAGGGCCCAGAGACTGGGCGATGGAGTGGGGAGGGAAGGAGGAGGGATGCCGGCGCCCCCTACTCTGTCATCCTCTGCACAGTCCCCGCGGACACTTTCAGGCTCCGGGACCAGGCACCGCAGGGCCTGGCCCAGCGCCCCCTCAGGATCGCGGTAGAGGGTCTCTGCTCCCCAGGACTGATGTCTTCGCTCCTCTGGGGCCTAGCTGACCGTTCCACCCGGTGCCAGGGCGCCGAGTAGGCACGTCTCCTAGGGTTTGGCGAAGAGGATACTTCCTGGCCCCCATCCCAGACCTGAGCGGCCAGGCACCCCTCACCCTGGTGCTGATGCCACCAGAAAGCTGGCTGAACGGGAGGGGGCCCGGGAGGAGCCAGGAGTGGGGAGAATTGGCCAGGAAAGAGGCTGGGACACCAACTCCTCCTTGGAACTTTCACTTCCCGCTGCTGTCTTGGGCTGGGGGCCGAGAGGGCAGGCGGGGGTGGAGTGTCCGGAGGAGAGAGGGCCATTGTGGGGATGGGGGACGGACTCCGGGAGGAAGCGGAGGCTGTGGGGAGCGGGTGTGCCTAACTGGGCATGAGGGGTATTTAGGGAGGGGGGTGTTTGCAATGCTCACCCAGAAATGGGCGTTCCCGGCATCTCTGATGTGAGGAAAGGGAGGGTGAGTGGGCACCGGGCCACAAGTCTTCGCCCAGTCCTGAGAGGGGGCGTTCCTGGGGGGAGGTGGTTGGGTGGGGGTGGGAACAGGGGGAGGGTCCCTGTGAGAACCTGGGATTGGTCTGAGGGGGACGGGGGGTGGGGTGGGGGTGGTGCACAGACTGGGCAAACTGAACTTCTTTCTTTGGGGACTTGTGGATGGGTTGGTGGGATGAAAGGGAAAAATTGGAGAGAAGCCCCCGCCCCCTCCCTCTAGCATTCTTTAAGTCCCAGCATGCAATGCAGGGGTCCTCCAAGCAGAGAAGGGCCTTGATGTGCTGGGAGCCAGGTGGGTCAGAGGGCGCCAGCCACCCCCAGCTGTGGTGCTGATTCTCTCAGCACTCTCTTGGGGTGTCCTGGGAACCCTGCAGGTGGCACTGAGGAGAAGCAGGCAAGGCCAGAGAGGGCCCTGAATGGGTCTTCGGAGCCCCAGATCCTTCAGGACAACCTCACGCTCAGCCTAGCAGAGGTGCTTCAGGTGAGCCTCTCTCTCCCCTCGAATAAAGAAATACACCCGCACCACCCACCACCCTGAATAATCAGGTGTCTCCAGGCAAAGACTGGCTGAGGAGTGGGTGAATGGACCTCACTGTAGCATGGCCATCCCAGGTCTGGCTGCCTCTCGCTCCGCACCCCAGCACCTGGCTTCACTTATCTCGCTCTCCCCTCTGCACACACATCTGTCTGCCTCAGCCCCACCCAACCCTTCCATCTCCAATGGGAAATTCTGAGGCCAGACTTGCTTTCTTGGTCTCATGTTGTCAGCTTTTTCAGTGGGGAGACTTGGAGAGGGTCAGGGCCTCACCAAACACCCTCCCCTCCCAATTCTAAAGCTGAGTCAGAGGAAGGGCTGGGGCCTGCACTGGGTCCTCCATGATGCTTCCTCTCTGGGCAGGAAGCCGAGAAGGGGCGGCTCGGATACCTTCCTTGACCTCCCCACACAACCCCCCAGAACAATACCCCAGGCCAGGCAGGGCTTCCTGGCCCCTCCCTCAGGATCCCCCCACCAATGATCTAATCATTGGTGCTCTCCTAAGGGCCTGAGGTTTTCTGGTTAGAGAAGACAGGAGTTTCAGACAGGGCCAGGGAGGTGACATGCCCTCTGGTGCCCACAGACCAGTCTGCCTGAGGCTTTGCGGATCAAATTGGAATTGGATGGTGAGAGTCATATCCTGGAGCTGCTACAGAATAGGTAATAATGATAGTGGTAACATTAACAATAACATGGCTAACAACTTATATAGCATCTACGATGTACCAGGTACTAAGAGCTTGAACTCATTAAATCCTCGTAACAACTCTATAAGGTAGATACTATTATGTATTATTATTGGCCTCATATATGAAGAAGTCAAGGCACAGAGAGGTTAAATAACTCTCCCAAGGTCACACAGCTAGTGGGTGGTGAAAACTAGATTGGAACCCAGATAGCCTGACAGAGTTTGTGGCCCAACCACCATACTCTGCTGTCTCCAGGGGAAGCAGGAAGCTTGCGGGGATTGCCCAGCCCCCAGCCACCCCTCTACCACCTCCAGGTCTCAGGCTGTCACTGCACCACTCTGGGAGCACTGCCCTCCTTCTTCTTCATTCCACAGGGAGCTAGTCTCAGGCCGCCCAACCCTGGTGTGGTACCAGCCTGATGGCACCCGGGTGGTCAGTGAGGGACACACTCTGGTGAGTCAGGTCATCTCGTGCCCTGTTTCTGGCCCGAGGGAAGAAGGAAAGGGGCGACTGGAAGGTGCCATCCCTGGAGAATGGGAGGACACTGCCTATCCTCACCCACAGGCTAGCCTCCTGGGCTCAAACCTTGGCCTGGCCTTCACGTTGGCACTCATGTTTCTCTGCTGTAGGAGAACTGCTGCTACCAGGGAAGAGTGCAGGGCCATGCCGACTCCTGGGTCTCTGTCTGCACCTGCTCCGGGCTCAGGTACAAGGGGTCGATTCCATGAAGGTGGAGAGAGTGAGCGTAAACGAAGCATGGAGCTGAAAAGTTTTCTGACTTCCTGCATCTTTGCATAGGGGCTTGGTGATCCTGTCCCCAGAGAGAAGCTACTCCCTGGAGCTGGGGCCTGGGGACCTTCGGGGTCCCCCTGTTATCTCCCGGCTCCAAGACCTCCTCCTGCCAGGCCACACTTGTGCCCTGAGCTGGCCTGCATCTGTGCCCACTCAGGCTCCACCAGAGCACCCCCTGGGACAGCGTCACCTTCTCCGGGTGAGGATGAATGGCAGGAGGGCTGGGCTTCTATTGTCCCCAGGGCTGGCCCCCGGGCCCTCAGAGCTATTTGTTCACAGTAACAACTGCTCCTGCTAATGGAGCAATTTCCCAGTACCAGGCACTTTATGAACATTATCTCCTTTACTGATCCCAGCAACCCTGGGAGGTAGGTGCTATCCGTAGCTCTATTTTAGTGAGAAAACTGTCTCAGAGAGGTTAAGTGACTTGGCCAAGGCCATTCAACTAATAAATGGTATATCCAGGATTTGGATGCAGGTACTTGACTCAAACTCCTCATCTGTCTTATGACCCTAATGCAGAGAGCTCTCACTTGGATATAGCAAATACATAGTTACTGATCATAAAGAAATAAGAAGCCAATTTCCTCATTTATTCATTGGGGATAATAAAACTACTTACCTTATAGGATTACTGTGAAGATTAAATAAATCTATATACATACATATATATGTGTAAATGCTTAGAACTCTGCCTGGCATACATTAAGTATTTGATGGTGTTGTCTATTATTATTATTTTTTATTTGGAAAAAGCACTGAATTTGAAGCCAGAAAAGCAGGGCTCTACTCCCAGCTTCTAAACCTATTGTTTGTCTATCTTGGGCAGGTCCCTAGCCTCTCAGGTTCTCAGTGGTTCTCTGTGAAATGGGTTCTTCACGCTCTTGTTTGACCACACAGAGCGGGTGTGGACACAGCCCGGTCAGCCCTGCGCGGCTGCCGGCGGTGAGCGGTGGGTGTGCCTGATGCGCCTTCCTCTTGTCCACAGTGGAGGCGGGACGTGGTGACGGAGACCAAGATTGTTGAGCTGGTGATTGTGGCTGACCATTCCGAGGTGAGCTTGCTGGCCCCTGCAAGTCCTTCCCTGACCTCTGCCTGCCCTGCTGCCTTTCACGGTCACCTCTCTTGACCCACAGGTCCAGAGGTACCGGGACTTCCAGAGCCTGCTGAACCGCACCCTGGAAGTGGCCCTCCTCCTGGACACAGTGAGTATCGGACCCAGCAGCATTCTTATGGCCCCCGACCACGGGAACCCCTCTCCTGAGCCCCAGTTCTCTTTCAGTTCTTCAGGCCTCTGAATGTCCGGGTGGCGCTAGTGGGCCTGGAGGCCTGGACCCAGCGTGACCTGATAGAGATAAGCCAGCACCCAGGTCTCACACTAGACAGCTTCCTCCGCTGGCGCCGGACAGACCTGCTGCCTCGGTTGCCCCACGACAGTGCCCAGCTGGTGACGTAAGACCCCCCAGGCTCAGCCAGCGGGGCCCAGCTCTGCCCCGGACTGGCAAATTTCACATCCCAACTCCCTACCTGAGGCCCTGAAGCTCTGGCCACCTTGGCTTTGGGCCCTAACCTTTGCCCTCTCAATCCCGCAGTGCCACTTCATTCTCTGGGCCCATGGTGGGCATGGCCATTCAGAACTCCATCTGTTCTCCTGAATTCTCAGGAGGTGTGAACATGGTGAGCTATTTCCATGTCTCCTCCCCATTCCCGTTCAGCTCCTCCCCAGTGTGGTACCATGTATTCACTGAAACCCCCAGCAAAGTTACCAACCCCAAAGCTGAGGGTATAGAGGGCGGGGGTGCATGACGTGGCCTCTGCTGTCAGGATACCCTCACCTGTGGCCAGCTCATTAGTGTCTTCACCTATGAGCTCTTCCCATTTCTTGGGGAAGGAGGAGGTAGCTGAGGCCCAAAGAACAAAGGTGCTCTCCCAGGGCCATATAGTTAGAGAGGGGTAACAGAGGTGAGCTAGAACCCAGGTTTCCTGCCACCCAGGCCTGGGCTCTCCTCCTACTTTAGAAGCACTTAAGGAGGGAGGCGGTGCTTGCTCAGTGCCCAAGAGGTCAGATGAGGAGAGAAGAGGAGCAGTCAGGCTGGTGCTGGACCTGGGGTATCCCCTCCCCAATGACAGGACCACTCCACAAGCATCCTGGGAGTTGCCTCCTCAATAGCCCACGAGTTGGGCCACAGCCTAGGCCTGGGCCATGACTCACCTGGGAACAGCTGCCCCTGTCCAGGTCCAGCCCCAGCCAAGAGCTGCATCATGGAGGCCTCGACAGAGTGAGTAACTGCAGGATGGAGAGGGCAGGGGGCAGGGGGCAGGGAGCCATCCGCAGCCCCAACCTTCCTTGCTGCCATCGCCAGCTTCCTGCCAGGCCTGAACTTCAGCAACTGCAGCCGACAGGCCCTGGAAAAAGCCCTCCTGGGTGGAATGGGCAGCTGCCTCTTTGAACGGCTCTCCGGTCTGCCCTCGATGGCCAGTGTCTGCGGAAATATGTTGGTGGAGCCCGGCGAGCAGTGTGACTGTGGCTTCCCCGATGTGAGCCCCTCACCCAGAGCCTTGCCCCACTCACTTCTGTGCCCTCACCCTGGCTCATCAGCCATCTCCAAGCCTCAGGAACCCCTCTCCCCACCTCCCTGTCTGTGGGGACTGCACATAGATTGTTGGGCTCTGGCTTTCATTTGCTGTGTGCATCCTTTTGGGTTCAGGCTCTGGGAGGGGGTTAGGGCAGGCTCTCAGGCCCAGCCTGCTCCGACGCTCGGTCCCTCTGTGCCCTCGCCCATAGGACTGCACTGATCCTTGCTGTGATTACTTCACCTGCCAGCTGAGGCCAGGGGCACAGTGCGCGTCCGATGGACTCTGTTGTCAAAATTGCCAGGTGGGCACAGACTGGACTGGCCACCCAGAGCCCACCTGCCAGGGGCCAGTGTGGAAAAGGTCATTCTGACTCCCAGGGCCTGGCTGGACTTGCCCAGCACCCACACTGATGCTTACCCACCCTCCACAGCTGCGCCCGGCTGGCTGGCAGTGCCGCTCTACCAGAGGTGACTGTGACTTGCCCGAGTTCTGCCCAGGAGACAGCTCCCAGTGCCCCCCTGATGTCAGCCTGGGGGACGGTGAGCCGTGTGCTGGTGGACAGGCTGTGTGCATGCAAGGACGCTGTACCTCCTATGCCCAGCAGTGCCAGGCTCTCTGGGGGCCCGGGGCCCAGCCCGCCGCGCCACTTTGCCTCCTTACTGCCAACACTCGGGGGGACGCCTTTGGGAGCTGTGGGCGCAGGCCTGATGGCAGCTATGTGTCCTGTGCCCCTAGGTAAGTGAGGGAACCTGGCTCCTCCTCTGGGTTTGTGGGAGTCTTGGCTCCGCCCCACTTACCCTACACCTCCTCCCTAACCCCAGAGATGCCATTTGTGGGCAGCTCCAGTGCCAGGGAGGGAGGGCCCAGCCTCTGCTGGGCTCAGCCCGGGATCTTCACTGGGAGATGCTGGAAGCCAACGGGACCCAGCTGAAATTGAACTGCAGCTGGGTACACCTGGACCTGGGCAACGACGTGGCCCAGCCCCTGCTGACTCTGCCTGGCACAGCCTGTGGCCCCGGCCTGGTGAGCAGCCTAGGTGGGCAGTACCAGGTGGGGAGGGATATCTGGACTGCTGCAGGCAGCGCCCAGGCCTCACTAGCCACCGGTGAAGAAGGTGCAGACTCTGAGGGGAGTTCAGATTCTCACTTCAGATGGAGCAGAGTCCCATCATCCTCTGAGCCTTGGTTTCCCCATCTGTAAAAGCGGGGTGGGCTTCGTTTATGTTGGCCTCCCAGTGCCAGTAAAGCTCTTGAGAAGGTGATCTTTGCCCTCCTCTCACCATCGGGCAGGTGTGCATCAACCATCAATGCCAACCGGTGGAGATCCTGGGAACACAGGAATGTCGAAGCAAATGCCATGGGCATGGGGTGAGTTGGCATGGGGGGAGATGAAAGGGGAGCAGGGAGCCTCTGGGAAGGAAAAGAATGGTGGGCTTTGGAAACAGACACACCTGGGTTCTAATCTGTGCTCTACCACATCTTAACTGTTGGATCCAGGGCAGGTTATTAACCTCTCTGAGCTCAGTTTCCTCCTCTAACTAACGGGCATAATAATAGTACCCACCCCCTGGGGGCACATGAGATGAGTATGAAAGCTTCTAGCACAGTGCCTGGCAGATAGAAGGCACTCACAATGTGAGTTCAATCTAATTTTCTCTGGCACAGATAAAGACTCTCTCTCTCCAGAACGCTGGCGCCCTCCACACTATCATTCTCAGCACGCCTTCCAGTTGTGGACATCTGAGATCTTGAAAAGCTGGGGACAGGGAAACACGGCCCCGGAGGGCACAGCTCCTCACTGTTCAACCTGTACCTCCTAGGTCTGCGACAGCAACAGACACTGCCACTGTGAGGAGGGTTGGGCGCCCCCAGACTGCACCACCCACATCAGAGGTAGCATGAGGTGGGGGACAGGGGCAGCTGAGAGGGCATCCTTCACTGCCCCTCTTTTTCTGACCCCTTCGCTGCTGGTTCCCTGACTCTCTGTGACCCCTGACCCCTTCACCTTCTCTGATCACCTGACCTCACTCCCTGCCCCCCCCACCTCTTCCTGGATGTAGAGTTCTCAGCCCTGCCCACCTTCAAACCTGCCTTCACCCACAGCAAACAGCTCCCTGACCACAGGGCTGCCGCTCAGCCTCCTGTTGTTGCTGGTCCTGGTGCTGCTTGGTGCCAGCTACTGGCACCGTGCCCGCCTGCGCCAGCGACTCTGCCAGCTTAAGGGACCCAGCTGCCAATACAGGTACCAGCCTCCCTGCTACCAGCTTTCTCCACAGCTCTGTTAAGGACAACAGCTCTGGAGCCCCACCCCCGCCCCTGGGCAGCCCCTGACACCTGATTCTGAACACAAGCCCTCCAGACCACACCCCACACACATCTCCCTTCCCTACATGTGCCCCGTAACTCTTCACCTCACATGTAGACCCAAGTGGGGAAGCTGGGGTGCTAAGATCATTTCTCTCCAGGAACCCCAGTGCTGGGTAAGTGGGGCCCTCCCTCAGGCTGATCAGCTTCCCCTTCCCACTTCTGATTTGGCCTGCACCGTGCTCCAAGGGGCCACAAAGGGTTAACCCCACTCAAAGGCTGCAAATGGGTGGAGAACAGGGTCTGAGGCTGGGTCCTCTCTCTCCTTGCCTTTCTCCATGCTCAGGGCAGCCCAGTCTGGTCCCCCCGAACGTCCAGGACCCCCGCAGAGGGCTCTGCTGATGCCAGGTGCCAAGGTACGTCTGCATGCCAGAGGAGAGAGGGCCCATCCTGGCCAGGCATCCAGCTTGGGCCCTGGGGTGGGGGGTGGGGGTGGGTATTGGAGGCTCTAGACTCAGAGAAAGACTTGCATTGCCCAAGAGTCAGTCAGAGGAGTCAGGGCCAGCCCTCCCCTCCCGTCCCCTGGCTGCAGGCTGAGAAGCAGAGTCCAGCCTGGACTGGGGAGGGGCAGTCACCTAGAGGAGGGAGAGCTGTGCTCTTTGAGCTGGCCTAGCCGGTGGCTTTGAAAGGTGGGTCTACCTGTGCTCCCAGCAGTGATGCCCCCTGGAGGGCATGGAGGGGGTGGTGCTCAGAGTGGCCTTCAGTGTGCCAGGACCTGATGAGGCCCTGGTCACCATGTGTAGAAGGGCTGGTGAGTGCCCCTGCCCTGAGCCCTCTGGATCTGATGACAGAAGAGTGTGTGTGGAGGTGGTCTGCACGCCCACTCCACCACTTGTCACCCCCTCTGCATGAAATTGAATAACCGCATGCACAGCCCCCACTGCCCCCGGGCCCCTGGCTGCCCATCCCTGAGCACTAACACCTCTCTGCCCACATCTATCTCTCTGCTCCCTCTCCCACCCCCCCACCCCCACTCTGCCTGTCTGCTCTTCCTGCTCTTTCAGCAGGCTAGTGCCCTTGGCTTCCCGGCCCCTCCCTCCAGGCCGCTGCCTCCTGACCCTGTGCCCAAGAGACTCCAGGTAAATCTGGGCCAGGCCCTGCCCTGGCCCAGGGCAGGTGGGAGGCTTGGTGCCCAACTGCAATTCTCCTCCCTGTTCCCTGCCAGTGGCGCTTTTCACTAGGGGACCAGGGTGCCCCTCAGCCTTCAGACACTCCCCAGAAGTAGCAAAGGGTGAGCCTCCTGCCTTGGTTTCTACCACCATCTGGTGGTCAGTGGTGGGACTGCAGTCTGCCAGGGACACCACAGGTGACCCACACCTTTCTCCCCTAAGGCATCTACTGGCATGCACTCAAGCCCCATGCGCATGCCCCCGTTCTCTCCTGCCCCCTGGCTGACTTTGCATGTTGACCTGAACCCCTCGGGAGACCCACTGCATGCCCACTGCTCCTGGCTGTGCTCTCATAGTCACTGCCCCTCTCTCTGTTCAGGCTGAGCTGGCTGACCGACCCAATCCCCCCAACCGCCCTCTGCCCGCTGACCCGGTGGTGAGGTACCCGAAGGTAACAGTGGGGGGAGAGAAGGGCACAGCCTCTCCCCCCACCCAGGGCTGTGGTGCTGGTAGCCTTGCCAGTGGTGCTAGTAGTAAGATGCCCCCTGTGCCTAAGGGCACATACCCCAGTGGCATCTTTAATGGTGACAGGTTTGTTTGCAGACTAAGGTGTCCTCTGGTGCCGCCCCTCAAGCTGGTGTTCCCCAGCACCAGTGTGTGGGAGGTGGGCAACATGATACCCCCTCCCAAGCTGGCCTCCTGCCTTCTCTCTCTCAGTCTCAGGGGCCCACCAAGCCCCCACCCCCGAGAAAACCACTGCCTGCTGACCCTCAGGGCCAGCGCCCTTCGTCTGACCTGCCTGGCCCTGGAGCTGGAATCCCGCCCCCAGTGGTACCCTCCAGGTAGGGGAGGAGGGGCGCTGAGGATGGGCTGGTGGGGCGAGTGGTCTGGGGGGACCTCTGACCTTTTTTCTCGGCCTCCCGCACCCCAGGCCTGCGCCGCCGCCCCCAGCAGTGTCCTCGCTCTACCTCTGACCTCTCCTGAGGCTCCGCTGCCTCCAACCTGGACTTAGGACTTCAACAGGCAGACCCGACCCCTGGAGTCCCCCGCGGTGACTGAAGGAGCTGGGGCCTGGACGCTACGGAGCAGGAGTCTTAAGACACCGACACTGGGCACCTCCACTTACTGTCGAGCAGCACCCTGGGGATCCGCCCACGCAGTGGCACCTGGGGGTTGGGGAGTGTCTGGGAGCTGGACGGAGCTGAGGGAGGTGCGCACAGCCTGTCTCTGCAGAACTGCAATAAAAGTGAGGTCTTGGGAGTGCGCCTCGAAGTTTGTCTGCTTAGGGAAGGAGGGTCTCCCCTGCCGCGATTCCAGATCTGGCCGCCAGGAGACGCTGCGCCTCAGATGAAGACAGGATAGGGAGGGCGGGAGCCCCAGGCTGGGTCAGCGGGTGTCCCTGGGATGCTCGCGGCTTGTTTCTGCCCAGTCTGGGATGACCTTCTGCACAATCCAGTACCACAAAGGGCGCTGTACGCCCTCTGCCACCCCCAGTAGGCAAGTTCTCGCCCCCAACGCTGCGCGGCCCCTTGGCGGCGACCATCGACAAACCGGCCAAGCTGTTGGACTCGCTGTCCCCACCCTCTGACCAGCGGCTGGGAAAAATGGAACTGGCTGGCATTCTCAGAGCCCCGGAGCCGGGGCGGGGCGCGGCGGCGGCTCCCACGATTCCAAGGGCGCGCACCTGCCTCTCCCCTCCCCCACCCCACCTGAGGGTTCGGGAACAGAAGTGCTTTGTATGGGCCGCAACCACCTCATTACTTCGTCTTTGAGACTATGGCCTTCGTTCGCCCAGAACGAAGGTGTGGGGCAGAAAAGGACAGGGGCCAACCCCAAGGTGGGCATCGAGCTCGCCATCTGAGGTTCTGTAAAGGGGGGGTGAGGGTAGGGGGGGTGAGGGTAGGGGGGGTGGTCCCAGGAGGCGATTTGTCCCTTCCCCTCGCTATATCCCTAGATGTGCAAAGAAAAAGGAGCAATGCTGCCTAAGATGGCTGGACAACTTCGTGGATCCTCTCCCGTGCCTCACTTGCCTCTTTCCGGGCAAAAGGCGTGGGCCCATATTTAAATCTTCCAAAGATTTAATAAGGCTTTCTACCCTGTACCAATACAGACACGAAAGACACGACCTCCCTAAAACAACTCCTAGACAGTGGAATACGTCCCTCCTCGCCGCCCCCTTGAAATGCGGTCTAGCCTCAGCAAGAGCTTGCCTAAGCTGGCGCGCGCGCTACAGCGCACAGGAGGTTAACAAGAGTTGGCTTTGAATGAAGAGGCGGAGACGCGCCCACATTGGTGGAAAGTTATCCAGGGGCGTGGCCTGTGAGTCTCAGCACCCCACCCCCCTTCCCGCAAGTCCCCCCCCCCCGCCCCTCCCGCACTTTGTACCTTTCTCGGCGCGACTGCGAAGCGGGACGGGACGGGCCCGCCCGGGCCAGAGCAGACCAGACCCCGGGGGCGATGCGGCTGCAGCCCCTGCTGCGGACTGTCCTCTGGGCCGCGCTCCTCAGCTCCCCTCTGCGAGGGGGCTGTGGCCTCCGCCACGAGGTCTACTGGAACTCCAGTAACCCCAGGTAGCAGGGCTGAAACCTGCGGGCTCCGAGCCGGGCCTGCGCGCTCCCGGGCCAGGCGCGCGCCCGACACTCGCACTGTGCGCGGCGCCGCCTGGACCCGGCCGCGCGCCGGGGCTCCTTTGTTTGAGCCGGCGGGGGAGGAGGGAGGGGCGAGGCGTGCCCGGGGTCCCCAACCCCTGCCCGCACGCGTTGGGGGGCGAGAGGGGGACCCCAGCCCCGAAGGCAATCGGTGGGGTCTCGGAGCCGGCAGCCGAGAGACCTCGGCCTGCACTCCGAGCCCCGCCCCCCTCGCTTCTCTCTTGGTGATCCCCAGCCTCCCAGCGGCCCGAGCTGGGGCGGGCGGACTTGCGGCCGGGGGGCTTTACTCTTGTGAAAGAAGGTTACTCTCCTGCTCACTTGGCCTTCCCTTTGGTGCTACTCTTTCTCCTGATCTCATTCTGTAACTCTGCTTTCATCTCGTCATTATTAGTCCTATTTCTGTGCAGCCTCGGCCCTGCCCTTCTAGCTGAATCACCTTTAGGCAAGTCGTTTGACCTCCCTAACCTCAGTTATCTCATCTGTAGAATGGGCTAATAGTGCCTAGTACCCTGGGAAGTCAGGCGGACTAACTGAGGTCATGTGTGTGAAAGAGGTGCAGGCTACACAGATACAAACTATTATTTATTTCTCTCTCCTGAGCTGCCTGCCTTTGAACGTCGATATTTTTTCCTGTTTCCATCCTCCTCCCCAATTCTCCCTGCCTCCCTCTGCTTTCTCCATCTGTTTTTCTTTCTGATTTTCACTTAAGACAATCTGTGACTCCGTTTGTTCACTCACTAACATTTATTAAGCGTGTACTCTGTGCCGGGATCTGTGCTAGGGTGCTGGGGATTAGAGATAAGACCTAGGCTCTGCCCTCTGGGAGCCCAAAGAACCCCTGGGCCAGCAAGCTTCGGGACAGGTCATTACAATACCAATGCTGTGTGATAAGAGCTGTTGTTGTCCTCCAACTCTGAATTCCTCACTCTGTTCTAGACTAGTGCCTCTGCATCACTTGGAGGTTTTGTTAAAAATTCAGGTTGCTAGCCCCTAAGCCTGAGGTTTCTGGCTTATTCATTCAATCTACAAATATTTATTGAGCGCTGTCCTTGTGCAAGACACTTTTCCAGGCACGGGGGATGCTGTGGAACAAAACGTACAAAGGCCCAGCTTGTGTTCCAGTAGGTCTGAGCTGAGCCCAGGAGTGTGCATTTCTAATCAGAACTCCAGATGCAGGTGGTCTTGAGACCACCCATTGAGAGACAGTTGGGGGCCTTTCATAAGTCAAGTTGGACTCTGTGTATGGTGGGGATGCGGGGGGGAAGTGGTTCATGCTCTATTTGATGCTGGAGGGGAACAGCATGTCCCAGGTTTTCCCACCTGCACTGGCTCCCCCAGGCAGGTGGAAGGGAGTCCTGAGGAGGCCAAAGATTGATTGGGAGATATGTGGAGGGGGCTCCCCTCTTTGTATGGCACTTGATTGTCCTGGCCACAAAAAAAAAAAAAGGGAGGTTCCCACCATCCACTCTCTCTTTTTTTTTTTTTTTTTTTTTTTACTATGGCATTCTTTTCCGCATTGAATTGAGCTCTTAAAAGGCAAGCCTTCCTCTTTATGCATCTGTTAATGAGGCTATTGTTCCCAGTCTCCATCTCTAGTCTGTGACTGCTCTGTGGGCCCAGATCTGTACCCCTTGCCTCTGTGCCCCAGCTTCTTCACAGCAGCCATCCACCTAACATTTATCAAGCACAGGTGCTACACCAGGCCCTGTCTTGGGCACTAGGGCTAGATAGGTGGGTGGCAGCTCCCACCCAAAAGCTAGGGTGTGGTGAGCGGCCTTCTCACATTTGGGCCATGTGGTTATAGGCACTGCAGTCCCTTAACCTCTCTGAACCTGTGAATCGGTTACCTCATCCTTTTCTTGCACTCTGTCTCTCAAGAGGTGTCAGTCTGGGGAACTCGGGCCTTCCTAAGCTGCTGCCTCTCCAGTAGGTGGGGGACTGGCTGGCGGGGACCATTGGGAAGGGGTATCTCTGACCCTCGTGCCCCAGGTGTGCCGTGCCATGAGCCCCTCCGCCCTCACCTACCTTATGCCTGCAGGCTGCTTCGAGGAGACGCTGTGGTGGAGCTGGCCCTCAAGGATTACCTAGACATCTTCTGCCCACACTATGAGGGTCCAGGGCCCCCTGAGGGCCCTGAGACATTTGCATTATACATGGTGGACTGGCCAGGCTATGAGGCCTGCCAGGCCAAGGGGCCGGGTGCCTTCAAGCGCTGGGAGTGCTCCCTGCCTTTTGCTCCCTTTGGCCCTGTTCGATTCTCAGAGAAGATTCAGCGCTTCACGCCCTTCTCCCTTGGCTTCGAATTCTTGCCTGGAGAGACCTACTACTACATCTGTGAGTGAAGATGGGCACACTGGCTGCCTCCTGGGGAAGGTGGGGAGGGGAATGGGGCTACCTGCCATTGCCAGCAGTCAAGGCAGAGATCCTGAGGGGTGGGGGAATGAGAGGACTGGGAAGGAAGGCTAGGCCTAGGAGGGGGGAGTGGGCAGGGGGCCTGAGTCCAGGACCGAGTACGAGGACATCTAGAGTGAACCAATAGAGAGGAGAGGAAAGGAAGAGGAACCAGGAAAGAGGACATGAGTAGGGTCACAGATGGCACCTAGATGTGGCCCCAAAATAAGGAAAAGCTTTCCAGGGAACTGGAGAGAAAAGAAGCTGGGAGGGTTTGAAACGGAGTCTGAGGCATGCAAACTAGCCTGTGCTAACTTCTTCCTCCCAATTTCCCACCACCCAGCAGTGCCAACTCCGGAGAGTCCTGGCCAGTGCTTGAGGCTCCAGGTGTCTGTCTGCTGCAAGGAGGACAGTGAGTGGGTTGGGGCAGGGGAGCAACCCTTCTGGCTAGTGTGGGGCCCTCAGGAATGAGGGGAGGAGTGGGAAGAATGTGGGAGCATCAAACTCTGAGGAACCTCTTCTCCCCCATTTAGTCTGTGGGAGCCTCCCTTACACAAAGGGAGTGGCATCTCCAGGGGCAAGGCTGTCCAAAGCCTTAGCTGAACTGGTGGTCTCTAATGGCAACTAGGAGGAGACTTGGAAGTTGGGGCTTAGAGATGATGAGGTGGTAGATTATGGGAAGGGATTGGCTAGTTCGGGAGACCCCTTAGAAAGGGGTGGGAGTGAACAGGTAATGGGGAGAGCAGGAAGGAGGCTGCTGAAGCAGGAGGACCCATCAATGCTACCCCCTCCCCCTCACAGAGCCTGAGTCAGCCCATCCTGTTGGGAGCCCTGGAGAGAGTGGCACGTCAGGGTGGCAAGGGGGGGCCACTCCCAGCCCCCTCTGTCTGTTGCTGCTGCTGCTGCTCCCAATTCTGCGTCTCCTGAGAGTTCTCTGAGCCAAGCGGACCCTTCCTGACACCCCCAGGAACCAGAGCCCTCCCAAGACTCCCTGGAGGAGGGCCCCTGCCCCCTACCTGAGCTGGGAGGGCCAAGCCAGACAGACAAGATGGAATAGTGATGGGGGAGGTCAGAGGGTCTGGGGTGACCCTTCCAGGTGCCGGCCTCCTCATCACAGGCTGAAGAGGAGCTGCAGGGGAGCTGCAGACAGCCCTGGGCACCCTGGAACAGAGGCAAGACAAACATAGGGTCTCTGTCAGCTGCTTTGATATTCTCATCCCATCCCCCAGGAAGACTGGGATTTGATAGGATCGGATCCTTGAGCCTGCTGGGGGCCAAGGCCGAAGACCTGGGGACAGGTGATTGCTGGACCAGGTCAAGCAAGAAGCCCAGGCTTGCCATCTGTGCCCAGTGCCCTGTGGGCCTCTTCCCTGGGGCAGCACCTTTCCTCCCCAGGGGGTCACCCACTTGTCTTCTGTGAAGACGGACTTGCCATGAGGTCGAATTTCATGCCAATTTGTATTTTTATAAGTGTCTGGACCAAGCCTTCAATAAACCACCCATCTTTTTGTTGCTTTCCCCAACCTACTGCCCTCTGGCTCCTTCCCTGACACTGGGGGGGGGGACTCCCTGCAGCCTCTGCTCTCAGCTTGGCTTGGCCTGACCTCCCTGCCAGCTGTGCCCAGACCATCCATGCCAGGCCTCAGTAGGCACCCTCTGGGCAGTGTGGGGTGGGTGCCAGCAGCAGCTGTGGAGCTTGGCACCCTCTACCATCTCCCTAGCTGGCTTCCTGTGCTGGGGAGGGGACAGGTGCTCCTGATAGCCCACCCACTTGGGGCACTGCGGAAGCTGTGATAGCACCAAGCAGGGCATTGGGGCAAAAGCAAGGGGTAGTAGAAAGACAGCACCTGGGTTTCAGAATGCCTGGGTCCCTGAGAGCTGGGCGTCCCTCCCCCTCCCCAAGGGCAGTCTGGGCGGTGCCTGGCCTAGAACTGGGAAGGTGGGGTCAGATCAAAGCCTCCTTCGCCAGCGGCCTCTTTGTTCTCCGCTTTTATAAGGAGGAGGAGGTGGGGCCGAGGAGGGAGGGCCCCCTTTGCTCTCAGCCTCACTGTCTCTTCCACCTCAGGCAGGCAGAGGTGGCAAGGCTATGATCCACCCCAAGACTAACCGGGGTCCTCTTTCTGAACGGTGTCCTGGGTGCAGCCAGGGAAGGGGTGCCCCTTCCCCCGAAGCTATGCTCTACCCGTCCCGGTGCCCCACAGCCTGCACTGGCACAATGCCGGCCCGCCTGGCACCCAGCCAACGATCGATAGGTGGATGTTGTGCTGATTAGCTCGGCGGGGCTGCGGCGGCTAGAGGCGGCGTGTGAACATTCGCGGGGAGGGGGGTCGCCGTGGAGGGTGCTGGGGGTCCAGAGACTGACAGACCAGACCGAAGTGCTGGAGACTGCGAACCGCTGCCCCACCCCCTTGCACACCTGGGTCGGACCCCGGTCCCTCTGGGTTGGTTCCATCGCTCTGGCTGAGGCCTGGGATGGAGGAAAGCACCGCGGACGGAGCATACATGAGTGGACCCTCCCCCCCCCCTCATTCAAGGCCACTTTCATAAAATGCCATGTCTGTAGGTACGTGTGCCTGCGTGTCAGGGCCCTCACCCCGAAACAAGATCCTTAGCGGGGGCGAGGGGCTGGAGTGGAGAGAGTGAAGTCTGAGCTGAAGCATGAGCTCTGGGTTCGGTCTTCTGGTCCCGAGTTCGAGTTTAGTCTCTACTGTCATCCAGGAGGGTGTCTATATGTCGCCTTGGAAACCGACTGTACTGCTACCTCCGCCCCTCTCCGGTGAAAGCAGAGGCGGCGCAGGCCGGGGATGACTGGTTAGCCTGGCACTGAGGACCGTGCGGGTCTCATCCTGCTCCCAGCGGCCCCAGACACCCTCTCTTCGCGGACCAAGCCGGGCGCGCTCGCTCCCGAGTCTGTGGCCGGCGCGCGGATCCGCCGCTGATAACGCATGTGCGAAAGAGACGCGGGGCCCAGTCGGCTTTCCCCGGCACTCAGACACACGCCCTCACTCTCAGGCAGACGCGCGCACTTGACACAGACACACACCCTTGCTGGCCGCCTAAGCTCCCTGCAGGTGTTAAGGGTGGACACCTGGGCAGCCACGCACTTGGCCTGGGGGCGGGGGGGGGGGCGGTGAAAACTCAGGCCCGCCGGCTGCAGGCCTCAAGCCAGCCCCTCCCTACACTCATTTTCCTTACAGCCTGGGCCCTGTGCGGACGACTGTTTCAGTCCTGGGGCGCGTCTCCAGCGAGGGCCAAGTCCGCTCATGGGACCTAGACGGGCTGAAGGCTCTGGGCCCTACCCATGAGAAGTCCTCGAGGCGTGTTCCGGGGCGCGGTTCCAGGAGGCTGGGAGACCTGCAGGTTTTGGGGCGTCACCGATCTCCCCAAAGCTCAGCGGCGCTAGATGGCCAAGGGTGGGGCCCTCAATTTGCTGGGCCTGCCCTAGTCTTTCCGGAACGATGCAAAAACTCCCCTCATCTTTGCATCACTCTATCTTGCTGTCCCGAGAACCTGAGAGCCCGAGTCTCCGACCTGGATCCTGCTCCCCACTTTCTGGGGTTGCAAGTCTTTCCCTAGAGGCTGAATCCTGGAGTTTGGGTCTTTTTATGTGACCCCACCCTCTTTTCTTCTTCCCTTTCATTAATCCCTTCCTTCCTTTCCTTATTCATTCATACAGCAAATTGTGAGCTCCCAGCGCGTCCTTCTTTCAGTCGGCCACACCAGCTGGGGTCGTCGGGGGATCCCCAGTGGTGACGCAGTTGGAGAAGGGCACTCTGGCTTCCAAATAACCAATAGAATGCCGGGGCCTGGGGCATGAGGTCATCAGTGGTGATGCCCATTGGTTCAGGCCTGGACGTGGAGGGGGGGTACCCATAGCAACCGACGGTGCGTCCGAGCGTAACCTGGAGAGTGGTCTTTGCTTGTGCTTCAACGGCAGCTTGGGTGGTGCTTGGGATGGGGGCGGGGAGGCGAGGGTGGAGCTCTGTTTCCCAGGTCCTGCAGTCCTAGCCCAGCCAAGCTCTTATTTTTCTTGAGATCATTTTTCTCACTCAAAGTGATGGGCAGTGCCACTTAACCCAGGAAGGTTAGGAGGGGAGTATTGGCAACAGCGTTGGGGTCCTGGGTATGGAGTTCATGCCACCTGGAATGATAATTATGAGCTCCTCGCTTTCATCTGCATATCGTCTGCATCTCATTTGCATTCTCTTCATTTAAGGTCAAATTGGGCAGACATCTCCACATCCCCAGCTCTGTTGCCTGTCTGTATCCCAAATCTATCCCTTAGCGGCTCTCTAATCTACCGCTCAGTTATCCAGTTCCTTACCCCACCTCTCCTCCCAGCCTCCGGTCTCTCCAGGGGTGGGAAGGGGCACAGCCTAGCTAAAGGAGAAAGGATAAGAAGTCTGCCTCTCCCTCTGGATGTTTGGTGACAGATGGGGAGGGCTGGTCTGTACTGCCTAGAGACTAAATTGGCAAAGCAAATGGTGGGGGGAGGTGCCCCGGGCTGAGATGAGGGTCTCCAGGGCCAAATCACCCACATGCCCGACAGGGTGCTGGAACTAGGGATGCCTGCTTCCAGCAAGGGGTAGGCCTGCCCACCTGTCTGGTGCCAGGGCAGCTTCCTTCCTCCAATTAAGCACTAATGAGGTGTCATTAACCCTTACTTTGCCTGCCAGCCCTCAGGTGGTACTCAAATTCATGGTCTCGCACTGAGCAAAAAAGGAGAAAGGAGGGACTTTGAGGAAGCTAAGAGGCAGTAGGGTCAGGGGACCAGGAGACAAGAAGGTGGGACTGGAGGCCTGAGTAGCATGCACTGGTTATGCTCTGTGTGCTTCTGAGGGATTCTAGGCATGGTTGTCTCACTATCTGAATGCATTTATTCTTCTGTTCATCAATTCAACAATTATTTATTAAGCACCTCACCTATTCCTATTAACTAAATACCAGGCTGCATGCTAGATGCTGAGGATATACACTTGCATAAGACAGGCTCTCTTCCCTTAAGGAATCTTCAGATTACTCTAGAAGACAAACTGGCCAGCAAATAATTACGATACCAAGTGCAAATGCAGTTATGGAACTGTGCAGAAAGTGCTATGGGAGCACAGGGAAGATGGACTGTCAGAGAAGACTTGGGTTTTGAAGGACAAAGTTTATGGCATGGAGGAGTGGTGTAGAACTAACCATGCTTGTGTGTTTGACTCAGTGTATGGGTCCATGTTTAGCTGTGTTTTCAGTACTGCTGGTGTCTGCCCTCCCAGAGCTGTATGTTTTGCATCTGTGTGTATGTGTGTGAGTGTGTATGTGTCTCTGGATTTTCTGTGTCTGGAATCCCTTCTCCCGAACACACATTGTGGTTTTATTACAGATCAGTGTTTGCTGTGAAGCTCTGGCGCAGATTAGCCTGAACCTGCCCAGCCCATGGGAGGGGAAGTGGAGAACTGATGTTGGCTCTTTGGAAAGAGGTGGGCAGGCACCATTTTCACACCTGGGGGCCCAGACCCTTGACACCCCAAGTAGCAGCAGGCTAGCCAAGGGAGGCAAGGGCTGGGCTACGGCCTAGGGTGTGCCCAGGCCATGGCCCCCTCTGCCCCTGGCTCCTCACAGGAGACGTGGGGGTTACAGCCAACACTCCCCACCAAGATCTCAGGCCCCCTCCCCCAGCCTGTTCCTCTTCTGTCTGTGGAGGAGCAGGCCGGCTCAGGCCTGTCTGCTGGCTCTCTCCCACTGGGAGCGGATCCTTTCCAGGGGACACAAGAGGGCTGGGGCATGCTAGGGCCTAGTGGGAGGCCCCAGGTACCCCACCCTGGCCCTGTGCAGCTCTCTCCAGCCTGGATTCTCCCCACCCACTCTGGGGTGCCACTTCTCTGGGTTTTGCCCAGACATAGCCATCTTTGTCAGGGAAGCACTCAACCAATAGGCAGAGGTTAGGGGCTAGAGCTCTGGCAGTGAGGACTGGCCTGGGGACGGGTGGGGTGAGGAGATTGTGATGCTACTCAGAGGCTCTACCCCAATTCCTTCTGTCCCCTTGCAGCCACTTGCTAGAAAGCTAAATTTCGGTGGCAGGAAAGAGAAGAGACTGTGGATCTAAGGAGAGTTTTAGGGGTTAAGGAGAGGCTCTGGGGTCTGAGAAGAAGGTCAAGGACCCCTCCTTTCACACTGTCAAGGATGTGAGCTTCTTTTTGGCTGTAACTTCTCCTCCCCCCTCATTCTATCTAATCTTTTCCTATCCCATCCCTACTCCCCAAGCCCAAGGTCACCTCTCCCACTATGATAGCTATTAAGAGAAGTTTGGAGATGGGGAGGAACAAATGAAAAAGAGAATCTGAAGCTAGTTTAGGTGGGAAGACCTCAGGATAATAATGATGATGAGGCCTCCATCAATCAAGCACCTTGTGGGTCCTAAATTCTGTGCTAAGTGCTTCCCAGACATGGATCTTAATCCTCATAACAGCCAACTCTTCGAGGAAGGGTGTCATTATCCCCATTTTACAGATGAGGAAACAGTCTCAGAGAAGTAAGGTGACTAGCACAGTCAGTGAATGGTGGAAATGGAATTCGAACCGAAGCCCATCCTGTTAACTGCCAAGCCCAACGGCTTCCCTCTCAGCTTTTCTAGAAGCACGTTCAGAGTATGCACACGCACCTCCATTGTAACACCCCAGAGATGCCTCTCCACTTCAGGCTTCTGAGCTTGCTGGACTCATTTGAGGGATCAGGGCATGACTAGAATCAGAGGTTATGACACCTCAACCCCACCCACCAAGCCCTGCATCCTAATTTCCTGTGTCCTGGACCACACATCAGTGCACCGTGTTCCCTGCCGTCAGTCATGTGTGTGGGTCCATGTCAACTCATGGACATCAGAGCACCATGTAGCCGTGCTGACACACACATCACACTTGGAAGTCAGAAGACACGGGCATTGCCCTCCTTGTTGGCACCCAGGGTCCCGCGTTAGGACCACGCCAACAGGCTGCCTGCACTGGGGCACACACATGGGCCCTGGGCAAGGTGCGGAACCTGTGATTATTTCATGTCTGGAAGTGGCGGCTGCCTCTCCCGCTCACATGCGTGCCTGATCCTCCCTCTCACAGGCTCCTTGTTTATTTGTTTAATGAATTATTTACCCATGGCCCCCCTTCCGTCCTGGCCTCCCCCTCCCCCAGGCCCTAGTCTCCATGATTTATTGAACACAGCTCGGCTCTGTGGTTGCCACCCGATGTCCGGGGAGCCGCTTTGGGCCACACAGCCTGAGTACTCCCTCTGCCCTTGACCTGTTCAGCTCCCTGCTTCCTTGGCCCCAGGGGGAGGGGTGGGTGGGGTAAGGCACCACATTCACAGAACTCCCAAGGGCCTGAGCTCACTGCCCCTGGAGAGAACATGGCAGCCAGCAGCATACTGGCAAGCCTGAGGGTCAGAGGGAAATGTAGGCAGAGCCTGCAGGAGAGGAGAAAGAGGCCTGAGGCCCTAGAGAAAGAGGATCAGCCCCGTGGAGAGAACCCCAGCTTCCACAGAGGCCGTCACTCTGCAGAGGGGTGTCGGTCAGGGCCCAGGCCTTAGAGTGTTTCAAACTATAGATTGTAACTGATTAAGGGTGATACAATCAAGGAATCAATTTTCTGGGTCTTAACGAGCTTTGTACTTTATTTAATAAATTTTTAAGAATAGAATAGAAGAAAAATATGAGTGCATCTTCTGTAATAAGGGTAAGTATTGCTTCATGAAACATTATTTCAGTTATATGTGAATGCATGTGTGTGTGTGTGTGTGTGTGTGTGTGTGTGTGTACTGTATTGCAAATGCAAAATATACATCTTATTGTGAGTCACAGTCAGGAAAGATTTGAGTCACTGTTATAAACAGAGGCCCTAGGCCCCACTGATGGAGGCCTGGGTCCTTCCATGACCCAGATGCCACAGAAACAGGCCTAGGTCTCAGATCCGGTTCCAGGCCTGTAGACAGTGGCCCAGATCTTTCTTACACACAGAGACCCAAACCCTAGAGAAGTCCAGACCCCATGAATAGAGACCTATTGACAGGCCTAAGCATTACAGCTGGAAGCACATATCCTATACTCAGAACTGCCACATACAGGTGTGTGGTTTGTGCCTGGCACAAAGGAGCCACCCAAGAAGTAGTAGAGGCGATCAGCCCAAGCTCCCTCACTAAGATAGAGAGACACATAGGGCCACCTCCCACAGAAGGAAGCGGCACCTTTGTTTTTGCACAAAGGCACTGCTTGCCAAGAGATGAACCCTAAGGACTGGGTCTGCATAGAGGGGTGGCTTTTCTAATTCACCCAAAAGCCCAAATCAGCCAGCACCTGATTTAGATAGGGGCCCAGATAGACAGAGCACCATATTCCATAGACAGAGGCCTAGGCTCTATAGAGTGTCTCAGAACTTAAAAACCAGAGGCTTAGACCCCATAGAGAGAGCTGCTTAAATCCTGGAGAGAGAGCTCCAAACTGTAGAGAAAAGAACTCAGTTATTGAGCAGGAGTTGGGGGGGAGCATGCTAGATTCTAAAGAGGAGTATCTGAGCCCTACAGAAAAGGGCCCAAATCTTTAAGTGGGACCCAGATTCTATAAATAGGGCTTCTAAAACGGAATTTAAAGTCCTAGGCCAAACCAGCAAGCTCCCACTCCCTATGAATGTGGGCAGCCTCTCTGCCAACTGTGGGCCCAACAGAGAGAAGCCTCCCTTTGCAGAGCAGGGATGTGGGTAGGCAGGGAGGAGGCTGGGATTTGTGGCACCTGGAGTAGGCAGGTCAGCATCATTTGGGTGAAACAAATCTCCCTGGGGATGGAGTCTGGGGGGAGGGAAAGCTGTTTGCAATGTCCCCCATTCCCACCTCAAGGGGCCTAATTTATTTTCTGGCTTCTGAGAAGAGAGAGGAGATCTCCCGGGGTGAAGAGGAGCCCAGGGAGGACAGAGCCTGCCCTTGCCTGGCAGCAGCTAGGCACGGGGCTTTTTCTGGTTGGCACTGCCCCTCCCCCAAACCCAGCATCTGAGGCCGAATTGTGGTCAGGACTCCTTTCCCGCCAACAATAAGCAGATAAAGAGTGCCTGTATGTCCTCCCTCCTGCAGTAAGAAGAAAAGAGCATCATGCCTGTCACCCTGCGCACAGGTGGTTGGATTGGTTTCTAAGAGTCTGGCCTGAGAGACCTGGTCCTCCTGATCACGCTTAATCTGAGCCTCTCCAAAAAAGGGGATGAGGGGTGGATACCCCCTAGGTCCGGATTCTAGACCCTTTCCCTCAACTTCTACTTCACAGGAAAAGAGAGAAGAGGAGAGTGCAGAGCTGTGTGTGTGTCAGAGTGTGTGCATGGTCTTGTGTGTGAGTCACTGTGTGTGTGTCTGGGTGTGTGCTCCTAAGTCTCTGTGTACCTAATCCCTGTGTTTCTACAGATCTCTAGTTGTCTGATAGTACCTTTACCTGTGTGTGTCTCCAAAAGGTTATCTGTGTGTGTGTCTGTATGTCTGTATCAAATGCCTGTGTTTCTATGTTCTCCGCCTCTGGGTGTCTGTGCCTTTTCTCCTGAATGTGTGAGTGTAATGTCCGTGCCTGGGTGCCACTGTGAGGACAATGACTATGGTGAGAGCTGGAATACAAGGTGCTCTGCCTACTGCCCTCTTGTTAGCATCTGTAAGAGTAGCAGTGAGAATGCCTGGGGACACCACTGGCTGCGCTGGGAGGGGGCTCTGGTTGAGTGTGAGTAAAGAATCCTTTGTAGGTGTCCCAGGGAAGCCTGTTTTGCTCTAGCTGACTCTCCTTGGTCCCTCCTCTGCCTTGGGTTCTGGACTGCCGAAGGCCCTTCCAGCACCCAGTATTGACATTCTTGGGGGCTGAGCTACTCTACACTACCTCCAAGAAAAATAAGCCGCCTGCTCAGCTGGGGGCTTCAGGTCAACAGCTGTCAGGTCCTAGGTGGCAGCTGAGGGCTTCTCGGCCACCCTCTAGAACCCACCTGACTCCTCATGCACATGGGAAGAGGGGCATGAAGGGAGCAGAGGACCAGACTGTTCAGAAAGGAGGGGGGCCTAGTTCTACTTATTAAGGGGTCCTGGACCCCCAGCTTCTTTTCAAGTCTCCTTCGCCCCATCCCAGAAATGAATGTTCACAGGAGATCAAGATCCCTGTCTTGGCCTCCCTAATTCTTCTCCTGGGAACTCCAGACTGGGGAGCAGAAGGCCCAGGACCGGCGGTAGCAAATTAAACCTACGAGTGAGAGGCGAGTAGCGCTCCGGTTGTTCCCGAGGGGGCAGCACGGTCCTCACCTCCCACGCGCCGCGCGGGCTCCGGGCCCGAGCGGGGCGGGGCCTGGCGGGAGCGCGCCAGGGGCGGGGCTTCAGGGACGCGCCCGGGAGGGCGGAGGGAAGGGCTGGGGGCGTGGCCTAAGGCTCTGGGGCCGACGGCGGCGGCAGCAGGGAGCTGGGAAGCAAGAAACCGGGAGCGCGGGGCTCAGTCGGGGGGCGGCGGCGGCGGCGGCTCCGGGAATGGCGGCGGCTCCACTGCTGCTGCTGCTGCTGCTTGTGCCCGTGCCGCTGCTGCCGCTGCTGGCCCAAGGGCCCGGGGGGGCGCTGGGAAATCGGCATGCGGTGTACTGGAACAGCTCCAACCAGCAGTGAGTCGGGGGCCCAGGGAGCCCATGCGTCCCGCGTCAGTGAGAGGGGGAGGCCTGGGAAGTCCTGGTGGAACCTGGGGTGGGAGTCCTGGGAGACCATAGCTGGGGGCTAGGAGGCGAGGGAGAGGGGGAAACACTCTGTGGGCATCTATGACACTCGGGGGGTGTCTGAAAGAGGCTGTTAAGGTATAGTAACCAGGGCTTGGGCCGTGCTGAGGAGGCTGCTCGGGGACACCCCACCCTACCTTGGCTTCTCTCCACACCCGCCTCTGGAATAGCTTACCCCCACCCGACAGTCCCCCCATCTTCCTCTCCTTCGGCCGGGCTGGGGTTTGGGAGTACCAGTGTGCTGGGGATAGGCCGCCGCACTTGGGGGACCCAGGGGTGACCTGTTTTCAGCCGTGAGAGTTTCAAGGGGTTCTGTCTATGACCGCTGCTTTTAAAAGTGGAGTCCAGAGCTGAGGCAAGGAGTCCGACCAAGCACCTCCTCAGAACGAAGGCGAATGGGTTACCCTGGTTGTATGGATAAGCCCGGTTGGGGTGAGCTGGGGCTGGGCTGCCAAGTTGGGGGCCTCTGGAGGTGCTGCTTGGATAGGATGGGAACGTGGGGTACCGGCGAAAGGGAGGGAGGCAAGGAGATGGCGTGTCACACACACACACACACACACACACGCCCGGGCTGGGGACGGCGTGTGGCTCCAAGAGTGAGCGGGCGTGCGCGGCTGTCAGTGTGCGTGTGTGTCTGAGTGTGTGATTTGTGTGTCTGCGTCGGCGATCGTCTGGGGGTGGGAGCGGGCGACGGGTCGGGGATGGGGCTGCGGTCGCTGTCCGCGTGGCCCGCCGCTTCTGGGCTAGGGTGGCTGGCCGCGGTCTGGGCGGGTGTCAGGGCGGCCGTGTGGTTTCCCGGGGTATGTGAAGCGGCGGCTGGGTGCCGGCTGCGAGGCCAGGTCCTCATTCTGCTCAGTCCTTGCTGCCCTTGTGTTCTCCTCCCCGCCGAGCCGCCGTGTGTATCACCCCGGCCGCCTCCGTGTGTGTCTCTGTGTGTGTGTGTGTGGGGGGGGGGGGAAATCCCTGGGGACACGGGGGTCACTGTCACACCTACCCAGGCGGCGGCGGTGGCACTGTTTCTGGCTCCCCACCCCAGGGGGCGACTAGGGAGCAAATGGCGAGGCCCCACGGGAGGGGACTGAGAAGGCCGGGCGGCCGCGACCCCCAACCTCCCTGGGGAAGGAGTGCCGCTCGCCGCTCCGCTCTTTGTTGTTTGGGGCTCTGCGCCTCCCCCTCTCTCCCTCCTCGCGCCCGGAGTGTCAGACTGGGGGTGGGGATGAGCCAACGACGCCCCCCTCTCGCTTCCCATGGAAACCTCGGGGTTGGGGATACGGCCCCTCCCCCCCCGGACCGGGACTCGGAGAAATCCGGGGGGCGCTGGGGGCTGACTCCCCTGCTCAGTCTAGCTCGTCCCCCTCCCCCAGACTCACACGTCCGCCCCCCACCCCGCTAGAGTCTGGCGGGGGGCGGGGAGCAGAGAGCGCGCAGGTGAGGGGCCCCGGGTTCCTCACCACCGTCAGGGCACCCCCATATTCTTAGGAGAAGCCGGAGCCAGGGGGATGCGGGAATGGCGGGGCGGGGGGAAGGGGAATGTTGTCGATCAGGTTCCCCTCCCCTCATACACCTGGGCGCAGGTGAAAGCCCTGGGAGGGGGTGGAGGAGCCCAGGTTCCCAGAGCCTCCTTTCTGTCTTCCCCGCTCCCCCACAGGTCTGGACCGGCAGAGATGGGAGGGGGCGCGCACCGGGCCGGGAGGCCGCCGCCGCCCCCACCTCGCTTCCTCCGCCTTTGTTGCCGCTGCGCCCGGGCTCCCCGGCTCCCTCACTGCGGCAGCCGCGGCCCCATAAATCGTGAGAGCGACGTGCTCCGGAGCCGGGAGTGGAGAGGGCCAGGGAGCTGGGGGCGGGGCCGGGCCGATCCACAAGCTCCCGCGCCCCCTCCCCCCGGTCACGTGAGCTGGGCTCCTGGCTCCCACCCCCCGTCATTGCCGAGGGTCTCTGCCCCTTGGGATCACGTGGAGAGGGTCTTGCGACCCCGCCTCCTGGGGGTCACGTGGGAGGGTACTGGTGGAAATTGTGCTCTGGCCTCTTTGACAGACCTGGGGGCAGTGCCCTGCACAGCGACCGTGATCTCTCTTCCTATCTCCCACTCGGCCCCTCCGTTTGGTCCTCTGGAATAGGCGAGACCTGTTCCCAACCTGGCCCAGAAACTAGGGATTGGGCGAACTATACTGGAGGAAAGCGTGAGAGTGTGAGGTCGAGGGGTCCCCTGAGCCCGGAATCGAATTGGGGGGGGCAGGACTGGCCGATAGCCAAATATATGCGCCCAGGCCCGTGTTTCACTTCTTTGCAGAAGTGTGCAAAGGTGCTGGTCTTCGCCCCTGTCTCAACAAGCGTACGGAACATCTTTCTCTAGCTGTCTCCCTACCTGTCTCTTTATCTCTGAAATGTTTGTTGCTTATCTCTCTTTCATTCATACATTTATTGAACAAATATTTATTGAGGCTATACTACGTCCCTGTTGGTCTTTCTCTCTCTCTCTTTTCTCTCTGTCACCGAGTCTCTGCCCTGAACCCCTTCCCCGTCCCTGATATTCTGCTTTGCGTCCCTCCGTCTCCGTCTTTGCTGTCTGTGGGCCTCTCTGGAGCGGCCTCTACGTCTCTCCCTTTCTCCAAGCCTCTCTCTCGTCTCATTCTCTTCCCTCTCTCTCTCGGTTTCTGGATCCCCCTCTTTCGCTGTGTCTCACTCCCTTTCCCCTCTCAGTGAATCCGGTTTCTGTACATCCCCCCTCTCGGTGTGCGTCTCCCCCTCTCTCCATTTCTATGTGTCTCGCTTTCGGCGGGTCTCTCGCGCTTCTCCGCCGCTGCAGATCAATAAACCTTCGCCGCCGCCGCCGCCGCCGCCTCCGCCGCTGTCGCAGGGAGGAGGGGCGGGGATATGGGGCGCGCTGATTTTCTCCCATCCGACGCCGTCCGGAGAAGCCCGGGGCCCAGTCCCGGGCTGGCAAGACCCAGTGCGGTGGGGCGCCGAGGCCCGGGGCGCCGGAGGGGTGAGGGGGTGTCAGCGTGAACGCGCCGCCCCGCGAGCGTTCTCGCCAGTCACCCACCCAAGCCCGGGTGCGCGGACCCCACGCCGCACACACGTGGTCAGGTCTAGTCTGCTGGGGTGAGCGGCGCGCAGCCTCGGGGGCGCGCGCTAGAGAGAAGGAGAACCGGGGGCCGGTGTCTTTATCCCTCCTCCACTTCCTTAGCTCTGCATCCTGGCGTCTAGGGGTGGGGGCAGGGATTTAACAAGTCCAGCTCTCTGGGGATCCTTCCCCTACTCCCTGGTCTGTTAGACACCCTGTTTACCTGCCCCTAATTGCCCCAGGGGGAGAGGTTTGCTCCTTCCCCGCTCCCCCGCCGCCCACCCCACCAGGCTCGAACGGGTAGGGCACTGAAGGAGTGAAAGTGAGGGGTCGGAATGCGCACCGGGGACGGCGAGAGCCGGGAGAAATGAAATAACGGGGTGAGGGGGCACCCCCTCCAGGTGGGGTGTGTTGACACGCCTTTCTGCAAGAGAAGTGGGAGGCTAGGAGGGGATGAAGTGAGGAAGAATAGAGAACTGTTTGAAGGGGCAGGCACGACCCAGTCCCCAGATCCCAGCCTGTCCTCCTCTCCCGTGGGGCGGGGCGTGGGGTGTGGCTCTAGGTTAGAGAGGTGCGGCCCTGGAGGGGGGGTGAGCTGTGGCGCTAAGCCGGGGCCTAGCGGCACCTCCCTCTTCAGTGCCAAGGCTGGGAGGATGACAGATTCAGTTAAAGCGCCCAAGCCAAGCAGACACCTCAGGTCTCCCAGGAGGTGTGGCTGGGGATTCCTGGCACCCAGCCCTTTGCCCCCTGTCTACCAGCTACCAACTGGGCACAGTCATTCCACAAGCAGTTCTTTCTCCCACATGCCCAGCTTGGGGGGGAGGTGCATTTCAGGGGCTGTTCCACTCAGCCCAGGGATGGGAAAGAGGTGGCTTCTCTTCAGTTGTGGTTGCCCAGCAACCTTTGTATAAGGCTACTCCCCTCTGTGTTGAGGAAACTGAGGTACCTGTTTGGCTTCCTCTCTGCTAGAGCAGGGTGTGTTGTGGAGGAACTGGTCAGTGCCCTAGGGAGGCGCTACTTCAGAGTAGGGCTGGAAACCTGGGCGAAGCTCAAGGACAGAGGCCCCAGTGTGCCTGTGCAGCTGCTCCAGGCCTGGCACTGGTGGCCCCCTCCTCAAAGCCTGTGGAGAAAACAGTAGACTTTGGGCTTGGGGATAGAGAGGCAAACCTGGGGTGGTGGCTGGGAGCTAGGCCTGGTCTAACCCGTTTTCCTGCTCCCAGTGCCCCAGGCAGAGGCTCCTGCCCACCTGAGTGCCAGGGCCAGGGAGGGGCCAGAGTGACCCATCACTCCCATGGGAACCGAGTGGGGCTGGTGGTATTCCTGATGATTCAGGGAGGCTGTGCCCATTCTTACTGGGGTGCTCAAGCACCAGCTCTTACCTATCTGCCTTACTGCTAGGCTTGGAAGGGAGTGTCTGGGGAGGGGGTGGCACAGGCAAGGCCAAGGAAGTAGGGTGAGGTGAGGAGGGACCCTCAAGGCCCCATGCCATCCAAAGGCCTCCAAGCTCGTTTCCCTAATGGACGTAGTTACTGTTTGTGGAACTGGGAGGTGCCTGGCGACATGGGGAGTGAGTCTCTCCCCTCAGGGAGTTCCAGGGACCAGGGACCCCAGTGGTTTGATATTTTGCCAAGTACCCCATGCCTTCCTGTGTCCACCACACTCCCCTCTCACTGCCAAGATGTGTGCATTCTTATGCTAAGGAAATTAGGGGAAACTCCTGCCTACTTCTCTGAGTTTCTTTCTCCATTCAGATGCTTCTCCCATCCCCACACCACTCAGTACCACCATGGAGAGCAGTAAGACCAACACTTTGATGATAACTAGCAAGGCAGGTGGGGATTACAAGGGACCCAGCATCTGCTTCTCTGCTCATAGAAGGATCAGGGAAGTAAGAGGCACAGCCATCTTGTCTGGGCACTATGCCCACTACTTTTCCCAGCATCATCATCACCTGGGGCGTTGGAGTCCAGGTTGAGGAGGGAGGTGTATAGAGACAGAAGTTTTGGCTGGTTAGCGTGGCACCACATGGAGCCTTGGTGTTGAGTCCCTTAGCTCCCTGATCTACTGTGTCACGTTATTGGGGACCTAATTGTCGGTGGCCTCAGGGTGGAGGTCAGTGGGACTCAAGGTACAGAGGCCAGTCATACTGTAGAGGGAGCGTGTGCCAGTGTGTGTGTGTATGGGAAGAGCAGGAAGAGAGCTTGAGATTGCTGGGGTCAACCAATACTGGCATGCCAGTCCAGCACACATATCACCTAGTTTTTCTATGTGTATGCCACCTATGAGTGGGCAGTGGACATATTTGTGTGTGTGCCATAGAACTTGTGCATGTATATGCATGAAGCCTCCATACATGAGTCTGTGAGGGCAGGTCCTGTCCGACTCGCCTTTGGGGGCGGACTGGCAGCAGCAGGAAAGCATGCTGGGAGAGGCGATGGAGAGTGCGCATCCCTCGAAGGGATCCTTCCCACTTTCACACTTCCATTCCTTCTATCCTTCCTCCCCACTAGTGAGTTATGGGGGATGGACAGAGGAAATCCGGGCCTGGGTCTGGGAGTCGCAGGGGCCTGCGCCGTTTCTGTGGTAACCAAAGCATAAGTTCCCTTCTTCCCTCCACCCTTCTCCCCCGCCTCTTTTTCTTCGGAGGCCGGCCGGGCTTCCCTGCGCCTTTGCTACCCTCTGGTGGCCACTATGAGAAGGGCGGAACAAGGAGTGGGCCTGGAAGGATAGTGGGGGGACTGCCAGCACTAGGGCCCTGGGGACAGAGACAGGGACTGAGAAGAGAGGAAGCTCAGAAGAAAAGCCGGGAGGCTCCGAGGACCCTGGGGAAGGTCTGCGGAGCGGTGAGGTGGAAAGTGGGTTGGCTTTGGGTTTGTTCTCTCTGACCCGCTTCCTCTCCCCACAGCCTGCGGCGAGAGGGCTACACGGTGCAGGTGAATGTGAACGATTATCTGGATATTTACTGCCCGCACTACAACAGCTCAGGGGTGGGCCCGGGGGCGGGGCCAGGGCCCGGAGGCGGGGCGGAGCAGTACGTGCTGTATATGGTGAGCCGGGCAGGCTACCGCACCTGCAACGCCACCCAAGGCTTCAAGCGCTGGGAGTGCAACCGACCGCACGCTCCCCACAGCCCCATCAAGTTCTCGGAGAAGTTCCAGCGCTACAGCGCCTTCTCTCTGGGCTACGAGTTCCACGCGGGCCACGAGTACTACTACATCTGTAAGTGACGGCCAGGCGGCGGACCAGGGCGGGACCTAAGAGTGCCAGGGAGTGGAGTCCCGAGGGGCCGGGGGCGGGCCAACGCTGCAAGGCACTAGGTCTCCGTCGCTTGGAGTGATACCTCGGGATGAGGCGTTGGGGCTGGGGACCTCAGGGTTCCAGCTCAGAGTCGTGAGGCTAAGAAAGAGGTTTAGTGGCACTCCAAACTTTGGGTCGCAGAGTCACTGTTTCTGTGAGGGACATTCCGGGGCCGGGACCTCAGGGGTCATTGTTTCTTGAGGGATGGGACCCAAGGGGCTTCTAGGGCTGACGGCGGAGCCACCACGACCAATGCGCAAAGGGTGGAGGAGGTACTGAAGGACACTGCCCAAGAGGGGCAGTTTGGAGGGGGTGAGAAAGAGAGTTTCTGAGCGAGGAGGGCACGGGGTGTAAATCTGGAGAAAGCAACTCAGGCCCAGTCTCCTCCCCAGCCACGCCCACCCACAATCTGCACTGGAAGTGTCTGAGGATGAAGGTGTTCGTCTGCTGCGCCTCCAGTGAGTATAATAGGCTCCCAGCCGCGACCCCATCCTCGGCTCCCCTGCTTTGGGGCTCCCCTGGCTTCCTGGGGGTGGGGGCGGAGGGCACAGGCGAGGGGGACTCGCTCCTCAGCTGTAACAGGGGGAGGGAATCCTGGCCCTGACTATCCCCTCCTCTCTCCCCCCCCCCGCACCCCCCCCCCGCAGCATCGCACTCCGGGGAGAAGCCGGTCCCCACTCTCCCCCAGTTCACCATGGGCCCCAATGTGAAGATCAACGTGCTGGGTGAGTCTGCGCAGCGCCCTCTGGTGGCCACTGCTGGAACCGCAGCCCCCTCCCCGGTGGCTGCTCATCTTGCATGTCTTTCCCGGGGGCACCGATCTTTACCACCCCCGTGGGTGGTCCACGTCCCCCGCTCCATTGCTGCTGCCGCTGCCGCGTGCCCCGCCCCAGCACGCAGCACAGCTCTCACCAGTCTGTCTATTCATCTATCCACAGAAGACTTTGAGGGAGAGAACCCCCAGGTGCCCAAGCTTGAGAAGAGCATCAGCGGGACCAGCCCCAAGCGGGAACACCTGCCCCTGGCAGTGGGCATCGCCTTCTTCCTTATGACACTCTTGGCCTCCTAGCTCTGCCCACTCCCTTGGCGGGGAGAGGTGGAGTGGGGCTGGGACAGAGCAGGGAGGCTTTGGCCTCTCCAAGGGAAGCCTAGCCTTGGGGCCTAGACCCCTCCTCCGATGGCTGGAACTGGGGTCTGCACCATACATCTGTGCCCACCCCTTCTGCCCCCTCCCCACCAAGTAGGGCACTGTAGTGGACCAGGCGCAGGGACAGCCAAGGGTTCCAAGTGGCCTTGTGGCTCTGGTAATGTTTGGTACCAAACCCGGGGGGCCATAAGGGGCAGTGCTCAGGACTCCCTGCCCCCTGGTACCTTTCTCTGACCCCTGGTGCCCTCCCCCCTTGAGAGAGACAAATGTGCCCCAGAGAGAGCAAATCGAAGTGTGGGAGACACCCCCAGTCACTCTTTTCCAGGGGCAGAACATGGGGAGGGGACTGGATGGGCGAGGGGATGGCACCGCCTGCTGCCCCCTTCCCCTGTTTACAGCAATAAGCACGTCCTCCTCCCCCTACTCCCACTCCCAGGATTGTGGTTTGGATTGAATCCAAGTTTACAAGTAGACACCCCTGGGGGGGCCGGCAGTAGACAAGGGTGACAAGGGGTGGGCATTGGGGTGCCAGGCAGGCATGTACAGACTCTATATCTCTATATATAATGTACAGATGGACAGAGTCCCTCCCCCTCCTTAACCCCCTGACCTTCCTTGACAACCCCCTCCAGCTTCAGACCCCTTCCCCACCAGGCTAGGCCCCCCACTGGGGGACCACCTGGCCCCTCTTTTGTCTTCTGTGAAGACAGGACCTATGCAACGCACAGACACTTTTGGAGACCGTGAGACAACAACGCCCCCTCCCCTCCAGCCCTGAGCGGGGGACCCAGCTCCCAGGACCTTGCCCTGCCCATCCTCTGTGGTCCCCACCCATTCTCCTGGGCCTTTTTCAAGTGCTTTGGCTGTGACTTTCATACTCTGCTCTTAGTCTAAAAAAATAAACTGGAGATGAAAATAACTGAGTGTGTGTGATTTCCAGAGGCCATCACTCTTCTGTACATCGGTTAAATAAACCCCACAGGTCACAGGGCCTAGGGAGGGGACAGGACTCTAGGGCCAAAGGGTCAACTGAACACCTTGTTCTGTGGCTCATCTCCCCTAAGGAGGCAGCTCTGTGTGAAGGGAGCAATAAGGGCTTCCGAGCAGGGCATGGATGACTTTGGGCAACTCATTCAACCTCTCTGAGCCTCAAGTATCTCATCAGAAAATTTAGGTTATAATACACTTCTCACAGGGTTGGTGTAAAAATTAAATGGCAGAGGGAGTATAAGGCTCAATCAGTGATGGTTTTCTCCTTTTCTTCCCATTCCATTCTGTAACCAGAAGTTCTTGACTGGAGTCTATGGATTTCAGGGGGGTGTGAACCTAGATAGGAAAAAATTATATCTTTATTTTCACTCGCCTGTAACTGAAATTTAACATTCTCCTACGTACTTGGGCAATAAGCCACAGTAGTGGGCTTCCCTGGTGGCTCAGTGGTTAAGAATCCACCTGCCAATGCAGGGGACACGGGTTCAAGCCCTGGTCGGGGAAGATCCCACTTGCCGTGGAGCAACTAAGCCCGTGTGCCACAACTACTGAGCCTGCACTGTAGAGCCCCTGAGCCACAACTACTGAGCCCACGTGCCACAACTACTGAAGCCCACACACCTAGAGCCCCTGCTCTGCAACAAGAGAAGCCACCGCAATGAGAAGCCTACGCACCACAACGAAGAGTAGCCCCCGCTCACCGCAACTAGAGAAAGCCCGCACGCAGCAACGAAGACCCAACGCAGCCAAAACTAAATAAATAAATAAAATTTTTTTTAAAAAATGTGAAGGTAAAACAAAGAAGCTTTAAAAACAAAAAATAGCCACAGTAGTTTAAAGAGCGCCTGTGACTTTGTAACAGACACAGATGTGTTCAGGCTGCGTTATAGTTTTTGAAAATATCTCAAAATATCATTTACTCTCATCACTACTTTGAAATAACCGTAGTTGTTAGATCTTGTTTTTAATGTGTTAATAAAGAAGCATATATATTAATATACCAAAAAATGTAAATGTTCTGATAACTGTGTTTCAATATAATTGGTTTCCTTTATAATCCTTTGTAATTTTATTTTTTTCATTTAAAACATTATGGCCAAAAGGCTGAGAGTTTGCTGGTGTTGGAGCCGCACATAACTACAGCACCCTACATCCATCAGGAGAGTGAGGGGACAGAAGGCAAAAGACGGGACAGTGGCTGAAGCAGTCAAAAAGGTCACAGCCCCACCTAAGCCCAGTGAGGTCAGGGTTGTACAGGTGGGCACTTCAGGAGGGCGGTGAGGGGTTGCTGATAGGGGCCAAAATCTATCCAGGCTTCCCTTGCCCAGCCAAGCTCCCTGGCCCAGGGAGGGGGTGCATTTTTCCTCATTGCCAAGCAGTGACTCCAGCCCAACCAGGGCACTGTGTGGGCAGGCTGGGTCCTGGGTTAGTGCCCCTCCTGCGTGCCCTGTGGCTCTTGCCAGCTGCATTGTGAGTCTCTGAGCAGCAGGGGCTGTGTCTTCTCCCCCTCTGTACTCATAAAACATGGGAAACGGAATTTCGACTGGACCGCGGAGAGTGTGTAGGTTTCCCACTGGCAGAGCTGGGAGGAGTGGGGGTGGGAGGGCAGGTGGGGAGAGGATCAGGGGCAGCCAGTGCACTAGTCTGAGGCTCCCCACGTGGAGACAAGACTTGAAAAGGTAGGCTCATCGATCTAGTCATTCATGGATTCAATCGACATTTACTGAGTGCCTGCTGAGTGCCAGGCCCTAACCTGGGTACTGGGGATACAAAGAAGACAGTCTCTAGCCTCAGATAAGCTCATAATTTCACATGTGCTGATATGTGACGAGGAATCAGTGACACACACACATAGGGCAATATAACCAGGTGTAACATGGGTAAATGCCAGGAAGCTATAGGAACATGGGGGAAAAAAATCACACTCTAGCCTGGGGACATAGGAGGAGGAGGTACTCATAACTGGGGCCCTACTAGGCAGTCTTGAGGGCCTTGAAGGCTGAGGAGTGTGGGCTTGTCCCATAAAGAAGTCCAGGCTGCAGGCTCCCTCCAACCCCAGGGCTACGTGGGGCAGGAGCTGGCCAGCTGGGATGGGGAGGATCTAGTGGGTTCAAAAATCCAAGAATGGGAAGGCTGCAAAAAGGCCAGGCATTTGGGAGCAGGAACTAGACCAAGCCAACTTCCATTCACTGAGCACCTACTACGTGCCAGGCACTGTGCCCAGTGCTTTACATGCACTGTGTGCATCATGCCCTTGGAAGCCTTACTACCCCAACAGCACAGATAGGAAAACTTGAGGGTCTAAGAGGCTATGTCCCTCAAGGCTGACATTCAAAATGGGTCTGTCTGTCGCTGTACTCTGACCACTGGACCCTGCACCACCACCCGGAACCCTTTCCCACAAATTCTGATTGCCTCCTGTTATCCCCTCCATCAGTCACTCAGAGTTTTTGGAGAAAGACATCAAAGGACTTCAGCTCTGGATTGGGGGAGCCAGTCCAAACCCCACATTTTACATATGTGAAAACCGAGGCTCAGAGAGAGCAAGTGACCTGCCCGCAGTCACTTAGATGTCCATGGCAGAGCCAGGACTGGAACTCAGGTTTCCTGAGCCCCCATTTTTTCCTATCATATTGTGATGCCCCAGAAGGGAAGATCTGCACCTTCCCAGGAATTGGAGACTGGTCTTTGAAACACCTTAATCCCCCACAAGAAAAAAAAAAAAAAAAAAAAATCCCCCACAAGCAGGGATTAAGGAGGAAGCACGACTCACTTCAAAGATCTCTTTTCATTTCCCCCGAGGCTGGGGCTTCAGGAAGTTCTGGGGTGCTGCTGGGATCCCCCTCAGGCAAGGCTTTAGTTCCCAGAGCACGTAAGATGGAGTGGGGTGAGGGCTCAGCACTTAGATGCACAGATGACATGACCCTGAGCCCGCCTGGCACAGGGCCTCTGCCTTGTGGCACCAAGATCTGCATAGCCCAGGGTGTCCTGGCCAAGGCAGAGGTGAGATGATGCCAGTGGTGGGCCTGAGGGCAAGGGCTGGAGGTGCGAATGAGGGCAGGGGTGGCAGGAAGGAAGGAAGGGGGCCTACGATCCAGACTCAATACCTGCTGATGGAGAGGATAAAGCAGGGGAGGAGTGCACAGAACCAAATAGAACAGTTTGGGTTATGGGACTGAGCAAGATACTGGGGGGAGGGGGACAGAGGGCAACAGGACAACAGCAGGGCAAGGGAAAGCCAGGCTAAGCCACCTTCTTCCTGCTGCCACATCCCAGCACCTGGGATGCCCCTAGAATCTGCTGATGGCTGCCAGATGGTGCCCCAGGACCTGACATTCTGCTAGTGTCCTGTCCCCACCCCAAAGGACAGGGCCCTGAGGCCAGGGAAGTTCAATTCAGTGAGCTGTGCCAGCTCCAGACTGGCAAAGCCAGCTCCAGATGGCAGCGTGCCCACCCTGAGCAGGGTCCTCTTCCTCCTTGTTCTCTTGTTCTGGCCGCCTCCACAAGGGCCTCAAGAGGGGTCATATCAACACACGTTGGAATTCCCAGAGGGTCCTCATAGGGACATCCCAGGACACAGCCAGACAGAGACTCTCACATGGCCCCTTCCTTCCTGCCCTCCCCAGGGTGAAAAACAGCAGCCACAACAAACAACTCAGCACAGATTTTGGCTGGTGGAGTGAAGTTCAGAGCCAGCCGCATCCTCCCCTTCTGGACACGAGGTCAGCAGGGCCGTTTGCAATCCAGGCTGGGTTCAAAGCCTTGTGCCCTGGGTTGGGGGCCTGCAAGGGTGGGTGCTGGCCCTTGAGGCGAGCAGAGGGCCGCGCTGGAGGATGCTTTAGGCTCAGCCTATTCTGGAGCCTGGGGCAGAGTGGAGACATCCCAGTCCATCCTCCTTCTCAGAATTTCTCTGACCTCTTACCCCCTTCTCTCCCTCCCTTCAGTTCTAGATGCTATGGGGCTGAGAATGGACTTGGGCCAAGTCCACACCTGTCCAGCTTAGAGCTACTCAGCCCCAAAGCCTTACGCAGTCTCCCTTGCCATCCTTGTTCTGCCTTATTGGCAAACCCAGGAGCATGAGCTGAGCTGGGGGGACATGGGTCACGGGATAGATGTGGTGGTGTCATGGGCTGGGATGGGACAGAGATTGAAATGGAGGGACATGAGCTAGGACCAGGAGACATGGACTTGGATGGGGGGACACAGGTGTGGATGAAGCACATGAGCTAGGTGGGGGGGGGGGCGAGGGCTAGCATGAGGGACAGAGGTGGGAAGTGGTGGGGACACAAAGGCTGGGTAGCTCAGCCCCTGGATGACACACTGACAAGTGTGGTGCTGACACAGGGAACAGCCCAGATGCGCTGGGGCCAGGCCAGCCAGGACACTTTGGGTCCAGAGCAGGAAGAGCAGCTGCAAGCAGAACCCAGCGATGCTGGCCTGAGATCTGAGCCGGGGAGGCCTGGCCTCTGGCTTAAACAGAGGTTGGGGGGCGCGGGGGCAGATACAGCCCCTCCTCCAGACGGTCAGCGTCACACTCTTGCTTTCACCACAGCACCTGGCCGGGGTTAATTACAGGGCTGTCGCCAAGCCTGGCCATAAGAGGGTGGACGAACCGGCCTGGGGACCTGCAAGAGCTCAACTCAAGTGGCTTGGGGTCCCCCAACCTGCCCCTGAGAGGCTGGTGTTGGCCAGGGGACGCTTCGGCTTCACATTCGCGCTCACGCACAATTTTGTACACTTCAGTTCACACCCGGTCATATAACCTCACAACCTTGCAACCCCACGCATTCAATCAAATTCCCTGCTCTGAGATGGGGTGGGGGGGGGGAATGACAACCCTGAAGGGGCCTCAGAAAGGAAGTCAGGGGCTTTGTTTACACAGCTGAAGTGGAAGGGTCCTCCCTCGGCCAAGGGAGCAGCTCAGGCAGCACAGGCCCACCGGCGCCCCCCGCCCCTGCAGCCGCCCCGCGGGCAGGCCCCTGACACACACCACTTCGCCACTTCCATACATATTCCGGCGTGCATGCTCAACACACTTCAAAGCCACACTCCTACCCTTCACGGGCACCAGACATGCACAGGAAGGTCACACTGTCTAACACACTCAACAAACGAGAGCCCACACACAGGTGGAGGGGCTCACAGGCACCCAAGCCACACTTGCACCCAGGGTCACACAGGGTGACACGCTTGAGGACTGGCATCCGACAGATGACAGTTGCCAACACAGACCATGCTGACGGTCCCAACTAAGCAAACAGTGTTTCGTGCAGGGAAGGGCAGCAGCCAAACCGGCTGGACAAAGTCTGTAGTCCGGGAAAATCTAGGGGAGGGAGAGGGTGGGGTGTGGGAGAGAGCAGTGCCACATTCACACCCTCTGGAACCTACAGGTTCCTAGGACCCCAAGGATATGCCCAGACACACTCACAGACACAGGGCGAGGCAGGGGCTTCTCACCCACGTCCATACGTACACAGAGACATGAGTCCACACCGGCATTAGACACAGATGCCCACCGCAGTTCCTCCCAGGGGCCCTGAACAACCCTCCACTCCTGCCATACGCTGATCAATAAGGAGACAACAATGAAAGGGACCCCTCTCTGCACACCACGGACACGCCTTCACACACACGCACCAGACCCTGAGCCTGGGGTAGGGACCCGGGGAGAGACCAACACAGCTTGCCCCGCTCTCTGTGGGCCATGTCCCCATACCTACCACCCCGGGCACCAGCACAGCCCACTCTGGGCACAGACCCCCCAGACCCCGCCCTGGGCCTGGAGGGTGATCCTGGCACCCCTCTGTGTCCCGAGGCCTGTCACCTGGGGGCTCTTCTAGGTCTGCCAGCACCTGATCTGACCCCTAGAAAGAGCTCACAACGCGCCTTGGGAGCATTCTTCACTCCTTGAGGGCTAAGCACACCCCAGGCCCTATGCTAAGCCCTGGGTGTACAACCCAGAGGGAAAGGGCCACTTGGCTGGGCCTGTGGGCAGGGCCGTCAGGGAAGGCTTCTGGAGAGATGAGAGGCTTGAGGGATGGGTGGTAGATTGCCAGCTAGCGTGTGGGAGTTGGCTGGCGCACTAGGAGGGAAGACAAGCCCGGCAGAGGGGGCGGCTGACCAAAAGGGCAGAGGCTGTTATGTTTATGTTTCATAGCATAAGCAGTCACAAAAACATTCACACTCGCAGCAGAGCACACCCTTTTCACACAGTGCACCTTCATGCACACACACCACCACCACCCCCTCGGGCACGAGTCTGCGGTCCCATTCCCTCCTGGGACTACCCTGCCGGCGCCGCTCCCACAGTCTCTGTGTGCATGGCGCCCCCTAGAGGTTCTCTCGCACATCTGCGCCCGGGCTGAGGGGCCGCCTGTCGTGCGTGGGTGTTCGCTGTGACACCCTCAGCGAAGGTGCTTCTTCTCCTGGGACAGGTGGCTGGGCAGCTGGGAGCATCGGAGCAGCCCGTGAGCCTCCCAGCGCTGGAGACAGCGGGGAAGCCAGGGAGACTGTGGCCGCCCGGGGCCTCAGAAGCGGCAGGTTCTCTTGTAGCCAAGAGCACTTAAGCAGAGGCCTGAGTTAAAAATAGGCTGGATTTACTGCCAGAAGGTGGCAGGAGAGGAAGCGCTTTTCTGACAGTACTTATTCTGTCCTAAACACCTGGAGGCTCTGTGGGACACCCCCCCTGCGCCCCCTCCCACCCTTCTGGCCTGAGGAACCCAACCCAAGCGCTCAGTCTGCAGAGCGGGCAGCCAACATGCCCCTGTGGATGCTTGTGACCGTGACTCCATTTTTGGTCTCCTTTATTATCTTATTAAGCTATACTTTTAAACGTGTGTGTGTGTGTGTGTGTGTGTGTGTGTGGTTCCATAAGATTACAAAATGTATCTTTAATTTATCATAGACTATCTTCTTCAAGTAATATTATACCACTTATAGTGTAAGCACCTTACTTTGTCTATTTCCCACCTCCTAGCCTCTGTGCTATTGTTGTCCTGCATTTTATTTCTACATATCCCATAAATTCCACACACATTATTGTTTTTGTTTTAATCCCTCCACTATCATTTAAAGAGAATTTTAAAATAAGAGAATAGTCTTTATATTTACCCATATATTTACCATTTCTGGTGCTCTTCATTCCTTTGTGTAGATGGAGATTTCCATCTGGTATCATTTTTCTTCTGCTTGAAGGACTTCAAATCTTTTCTTTTCTTTTTTTTTTTTTTAAAGATAAACACATATTGTGCTTTTTTTAAAAATTATTTATTTATTTATTTATGGCTGTGTTGGGTCTTCGTTTCTGTGCGAGGGCTTTCTCTAGTTGCGGCAAGTGGGGGCCACTCTTCATCGCGGTGCGCGGGCCTCTTATTATCACGGCCTCTTTTGTTGCGGAGCACAAGCTCCAGACGCGCAGGCTCAGTAGTTGTGGCTCACGGGCCCAGCCGCTCCGCGGCATGTGGGATCTTCCCAGACCAGGGCTCGAACCCGTGTACCCTGCACTGGCAGGCAGATTCTCAACCACTGCGCCACCGGGGAAGCCCTAAATCTTTTCTTATAGTGCAGGTCTGCTGGTGATGAATTCCTTCATCTTTTGAATGTCTGAAGCATCTCTATTTCATCTTCAGTTTAGAAAGACATCTCCACTGAATTCTAGGTTGACAGCTTTATCTTTTAGTACTTTAAAGGCGTTGCTCCACTGTCTTCAGGCTTGCGTTGTTTCTGACGAGAAGTCTGCTTCTCTTTTTCCTCTTTACTTAACACGTTTTTTGCTCTGGCTGCTCTTAAGATTTCCTGTTCATCACTCATGTTCAGCAGTGATTAAGGCAGATTATGATGTGCTTTCATATTTCTTGTGGGTTTGTTGAGCTTCTTGGATATATACGTTTATAGTTTTTATCAAAAACACAAAGTCTTTTGGCCATTATTTCTTCACATATTTTTCTGTCACCCTTCTCCCCACCTTTCTGGTTCTCCAAACAGGTATATATGCTGCTTGATATGATTCCAGAGCTCACTGATTACTGCTACTACTACTACTACATCCTCCTCCTCTCCTTCTTTTTCTTCTTCTTTTTTTTCTCTCTGTGTTTCATTTTAGCTGCTTTCTATTGCTAAATCTTCAAGTTCACCCAGCTGTTTTCTGCAGTGTCTAATCTGCTTTTAATCCCATCCAGTATATTTTTCATCCCAGGCAATTACAATTGAAAATTGTAATTTTCAATTCTAGAAGTTCAATTGATGTCTTATTTTATATCTTTCACATCTATCCTTATCATGTTCCTGTGTTTCTTTATCTTCCCGAACATATGGAATATATTTAATAATAGCTATTTAAAATCCTTTGTCTACTAATTCTATCATCTGTGTCATTTCTGGATCTGTTTTGATTGGTTGCTTTTTCTCATTTTGGGTCGTATTTTCCTGCTTTTTTTCAAGTGTGGTAGTTATTGGTTGGATGCCAGACCCTGTGAATTTTATGTTGTTTGGTGCTGGCCTTTTTTTTTTAATTGCTTTGAATATTTTTGAGCCTTGTTCAGGGACACAGTTGAGTTACTTGGAAACAGATTGATCTTTTAAAACTTGCTTTTAAGTGCCATTTGGCAAGACCAAAACAGCCTTTCATTTAGGGCTAATTTGGTCTGGTCACTGAGGCAATACTCTTCTGAGGATGCTACTTGATGCCCATGTATCAGCCAGGAACAGGGAAAGTTTAATATAAAGAATTATTGGAACTTCCCTGGTGGTCCAGTGGTTAAGAATCCACCTTCCAATGCAGGGGACACTGGTTCGATCCCTGGTCGGGGAGCTAGGATCCCACATGCTGCAGGGCAACTAAGTCCGTGCACCACAGCTACTGAGCCCACGTGCTCTGGAGCTCGCACCACAACTAGAGAGAAGCCTGCGCATGGCAATGAAGAGCCCGTGCGCTGCGATGAAAGATCCCGCGTGCCGCAACTAAGACCTGACGCAGCCAAAAATAAATAAATAAATATTTTTTTTAAAAAAAGAATTATTAACCGTAACAAGAGATTGGTCAGTAAGAAATAAACAGAACTCTAAAGGCGTATAGGAATAGCAGATATGAGGAGCAGCCACTACTTCTAGGGCTGAGAAGGACGAGCCCTCCCCCAGCTGCATCTGAGAAGCTGTGTATGCTACAGAAACCTGTGGAGAGAGCACACCAGAATCCAGAGGGAAAACTTCTTCCCCCTGCAATGTCTCTGCAGCATCCTCCTTTAACAAAGCCTAAAATCATGCCCATCATGTTTAGGGGTGATCATTTTGTACTGTATAGAAATATAAAATCGCTGTATTATGTACCAGGAACTAACTTAGTGTTGTAGGTCAATATACTTCAAAAACAAACAAACAAACTAGTAGAAAAAGAGATCAGATTTTTGGTTACCAGAGGTGGGGGTGAGGGGAGGGGGAATTGGATGAAGGCAGTCAAAAGTTACAAACTTCCAGTTATAAGATAAATAAGTCCTAAGGATGTAATGTACAACATGATTAATCTAATTAACACTGCTGTGTGTTATACGTGAAAGTTGTTAAGAGAGTAAATCCTAAGAGTTCTCATCACAAGGAAAAATATTTATTCTTTTTCTTTTAGTTTGTATCTATATGAGATGATCGATGTTCACTAAACTTACTGTGGCAATCATTTCATAATGTATGTAAGTCAAATCATTATGCTGTATACCTTAAACTTATACAGTGCTGTATGTCAATTATATCTCAATAAAACTGGAAGAAAAAATAATTTTAAAATAACAAAAAATAGGGCTTCCCCGGTGGCACAGTGGTTGAGAATCTGCCTGCCAATGCAGGGGACACGGGTTCGAGCCCTGGTCTGGGAGGATCCCACATGCCGCGGAGCAACTAGGCCTGTGAGCCACAATTGCTGAGCCTGCGCGTCTGGAGCCCGTGCTCCGCAACGAGAGGCCGCGATGGTGAGAGGCCCGCACACCGCGATGAGGAGTGGCCCCCACTTGCCGCAACTAGGGAAGGCCCTCGCACAGAAACGAAGACCCAACACAGCCATAAAATAAAAATAAATAAATAAAAAAAAATTAAAGTCAAAGCCATTGTCTTAATAACAGGCTTTGAATTATTAAAAAAAAAATAATAATAATAACAAAAAATATTTAAAGAGTTCATCTCCATTTTCACAGAGCAGGCAATGAGGAATCAATTTTTTTTTAATTAAATTAAATTTATTTATTTATTTTTGGCTGCGTTGGGTCTTCATTGCTGCGTGCGGGCTTTCTCTAGTTGCAGCGAGCAGGGGCTACTCTTCGTTGTGGTGCGTGGGCTTCTCATTGAGGTGGCTTCTCTTGTTGTGGAGCACGGGCTCTAGAGCACAGGCTCAATAGTTGTGGCTCACGGGCTTAGTTGCTCCGCAGCATGTGGGATCTTCCCGGACCAGGGCTAGAACTCGTGTCCCCTGCATTGGCAGGCGAATTCTTAACCACTGCGCCATCAAGGAAGCCCCTGAGGAATCAATTTAGAGCTGAGAGGCAATAAATTAATAACTGGCACAGAGTGATAACTGTTAGGAGGTCTTTCCACTTTGGCTGGTGGAACTATAACTGAGCAGGACCCTCTGGGGCCTTCCCAGGACAGACCCCCACCATGTCCTCCACCTGCCTCTTGTTTGTAGAAAAATTTCAGACTCCTAGGCCTTCCCCGAGTTCCAAAGAATAAATTTAATCAGAGAAGTGAGGAAATGTAGAAACAAAGGAAAACAGTCAAGTAAGACAAAATAATAATAGTTTAACCATTAAATAAAGTCAAGGACCTTTAGTTCCTCCTCAAGGGCTACAGACAATACTCTGAGCCTTACCCTTTGAGCTGTTTTGTAGATAATGAAATGCCCACAGGTGGAAGAAGTTAATTGTATGCTGCCCCAGACTGGTTGGAACCAGAAGGTTGATGATGTTGACTCTGGATTACCTCACCACCAACCAATCAGAAGAATGTCCACCAGCTGATCACATACCCTACAATCCCCCTCCCTCACCCTGTCTTTGAAAACCTTTCTCTGAATGCCACCCAGGAGGTCAGGTCTTTTAAGAACTAGCTGCCTGGACTCCTTGCTTGGTGCCCTGCAATAAAACCTCCACCTTCCTTCACCACAACTTGGTGTCAATAGATTGGCTTTACTTCGAGCGGGCAAGCAGACCCAAGTTTGGTTTGGTAACAGGAACACAAAGTATTCCTGGAGTCGTCTAAGCTCTGAGGAATGCCTCCTTTCCTATGGTTCTTCCCCTACATGTGTACACTGCTCAGCACACAACTGAAGACCTGGAGGGGATGCTCTGCAGATCTCCAGAATTCTCTCTCCATGCAGCTCTCTCCTCTTCAGTGCCCTGACCTGTGAACTGCCCACCTCGGCCTCCCCAGACTCCCAGCTCCCTCTCCTCAACTCCAGGAGATCACCAGGCTCAGCCTGGGTGCCCCTCTCTACACCACTGCCTGGAAATTCTCTTCAGGCAGTAATCTTGGGAAATTTAGAGCTCACTTCGTTTGTTTCCTCCCTCTCAGGGATCGCTGTTCTGTTCTGCCTGTTGTCCAATGTCTGAATATCATTGTTTCATAGAGTCTGTCCATTTGTTCAGTTGTTTAATGCAGGAGGGTAGAGGATGGCCCCTATTACTCCATCATGGACGGAATCAGAAGTTGGCCTGCGACTGGAAGAGACTTTCTTGCAAACATGACTTTGTTTGCTTTTTAAAAAGCCCTTGGGACTTCCATGGTGGTGCAGTGGTTAAGAATCCTCCTGCCAATGCAGGGGACACGGGTTCAAGGCCTGGTCTGGGAAGATCCCACGTGCCGCGAAGCAACTAAGCCCGTGCGCCACAACTACTGAGCCTGCGTGCCACAACTACTGAAGCCCGTGTGCCTAGAGCCCATGCTCCGCAACGAGGGAAGATACCGCAATGAGAAACCCGCGCACCGCAACAAAGAGTAGCCCCCACTCTACGCAACTAGAGAAAGCCCGTGCGCAGCAATGAGGACCCAATGCAGCCAAAAATAATTAATTAATTAATTAATTAATTTAAAAAAAAAAGACCTGTTGGGTCTTCTTCAGTCTTTTAAGCCTTTCTGGCTGCAATAACTAGCATAAACACTCCTGTGTATCACATACCATTATATCCCTCTATTGAAAAGGGGGAAGCTTTATATTGTAATGTATATACCACCCCCTTTTAATTGTATATAATTAATTTTGTTTTATCACAGGAATGCATTACGTAGTTTAGAAAGTCAAATAGGACTAAATAACTTTGATGAAAAACAATAGCCCCTGCCACATCCTTCCCCAACTCCCAATCCCCATTCCCAGAAGCAACCACACTCAAACTTTCTAGTTGCTTCTTCTGATATTTACCTTCATATTTCTAAACAATCTGATTTAGCTGGTACTGCTGTTTGTTATTTCTTTCTTTCTTTTTTTTTTTTATTTTAGACTTTATCTATGACTTCCTCTTATGGAAGGTATTTAGTTCTCTATGTTCTACCCCTCAATGCACAAACACACACACTTTGCCTCTACCTTCCCAATACAGTCAAATCCAAATTTTTGGTAAATTCAATATTTAGCATTTAGATAGTTATGAAACTGTAATAATTATTCAGAATTGAGCCTTGTAATATACTATGATCCATTCTAGAATTTTCTTCAAAAACTTTTAATTTTCTTTGTAGTTAATAATTATCTGGAAAGACCAACAACCCAATAGAGAAATGGCCAAAGAACATGAATATTTCACAGAAAAGAAAGGCAAATGGCTCTTAAATGTTTAAAAAGTTGCTCAATCTCATACATAAGATAAATGAAAATTAAAACTACATTGAGGTAGCATTTCTCATTTATCAGCTTGGCAAAAATCCAAAAGTTTATAACACAGTCTGTTGATGAGGCTTCAGGGAACAGGCGTTTTCATATATTGCCAGTGGGAAGGCAAAACAGTGTAACTCGCATGGAGCGGGATTTGGAGATATCAAGCAAAATTACAAATGCATTTACCCTTTAACCCAGCAGTCCCACTTCAGGAAATTTGTCCTGCAGCTATATCTGCAGACATTTGAAACAAAGTATGTATACAGTTATTCACTGTGGCATTCATTTACAACAGTAAAGTATTGGGAAAAAAAGTGTCTTTCTATAGAGAGCTGGTCTAATAAACTACTGCACATCCACACAGTAGAACACTAAGCCACTTGACTAAAGAATGAGGAAACTCTCCGTGGAAAGATCTCCAGGATATAATGGAAAACGAAAACAGCAAAGTGTAGAACAATGTATATAGAATATTTTTTTAAATGAGATAGTATATTCATATTTACTCATGCCTTATGGAAAAAACACTGGAACATAAAAATGTGAATATAGTTAACACCACTGAACTGTACACTTGAAAACGATTATGATGGGGGACTTCCCTGGCGGCCCAGTGATTAAGACTCTGCGCTTCAATGCAGGGGGTACTGGTTCGATCCCTGGTTGGGGAACTAGGATCCCACATGCGGTGCAGTGCGGCCAAAAAAAAAAAAAAAAAAAAATGTTATGGTGGTAAATTTTGTTATGTGTGTTTTACCACAACTTAAAAAAAAAAAAGAATCATTGGAAGTGTCCATAAGAAACTAACATAATATGGTTGCCTATTTGGGAGAAGACAGGGTACATGGAGTCAATTATTTTGCTTTTTATATCATTTTGATGTTTCAACCATGTGAATGTATTACCAATTCAAAAATGAATTTAAATTTAAAATATTTCCTGGACTATTTTATTTATTTATTTTTGTTTTCTTTTCCTGATTACTAATTTGTTGGGTTTTTTGTTTTGTTTTGTTTTTTGTTTTTTTAATTTTTTGGCTGTGTTGGGTCTTCGTTTCTGTGTGAGGGCTTTCTCTAGTTGCGGCAAGCGGGGGCCACTCTTCATCACGGTGCGCGGGCCTCTCACTATCGTGGCCTCTCTTGTTGCGGAGCACAGGCTCCTGATGCGCAGGCTCAGTAGTTGTGGCTCACGGGCCTAGTTGCTCCGCGGCATGTGGGATCCTCCCAGACCAGGGCTCGAACCCGTGTCCCCTGCATTAGCAGGCAGATTCTCAACCACTGCGCCACCAGGGAAGCCCCCTGATTACTAATTTATCCCCAAACTCTCTGATCCATCCTTCCTCTCAATGTGGTCAAACTCATCAATAGCTTGGCAGTGCCCTTTTTCTTGGAGACAGTCTTCCTGGAGTCATTCACTCCTTTGCTCTAATCTGTGTTGGTTTGTCTTTAGTTCTGTTGCACAGCTGCCACCTTGGAGCTCCTCTTCATCAACAGTCTGGGAATTCCCTTCTCCTTTATCCTGTGTTAGAGCCCTGTTTCCTGGATCCCATGTCCCATTCTCTCTGTGTTTACTTCACCTTTGTGGACATATTTCCAAGAACTTCCTGAGAAACATTTGCTTTCTTTTGTGTGTTTGAGTGACTTGCAGTGCTCTTTATCCTAGCCCCATCCTTAACTGCTAGTTTGGTTGGGGTAGAATCATAGGTTGGAAAACAATTTCCCTCAGGACATCAAGGTCTCCTAGTTTCTAGCGTTGCTACTGAGAAGTCTAAGACTGAACCAATTCCTGATCCTTTGTGTGAATGCAAATCTTTATCATTCTCATTCTAAAATTTTGGTTCTTAGAAAGTTTCTAGTATTATTTCTTTTTTTAAAAAATGTATTTATCTTATTTTATTTTTGGCTGCATTGGGTCTTCATTGCCGCACACGGGGCTTTCTCTAGTTGCAGTGAGAGGGGACTACTCTTCCTTGCCATGCCCGGGTGGCTTCTCTTGTTGAGGAGCACAGACTCTAGGTGCACAGTCTTCAGTAGTTGTGGCTCACGGGTTCTAGAGCACAGACTCAGTAGTTGTGGCACTCAGGCTCAGTAGTTGTGGCTCACAGGCTCTAGAGCACAGGCTCAGTAGTTGTGGCACATGGGCTTAGTTGCTCTGCGGCATGTGGGATCTTCCCAGACCAGGGCTCGAACCTATGTCCCCTGCATTGGCAGGCAGATTCTCAACCACTGCGCCACAAGGGAAGCCCTCTAGTATTATTTCTTTGATAATTTCCTCCCATCTCCTTTCTCTTATTAGTTGGATGTTCAATCTCCTGGGTTGTTTCTCTAATTTTTATATTTCCTCCCCTATTCCCCAACACTTTGTTTTCTTCTACTTTCTTAGAGATTTCCTCAGCTAAACTTTTCATTCCTTTGGTTAATTGTTTTTACTAACATATGTCTAATTTCTGATTAATTAAATGTCTAATTGCTTTTTAACATAATCTTTTTATTTCATGAATCCTCTTACTTCTCTAAAAATATCAGTTACCATTTTTTTTAAAGATTTCTTCTACTCCCTGCATTATTCCTATTTTCTTTGTGATTTCTTTTTCTCTATGTGCTTTATCTCTGTCTTTTTCCCATTGGAGCCTTCCTCAAATGCCTGTTGATCCTTGGCTATCCATTCATACTTCAGCATGAGGCACAAAAAAAGCTGTTGGGTAACTGTATGTACAAGCTGGGTTTGTGACTGTACTCCGATAGAATACTAGCTCTTCAAGGCAAAGATCTACCTCAGTTTTGTTTACAGATAGAGCCCAAGCACCTAGAAGATTGTCTGGCACATAGTAGATGCTCAACAAATATTTGTGGAAGGAAGGAAGGGAGAAAGAAACAGAGGGAAAATTGGAAGGAGTGAAGGTTGGAAGAAGTGAAGGATAGAAAGAAGAAGGGAGGAAAAAAAGTACATCTAGAGGCTTTCTCATCTTTTCTAAAGGTTAACCTTTTCTTTGGGACCATTCTCTGGGACTTTATCTAGAAAAGAGTCCTCTAATCTTGTTCCTGGGAGTGCAGCCCTAGATTTCAGGAAGCAGGTAGGGAAGTGGACAGGAATTTCATCATTCAGCACACAGATTATTTTTATCCATATACTCCTTTTACCTATTTTTGCCTGGTGTTCCTGAGGCTAGATTATTTTTTCAAATCCTACTATCTTCCCGGCATTATTCTCTACAGTAAGGAACAGAGTCCTTGCCCCGTGAAGCTTAAAATCTACTGGGAAGAAACATAAAATAAACAGAAAAGAATATATACATATTTAATAAATACATAAAATCTATTTTAAATATAAATATATATGTGTGAATATAAATGTCAGGTGATGACAAGTGCTATGAGGAAAAGTAAAGCAAAATAAGAAGATGAAGAGGGGACAGTTTGGCAACGAGGATGGGATGGTTGGGACTTCCAGCTTGCTCCAGAGACTGAAGCTGAGACCTCAGGACCACTGATGAAGCTGGCAAGGCCTCAGATGGAGTGGGAATAACAATCATGCCATGTTCACCTTGTATTCATCCAGTGGAGCCTTCTCTTTACCAGTGATAATAAGCATGGTGACCTGGGATGCCACAGTTTGAAGATAACAGAATCACAAGATAAAGGAAGTTCCAAATCTTCACTTGGAGGAGAGTCACCTGCCAATCCGATGTCTGTTTTGGACTTTATATGAGTAAGAAATAAACATCTTTTGTATTATGTCAAAAAAAAGAAGATGACGAGGAACAGGAGTGCATGCGTGTGACCTTCCTCGTGCAAGTTCTTGCGAGCTGGAGTCATCAGAAAAGACCTCTCAATGCAGGGGACATGTGACTGACTAAGTGTATATCTTGGGGAAAAGTTTTGCAGCCTGACGTTCAAAGTGCAAATTCTCTGAGGCTAAAGCAAGCTGGGGAGGTCAAAGAGCATCAAGAAGGCCGGTGTGGCTGGACAGGGGTAAGTAAGGAGAAAAATGGTTTGAGATAAGGTGGGGGAGGGAGCCAGGGGCCAGATAATGAAGGGCTTGGTAGACCACAGTGAGCACCTGAATTCCATTGTGTGACTGGGAGCCACTGGTGGGTTTGGCCAGGGGAGCCCAGGATAAAATTTACACTTAAAAGGATCTCTTGGCTATCTTGTAAAGAATAGGATTATAGGGGTGAGAGTGGAAGCTGGGAAACTGGAGGGAAAGCTGTTGCCTAGATCCAGGTGAGGGGAGGTGATGGTGGCTCGGCCCAAGTGGTCGAGGTGGAGGTGGTAAGCTGGGGTCAGCTTCAGGATGTACCGGAAGGCAGACCTGACAAGATGTGATGAGGACTGGATGACGGTTGAGAGATAGGACAGTCAAGGATGACTCCCATTTTGCTCTGTTTTGTTTTGGTTTTTCTTGGCAATTAGGTGGTGCCATTTGCTGAGGTGGGAGTCACTAGCGGGAGGAATGGGTTTGGGGGTGGAAGTCAAGAGTGCATTTTGGCCATCCCAAGAGTGTGGGATGCCAATTAGACTTCCTGGTGGAGATGTCACCATAAGCAGTAGATCTGTGAGTGTGAAGTTTAGGGCAAGGGATGGGTTAGATATAAATGTGTGAGTCGGGATTCCCTGGCGGTCCAGTGGTTAGGACTCTGCGCTTTCACTGCCGGGGGCCCGGGGGTTCAATCCCTGGTCTGGGAACTAAGATCTCACATGCCACGGTGCACATGTGAGCCGGGAGCCTGATGAGATCTCTTAGGGCGTTCATTCACTCAGGGCAGTGGGGAGGTTTCCTATGGGGTAGGGTTTACAGGGGTGTAATTGCTTCACTTCTGGGGATCCGGGAAAGTCCTGGGGTCCTAACTGCCCCAGATCCCCCTTTCCTAACCCCATCTCCATTTCCAGCCTTGGGCCAGATCCTGCCTTGAGAGATGCCCTACTCTTCCAAAATCCTTTGGCAAGAGTCCATTCTGCAGGCACCCAACTTAGAGCTTCTTCCTTTCTCAAAAAATCAGTTCCCACTCCCCAACCTGCTGCCCGTCTTCCAAAATGTGTTAAACCTCTCATCTTTGGAGGAGCTATATTATTATTATATAATGATTCACAGTCATTCTAGTGTAGTTTTAAGAAATAGACATGTGTGATTAACCCCTCCTGTTTCCCCAAGTCTTTTAAAGGGCAGAATTTGTGCATCAGCATGGAAAAAGCTGAGGATTCAAAGTCAGACAGACCTGAGTTCAGGTCCCAGCTCCACGATTTTCAGGTTTGCAAGCCTGGAAATGCTTTTAAACTCCTCCATCCCCACTGTGGGATGGAGATGATACCTACTCCTTGGTTATCATTAGGAGAGGCTAGTTCCTTCACTCTCCCCACCCCCTTATAAAACCAACTCCCCAGAATTCATATAAACTAGAATGGGAATAAAAATAGTAAAAGGGGTAATGAGAAAAAAGAGGCAGCCAGCCTATCGGGGTGAAGGTCCACCCCCTAGCTCAGGTATATTCACAGCTATAACCCTTCATGCTCATCAGTCACTTCCTTCTATCCTGGGAACGAAATGTGCTTGACCATGGTGAATTTGTCTAACTTCGAAGCACAGCAAGGAAGTAACATTAATATGGTAATTGAGGTCCAAACCACAGAAGGAGCTGCATTTCCATTTGGTGATCATAAACCTATCTACCGCTCACCCACACTCCCAGATCCTCTGCATCTGGGAGAAGAAAACCCATGGAGATTGGATATCGGAAATGGCTGCTTAGTTATGCCTAACACCTTTTCCAAAAAGGACCATAGCTTCCTACAGTTGCTTCTCAAGCTTAAACCAAAAAAACTCCCAGAGGAGTACGGATGTCCTCGGTCCTGGCCAGCCCCAGCTCTCTACCACATGCCACGTATACACTGTGCGTCCACACATGCTCTATCACAGGCGTTGTCAGAGAGGACTTCGCTCAGGGATGAGTTTCACAGTACTGCAAGGAACAATGCTAGAGTTACACACTAAAGCAAACAGCACTTTAGAAATTTCTAGAAGTTTAGAAACTTTCTTGCTCTTGTCTGAAAACCCATGTCTTTGCCATCCTGTTTTTAGGACTCAGGAAACAGGTCGTAACCCCTCCGTCCCCAAATCAATTCTGACAGTGGTGCTGTTCCTTTGGAGCATCACTCTCCGTAACAATAAGCATGGGCACCTGCCACTGTGGGCCGGGCACTGACAGAGACCTAGGAAGCAGAAGTGTGGGGTTTGGGTTCAGTCCTGCACACTTGGGCCTCAAGGATGAGGCCACTGTGTGCCCGCTGGGCTGTATTGATGCCCCTCGGGCCTCTGAGGACACTAATTCCAGCCATGCGGGGTTAGTGTGAGGGCTAATATGGCAGGTTGTGTAACCCCACATGCCTGGTGCACCATAGATGCTCAACAAGTGGTCATGATAAGTAAAAGTGGTGCTGTTTCCTGGATGTCAAGCAAGTGTCAAAGTCATGAAGGGTTACAAGAGTTCAGAGGGTGGAGCTTACTAAGTTGACCCAGGAGGCTTCACAAAGGAAAATGCACCTTGACATAGAGCTGTCAGATAAACTACAGGACCCCCAGTTGAATTGGAATTCCAGATAAGCAATGAATACTTTTTTAGCATAGGTATGTCCCAAATATTCCATAGGACAATACTTATACTAAAATATTCTTCATTGCTTATATGAAATTCCTATTAAATTGGGCATGCCCCGTTTTTATCTGCTAAATCTGGTAAGCCTAATCTGGAAGAAAGGGTAGCATAGACAGGCTGGGAGAAGAGGATGGGGGACCCCCACAAGCTAAGTGGAGGAACTACCACACATGTGCGCTTACATCTGTCAGGCGTTGTGCTGGGCAATTGACAAGAGTATCCCAAACCCTTGTAAGGTATTTATTATTCCTTACGTTCTGCAGATGAGGGAACTGAGACTCAAGACTCAAGAACTGAGACTCAAGACCACTTAAATCCCCACCCCACACCCCACCCCCATCTGCCTGGTTCCTAAGCACCTGTCTCTTCCCAGGCACCACATCTTCCCAGGGGGCGGCCAGGAAGCAAAGGAAAACAAGCGTGAATACCCACCTTCATGAGAGAGCCCACCCCAGGCATCTGTTCCAGTTCTGTTCCAAGACAGCCTCACTACTGAACACCAAGGAGCCTTCATCTTTTGCTTTTTGTAATTTTTTTTTTTTTGAGAGCTGAATACAATAGCTAGACTTATAGACTGCCACTCCCTTTAACATTTCTATTTAACCAGGCTACATTTGGGGTGCCTTTCAATTATTCACACTAATCAAGTGTTTTTTCCATACCCAGTTTTGAGTTCCCCGTTATCCATCCCAGAAACCACTACAGGGAATGGTGCCCAGTTGCCAGAGTGTCACCATCCTTCATCAGTCAGATGCCAGGAAATTTCATAATAAAGACAAATTTACCACAGGCCATCTTGCCTTCCCACAAAAGCTGTCCCCAAACAAAGGATTTCCTAACAAGATAAACATTATGTATCAGAACTACAATAACATAATACCACATTTTCTTCAAATTAGATTTTGAATTCCACCAATTCCAAATTCAGCGCACTCAACACTCTAAATGAGGCAAACTTCAAAGAGTATGAAATAAAAATATCTTAAGGTGTGATGGCTTTTACCAAATTGGGTCCGTGCCAATGCAGAGTCTTTATTTTCTGCAAAGTAACCCTCTTTAAAAGAACAAAAACAAAAACACAGTTTAATTCAGCAAACATTGACTGAGAGCCCACTCTGGGCACAGAGCTGCAGGGAAGACGTTGAGAGCCAAGTCGGTTCTGGTCCTCAAAGGATGTGTGACGGGGAACGGACACTTATTCAGCTAAATTTCAGAAAGGAAGGAACAAAGTAAACATTGTAAAAGACAAAATGTCATGGGGGCCCAGAAGAGGGAGTGATTAATTCGCACCGTGGGGAGGTGGTACTGAGCCAGCTGGGAAGGATGACTAGGATTTTGACAGCTGGTGAAGGCATCCAGGCAGAGGAAACAGCTTAAGCAAAGGTAGAAGGCCATGATGTGTGGGAGTACTAATCATCATCATCTAATTGATCAAAATGTGTATTGCGACATTCTAATTATTATATGTTGTCAAATATTATCACACCTACTTGCTTTAGAAGTAAAAATCACATACCTGCATGATTACCCCTATAGGCCTTTAACTAATGATGTATATAAGTACGGTGGTTTTTAAAAAGATGTTAATTTCCCAGACGAAACCACCTTCCCAGGTCCCACGGCCCTTTACACACATTCCAACACGAGGAACACACACCCTGACCAACAACAAGACTCCTTTCTTGCCCCTGATTCTCGTCGTCTCCTCAGCATCACTATTTCTAAACTCCCTCATTAACACATACTCCAGGCCACACATGCACACATAGTACCAAGTCCCCATACGCAGTGCCAGACAGGAAACACATTTGGAGGATTTTAAACAATTTTAAAATGTGCCTTCAAATTTTACAACTTGCTGTACTTGCCCGAGGGAGGAACCAAGCCCCTTGTATAAATATCACCCCAAACAGGCCTGCTCTACATGCCACCCAGCTCGGGGATCTTGGTTTTTCTGTGTGAGGCTCAGGGTGGGTTTGGGGGTTTTGTTTATTTTGATTTTGTTTTTGTTTTTTTTTTCATTTCATCTGTGTCTACTGTGGTCACTGGCTTTTTCAGTCATGTTTATTTTATAGGCATTCCCGGTAGCCAGTGGGAGAGAAGGAGCAGTCCTTGTTCCTCAGAGCACCAGCCACACAAGCAGCCCAGGACAAAACCATGGCTCTGGGTGGACCTATGAGGAAACTTCTCAAGGACATAGTTTCCTGCCATGAATCGGACAGTTCCTAGAGCGAGCCTGGCTGTGGGCAAAGGAAAGGACCTTATAGCAAGGACTGGGGCACCCAGAGGATGCTGGCTGAGACAGGCCCCTCTCAGTGCCCCAGCCCCTGGCCCAGTGCCTTTACCCACAGGGGACCCTCAGGAAGCCACCCCAGCTGCTTCATCCACTGTCCCTGTCACTGGTTCACAAACTGGAGTCTCCAGTTAACCTTTGTTGTTTGTTAGCTGTATTTTTTTTGTATCGCCTTTAGAGAAATATAATTTGCACACAATAATATTCACACATTTTAAGTGTATAGGTTCATGACGACTTTCTCGACAAATGTATTCACCCCTGTAATCACCACCCCTGTCAAGATAAAGAATATTGCCATCTCCCAAGAGAGTTCCTTCACGCCCCCTTCCAGCCAGTACCCCCATCCCCATCCCCACCCCCTATCCCAGGCAACCACTGAGCTGTTTTCTGTCCCTGGAGATTAGAGCTACTGGTCCTAAAATCAATTAAACTCTTCTGGCGGGGCATTGTCGCTGGCTGGTACCCTGCCCTTCTCCACTCCTACAGAGGATCCAGGTGTTTCAAATGACATAGGGGATTTTTTTTCTTTTCTTTTTCTTTTTTGGAAGAAGAAAGAGGAGAGAGTTCTGCTGAAACAGGAGTCTGGGAAGAGATGGGGACTAGGCAGTGGGGGAGGTCTTGGGTCTGTCCTTGGCCTGGTAGAAGGGTGGGGGCAGAAGGCGGATAACTGGCTTTGATAAGGGCCTTGGGGCCTCAGGGCTGATTTGGGCCTTTGGTGACTGAGCACAGCCCAGGGATGGAGAGAGGGCCCACTCCCAACCTGCCTTGCCAGGGGCCCGGCTCCGCCTGGTGCTGGTGATCAGCAGCTGTGTCCTTGGCCCCTCACCATTATCCTCGGCTGTCCTCGCCTGGGGCAAGGCCGGTCTCTTTGCCCAAGCTTTCTGCTGGGGATTCAGCTGGGCTGCTGTGGCAGGAGGGGCTGAGGCAGGTCACTCACCTGAGCCTTGTGTGTGCACTGGGGTTGGCAATCACCAAGCAGCCAGGAGAGAACACCTCACAGGAGTGCCCTTGCCGGAGGCACTGTGGAAGCTCCCCAAAGGCTCCGTGGCAAAGCTGTCATCCTCAGAGAGGACTAGAGGTCCCAGTACAGTACAGCAAGGTGGCAAATATGCACACCCATCCTCAGCCCAGCCCCGGGGGAAGCCTGTCAGGCCTCATAGAGAGAAGCAGCTGCAAATGAAAACTGAAGAGCTGACCCACCAAACCACATCATGTGGAGACACCAGTGGCCTTTCTCAGGGACCTTCCTCCCCTCCCCCGACCGAGGTCACACAGGAGAGGAGAGGGAGATGCCTGCCGCCCCACTCCCACCAGCAGAAAAACACTGCACCCAGCAGAACAGCTGCAGCGCTCAGCGCGCACAGACACGATGATGAACCCACTTGAGACACCCTATGGGGACCATCAGCAATATTTGAGGGGGACTTGGCAGGGGGCTGGAGGTCCTGTGTCAGCAGGTGGGAGCCAGAGCCAGTTGTATTGGAATTCATTACTGTTACTGTGAGCCCTCTGCAATAAAAATCATAATAATTACCATCATAATAGCTAATCCTGAGGTCTTTCCATATGCCAGACACTAGCCAGCTTTTCTAAGTACTTTACATACATTATCTCATTTAATCCTCTTCGTGATCCTTTGGGTGGGCCCTGTTATTTTCATCTTCATTGCATAAATGAGAAAACTGAGGCTCCGGATAGAATTTGCCCAGTGTCACATCCTAATAGGCGATGGAGTTGGGATTTGAATCTCTGCAGTCTGTCTCCAAAGCCCAAGCTCTTAGCCTGGGTGAGGCCTGGGAACGGGTTCTCTAGTGACTTCCTTCCAGTACCTCTCAGCCCTCCTCCCACCATCATCTCCCTACCTGCCTCCACTCAGAAACAGCTGCTCCTCCTTTCACCAAGATGGACTCCTACCCTCCAGCCTGAAGCCCATCTCGACACGTCCTTCCTGGGGCCTGCTTCCTCAGTTTCCCCTCTGTATCTCCAGACTCTTTCCAGTAGTTTTCTCCTCTTAACCTATAACTGGGCCCAGATTTCTCCATCCAAAAGAATCCTTCCCTCCATTCGGCAAACTTCTCAAGCTACCAAGCTCCCTTAGTTGACATCTGCTTGTTTGCTTGCCCAGCTTCCATTTCCCCTTCTGAGGACAGAAGTCCAGTTTTCCTGTGGGACCCCCCTCATCCTCAGTCCACCTCCCAGGTCCAGTAGTGAGCCAGTGTCCTGAGCCTGGCCAGTGCCAGCACAGCAGCCCCAGGCCACAAGGATTGGGTAGGGAATGGGCATGTGGTCCAAGGAAGGACAGTGCGAGTTCTCCTTGGGCTCTTGCTGAAACAGTAAAGATGCTCTCCCTCTGCTGGGATGACTAAAGCAATGGGATGCTTGCCTGAAGCCTGCATTTTGCCTCCCTGACAAATATAGCTGGGCCCCCTCACTCTTTCATGATTCCTGCCTGGTTCCCTGCAGGCACTGTTTGCAAACCAGCTCTCCACTCTCTCATGTCAGTTCCAGCACCTCAAACCCTAATTCTCTGCTCCATCTCCACACTTCTAACTCAAAGCACTGTCCTCAGGCCCAGGGGCCAAGAAGAAACTTCTTCTCAACCCATTCTCCAGGCTTCTTCTTTTTTTTTTTAAATAAATTTATTTATTTTATTTATTTATGTATTTTTGGCCGCATTGGGTCTTTGTTGCTGTGCGCAGGCTTTCTCTAGTTGCAGCGAGCAGGGGCTACTCTTCATTGTGGTGCGTAGGCTTCTCATTGCGGTGGCTTCTCTTGTTGTGGAGCACGGGCTCTAGGCATGTGGGCTTCAGTAGCTGTGGCGTGCAGGCTCAGTAGTTGTGGCGCACGGACTCAGTAGTTGTGGCACACGGGCTTAGTTGCTCCGCGGCATGTGGGATCTTCCCGGACCAGGGCTCGAACCCGTGTTCCCCTGCATTGACAGACGGATTCTCAACACTGCGCCACCAGGGAAGCCCTCTCCAGGCTTTTTCAAGCACTCTTTTTTTTTTTTTTTAAATTTATTTATTTTTGGCTGCGTTGGGTCTTTGTTGCTGCGTGCGGGTTTTCACTATTTGTGGCGAGTGGGGGCTACTCTTCTTTGAGGTGCGCGGGCTTTTCATTGTGGTGGCTTCTCCTGTTGCAGAGCACGGGCTCTAGGCACGTGGGCTTCAGTAGTTGTGGCACACAGGCTCAGTAGTTGTGGCTCACGGGCTCTAGAGCGCAGGCTCAGTGGTTGTGGCACACGGGCTTAGTTGCTCCGCAGCATGTGGGCTCATCCCAGGCCAGGGCTCGAACCCATGTCCCCTGCATTGGCAGGTGGATTCTCAACCACTGTGCCACCAGGGAAGCCCTCTCCAGGCTTTTTCAAGCACTTTTAAACTTAACCTGCTGAAACAGAACTCCCTGTCCTTCCCCCAAAATACACATCTGCAACTGACCCTTCTGGTCTCCCAGGCTTTAGACCTTGATATCATCACCGACTCCCTCTGTACCCATCCAGGTCCTGGCTTGCCAGTGACAGAAACTGACTCCAGGTCACTTAAAGCAGAAAAATGATTTATTGGAAGGAATTCCAGTAGTTCACACAACAGATGGAAAGGCTGGGAACCTGCCTTGGCAGATGGGCAAGGACCAAGGTGCATGGGGCAGCCAGAACTTCAGCCAGGATCACAGGAAGAGTCTAGGGAGAAATGAATTCTAACTCCCCACATCTCTGAGTCCTTCCTTTGTAGTAAGAGCCCTGGGTGGAAGCACCTGACTGACTGAGCTCTAGCAGAAAGGCCTGGGAGAGCAAGGCTTTTATCTGGAGGCTTTCATGGCCCTGCCTCCCACCTGGGTTCCAGATGCTCAACTAACAGCACCATCTTTCTCCCACATCCAAACAGCTGCTGCATCCTGTAGAGATCATCTCCAGAATGGCCTTGCATCACTCTGCACCCCCAGTGGCTTGCACTAGTTGCCCCTTTCTAGGAACAGCTGGATAGTATGGTGCAGTGGTTAAATCAGGACCCTCGAGCCAGATAGCCTTGTTTCAGATTCCAGCTTCACAGCTTTACCAGCTGTGTGACCTCAGGGAAGTTATGAACTTCTCTGTGCTTTCACTTTGCTCATCTGTAAACTGAGGATGATAATACTACCTATCTCGTATGGTGACTGTGAACAGTAAGTGCTTAATGTACACAAAGTGCTTCAAATGAGCCTGGAATGGAGAACGTGTTCTATAAACGCGAGCTAATGTTATTATTCCCAGGGCAACCTGCCCATTATCCACTCTCAAGTCTCCAAACCTCCCCTCTCTCTCTGCCTCCCCTCAGCCTAGGGTTCCCCAATGAAATACAACCCCCTCGGCTTGTCTCTGAGGCCATTCTGGGTTGGCCTGCTCCAGCCCAATCTGGAATGTCCTCAGCCCATGTAAAAGCAGTTTCCCTGTAAGCCACATCTCCAAAGGGCCTCCTCCAGGATGTCTATCCCGACACCTCCCCACATGGGGACTCGTGCCCATGTCAGGAGCTCTTTCTTCCGAGTCACAAAGCACTGGGAGCCCATCTCCCCGAGGTATTTACCACATTCCGCCTGCATTCCAGCTATTTGTACACTCCTGCCCCTCCTCCCTCTCTGAGTGGTTCCAGCCCTCTCCCTGTGCCCAGCCCCAAGCTGTGTCGCCCTTTCATGCTGTGTGCCCTTCCCCCCGCCTTACTTCATCAATTCCTACTCCTCTTTATGACCCAGCTTGGGATCTCCAGGACCCAGCAGTGCCTGGCCCACAGTTAGTGGATGGAGAGGGTGATGGAGGGGACTAGATGGAGCCAGGGGGGCAATAAGGAACATGGAGGGGGTACAGATCCTCTCCCCATCTCCTTCCCCTCGCCCCTGCAGGTCAGGGGAGAAAGGCCTGCACCTTCCCTCTGGGCATGAAATGCCCTTACCCACCATCCCTACCTGGGGAACCCTCAAAAGGATTTCCCCCATTCATCTCTGCCCCCACTGCACCTCAGAGCTCTTGGCTGCCCTGTCCCTGGGGCATTTATCAAGTACTACCTGGAGGAACAAATATTTGTGTTCCTAAGGCTCCTCCTCCATCGCCTTCCCTGTATCCTGAAGACTCCTCCTCCTCATTCCCAGTGTCAGCACATTTACCCCCAGTCAGTCCAGGAGGTCAGGCCCAGGTAAAGAGAAATACACACCAGTCCTTACTGACAGTCTTCTCCCCCAGGCTTAGCCCCAGGCCCCTCACAGCTGCTATTTCCTTTGATCCGTATAATAATTCCAGGAAGAAAGTAGCCTTGCCCCCATCTTACAGATGAAAACAGTGGAGGCTCTGCAACGAAAAATGCCTTTCCCAAGTTTCCATATCTGGGACTCAGACCCAGCTCTCACAGCACCACTCTCTCTCTTGCTCACAGGTTGCCTTATCGGGCCTTCCCTGCAGTGCCTAACAGAGTGCCTAGTAAACAAACTGACCTCAAAAAATGTTTGGTGAAGCGGAAAGTAAGCCATTATCCAGACATCTATTGCCTGCAGGGACAGGCCAGGGCAGGCTTCAGCGCTGGAAGACTGCATCTCACAAGCCTGACCCACAAACCCCCTCAGGTCCCTCCCCTCCCACCTCCCCAGCCCCTCTCCTCCCTCTCCCTCAAGGGCTCTGGTGAGGGAAGGAACTGCCCCCTCTCCACCCCCTTCCTTTCCCTTCTCCATACACACTCCCCCATTTGCCCACAGCAAATTCAGCACTTTGGGCCCAGGTCTTTCCTTTATACCCAGGAGAGTTGGGCAGTGAGGTGTGGAAGGAATAAGGTGCTGTGGACCCAAGCCCCACCGAGGCTAACCGTCTGAGTCCTGAATACCATCATCTTTCCGAGCCTCAGTTTCCTCACCTAGTCAGTGGGGGCATAATTCCTGCTTTTGCCCACCTCAAAATGTGTAGGAGTCTATAAAGATGAAATAGTACGTGATAAAATACACAGCTGAAAACACTGGAAGAGCGTAAAATGTTACACAAATGTAAGGGATTCCGAGCTGGCCATAACATGGGCATTAAACTGTAACCTCTGAAAGATATTTACCATAAAAAATTCCAGAGCCGGGGCTTCCCTGGTGGTGCAGTGGTTGAGAGTCTGCCTGCTAATGCAGGGGACACGGGTTCGAGCCCTGGTTTGGGAAGATCCCATATGCCGCGGAGCGGCTGGGCCCGTGAGCCACGACTGCTGAGCCTGCGCATCTGGAGCCTGTGCTCCGCAACAAGAGAGGCCACGATAGTGAGAGGCCCGCGCACCGCGATGAGGGGTGGCCCCCGCTTGCCGCAACTAGAGAGAGCCCTCGCACAGAAACGAAGACCCAACATAGCAATCAATAAATCTTTAAAAAAAAAAAAAAAAAAAATTCCAGAGCCATGGGGAAAAGAACTGTGAATTGTGCTTGCTCCTGAGATTTAACTTCTTTGGGTGATTTTTTTTCTTTCTTCATTTGTGCTTCTCCAAGTTTTCTGCATTGATCATGTATTCCTTCTGTAATTAGGAAAAAAAAAAGTTATGTAAAAGTAATGTCTCTGAAATAAAAGTGTCTAAATTCCTGCTTTTACACTACGTTATAGTGAAAGATTAGGGGGAGGGGAGGGGGAGGACAGGGAAGTGGAAAAGAGGTTTATCAGCTGCATTGAGAGTAAATGTCTTCCTGCCCACCCTCACCCGGCTTTTCTACCCTGGAGGACCAGAGGACCAAGGCTGGGTAGCTAGGAAGGAAGGATTTCTCCCCAGTCAAAATCACAGGGAAAGGATTCCTGGCTCCCATCCCCAACTGCCTCCCTTAGACACCTCCACCTGGAAATTCCACTGATCCTTCAAACGCAACATGTCTGCGCAGGCCCTGTTCAGTGCTCATCCTGCTCGCAGTCTAACAAGACTCCTGTTTCTTTGGGGAACAGAGCAGATCCCATTTGAGGGAGGAGGGTCCCAGGCCCAGCCCCAGCCCTCCACAAACGTCCCTTCTCCTGCATAAATGCTGCTGTAGCCATGGACACTGAACCAGTTCTGTCCCGAGAGTAAGTTGTCTAGGAAGCTGCGCTGCTAGGAAAGATTTTCTTACCGGATAGAAAGAGACCCTTAGGAAGAGAAACCCTCTTGCTCCCACCCCTTCTTCCTGTGGCTCCTGCAGCTTGAATGTAGCTCTTGTACAATCAGTCATCTTGTAACCAGAGTCATGAGGACAGCAGAGCAGAGAGGCGGACAGCATTGGGTCTTTGACGACACTGTCGAGCTGCTGTCCCACATCAGAGGGCTTTGTGTTGGGGGAAACATAAAACCTCTTGCTTAAACCACTAGTAGTTGGGTATTCTGTTATTTGCAGCCAAAATCACTCCTAATTGATACAATGTCCAAAATTGTCCTCTTTATTTATCCTTCCTGGGTCTGTTCCTCACCTCCATTTCCTATATGTAAATGACACTTCTGCCCACCAAGCCATCCCAGACTCCTCCCGGCCTCCTGCCCATGGCTCAGCTCTCATCCAACTCTGTCTAATCTGTCCTCTGCTCTCCCCACTCTGCTGCACCTCAGCTTCAGGCCCGTCTCACTCCCACCGGAACTCCTGCAGCTCAGGCCTAACCAGCCCCCTTACTTCTGAGCTCCCTCTTCTGCCCACATTCTGTTACCCTCAGTGATTTTTCTAAAATACAAATCTGATTATGTTTCCTACTTAAGCATCTATGGGCTACAGAATAACGTTCAAAATCCTGAGCATGGCAGTCAAGGCCCTTGGCAACATGGCCCCCAAACCTTCTGCTTTCATCTCTTGCCACTCCCCCAGACCCATTTTGTAATTTTAGCTACACCAGAGTATTCGCTGCACACACCCTAACCCCTCTACTTGTGTTTTTTTTCCCCTCATCCCTGAATATGAATGCCTACTTATCCTCCAAAACCCATTTCAAATATCTCCTCCTGAGTCAGCCATGTTGGCAGACTCAAAAGCAGGCAGAGGAAAAAACATATATATCCCCTCCTTTGTGAAGCATTCCTGACCCCAAATAAACATTCCTTCCTCTGTGAGCCCGCAGCCTGTTGTTCCATTTATACCACTATTATAATTCTTATTTTATATTCTCAGTACATATTTGCAAGCAGATTAGATTCCTTTAGGAGAAGGGTATATTTCAGAGCCCCCAGCACCTCCCAGTACAGTATTTGATATAAGTGATCAATGTTTGGTGGCATCATTAACAAACACCTTCTGGTGCTTTCTGTGCAGAAACCACGGTCCAATCCTTTTTTTTTAATAAATTTATTTATTTTATTTATTTTTGTTTTTGGCTGCGTTGGGTCTTCGCTGCTGTGCCCGCACGGGCTTTCTCTGGTTGCGGCAAGCGGGGGCTACTCTTCGTTGCGGTGCGCGGGCTTCTCATTGCGTGCTCCACAACAAGAGAAGCCACCGCAATGAGAAGCCCTCGCACCGCAGCGAAGAGTAGCCCCCGCTCGCCGCAACCAGAGAAAGCCCGTGCGCAGCAATGAAGACCCAACGCAGCCAAAAATAAATAAATTAAAAATATATAGAGAGAGAAATATCTCATAAACAATCACAACAAATAAACTTCAAAAATATTTTTTTAAATATTGTTTACAAAGAGTTTATACACGAAAATATCTTCTGTCGTAAAGTTAAAGGGGAAAAAAGAATTACAAGATAGAAATGAGTCATATTTAACACAATATCTAAAAGCAAGCAAACAAAACCTTACAAACAAAAAGCTGGCAAGGAAGGGTTGAAGATGTTCACAGTAGCTGGTGGTTCCCCTTTATTCTCCTGTTCTCTTGTTCAACTTTTGAAAAATATACACACATTACTAATAAAGTGGGAAACATACACTTCATTTTTCAAAATGACATAGGGAGAGGAGCAGAGACTACTTCAAGCTCTGGATCACCTCCTCTGCGCCCTGCCTCATCCCACTGCCCAGTGATGCCCTTAGAGGCTGTGCCAGGTTAGCTGTGTCCCAGGGCCTTGTGGTTCTGGCCTTCCCCACCCCAAACCACAGGGCGCTCAGACTGGAAATGTTACCTCCAGGCCAACAGTGCCCCACAGGTGGACAGCACCTCCCTCCAGAGGCTGGGCCTCCCCCACGGCCCTCAGAGGGTTAATCCTGTCCCCGAGGAATTTCCAGAAAGGACTCATGAGGGGAATTTCCCAGACAGGCAGGCAGACAGACAAGACACCTCAGACGGCTCCCGCCACTGAGCACAGATGTTTGCCTGAGGGTGGCGGTGCTGAGAGCCAACACAGGCGCACAACTTTGTGGTGAGAGGTAGCCCAAAGCAAGAACCAAGACAAGACCCGCCTGGGCAGCCTGGGGGCTGGGATGGGGGAGGGCATGGGGCTGAGCTGGTTTGCAGGTCGAGTCTCCGAGCCAAAGTCTCTTCTGTGGTCTCGGTCTGGGTCTCTCAGTACCTGCAGCTCTCCTGCCGGTCCACCAGGAGTCGCAGCGGCTCTCAGAGTGTCCAGGCAGTGCGAGGGCGGTTGTGGGTCTGCAATCTCGGCTTTTCCTCGCAGCAAGTCTATTGTATAAATGGTGGCTTCTCTATTTCCCCTACTGGTCTGAGGGCTAATCAAGGGCAGGGATTTTATCCTAGACGCACCCTTACCTTCGGTGCCCATCACAACAGCTGGGGTCTAGAGGTGCCCCATTAGTTCGGACGAAAGACCCCCATACGCACAAATACTAGGATAGGAGAAGAGTGATTGAGCTCCAAGCCTTCAGAGAGAATGCTGGGGACAGTGCCAAGCTGGGGAAAGAGGGCTCCGCGTCCCGTTAGTGCCCAGAATTTCCCCCCACCTCTTCTCCACCCGGCTTGCTCCAGCCCTACACGCAGGCAGGGCGGGAACGGACATGGCCCCGCCGTGCTGGGCCGAGCGAGCCCGAACCTGCCCGGCCCGAGCGGCGCAGCCCAGGGGACCCCACACGTTCCCGCCCAGAAATCCCGGCGGTCAGAGAAACGGGGGAACGTGCCCCAAACTGTCTCCTCCAGGGGGCAATCCTGGGCCACCCTCTCTGAAGAACTACCATCACCCCTTCCTTCTCTAACCCTTCTGGTTTCTTTTCAGAGCAGTACGTACCGCAGAAGTAACACTGAACAGTGATTTCACTCACTCAACAAAGATTTCTTGACCACCTACTACGCGTGCTAGGTGCTGTGCCAGGCGCTGGCAATACAGCAGTGAACCAGCAAAACTCCCTGCCCTCGTGGGACTTCGATTCTATGGGACACGAGCAGAGGGATGGGGTAATCTCGCCTGGGACACGTGGGTGGCCGACACCCAGGTGCCCTCCCAGGTGAGCAAAACGCGCGTGAGGCGCCGCCCTGGGGCTGGTTCGGCGGGTAGACTTCGGCCCCGGCGGGAGGGGCGGGCTGCACCTCGGGTAAACGCGGGGCCGGGCACGTCGCCTGGGGGCAGGTGCGCGCGAGGGGGTGGTGGTAGGGGCCGTGCGCAACGCCTGGCCGGGACCCGGCCGCGGGGTTACCGAGCCAAGCCCCTAGTTCGCGCGGGGTAAATATTTATCCTACGCGCGGCGGAATCTGGCTGAGTCGAGCCTCTAGCAACTTGCGCCCCCCACGGGGTAGGGCCAGCCTGGGCCCTCCCCCGCCCCAGGCTCCTCCCCGGCGGGGCCAGCGCCGGACTAGCCGCTGCGTTCCGGCCCCGCGTAATTACAGGGGCTGCGGCCAGGCCTGGCCGTAAAAGAGGAGGATGAAACAGCCTGGGAACCGGGGAAGCTGGGCTCGAGCCTCTAGGGGGCCCCGGGTCTGCGGCTTCCCGCGTTGCTCAGCCTCTTGGAAGGGCTGGCCAGGGGTGTGCACAGACTCGCAAAATCAACTCCGGACGGGCATGCAAACAGCCACACAATTACACACATGAATCACCAAACGCACGCAGTCATACAGCATTAGGACTTCCAGCTCCAGATACACACACACACACACACACACACACACACACACACACACACACGAACCTGATCAAACACCTGCCCGCCCTCTCCGCCCCGAGATCTGGGAGGCAGACACCCACCCGCCAACCCCTGCCCCAGACGGTGCAGATCCCGGCGGGGAGAGGAGCCCCGAGAGGCGAATTCCAGCGGGTTTGTTTACACTGCTCGGGGTGCGGGGTAGCGAGCTGGATACTGGGGCCTGACTGACTGGGAGACCCAGCCCAAACTGGGCCAGACCCAGACTCCCAGTCTGGGACGCTGCACAAAAACCCCCTCCCCGCCTTCAGCCCCCAGCCCCCAGACGTTGCTCGCCTGTGCATGTTTCCCCTCCTCTTCACACGCTGTTCACAAACATTAGCATACGTACGTCAAAGTTTCACACGCTTCCCCACACGCGGCTGTGATACTACTCACAAATGCTTTCACACTTGCGCGCCATCACACGTATTTACACATGCCAGATGCACATCTGTGGTTACAGTTTGTCACCCTTCAGGCCCAGATTCTCACAGTCCATATTCAAAGCCTGTTCGCACGGTACACACGTGTTAGCACACACTCACACACAGGTCATTAGTGCCCTTTGGAGCCCTAGAAACAAGAGCGAACCCCCTCGCGGGCCCAGAATCCCGAGTGTTCCTCCCTCTCACAGGCACTGACGGACAGAGGCGCCCTAAGCCCCGGCCGCACACGTTACACACTTGATCACACACAGGGTTGCACTTTATTCCCGGCATCTAGGCGATGACACAATCTCCCGAACAAAGACAACATTGACAAACCCAACAAAAACAAACAGCAGCGTGTGTGGGGAGGAGCAGCCGAGCGCAGAGTCCAGGAAGGGGGTGGGTAGGAGGAGAGTGTGGAAACGCGGGCGCCCGAGCCTGGGTGTGCAAGGCTCGGGAAAGGTGCGGGACCTATCAACAACCTCGCACCCTTCAAGATCGGCGCAGGGCGCCCGCCAGCCGGGTCCCGCACCCGCTGGTTAGCAGACCCGCACGTGGAGTTCGTTCCCTTCTCCCGCACGAGACTGCGCGGGGGACACAGACCCACCACCCCGCACAGGCCCACAAAGCTGCACGCGGATCCACGAGTGAGCAAACACACAGCGCTGAGCAGATTTGTCGGGCGGAGGTGCGCGCTTTGCTCCCCTCTCCTCCCCTCCCCTCCCCCCCTGCCCTCCCCTCCTCCACCTCCCCAGCCCCCAGGCCCAGGGCAGCCGAGCGCCTGGCGGGGCGGGGGCGGGGGCGGGGCGGGGTGTCGGGCGGCGCCGGCCCAAAAGGCGGAGTCGCGAGGCGGAGGGCCCAGAGCTGTGAGCGCTGTGCTGAGTGCGCCGCGGAGAAAGCCTGCGGGAACCCAGACCCGGAGGAGCCCCTCGTCCCCGCCCGGCCTGGCCCGGCCCCGCGCTATGGAGTTCCTCTGGGCCCCTCTCTTGGGTCTGTGCTGCAGTCTGGCCGCTGCTGACCGCCACACCGTCTTCTGGAACAGTTCAAACCCCAAGTAAGCCCCGAGTCTCCGGCCGACAGCCTGGGCGCCCGCTTGGCACTGCTCCCCCCTCCAGGTTAACTGTCCCGGCTAGCCCCTAACCTGAGTCTCGGGGAGGTGACCGGAGGCGGGAGGGATCCCATAGACTTTCTTCTCCCCCATAGCTGGGAGTACCCCACCCCAGGGCAGGACCCTGCCCGCGTCTGCTTGCACAGGCACTGTCTCTGCCCCTCTTTTCCTTCCCTCTGGCACCCCTGTTACTCCGAAGTGAGGGACCCGCGTTGAACAGTTCCTGCCCTTAGCAGGGGCCACTCTCTCTGGCCGCCAAGGCTCTTGTTCTAGGCCCTTCCACTGAGAAAGCCTCTGTGCCTCTCCTTGTGTGTTACTTGGGCATATGCCCACACTGACAGGTCTTGACATCCGGAGTAAGCAGAATGCTTATTGTAATCCTGGAAGGACCCTTCAGGAGGGACCTGGGCTGCCAGCATTAAGTGTTCATTCTGTATTTAAGGTCACCCTGGAAAGCCCTCCCCCCTCAAGAGTCTTTTGAGGTGGCATGAATGAGGCACATGCTGTGTGTGGGTAGGCTTGAGGGTATCTGAGGTTCAGGTAGTAAAACTGAAGAGAAGGGGAGAGCGAGGTCGTGGGAAATGTTCCAGAGGACAGGAAGGGGTTAAAAGGGTTACAAAGGGCTCTGGGCAGGAAGGAGTTAATTTCTCCGGGGCAGGTTTAGGGCTGTGAGGCAAATGGTACAGGGAGGGAGAAGCTCCATCGGACCCTTTGTTCTTTGTTCTTGAGTTTTCTGAAGTTATGGGAACAATATTTGCAGGAAAACGGGAGAGGGGGGTAAGGTGGAGTAAGGAGAGGAGGGCTGGACACCTTGGGGTCGGGGGGAAAAACACTTCACTCAGCCCAGCCACCCGCAGCCCTAGCAGGCCTACCCTCCACTCCCTTTGAGAAATAGACTGTGCCAGTTTCCTCTTGACCCTGTGGCAGCATTGCCTGGTAGGGGGTCTGTCGTCTGTGGCGAGTTGGGCAGGGAGGGAACAGCCAGCTGCCAACCCCAGAGGGCAATGCCTTCTTGCCCACTGGCCGCCTGACAGCCCTCCCCCACCTCACTCCTTGCTGTCTGTTCTTTGCTTCTTTGACCCAATCTTGTCCTAGAGGGAGAGAGCAAAGTCCCTGTTTATGCCCGTGCCAGGTGTTGGCTGAAGGAGGAGGAGGGGACAGGAAGCCATGAGTAGGGAGGGGGGGACCCTGGCCTTTTCCGTTCCCAAGCTCCCAGGTTTCCTCTCTTTCAGGAAGGAGCCTCTTCCTTGCCCCCCCTCCCCCCCTTCCCTGACGCCGCTGCCCCCCTTTCCCAGATGGAGAGCAAGAGTCAAGGGAGTGCTAAGTGGAGCAGATTGTACCCCCAGGAGGGGGGTGATGGGCGCACCCACCAAGCACAGCTTCTGCCCTGTCCATCTGGACACACACACACACACACACACACACACACACACACTCTACCATACCCAGGACTAAACAGAAAGCCAGCCCAGAGTGGACGCCACAAGCAGCCAAGCCAGGCCCAGCTTGAGGGCAAAGACGAGGTGGTAATGAGCTGGGTGGGTATGAGGCTGGCATGGGTGACTCAGGCATCAGCCCTGGGATCTCCAGGCCCCAGGCAGGGGGCAGCATGGGAAGAAGGGCAGTGCCACTGTGAGCTGCACCCTGGCCTCCTTGGTGCTAGAGGGGCAGGTACCCCACCCATCCAGACCTGTCAGCTCCCTTTGCCTGGAGGACAGTGCCCAGAGCAAGTGGGCACTGGGCCATCCTGGGGTCCTGGGGGCTGTCCACATTTGACAAGGGAAATTTTCACAGGTTCTCATGAATGCCGGGGTGGGTGGCAGAGGTAGATGAAGAATGAGTCAGTGCCCGTCACGGGAATGGAGGAAAGACGCCAGACCCAGAGCTGAAATACCTGTTCTGAAATGGCTTCTATGTTTATCTCTCCAGAGAGGAATTTTAAAAGCCTCTCTCTGCTCCTCCTCCCTCCCTCTCTCTCTCTCCCTCCCTCCCTCCCTCCCTCTCTCTCTCTCTCTCTCTCTCTCTCTCTCTCTCTCTTCCCCAGGGTGGGGGAGGGGCCTTGGTAAGCCCAGCTGGAGCACTGGCATGCTCCTGCAAAGCCAGGCCTCTTAAGGGTCATGCTGACTGGGCAGTGGGTGCCCACCTCAGAGGCCTCTTGGCCTAACCCCTGCCCCTCTCCCCACCACCCATGCCCCTGGCTTTGGTTTGAAGCAAGTTGGCAGCCAACTCTGCTGAGTCTCTAGCTGGCAGTGCTTGGGGGAATTCAGAGAAGCTGACCGGCTTGGAGAGGGAGGTGGGGAGGCACTTTTTCCCCTACTAGGGCCCCACCTAGACTGGAGCCAGGTGTCTAGAGCTGGGGGGGAGGGGTCAGTGGGCAGTCGGGCTGGAGCCTTTGGAGCCTGGGGGGAATGGGCTGGGGGAGGGGAGGTGGCTCCACCTTGGGAAGAAGGAGAGGAGAGGCCTTCTCAGATCTGAGAACTCCAGCATTTCTGGAGCTCATTTCATGAGAGGTGAAAGTATGGCTTTTGGAGATAAAGGGACAGAGAGGTTTTGGGGTGCTTTGAGAGAAGTGGACAAGGAGAGCTGAGCATAGATTTGAGTAGCTAGAAGGGGAGATTTGAGGGGACTGGACGAATTGATTAAAGCAATTTAACTCAAAAGGACTGGACATTATCTGTGGGCATGGATGTCCTGGGTGTTGGGGGAAAAGTGAAGTTGAACAATGTGAGATATACTCAGTGGGTCAAGGGGAAAAATGAGAGGAGTAAGAGAAGTGAAGACAGATTGTTGGATGCCGAGTACTAGCATGGGAAAGAAAAAGGGTGATGTGGATCTTGATTATAGAATGGGCCAGTAGGGTCTCAGATTGAGGTCTAATAGCAGTTAAAGGAGCAAGTGGTAGAATAGAGTTGGGGAAATATTTATAGGTAGAAGAGTGAGCAGAGGAAATATTTAGAAGCCCATCCTTGGGTAAATATCAGGGAGGTTATGGGAAGTGCCTTGGTACCTGAAAGATACTAAGTGGATGCTAGTTAGAGGATTAGTGGCAGAGGGTGGTGGGAATGTTTGGAGATGGTGGAAAGATATTTAAGAGATCAAGATCAGTAAATTAAATACTGGAAGTTAAGATTTTTTTAAAATCTTTGGTGGGGGCGGTGGTCCAGTATGAAATGTGAGGGGTCATGTAAACATTTGGAAGCTCAAGGCTCTGGCCTGGCTTCCGAGTGACCACCTGCTTTCTCTACCTCTGCGCATGCCCAGGTTTCGGAGTGAGGACTACACAGTACACGTGCAGTTAAATGACTACCTGGACATCATCTGTCCTCATTATGAGGATGACTCTGTGGCAGACACTGCCATGGAGCGGTACACACTGTACCTGGTGGAGCATGAGCAGTACCAACTGTGCCAACCCCAATCCAAGGACCAGGTCCGCTGGCAGTGCAACCAGCCCAGTGCCAGGCATGGCCCAGAGAAGCTGTCTGAGAAGTTCCAGCGCTTCACACCCTTTACCCTGGGCAAGGAGTTCAAAGAGGGACACAGCTACTACTACATCTGTGAGTGCCCGGGAGGCATGCACACAGGTGCACACACTGGGGGACGCACCTGGCATGATGTACATGCTTCGGTACATGCTTAGTGGGAAGGCAAGCAGCAGACGGCCCCTTCCAATCCTGAAGTCTGTTTTTGTTCATTCCCATTACAAATGTGGACTGAGCTGCTACTGTGTCCCGGGCACTCTGCTTGGCACTGTAGGCACAGAGATAAATAAAACATTACAGAGTCTCTGTCCTCCAGGAACCTGGAAAGGGACATACATAGATTAACAGACCATTAGAACAGGGTGATATGGTAGCTATGAGCTCAGGGGCCCTGCGGAAATGACTTGAGTACCTGCTAGTCTGGGGTTGGGGGGCACCTCAGAGAAGGCTTCCTGGGGAAGATGACCCAAGAGTTTAGGACAGACAGAGGAGCTGGCCAAACAAGGGGACATGTGCAAAGGGAGCATGACATCTTCAGGGAACTTCATATGGTTCAGACTGACTGGAGCAGGAGGGACACTTGGAAGTGGGGAGATAGGAGCTTGGAGAAGTAGACAGGGCAGAGCATGGGGGCCTAAGAAGTGCTCAGGAGTTTGGACTTTATCCTGAGGGCAGTGGAGAGCCACTGGTGGATTTTACAAGTTGTGAGATCAGCTTTGTATAGAATGAATCCAGGCCTCACCCTGTCAGTGGGGCTTAGGCAGGGCGAGGACAAAGTGGCTGGGTAAGGGGAGCATATTGTGCAGGTTGCCCCCAACTTCAGGCTGGGAGGAATGGAGGATGGGCTGTAGGGAGGGGACAGTGTCTATGTTCTTTTTACCACCACCTCCAAAGTCAGGGGTTATTCCCAAGAATGGGAGCTTGGACTGAACTTGGGGCAGAAAGTGGGCAAAAACTAAGGAAGGTGAGAATCAAAGATTAGAGGGAAGAGAGGGATTAAAATGAGTAAGGACTGAGAAAGCAGGGTCAGAGGCATTTACGCTTTTATTTTCTTCCAAAAAAGTTTCCTTCCTTATCACTCTCTGGACTTATTTTGTAGCCAAACCCATCCACCACCAGGAAGACCAGTGCTTGAGGTTGAAGGTGACCGTCAGTGGCAAAATCAGTGAGTGTCACAGCCTTGTGGGTCTCCTTGCTGCATCCCTATCCTGGGCCTGGTCTAGTGATGTGGGATGGTTGGGAAGTCCCACTGCCCAGCCCACCCAGCATTCCCACCCCTCTGCCTCCTTGGTGTACCAAGTACCTGACCTAAGACCACCCTTTCAGCTCACAGTCCTCAGGCCCATGCCAATGCACAGGAGAAGAGACTTCCAGCAGGTAGGTGGCTGGAGCAAATTGGGCCTGGGGCACAACAGGGGGTCTGCTTGAAGAGGTTGGGTACAGGAGGTGGCTCTTTTGCCAGGCAGGGGCAGGGGAAGCCTCGCTGGGCTGAGGGCCAGTGCCAATAGCGGGGACCGCTCACCTTGGGGGCCTCTGCCCTCTCACCTTGCAGATGACCCAGAGGTGCAGGTTCTACATAGCATTGGTCACAGTGCCGCCCCCCGCCTCTTCCCACTCGCCTGGGCTGTGCTGCTCCTGCCATTCCTGCTGCTGCAAACCCCATGAAGGTGTATGCCGCACGCACTGTAAGAACTGGAACTGAGGGGGCAGGGCGGGCCTCCCTCACCTGCCTGGGGCCCCTCCCAAAGCTCTAGTCCTGGGAACCACTCCTACCACATGCACAAGCTGCCACCCAGCAGCCTCAAAACGGGTCAGTATTAAAGCTTTCAACCCAAAGGAGGTCAGCAAGCCTGACAGTGCCATCCTCGCCTCCACCTCAGAGGGATGGACAAAGAAGTGGAGACAGTCCTTTCCCCTCCATTCCTGCCCTTAAGCCAAAGAAACGAGCTGTGCGGACATGGCCTATTAAGAAGGGCACTGTGGGAGCCGAGCTGAAAGGGGCTTGGGCTTACATGGATGGACACTGAGCTTGGCGAAGATGTCCCTCCCAGAGAGAGCCAGGATGGCTCTGAAGGAAAAGCAAGAGACAAGTTTCCTGCTTGGGAGCCAGGGACAGGAGAGGCAGCATGCTTGGGCTGACCCAGCATCTCCCCCAAGACTTTCCTCTGTGGAGGTGCCACGGAGAGGACTGTAGCCAGGCACTACATCCTCTCCCACCCTGGGGCATCACTCCACGGAGCTGCGCCAGCAGGGGGGCTGTGCCAACCTGTTCTTAGAGTGTAGCTGTAAGGGCAGTGCCCATGTGCACAGAGTCTGTGCCTAGACTGACTGTAGCCTGAAGGGCAGGGCCCACGAGTACAGAATCTGTATATGAACTAGATGTGTGTCTGCTGATTTCTACAACTGGAGTTTTTTTATACAATGTTCTTTGTCTCAAAATAAAGCAATGTGTTTGTTTTTTTGGACATGCTTTTCTGCCCTTCCATCCTAATTTATGACCATTGAGTCCCTGCTGCTGCTAGGCTCTGTGGTATATCAGTAGCAATTGGGTTTGAGTTTTTTCCCCTCTCTCTGAAAAGAATACATGCCCCTCACCAGCCCACAAGGGTGGGGTGTTTCCTCCTCTGAGGGTTGTCCAGGACAGGAGTGCTCCCCACAGCAGTCTCTCGGGTTCTAGGCTGCACCCCACTCTGGAAGTTCCTCCTGTCCAACCTCCGCCCCACTCGCACCCTCTCAGCGCTGGGCTTTGGCGTACTGTTGAGGTACTCAGGCTCTTGGGTGAGTCAGGGCAGCCGCTCAGAATGCCTGCCAGCTGAGGCATGCGGCTCGCCCCACAGCCCCACCAGCAGAGATGTGTGGGAGGCTGGGAGGGAAAGTTCCCGGCAGCAAGTTGGTTGGACTAGGGGGGTCGGTGATATACGTTTGTCCAGTGGATTGGCCAAGTCAGGGAAAGCCGGCAATGTGCCTGAAGGGGGAGGGCATCTCACAAAGACTTGGTGATTCCTGGCAGTCCCTGTTACTTAGGGAAGAGGCCGGAAAGAGGCTTCAGCAAACAGCGAAAAATCTCCCAAACCCTGGGCAACTGAAGTTCTGAGCTGCGGCCCTCCGTGAAAGCGTGTTGAAGTCCGCGTAGCAAGCTTTTGAGTTCTACCACGTAGGCTCGCGGCCTGTGGGAAAGTGAGTTGAGGCTGGGGGTCTGGGTGATCCAAGGAGTAAGCAGAGAGTGTGGAGCGGCTGATGCCGGGGACAAATCCGCGGAGCCTTAGGAAGGAGACCGGCCAGAAAACCGAGAGCAACAGGAAGACAGGCAACCCTGCGAGCCGACAGCGGGCGGGTATGGTCGAGACAGGCCCTCGGAGGGGCGGGACCTGAGCTCCGGCTTGACGTTCTAAGGGTGGGCCGGGTTCCGGTTCAGTTTCCGGGGGGACGGCCGAGCGCGCAGGGGCGGAGCCGGGGGCGCAAAGGGGCGGGGCTCCGGCGTCGCGGGCTGCGGATCCTGCTAGCTGGCCCCAGGCGCCGAGCTCGGGATCCGACTCGGGGAGGGATGGAGGCGGGCGGATTGGCCGACTCGCTTCTTTCCGGAGCTTGCGTGCTCTTCACCCTCGGCATGTTCTCCACCGGCCTGTGAGAGCGCGGGCGGGCTGGGCTGGGGCAGGACCAGGAAGTCAGGAAAGGAGAGAGAGGGGACAGAGACGTGGCCGCAGCCCCAGGCTGCATCTGGAACCTAGGGTCAAAGTGGAATCGGGTCGAGAGGGCCGGGGTACAAGGGCAAGGCTGGTCAGTTTACCTGAGGGAGAAGGCCAGGGTGCTGAGGGTAGGGCCGGGGGTCTGCAGTTGTCCAGAAAGGATGACAGGCATCGGGTATTTCAACGCCCCAGCAGCCTGGTTCTCCCTTTCCACCTCTCCCCCCTGCCTTCGGGTCCCCGTTACAGCTCGGACCTCAAGCACATGCGGATGACCCGGAGTGTGGACAGTGTCCAGTTCCTGCCCTTTCTCACCACGGATGTCAAGTGAGAGGGGCGATGCCTGCGGCGGGAAAGGCTGTCTGAGGGAGGTTGGGGAGGGGTGAGGAGGAATATGGACGAGGCCCCTCGGGTCCCCCCGCTCACACTCAACCCCGCGGGCGAATGTCCCTCCCCTCCACCCTGCAGCAACCTGAGCTGGCTCAGTTATGGGGCCCTGAAGGGAAACTGGACGCTAATCGTCGTCAACGCCGTGGGTGCTGTGCTTCAGACCCTGTATATCTTGGTGTATCTGCACTACTGCCATCGGAAGGTAGAGCCCCTTCCTCTGCTGCATGCCCTGCCCTGCTTTGTTGGCAGGGCAAACATTGTTTCCTAGAAGACTATAACAGGCTGGCACTGCCAACTTTTCCTGGAAGACCCCTCCAGCCTTGCAGTCCTCCTTCCGCCATGAAGCCAGCCTTCTGAGACTCACATATTGTCCCCCATTCTGGCAATGCTGGTAGCTCTGCCTAGCCTGATGGTGCCTTGCTGCCCAACAAACTGCGTGGAAAGGGATTTTGTCTCCATAGTTCCTTCTAAGTCAGTGCCAGTGGCTGAGAGAGATGATCCGCTCTGCTTCCCCATTCATACAAGCATTAAGCTCCTACTCTGCTTAGCAAGGTCACCAAAAAAAGATACCTTTCCCTCTCCTAGAAACCTCCAGGGTTGTGGGTGGATCACACATGTGCTTAAGTCACTGGTGGGAAAGAGGATGTGACAAGTGCAATACTGGAGGCTTGGGCAAAGGTTGGCTCCCCAACTGGAGCATGGGAGAGGGCAGGATGAATTAATTCCAGCAGCAGAGTCAGAGAGGGCTCCTGGTACATCCAGAAGTAAGGCTACTCTCTCCTCTGCAGCATGCTGTGCTCCTTCAGACTGCAACCCTGCTGGGGGTCCTTGTCCTGGGTTTTGGCTACTTTTGGCTCCTGGTGCCCGACACTGAGACCCGGCTTCAGCAGCTGGGCCTCTTCTGCAGTGTCTTCACCATCAGTATGTACCTCTCACCACTAGCTGACTTGGTGAGTGGGGGTGTCCAGGGAGGAAAGGGAGATAAGTCTCCCATAGTCAGAGACTGTAGCTTATACTCCAGAGGAAGGAAAGACCTAAATCCTGGAAGGAGACGGGGCAGTAGAGTTGGGTGAGTGGGGGGCAGGAGGGAAAGTTTGGGTAACAGAAGATCAGGGAGGATGTTTGACTTTTTTTCTGAGGAAATTCTTAGGCAAGGTGGGAGATTTACTATGTGCCTTGCTAAGAGTGTCTTTCATCCTTTCCCACAGGCCAAGGTCATTCGTACTAAATCGACCCAACGTCTCTCCTTTTCACTCACCATTGCCACCCTCCTCACCTCTGCCTCCTGGACGTTCTATGGGTTTCGACTAAAAGATCCCTACATTGTGGTAAGCAGAACAGGGGCAGGGTGACAGGTGTACGAGGTGGAAAATCAGCTCCTCTCCTCATAGCAGCCCTTGTGATTTCAGGTGCCCAACCTTCCAGGAATCCTCACCAGCTTCATTCGCTTCTGGCTTTTCTGGAAGTACCCCCAGGAGCAAGACAGGAACTATCAGCTTCTACAAACCTGAGGGAGTTCACCTGACCACTGGGCACCTTAATGCCAACCTACTACCAAAGAAACCTCCTCGTTTCAGCTCTTCCTGCTGGTCACCTCCACTGGTGAAGTGCGTTGTGGTAAAGGAAAAGAACTGCTTTGAGAATCCAGGGACTAAAGAAAGGGCTTTACTTAGAAGACTGGATGGAACCTGGGAGATGAATCACTTTTATTTTTTTTCAACATTTTATTTTTTAATTTTGGAGGTCGGGGTGAAATCTTTAGAATGTGCCTTAAAATAAACTGTTCCCTACCCCTTGCCCATCAAGGCTCGTTCTCTGTTCAGGGATAGTCAACCTGCCTGGTTTGGTGAAGGGTAGAGGGGAACTGTCTGATCCACAGTTACTCTTGGGCTGGTAGGGTTGGCTCAGAAAAGGTATCTGAAAGAACCAAAAAGTTGTAAAGACGTAGGAAGGCCTTAAAAAGAACAGAGCTTGGATGTTATGAAGAAGAATAGGCTTCAAGAAGTCCTTCCTAACAGGGCTAAAAAGACCAGGAAAGGGAAATGATTTTTCCATTCTGAGAGATTTTGAGAAGGGCGTCTTTGCCTCCTTCGGAGCAAATAGGAGGAAGTACCAGCAGAATGCAAAGATAAAGGCTGAGAGAGCCTCAGGAATGTGGCTTTTCTACCTCTCACTTCTCAACAGCTGGTACACAGAATCCCCAATTCCCATCATCCATACTCCATACTCAAACCAAAGTTAGAAAATAAACTGGTGCTTTAATGGGGGAGGGGAGAGCAGGCTGTCCGTGCGGGAATGAGGTTAGGGTGTCAGAAGCGCATCCCCCTGCGGGCCAAGTCGGCTCGGGCCTCCTGGATCTGGCTCTGCAGCTCGCGGGCGGCGTCCTCGCAATCGTGAAAAGTGGCCACGCGATAGCCCACAGTACCCAGTGCATAGCAGCCGGCGGACACCAGCAAGTAGGCGGGCAGTGACCACAGGACCTCCCGGCAAGACGAGGGCAGCTCCAGGCCCAGGGCTCCCATGGTCAAAGCAGCCCAGGTGGAGCCCAGGAGCGCCAGCCCCCACAGCCACTGCGCTAATTTCGTCATGGTCACTGTGGGAAGAGGAAGCAGAGCTCGAGGTCCCTGACACCCCCGCTACCCGCTCTTCATTTGAAACCCATTCCCTGTCCTTCTACCTCACCCCCACTGCGTACCACCTAACCTCAGGGCCGCTCCTCCGTCGCTCCCGCCCTCCGCTCTCAGCCCTCAGCCCTCCCTCTACACTTACCTCCACGGCCAGCGTCTTCCCTGCGCCGCACGGCTCCGACGTCAGCGTCCGGAATCCTCCACGGCTCGTGCTCCGCCGCCGCGCGGCCTTCTGGGAGTTGTAGTCCTCGAGAGGCGCCTGGCAGGCTCGTGGCCGCGGTCTTGACCTAGGCTGTGCTCAGACGGCTTCGCGCCGGCAGCCGCGACCTGGGCCCAGAGGGCTTTCGGTGCTGCTTCTCTCCCTCGAGACCCCGCTCCAAGCTGGCGTGGGGCTTGTAGACAGCCTGAGGACACCCTTAAGCCTTGCGACAAGATGGGAATGTAATATCGTTCCTCTTAAACTCACTTCTCCTGCACAAAAATTCCACTCATTCATTCATTCATTTATTCACTTATTTATTCTTTTATTCATTCATTCAGTGGAACGTTTCTTGAGCGTCACGACAGACTTTGGAGAAATAGAGATGTCAAGACACGGACCGTTCTGGGGTGGAAGGAGGAAAGCAGGAGTCAGGAAAGCAGATGCATTGACAACTAACAGGTGCCCTGAGATAGGTGCCCTGAGATAGGTGTTAGAACAGAGGTTGTCATATTTTAAAAGAGAAACTCAGAGGAGCAACCAGTAAGACTTGGAGCCAGAAGAAGAAGTGCTTCAGGAGGGTGTCTTTAAGGGAAAAAAACTGTGGGGACAGAGGAATCACCTGATGTGTTTAAGGTATTAAGAGAAGGTGTATATGTCTTTCACAATTTGGGGGATGAATTCATAATAGGTATATAGAAAACCGAGTGAAAGGAAAGATCAGGCAATTATCAACTTCAGGGAAAACAAAGAGTTATAAAAGAAAGGAAGGAGAATTATAAAAGCCTGTCTGATAAAGGCCACTAAGAACATAACTGTAGTTGGATAGTTAGGTTTATTCACTTGCTGCTGCAAGAGAGAGCACACACCAGAGGAACTGTGGAGCCGCTCATCAAACAAAGGAAAAAGCCAAGTCATTACAGGAATTACAGGATACATGGGAAAGGGTTGAGTTCAGGTGGTATTTAAATGAAGCAGTATTTTGACAGGTTCAAGGTAAGCACAGATGTAAGTGAAGGAGTTAACAACAGCCTGGACTGAGAAGTGAACTGAGAATCCACTTGGAAACTACAAAGTTAACTAATTTTAGATAATTATGTAATAGATAACGACATAATTAAGATAATTGTACAATGTTATGTCCAAAACCCCAATATCTGAAGCCTTGCACCTAGGCTGGAAATTGAGGCTGTTTCTCTGTATCAAAGTAATCAACATGCGTTAAACCTCCAGCAACAGTGGGATGTTCCATTCTCACTGCTTGATTTCAAACAGAAAATCTGTGACTGTATGATTTTAGAGAACGAAGTTTCTCAGCCCCATGTCCCTGGTGTTAATTAATAAAACCAGTTTTTACAGATTCACAGAGTCTTAGCACAAACACTACATAACTCAGCTGTGTAGAATATTTTCACAGCCATAATAATGTAAACACTAAGTGTTGACTTAACTAAAATTTGGAATATATTTGAATTGAGAGGGTGGAGGAGGGGAGTATATGGGGAGAGTCAGGATTAGAGAGAACTGTATCCTCATTTTCCATGGCAGGCAGTCAATTGATTATATCTAAAATAGAAAAAAAAAAAAAAGAAAGAAAGAAATAATAATATGAACATGTTATTTAGAAATATTGGGAATTCCTAGTGGTCCAGTGATCAGGACTCAGCGCTTTCACTGCTGTGGCCCAGGTTCAATCCCTGGTCGGGGAACTAAGATCCCAGAAGCCGTGCAGCACTGCTCAAAACAAAAGCAAACAAACAAAAAATATATAGAGGTGAGTACCCAAAAAAGCAGCCAAGAAACTTGACAGTGGTTTATGGAGGAGTGTATGTGTAGGGAGAGGGTAGGAGAATGGAGCAGGGGACTGTTATTTTTCATTGAATGCCTTATAGAACTAGTTGGCCTTTTAAACTATGCAAATTCCTTTGTTAAAGTAAAAATTAAGGCAAAATTAAAATATTTTTAGAAACCTGCTATATGAGCTTCAAAGGCCCACCTCCACTCCTTTCCCCAAAATCCTACTGGTTACCCACTCAAGACCTCACTAGTCACAGCGACTTTCAACACAGTTCAGGGGCCAGGCATCAGCCTTGCAGATCCAGAAATTCTATCTTATTCACCCACAATAGATGTGGCCCTGAAAGATTGCCACTCCCCAGAAAATTCTGGGGGGAAAGATAATGAGAAGGGGCTTGCCCTGCAACACATAAAGACAGAAAATAAATTATAGTGTCATAATAATCAGCAGAAGATTAAACATTCACTTAGGGGCTATTATGTGTCATGCCCTTTGTGACACTGCATGTTTGATTTTCACAACAGGCTGCAATAGGTACTTTTATATCCCCATGTATGAATGAGGAAACCAAAGCAGAGAGAAGGTAAAAGGTAAGTAACTTGCCCGAGGTCATGCAGGGTAGTAAGTAGCAGACTGTCCCATCTGACTCAAAGCTATATGCTTAGTAATTTCACTTTTCTGGGTTACTGGTATAGGAATGGGCAGATAGGGATCGTCATAGCAGCTGACATTCATTGATTGATTACTCTGTGCCAGGCACTGTAATGAGTACTTTATGTGCATAATCTAATTCAATCTTTACAGCCACCATATGAAGTAGGTACTATTATTATCTCCATTTCACAAATGAAGAAACAGGTATGCCCCAGATAGTCAGACTAGACTGCAGAGCCTGCAAACTTTGCCACTAAGGTATAGCATCTCCCTACCTAGATCAATGGAACAGAATAAAAAGTGAAGAAATAGATCAAACATACACCATTTCAGCATATGATAGAGATGGCATCTCCAGTGAGGAAAGATGGATTATTTGAAAAACATTTGCAACAAGCTTACCATTTGAAAAAGTAAATTAAGTTATATTTCAACCTCACATCTTATACTAAAATAAATTCCCAGTGCATTCAACAAAACTTCATGTGAAAAGTGAAACCCTAAATACGCCATAAGAAAATGTGGGTACATATTTGTTTAATGTTCAGCTCAAGCATCATGTCCTCCAAGCAGCCTTCCTGGGCCTTGACCCTGTCTTGCAGGGTTGGATACCATCTTCCTCCTCTGAGCTCCCACAGGCTCTCTTTTATAGATGGCACTTACCATGTTGAGCTGTAAGTATTTTGTTTCCCTGCTTGGGCCACCCAGGACCATTGTAACTCCAGGACCAAGCACAGCGTGGGAAACCCAGAGGGCTTCTATAAATGTAAGATGAGGGGCAGGAGGAAGGACAGGTTAGCATTTGACGGTCTCCAGGGAAACTGACCCAGCTGTCCTGGTCCCAGGAAATATAACTACTCCAGAGACTCCCATCTACTGGACACAGGGTCTTTGGCTTTGGATAGCATTGGACGAAAGCCAGCAGATTCTTATGGTCCAACTCCTTTCTCTTCAATCTTTTTACAGACCGTTACCCTTCTGCAGCTACAGCAGGCCACAAGTACACATGATTATAGCAGGGTATGAAAGGCAGTACAGCTGGGGGGTTAAAAGTTTGGGCCTTAAGAGCCCCAGATGTCCTGAGGTTGGGTCCTGCCTCTTTCCTTTACTTAGCTATGTGACCTTGGGCAAGTAAATTAACCTCTCTGAGCTTCAGTTTTCTCACGTTTGTTGGAGTTTTCTCCTTTGGCAAGCTTTTTTTTCTTTTTTTTGGCTGTGTTGGGTCTTTGTTGCTGTGCGCAGGCTTTTTCTAGTTGCATCGAGCGGGGGCTACTCTTCGCTGCGGTGCATGGGCTTCTCATTGCAGTGGCTTCTCTTGTGGAGCACCACCTCTAGGCGCGCGGTGGCTCGTGGGCTTAGTTGCTCCGCGGCACGTGGGATCTTCCTGGACCAGGGCTTGAACCTGTGTTGCCTGCATTGGCAGGCAGATTCTTAACCACTGCACCACCAGGGAAGTCCCACCTTTGGCAAGCTTTGGTCTCAGTGAGAGACAAATTCCAAATCTGGAGCCCTCTATTTATATATTTATTTATTTTATTTATTTATCGGCCGCACCTCGCAGCTTGCAGGATCTTAGTTCCCCGACCAGGGGTTGAGCCCAGGCCCTCTGCAGTGAGAGCACAGAGTCCTAACCACTAGACAACCAGGAAATTCCCGTGGAGCCCTTATTCTAAAGTGCACTAAAGATGGAAGAATATGCAAAATTACATACAACACAGAGGAAGGGATTGACTGTTTCAGGGAAGGCATGAGCCTCTATCAGATAGGTCCTAAAGCCCAAGGTGATACTGGAAAGATGAGTAAGAGAATTCAGGTGGCGGTTGAGGGCGGAGCTTGCAAAGCCAAGGGAAAGCCTGAACAAAGGCAGGGAGGCTTGAGAGTTCATTGTGAGTAATCCTCTGTGTCTGTCTCTGGCACAAAGACTGCTTCAAGGCGGAGTGGCAGGAGGTGAGGCTGGAAAGGCCAGCCAGGGTCAGGCTACCTAAAAAAGACCCCTTAAAAGTATTTGTGTTGGGGCTTCCCTGGTGGCGCAGTGGTTGAGAATCTGCCTGCCAATGCAGGGGACACGGGTTCGAGCCCTGGTCTGGGAAGATCCCACATGCTGCGGAGCAACTGGGCCCGTGAGCCACAACTACTGAGCCTGTGCGGCTGGAGCCTGTGCTCCACAACAAGAGAGGCCGCGATAGTGAGAGGCCCGTGCACTGCGATGAAGAGTGGCCCCCGCTCCCCGCAACTAGAGAAAGCCCTCGCACAGAAACGAAGACCCACACAGCCAAAAATAATAATAAATAATAAATAATTTAAAAAAAAAACAAAACACCCTCACAGAAACATCCAGAGTGGGAATTCCTTGGTGGTCCAGTGGTTAGGACTCCACAGTTCCACTGCAGAGAGCATGGGTTCGATCCCTGGTCGGGGAACTAAGATCTTGCACGCCACATGGTGCGGCCAAAAAATAAAAAAAAGAAACATCCAGAGTAATGTTTGACCCAATATCCGGGCAATGTGGCCCAGCCAAGATGACACATAAAATTAACCACACAGAGTAAGAATATCAATCTCATAAGGTTGATGTAAGTGTTGAAACTAAGAATATCTGTAAAGCACTAAGTTGGCTGGCAAGGTCATGGTTGTTATCACGTGGGAGAAGAAAATGACATTTGTCAAATGCCTAGTAGGTTGAGCGCTATGCTAGGCTCTTCCACGTTGTTATTTAATTCCAATCCTCTTTAACACAATTTGAGGCAAGTATTATTATCCTCATTTTACAGGTGATGAATTTAAGGTGCAGAGAGGTCACTCAGCTTGCCCAAGGACCCTCACCTGGTGTCAGAGCCAAAACTAGAACTCAGGTCTGTCTGATTTCAAGACCTGGGCTCCTTCCTACTGCCCCACATATGTCTAGAACCTGAAGCTGTCTGAGTCAGAAAAAGGCCCGGGTCACAGAGGCTGGAAATGAGGGTTGGAGGCCCAGAGCAGGAAGGGGAGGGATCTCCCTGGAGGGTTAGCCTAGGCCTTCACACACCGGTGTACATGCACCTCAGTCCCAGAAATTCCCTTGAAGCAGCCTGAGGTCAGCCCTCACAGCAACTCTTGGCCCAGAATGGGGGTGTGTGGGAGGTTTTTCTGTGGGGTCCTGACCTGTGCAGAAGGGAATCCCACTTTTCAGTCCCTTCTGTTAGTGCCTCAGCCTAAAAGTAGGGGAAACATGTCCAGCTTATTTGAGGTGAGTGGAATTCTCAGAGAAGGGCTCCTCGAAGACCATAAGGGCCATTTGGCTCAGGCCTCATTGTCACACAGGGCCTCAAATGTAGCCTTCTGAAGTTATCTCCAAGTGTGGTTTCATTCAGTCACACTGTCACTCTCCCACAGAACAGAAAGAAGGGATTTACAGTACAAATGATTTAACTTTTACTGTGGAATATTCAAATATATACAAAAGTAGAAAGAATCCTACAATGACTCTGATATGCCCATTATCATAGAACTTTACATTATAAAGTAGGGCCTGCAGTTCCCTGTGAAGGGAAACATTTCTAAAAATCCTGTAATGACCTTGCGACTAGCATGATTATATTGTATCATAATATTGTCTTAAAAAGTGTTAATTTGTCAAGTGTACACATTTCAAACATGTCTCAGTTTTTCTTCATTTTGAAATGCATCTGGAACCTCAGTAGACAGAAGGGACCTGGACTTCTCTCCACCTTTCAGAGGACCTGTCTCCCAGGGGAGTGGCTGCTGAGAACTGTGGGCCCAGGTAGGAGAGTTGGAAGGAAGGAGGCCCACCCCGAGCCCCCAGGGACACGGAGGCTGGGGTGGGAATAGCTGGCTCTTCGCGTGGCCCAGGGGAAGCAGGGGGCGGGGGCGGGGGCGGGGTGGGGGTGAGGGCAGCTCTGAAGCCTGCTTCCTGACCCAGGGCAGGCAGTTCACACTTTGCCCTCCACCCCAGGTAATGCAGTGCCTAATTCTAGGGCCAAATAGGGGTCTTCTCTCTCTGCCAGGGCGGGAGCTCAACCAGATAGCATTTATAGTGCAATCTCTGGTGGCCAGCTTGCTCTCAGCCCTGAGGGGGTAGGGAGGTGGGATTTGGGAGCATGATCTTGGCCTTGCCCCCGGAGGAACTTCCAGCCTGCTGGGAGGGAGGAAAAGAATGTACTTGAGGTGAAGCAATTAAGTGCCACCAACTGTGCCCGCACAAGGGCTCTGGCTATTGTTTGCTTAGGAGATGGCTCTGTGAGTAACCCTAAGTCAAGTAGTGTGCACACGGCAGGCCAGTCCAGAGGTCCCTGAGGGCAGGGCCTCCAGCTTCCCATTCTTTCACGGTTCCCATAGCGCTCAGCGCTCGCTCAAGCTCACAATGAGCTTCAATACTTGCTTTTGACTGAAACTTTCCTCTTTGTATCTGTCTCTGTGTCTCTCAGCATCTCTGTCTCTACCAATCTCTGGCTTCTCTTGTTTCCCAACATCCTTCCCGAGCCCCTGGGGAGCAGAGCTGGGGGGCCGGGCAGTGGGAACGGGACAGCGTCCTGTTCTCACCAAGGACAATAAGGTCCGGAAAGGGCTGGAGCCAAGGCCTGGCGCAGACTCCCCCTCCCTGTCTGCCCTGCCCCCCCCCCCCCCCCCCGCCACCTTCTGGCATGCCCTAAACGCCAGGCATCCCCTCATGTCAGTGCCAGCCCAAGAGGAGTCCAGCCTCTGCCCGGGCAGGGGAGCCCCCTCATCTCACCTTCCCACCACCCTCTTTTTAGGTGGCATCACCTTCTGCCCCAAGAAGCACACCTCTGGGCCAGGAGCCCTCTCCCGCCAGCCTCCCCACGAGCATCCAAGGCCCCCTCCCCCTGTATTATTTACTCCTGTGTCTGGAGCAGGCAGCGGGCGCTGGCGGGTGTCAGGGCCACGTGTGAGGGAGCAGGAGGAAACATCTGGCTTCCCTCTGTCCTCCAGGGGCGGACCGCCCCTCTCTCCCCTAGGCCTCCAGCCTCCAGGGTGGTGCAGAGACCCAGGCATCCCGGGGCCGAGAGGTTAGCACCTTTGCCCTTCTCACCTTTGGGTCTCCAGAAGCCATGATGGCCTCACGCCCCCTTACTTAATGATGGTGTTTGGTGTCTGGGATACCCTTCCCAGGGTTAATTGGTAGGTCAGGTGGAGGCAGCCGGCAGCTAGGCACCCCAGGGATAGGCTGGGTGGAGAGCTGAGGTCAGCACCAACCTGCCTGGTAAAGGCACCCATTCCCTGAGCAAGGGGTCATTATTCCTGACCACATACTGTCCCTGATGCCTATGTAGTGGGTGGCAGCAGGTGCCCAGATCCCTTGATGTCGTCCTGGCACCTGCTCGGGCTCTCCCCTGTCCTCCCCTAACCTGGCCCCACCCAAGCTCTTATCTTGGAAGGCATGGTGCCCTGAGGTGGCCAGATTCCCCAGCTGTGTCTATGCTCACCTGGGCTGGGACCTGGCCCTCTGCCCACTGCTCCCACTCCAGGTCAGGAGAAAGTCTAGATTTGACAAAGCAAGACCTAGAACTAACCCAGCCTCCCCGGAGGTCCAGGACCCATTTTGGACAACCTTTCCTCTCCCCAAGGGTCCCACATACGGTAACCCCCCAACCATCACCAGGTAAGTTGGAGCCTAGAGCTACCATTCCCTCTCAGGGAAGGCTCTGGTCTCCACTGAACTCTCTTTGCCTCCATTCCCAGACTGGAGGAGCAAGAAGACTTGATTCAGGCTTCAGCCCTTCCGAATGGGCCAGTCTTTCGGGTCCTCCAAGAGTTGGCTTCCACCGGAGAGACTCAGCAAGAACCCTGAGACCCAGCAGCAACCCTCCCAGCCTTCAGGGCCAACAGGCAGGGGAGTGTTGCGAGTCTCCTGGAGGAAGATGTGAGCTTGTGCCGCCCTCTGCAGGCAATGTGGGTAAACTGCATAGCACTCCCTCAGCTTAGGCATAGAGGAGAAAGGGTCCGGGAGTCTGGCTACAAATGGGGGTTTGGCGGCGGGGGGCCTCTAATCCTTGACCAGAACTCCTTTGACTCACTTCTTCATCTTCATTGGGTCTCATTCCCAAACTCAGCCACATCCCACGTATAGGATTTTCTGTTCTAGGAGGACAGGTTCTTTCATTCAACCAACCCACCAGTCCTCACTGCCCATTATCAGGCACTGTGGAGAATACAAAGCTGACCAAGGCACGGTAAGCACCCTAAAGCCCACACCACCCAGCAAGAGGGACGGTGCCTAGGTGCCCCAAAGGACAGACACTCTGGACAGAGAGGCACTCCTCATGGCAGAGCATGGACAGAGCAGGACCTGAGAAGTCACATCCCTCACTTCCATTAAGGCTGGCTCCAATGTTGGTGGCCTTGTTCCTATCGTTTTATGTATTCAACACTTTGCTAAAACTTAGGAAGTGTCTTAATTCCTTGGCTGTGAAACAGAGGAGAAAAATGAAGGCACAGACCAGAGGATAGGGACCGTGATCAAGCTGGGAGTCTTTCTAAACACGGGCACACATCCACACTGCAGAACAGACAGGTCCAGGAGGGCAACATCAGTAGGGAATTCCCACCTGCAGACTTGGAGCAGAAGGGGCAGGGGGCTTATCTGCTCAGGGTGGGGAGCTAGAGTAACAAAGCCCTCACAGGTTAAATGGAACTCCATGGGGAGGTGTAGGGATGAGGGGCCTTTCCCTCCCTGACTCCTCTGTTCCAAGATCTATTCCAGTTCCGATGGGCAGGCATTCCTGCATTGCAGTCTTTACCCCTTTTCCCAAAGGGCAAGACTGCCGATCATTCATGCACTTTTCTTCCATGAGACTCTTACACAAGTATATGCCACTCCAGTGCCTGGCAAAGTGCCTGGCACTGATGGCACTCAATAAATATTTGGTAAAAATGAACCTCGGAGGAAGGAAACCCCACCATCCCCAAGGTCTGAAAACAGCAAGTACCCATCTGCCCCAACATTCTGCACACCCATGCAGCCATGGGCAGGAGAGGCCCACAGCATATCACAGCTCACAGAGCTACAAAGAATCAACTTTATTAAACATTCAGGGTCAGTTTCTCTTTTTGCCCTTGCCCGTAACCTTGGCTGGTGTGAGGACTGGAGCTGTTGCCTGGTACAGAGTGGAAGAGATCTTGTTGATGTAGTACAGACCAACCATGGAGAAGATGAAGCTACAGGGTGAAGGAGAAAGGTCATGGTATAAGTGGGCATGCTGCCAGCCTGGTGCCTCCTAGAGCAGACAGACACCAGCATGAGGGAAAGAATCCAGGATCAGGTTTAGGAAAATGGGGAAGGGGACAGAGGGAGAACAGAGTGGGAGGGACGTATGGGGAAGTCTGGAACCATCACAGGAGGATCGAGTGCCAAAGGACAGGATGCTACACCCCTTACTCAGCTGTCAGGCACTTACCAGGTGGTGACACAGACTCGGTGGATGAGGCCAGATGCAAAGAGAGCCAACAGGAGGCAGAGGAGAACTGGGGGGGCAAGAGGGGACAAGGAGGGTGGTCAGAATGGATACACCAGGCATTCATATGTGGAGTCTAGAAGAAATCTGGGGCCCTCTGAATCTTGGGGGAACTGCTTGGAGGGGAAGGGCATGACAACAGCAGGAGGACCTCAGATGGGCTTACTGATGCCCAGAACACGGAGGCAGGAGATGCATGCTCATTACCAGCTCTGCCCCAAATATCACTTAACTTCCCTATCCTGGCTTCCCTCCGATAAAAAGGAAAAGGAAAGGTGACAGCAGAATCTCAAGGGCAAGGCTTGCTCCCATTTGAGGAAGAGGGTCAAGGCCTTTCCAACAGAAGCCAGCCAATAGGGATCAATTCATTAACCTGGCTGGCTAGTTATGGAAGTCGAGGGCCTCAGTTCCTGGACATAAGTTGGAGAGCAGAGTGTCTGGATACACACACCCATGGGGGCAGAAAAGGGTCTCAAGACATCTAGAGTAGGACTAGAGAGAAGATGGGAGGGCAGATATCAAGGGCAATCCCACCTGCCCAGCTGGGGAGGGCAGGGCAGGTGAAGAGGGCCAAACAGCTTGCCCCACTACAAAGGTTTCTTTCAGAAGCAAATGAAGACAATACACTTAGAAATAAAATCTAACAGAGAAGTTCTGAAGCCGCTGTACGAAAGGAGCTCCGGAAGCCTACAAAGGCGCCAGGTGGAAAGAGCAAAACATAAGGAGGACAGAGAAACGAGGGCCACAGTGACAGGTCTTTGTTCTACCAGGTGAAGGCTTCACAAGAGATGGCATCTGCTGTCAATTTGGGGCATGTGGCATCCCTTAGGTGATCTGGCCTTGACGCCTAATTGGCTTTATGAACTTAATTCTCCATAAATAACTGAATCATCAATTCTTGATTAGAATCGTTTCAAAAGGAAAACAATCTGACAGTTACTCTAATTTGGTCAGGATTCCTGCTGACACAGAAAGCTGGTGTATCTAATACTTAGGCTCTTCACAATCATCTCAAATAAACAGAATTCACTAATATTGGGTCAATTTCACCTCGGAACCCCTCAACTGATTTGGCCCTTCTTCTTCTTTTTCTGGTGGAAACAAAGAACATCCCTTCTTGGATGTATTCATTACAGGCCCAAACCTGCCTGTTTCCCTCACACCTTCCCTGGGAACTGGCCAGGAAGTAACTGAGTTTCTTGCTTTCAGAGGCCCTCTCTTCTAGCTCCAATTCCGGGAGCTAGATAAAGTGCTGCATCCAAAAGCATCATCTGTCTCCAGACAGTCTTAATACACATATTTTTTCCTCCTAAAAAACCTTTACTGACTAAGCACCTGGAAATTCAGTACCGTGTTGGGGGAGGTTACTGGAGAGGGTTCAAATACTCAACCCCCAATTTTCACTTACTCTCAGGGAAGATCTTTGCTTGGAATCCTTTGCCAAAGACAAGATTCTCCAGATTATTGAAAGCCTGGGTTGAGGGAGTTAAGGAGTAGGACGTGCAGTGGGGGCAGAGATGTGTGGCTAATGGGAAGGGTACAAGCCTGCGTGGCCCACCACCCTTCCTACTCTCAAACACCTCTGCCCGCTCCCCCGCAAAAAGGATACAGTGAGAGAGAAGACGAAAAGGCCGGAACCAAGCAGGCCGCCCTGGATGGTGAGCCACTCGGTGGAGGCCAGCTGGCGGCTGTACATCTGCATCCCAGCGAAGAGCAGCAGGGACAGGAGGGAGGAGAGCGCCAGCGATGTGCCTGTACCCACCACTGGAGTGGAGAAGAGACGCAGAGTCAGGCCCAGCCCTCCCTCCAGGAGCCGCAGGCAGATTCGGCAGGTCCGGGAACTCGAGGGCCCAACCACCTGCAAGCACTCCCGGGACTGCAGCCACCCTCCCCAAATCCCTACACCCCGCGGCAACCCCCAAGAATTCCTCAGCCCTGGACGCCCCGAACCCCCCGGCCCTGTGGAAATGCCCGCCGTCTGGAACCCAGGACACGTCAGCTCTGCGGGGAGAGGACCGCGAAAGCTAATCTCCCCAAATCCGACCCCTACTAGTCTGCCCGGTGGGGTACCCCGCTGGTCCCGTTACCCATCATGCCCTGCCCTTGGGTCCAATCCGCGCCTCTGTACAAGAGGAGAGCCGAACCGGGCACGGTTGGCTGTGCGCATGCGTCAGCCCCCAACGTGGCCTTGCTTCTCCCCAACGTCTTCCTCTTTCTCCCTCTCGGCGCCTGAATGCAGCGCCCTCTTCCTGCAGGGAGGAAATATTGCGTCCAAGAGCGTCCTTGGCCACCACCCTCGTCCCCCGCCCTTCCCCGCACCCAGAGCATCTGCTGCCTCTCAGTGCAAGCTGCACTTAACTCTTCAAGTCACTGGGCCCATGGACTATAGCCTCTAGACCACTTCTGTCTTCTTTGTCAATTATGTCAGCTTTAGTGCCTGTTCCTCAAGACTACCTCCCCCATGATCATTGCCTTGATATCTCCCCTGGACTCTTGCCCAAACCAAAATCTAGTCCTTCCATTCTGGAGCCCACCTTTCTCTGAAACTATCCTTCTGCTTTATATGAGTAAGATTAGAAGCCAATGAAGAATTCGAACATAAGAAATGGCTCCCCCTCAAATACGATTCCATGTTACCCAGCCAACCCCACCCCACCCCCCGACGCGACAGCCTTCTGAGAACCACGTGGGAAAAACTATTTCCCACCTCCTACCTCGACCAGCGCCGTTCGAGGCTGGTCCCTGGAGCATGCGCAGTGACATCTCACCCCACCCCTCCCCACATCCCCACCGGGCTCCTGCATTAAGCCCGGGGTTCGCAGCCGCAGCCGGGATCGGGCACACAGGGGCGGGCGGGCATGGTAGGGCCATGGCTGAGGGTGAGGAAATGCAGGCCTTCACTTCCATCATGGATGCACTGGTCCGCATCAGTGTGAGTTAAGGTGGGGTCGAGGGGAAGGGGAGGGGGAGTATAGGGGTCCCGGGCAAGCCGGGACCTCGAACAGGTGGGGGTCCCGCAAGATGCTGGGATGTAGACAGGGGGCGGGTGATGGCAGAAAGGACTGGGAGGGTCGGGATGCAGGTATGAGAGGGTAATCCCGGGGGCAGCCGGGAGGTGAATGCCGTGAAGGCGTCCATCTGCTGGGGTGTGAGGAACATGTAGCTACCCGGACGCAGCGGGTGGCTTGGGGTAGCCTCCAGCCGTGCACCGGGGCTGGGGCTGCAGGGCAACGGGGCTATGCTATGAGGAGGGGGCGTGAGTGAGCTTGGATATTTTCCAAGAAAACTGAGGACAGGTGGGGGGCGAGGAAAGGGCCGCCCCACGGTTTAGTTCCCAATTTGGGCCCCTCCGCAAGACCCCACCCCACCGCACCCCCACTCAGGGCTGCCTCTGAGCCTTCGGTTGTCATGGCAACCCGGGCCCGGCTCTCCCAGGGGCGGTGCCAGCCCTGCTCCCCCCCACCACTTCCTTCCCCCTCCCTCCGTGTCCCTCCCTCCTTTGTGTCAGCTGCGCCCCTGACCGGGATGGCTGCGAAGAGAGGGACCAAGGTGAGGTGTGGGGGTGGGGCATAGCTTGAGGACCCCCGCCACCAAAAAAGGGAGGGGTACTTCCGGTGGGGAGGGGGCAAGTAGGCGGGGCGCTCCTTTCCCCCTTGCTTGGGGAGGGGGTTGCGGCAGGCCGGGTTATGCCGGGGGAGGGAGCTGGAGGGCCGGATGGTGGGGGGCGAAAGGGAATGGGTTAGGAGGAGCCGGATGGGTTAGTGATGGGGAATGGAGCCGAGGGCGGCTGCAGGCTGGAGCCGCGGCAGGAGGACAGACTGGGTGAGCAGGAGGATGGAGAGAGCCTGGCTTTAGGGAGGAGTCACGCGGGGGAGGGGGGGCAGGGGAATGCCAGAGAAGGGGGCGGGGGTCCGCACCGAGCTGCTGAATGGGCTGTATCCTTGAGAGATGTGCCTGGGGCCGGCGGCCCGGAGATGGGGGGATAGGGGCAAAGGCCAGGTGAGAGGGGCTGCAGGTCCGGCTGGGACTGGGACAGTGAAGGGGGTGGGACTTGAGGCTGGGGTGACCCGAGCTCCAACCATCCCTCCTCCTTAGGTCTGTAGCTCTGCAGGAGTGAAACAGAAGCAAGAGACAGGGAACTGGGAAGGCCTGTGAACCAGGCCAAGGCTTGTACTGGGGAAAATCCATAGCTTGTCTGGTCCCTTGTACTTGTCTTGTCCATTCCTGAGACCTTTAGGTCTTTAAGGGGCAGTTGAGGGGCTGTTGAGATATGCCCAGGTGTCCAAGCTCTGACCCAACCTCCTGGTCCCTCCACAGACGAGCATGAAGAACATGGAGAAGGAACTGCTGTGCCCAGTGTGTCAAGAGATGTACAAGCAGCCACTGGTGCTGCCCTGTACCCACAATGTATGCCAGGCCTGTGCCCGGGAGGTGCTGGGCCAGCAGGGCTACGTAGGCCATGGTGGGGACCCCAGCTCTGAGCCCACCTCTCCTGCCTCCACCCCTTCTACCCGAAGTCCCCGCCTCTCCCGCAGAACTCTCCCCAAGCCAGACCGCTTGGACCGACTGCTTAAGTCAGGTGGGGCTGGCACCTGTGGGGTGGGGGTGGGGATGCTGGGATGTCCATCAGGAAGATGGAAGGGGTCCATCACTGGCCAAGGGCATTTGTCTGTTTTTCAGGGGGTGGAGATACTGCCCATCCAGGCTCTAATGAGAGCTGCGCTCTGGCACAATAGAAATTAATTTTTTAATTGAAAAGACTTCCCCCACTCTGAGCCAGCTATAATTTTCACCTCCCTACTTCCCGGCCCATCCACAGGCTTTGGGACATACCCCGGGCGGAAGCGAGGTGCTCTGCACCCTCAGGTGATCATGTTTCCGTGCCCAGCCTGCCAGGGCGATGTGGAGCTGGGGGAGCGGGGCTTGGCAGGGCTGTTCCGGAACCTGACCCTGGAGCGTGTGGTGGAGCGGTACCGCCAGAGTGTGAGTGTGGGTGGCGCCATCCTGTGCCAGCTGTGCAAGCCCCCGCCACTAGAGGCCACCAAGGGCTGCACTGAGTGCCGCGCCACCTTCTGCAACGAATGCTTCAAGCTCTTCCACCCCTGGGGCACCCAGAAGGCCCAGCATGAGCCCACCCTGCCCACCCTCTCCTTCCGCCCCAAGGTGAGCCAGCCCTTGCAGGGCCTGGGAAGGGAGGGGCATGGTGGCGCTGGGTGGGAGGGCGTGCCCAGCACTGTGGGCTTCCAAAAGGAGCCGGCCAGGGGGTTGCCATTGCCGATCTCCTTTTTCTGTAACAAAAAGGCACTGGACAAATCTTTGAGCGTCTTTGAGCCTCCATCTCATCTGCTGAATGAGGATTATAATACCTGCCCTGCAATATCTGTGCTTGCAGGGTTGTTGAAAGGATCACTGAGATAATGTTTGTGAAGGTTATTTATACACTAAAATGGTCTGTTATGCATTCATTCATTGAACAGATATTTATCAAGCACCTATGTGCCCGGTGCTATTCTAGGCGTTGGGGCTACAGCAGTAAACAAGATAGCCAAGGCTAATTATTAAGCACAAGGCTAAGATTACCATCATTATTGTTATTACCACACATTTCTGTGAGGTAAATGAAGGGAGAAGCAAGGCTAATGCCTGGAGCTTGCGGGGAAGGCTCTCCTTGATGCCAGGGTGTACCACCAGGTGGCACCATGGAGCACAACCAGCTGAACTCCTCTCCACCCCCATTGGGCCAGCAGAGGGAGGGCACCAAACTGCTCTGTGGTAGGTCAGCACCCTTACACACACCACTGGCTGACTGTCTCATTGCTCTTTCTGTCCCTAGGGCCTGATGTGCCCAGATCACAAGGAAGAGGTGACCCACTACTGCAAGACATGCCAACGACTGGTATGCCAACTCTGCCGTGTGCGACGCACCCACAGCGGCCACAAGATCACACCTGTGCTCAGTGCCTACCAGGCCCTCAAGGTGAGGACCCCGCCTCACTCTACCCCAGTGCTGACCCACACTCACACCCTCTCACACCTCCTCTGAACTGCTGGCTTCTCTGGAGCCAGGTGTGATGCCCACCTCTTTCTTCCCCCTCAGGACAAGCTGACAAAGAGCCTGACATACATCCTGGGAAACCAGGACACAGTACAGACCCAGATCTGTGAGCTGGAGGAGACCGTGAGGCACACTGAGGTGAGGGAGGGCATGGAGGTGGGCCCTGGGCCCTGCCTGGGAGTGGGAGCAGGAAGGGGGTGTGGATGGGCACAGCCCAATCACCTGGTTGCAAGCCCAGGAAGCCCATGTAGGGTCCATGGATATGTCGAGGTTCTGGTTAAACCAAGTCATCAGGAACAACAGTGCCCCAGGCCAGGTGGTACCCGAGGCTACAGTGGAGACAGGGTGTCTATCACCCAGGAGAGGAAGAGCTTGAAAAACCCCAGGGGTGGAGCTCAGATGCCCTCAGGCTCAGCTGCCTGCTGAGGATGGTGCACATCCCTGGACCAAGGAGGGTGAGGCGATGGCTCTGATACCTTTTGCCAGATTGCTTGAATCAGCTGATATGGGGATGGGCGATAAGGATGGCACAGATACTGGAAGACGTTAGTACAGTGCAGGTGGACATTAGTGTAGTCATGGCCTCTTATCTGGGGGAGTCCTTAAGGGATCAGGATTGATTATGGTGTGGGCATCCAGGAAGGTTAGCACAAATGGTCAGGAGTTGAGCCCATCTGGGTGTACAGGAGCCTTTGGAGCCATGAACCTGGCCCTATTAGAATGGGTAGGTAGGATTTCCCCAGATCCTTTGTGATCCTAGCCATGGCATGGTGCCCCAGGAGTCTGGTGCAGGTGCTGCCTTCAAGAAGAAGATAGTAAATGTTGCTCTCTGGGCAGGTGAGTGGTCAGCAGGCCAAGGAGGAGGTGTCCCAGCTGGTGCGGGGGCTGGGGGCTGTGCTGGAGGAGAAGCGGGCATCACTGCTTCAGGCCATTGAGGAGTGCCAGCAGGAGCGGCTGGCCCGTCTCAGCGCCCAGATCCAGGAACACCGGAGCCTGCTGGATGGCTCAGGTCTGGTGGGCTACGCTCAGGAGGTTCTTAAGGAAACAGACCAGCCTTGCTTTGTGCAAGCAGCCAAACAGCTGCACAACAGGTACTCAGGGGCATGGCACAGGGGCATGGGCTCCTGCGGGGTAGGGGCAATCGTGGGGGTAGTCCATGTATAAGGCAATGTCGAGAGTACTGCCCGATGGAGAGCTGGGTCCTGAGGATTTTCACCAGGCCACACTGATATCAGTTTGCCCGAATGGACAGGGAAGAGACCCCCCAGCAGATACCAAGGCTCTAGGGGCAGGCAAGGCAGAATCAAGGGGAAAGGTGGCTGCCAGATGGCAGTGCCTGACCCTTGCCTGCCTCCATCCCAGGATTGCCCGAGCTACGGAGGCCCTCCAGATGTTCCGGCCAGCTGCCAGCTCCTCCTTCCGCCATTGCCAGCTGGACGTGGGGCGTGAGATGAAGCTGCTGACAGAGCTTAACTTCCTGCGAGGTGAGGAGATGGCCAGGCCCCGTGCCCAATTAGAGCCTTCCTCCCTTCCTCCCCAGCAGCGGGCCCGGGGGGCAGCGCCCACCGGGGAACTCCCCAGCCTCCTGCCTGGCCTGGCCAGCGCCCTGCCCACCTAGCCCACCCCACCCGGCCACACCGTCCCACCGCGCTCAGCGCCGCTTCTCCCTCTCTTTGTTTGTAGGCTGTGGCCACCGCGGACTCTGCTCCGGAGCACCCCAGGCAAGTCAGCGGCCCTGCCCCAGGGGTCCTGCCCCCCACCAGGCCCCCTGCCCTGCCCTGCCACTCCCACACAGCCCGGCTACCCACTCATGGCTTCCTTCTCTTTCCTGCCCTGACCAGACCCCATCCCCGCCTTCCTCTCCCCTGACCAGTGCCCTCTGTCTCTCTTATGCCTTCCTTTCTTAATCCTTGCCTTTCTGACCTTTTGTCCTTGTGACCTTTGCCCTCTAGACTTTCCTTCTCTTCCCCTTGACCTTGTCCCCTGCCATCAAGCTTTTGCTTGCCCTCTGTTGTCCCCTATTTTCTGTCTTGCTGACTCTTGCATCTATCTCCCTCCCACTTGGTTCCCTCCTTCCTGTTCAGTGCCCTCTTGCCTGGGCTTCAGTGGCCGTTGCCTGCCTTTCCCTGGGGCTCCTCTTTATTCATAGAATAAAAAGGGTCATAGAAAGAAGAGACACCATGTGATCTCATACCCTCATTTGACAGAGGAGGAAACTGAGGCCCAGAAAGGGGACGTGACTGGCCTAAGGCCAGAGCAAAGGAGTGGCAGACCGGGACTGGCATCAGGCCTCCTGTCTCTCCTTCTCCTGTGGGCTCTGCCCTGCCCATCCCTGCCCAGGGCCCAGACAGGTGTCTTCTCCAGATCCCTCTCACTCACACTCACCCCCCCGGCTCCCGCTGCTTTCCCTTTTCCTGCCCACCCTCCATGCCAGGCCCGCGGCCAGGCCCTGACTGACCCCCGCTGTCTCTTCCAACAGTGCCTGAGGCTCCGGTCATTGACACGCAGCGCACCTTTGCCTACGACCAGATCTTCCTGTGCTGGCGGCTGCCCCCCCACTCACCACCTGCCTGGCACTATACCATTGAGTTCCGGCGCACGGATGTGCCGGCCCAGCCGGGCCCCACCCGCTGGCAGCGGCGGGAAGAGGTGAGGGGCACCAGCGCCCTGCTTGAGAACCCTGACACAGGCTCTGTGTACGTGCTGCGTGTCCGTGGCTGCAACAAGGCCGGCTACGGCGAGTACAGTGAAGATGTGCACCTGCACACGCCCCCAGCGCCTGGTGAGTGGGCACAGGGTACACTTGGGACCCAAGCACTGGCAGCTGGTGCTGGGTGGGCCCCGGAGAGATGGCATAACACAGTGCATCACTCTCACTAGCTCTGAAGCAAGACTGCCTGAGTTCAAATACCAGCTCTGCCTCTTGGCCAGCTGTGTGGCTTTAGGCGAGTTATTCACCCTCCCTGAACTTCAAGTTCCTCTTCTGTAGGGATAGTAACAATACTTATCTCATAAGGTTGTTGTGAGAATTAAGTGAGATGATAACGTGTAAGGGCTTAGCTGAGTTTTTGGCTCATGGTAAGGGCGCAATAAATGTTGGTAAAGTGACTCTCCAGAAAATAGTGGGGACTCTGGGGTGTAGGCATAATAGAGAAGCATCACCATCCAAGTACGGGGCAGAAGAGTTAGGGGTTAAGTGTAAGGACCAGGTAAGAGCACCAGAGTGCAGGCTGGAAAGTGTAGGTGGATGGTGGTGGGATGTCACCAGGTGGAATGGACAGCAGTGGGGACCCTCCATGGCGCAGCCATGGGAAAGGGGTGGGAGGCAGCATAGTGAGTCAGCTGGGTCTGGGAGACTGATTCCTGTGCCCACTAGTCATCACTAAAACTCTTCCTGTGGTCCCATGCCCACTTGGGATGGGATGCCCCTTCTTTTTTCCTATGCTCCCCATTCCAGTTCTCCAGGCCCTGTTCCCCAGAGCCCCCTGCCCATCCCTTGGCAACTCGTTCCATGTTCTGAAATCTCCCAGTGTCTCGTGCTAACACCTCAAGTTCCCCCCAGTGCCAGTGTTTGTCCCTGAAGTCCTTCCTTCTGTCTCAACCCTCCCCAACTCCAGTCCTGCACTTCTTCCTCGACGGCCGCTGGGGCACAAGCCGAGAGCGGCTGGCCATCAGCAAGGACCAGCGAGCAGTGCGGAGTGTTCCAGGGCTGCCCCTGCTGCTGGCTGCTGAGCGGCTACTGACGGGCTGCCACCTGAGCGTGGATGTGGTCCTGGGCGATGTGGCTGTGACCCAGGGCCGCAGCTACTGGGCCTGCGCCGTAGACCCAGCCTCCTACTTGGTGAAGGTGGGCGTCGGGCTGGAGAGCAAGCTTCAGGAAAGCTTCCAGGGTGCCCCTGATGTGATCAGCCCCAGGTCAGGCCTCTCTGGAAGGGATGGGGGTTTGGGGACCTGGGTGGGGGAGCTGGGGACGGGGGGGGCGGTGTGCAAGGGGAGGACACACTTGCTGGGATGGAGCTGGGAGGAGATTAGGAGGAAGTAATAGGAGCCAGGCTGGGGGGGTGGCTGTGGTCTGGAGAAATGGGGGCTCAGTGAAAGAGCTTTGTGGACTGATATTCGGAGTGGCTGGGGAAAGGGACAATAGAAAAGGGAGCCATCTCCACTTCCCTCCATCCATCTCTCCAAGTCTCCGTGTCCTTTCTCCCTAACACCCCATTTCCAACATCCTTTCTGCACAAAGCCTTTTCCCTCCAGTACCTCCTTCACCCACATCTTTTCTCAACATCCTAAAATTCTTCCCTTCAACTTTCCATCTGCATATTGTCTCATCCACAACATCCTGTTTAACACCCACCCACACATACTTTTCTCCCTGACCCCTTCCTCCCCAGCACTCTATCCCTCAGTACCCCATTTCTTCTAAATGCCTTCTTTTCGACACCAGTTCCCTCTTAACCCTATGGTCCCCAAAACCCTGCATCCCTCTAACATCCTTCATCTAAGACACTGATCCTCCCTCATCTCTCTCCCAACATCCACCTCCCCAGCTTCCTTTCTCTGCTCTCCCCCTCTCCCCAGTACCTTAGTCACTAATCCTTCATCCTTCCAAGATTCTCTAACCCTCAAAATGCTCTCTCAGCATGATATCCCAGCACCATTTCCTCACCACCTTCCTGTGTTGGAAGCTCTGCATTTCTTCAGTGTGCTTTAGCAATACCCTGTCTTTCTTCCACTCCCCCCACCTCTCTGGCCAATGTGCTTTCCTTTCAACACCCCTTTCCCACCAAACCAAACCCCCAGCCCTATATTTTAACCCCTGTCTCTTCAACATGTTTTCTTCTCAATGCCCAGAATCAATCCTTTTTTTTAAATTTATTTTTAAATTTTTTTTATTTTTGGCTGCGTTGGGTCTTCATTGCTGCGCGGGCTTTCTCTAGTTGCGTCGAGCTGGGGGCTACTCTTCGTTGCGGTGCGTGGGCTTCTCACTGCGGTGGCTACTGTTGTTGCGGAGCACGGGATCTAGGCGGTGCGGGCTTCAGTAGTTGTGGCACACGGGCTTAGTTGCTCCGCAGCATGTGGGATCCTCCCGGACCAGGGCTCAAACCCGTGTCCCCTGCATTGGCAGGCGGATTCTTAACCACTGTGCCACCAAAGAAGCGCCCCAAATCAATCCTTTGAACCACTTGCTCCCCAACATTCCATCCTTCCAACATCTCAGCCCTCTGGTACCCCCTCCCCCACACATTTACTCCACCCCCCAACATCCTCCTACCCAACGCCCACCCCTGCAGGTACGACCCGGACAGTGGGCATGACAGCGGTGCCGAGGATGCCACAGTGGAGGCGTCGCCACCCTTCGCTTTCCTAACCATTGGCATGGGCAAGATCCTGCTGGGGGCCGGGGCCAACTCAAATGCAGGGCTGACAGGGAGGGATGGCCCGGCGGCCAGCTGCACAGTGCCCCTGCCGCCCCGCCTGGGCATCTGCCTGGACTACGAGCGGGGTCGGGTTTCCTTCCTGGATGCGGTGTCCTTCCGAGGGCTCCTGGAGTGCCCCCTGGACTGCTCGGGACCTGTGTGCCCTGCCTTTTGTTTCATTGGGGGTGGTGCAGTACAGCTACAGGAGCCCGTGGGCACTAAGCCTGAGAGGAAGGTCACCATTGGGGGCTTTGCCAAGCTGGACTGACCCTTCCAGGCCTCTCCTGGGCCCTGGCCTTCCAAGCCTCCTGAAGCCGGGTTATTCCTCCCGCAGCTTCTCCCTCAAACTCTTCCTCCCATGTGGTCCTGTCCCTTCCCCTATGTCTGTGTCTTCCCAGGGCCTTCTCTTGACCAAGGGACTCTCCTCTGCTCACCTCTCTGGATGTCCCCCATTCTCTCCACTGCCTGTTAATCCAGGCTCCCACCCCCACGTCTCTGCCCCGTGACCTGCCCTTGGCATCTTACCCGAGTCATGGAGACAGCCCCTTCCCCATCCCTGCCCTGTGCTCCTCCCCAGGCTGATTGGGAGGGAAGGCACCTGGAACACTGGGCATGCTCCCCAGCTCTGCCCTCTGCCCTGCCAAGCTCCCTGACCCATCCATGCTGAACTACAGCTTTGGGGCGTGCAGGCTTTTTGGCTGGACACTGCCCAGGCACTCCCTGGTGAGGGGAAAGGGACCCTATCATCCTGCTTTATTTATTTGGGTCCCTGTACCCCCAGCCGCATGCCTCTTATCCCCCTCTTCTCCCTCTTGCATGCTTTACCTGTCCTGCACCCATGCCAACGTGCCAAGTCTCCCTTGGGGAGTCAGCTGAGGTTAAGTGTCCCCATTGGGTTGGGCCTGGCAAGGCCTCTGGTGCCCGCTGTTGCCTCCCCCTGCGGTGGGCACTGCTAGGCCTGTGTCAAGCAACAGCTGTTATTTTCATGGTTTATAAACAATAAACTGTGATGCCAGGCTTTCCTGTGATATCTTTGCCTTCCCTGAGCCCATTCCTCTTAGTTTCTGTGCTGGACGTGGCAGGCGGGGCGGGGCGGGGCGGGGCGGGGATCGAGGGTTCCCTGCTATAACTCAGAGCAGGGGTGCATGGTGGATCTGGCGCCTGAGGGAAGGAGGTCGCCAAGCCCGTCGCTTCCCCGCCTTCTGCCACACCTGTACCCAGCCCAGGCCCGAGCCGCTCGTGGCCGCCAGGGGGCGCATCGCTGCGGTGGCTGTTTGCGTCAGCCCCGCGACAGGGCGTCCGGGCGGCGGCGCCGGGCTCTGCGGGAATGCGGAGGGGGCGGGCCCCGTGCCTGGGCCCGAAGGGATCAGGGAACCAGAACCACTTCCCCATTCCCAGGGTGATGGGTAGCAGACCCCAGAGCCAGAGGCGGGTGGGGCGGCCAGGGAGGGGCCCAGGCCCGGTGCCAGCCCCCGGATATGACATGAGCTTATCGTGGCCCTGTTGACTCTGCAGCTGTTATCGCCGCCCGAGGACTTACTTCACACCCGGACAGCTAAGAATAGAGCCGCCTGGGGGCACCGTGCCAAGGGGAGAGGAGGGCGCGGGAGTGAAACCCAGGCCCGGGGAAAGGGGAGAGCCACGGGCCTGCGGGCAGAGCCGGGTCACCCTGGCCGATGGAGCCGCCGGGTTTCGTTTCCTCCTTCCTCTTGCGCCGCCAGCCATGCAGGACAGGTGACAGAGGTGACTCGAGTTCTTCCACCAAGCACTCCTGCGCCCCCACGTCACCTACTTCTCAAGTGAACCCCGCTCCTTCTGGCTTTCTTTCCTCCCTCTCCTTTCCCAAGGCCTCTTCCAGACCCCCTCACACACATTTTGACCGCCCCTCTATCAACAGGTCACAGAAGACAGATCAAAAGTTGGCGGTCAGCGAAGAGGAGGCCCGAGTTTTATTCAGCCATGTTCAGGTTCCCACTCCCATCTCCGAGCTGTCCCCGCCAGTCCTCCTGGGAGCCACTGCCTCAGGCTTGTCCCCAGGGGCTCGGATGGGCTTCGCCAGGGCTAAGATGGGTTAGGGGACTTGGTGGGGCCTGTGAGGGAGACTGTGGGCAGCCCACCTGAATGCCCAGCTCACCAGCCCAGAACAGAGTTGGGGGCAAGGGGGGGGGGCGCTGCAGCAGTGAAGAAACCCAGGGAGGCAGTCGGCGCTGGCTGGCTGCTCAGCAGGCAACGTGCCCCTACAGGTTGGCGGAAGCGGCTGCCAGGTTCGCGTAAGAGAGAGTGCTGCCACCGTTGCCTGCAGAAACCTAGGTAGGGGGAGAAGGGATCTAGGGTGAGGGGCAGAAGCTTTCCTGGGAGAAGCTTCTTCCCCAAGGCCCCTGGATGGCACCCCGCGGCTGGGGTGAACGGTCCAGGAGCCTGACTAGCTCTCAAAGGGTTAATTTGGAGAGAGCACCTGCTGGTCACCACCAGCAGCCAGGTGACTGTAAACAGGGCCACTCCTCCTTCTGCTCCCCCTTCACTCCCTCCCCTCGGCTCTTATCAGCTCCCCCTGCTTTCCCCTCCTGCCCCTTTTTCCCTCCATTCTCTGCTCCTCCAGCCCAAGGGGGTGTGTGTGTGTCTGTAAAACTGGAAGAACGAAGTCCCCAGGGGGAGGAAAAATGGGGTCAAGAAAAGGAAACTCCTCTCCCCTCCCCCACTTGGAGTGGCTTTCCAGCCCCAGGTGGCCAAGTAATTATTTACTAGGTCCTGGAGAGAAAGGAAGAAAGAGGGAGGAGGGGTCTGTGCTTCTCCAGAGATTCCCAAGAACCTCCCCCTCACCCGGCACCCAGGCTCACCTGGCTTGGTGAGACTTATTCCCCAATTCAGAGACCCCTCCTCCCCACTAGCCTGTCTCAATCTACCCTCCATTCTTAGGAGACAAGCTGGGGCACAGGTGCTCCTTCCATGAAGGGCTCCCCTGGGCGCAGTGCCCCACTCATTTCGCCTCTGGGCATCCCAGTGAACAGCCCTGGCACCAGTTCAGCGGAGCACTGAATGCTCTTTTGGGAGTGCTGGTAGTGGGGGCACCCCCTACTGAGATCCCCCTTCTTCCATGGTCTCTTCCCAAGGCCCTTCCCCCAGAACTCCCCTGACCTCCAACCCCAGCCTTGTCAGGTCCTCATTGTCTACTGTCACTCTCACCTCTTCTAAGTTCTTTGGGCTTTCCCAGTACCCTTTCAGAACCCCTGCCAGCCAAAGCCTCTGCCTCCCTCCGCCATCCTCACCTCCTCAAAGGGGCTCCGTTTGGTACTGCCAGGGGGCACATAGCGCCCATGGGTGTGGTAGGTGGGGTACTCGCTCATAGGATGGTAGGCATCTTGGGTTGGAAAGAGGTCCAGCTGCCCATAGTTCTTTTGTCTGCACTGACACACAACCTGGGAAGATAGGAGGTAATGGGGGGCATGGGGGTTCCTTCTAGCAGAGGGACTATGGTCAGGGCTGGGGACTGAGCACTTACCAGGGCAATGAGATAAATGATGGCCAGGGCAACCAGAACACAGACCAGTACCAGCAGGGCAATGCCCCAGCCAGGCACCCCAGATCCAGACTGGGCAGAGGAAGGAAATGATGCATCACGCACTAAAAGGAAAAGCAGCGGTCAGAGCAGTCTCTCAAAGGAGGTGACCCTCCCCTTATTAGTGCCAAGAGGAAAAGCAGGAATCCAGATGCTGGAGAGAGAGAGGGTCCCGGGCAGTGTGGTGTTGGCTGGCAGCTGAGGAAGTGGTCTCACCACTAACTCCACTGATGGTCAGGTTATATTTGACTGCTGCTGCTTCAAGCTGATAAAGCTGTCTCTCCAAGTTGTGGGCAGTGGTACCCTCTCGGAAGGCCAAAGTTAATTCTACCACCACAGATCCTGGCCTGGTCAGAGAGAAACAGGCAACTCAACCATGGGTCCCAGCTTCTGGGTCAGCACACCACCCACCCCCCGCAACCACAAGTGCACCAGCCCCTCCCCACAGTCAAGACAACATCCACCCATCCCACATAGAGTCCACACCCAGAACTGTACCTGAACTTGATACCTAAGAGGCCCAGAAAATCCTCTTGTTTATAAGTCTGCACAAACTGGGGTGAGAGGGAAAGGACTAAGTTTTGATGCAAGTTCTTCAAAGAGTTCTGAAGGCTGCTTCAGGGGAGCCCGGTTGAGGAAAGGCAGCTACTCACCAATACAGAAATGCTTCTCTGCAGCTTCTGGTAGTAGCTGGTGCTGGGATTTTCCAGGGAAGAGTTAAACTGGAGGTTCGTAATGTGAAAAGACAGGAAGAACAGGGAGACCCTAATAGGCAACTGCTGAGAAGTCTCATGACTGGAGGAGGTCGGAGGTACTATGCTCTGGTTAGTGCTGCTGGCAATTGTCCTGGTAATGTGGCTGGTGCTCGGAGATGAGGCTCCACTGGTGGCCCGGGGTGAGGTGCCACCGTGGACCGGAGGGGCAGCCGAGCCTGAGGCAGGGCTGGTGGTCGGAGATGAGGCGCCACTGGTGGCCCGGGGTGAGGTGCCACCGTGGACCGGAGGGGCAGCCGAGCCTGAGGCAGGGCTGGTGCTCGGAGATGAGGCTCCACTGGTGGCCCGGGGTGAGGTGCCACCGTGGACCGGAGGGGCAGCCGAGCCTGAGGCAGGGCTGGCGGTCAGAGACGAGGCGCCACTGGTGGCCCGGGGTGAGGTGCCACCGTGGGCCGGAGGGGCAGCCGAGCCTGAGGCAGGGCTGGTGGTCGGAGACGAGGCGCCACTGGTGGCCCGGGGTGAGGTGCCACCGTGGACCGGAGGGGCAGCCGAGCCTGAGGCAGGGCTGGTGGTCGGAGACGAGGCGCCACTGGTGGCCCGGGGTGAGGTGCCACCGTGGACCGGAGGGGCAGCCGAGCCTGAGGCAGGGCTGGTGGTCGGAGACGAGGCGCCACTGGTGGCCCGGGGTGAGGTGCCACCGTGGACCGGAGGGGCAGCCGAGCCTGAGGCAGGGCTGGTGGTCGGAGACGAGGCGCCACTGGTGGCCCGGGGTGAGGTGCCACCGTGGACCGGAGGGGCAGCCGAGCCTGAGGCAGGGCTGGTGGTCGGAGACGAGGCGCCACTGGTGGCCCGGGGTGAGGTGCCACCGTGGACCGGAGGGGCAGCCGAGCCTGAGGCAGGGCTGGTGCTCGGAGACGAGGCGCCACTGGTGGCCCGGGGTGAGGTGCCACCGTGGACCGGAGGGGCAGCCGAGCCTGAGGCAGGGCTGGTGCTCGGAGATGAGGCGCCACTGGTGGCCCGGGGTGAGGTGCCACCGTGGGCCGGAGGGGCAGCCGAGCCTGAGGCAGGGCTGGTGCTCGGAGACGAGGCGCCACTGGTGGCCCGGGGTGAGGTGCCACCGTGGGCCGGAGGGGCAGCCGAGCCTGAGGCAGGGCTGGTGCTCGGAGATGAGGCGCCACTGGTGGCCCGGGGTGAGGTGCCACCGTGGACGGAAGGGGCAGCCGAGCCTGAGGCAGGGCTGGTGCTCGGAGATGAGGCGCCACTGGTGGCCCGGGGTGAGGTGCCACCGTGGACGGAAGGGGCAGCCAAGCCTGAGGCAGGGCTGGTGCTCGGAGATGAGGCGCCACTGGTGGCCCGGGGTGAGGTGCCACCGTGGACGGAAGGGGCAGCCGAGCCTGAGGCAGGGCTGGTGGTCGGAGATGAGGCGCCACTGGTGGCCCGGGGTGAGGTGCCACCGTGGGCCGAAGGGGCAGCCGAGCCTGAGGCAGGGCTGGTGCTCGGAGATGAGGCGCCACTGGTGGCCCGGGGTGAGGTGCCACCGTGGGCCGAAGGGGCAGCCGAGCCTGAGGCAGGGCTGGTGCTCGGAGATGAGGCGCCACTGGTGGCCCGGGGTGAGGTGCCACCGTGGGCCGAAGGGGCAGCCGAGCCTGAGGCAGGGCTGGTGCTCGGAGATGAGGCGCCACTGGTGGCCCGGGGTGAGGTGCCACCGTGGATCGAAGGGGCAGCTGAGCCTGAGGCAGGGCTGGCGCTCGGAGATGAGGCGCCACTGGTGGCCCGGGGTGAGGTGCCACCGTGGATCGAAGGGGCAGCCGAGCCTGAGGCAGGGCTGGTGGTCGGAGATGAGGCGCCACTGGTGGCCCGGGGTGAGGTGCTTTGGTCACTTAAAGCCTGTGTACTGCTGCTGCTTGTACCAGAGACTGTAAGAAAGATTGTTAGTGTAGGGTTGGTGGCAGCTGTCAGAAGTTGAGGTTACAGAGTTGGGTTGGGGGACAAATCAGCACAAGGAAAAAATACATTCTCTGGCATCTGAAGAAGTAATGCCAGGAGAATTTGGGGAGTGGCCCCTAGGTCAGCCCTCCTCCTCCCTCGCTGCTGGCAGCCTCCCTCCCTCTTCCCATATCTGTCTGCTCCTGGCTTGTCGGGTTTCTCCACTCCTAAGATTTACCTCTCCTGACTCCACCCCCACCCCCTCCAGACTTCTTTCAGGACGTTCGCCTGCCCCTGGCACCCACTCTCCTGGGGGGCTGTCTCTTCTTAGCCTGTCCTTAGCCTCACTCCTTTATTCTTTATTTTGGCACAGACTGGGCCACCCCTGTCTGCAACTTCTGCCTCTTGGATGCCATCTCCCAGGAAGCAAAACCCACAGAAAGGCTGGGAAGACCCCCTCCCCACCTTGCGCCCCTTACCTGTAAGCACTTGGAATAGCAGCAGCAGGAAGAAGAAAGGAGCCTGGATGTCCGGTGTCATGGTGGTGGCCAAGTGGTGGGGAGGGGGCAGAACAGACTCAGGCAGGCAGTGCGCACGAGGTGGAGCAGGCACAGGCGCCTGCTGCTTTATACCGGTCCCCCGCCCGCCCTAGGCTCAGCCAGAGCAGGTGACAGGTGACAAAGCTCCGCCTCCTCCCCCTTTCCCTACCTCCTACCTCTTCCTCTTCCTCTTCCTCCCCAACCATTCCTGGCCCCTCAAATAGGGTACGTGGGCTCCAATCACTCGACCCTCTGACAACCTGTTTGTTTTCCAACTGGCCTCCCCCTTTCACCAACCACTCCCTGGCTCCAGAAGGCGGTGGAGGGAGTCTGGAACCTGACCTGGGTCCCCATGGTCCTATTTTAGCCCCAGGACAACAGACAAGGTGAGAAAAGTAACAGAGAAAGTGGGCTAGGTCAAAGTCCTGCACGGCAAGGCCGGGAAGCTCATCCTCAGGTCCCCCGCACCATTGCCCCATTCTCCCTGGGTCCCTTGGAGTCCCACTCTGGGGGCTGAGAAGGAAGGGGAAGGCTCGATAAAGAGTAAACCAGTTGCTAGTTTTGGACCCCCTCCCCCCAACTACTTCCCGGAACAGCCCCACTCTTCTAACCGCTCTCTGTCCCGTTCCACACACGGTTCTACCCTGAAACCCACAGTCCCGCCCCCTGCCGGCCTTTCCAGCAACCTGAGTTCCTTCTTTGACTTTCTCCCTAGAAGGGGGCGGGGGAAGAAATTTCCACTTAAAGAAATATGAAATCTGGGTTCGGCCGAACCCTAGGGTCTTTGCTTTCCCAGTCCTCCACCTTGTAGCGGCGGCTCGCTGGCCGGGCTCTCCTGCCCTCTAGCGGTCACCGGGAGCCTCACCGGGCCTGCCCGAGCGGGCTGAGGGGCTGCCTCGTCCCGGGAGAGGAGGTTGGGTGGCGCTGCCTAAGTGGGGGCAGAGAGAGGCTGGGGAGGGCAGGCCCGGGCCGGAAGAAGCAGTGGCTTGGACAGAGAAGGGGAGGAACATACTGTACCATCGACGGAGGGGCTGGGAGCTTTAGGAGGGAACTCAGGCACGTGGGGGCGGTGTCTGGAGGAAATGGCGCTAAGTGGGTGGGGTCCTGAGTTAACGCGGAAGGGGCACCGAGGTATTTGGCGAGGGCAGCGGAATGTGGGAGGGAGAATGGGACAGATTAGTTATGTATTTAGGAGGCAGAGAATAGGTGGGGCGACAGAATGGTATTTAGGGGCACGGAACTATCCTTTGCGGAGTAAAGTGGTATTTGGGGCCGGTGGGCACAAGGTGATGGGGGTGGTGCAAAACCGTTTGTGAGCGCGCATGATTTGGGAAGACCAAGTGATATTCTGAAGGGCAGAAACATGTGGGACCAAGGAGTATTTGAGGCCACAACGGCGCACGTGGAGCTTATCGAGTCCCATCCGGAGGTCCTGGGTTGCGGTCTAGACCGACAGAAGCAATTACGTCCGCATTAGGAAACAATTCTTAGAGCCCCAAAGAATACAGATTGAGAAATGAATTTTAAGAACACTTCGGTGCGGCGGGATTGCAGGGAAGCCGGGGAAGAGGAAAAGGACCACAGCTCCCAGACGCGCGCGACTCCGCCGGCTTGGCGAGGCATTGTGCGGCAGCCAGACCCGGGTGCGGGCTCGGGGCCGGAGGGCGTTTACGTCATCGCGCCCGGGCGCGGCCGGGAGGCGGGGAAGCACCCCCAACTCGCCGGCTAGAGAAAGGGCGAGTATTTAGGTGGGCGGCCCCAAAACTTCAAGCCCTGGCGTTGCCAGGCAATAGCCATTCAGTTCGGTTGCTGGGACACGCGTCACCATGGCGACGGCTCCGCGCCGCGCAGTCTGAGTATTTAAAGAGCAAGCGCGCGCAACGCCCCGGCGTCTGAAAGCGGCCTTCCAGGATATCGCGGTCTCCCTTTCTCCCTTTCTCCCTCCCCCTTACCACCCTCTTCACCCTTTTCCGGGCGCCAAGTCTCTCTGGCCTCCAAGGTGAACCCAACTCCCCAGCGCGTCCCGGGTTCTCGGGCTGGTCCGGCTTCAAGCGGTGGAGAGCGGGATTCCGGGCCCCGGGCGGGCGGGAGGGACGGGACGCGGTGCAGTGTTGTTCTCTCCCCCGCCAATATTGCACTCGTCCCGGCCTCCGGCCCCCTCGGCCCCCCGGCCTCCCCCTCACCCCGAGCGGGGCAGCCCCAGCCCTCCTGGCTCTCGATCCCGGCTGCTCTAAGATAGACTGGAGTGTCGCCGCTGCCACCGTGAGTAAGTGGGGCTGGGAGGACTTTAGCCATCCTCCGACCACCACCCCATCCTTCACCTAACCTCCGCCCTTCACCTAACCCCCGTCCAGCACCTTCCTCACCGTGCCCCAAACTCAGCCAAACTTCCTCTAGATCTCTAACTTCCATTCTACTAGTCCTCTCCCCGCCTCAGGTTTTTTCCTGCTCCCCACACTATCCCGGCAAAATCCCTAAAATAAGTAATTGCACTGGCTTAGAAAACAATTGGAACTTTATGGCAACGTGCTGTTGTCTTTCCTGGCGTTAATGCCTGAGAAATACCCCTCGAAAACTTCTCATGTCCTGAACAGTGGGGTCACCACCCCTCTGGGGCTGAACTGATGGGTGCCAGAGGAGGTTCTGTGTTTGGCTGAGGGGCTGTAAATTAGACCCCAGGGTCTCCAGGATGGACCCCAAGGCCTGAGGGTCTAAAATCAGGATTCTGAAGCCGGTGGCCACCTCTTCACACTCTTTCCTGGAGCAGCTGCCTCCGGAATGGCTCAAAGTCCTCGGGCACTGTGTCTGAGAAAGGAGATATGATTAAGGTCAGAAGAAGTGACTCCCATGAGGGCAGGAGAGGTCAGGCTGATCTCCGTCTGGAGCCTCACCATTGCATCGATACTGGAGATTGGACCAAATGATGTTTTCTTGGGAGAAGCAGAATACACCAAGACGCCCCCCTCGCATGGATGTGTCAATGATCACCCCAGAATCGGCCACTAGCTGGGAACCCTCATAAAGCTTCACCCTGTCCAGGATAGGGGTGTCCATTGGTGCTAGGGTGCCAGTGGGCACTGTGCCACCATGACCTGGCCCTGTTCATCCCCAACCCCCCTTGGGCTCACCAGGCCTGAGAGAGAAGGGAGGTGGGGAAAAGGGAGGAAGGAAAGGGGAGGGAAGGGGGGTGCTTTTCTCAGGCCTGGGGCCCCTGGCTCTTTGTCCAGCCCCCTTTGCATCTCAAAGCACCAGCCGCATTCCAAGCGAGGATTGAGTTGCCATGACGATGAGTACAATGGGCTGGGGGGTGAAGTCACCCGCTTCCCAGGCTCTAGTCCACCCCCCCATCCCCTGTCCTGGCGCCCCGCAGCCCCAGGCACCTTAAAGGGGAACCAACCCAAGTCCCTGCACTCTGGGCTCTTGGCCATTGCCCCTCCCTTCCCTGTCATCCCCACCAAATAGGAAATGCAAAGTTGTGGACAGAGTGCTGAACTGAGAAGCCTCAGCCTCGCTACTAAGAGGTGTGGAGTCTGGGTTTCCGTTAGCTCTTCTGTAAATGATGATCCCTTCCAGGTCAGACACTTTGATGAGGCAGGTTCTGGGCTGTACCAGTGATGGGGCTGGATGTGATGTGCCTCTCCACAGACTGGCCTGGGGTTTGGAGGCTCCCAGACGCACCCTCATTTTACAGAGGGGAAAATGGGGCACAGAAAAAGAAGGACTTGCCCAACATTGCTTATAGGTTCTCGGCAGCACCAGCACCAGAGCCCAAGCTGCCTGGTGTTAGGAAGAAAGCAGGGCCAGGACAGCGAGTCTGTGGTGAGAGGGGAGGTAGAGAGAAGTGGTCCCAGTCCGGGCCCAATGGCACCAAGACACTGAGTAGAGGGGAGGTCACTGGGGAGTCCCAGCTAGAGGTGAAGGAAAGGCTGGGCCTGGGGTCCCTTGGGAGGGCTCAGCCCCTCCCCTCACCGAATGTAGCCAACTTGAGGCCGGTGCAGCAGCTGCCAGCGGTAGGAAGTCTTGTCACGCCAGCCCACATTTCGTGGGTCAGTCCACAGCAGCCGTACCTGATCAGGGGTGTGACCTGTATGCCACAGGGCATTCCTGAGGTGCTCGCCTGGGCCAGACACTGATGTCACTGCCTAGGGGGCATCGGCAAACACAGTGGGTCAACCACAGGACCCGACCAAGGGAAGACAGCAGGTTGGTAAGTGCAGGTGGAAAAGGGAGTCAGGAGAATATTCTGGAGCCCTAGGGAGCCAACCTTCAGGCCATATGTCTGGGTAAGAGGGTTCCCCCTACTCAGGCAGTTGGGGAGGCCCCAGGGTTGGTGGGGGAGCCTTTGGGAAAGGGCCCTGGATTGGGGAATCTGGGCAGCTGCGGGACCTTGAGCTGTAGCCCGGGCTGGGCAACAGCCCGGAAAGGTGTGGCCTGCCAGTAGGTCTGCTCCGTTTGCTTCCACATGACCACGTAGAAGCGGCCGCTGTCCTGATAGCTGAAGAGAAAGCCTGCGTAGTCATCATCAGTCACTGTGTTCACATGGAAGGTGCCTTCAAAGTCCACACCATTGAAGGCTGTATATCCTGGGGGCAGGTGGGTGGGTGGGATCAGAGTCAGGGGCAGCAAAGCTACTGATGCCCATTGTGGGGTGGGGATGGGAAGGGATGCCTGCTAAATGTGTGGCTCCATCCTCTGCCTGTAGGGCCCCTCCATTTGGAAGTCATTGAAATTGTTGAATTGGGTGTCCCTTACATACCAACTGCCAGGCCGGGGTCACTGTTCATGGTCTGAACGATTTCCATGCCCTGGTGGTATGCAGTAAAGACAAAAGCCCTGGTCCAGGTGTGCTGCCCTCCTTAGGCCCTGCTTGCTAGTCTGGCCTGACAGCACCCGCCCAGCCCACTGCCCTAGTACCTGGTTGAGCACGACCCAGTTTGGGTCAATCTGAGCGTCACCCTCAGGATCCAGGACGACGGTCTGATAGGCCCGAAAATCCGTGAGGGTTACCTCTGCACTTTCAGGGCACACATCCAGGGGGTCAACCACTGCATCATTGTCAAAATCATCCTCACACACATCACCAACGCCATTGCCTGGGCAGGGTGAAGCCAGGTGCTCAGGAAGGCCCTGGCCACTGCCAGTAGCCAACACTACCACCTCTCGGGCCTTGAGATGTTGACCTCTCTCCACCACCCTGCCTTCCCTCACTCCCCAGCAAGGCCTGCCACTTCTCCCTGAGCAAAGCCCATGCCAGCCCAATCCTCTGGGGACTCCAGCCTTACCATCTGAGTCCTTCTGATTGGGATTAGGTACCAGGCGACAGTTATCAGGACCAGGAGGCACGTAATCTGGGACACCATCATTGTCATCATCCCCATCACACTCATCTCCAAGTCCATCATTGTCTGAGTCCAGCTGGGAGCTGTTGGGCAGCTGCGGGCAATTGTCCTTAGTGTCCTGATGTCCATCGCCATCACTGTCCAAAAAAGAGGCACCTAATAAAGGCTTTTAAAAGTGCCACATCCTTCCCCACTCTTCTGCTTAGGAGTCTCTCTGGGGTTTACCCTCCATTCAGCCAGACCCCTTGCAGTCAGCCAGATGAGGTGAAGGTCCAGCAGTAAGAATGGAAGGTAGACTATGGGAATGACCTGCTACTCGATAGTAGTGGAGAGTTAAAGTTATACCCTAGAGGGAATTGAAAACATACTAGAGGAAAGTAAAGTATCCCCTAACCTTCCATCTCTTGGCCAAAACCCTACCTGTCTTCATTGGTGTCACAGACATCCCCCACCAGGTCGCTGTCTGCATCTGTCTGAGAGAGAGGGACCTGTTCTCACCATCTCCTCTTGATAACTCTAAAGAGGGTGACCTGACCACTTCCCATCCAAAGGGCTGGGCTTCATCCACCAGTCATCCCACCCCTTCCCTGCCCTCTCCATTCCCCTGTACCTGGGTGGGATTGCTCATTTCAGGGCAGCTGTCGCAAGCATCTCCCACCCCGTCCTCATCCCTGTCTGTCTGCAGGGGGTTGGGGACTTTAGGGCAATTGTCCAATCCATTGGGGATGCCTAGAAGATATGCAGGTAACACAAGGTTATCACTAGAACGTATCACTCTTGTCTTCTAGGTTGGTGAAAGCCCTGAGCTCTATCTCCCATCCAGAGGACAGCTGGTCAGGAAATCTGCCTGTAGCTTGTCTTATCCTCTTGCCCACTCCCTGCCTAACCCCACCCCCTCCCTCACGTTCCCACTAACATCTGCCACAGGTAATCTCTCACCCAGGCTGACTTCCCCCAAGCATTGCCCTTCCCGAATTCTCAGCCTCCCCGCTTCGTTCCCACCATATCCAAATTCTTAGAGGTCTCCCAGCCACCCCCTCAGCCCCAGGCCTGCACCATCCCCATCCACGTCGTTGTCACAGGCATCCCCTTCCCCATTGCCATCTGTGTCTTTCTGGTCATTGTTGGGAACGTTGGGGCAGTTGTCACAGGCATCACCAAATGAATCTGTATCTGAGTTTTGCTGGTCCTTGTTGGGAAACAGCCGGCAGTTGTCCTGGGGTGGGAGGGAAAGAGTCAGGCCTCCCTTGAACCACTGGCCACCTTCCTCATCCCTGTACCCTTGTCTCCAATCACCACTCCTGTGATGGCCCACCTGCTTGGCTCCATCCCACCCACCCAACTTCCCTGTAGTCCACCTCATCGTGGGCACCAGGCTTATGGCTCCCTAACGTGGAGTATTAGGGCCCCTCCTCAGGAGCTGCCAGTGGCCAATGGAGGACAGGGTTATGGGACAAGGCAACAGCGTCACAGAGAAGCTGGAAAGGTCAGGAGCCACCTCAACATTCTTGATCCCGTCCCCGTCAGCATCATCATCACACTGGTCCCCCACACCGTCGTTATCGGCATCTTCCTGCCCAGAGTTGGGTGTCAGAAGGCAGTTGTCCTAAAGTTCAGGGGGAGGAAATGGATGAGTTCTGTCCTATCTCAGCCTGGGGTGCCCCATCCTGCTCACTCGCCCGCCTGCCCCCTGCACCTGCTTGCAGTGTTTGTTGTTGTCCATGCAGGGCAGCGCCTGGTCCGGGTAGCCATCGATGTCCGTGTCGGGCCCACACACGTTCCCGTTCCCAGCCCAGCCCACATTACACTGGGGCAACACAAAGGGTGGGAGTTAGTGGTCTGGGCTGGCTCCCCACACCCCACCCTCTCCAGGCTCTCTTTTCACCAACCAGTTTCTGGGCCCGGGCCCACCTCCCTTTCCCATGCAAGCCCCCATACCAGTCCCTAAACATGGTCACCAGCCCTACCCCTTTCCCCAGACACCCCCCCCCCTTTTCTTCCAAGCCCCAGGCCTAGCTCACCGAGCAGGACACTGCACCATTGCGTTCAAAGAGACAGTGCGCGTGGACATGGCAGGGGCTGTGGGTCGGGCTGTGGCAGGTCCGGGCTGGGAAGCAGCCCTGGCTCTGGTTGCCCAAGAAGCCCAAGCGACAGGGACCACACTTGAAAGAGCCCTAAGAGTAGGGAGGCAGTGTCTCAGGAAGGAGGGTCAGCCCACCACGACCAGCAACATCCCCATCCCCTGATGGGTGTAGGAGGGACCCTCACAGCTAACAGGCCAGGTCCATTACTTATCTCCTTTAGGTTCTCCTGACAACCTTTCAAGGAGGGTAATAGCCCCATTTCTCAAGCGAGGATGCTGAGGCTCAGAAAAGGTAAATAACTTGCTAAAGGCCATGGCTAGTAAGAGGCAGGATCGGAATTCCAAACCGGGTCCGTGTTGAACACCTACCACATGTAATGTCCTAGGGAAGGAGGAGGGGAAGCAGGAAATCTGAAGAGGGGGTTGCACATTCCCACCACCCAGACACTCAGGTGTTCAGCTCACCACAGTATTGGTGCAGATGGAGTTTGGGTCGCAGCCACCATTGTTACCATCATTGCATTCATCAATATCGTTGCAGACCTGAAGGGGCAGACTTTGGGTAGAACCAGACCTACGGTGGGTCTCCTCAGGTACAGGAGAGAGCACTGGTGTGGCCTTATCTTTGAACATGGACATGAAGCCCAGACCCAAACCCAATGCAAAGCTGGCAGATGAGCCAGGAGCCTCATCCCATTTATCCCAAGGGCTCCACATCCAACCCAGAAGCCCTCCGCCCCTGCAAAGCCAAGATCTTTTGTCCACGGACTCTACCCAACCTGACCTGTTTGCTAGCCCGGGCATAGTCGATGCCCACACCAGACACCCGTGTGCCTTTGTAGCCTCGGGGACAGGCTTCGCAGTGGAAGCCAGGCATGGTGTTGACACAGCTGGAGCCCGGGAAACAAGGGTCCGCGTGAGCACACTGGGGACCAGATGAGAAGAGGTCAGGCCCCTGCCTGTGATCCCAGGACCACTGCTCCTGGTCTCCCTGTTTGCAGGCCTCCCCTCCTCAACCTCATTTATGCTCTGATCCCACCCCCAGCCTCCTGTGGGTTCCCTCCTAGCCAGCCCTCTCAAAATGCCCCTGCCACTCTCCCAGCTCCTTCCCTGCGTGGCCCTGCAGTCTTTGTCCCAGACCTGTCTCCCTCCTTTCTCATATGTCTTTTCTGATCTCCAGCCTCTTCTAAACCCCAGGTTCCTCTGCTTCTGACCAACATTCACCCCACCTTCTTGGGCCTCTCCTAACTCCCTCACCCCAGCTTTCTGTGCCCTTCCGGAAAGGGCCCTCACCCACCTCATTGATGTCTGTGCAGTGGGTGCCATTGCCCTGTAGGCCAGGGGGGCAGGGCCCACAGCGGTAGCCGGGGTACTCGTACACTTCCATGCAGTCCACGCCTCGGAAGCAGGGGTTGGGGCTGCAGTGGGAACGCTGTTCATGGAAGCCTGGGCAGGGGGGCGGGCACAGTCAGAGTTACCTAGAAGTCACCATTTAATTCACCAGAAGTGGAGGCCAAAGCCCTGGGGTGGGGAGCACACTGGTGCCACCTGGAGCCCTCCCCTACTCTCCTACTCACCGCACACCTGACACTCCATGATGGTGTTTCGGATCAGGGACATTTCTTTCACCTGGTAGACAGAAGGATGGGGCGGAGTCAGCTCTTGGCATCTGCCACCCCACCCCAGAATCAGCGCCACCCTTCACCAGCCCACTAAACCTGGTCTCGGATGTCATCCCGCAGCTCTACCAGGATCTGGTTGAAGAGGGTGAGTTGGGTGACCAGCGCCTTGGTCTGCTCCCCTGTCAGGGTCCAGGGTGCAGAGAGGCTCAGAACTGGGGCACCAGCCCCGGCCCCTCTCTGGGTAATAAGCCAGGTGCTGCCACTGCTGCCCACTCATCTTTAAACCCCACCCCATTCCTGGCTGAAAAGGACTTAGTTTCAGGCAGCTGCTCCTCCTCCCCATCCTCATGCCCTTTCACCTCAGCGTGGCCTACTCACCTAGGATGGAGTGGAGTGCGTTGGTCACTAGAGAGGACAAGAAAACACAGAGGGTGGAGATGTGAGGAGGGGCCTGGCTGGTGAGGAGGAGGAAGGAGGGAACAGGAACAAAGGGCTGGAGTCTTGGAATAAAGATGTGGTGTCGAATGGTAGGAGGGCAGTGGTGATGCGCAAGCAGCACCTGCTCCTTCCACTGGATGAGGGGCCCTCTAAGGGAGCTGCCTCACAGATAGTCGAAACCCAAATCCTCCTGTTCCTAGGCATGGTAGTGGCAGAAGGGATCCAAGTGAGAGGTGACCCAAAGCAGGGCCAGGGCCCCAGTACATTCTATTTCCTCCCTCCCAAGCTTCCACCACAAGAGCTCTTTGAAATATCTGGGAGACGTGGATATTTTATTTAGGTAAGAGCCTCTGAGCATCCCTGTTAGAGAGACCAGGTAGATGGGCAACGCTTAGGGAAATGGCTGGTAGGTGACAGATGCCAGTGGAAGCTAAAAAAGACCCAAGACCCTTAGCTCAGTCAACCAAGAAAGACCAAGCAGCTAACTTCCTCACCCCCACTCAGAGTTCTTCAGAGTTATATTCTTTTTTTGGATCATTTTATTTTTCTGGCCACCCTGGTAGGTGGGATGACCTTAACGGAGATTTTTTTGACCCACACCTCCTGCTGGGATGGTATTATTTGGAGATCATAGAGTCAGAGGTGAAGGAGATTTGGGGTCACAGAGTCAGAAGCCCCAGGAATAGGTGAGCCGAAAGAACTGCTGTTAAGGGGGAGGGAGGTCAAGAGGATGGGAGGGACCAAAGATCACAGGACCCGGGGTCCAGGATGTCAGCTAGCAGAAGTCTGTGTTACCTGCACTGTGGATAGACTCATCCCCCTGGAACGGACACTCACTCAGGGCTCCGACCCGGGCCATGGACCCGCCCAGAATCATTTTCATAGATTCCACGAAGCCCTGGGGGGACAGAAACAGAGTGGGGTGGGAGGACCTACCAATTCTTCCTCCCACCGGTGCAAACTGTTTCACAGACACTCAGGGGGTCCTCCTTTCCTGCTCACCTGCATCCTCAAATAAGCCTTCTGTCCCGTCCTAATCTCCAGCCCACTGACTTCCGCTGGAGGAATGGGGGCCAGGGCCGGAAGGCCAGCATGCTGGTCGCCCAGTTTGCAGTCCACATAGAGCTGCAGGGCAGGGCTGGGTCTGGACGGACCTCGGAGTCGCAGGAGAGCCGTGTGTGTGCGCCCGTCAGCCAGGCCTGCTTGCTGTAGGTTCACTGCATGGACTTTGCCATCCTCCCGCTGGTACCGCACCAACACTGCCCAGAAGGGGAGGTCAGTATGTGCACTGTCCCCCATCCCGTCTCCCAGCTGAGAGACAGGATGGATCAATTCTTCTGAATACCACATCTCTAGGGCTATCACTCCTTATCCAGCTATGTATCTCTCAACACCTTGTACATAATAGGTACACGAAAAATATTTTCCAAATTGATTCAAAGACTAGGACTTTCTTAGTCTTCAGTGTCATCAGATCACTCTCTCCCCTGCTAGGGTGGCAGCTGGTTCCATACCCACTGAACCGTCCCAGTGATCTGAGACAGTTCAGATCCCTGGGACACAGCGATACCACTTCTGGGGCACAGGGACATGCCTCCCCTCCCCCCAGGCATTCCCACATACAACTCCCATTCCTACAGATGCCTCACCCTATTGTTTGGGTGCCTGGCCTCCTGAGGCACCTCCTAAGTGCCAGGTGCCCCTGGTGCCGGGACACAGCCTGATGGGTCCACGGTCCCCACTGGAGCCCAAGGAGAATTAAGAGGGATCTGAGAGTGGGGATGAGGAAGAGTGCTCAAAGGGGTCACCACGGCAGGAAAGGAGATGCCCACCAGTCACCTTTGTTGATCTTGCCCACAACAGAGGCCTCCAGCCATCGTGTGTTGTCTTGGCGAGAGTAGAGGCCGAAGAGGACACCACCCTGCTTGGGGGGCAGGCGGAAGGTGGACAAGAGATAGATGTCCCCAGCAGTGAGCAGGGCTGTCCGGATCTTCTCCACCACAGCTACCATCTGCCGGGACTCGCCCACAGTCAGCAGGTCAATCACTGGTCACGCAGGGATGATCAAGGTCAGACCCCTGTCAAATGCTAAGGCCTGCTCTCTCCTCTGAGCCTTCGGGGGTGGGGCATCCTTCATCACCACCCGATAGTGTTAGTCACCTCCTCGAAATTCAGCCCTTGTCGCCATCAGAGGACAAGGCATTGTGCCTTCCTTACTGCCACTCTGGGAACCAGCAGGCCTGAGGCTCACTTCGAAATACAGAAACAGCACCCCGCAAACTTGAGATGCTCCCACCAGGTGGCGCAAAGGAGTCACTGTGCTGATCCCAGGCAGGAGTAGCACCTGGTGCCCACAGCACAGAAATAGGAAGACAGATTCTCTTTACCCGGCTGGGTTTGGCTCATTCCACACCCTAGTGCCCCTCCTCCCATCCTGGGGGTTCAGCACGCTCGCTCTGGATGAAAACAGCTGCTCACTGAAGGCTCCGACCCTCCTACTGTCTGGCTCTCTCCTACAGGAACGTAGGACCCAGCTCCTCTGCCTCCTGCGTCCTGGCCAATCTGTGGTTTCCCTTCCAGCCAGCAAAGAATCTGTGCCTGTGTCATCTGCTCCAGCTACCTCTCCCACAGCCACAGGCCCATCCTACCACCAGACCTCCAGGAGGGCCCAGACCTCTCGGTCCCCACCCCCCCATCCCGTTCTTAGGCAGCCAGGAGCCCAGGGGTGAAAGAAGCCACCTTTGAGCTGCTCTCCCAAACCCTGGGGTGCCTGGGGATGCTCAGACACCAACCCAGCCAGGCAGCCCTAGCTAGCATCCAGCTCCTGAGTCCTCTGCCCTGGCCTCATGCTGACCCTGGCCAGCTCCCACTCATCCACCACCTTCTGGTGTCAACTCCTCCCCACAGGGCCATAATTTCATCAACTCTTCTCTCTGATTCAGTGTCAGGACTCTCCCCTCTCCTTTTGCCCACATGCTCCCTGCTATTAGGCTGGGGGCAAATGGGGAGGAGGCAGAGAGGGGGCTAAGAAGATTGGTACAGGCTTACCCTGCAGGTCCTGACTGGCAGATGTGAAAGTGCAAAGGAGGAGAAGAGCCAGGGCCCCCCGAAGTTCCTGCGTCTCCATGCCGCTCAGCCGGCTCACTACCCCTGGCAGGCAGGCGGCTGGGAGGGGAAAAGGCTAGGCGGAGAGCAGGAGCGGGGGGGCGGAGGGACTGGAAGGGGGAGTTGAAGGGGGGGCCGGCAGGCGGTGAGGGGGGGGCTGAAACAAAGAGCTGCCAATCACCCTGGAGGCATACCCAGCTCCGGGAACCAGGGGCACTGGGGAAGAGTCCTGGAGGCCTCCTTGCCTCCTGCCTCTCCCTAATGGTGCTCTCCCCCAGGTGCCTCCCTCTCTCCCGGCATCTCGCTGTTGGGGGCTGCTACCGAACGCTACTGTTTTCTGGAAGCCACAGTTGGGGAAGGCAGGAACCCTTGGCGGGGCAGTGCCAGACAGTGGGCATTATTCCACAGCTGGCATGAGAGAATTCCAAGGGAGTGGCCGAAACTAGCTCGCTGTAGCGCCCAGGGGATGGCCGCATGGCATGAAGTTTGCTGCTCGGATAGAGCAAGTGCTCTTTATTAGGGTGGGGGGGGCCCCATGACTTGTGCTTGCGCCTCCGTTTTTCCCTCATTCCTAGGAAAGCTTCGAGTCTGGAAGCGTCCGCTGGGAACTGGAGGGAGAGTCTAAAACAGTGGTCAGTGAGGTTGAAGAAATCAGGAAAGAGGAAAGGGACACCAAGGACAGGAGTAGACCAAAGGACAGGCCAGGGGCCGGGGGCCAGCCTGGGAACACTGGGGGTACCGGCGGACAGGCCGTGACCCGGATGAAGCAGAGGGGCGCCTCTGTTCCCGTTACCAAGGCAACAGCCCGCGAGCCCCACCTCCCCTCCCCCCACTCAGGCCCCAGCCCTGCCTCGCTCCGGCCGCCGCCACCGCCCCTGTTTTGTTTCCATGGCGACAGGAGGCGCGGGGCCGGTTCCAAACATAACGCGCTGTGGAAAACATGCAGCTCGGGGGACCCCCCCCACCCCCGCAGCCCCCGCTCGGGGCCGAGCCCTGAGGGGCCCCAGGAGCAGCCCAGATGTCGTGCAGATTTGCGAGGGCCCCCAGAGCCCGTCCAGGAGCACAAAACCCCCTTCTCCTGGGCCCGCCGCGCCTTCGGGGGTTCAGGGCTCCCCTCGGCCGAGGCACCCTGACTCTCCAAGGCGCGCCGCGCTGAGAGCCCTTCCCCCCCCCCCCTTCGCCAGCCACCTCTGGATCAGGCGGCGTCCGCCCTCCCCCGAAGCCCTCGGCCCCGCCCCACGCCGTCAGGCAGCCTCTTGGGCCGGGATAAGCCGCGCCCTCCTGAGGGCCTCCCCCGGCTCCCCACTGCGATCCGCCTGAGGGGCTGGGGGCGGATCCGCACAGTGGAGGGCGGAAGCGCAGGGGGAGGTGCTTCCGGGACAGAGGGCGGGCAAGATGGCGGCGCCCATGGAGCTGTTCTGCTGGTCAGGGGGCTGGGGGCTGCCCTCAGTGGACCTGGACAGCCTGGCCGTGCTGGTGAGGAGCGGCGTCGGCGCCCTCTGCTGCGCCCTGGAGGACTGGGGAGGGGGCCCGGACTAGCAGGTCATCCGAATTTTGCCAGGGCGCCTCAGCACGGGTGCAGTGGGGGAAACTGGCCATCAAAGAGCGTGCCTGGCCGGTATAGACTCAGTGTCCTGTGTCGTAGCAGCCTAGGTTTTGTTTAGCGATGGAAAGAGGCCTGATCAGGGGTTCAGAAGATGAGTTTTAGTTCTTGAACATCCATTTACTGGCTCTGTGACCTTGGGACGATCCCTTCTTTCTGGGCGCTGTTTCTTCATCCGGAGGTTTACTAAGGCTGGACGATCTCAGGGTTCTCCGGCTCGGCATTGCTGCTTTCTCCTCAGCCTCCCTTTCCTCCTCCTCAATCAACAGCATTTACTGAGGTTATTATTTATTTAACCAAAAGGCCCATAGCCAGGCTCTGTAGAAAAAGCTTTGGAGCCAGGCAGACTAGTTCACTTCACACATTCACTCACTCTTTCATTTAATAAGCATGTATTAGGCCTCTTCCAAATACCAAACATTGGCATGCAAAGATGAATAGCATTTGGTCCCTCCCCTGAAGTTGTTTACAGAAAGATAGACATGTCAGCAAATAAGTGTAATAAAATGTTCAGGTGCTAAGGTATAAGTAGGAACAGGCCATAGAGACTGCCCAGGAAGGGATGGTTAGTGCTTCCAAGTGAGGCTAGGTGTTCACCAGGTAGATGGTAGGAGAGAAGATAGAGGGGAGGATTTTCCTGGCTGACTTGTAATCATGGACATGTCCATAATCTCTGTGAGCCTTGTGTTGCCCATTGTAAAATAGGAACAGTAATGTCTACCCCTTTTTTTGTGAGGCAATTCCTAAGCATAGGGCATAGCACAAAAGGTATTCAATAAATGTTATTTCTTTTCTTAATTCCCCTGTGGGGACCATGTCCCTGGCCTCTCTGCCTTCTGCTTCCTTCCCTGCAGACTTATGCCAGATTTACTGGTGCCCCACTCAAGGTGCACAAGATCACCAACCCCTGGCGGAGCCCTTCAGGTACCCAGTGTCCCTGGGGGGTGAGGAAGGGAGTGTACAAGGGGAAGAGCAGGAGACAGACAGGGATGTGGTGCAGTTATGTATGGATAGGCAGCTAAGGGTCTGGTGGACATACTTCTTTCTCAACGTCAGGAACTCTGCCTGCCCTTCAGACCAGTCATGGAGAGGTCATCTCAGTACCACACAAGATCATCACCCACCTTCGAAAAGAGGTAGGTGGCTTGGGTAGGGGGGCTGCCAGTGAGAGAAGTTCAGTCAATTCAGTGCAACACACATTTATTGAGTACCAAATATATGCCAAACCAGACGCAGGGGACCGAGCTTCAAGGAACATGTAGTCTGGTTGAGGAGACACAGACGTGTTGCTGTGATGTAGTTGAGTAGTAGGCTAGAGAGTCAGCTAGGCCACTGTCAAGGCATCTGGATGCACAATGACTTCTGCCTGCTGGGTGAGGAGGGAGAGATGAACAGGCTGATGACACATGGAAGGGAAAGGAGAGTAGGAGAGAACAGTTGGCTCAGATGAGGTCCTCAAAGATGAGACCAGAAAAAAAAAGATGGGACCAGAGAGGGATTGCTAAGGGCCATTGCCCTTTTTTCAGGGACCAGGTCGGGCTTTATAATATGGAGCTCAGGATGGACGAGGCTAAGAGCCAGGGTGGGGAAGTTGAAAGAGCATTACGAGAGGATTGGGGAGGCCTAGGCTGTGCTTTTCACTGTCATTGGCTGTGTGACCTTGAGCAAATTGCTTAACCTCTCAGAGCCGTAAGCTCCTTATTGGTAAAACTACGGGGCTTAGCCGGGATGCTTTCCAAGGGCTCTTCTAGTTTCATGGTCTAGTTCCAAAAGTGAACATATTGTCAGAAGTGGGACCCTCTTATTCATTTCTACTTTCCCAAAGGTGGAGGAACCGGGGAATTAATGGAGGCTTGAGAGGCATGGAGAGAGGGGGTCCAGGTAAAAGCCAAAGTTCCTGGCGGGACTGGGCTATTGTTGCCTTATGTATGAACACAGCTTTCCCAGTTTCCAAAGAGTTTTCTCCTAACACAGCCACACTGAGAGAAAGATTATTATCCCTATTCCATGGGGGAGAATGAGGCTCAGAGAGATTTAAGGATCACACTCAAGAGGTTATTTGGGGACAACGTTTACTCAGGATGTGGAGGAGGGTGCTGAGGAGCAGATACTGGAGCCGAGCAAGGTGTGGCAGGCTGAGACCTGGGGGTATGGTTGGAATGTGTGTGTGGTGGTGGTGCCCGGGCCATGGAATGACATAGAAGAAACACCCAAGAGCTGGGCACTGGGGCCCTAGACGTGGGTTCACTGGGTCTTGGGAGCATGAGGATGGCATCCCCTAGTTCCTGAGGCACTGATTGAGGCCCAACCTGCATCTGAGCTCCACTCTACTAGTTTTGTGGTGTCTGGATCGGAGAAGTTACTGTTAGAAAGTTGCCGTCAGCAGGCATCCTGCCAGCTTTCTGTGGAAACTCTGGGAGCTGCTCCTGGTTTGTGGCTGGGCCTTCCTTCCAACCCCCAATGGGCGCGGGACGTTGACGGCCAGCAGGCTCCAAGGTCCAGGCTTCCCGCCAACGGCAACAGGCTACTGACTGGGCCCAGGCAAGGGGGTCTCAGCGAGCAAAGCCCCACACTCTACCTCTGCTACACTCAGAGGTCAGTGTGGGTGGTGCCAGACAGGATGCCTCCCTCCTTGAGGAAGTGTCCCTGGAGTCCCCCAGCATCCACCTCACAGTGGATGTTTCCTCCACAGAAGTACAATGCAGATTATGATCTGTCAGCCCGGCAAGGGGCAGACACCTTGGCCTTTATGTCTCTGCTGGAGGAGAAGCTGCTCCCGGTGCTGGTGAGTGTGCCCAGACCTCCCAGCATGGATGGTCAGTGGGGGAGGGGGTCGGGCATACACACAGACACCCCCCCACACCCACACACAGGCTTGGAGCAGCGTGGGGACCAGAAGCCCACCCTGGGTCAGGCAGGTGCACTGGCTCAGACCTGCCTCTTCCTTCCTACACACCCAATCCAGATACATACTTTCTGGGTAGACGCCAAGAACTATGTGGAAGTAACCCGGAAGTGGTACGCAGAGGCTATGCCCTTTCCCCTCAACTTCTTCCTGCCTGGCCGCATGCAGCGGCAGTACATGGAGCGGCTGCAGCTGCTGTGTGGGGAGCACAGGCCTGAGGAGGAGGAAGAGCTGGAGAAGGAGGTACCTCTGGGACAGGGGGCTGTTGTATGAGAGGAGCCCCCAGGACGATGGCCAGGAGTGGGAGTGCCTGGCCGGGGAGGCGGCACTGCTCCCGCAGCCGCAAGCTGACCTGGTGTCCCCCTATAGCTGTACCAGGAAGCTCGGGAATGCCTGACCCTTCTCTCTCAGCGCCTGGGCTCTCAGAAATTCTTCTTTGGAGATGCGTGAGTCTGACTCCAGGGGAATCATAGGTGGCTTGGAAGAAGGTACAGGTTCAGACAGCCACAGAGGCTAGGGTGGGCTCAGGCTCTGGACAAGAGGTCCTCGGGACAGACACTGGGTCTGGTGACAGTGGGGCTGTGTGTGGGCCCGGAGCCGCCTCAGTGGTACAGGAGGGTGGGAGGGCCGCCAGGCCCAGGAGGGGCCTGCTGGGCTGTGGGGCACTCAATGTGCCCTTTATGCAGCCCTGGGATAGAGTCCCATTCAAGGCCAGGCTGGCGCCACCTGGGGCGCCTTCCCCACACCAGGACCAGAACTGTGTGTCCTCTCCTCCCCTGGTGGTCCCCTGCTGCCCAGAGCCTACCTTCCCAGGGCCGACTCTTCCTCCGACTCCATCTCTTCCCCTTCTCCATCCCACCCTTTCTCTCTGCTGCAGCCCCGCCTCCCTGGATGCCTTTGTCTTCAGCTACTTGGCCCTGCTGCAGCAGGCGAAGCTGCCCAGTGGGAAACTGCAGGCCCACCTGCGGGGGCTGCACAACCTCTGTGCCTACTGCACCCATATCCTCAGCCTCTACTTCCCCTGGGAGGGAGGTAAGGGGCAGATGGGTCGGGGGTGGGCGCTAGCTCTGCGGAGAGTGGGCAGGGATCCAGAAACCAGCCCCCTGACCCACCTTCCTTCCTTGCCCCTCAGCTGAGGTGCCACCTCCACGCCAGACACCAGCAAACCCAGAGACTGAGGAGGAGCCATATCGGCGCCGGAACCAGATCCTATCTGTGTTGGCGGGGCTGGCAGCCATGGCGGGCTATGCCTTGCTCAGTGGCATTGTCTCCATCCAGCGGGCACCACCTGCCCGGGCCCCACGCACACGGGCCCTGGGCATGGCTGAGGAGGTTGAAGAGGAATGATTTATCCTCATGCTCCCAGGACTGATTTTTCTACTGTCATGCATTCCAGGGGCTCCTATGTTTCCCCATTGTGGTATGGCTGGAAATGGGGTCCCACCCCCAGAATAAAACTGCTCACACTGACTGGGATCAGACATTCTCTCCTTTAAGAGGCTGCCATTTTTCCTCGCTGGACCAAGGGGGCCATCTGGGTGCTTGAGTCTACCCACTGGTGCTTGGCTTCTTTCGCTGCCTGTGCCCTGGTGCTGACATCTGCATGGGCCTGGTTCTGCATCTCCAAGAAAGACAAGCACTTCCCAGTTTTGGGTTCAGCTTTCCTAGTCTCTTCCTTTCCTTAACCTCTCTTGCCATCCACCCCCCACCCCTGTGTTTGTACAGACAGTGAGCTCACCCTGGGCCTGGGCCCAGTTTCCACAGGCAACCAGCACACAGCACACGCTCACACAAGCATGGGGGTGGAGGACCACTGGGGCCTCCCGGTCCTTTCCCTAGGGGCCTCCAGCCCCTGGCACCAACTAGAGGGGAGAGTGAGTCACCCAAACCACTGCCTCTGGGCTTACGTCACTTAAGCTCCCCCCCAGTCCTGCTGTACCCTCTGTAGCCACAGACAGCATGTGAGCTGACTCTATCCCTTTGATGTCCATGCTGAGCCTAGGCGCCTGCTTGGGTATCTGTTCCATCACTGGCGACGCCACAGGTAGGTGTGAATGGAGTAGCCAGGTGAGATAGTTTCCACGAAGCCCACCGCAGGATCCTTGATGGTAAGAGGCACATCCTTAGAGGAGCTGGGGGAGGTGGGGAGGAGAAGCTGAGAGTGTGATCCCGCCAAGCCCACCGTCTTGTCTTCAGCCCAGTTCCCAGGCCCCACTGCTCTCACCGGTTTAGCACGACCACAACTGCAGAGCCATCAGGATGTATCAGTGCCACTGTGTCCAAGTCATTCTTCTCACTGGCAGCCAGCCCCACTCTCTGGGAGCCCTCAGGAATGAACTTGCTGAAGTGGGAACAGGCATCGTCAGGGACCCCCAGCCCAGCCCCCCTGGCCCTGAGGGCAGCTCCCATCAGTCTCTCACTTAAGAAGTCATCTTCCCTACCACCTACCCCCTCCCCCTAGAACCCTTCCAAAGCTCTGCCCTAACTCTCCAGGCCGCGAGCCGTGCGGCTGGGCATGCCCTGCCCTCCCGCCTCCCAGCCCCAGCATCGGGCACTCGGGGACGGTCTGTGTGCCCACTAGTCACTACCTGCCTAGATGGTGCAAGAGGGACATGCGTGCTGCTCCCGAAGTTCCCACCCTCAGCACCTTCCTGCTTCTTCACTGGGGGTGGGGGATGGGGGCGGGGGCCGGGGATACAATCCCAGTGCAGAAGATGCTAGGACTGGTGTGGAGTGGGGGTGCCCGCCCTCCACTCACCTGAAGTGGCCAAGGTGGTAAAACATGGGCTGTTTGTAAAATGTGTCCTTGGCGATGTTCACGATGATGGGGCTGTCGACAAAGTTGTGCACCCAATTGGGTCCCCCCTCAGGGTTTAGGGCGAGGTTCCAGTCAGTCCAGCCGACCACATGGTAGAGGAGGTTCTAGGGTAGGAACAGGGCAGAGACAAAGGCCCCCAGTTAAGTGTCACATGAGGGAGACAGGCTATGGTGCCTCAACCTTGTGAGGGGAGTAATATCTAAGGAGGGAGGGATTGTGAGGACAGAGGCATCGCCAGAGAAGCTGAGGAATCTGAGGCCGATGTAACTGCTCAAGCATTTGGAACGAGGGTGATGGGGTGTGCAGATCTGTGAAGGGAAGGCAACAGAGGGGATCATGATATCCCAAAATTTGCTCCAAAGAGTAAGCCAGCTGGGGAAAAGCTGGAGAGGAGCCTTTGGTGAGACTAGCAAGGGGTCTGAGGTGGTCCGCTTTGCGAAAAGGGAGGCTGAGGTGATTCACCGTGATGATGCTGTGGCTGTACTGCACCCCTCGATCCCAGGAGCCCAGCCGCACGCTCTGCTCCCAGAACTTGGAGCCCACACAGGCCTCTGAGGCAAAGAGCATGGTGTCGGGGAACAGGCGATGTGTCTCCCCCAGGGTGGCTTTTGCTGGAGCCAGAAAGTCCAGGTACCAATGTACAGCGATGCCATGAACATACTTAGCTGCCTCTGGGTCTGCCAGCACCTGTACAGGGAAAGGAAAGGACTACTGGGGAAAGAGAGCCATCGAGCCTGGGTCCTGCACAAAGGGTTCTGGAAGAGGCACTAGGACCTGAGAAGTGGGCAGTGGGATGAACACAACTTAGAGGGGGTTAAAGTGACAACCGTGGAGATTCATGGGGCCCTGGAGATCCAGAGGGGGATCACCACCACCACCAGCACCCCAGGGGTGCCACCTGGGCACCTGGTCCCAGCCAGGGTGCTCTAGGAATCAAGAGTTGGGGCAGGGAAGGCACTCTGTTCGGGAGCCAGCCATTCGGATGCTGGACTTGGGGGTCACTAGGGTACCCATGGAGCTCCCGGTCCTTACCACCTGGGCCCAGTGGGGCAGCAGCAAGCGTTGGTCATCTAGCATGAGCAGTCGGACATTGCGGTGTGTACTGTTGGCGAGGGTGGGACCCAGGTCACGGGCGATGAAGTCTCTCTGGTGTTCAGGGGTGAAGCCCAGGCACTGGAAGGGGTACCCGCTAAATAGCCCTGCAGAAGGCTCGTTCTCAGCTGTCACTGCCCAGAACTGTAACTTGTGCTCAGCATAGGCATCTAGGAACCTGGCGAGGGAAAAGGTGTGTGATCATGGCCAAGACAGGGAACCAAGACCCTGGGGAATAGGAGGCCTGACTGGGTGGGGAAAACTGAAGGGCCTGATTCTGAAAGACCCAGAAGGTAGAAAGGTGAGCTGAAGAGATCTGGAGGCGGAACCAGATCAAGGGCTGGGACGTAGACCAGGGTGTCCGAGAGGGGAGGCTGGTCCGGACCCCATGGCCCTGCTGTTCCCTTACTTGACAAAGTATCTGGCCCAGGTCTGGTGGTAGAGATCCCCTGGATGACCCTTGAGTGTCCCCTTCCCATTCACTGCCCCATTGGTCTTGAGCCAAGTGGGTGATGTCCAGGGACTGGCAAAGAGTGAGACAGGGCGCTGGGCCAACTCCAAGGCTTGGTGGATCAGGGGTATCTAGAAACAAAGGTGGTGAGGAGAGAGACATCCAGAGTTGGAACATAAACAGACTGGCCCAACCAGTGTATCAGGCCTAGCTATCAGCCTCTGCCCTCCCACCCCAGGACAGAACACAGAGAGCAGGGGGCACGTTCTATGTCTCTCTGCAGACTGCTCTAGCCTGAGGCCTCTCAACCACCAGGCATCAATGCCACTGGGGCCTGAGGCAGCCAGAGTGCCCACCTTGAGCTTGACATCTTCCTCTGGGAGGCTGAAGTTGAGCAACTGGAAGTCATCAGGGGTGTCAGCATAGGTGTAGGTGCGGATGGAGAAGTCACAGCTGGCCATGGGGACCCGCATGATGTTGTATTCGATTCCTGCAGAAAAAGAAGACCAAGATATGTGTGTCTGAGTCAGTAGGAGAATGTGGGGCATTGTCTACCACTTGCCGGTCCTAAATTATGTCTGAGTCAGGGCCAAGGGGAACTTGGGCTCTGGGTGAAGCGCAGACCTTCTGAGCCTGAGAGGCCCCAGGCACTCAGCAGAAGATGGGTAGGACAATCTTTTTTTTCACTGGGCATTAACAGAGACCCAAATGTCAGGGATGGGTGGATGTCAGGGTCAAAGGAAAGGTCAAAGTGTCAATTGCACTATGTCATCTTGTCCCCTTCCTCCTAACCTTCTTTAGAGAAGTACGATTTGAGTAGTAAATCCCGTGCAGGAGGTGACAGGGCAAGGATGTTGAGAGCAGCAGCATCTGTCATGGCCCCTCCAAAACCCTTCACTTTCTGGAACTTCTGATCTGGCTGCAGGATCAATAGCAGCCCTGAGGACATCCATAGGGAATAAAGGGTGTCAGTGCACAGGGGAGAAACTCCATGGTGATCGCTGGCATGATTTAGCTCCAGGAGGACCCCAGCTTGGGTGAGGGGTGTAGTGGTTACCTGTGCCTGTGCGGTTGGCCTGGATGGTCCCCAGACTCAGCTCCATTCGGCGCCCACTGCGTGTGCTCTCAAAGCGGCTGAAGGTACCAGGGTCAGGTAGGGTCAGGGGGTCAAGAGAGTCACAGTATGTAGCATTGCAGACACAGACCACTGAGCTGTAGCCAAAGCTTTTAGGGCTGCAGGGGCGGGCACCTGGGAGGGAGACAGCACAAGAGAGGCAAGGGCTGAAGGATGAAGATGGGGAGAAGGGACACACTAGTTGGAAGGAAAGACTGAATACTGATTTCAAAGATTCTCTTGATGTACCCCACAGTTGATCTCAGTCACTCAAAAGGGTTTAGTGAGCATCTAATGAAGTCCACCACCAGTATGCCAGAGACTACCAAAGGACCATAAGGCAGAAGGGGGCCTCGGGGCTCCCTCCCTCCTCCTTGACTCACCTGATGCCCACGACACAGCCTGAAGTAGAAGCAATCCCATGAGGCTGGGAGCCAAGATGCCTACTCTGTCCCGGGGCTTGGGACACTCCTGAGAACAGAATGAGGAGAGGCTAGAAGGCAAGCCCCTCTCCACCTCTCATCTACTCTCCCAGGCAGGGCTCGACTGCCTGTGGGCACCCAGCCTAGTCTCCCACCTTTAATAGAATGGAACAAAGCCCACAGACACCTGGGTCCAGACACCCTCCAAGCCCTCTGCTAGTAATAGCTCTCTGCCCACCCCGACCAGGACCCTCCTCCACCCCTCTTCCTAACCATTTCTCCCTCAACCTCACCTTCCCTCCATCTGTCCCTCCATCAAAGGGCCGTGATGGCCTGGTTTCGAGGAGAGTGTGTCGTTCACTGAATTCCAGAGCCTGGATGGCCAGGATTCCAGAAAGAGCGACGAGACCATTTGGGAGCCCTGGCCCACTCACCTCTCTGGAAGGACTTGAAATCTCCATCACCAGATGAGAAGACTGCAGGGTTTCCAAACCTTGAAGGGATAGAGTATCAGCTAAATAAAAACAGGGGTGCAGTAGCCTGAGGTAGCTATACGCACCAGATGAGCCCTGCGGGTTAATTACGGCAAAATGGAGTGGATGTGTCATGTGATAACTATGGGAGAGTCACATGACACAAGAAGTGAGGCAATCGCAACCATACTTGTAAAGGGCGACTGACTGTCTTCCTCCGGGCTGTTGGCGATTATACACCCTATGAAATTCTGGAAGGCATGTATGGATGACAACTTTAGGAAGAATCTAGATGAAAGATCTGAATGAAGGATTGGGTAGAGGTTCCCGAATCCCAAAGGGTGGGAACCACAGCAGGAACATTGCTTTCTTGAGAAAAAATTTTAAAGTCATGCTAATAAAGGTGATACTAATAAAAGAGGTTCACTGTGCAAAATACTGAGGCCAAAATACTGAGAGATGATTAAGAAGTCTTTGCCCTATTGAGGTTCAGAAGGCTTATAAGAGTCAGACTCTTACACGGATGGTTACAGATAAAGACAAAATTGGTAACAGGTGTGCACAGAGAAACCCTTCATGCTGGGGTTATCCTGGAAGGTTTCATGGAGGAGAAGAGGTGAGGTTTAGGGAATATTAACCAGAGAAGTGCAGGGACGATGGGCCCTGGGCAGAGGGACAGTGCTTCTCCAGTCCTCATTTGTTTCATCATCAGATGCAGATGAGAAGGAAATCACAGGACAGGGAGGTTGTGTAAAGTAGTTCAGAAACTGGAAAGTGTGGTACAAAGCTGCATCCTCAGTGGATGTGACAAGGGGGTTGTCCATGGTGTTGCCTCATGGGCCACATCATATTGATTCAGTGGGAGTGACACACACAATTATGACCTGACTGACTACAGCTCTCTGAGCCTACTTCCTCACCTGTAAAATGGAGGGAATACCACCACCTCACCAGGTCACTACTGAAATCAGGGAGATAAGCACAGTGCCTGGTACACAGTAGACACTTGGGAACCAGTTGTTTGTTGTGCCTTTTTGTTTTTTTAAATTCTCTCAGTGAAGTCTTTCCAGACACACTCCAGGCAAAATTGAACATTTCTTCTTCTAGGTTCCTGTAGCCCTATAGGAGCTATAGTCTCACTGAGACTATACTGAATATAGACTATACTGAATACAGTCCCAGTGAGACGAGCTTGGTTTGAATCCTGGCTCTACCACTTACTGGCTGTTTGACCTTCAATAAATTACTTAATCACTCTAAGCCTCTGTTTCTCATCTATAAAAGGGGAGAGATAACTCCTTTCTCACAGAATTGCTGTGAGGTGTGTAAGTATGATAATGTGTGTCTAGCACACTGCTTGGCACCAAACACTGCAACAAGTTAGGGCTGTGTTTATGGAAGGAGCTTGGAGTTCCCCAAAGGAATGGCTTACTCATTCTAAGTAGAAGGCCTGGCACAGGGTGGGTAGGTGCCAGCTTGTTGCATTGAACTGAACCATCATCACTATGTCAAATCTGCCCCATCTAGACTTCCTGTTTTTCCAGGAAATGTTGCACAGGGCTTGTTCTTGGGAGGAGGGCAGGTGATCTTATTTCCCTCTAGTTCACTCACTCCACAAATATTTATTGATATTAAGTACATACTACATTTGCCCCTATCTCCTCTGTTGGCTTTATTTATTTATTTTTTAACATCTTTATTGGAGTATAATTGCTTTACAATGGTGTGTTACTTTCTGCTGTATAACAAAGTGAATCAGTTATACATACACATATGTCCCCATATCTCTTCCCTCTTGCATCTCCCTCCCTCCCACCCTCCCTATCCCACCCCTCTAGGTGGTCACAAAGCACGGAGCTGATCTCCCTGTGCTATGTGCTCTGTTGGCCTTACAGCCCCACTCCCCTCCCTGTTTCCCTCTGCAGGCACAGAGTTTGTGAGTGTCTTGTTTCTTCTCTCACAATGTGGTCTGCCCTTGAGGCTTTTATATTTTATTTTCTAAATAAAGTTGGTTATAATAAGGGCTAATATTTATTGAGTACTTACTCTGTGCTACTCTATGTTCATAGTCTCATTTTATTCTCACGTGGCAGATACTATTATTTTCTCCATTTTAGAGATGAGGAACCTAAGACTCTGAAAGGTCATGAACTTGCCCAAAGTCGCTTGACTACTCGGTGGTGGAACCTGGATTTGTAATGAGGCGGGGCGGGCACACAGCCCTTAGCTCGCGGCTGTTAGTGCGAGACCCTGAGCGCCGTGGGTAGAGGTCCCGCTCCGCCAACAGTCAGCCTGGCAGTGGTCCTCTCAGCAGAGAGTGGGTTAGGCCGAGGCAGATCTCGGCCTTCTCGCCGGGACCCTCCAGGCTCTCCAGCCGCGGGGACAGTGGGTGAGCTGGGGTGCCCCGGGGACAGGCTGAGGGCTGTGTCCCGCAGAGCTACAAGCCCTCACCACGGCCACCCAGTGGCCGGGTCCAGGCCTCGAAACAGCAGCAAATCTCTCCCCCATCCCCGCCTGTGCAGCCTAATGGCAGTGGTGGTCTCCATGGGTCCCAGGCCACGGAGGCCTCAGCAACTGCAGTATATGGACACTGTCATTAAGGTAACAGCTTCAGGGACTTCCCTGGTAGCATCGTGGTTAAGAATCCGCCTGCCAATGCAGGGGACACGGGTTTGAGCCCTGCTCTGGGAAGATCCCACATGCCGCGGAGCAACTAAGCCTGTGCGCCACAACTACTGAGCCTACGCTCTAGAGCCCACGAGCCACAACTACTGAGCCCGCGTGCTGCAACTACTGAAGCCCGCATGCCTAGAGCCCGTGCTCCACAACAAGAGAAACCACTGCAATGAGAAGCCTGTGCACCGCAACGAAGAGCCCCACTCTCCGCAGTTAGAGAAAGCCTGCGCGCAGCAACGAAGACCCAACGCAGCCAAAATTTTTAATTAATTAATTAATTAAAATAAATTTTTAAAAAAGGTAACAGCTTCAACCAGCTTCAGTCTCTCCCTTCACATTTCTGAAATTGGTACAGCTTAGATCAGCTGTCTCCCGCTAGGAGGTGGCCAGAGGTCAGGGTTAAGCTGCAAGGACAAAAAAAAAAAAGCTGCAAGGACACTGCACATCATTACTTGAGGTCCACCTCTGTGGTTGGGGCTATTCTCAAAGAAGGGCAATCGTTGTGAGCTGGGAATTCGCCTGACTGGAATTTGCTACAACATGTATTCCTACCGATCCTATACAAATCATTCTCTCCAGTGTAAATGAAAAGCCAGAGGGCCAGCTGGGTCCTTGGGCACCTGGCTCCCTCAGTGATGACGGCTGGGCAGGGTCTGGGGACCTGGCCCTGAGGGTGCCGCCAGATGAGATCTGCCTCTTCAGCCGGGCCTGGGCACTGGCGGGAGGACCCAGACCAGGGGCTGGATGAATGCTCCCGGGCAGGATAACTAGCCCTCACAAGGACCCCCTCCTTTAGCCAGGGCCTGGACCCCAGAGGGTAAAGGTTGAGTCTTTGGGACCTTGCCCTTTCTCGTCAGAACAGAGAATAACATTTGTTTTGGTGGAGGTTTACAGGAACGTCATGACCTGACCTCAAGAACAAAGCATCTGACACCAAAGAAGTCTGCAACAACTAACCACAGCCCTCCCTCACCTTTCCTATAAACGAGCTTTGCTGAAAGCTTTCTTTCGGGGAGTTGGGGTTTTTAAGGCATGAGTCACCCGTCTCCTTGCACGGCCCTGCAATAAACCTTTCTCTCTCCAAACTCCGACGTTTTGGTATTGTTTGGCCTCACTACGCGTTGGGCACACGGACTTGCGTCCGATAAGATTTGTATCCAGGGTCCTATGACACACATCACACATCTGATGAGTGCCTCCGGTGTGCCAAATGCTACATTAGCTGCTGGTTATTTTCAAAAGCTGCTGTGCTGGTCTGCAGCGTTTGTTTTGTACTGTTTTAAAATCGTCCCGTGTTTTCTACACGTGTTTTACCTGCTCAAAATGAAGCCCAAGTTGGCTTCTGAAGTTCTGGCTACATGGCAACATTTCTGGATCTGTGTTCTTCAAAGGCATTTGTCAGGGGATAACTTGTCAATAATGAAACAGAATCCAGGACTCCCAGGTTGGGCAAGATGGATTGATTTTCAGCTGGGGAGAGGCAGGTGTGCCTCTCTTCCCAAGCTTCACTCTCCCTGTCCTGGGAGATCTCAGCACAACAGCCTGAGCACCCCTTTTCATAAAAAGTATTTCCTCACATACTCTCTACTATCCTGAAATGAACGTATAGATACTATGACTTACCTACACACACAATTTAAGAGAATCAATATAGTTGCCTTAATTGGCATATAAAGGAAAGATAATGGGACTATTTTTTTATAGCAAAATATGTTTTCAATAAGTAAATGCTTAGGCATGATTACCTACAAGACATTATAAAATAGTCAGATATGTACTAACCTAAATGGAATAAATTAGGATTTAACAGAAGCAAAAACAGCCCATGAATTAATAATTTCAATATGTAAGTTTCATCATATGTCATTTTTACAATACTTAATTATTATTGTGCTGCAAAAACATAAAATATATGATAAATCAAAATGCTTAAAAGTCAATCTTTTTTTTTTTTTAATTATTTATTTATTTATTTATTTATTTGGCTGTGTTGGGTCTTCATTGCTGCCCACGGGCTTTCTCTAGTTGAGGCGTGCAGGGGCTACTATTTGTTGAGGTGCGTAGGCCTCTCACTGCGGTGGCTTCTCTTGTTGTGGAGCCCGGGCTCTAGGCGTGCGGGCTTTAGTAGTTGTGGCTCGCAGGCTCTAGAGCGCAGGCTCAGTATTTGTGGCTCACGGGCTTAGTTGCTCCGTGGCATGTGGGATCTTCCTGGACCAGGGCTCGAACCCATGTCCCCTGCATTGGCAGGCGGACTCTTAACCACTGCGCCACCAGGGAAGCCCCTTAAGAGTCAATCTTTATGAATAAGATTCAGTGCATTCCACATGTCTTCACAAGTTTACTATTTGATTCTAGGCCTTAGCAATTCAGTAAGGAAAAGGACAGTCTTTTCAACAAACGGTGCTGAGATGACTAGTTATCATGCAAAAAGATAAACTTAGGGACTTCCCTGGTGGCGCAGTGGTTAAGAATTCGCCTGCCAATGCAGGGGATACGGGTTCGAGCCCTGGTCCGGGAAGATCCCACATGCCGCAGGGCAACTAAGCCCGTGTGCCACAACTACTGAGCCTGCACTCCAGAGCCCACGAGCCACAACTACTGAAGCCCGCGCGCCTAGAGCCCGTGCTCCGCAACAAGAGAAAACCCCGCTCACCGCAACTAGAGAAAGCCTGTGCGCAGCAACGAAGACCCAAAGCAGCCAAAAATTAAAAATATATATATATAAATAAATAAATTTATTTAAAAAAAAGATAAACTTAGACCCTTACCTCACTCCATAATCAAAAATCAAAGCAAAATGGATCATAGACTTAAATGTAAGAGCTAAAACTCTTAAATTTCTGGAAGAAGGAAGGCTAGGAGTAAATCTTTGTGACCTTGGATTAGCCAGTGGTTTCTTTTTCTTTTGTTTTAGGCAACAACAAACATTTGTTATCTCACATAGTTTCTGTGGGTAAGGAATTCAGGAGTGGCTCATCTGGATGGTTCAGACTTGAGGCTTCTCAAAAGACTGTAGCCAAGATGTTGGTCAGGGCTGCTATCATCTGTAGTAGGCTTGACTGGGCTGAGGCTCTGCTTCCAAGTTAAGCCAATAACATAGGTGGTGAACTGGGGCTGGCTGTTGGCAGAAAGCCTCCGTTCCCTACCATGTGGAATAATTCATAGGGCTGCTTGAGTGTCCTCACAGCATGACAGCTGGATTCCTCTCCAGTGAGTCATCTAAGAGAGAGTAAGGCAGAAGCCACAAGGTCCTAGCCTCAGGAGTCACACATTATCATTTTCACAATATCCTATTGGTTACACAGGTCTTCTATACAGATGTGTGTGGGGCAGAGGGGCTAAATAAAGGTGTAAACACCAGGAGGTGGGGATCATTTGGGGGCCATCTAGGAGGCAATCTGCCATAGTCCGTCCCCTGGCTTCCAATAAGTCATGTCCCTCCCACACGTAAATACTCTTACTTCCTCCCGAGGTTCCCAGAAGTCTCATCTTCTTATAGCTTAAGTCCAGAATCTCTTTAGACAATGGTTTCTTATTTACGATTCCAAAACACAAATGACAGAAAAAAAAAGATAAATTGGACTTCATCAAAATGAAAAGTGTTTGTGTTTCAAAGGATGTAATCAAGAAAGTGAAAAGACATCCCACAAAATGGGATAAAATACTTTCAAATCATATCTCTGATAAAGGCCTAGTATCCAAAATATATAAAGAACTCTTATAACTCAGTAATAAGAAGATAACCCAATTAAAAAATGGGCAAAGGACTTGAATAGATTTTCTCCAAAGATAATATAAAAATGGGCAACAAGCGCATGAAAAGATGCTTGACAACATTAGTCATTAAGGAAACGCAAATCAAAACCACTATGAGATACCACCTCATATGCACTAGGATGGCTATGATCAAAAAGACAGACAATAACAAGTGTTAGCCAGCATGTGCAGAAATTAGAATGCTCATATGTTACCGTGGGAATGTAAAGTGGTGCAGCCACTTTGGAAAACAGTTTGGCAGTTTCTCAAAATGTTAAACATAGAGTTACCATATGACCCAGCAACTCCATTTCTAGGTATCTACTTAAAAGAAATGAAAACATTTGTCCACCCGAAGACTTGCACATGAATATTTACAGCAGCGTTATTTATGGAAACAAACTAAATGTCCATCAGCTGGTGAATAAATACACAAATTGTGGTATTTCATTAAATGGAATACTATTCAGCAATAAAAAGGAACAAAATACTGATACATGCTACAATATGAATGTACCTCAAAAACATCATGTTAAGTGAAAGAAGCCAGACAAAAAGACCACACATTGTGTGATTCCATTTATATGAAATTCCAGAGTAAGCAAATCTGTAGACAGAAAATAGATTAGTGCTTGTCTGGGGCTGGAGTGGGAATGGAGATTAACTGTTGCAAAACTCTGTAAATTTACTCAAAATCATTGAACTGTACACTTAAAGGAGAAACTTTTATAGTATGTAAATTACACCTCAATGAAGCTAGTAAAAAAACTTTACTTTTATTACATATTTGCAGTTGGTTCATTGCTTTTGCAGGTACACTACTGCATTGAAACTCTTTTAAACTAAGTATATTGCATAGCTGGAAGTGCTCTAATACACTGAGTAGACAGATGCAATAATGTCAAGACAATGTATTTTATTTAAGCTTCCTTCTCCATAATGATCTCCTCCTAAATTATTGGGCTGTTCCAAAAAACAAAAAAACAACTTGTAAAACTTTTCTGCATTATTATATAATGAAGTCCTGCTGATTTATATTTGATTTTATATTTGCATATATTGTTGTTGTTGTTTTAATAAATTTATTTATTTATTTGCCTGCATTGGGTTTTCGTTGCTGTGCATGGGCTCTCTCTAGTTGCGGTGAGTGGGGGCTACTCTTCATTGTGGTGCGCAGGCTTCTCACTGAAGTGGCTTCTCTTGTTGCGGAGCACGGGCTCTAGGCGTGCGGGCTTCAGTAGTTGTGACACGTGGGCTCAGTAGCTGTGGTTCACAGGCTCTAGAGCGCAGGCTCAGTAGTTGTGGCACACGGGCTTAGTTGCTCCGTGGCATGTGGGATCTTCCCGGACCGGGGCACGAACCTGTGTCCCCTGCATTGGCAGGCGGATTCTTAACCACTGAGCCCCCAGGGAAGCCCTTTGCATATACTGTTGAGCAGAACATTCCAAAGTCAAGTAGAATGAGAGACAATTCTTCTTTGTTCAGGACTGTCCTCCATGTTATAGGTGGTCTACCTTTCCTGTCCTCTTTCCACTAAATTCTCAAAGTGCCTCCTAATCCTGGTCTCCACTAAAGACACGTTTCCAAAATGCCCTCTAGGGGGCGACTGAGAACCACTGCCCTTAGGGGAGTCACCTCAAACACCCAGGTTGCAGTGGCCACTAGGGACGTACTAGGTGGCCACAAATGCGTTCCTCGGTCCCCTTTGCACAGCACTTTTATTTTATTTTTAATTTTTTTTTGGCTGTGCTGTAAGGCATGTGGGATCTTAGTTCCCCGACCAGGGATCAAACCTGTGTCCCTGCAGTGGAAGTGCGGAGCCTTAACCACTGGACCGCCAGGGAAGTCCCTGCACAGCACTTTTTTTTTTTTTTTAATTTATTTATTTTTGGCTGTATTGGGTCTTTGTTGCTGTGCGTGGGCTTTCTCTAATGCGGGCGAACGGGGGCTACTCTTCATTGCAGTGAGCAGGCTTCTCATCGCGGTGGCTTCTGTTGTTGCGGAGCACAGGCTCTAGGCTCATGGGCTTCAGTAGTTGTGGCACGTCGGCTCAGTAGTCATGGTTTGTGGGCTCTAGAGCTCAGGCTCAGTAGTTGTGGCACATGGGTTTATTTGCTCCACGGCATGTGGGATCTTCCCGGGCCAGGGCTCGAACCCATGTCCCCTGCATTGGCAGGCAGATTCTTAACCACTGCACCACCAGGGAAGCCCTCTGCACAGCACTTTTAAAAGACTTAGCTAAACACCAAGGGAGGACAACTGGGAAATAAATATAAGCGAAAAGCAGAAATACAAAAATAGTTTGGCTGACCCAGCACAAGAGTTCTGTTCCCACTTCAGCCAGCCCTGTGACGAGCTGTAGGCTTGACTCAGATAGCAAACTCCAGCCCTGGAGCCTGGCAAGTACCATGTCACAGGCCCCTTGCTCTTTAGGTCTCAGATCAACTCCCCAAGGAGGGTGCCTCCTCCCAGTTCCACTGTCACCTCCATGGTCAAGTCAAAGAGAGACACTCTTAGGCCATGCATAGCAGAGTAGGTGCTCAAAAAATACTTAAAGAGATGAATGAATGGATAAACCTTACCAGTCAACCTGGAACCTGTCCTTTCAGCTCTGGTTTCTGATCTGAAGATACACCACTCCTCCTGATTAATGACACCAAATGACTTGTTTCTCCAGTGAGACCCTTCTGCCCCTTAATTGCTAGGGTGTGGCTTCACCCTTGGATTCATCTGATTAACCAACTTTTTTTTTTCAGCTCTATTGAGATATAATTGACGTAACACTGTGTAAGTGTGTAAGTTTAAGGTGTAGAACTGATGACTTGATACATGTATATGTTGCCAAATGATTATGGCAATAAAGTTAGTTTGATTAACCAACTATTTTTTTTTAAATATTTGTTTATTTATTTATTTGGCTGCACTGGGTCTTAATTGCAGCACGCGGAAACTTAGTTGTGGGATATGGGATCTAGTTCCCTGACCAGGGATTGAACCTGGGCCCTCTGCATTGGGAGCATGGAGCCTTAGCCACTGGACCACCAGGGAAGTCCCTGATTAACCAACTCTTAAACAATAACCATAGCATACTTGTAAAGCCCAGTGCAAAATGAAAGTATTTGTACCTCACATGCTCTCCTATAATTTTTCTCAAGATACCAACAGTCAATCTTTCACAAGTGCTTATTACATGCATTAGCCTGACAACCCCATGTTACAGACGAGAAAACTGACTTAGGTCAAGTGAGTGGCAGAGTCAAGCCTAAATTCAGGTCTGTCCTACTCTGAAGCCCAAGCAGCTCTTAGCCATCATGTCATACAGCCTCCCAGATATTTCAGTTGCATATTTTCAGTCTTCTGTAAGTTTATAAATGGTCACAGGGCAAATCTCATGGTTACTATTTCTCTGAAACCTTAAAACTCTTCACTTAGAGACAAGCACAGAATCGGGGCTCAAGTTTACTGAATGAATGAATGGGTTAAGTTACCAACTGCACCCTCTCGCTGTTTAAGGTTCTGCTTGTCAGTGTTTCAGAGACTGTCCTTGGTGTAGTTTGAAGCAAAGGAGTGGTGAACTTCAGGAAGAATGAGGTTAACTCTGAACAAGACTATTACAGTGAAAGTGAGACCTAACTGAGGCGATTTGGTGGAGTCAACAGGAAGTATGATTCAAATACTGAACAACTGTGAGCCTGCTCGCACCTTCCTTATTGTTCTGAGCTTCCCATGCAGGGTTGTAATGAGGCTCATTGAAGATAACAGTACCTGAGAAGGGACTTCCCTGGTGGCGCAGTGGTTAAGAATCCACCTGCCAATGCAGGGGGTGGGGGTTCGAGCCTCGGTCCGGGAAGATCCCACATGCCACGGAGCAACTAAGCCCAGGCACCACAACTACTGAGCCTGCGCGCTAGAGCCCGCAAGCCACAACTACTGAGCCCACACGCCTAGAGCCTGTGCTCTGTAACAAGAGAAGCCACCGCAATGAGAAGCCCCTGCACCACAAGGAAGAGTAGCCCCCACTCGCCACAACTAGAGAAAGCCTGTGCACAGCAACAAAGACCCAACGCAGTCAAAAAAAAAAAAAAAAATCTGAGGTGTTCCTTGTGAACTGTAAAATTCCATATAGATGGCTGGAATTATTACTGTTATTGTTATCCAGGCTTTGTTTCTTCTCTCCAGGTACAGTAGAAGGAGTCTTCTGTGCGAGGCCTCTACCTCCACCCTTGCTCCCTCCGGCCGCCACCATTTCTCTCCTGTTCCCCTCAAGAAGAGGCAATAAGGAAGGGTGTTTCAGCATGAACACCCGAGTGATTATACAGGATTGAAATCCCTGCTTCATTTCTCACTAGAACTGAGATATTGGGAAGTTACTTGACTTCTCAGAGCTTCAGTTTTCTCATCTCCAAAACTCTTGCCTCGTGGGTTGTTATGAGGATTTCATGCAACAATGCATGTAATATTACTCAGAGCCAAACCTCTGGAATGAGTTGCTACACCTGATGAGTCCTCTCTCCACTTCCTACACTCCATGGGCTGATACTGGACCCTCCTGGCTCCAAAACTGCTCTTGCCAAGGTCACTAATGATCCCTCTGTTGCTAAGTCCAATGAATAGTGCTCAGCCCTTTTTTTAAAAAATATAAATGTATTTATTTATTTATTTTGGTCTGCGTTGGGTCTTTGTTGCTGCGTGCGGGCTTTCTCTAGTTGCGGCGAGCGGGGCTACTCTTCGTTGCGGTGCGTGGGCTTCTCATTGCGGTGGCTTCTCTTATTGCGGAGCACGGGCTCTAGGCACGGGGGCTTCAGTAGTTGCAGCGCATGGGCTCAGTAGTTGTGGCGCACAGGCTCAGTAGTTGTGGCACTCTGCGACATGTGTGATCTTCCCGGACCAGGGCTCGAACCCGTGTCCTCTGCATTGGCAGGTGGATTCCTAACCACTGCGCCACCAGGGAAGTCCCTGCTCAGCCCTATTTGACTGGACTTTTTACCTCAGTTGACACATAGCCCCTCCCTCCTAGAAGCACTCTCTTTTGTTTTCATGACTCCACACTCTGCTGCTTCGGATGTCCTCCCACTTCTTTGGCTGTTCCTTCTCTTTTGCAGGCTTCGCGTCCTCTTTCTGTCTGTTCCTTAGGGTTTTATCCTAGGCCTTCTCTTGTCATACGTCATGCTCTCTCCACAGAGATAACCCATGGCTTTGACTAACCTAATTGTTTTCTGGTTCCACAATCTCCACTTCCAATCCCAATCCTTCTCCTGGGATGGACTCTGTGATGTGACTCTGCCCTCCAGACCTTTCCTCTGGGTGTCTCACAGACACTTCAGCAGGACCATCATGAGAGCATCATCTCCTCCAGCCAAACCTACTTTTCCTCCTGTGTTTTCTTTCCCCATGAATAGAACCTCTTCCTCACAGAACCTGGGGCTCATCCTTGACTCTGTCCTTTCCCTGTACCCTTCTCCCTGTCAATTCTCTTCTAAACTACTGAAACATCTCTTGCTTGGCCTCCTACACTCTACTTTTCTCCTCCAATCCATTCTCCAAGAACTGGATGGTCTAACTAAAATACAAATTCTGAAGCTACCACTCTCCCTCCTAAAATCCTTCAACGGCTCCACACTGCCTTTTAAGAGGGCTACCGGGACCTGGCATCTTTGTTCCAGTCTCATTTCTCACCTCTCCACTTGGACCATATGCTCCAATCACATTTCATCGAATAGGCCACATTCCATCTTGCCTCTCTGCTCTATGTTATTTTCTTCTCCTCTCTTGAAAAAAATGAATAACTATTCTTTTTCATCATTAACTCCTCAGCCTTAATGTCCCTACCATCAGTACCATTTTCCTGACACCCCTGAATGAGCTGGGCACCCCTGCTATGCGCTCCCCAAGACACATATATGACAAATCATAATTGGGCATCTACTATGTGCCAGGCACTGTTCTAGACCCTGGTGATACAGTAATGAATAAGATTATAAAGTCCCTGGCCCTACGGAGCTTATATTCTAGTGGTGGTGGAAGACAAAAAACAGGTAATTTCAGGTGGCCGTGAGAACTATGAAACAAAATAAAGGGGAAGGGGGACTTCCCTGGCGGTCCAGTGGTTAGGACTTAGCCTTCCAATGAAGGGGGTGCGGGTTCGATCCCTGGTGGGGGAGCTAAGATTCCCACATGTCTTTAGGCCAAAAAACCAAAACATAAAACAGAAGCAACATTGTAACAAATTCAATAAAGACTTTAAAAATGGTCCACATCAAAAAAAAAAAAAAATCTTAAAAAAAAAAGGGGGTAAGGAAGCTGGACAGAAGGAGTGAGTGGGACAGTGGTAAGAAGTGAGTTTGGAGTAAAAGGTTGGGGGTCAGATTCTGCAGGGCCTTGGTGGCCACAGTGAGGAGTCTGAATTTTGTTCCAAAATGGAAATTCACTGGACAGTTTGGGGCAGGGAAGTGACAACATCAGATTTATATTTTTAAAAGATCACTTTGGCTGCTGTGTAGAAATCAGACTGTAAGGGGCACGACGGAGACCAGCCTCCAATTACAGCCTGCCACAGACTGGCCCCCTTGTTCTACATCCTCTCTGCCTCAGAATCCTCTCAAAGGCTCTTCTTTACTATGCATCACTCTTCACCTCCATTTAGCCTAGGTAATGCCTATTCATCTTTCTTTCAGAACTCAGCTCATATGTCATTTTCTCCAAGAAATTCTCTCCTTTCACACACACCCCTCCTGTGTGTGAGGAGCCCTTACATCTCCTTTGTAGCTCTTATTACATTTGCAATTAATTGTACAAATGGCTTAATGTCAGTTATAGCACCCAGTGGCCTGCTAACTCCTTTGTCTGCTGATCTGTCCGTGAGAAAGCCCAGTAGGGCGGGGATCAGTCTGTATCCCCAGTACGTAGCACAGCACCCGGTGCTCGTCCCGTGCTCATTGAACATCTGTCGGATGATTGAAGAATGGATAAATTACATAGACCTTCTTCCCACTCCACCCCTCAAAAAAGCAAGTGGGTAGAAGAGGATTTGAAGATTTCCCCCCTCTTCTTCATTAGTAAAATACAACCATCCCTACAATTAATAATAACAACGATGATAAAAAGGTGAAGTGCAGACGCAGGGAAAGGAGAGTTAAGATCCAAAAAGTGCAAAATCCATTACGCCTACCGTCGGCGAAGCGAAACAGCAGCCCCAAACGGAGGCGAAGGGAAATCCCAGAGCAGCCTGCAAAGCGGGGTGGGCGGGGCGGTAGAAGGGGGCTCAGCAGAGCTAGGCTGCAGTCCACCACGCGCAGCCGCGAGACACGCAGGGCCGGCGGGGCGGGGCCGGGGCCTAGCTCAAGAAGGGAGACCCCCGAATCGTCAGGAGGCGGGACGCAGGCCCTTTCCTCACGTCTTATTGGTTGTGCTGGGGACGGACTGTTTTCGCTGACCAGCCGTAGCCCAAATAGGGCGCAAGCGTATCCGGGGGTCTATTCGGAAAGTGGGCGCGGAAAGCGAGAAGCGCGCATGCGTCTCGTTTTACAATCGCCAGCACAACCTAAGGGATGGGGGGATTGAAGTCCCTCAATGAGTCCAGCTTACGGAAGTTGAGGTGGATTCTTGAGCTTCCTCCTTTGGGAGCCTCAGGATAGGGAACATTCAGTGCCCAGAAATTGCCCCGTTGGGAATCCCAATCTCCACTCCCTGCTACCTCATTTTGTCGTTCTGGCCGCGCCCTAACTCTCCCTCCCTGAAGCTGGGTTGTTATGATGGTGAATTATTCAAGAAGCCTTGCAGCCAGACGCCATCTATGGGCAGTGCCTCTCCCTACCCCCTTCCTCTCCTGTAGGGCCCCACGGCTATCCCCAAAGTCATAGGGTCTCCAAGCTGTTTACAAGGCCCCACTCTGCCTTTTAATAACTTAATGAGTTTCCTGAGGACCTACTAAGTGTTAGGTCCAGTGCAATGAGCAAGCCCCTGCTCTCAGGAGCTTGCATTCTGTGGGACGACACAGAAAACAAAAACAAGATAATTTTGGATAGTGATAGGTGTTCAAAACAAGGCGGTATGATAGAATGGGGAGTGCTCAACAAAAACGTGAGAATGGAACTAAGACCCGAATTAGGTGAAAGCAACAGATATAGGGCACCGAGTTTCGTGTTGGTGAATAGCTAGCTCGTGCAAAGGCCCTTGTGCAACGCAGTTTGGCTGAAGCAGAGTGGACCAGGTTGTACCTGACCATAGTTTCATAAGGAGTTTGGAGATTATTCTAAATACAGTGGAAAGCCAGTACATTTAGGCAGAACTTTAATATGACATGATTTCTTATCACTTTGCTGAGTGGAGAATGGATTGTAGGAAGAATGGAAATAGATCAAGAGGGTGGGAGAGAGGGTGATGACTAGGGCTAGGTAGCTGGTGAGACATGGATGAATTCAGGGTAGGATCAGATGTGTTGGATGAGGGAAAAGAAGAAATGAGGGTGATTCCCAAGCTTATGGAAAGTGCAGCTAGGTGAGTGATGGTGCCACTTATTGAGATGGGAATGTTGGAAGAGGAACAGGTGCTGGGGTGGGAATCAAGAGTTCCACTGTGGCCATGTTGAGTCTGAGAGGCCCATTAAATATCCAAGCAGAGATGTCAAATTGGAGGTTGGAGCTCATGGAGAGGTAAAGGAGAGAGTTATCCACGAACACATAGATGGCCTTTAAAGCCATGGATCTTGATAGGGCCACTTACAGACTGGAGGTAGAAAAAAGAAGAGGGCCAAGGGGAGCGCCCTGGAGCCCTCCAGTGTTAAGCGGTTGGGCAGAGGTGTGAACTCTGACAAATGATACCAAGACAGTAAAGTAGGAGAAAAATTAGGAGAGTATGATGTTTTCAAAGACAAGAAAGGGAAAAATTCAAGAGGAAAGATGCTGATTATCTGGGTTAAATGCTTCTTAGAGGTCAAGTGAAATGCAGGCAGAGAATTGGCCAGTGGGTCTAACTTTTTTGCTTACTGAAAAATTTGTCAAGAGCAGTGCCTGGGGGCTTCCCTGGTGGTGCAGTGGATAAGAATCTGCCTGCCAACGCAGGGGACACAGGTTCGATCCCTGGTCCAGGAAGATCCCACATGCTGCGGCGCAACTAAGCCCGTGCGCCACAATTACTGAGCCTGCGCTCTAGAGCCCGCGAGCCACAACTACTGAAGCCCGCGTGCCTAGAGCCCGTGCTCTGCAACAAGAGAAGCCACCACAATGAGAAGCCCAGGCACCGCAACAAAGAGTAGCCCCCGCTCGCCGCAACTAGAGAAAGCCCACGTGCAGCAACGAAGACCCAACACAGCCAGAAATAAATAAATAAAATTAAAATTAAAAAATTAAAAAAAAAAAAAAAAAAGAGCAGTGCCTGGGGAGAGGTAGGGGAAGGAGCCTGATGGGAATGGGTGAGGAGAGAATGGATGTTCAAGAGTGGAAGGAAGGAAGAGAAAAAACGTTTGGCTATGAAAAGGGGCAGAGACATTGTGTGGTAGCTGGAAACAGATATCAGCGTCTTGAGAGTTTTCATAACTATGAGAGATGCTAGAACAAATTTCAAAGGTGACAAAGAATGATCCAGAAGAGAAGGGAAAATTGAAATTTATTGAAGCCTTACTTAGTGTGTTAAGAGCTTTACAAACTTTCGTCCTCACAATGTTTTACGGATCAGGCAATTGAGGTTAAATAACTTGCCCAAGATCATGCAGCTAAAGGTGGCAGAACTGAGAGGCCACCCAGATTTTTCTGACCCTTCATGCCTCACCACCCCATTGCACAGGCATACAGCCCCTTGTGCTTGAACAACCGGGACATGCCTTTGCCCTGGCCACAGGGCCCGTGGTGAATCAGAGAGAGTTACTCTCATGCTGGAGGAACAGGGCTTTATTTTCCTCCTCCAACGCTGTAAGCAGGGTCATCTCTCCGCACAGCCTGAACACCCATGCAGCGCAGGACAGAAGGTCTCCCCAGGCTGGAGGGGCAGAGGCAAGCAGCAGGAGCCCCTAGAGGTAGGAGGGAAAGGGATACTTCTGGGGGTGTTCAGCAGGTTTCTTTTTGTGTCAGCCAGTGCAAGGGGGTGCTGGAGGCTGCTGGTCCCAACCAGCTGGTGCCTGTGGCCCCAGCATTCATCTGGATCTGTTCAGTGTGGGAGGACACCCAGGTCAGAGCCCAGTCTCCTGGCTGCCCCCATTGAGGCTGAGGCTGTGGGGGCGGGTGCCACGCTCCAGCCTGCGGCCAGACAGGAGGCGTCTCAGGGAGGAGCCGGAGCTGAGGTCGCCGCAGCTGCGAAGGTGGAGGCTCTCTCGGCCTGGCCGGCCCCATGGGCTCCGGGGCACCTAGATGGGGCCACAGGAAAGAGCATCAGTGTGGCCCCACCTGAAGCACCAGGCTTTCCTGGGTGTCTTCACTGGATCCCCTCACTCTACCTGCTTATGTCCATGGGCTCCACTCCCATTGGGGTCTGGGGCCTTCCTAGACATCTGGAGGAAACGAGTGACCAAGCCCCGGCCTGGCCAGCTGCCCTTCAGGTCCCCCAGGGAGTGGGCAGGTGCAGGGCCCGAGGGCAGGGGGACCTTCTGGAAGGTGGGCATGGGGTGCCGTTTCTCGGCTGAGCGAGCACGTAGCAACTTGGGGGAAGGGCAACGGGCTAGACGGAAGAGGCAGGCTTCAGAGCAGAGCCCTGGAGAGAGAGAGAGAGAGGGAGAGTGGGTGGAATGGGAGGTGCAGAGGAGGCCAGGCAGCACTCCCCTACCCACTGCCCCCTGGGCACCAACCATATGCCTCACCTGTATCTGCAGAGGAAATGGAAGCAGCTTCTTCCTCAAGCACTTTGGTATAAAGGTCCCTGAATTCAGCTGAGAAGGAAGACAGAGACAGGGACTGAGTGGGAGCGCTCAGTAGATGCGCCCGCCAATCTCACGGCCCTCCTGAGAACTCAAGCCCAGATTCCACACCCCATTCCCAACCAAGGGGGCATCATCTCTGCTCAGGTCCGCCAGCAACTAGATGGTACAATCCACCAAATCAGGGACTAAGGCGCTATCGTGCCCTGCTGCAGCCTCTCCAGTACCTGGCACATAACGGTAATGACAAACACTTTCTGTGCCAGGGCTAAGCACTTGACCTGCATCTCTCCTCAGTAACTCCACAGTACCTATGGTGGGGTACTGTTATTATACCTGTTTTACAGGTGAGAAACTGAGGCTTGGAGAGGGTAGGTAACTAGCCCAAGCTGGGAACTGTGAGACTGCGTTCCAAAAACCAAATCCTCTTCTTTTCGCCACTAAGCTATTGATGTATTTCTAGGAGGTGACATAAGAAGTGTCTACTGCAGGAGTGAATTCACCCATTCTTCCTCCCCAGGGGCCTCAACAGTGTCCCAAATCCTGGTGGGTATCACTGGCCCTCTAACTCCCAGTGCCTGCCCTCTCCTGAATCTTGTGGCGGCTCACCGGTGTCGCTGGAGGTGGTGATGCCCGGGTCACTGTGGGACCGTGGCAGCAGCAGCGGTGGTCGGGGAGCCGGCTGAGGAGGCCGGTGCCCCGGTGGGGTGAGGGAACCTGAGCTATCGCTGAAGCGGCGAACCGGGGCTCGGGGGGGCGGGGCTGCAGCTGGCCGGCTGCCTCCCCGGGGGACCCGCCGCCTCAGCTCGGGGAAGCAGGGTCCCACCCAAGGCGGCCAGCCCTCCAGCCGGTGGCAGCTTCGGGCAGCTGTGGGGGCACCCAGCGGGGGTGGGGCCTCGGGGGCAGAGCAGGAATAGGAGCGGGCAGCTCTCGGGGGCCGCCGGGGCAGGGGGCTGTCCTCAAAGGGGCCCCGCAGGCCGCAGTCCAGGCTGAGGCAGTAGCCGGCGCGGCTGCGCTGAATAGAGCGGAAGAGCACGTAGTCAACGGAGCGCACGGAGCCCTGCAGCTCCAGCAGGCACGAGTCCTCCGACGGGCTGGAGCCCCCAGGGAGGTCACCGATGGCTGACAGCACCAGAGACCCGCTGTCCATGGACACTGTGGGTGGTAGGCGCTGCCGGGTAGCACCAGCCTGGCCGCGCAGGCGGTTCCCCTTTTCTCAGGCCCAGCCTCTTGCGGGCCATCCTGCCTCCAGTTTTATCTCAGAGGAGACAGCTAAGCCCAGGATTGCAAGAAGCCCCAGCCCTCATTTGTCCCTTAACCACCCACTCGGTCTCGTCTCTCCCCCGCTGCCCCCCACACCCAGCTCTGCTATCCCAGGCATCCCAGACCTTGTCCACCCTCCCCACTTTCTGCTCACCATCTACAATGGAGGCCACTCGCTCACAGATGCAGGAGCCATCATGAAGCTGAGGATCAAACAGAGTGGCCTGCAGAAGACACAAGGGTCAAGGGTCGAGCCCTACACACTGATTAGGCCATCCCATAGGCTGCACAGAGCTCTGGAGACCTAGATTCCAGTCCAGCTTTGTCACTTTGTTCAAGTCACTTATGCGGGCCTCAGTTTCCACATCTGTAAAATGGAAATAATAGTTCTTACCCCACCCACCTCGCCAAGCTCTCAGGCAGATCAAAGATGACAGTGAATGTGCTAGTGCTATAAAGATCATGAGAGCTAGTATTATCTTTATCCAGTGATAGCAGCTCACCCAGCTTTTCAGGCTCTATCTCTGACTCCCCAGCCCACACCAAGCCCTGCTCTCACCTGGCTATCTCCTCGTAGCCCCATGACGGCCTCATAAGAAGGGGGGCAATCAGTAGGATACAAGGGCACCGGGCTGTCCATGGAGCCATTGTAGGTGATGCTGGCAGGATGAGGGAGAGGGTCAAAGCCTGGGAAAGAACTCCTATTCCAAAAAAATCTCTCCCCACCAATCCCCGGCCTCAGCCCCAGTCGCCTTCCTTAGTTTCCCCACAGATTCCACCTGGCCTCACCTCTGTGCATCTGTTTCTGAGCTGCAGGTGTACTCTGGGGGATAGTAGGGCGGCGGGGGCACAGGCGGTACAAATTCCTCCAAGTCCAGCATGGTGTGTAGGAGAGGGGCTGGGGGCGAGGATGTACAGCCCAGAGGCCCCAGAGGACCTGAGACTGAGCGCTCAGGGGCCAACTGCTGGGGAGCAAGCAAGTCAGCAAACTTGGTTTCTGGGAATACAGCTCCTTGGCTCCCAAACTCCTCTCTCATCTACATTTTCTGGCCCCACCCCCTCCAAGAAGCTCAGTTCTGGCTCCTTTGCCAAAACCAGTTCCTCCTCTAACCCCGCCCCAGCAGAAGACCTTCAGCTCTTGCCCTGCCCATCTAGAAAGTCCTCCTCTACATGGACCTTTCTGCACCCAGAATCACTATCTGTTCTCTGTCCCCACCAGAACATCAACCCATTATCCCCACCCCCATCTAAGACCTTCCTGACTCCGCCCAACTTTTAGTCTCACTCTTCAATGCCCCCAGACTGGCATCACATACTTCTCTTACTCCCTGTCATTTCCCTCCTCACCTTCCTTTGGACCCCCTAAATAACCCTGCAACAGACATGCCTAATAGGTGACCCACAGCCCCTGGTGCTCAAAAGCCAGCACTGTAACCATCACCCCTCAAGCCCAATCCCAGCATACACACCCTGCCCGCATCCTACCTTCTTGGCCTTGACCCCGGCTCCCCACTCACCGTGTGCACAAGGTCCAGGGAGAAGATTTGGATGCAGCAAACAATAGCAGAGAGAGTACAGATTATGGCGGCACAAACCGTGAGCCCACAGACGCTAAAGAGCAAGTTCTGGGGAAGGCAAGAGAGAGAGAGGGATGTGAGAGGAGCCTGGGGTGGAGTAAATCCCACATACTCGGGGCCTGTGAGGACTCCAGGAGGAGGCAGAAGGGTGAGAACCAGGAAGATGGCAGGAGAGGAAGGAATGGCGGAGGGGGGGAAGGGGGGGTGCATGCTCACCTTGAGGGCCCCTCGGGCTTCATCACAGGTGGAGTTAGGGGCAACTTTCAGTTCCTGCCCTGACTCTGGACAGGGCCGCAGTAGAGGAACAGGAGGGCAGCACACACAGACCTTTCCGTCCTGAGTGGGAGTGGAGAGGGTGAGGCAGCCTGAATCAGGACAAGTCCAGGTTGTCCTGCACACCTCCCCCAACCAGCACTCTCAGGCTCGCTTTCCTCAAATCTCACCAAGATGCATTCTTGGAAGTCTCGGGCCAGCTGAGCGTTTTTACAGGAGAGAACAGAGCCAGCCATGCTGAGCATGACACAGAGCACCGAAAGCAAGGAGAAGAAGGAAATCTGGGGGAAACAGGGCACAGGCTCAGGGCTGGGACCCCAAGAGTACTCTCTACCGCAGATGGAGCCACCCTCCTTCACAGACATTTGTGCCTGGACAGCATGAATGGGAGAGTCAATTCCCTTTTCGAGAGCATAAATAGGCATCCCCTCAGGTGCTAGGCACCTGCCTCCCCGTGGGCATCAGACCCTGGCACCTACCACTAGAGTGAACGGCCGCTTCCAAGACACAATGCCAACCACCCCGGAAAACGCCAGCTGGGGATAGAGTGGGCACAGGCTCAGCCTGACAGGGGAGGCACCTGAGTGAGCCCCTCACCACAGGGTGCACCCAGCTCTGTAAGGAGGAGGAGGACCAGGAGAGGGAGGAGAGGCCAGGATTTGGACTGGCAGCTGGTGTGGAGGGGTGGGGCCCGAGGAGCCTCCCCCACCCAACAACTGTGCACCCAACTCACCGAGAATCCAGCCCAAGACGGGCAGGATCTCTTGACGCTCTCGGTGGTGGTGACAGATGAGGCCACCATGCTGAAGGTGACCACCAGGATGCCCAGGAGCACCTGAGCCAGCCCCAGCGTGAGCAGAGCCTGCAGCCAGGGTCGGTGGAGGCGGAGGTGGGTAAGGCCCCGGGTGCTGGGCCGGCTAGTCAGTGAGCGGCTGGAATCACTAGGCGAGGGCATCATGCCTGCCGCCCGGTTGCCTAAGCCTCGCTCGGCTCCCCCTGACGCTTGGGAGCATCTCAGAGGCGCCCAAGGCCTCGTCCTTCCTCCTCTCCACCCCCCTCGCTCTAGACCCCACCCCCTGGCTGGGTCCCCTGGGCCATGGCCCAGGGACTCCAGCTGAGGAGGGGGCCAAGGGAGGGGCGTCACGGAGGGGCCCCGGAGTGCTCCCTCCCCACCAGGGGCACTGGACGGGCACCGTGCCCGGGACGGCGATGAGGACGCGGGGGCACCGGCTCATCGCATCTCCCTAGAGAAGAGAGGCGCCGAGAAGGGCCGGTCCGGGAGTGAAGAGAGGGCGGCGGTCCGGAACCCAGGGAAGGGTGGGAAGGGTGAAGGCGAGAAGGATGGGAAAGAAGTCTAGAGAAGAGGGGAGAGGCGGCGTGACTCTAGAGGCGCGGTCGGTGTGCCCTCAGTGTCCAGTGGGATCCGAGGCTGCCTGGTGGGGAGAGGCTGCGGCGGTGCCGCCGCCTCCTGGGTCGCCAGCCCCACTCCCCTGCCCACCACACCCCCGCTCCCCCAGCTCGGCTGCAGCAGGTCCGGGACTGGAGGCGGGGGATGGGGATGGGATGGTGCGGGAGGAGGGGCATGGTGCGAGGGCCAGCGCGGTGCACCCCGGGAGTTGTAGTCCCCGCCAGAGACCCTGTGGGAGGGGGAGAGGGAAGGAGGGAGGGAGGGAGGGAAGGAGGGAGAGGGAGAAAGGGCGAGGGAGGGAGGGAGCAGGAGGCAGGGTTGCAGGGTGAGCTGGCCGCCGGAGCTAGCAACGCTTTCGGCTCCCACTTGAGCCCCACCCAGCCTCTCAGGCCCCTCGGCCTGCTGTGTTCCCAGCAGAAGTATAGGCTCCTTCCCTGTCATTAATGGAGAGGGGTAGGGAGCTGGGCTCCCTGGCAGCTCCGCGATTCCACCCCAACCGTGGACTTCCCTCCCTCTTCCTGCGCCTGCCATCATCGGACTCCGCTGCCCCATCCCTGAGAGCTCTCCATTTACACTAAGGCCAGGTCAGACCTTCCCTCTGGAGTCCACATTCTGCTTCCATTCTAGTCTCCTCCACTTTCTCTTCCATAAGGCCTAGTTCCCATTAAAATTCCAGAAACGGTGTGATTTGTGTTCCAGTTCCACTTTCTTTTTATTTAAATAACCGAAGCAACAGCCTTGGCACAGCAGAAGGAAGCTGGGTTGGGGTGTGTAAAGGTGGCAGCAGTGTGGCCTGATTGGGGGAAGGGGAGTGGGAGGGAAGCAGTGACTGGGTCACGCTGGGCTCCCCACACCCTTAAGTCAGGTTCAGCAGTCATGGCTGTGGGACTGGGGGCACTATAGTGAAGACATCAAGTAGTGACGTCTCATCAAGTCCCAGAGACCTCAGGGATGGGGGCTAGGTCACCTCCCCTAAGTGGCAGGGCCAGGGCATCCCAGTTAGGGGTCACGGTGCCCGGAAGGCATTTTCGGCAGCCCCAGCGGCTGCATTGGCAGCTGCGGTTCGCACCACAGGGTTGGAGAAGACACCAGCTGCAAATTCTTGCTGGGCCTTCTGAAAGCTGGCACCTGTGCGGCGATACAAGGAGTGGATCTGCAAGTAGAGGCATAGACTTTACAGCACGTTCTGGCCACTGTTACCCCACTCCAATCTAACGCCATCACCACCACTCACCAGCCTGCAGCTCTAGCTTTTCCCTCGTGGCTCCCTACCAACCCACACCCACACATACCCCACAACACCCACCTCCCAGGTCCATTAGCTGAGAACCCATCCGTCAGCCTGGCCCTCCCCAGTTGCTCCTGAATGTTCCACCCATGCCCCTAGGGACACATGATCTCACTCTCCTAGCCCCACCTACAGCCCCTCACCCGCTTTAGCATCACAATTCCCAGCACAGCAATGCCAGTGAAGAACAGGGCAACCAGCAGCATGAGCACAGCTACAGCTGTGTTGGCCTTCAGCACCGTCAGAACAGAGATCCAGCCACTGTAAGGAGGGGAAAGTATGTGGAAGTGAAGAGGGGATGCTCACAGCTGGGTCTCTGTCCCCCCAGCTTCACTGCTGGTTATATCTTCCCACCAGGGGCCGTTTTTCTGTCAGTCTGGCAGCTTTCCATGCACCGCAATCCCAAACTACACCTACTCTCTTCACAGTTTAATCCCAGCTCCTGAACGATCAGCTCCCAGCTCTCCAAGCTCTTCCAGACATCCTCACTCCAAACAGACCTTTCTGTTGAGGATTCTTCCTCTTCTCCAACCATGGTTACACATGTCTCCTCCAGGAAGCCTCTTCAGATTGACCACAGCCATCTTTCCCTTAATCTATGTCTGTTGAGAGTTGTGTCTGGGCTCTCTATCATGGAGGACATCTTGTCTCTCTGGTTAAATTAGCACCTCCCAAGGATAAAAACCACATTTCCTTTTTCTGAACAACTCCTATGCCAGTACCCAAGGCTGACTTGGTCTACAGGAGTGGGAGGAAGGGGTGAAGGTAGATGGCAGCCTCACAGACCTGAACCCCCAACCTGGGATGCCAATGGCCTGGAGGACAAACAGAACATCCTGGACGAAGAAAATGAAGAAGAAAACGAAGAAATTGAATGAACTGTCACTCCTGCAAAGAGAAAGAAAGGGAAGTGTAGGCAAAGAATTAGCGTTGGAGAAGCAGAATGGGACCCATCCAAGTCCCCTCCCTGCCATCATCCCCACTCCCCCTTCTTACCGGAAAGCCTTATACATGGGGCGGTACCAACAGACAAAGGAGCAGGGGGTGAAAAGGAGGATCCAGAGGATAGAGAGCCCAAAGCCTGAGCCATTGTTGGTCTCCACACAGAAGTTGGCCAGGCAGGCAAGAAAATTCAGGAGAAGAGCCAGAGTGTTGCCTAAGGGTTAGAGGAACACGATGATGGGTCAATGAGAGCTCCTTTCCCTAGAAGCCCACCCCACAGCCCTCACCAAATGTGGCAGAGTAAGGAAAGGAAGGCGGCTTCTGCCTTCATAGGATCCTCAGTAGGGGAGACAGAGCTAGCAAATCTCAATCATGTGTGATCCCCTTGGCAAAGACGTTTAAATGATTCAGAATACGTTTATGCATAAGGACAAGGGGAAGGGGGAGAGGGCAAGAATATACATTTGCTAGAAGGCTGCAGAATAAGTTCTAAATACTATAAAAGGAGTAATCCAGTAAGATTCCTGGAGAAATGAGCCTTAAACTCAAATGCTGAGGATAGGTGAAGTGTCTAGTTCTGGGTGAGTGGGCTCCAAGAAAAGAAAGATGTACAAGTTACTACCTGTACTCTTCCTTCAAAAAGGCTTCTCACTACTCACACATCCAGAGGTAGTACATGGTGGATACTGTCTTCTGAAATTCTTGGGGGATCTCCATGGAGATATCCTGGAAAAAGCAGGGCTGAACTGGGCAAAAAGAAGGTAGAGGGGGCCAATTGTTCTGTCGAGCTGTAAGGCACAAAAAGAGCAGGAGGATCTCACAAGTGAGACAGAGACCAACAAATCACTCCCCCTTCCTTTCACCTCCGGTCCTCTCTTCTATTTCCAATTTGAGGGTTCAAAGAAACAAGGGCAAGTGGCAAAAGTTATTTTAATACTGAGTGTTTATTAGGACTTGTGTTTATTATGACTTACAACTTCTAAGCACTGTGCCCAGCATTTTGTATAGATGACTTTGTTTAACCCTCACAACAATCCTGTCAAACAGGTACAAACATTATTCTCATTTTACAAGTGAGGAAACTGAGGCACTCAAGATTAAATAACTTGCCTAAGAGCTCACCCTTAATAAGACATAGCACCCAAATTCAAACTCAGCAATCTGGCTCCAGTGCCCATGCTCTGAGGTCCTTTTTTGAGACTTCGAACCTGTCAGATGCCCTCCCCAACCCTATCAAGGATCCACTTACTAGCTGTGCCCCCGAGGGCAGCATGCTGGAGTTCTCGCTCCCTACGGTCCAACTCCTCTGCCTTCCGGTTGAGCTCCTCCTGCTTCTTTAGCAGCTCAGCTGTGGCTGCTGCAGCTGAAGCCTGACCAGTATGAGCAGAGGGCAATGTGAGTCCTGAACCCAGGGCTGGCCCCTCTCCTCAACCCCTACCCATACACCCCCTTTACCTGGGTGCTGTAGGAGCCATAGTTCTTGGGTTCTGTGGGGCTGAGCTTTCTCGAAGACTGCAAAGGGGGAGCTGAGGGTGGAGCTATCGGAACAGGGGCAGGAGGCTCATAGCTTGGTGGTGGCTGTTGAGTTTGGAAAAAACCTTAGGGATCATCTAGTCGTTCATAACACAGGAATCTAGAGTCTACTTGAATACCTTTAGACCTAGAACTCATTACCTAAGGTGGCAGCCCCTCCCCCAGTTGTTAGAAAGCTAGTTCTTGTGTTTGTATCAGAGAACTCTTTTACAACCTGCAGCAGCCCCCATAACCTCTCACATCGAGTTCCTTAGCCAGGACTCAAAGCACTTATCTACCGTATCAACCTCCTTAAACTTTTAAAAACTGTTACCTTTTTCTATTGCAGTGAGACAAACAGGTCTAGTCTTTTTCATCCCTTGTTTTCTAACTGTATATCTAAACATAGTTTGTTTTCTCCGCAACTCCAACCGGCCCCATCCCTTTTCTTCTTCAAAAAAGGCTCCCCAGACAGGGTCTTCATCAGGCCCTGCCAGACTCCAGGTCCTCCCAAGACTGACATTTAGAGCTCAAACCGATGGATCCTTGGCCTTAGTGTCTTTAGAAGGATTAGGCATCCCATGGCAGACTGGTCTCTCTCAGGGAGCTAAGATCACGGTGTTTCTTCCTTTGCGTGCAAAAAAGTCCCCTATACCCCAACAAAGTGGGCCTGTTAGCATACCCTACCCTTCCTCGCTCGCCCGTGCTCTCCAGAATCTCACCTCCCGGGTCTCAAAAGGGTTGTAGACGTCAAGCGTGGCATACTGTGTGCTGGGTCGGTGCTGGATCACAGCTGGGTCCTGTGGGCAAAGATCTGGGGCTCAGCTGGCACCTGGTGCCTCTGGGGGAACTAACAGGGGCCTCTTTTCAATTGCTGTGGCTCCAAGGACTGCAGCTTGGGGCCCACGCTGTTGTCCCCATATTTGCCCCCAATCCTTCACGCCACACTGCCAGTACCAGCTCCTTAAGGGGCAGGGCCCGCCCCCCCAGGATGCTCACTGGTCTGGAGTAGTCGTCACTCCCACGTGGCGGCCCTTCCTCGGATCAAATGTCACGAACGGGAATACAAGTTAGCCCGACCCTCTAGACTCGAGAAATTACCCCAGCTGCCCCAAAGAGGCCGGCGCAAGTCACCTGAAAGGGGTTGTCAAGCTCGCCGGGCTCGGCGAAGGGGTTTCCACCGTCTCTGCTTTGAGCCATGTTTGCAACTTCCGCTTGGGCCGCCCCCTGCCCTCCACGCCCCTGCCGCGGCAGTGGCGGCGGCCGTGGCTCTCAGAGCTCCCTCCGCTCCTCTCGGTCCGCCCCGCTTCTCTGTGCACGGATTGGCTTTACACACCGGAAGGGTCACAAGGATCCCCGCAGCAGCAGGAGGGTTGCGCCTGCGTCTCGGTCAAAGGCAAAGAGGGAAGTGCCCCACGTGACACCTCTAACTCAGTCTCGGTAGCCAAGTACCGCCCCTTCCCCACGTGATTTCCCTCAATTAACGAACTACACCTCCCAGCAGGCCTCGCGTCAGAACCCCTGTCCCTCCTAGTCTTCCGAGATATACGACCGGGGTCTTCCGACCGGTGGTGGTAGTCTCCCAGGAGCCCAGTTGAGCACATTTTTAAATCTGGATTTCTGGCTTTATCCTGGGGCCCAGCCTAAGAGCTACAGTAGTCGAACCTCCTTCCCAAACCTTATCATTCCAGATAACCCTTATCACCGTCAAGAAATGTTACCCACCCATCACTCTCTTCCCAAGACAAACCGGACAGGTAAACTGGTGACCTGACTATGGTTAATTTTGGAGGGTAAGATGGGACTCCCTTCGTTGCCAATCTTCTCATCCCTCCACCCCAGGACCCCCAAACCTCAAACTCCAGGGATGGGGGTCAGATGAAGCACGTCATTTTATTTCACAAAGACTGTACAAAATTCCTTATAAAACATGGGATAGATGCCATCTGGTTACCTCATTCTGCCCCCATCCAACTCAGTTGTGAAGGGGCAAGTGAGGGTGGGAAAAGTGTGAGATGGAATAGCATTATGTACAAGGCAGGGGTTGAAGCGATAGGTCCAAGTTCTTTCATATTTACACTATTTCACATATTCACAGGTACATAGGGAGCCAGTAGGAAGGAGTGGGCTCCGGCTCTGTTCTCTTGTATAAAAAAGCACCAGTGTCCTGGACTGGACACCCACTGCTGTTAGAGTGGCAGGGGGGCCCAGGGCCTGATCGTCACCGACTAATATCCCGACTGGAGTCCCACAACTTGGCGGTAGGTGGCTCAGCCCGAAGGCGGGCGAAGAAAGGGTGTTGAAGGGCTTCGCCCAAGGTCAGCCGCTTAGCAGGTTCATACTCTAGCATGCTTTCAATCAGATCGAAGAGCTGGTGGTGTTCCTCTGCCTCTGAGGTCAGATACCGCTGGTGGTGGAGGGCAGGAAAAAGGTGAGGCACGATGCCTTACAAACCCTGCGTTCTTCAAGGCCCTAGATTTCAATCCTGAAGGACCACGGCTCTGCTTGCTACCATTATGAATGACCACACCGTGACCATTTCTGATGTCACAGCTCACCCTACCTTCCCACTAGCACAATTATTCCTTCATACTCTTTGAAAGTTCTACTTGTATATCCTTGTCAACTTCATGAATCTTCTTTAGCTCCTCAATAAAATGTAACCTCTTCAAAGGTAGTTTATTCTTTTTTGCCTGACCTAAAGAATCCAGGACATTGCTTTCATCTCTGGTTGGCTCAAGAAAAACATGGCTGTCTAACCTCATTCCCTCCATAAAACCACTCCCTCTTATCTCTCTTCTATCAACAAAAGATGTCTTCTTTCAGTTTTCCTCCCCTTCTTTCCTAACCCTCTGCTTGTGAAATGCATTCCAGGGGCAAAACACCTTAAGAAGAAAGTGACCTCTGGGTGGTGGGCACAATTTATTCCCAGCCCGGCTCACCCGAAGTGGTTTGCAGTTTTCTCGAACGTAGCGCCCAGCTGATGTGTTCTCATCCCAATCCAGGCGACCCCGATAAAAATATTTCTGCTTCCTAGAGGGGAAGGGGGAAGTTGAGGAATCAGGAGGTTCCTCTTTTTGTGGGATGATTCCCTTCTTCCCCCATCTCAAGAGTAGCTGAGGGGAGGGCAGGTGTCAAAGAAAAAAGAAAACAATGTGATAGAGACCAATTTTGTGGAGAGAAAAGGAAAAGGGTTAAGTCCCTCCCACTCGAGGTTCACCTTGTCTTTCGGATCATCCGGGAAGGGATAGGACCCAAGATCCTTTCCATCATGGCTAGATGTTCTCTGTTGTCATGCGTCTGGGAAACAAAGACAGAACTGAGCATGGGACCGAGAGGGGATCCTGAGGTCTAGCCGCCAAGAAGATAAGCAATGTGGAGTGAGCAGGCAGCTCCTCAGCAGACAAGGAAATTAGGTAGGAGAATACCTAGTGGTCATATAAAACACCCCACCACTTACTTGGAAGAGGGTGAAGCCAACATAGTATTCGAAGATGATGCAGCCTATACTCCACACATCACAAGGCTGAGACCAGCCCAACTCTGGGTAGGAATGGGAAGGAAAAGGTACTGTGAGGCTCAGGGGGCCCTATCCTCACCACCACACCCCCTCACATACTTGGACAACCTTGCCCTTCCCCCCTTACCGAGGATGACCTCTGGTGCTCGGTAATGGCGGGTGGAGACAATGGTACTATGGTGTTCATGGTCAAAGGTGGCACTGCCAAAGTCTACCACCCGCACAGCTGTGCTCTTCACACTGCGCTCATCTCGCTTCTAGGAGCAAAGCAGGAAGAACATGAACCTCTGCACCGAGACTAAGAGAATGAACAGACCGAGCTTCTACCACTATTCTCTAAAGTGCTTCTGAGCCTTAAAAAAACAACTTTGACCTCCTGCCTGCTCCCACACATGCCTTCTGCTTTACAGCCGCCCCCATAGCCAGCAGACTACTTTAGGAGTGGGGGAGGAAGAAGATTTAGGAATAACTGTGGAATATCATGCAAGTCTCTATGCATCTGAAGAGTATACCCAAGTGACTAGTGTACAGTATTTGTGAAAATATATAGCAGGTAGCAAAATGAGAAATAGCTTCCTTAGCTGAGATCTCCATGATCTCCAGTTAGTCAGTGGAGCTGACCTTTCCTTACAGAAAGAGAAGGAAACCCAAACCAAGAACCTTGAATGCATTTTCACTCTACTGGAAAGTTAACTGAGGTTCTTTTTCCAAATTCTTTTCCAATTTAAGTCTTATATCTCTCCCCTTCCATCTATTCTGGTACTGCAGTTTTACTCAGTCAGAGCCAGAGCAGAAAATGTGGGAGAAAGAAGTAAAAGGGAGGACAGAAAGGGCTAAGAGAAAGGCAAAGTGGCATGGCCACCTGTGCCCACTGGCCAAGGGGTGGACCCTGTCCATCTTACCTTCTCTAGGTTGTAGGTGAGTTCGTAGTCCGAATTCACAAACAGAATATTTTCAGGCTTGAGGTCCGTATGTGTCAGCTTGTTATCGTGGAGGACTGCAGAGGAGAAGGCCAGGTCAGGGTTGGTCCAGGTGGCCAGAGCTAACTGGTACCAGCTGACCCCAGGCTTGGTCACCTAGCTCAAAGCTGGTGAGAAGGCAGGTCCAGAAGCACTAGGCTGCTTTCTGCTCTACATCCAAATGAAATGCCTAGTCTAAGAAGCCCTGTACTTATTTAATTTTTGAATTTTATTTATTTTTTATACAGCAGGTTCTTATTATCTGTTTTATACATATTAGTGTATATAGGTCAATCCCAATCTCCCAATTCATCCCACCACCACCACCCCTGCCACTTTCCCCCCTTGGTGTCCATACGTTTGTTCTCTACATCTGTGTCTCCATTTCTGCCCTGCAAACCGGTTCATCTGTACCGTTTTTCTAGGTTCCACATATATGCATTAATATACGATATTTGTTTTTCTCCTTCTGACTTACTTCACTTTGTATGACAGTCTCTAGGTCCATCCATGTCAGAAGCCCTATACTTATTAACGTCAGATATACATGTACTTCTCAACCCATGTATAAAGATGGCTTGCTACGGGTTGTATTTTTTTTTTTTTTTTTGCCACACCATGTGACACGCGGGATCTTAGTTCCCCAACCAGGGATCGAACCCACACCCCCTGCAGTGGAAGAATGGAGTCTTAACCAACCGCTGGACTGCCACGGAAATCCCTATGGGTTGAATTTTTGTAGTGACTTTGACATGCGTCCGTCTGACTCCTGTGAATTCAACTCTGTGAAACTGTACTGTTATGAAGACTCAAGAGGAAGTATGTACTAGTCCCTACCTGGCCCCTTGGCTGCACTACTCCCTGCTCCCGCCTGGTTTGCTGGGAACAGAGAGCACTCTCAGCTCAGACAAATGTAAACCTCTAGCTTGAGGAATCTTTCTGTCTCTTTGTGCTTGCTGCCTGACTTACACTTTCCCAAGGAAGGGGAATAAAGGAAAAAAGAGGTAATTAGGTGCTTTGACTTCAAACACTTTCTCTTCCAGCTCCTGCTAGGTTGAATGTGGAGTAAGAGCAATCAGTGATGGTAAGGACATCAGTGAAGGAGTTAAGTCAGAAGAGAAAGAGATGTCAACATGACAGTGAACAGAAGAACTGCAGATAATTGAGTTGACTGTTTAGGGGCTTCAGCAGTGCACAACTGACACAGAAGAGGTCCAATGGAGGGAGGGGCTGCCCCAGAGTCCACCTCGGCCCGCCCCACTCACACTTGACGGCCTGGCACAGCTGGAAGGCCATGTGGCGCACTTGGTGGATGGGGTAGGGCAGGTAGTTGTTGTCTTTGAGGAAATCGAAGGTGCTAAGGCCCAGAAGCTCAAAGGAGATACACATGTGGCCATGGTAGTCAAACCAGTCAAACATCTGGACACAGAGGCTGGGAAGAGAGATGGGGGAAGGGGGATGTCTGATGAGCTCCCATCTGCCCACCACCCCTCCAACAAAGAGGGACTGCATAGCTGTTGATTCCACATACTTGTATAAAAACATGCCAGCTATTATCACCAAGAAAATTCAGTTCAGCTAAGCAGTGGCCTTTCTGACAGACCCAAGGAGAGAAGTACTACCTGTGAAACTTCAAGCCATTTTCCTGCAACATTTTAAATAGTTAAAAAAAATTCTATTTGCTGAGGAGCTGCCAAGCACCAGGCTTCAGTGTGGACCATAAATTGTCAAAGTGCCACTTCTGCATTCTGACCCCAACTCCCGCTCCTGAAATTCACTCACCATCAGCCATCATTGGGCCCATGTTTATACCTACTTATGTCTTTGCTTAATACTCTTATTCTACATTTGGATTATGGAATGTGTGTGAACAGAAAAATTACACATAAATGTCTGTGGCTTCATTAGCATAGTTCTAGGTACTAAAAGCACAACTAATTTTTTGATGAAAATGTTGATTCTCAGTCTCAGGCCCATTTCCAGGGCATATCCCTACTGAGGCCATCTTGGGTCAGAGCCAAACTGCAGAGCAATCTAACTGCCCTGAAAACAAGGGGAAAGGATTAGAGAATGTCACAGACCCTCCCTTCCTGCCTTAATGTTCTACTACTCTAAGATGATGAACAAAAGATGGATGGATGAGAAGGTCTACAACTCCCCTGCCTGTCTAGTACAGGTCGGGAAGGTTTTCCTGTGTAGGGGTGGAGCCTCTCAGACTCCCCACATACTCCTTCACTCACTTACTTCTTGTTGTCAGGATCCTTCTCATTGATTTTCTCCAGCACATTGATTTCAAGTCGAGCTGCTTCCTTGTACTTTTCCACATTTTTAATGATCTTCAGGGCAACTCGAGCTCCGCCCCTATAGGATGGCAGGAGAGGCTTTTGCTGGAATCTCAAGAACATCTCAGACTGAACAGGGCTGCCTGGGGATTAAGATATCCTACCTCTGGCTCATTAGCAAAAAAGCCCCAGATAACCCTCACTACCTCTTTATGGCTACCAGGTGTGTAGTACAGAGGGGGCTGACAGTTACCTGCGATGGTCAACACATTGTACAACTCGGCCGAAGGTCCCCTCTCCCAAGGTGCTTACAATTTCATCTGAAATGAAAAAGAGCAGGGTCGGGGAGAGGGAGGGAGAGAAGGTGGGGAATGAGCTGAGTTCGAAGAAAAAAGGGTACAGCAACCTGGGGTGAGGAGATGAAGGAAGGGGGAACAGATACAGATGGTCACAGGGGAAGAAAACCCCTGCATGATTCCCACCACCTTTAACCCAGGGGCCATGAGAGCTGGGAGTGGACAGCAGAGGTCAATTCTCAACAGCAACTCAAACCACCCAGATAAACAACACCACTGAGAAAAGGCAAAAGAGGCTGTGACTTGGGTTGGCTCGGGACGTTAGGATGGCTATGGGACCATTACAGGCTATAGGATTGTTACGATTTGGCTTGTACATCGCTCTTGTAGCCAGTCCCCGACGTGGTAGATGAGGTGGCCCTCAGCGTCGTCCTCTACACTCTTGGCTCTCCGGCTGCTGTGCTGCTGTCGGGGGGCGGGGGGGGTCGGAGCAAGCCAGGTGTCGGAGCGGGGGCCGGAGGGAGGCGGGGTGGGTGGTGGAGGGGTCACCGGTCACAGGCGCCCAGCCAGGGGGGACAGACGATGATGGGGGACAGTGGAAGGGAACACGTCAGATGCAGTAAGGCGGATCGGGGTGAGAAGAGAGAGCGGCGCATAATCCCAAGGCCCCAAACCCAAAATGGGAACGGGGAGAGGCACGGGCAGAGCAGAGAAGTGGTGTCGTTGCCAATGTCACCCACAACCCCATGCTCTACACGATGCCCTTCCAGGCGGGCACAGGTCTCCCCTTGCCCCCACCCAAGCCCACCTGCTGATGGGGCCATGAAGTCCAGGGCTTGGGGGAGAAAGGCAGTTCACAAGCAAGGTCCCCATTAGAAAGTGGAGGCCTTGGGGGGTGGAGGAGCCGCTCCCAACACAATAAGCCCAGCATGCCAGGGAGGGCACTGGGGCTCACAAATGCTCTGTGCCCATCAATCTCCAAAGCAGATTCCAGGGCCCTCCAAGAGTCGGAGAGCTTCCAAGAGAGTAGACAGACTCAGTGCCCACCTCAGTGTTCATGCCCCAAATGCTCAGATGAGAACAAGGATACTTCTCACTTACCAGGGTCCCAGAGGGCTGAAGAAGAGTGGGGAGAGGAAGGGCCTGGGCTGACACTCACCGAAGATGAGCGGCTGAATGTCCGGCTGCGCCGCCTCCGCCGTCTGTGCTTCCTACGGCTGCTGCGCTGGCTGCGGTAACTGCTGTTCTCCCGATGATATTCGTAGGAATGCCGGTAGTCTGTGTCATAGTAGGCTTCTCCCCGATCCCGGCTGTAGTCGTTGCGCCTGTAGCTGCCACAGTATCGCCGGTCATACGCCCTCCGGTCGGATGAACGATCATCATAGCTGCTGTTGGACAACAAACACCCGTTAAGTGTATCTGTTCAGGCCACATTCCTTGTCATACCATGTAACAAGGTCCTCCCTCACCGAGGACAAGGAGTATCGCTAGAAAAGTTGCTCTCACACACTCAAGTCTCTCTGTGAGGACCAAGGCCCAGGGCAGTGAAGTAACTAAGCACAGAGGAGGATGCCCACACCTGCACATCACCAAAACCTCTGAAAACACCAGCAGAACAACTCCCTCTGAGGGCCTCCTCCTCCCCTCCAGTGATGCAATGGAATAAACAGTCATTTCTTTTTTGAGCTATTCCTGACTGATATCCAGCTTTGCTCCAAACTATCCCTAACCCATCCCTCCCACTAAACATGCTGCTAAGTTATTAAAACCATGGAGACCTAACTTTGTCTTGTCTATTAGCTCATTAGCTACCTCTAGCCCCTAGTTCTTTGCACTTGCTTTCCCTTTGTCTGGGACACTTCTCTCGTCTTTCAGACAAGCTTAGATGTCACGTTCTCTGGGACGTTTTCCCTGAACTACACATCTTGCCCCACTCCAACCAAACCTGTTGGATGCTTCCTCAGCCCCTTACTATATACTTCCTCTATGATAAGACTCTTAACACCAGTGTAAATGGGTTATTTTGTTATCCGTTTTGAGCATAACCTTCCACCAGCTACTTAGCTTGAAACCAATAAATCTTTGTTGAATAAACGAATAAGTGAGTGGGCCAAGTGTGAGTTTCTCTTCCTGAAGCCTCACCTCCGGGAACGGACATGGTAGCTGTCTTCCCGTCGGCGCCGCCGTGTCCGGTCACTGCTGCTTGACCAGGAGCGGCTTCTTCGTCTCTTATGCTTTCGGCTCCGATAGTGTTCATGGTAACTCCCCCGGCTGCCTCTCTCTGAAGAGTGGTATCTTCGAGGATGAGGCATCTGGAAGGGAAGGAAAAGTAGCAATAGTGGGGCGAGCTCTGAGTTTTCAGAAGTGCCCTCCAAGGACTGGCTGCTCCAGAGATGCTAAGCTGCTTTCTGCTCTTCAATTTCTACTTTTTTTTTAAACCACTCACAACTTCCTCAGTCCTCCTCTGTGCTTACAATTCCTCCTTAATGGAGTATATCTATTCACCTACTAACTCTAGCTAAAAATTTTAGGAATCTTCCCCCCCACTCAGCTCATTGCTCTATTCTGATTTCCCTCAAACATGCCTTTATGAAGACACTTAGGTCTGGGCCACAGCTCATTACAGTTGAGACTGTGTAACTGATAAAGACTGCAACAGTTCATCATTGGCTGGTATCTAGGATAGATATGTGCCACGCTAAGTTCCTCATAACTCAACAAGATAATGCTTTACCACACACTATTATCACAAATGTTTTACAATCATTAAAAGTGTATCTTATCTCCCCAAATAGGCCATCCATGTCCTGAAGGCAGGAATCCAGTTTCCCAGGTTTCTACATATAGTTGTATAAACCAAATATAAGCAAGTTCCAGGGATCTGGGTCTGGCCCCTTTAACTATCTTAATCATTTCTCACATCACTGGCCAAATCCCCCTTGAATGGTTTTAAATACATGTGGCTCCAAGCTGCAGTCAGCTTCCCATCCAGCCCCTCCCCTTTTGTGCTTACTAAGTACAGAATAACTGGTTTTTAATTAATATCAGCACCAGTTGGCTAAAAGCTGGCCACCTTCTGGTTATTGGAATTGGAATGGCATAGTGCACAAATCCTTTTTTTCCTTCAAGGAAAGAATCAGAGAGAAATCACTGTCACAATCCAGGAATATGAGAAGAGGAGGGCAGAAAGCAATTAAATAGGCCCAGGGACAGAAGTCTTGTTGTGGGGGGGCAGGATTAGGTGTGGAAAAGGCATGACTCCAACATCTGGCTCCCACTCTGAGCTACTTCTCAAATTGAGGACGGTGGCATTTGATTCATTCCTGGCCTAACAGGGCTTGTAGGAAACCAAGAAGATGCAAGCACAAGATTCTCCCAGGTAATCCAACCTTGCTTAGCACAGCTACACAAATGTCATCTCACCATATACATACTGCCACCAAAGTCCCTCACAGGCTGTCCTTCTCCACATTCCCCAAAGGATCTCCAGCCTGCAACCTTTCTCAACTTGTGCATCTTTTTCTTTCTCTTTCTCACTCAGAAAATCCAGAAATAACTCCTAGGGTAAAAATCTCTTTCCATATCCTCCAAGTGACACAGTGGTGTCTTCCCCGTCTCCGGCTTTGGTCCAACTTTGATATTCTGCTCTTTCTCATCTCTGGAACCACTCCTATCCGTACTCCATCACCCCTTCTCCTACTTTGATCCCTCCCAACTTCCCCACCTGTCTTCCAGAATACATCTAAGGTAGGTCGACCTTCCATCTCATCTTCCTACTCCTCACCTCTGCCACTTCCCGGTTCTCAGCCCTCCCTCTCTCCTAATTTCGCCCCGACCCCTTGCCCCCAATCCAATCTTCCCGCCCGCCCCGCGGTCGCCATCTTTCCGCGCGGCCCCGCGGCCCGCCAGCCCGCGCGCTCACCGTTCTGGCGGCGAGGCCCGTGCGCTTGTCCCACAGGAAGTCCGTGATGGCGGCGGCACTGAGGCCGGAGTCCCGGCACCCCCGCGGCGACGAAGTGCGGCTCCACCCCCCTAACCCGAGACCCTGGGACCTCCCGCCTAGTTCCCGGCCTCCGCTCCAGTCCCGCCCGCCCCGGCTCCGTCCCCGCCCCCAGGATCCGCTTGGCGCCGCTCGCACCGCCCCCGCCCGGGGCCCGATCCCAGCTCGGTCTCCGGCTCTGGCCTCTCCGATCCGCCGCCGCCACCGCGAGCGAGCACGTACGCACGCACGCACGTCCTGCGTCGCTTCCCAGCTACCCCTGGGCTCCGCCCCCAGGACCGCGCACGCCAGCGCGTCCTCGCGTAGCTCGCGGCAGTCCGCCCGTGAGAGCGGAGGAGGTGCTAGGGCGGAAGTTCATGGGGGCGGGGAGAGAGTCGTCGGGGATTACCAGGCCCGCGCCCCCCGTCCCCCTTCCCGCCTCGTGTCCTTCCGTATCCTTCCTCGATCTTTTACCTATTTCATGAGACTTCTGTGGCTTGTTTTGTTAGGTTTGGAGGTTGAAAAGAAGGGGTTGTTGTTTACGGAATGTCGCCGCTCCGCAAACCTTTTGAGACTTGGTGGTGAGGTGTGATTCTCAAGCATAGCCTGTGAAAGTTCAGTTCTTAAAACAGTTCGGCAACCTAACAACAGCAAAGAAGGGCTCCCACCTTTCCTCCTGAGCAAAAGCTACGCACGTTTCGGGGTGGGTGGGGGAGCGGAGTATGGCCTTGGAGGAAAGGTTTGAGAAATGGAGGGGTGGAGAATCAGGTGCCAAAGAAAGGGAAATTTTTTGAGAACTTTATGTTACGTACTTACACATGATATATGAGAAGTGTAAATTTACTGAATTTAAAAAATGAGGAAAGAGAAGGAGACCTTGAGACAAACTGGGCAGAGTTAGAGACGCTATAGAAGGAATTGAGAAATAATAAGGGAAATGAAAAAAATAACCTGAGGATAACTATATTCAAGTAAAATATCTGAGGGGAGCCAGGATGGTGGATAATCAGATGGAGCTTACATCAGTTGGCCAAAAATGGTTTAGGAAAAGTTTCCTAAAATAGAAGAGGAAGAATAATTAAGGGGTGAAGAGGGCAGTGTAGTTCACTTGCTCTTCCATGAACACTTCCCTTATTCAACAAGCGTTTACTAAGTGTTCACTATGTGTCTAGCATTGTGGCAGGCGTAAGGCTTTTGTTCTTCACAGCTTCACAGTCTAACGCAGGGGTCCCCAACCCTCGGGGCCATGGACCTGTCCTGTCAGTGGCCTGTTAGAAACCAGGCCACACAGCAGGAGGTGAGCGGCAGGCGGCGACCAAGCAAAGCTTCATCTGCCATTCCCCATCGCTCCCGGTCGCTCTACTGCCTGAACCATCCCCCCATCGCTCGCATTACCACCTGAACCATCCCCCACCCCACCCCCCATCCGTGGAAAAATTGTCTTCCAAGAAACCAGTCCCTGGTGCCAAAAAGGTTGGGGACCGATGGTCTAATGGAAGAGAAAGACCTGTAAACAAATGTTGGCAGCTGTGTGACAAGAGGTGTTATAAACACTGGTGCCCTCGTCACTGTAAGAAAGCTGTAGACTAGACCCTAGCTTGGGAAAGTAGAGTTATAAATGTGTTTCTATTTAGGTTTCCTAGAGGAGATGACATCTGAACCAACTGTTGGAAAGTGAATTGGAGGAGAAGGATAGCAGGCAGAGAATATATTTGCAAAGGTCTGGAGACAAAGCAGAACAAAACATTTAAACAGAATTGGACTCCTGGCTTTCAAGAGAGGGACTATCACAATAAAGGTTGTTGAAACTAGGTCCAAATTTTGCAGGGCCTTGTATGTCATTCTAAGGAATTTAACTGTAATCCTATAGAAGATGGGGAAGTTTGAAGGACATTAAGCAAGTGATATAGCTACATTTGGATTTAGGAAGGTAACTCTGGCAGACTGTGGAAAAATAATTGGCCTGAGAGAGTTCAGAGACCCGTTTAGAGGCGTCTGAAATAATCTAGGTGAAAAAATTCTGAGGGCTTGAAATAAGGCAGTGACAATAAGAAGTGGAGATGAGGGGAAGAATTTGAGATATTTAAGAACTTTCAGGGAATTCCCTGGTGATCCAGTGGTTAGGACTCCACACTTTCACTGCCGAGGGCCCAGGGTTCAATCCCTGGTCGGGGACCTAAGATCCCGCAAGCCGCGCAGCACAGCCAAAAAAACCCCCAAAATAGCCCTTTACATCACATAGCACTGTAATTTACCTGTCTCATCTGCGGGCATAGAGGAGCACTGGCTTTATGGTTAGGACTTTGTGTTCATCCTTGTATCCTCAGCGTCCACTCAGTAACTGGCAGAATTGCTTTTGGTGAGGGTTGGCAGATGAGTTCGGAAATGAAATACGAGGGGGAGCAGTATGGAGGAGGTCAGAAGAAAGGAGTATGCCTAGGAGAGTGCTGAGAGAAAAAAGTGAAACGCAGGAAGTCCATAAGCGAGAGTGGGTAAGAAGAATTTTAAAAGCTATTCCCCATCTCTTCCACTGGTTCCCAATTCTTCGCTCTCCCGAGCCTCACGAGCTACAACCAGCATCCGGTTTACCCGCCACTCGCAGGCGGCTCCGCCTCCCTGGCACTCAGTGGATAAAAGCCCTTCAACGCTAGACCATGCCCTCTCCGTGGCACTGGCTGCGTTTCCCCTCCTTCTCTTCCTATACTTGGAGGACCGCCCCCATTGGCTAAGCCACGCCCACCAGGGGGTCCCTCGGGTTACAGGTTACATTGGTCCCGCCCCTTCCCGGGATGGCTCTCGGTCCGCCCCGCCTCCGCCCGCCCTGCCCAGCCTTCGCTCGGCTTTCGCCAGGGGGCGCATCGCAACCCGCCCGCCGCCCGCGGGAGAGTCTGTCGCACACACCCCCTCCTCTCCGCGCGCCGGCGGTTCCCAGCCGACTACGCCTCCGCTCCGAGTCAGCCGGGCTGCGCCCGCTCCGACTCCGGGAGGGGTCGGGGGTCCCGAATGGCCGCGGCAGGGTCTAGGAGGCCAAACGTGTAAGCTAACAGGCGTCATGGAGGCGGAGCAGCGGCCGACGACTAGGGCCAGCGATGGGGCGACCCCTGGGCTGGAGAGGGCGCCTCCTGCTGCCCCGGCGTCTACCACCACGGCCTCGGATGCGATCCCTGGGTCCAGGCCCGGGACCGGGCCCGAGCCCAAGAGGAGGCAGCTCGGGACGCTGCTCCAGCCCACGGTCAACAAGTTCTCCCTTCGCGTGTTCGGCAGCCACAAAGCAGTGGAAATCGAGCAGGAGCGGGTCAAGTCAGCGGGGGCCTGGATCATCCACCCCTACAGCGACTTCCGGTACTGGGGGTCCGGCAGGGAGGGCGGGGGACACAGATCCCACCCTCACGGGCCGCGACAGGGGGGCCGGGCCCGCCCCACCCTCCACGGACACTTCATTTCCGGCCCAGGGGTCCCCTGTTGGCACGACAGAGTCACTTCCCCCAACCTAGCCCGGGAATTCTTGGGTGAAGGATCCCCAGCCGGAGGTCCTTGGTGACTTTTCATTCTGGGGGCGCTGGAAGGGACAAGCGGACACCAGAGACCTGGATTTCCCATTTCAGGAACCCGGTACCCTACCTGCACCACAGGGAATACTGGAATTAGGGACTGCTCTCTCCTCCTGTCCTGCTTGCTGGGGATCTGGGGAATTTTGTCATGTTCCGAGGCTCGGGGTCAGCCTGAGGGAGAAACCAAGCCCCGCTATTTCCCACTGTCCCCATTCCCACCCCCAGCACCCGCCTAGTTCCGCAGGGCAGGCTACCAGAAAAAATAGGGACGCTGCGGAAGGGGAGGAGGGAGTGTCCAGACAGCAGTTCTGATCGCTGTCCCTGGTGCTGAAGGCGGCATTCGACAGGGTAGGGCCTGGACGCAGAGCGATTTCAGACAGAAACACAGGGGCAAGGCCACCCCCCATATGACCACCGCCCAGGTGACTACCAGACCGAAGGAACGAAGAGTGGGGGTGGGGCCATTCCATAGTTCCCATCAGGCTGTACCTCTACATCAAGGTCGCTAGGGGAGGAGAGCAACCCTGTCCTTGGGGGAAATGAAGAACAGTTTCTGGATGTGGCAAGGATGTGTGCAAAGCACCTAACCTGGGGAGCTAAATGAGCAGAAAGGATGAGGTGTGAATCAGGAGCCTGGAAACACAACTGGAGACCTAGACATCATCTTAATCCACAGACATACACACTCCCTAAATGTTCCTCTTTCTCTCATTTTTTCCTTTCATTCCCCTCGTTTTTACTGCCTCATTCTCACCCTACCATGCACCTTTTCTAGTCTCCTGTGGATCTCCCTCCCCTCCCCCATTTCACCCTCAGATGTATCCCCAGAAGCCATGTATCCCCCTTATTATTGTGCTTCTTTTCTGTCCTCTCTCCTGCATCACACGCCAGGCTTGTGACGGCCTGTGAGTCAGGCTGTGAAGATGCTCTATGGCTAGGCAAACCCTCTTTCCCTCTCCTCTCCCAGCTTACAGTACAGGATTTCTCCAGTGGCCAGGAAAGAGAAGAAGAGGGGATCCAGGATTTGTTTTGATGGAAATCACACAGTCTGAAGGGCTTCCTGGAGGCCTGGACTTGGGGACCACCAAACTTCTTTCTGGGGCTGAAAGGGTTGATTTTTGCAGTCAGAGTCAGAAGGGACTGGGTCCTGGGTTGATACTGCATCTAGGTGTGTCCTGGAATTGAAACCACCATAGCTACTTGGGACCCTGAGATTGTCCAATTAACTTCTTTGAATGAAGGCTTCACCTCACTCCCTCCTGACCTCTTCTTTTCACAGCTTCCACCACAGCAGTATGGCTCTCCCCTGCCCATGCCCTTGCCTGGGCTCAGCCAGAGTCCCATTGGGCACAGGGAGGTTAGGGGAGGAAAGGAGTGCAGAGCTTCAAGCCTTGCTGTCTCAGGATCTGCTATGGAGCTTCTCTGTATGTGCAGCCCTGTCTGAGATGCTGTGGAGGAGGGAGGGGCATACCTGAAAAGCTAGTTCAGTTGGGAGGCAGGACAGACCATCCCCACCCCGGGACACAGATGAGCAGATCCCAGCAGAGAAACAGGAACTATGGGCCCAACTGTGTTGGGGAGGAGGGATGGGGTGGGGAAGGCTGGGGAAGGCTAGGGAAGGCATGAAGTCCTAGACTAGGAATGGACAGAGAGCTAGAGATGGGGAAAGCAGCAACCTCTTCAGAAATCTGGGGATAAAGGGTGGGTGAGTCATAATACCAACTAGTGCTTGTACAGCACAGTCACATCCGTTGTCTCAGTGCATATTTTTTCAACAACCCTGTGAGATCAGCACAGGGTATTTATCTTTTTTTAACTTAAAAAATATTTAATAATAAGAATATTTAATAATAGTGACATAGATCATATACATATAGTAAGGATATTACATATATATTACTATATAAAGAATATATATATGCACATTAGGGGTATATTTAGTAGGGATATATATATAGTAGAGATATATATATAGTGAATATATAAGGTAGATATATATATAGTATAGTATATAGCAGGATATATATATATATACACACACACACACACATATGAAAGAATAATTGTAAAGCAAACTCACATGTAACAACTATTAGGTCAAGAGAGACTACATTGCTGATACCCCAGAAGGCTCCCTACTGCTCTTACATTCCTTTCCCAAACCCACTATTCTAACTTTTCGTACTCATTTTCTTACTTTTCTTTATAGTTTTACCACTTTTCTGTGAATCCCTAAATGACGCAGTTTAGTTTGGCCTATTTTTGAATTTTGTATGTGTGGAATCATACAGTGTGTATCCTTTTGTTTCTCAACATTAAATTTGTGAGATTCATTCATACTGCGGAATGTAGCTGCAGCTGGGTGATTTCACAGTTGTATAATATTCCAGGGTATGAGTGTATCATGGTGTATTTATCTATTTATCTATTGTGTTTATCTTATTTATCTACATTTTTCTACTGATGGACATTTGGATTATTTCCAGATTTAATGCTGTTATCCCTGTATATATCTCCTGGAGCACGTTTTTCCCTTGAATGTGTGTATACCTAGGAATAGAATTGCTGGGTTGCAGGGGATGCAAATGTTTAACTTTACTAGATAATTCCAAACTATTTTTCCAAATGGTGGTCCCAATTTACACTCCCACTAGCTGTGAATGGTCATTCTGTTGTTCTGCACCCTTGCCCACTTTTGTCTGAGAGACTATCTGCCCTTAGTCTAATGGCTGACCATCATCGTGAAATATCACTGTGGTCTTACTTCCCATCCCATCCCTACCTTAGGTTTTACTGGGACCTGATCATGCTCCTGCTGATGGTGGGGAACCTCATTGTGCTACCTGTGGGCATCACCTTCTTCAAGGAGGAGAACTCCCCACCTTGGATCGTCTTCAACGTCCTCTCTGACACTTTCTTCCTGATGGATCTGGTGCTCAACTTCCGCACGGGCATCGTGGTAGAGGAGGGTGCTGAGATCCTGCTGGCACCGCGGGCCATCCGCACACGCTACCTGCGCACCTGGTTCCTGGTTGACCTTATCTCCTCTATTCCTGTGGATTACATTTTCCTGGTGGTGGAGCTGGAGCCACGACTGGACACTGAGGTCTACAAAACAGCTCGGGCCCTGCGCATCGTGCGTTTCACCAAGATCCTCAGCCTGCTGCGGCTGCTCCGCCTTTCCCGCCTCATCCGCTACATACACCAGTGGGAGGAGGTGGGGTGGGGAGGTGGGCAGGGGGCTCGCAGACTACTCCAGACAGCGATATGGGTGGGGCTCCTGGTGACTTTATGGGGTGGGGCAGATGGGTGGGGCTTCCAAGGGAGGGCTGTCTCCAAAGTTGGTAGAGGAGAAGCAGGGACAGAATGAGTGTTCAGGGGATGGGTCCCCAAGGTGAGAAGGTGGTGGTGCAGGAGGGTGGAGTACAACTGCTGGACAAACACTTGAGGGTTAGTTGGACTCTGGGAGGAAGGTGTAGGAGAGAAGTTAAGAATTGCAGAGTGTGGGAGAGGCTTGAGTTTCAGCTTCAGGACAGCAGCAGAGTTTAGTGGTTCAGAGTGTGGGCTCTGCAATATCATTGCTTGTGGTCAGATCCCAGTTTTACTGTTTACTGTATGAGACTTGGTTTCCCCTTCTATAAAATGAAAATGTTAAATATACTTACATATGATAAGGTTGTAAGGATTAAAGGAGTGAATACCTGTAAAGCACCTAGAACAGTGCCTGGCACATAGTAAGTTCTCAGTAAATTACCTATTATTATTTTTATTATTGGAGGGGAAGAGGACTTCTGGCATTAATCATTATATATGCCCTGGGGACATTACACTGTGAAATGCCCTCTCTCCTCTTTCCCAGGCTACACTTGGGCAACTTGTGCAGCAGACCTTTTTGAGTCTCTGCTGTGACACTTGCTGTGTGATTTGGGGCACATGATTGGCATCGATTTTCCTTTTTATAAGATGAGAGTGGTAATACAACCTCCTTTGTATTAGCTCTATTCGCTGTAAAGCTCTATACGAGTGAATAATAGCCACAGTTTTAACATTCATGAGGGCCGGGGCTAGAGAGAAATTCAAAGAGAGTATTTGCAAGGCCAGGAATGGAGAAGTACTGGCAGAGAGGGGTTCCTGTCCACAGCAGCCCCTCCTCGGACTCCTCAGATCTTTCACATGACCTATGACCTGGCCAGTGCTGTGGTTCGCATCTTCAACCTCATCGGAATGATGCTGCTGCTATGTCACTGGGATGGCTGTCTGCAGTTCCTGGTCCCCATGCTGCAGGACTTCCCTCCCGACTGCTGGGTCTCCATCAACCATATGGTGGTGAGAACTCCCCACAGCTCAGCCCCTCCTGGGCCTTCCAAGGGCTCTTCTCCCTGAGCAGGAGGGATGAACAAAGGGGGCAGGAGGTGGGAGATGATGGAGAGATGGCCAAGAGAGAAGACAGGAGTGAGGAGGTGGGGAGGTGAGAGGAGAGTGGAAAGAGGCCCAGAAGAAGTGTTTGTGTGCTGGAGGGAGCAGGCAGGGAAGGAAACCTAGGCAGAAACTGCAGCCCCCATGCTGTAAAAGAGGCCCCTTCTGTCTCAGGCCCCCCAGAACCAAACCTAAGTTCCTCCCCCAGCAGGCAGGTCTAAAGTAGAAGGGGGCAGACAGAAGGACTGAAAGAGAAGAGGGGGCAGGAGGAGAATGAGGCTCTGAGGGGTCTATGCCCAGCTCTGCAATACACTCTGCCCCCCCAGAACCACTCATGGGGCCGCCAGTATTCCCACGCCCTGTTCAAGGCCATGAGCCACATGCTCTGCATTGGCTACGGGCAGCAGGCACCTGTAGGCATGCCCGACGTCTGGCTCACCATGCTCAGCATGATCGTGGGCGCCACGTGCTACGCCATGTTCATCGGCCACGCCACCGCCCTCATCCAGTCCCTGGACTCTTCTCGGCGCCAGTACCAGGAGAAGGTCAGCAGGGGCAGGAGAAGGCAGGGGAGGGGTGCTGGAGGCTGGGTAGCTCAACTTGGAGCCCATTCTGACGCATGCCCTTGTTGGATCTCTGTGTCCTGCCTTGCCCCATGTCCATTTGTGCCATGTGTGTACCTTTTCCTTGTTTGGACCAATGCACCTGTCCTTGGACCCCCCCCCCCACCCGCCCATGTCTGGCTTTTCCTGTGATTGTGCTCTGTGTCCTCCCTGTATCCACCATTATCTATATACCCTTCTGCCTCCATGTTTCAACCCTCTGGGTTTGGCCCACGTCTGTGACCTTCCTTCACACACCGCTCCCCACACACCGTTCTGGCTCCATATCTGTCTCTGTGTTTTCTTGCCTGCTGGCCATCGGTTGGCTCTCCAGTACAAGCAGGTGGAGCAGTATATGTCCTTCCACAAGCTGCCAGCTGACACACGGCAGCGCATCCATGAGTACTACGAGCACCGCTACCAGGGCAAGATGTTTGATGAGGAAAGCATCCTAGGAGAGCTGAGCGAACCGCTTCGGGAGGTGGGACTGGGCGGGGCCCTGGAGGGAGGCTCTTCAAGGACCTGGGCTTCTGGGATGCCATCTGGGGTGGGGGCTATTGGTCAGCAGGTGCACCTAAAGGGAGTGGGGCCTACAGAGGGCCCCATGGGAGGTCAGGCCTTTGCAGGACTTTTAGGGGCTAGGGTCTTTCTTGAAGCTCTTATGGGGTGAAATATACTGGGGAGGGCTGCAGGGATCTCTATTTGTGGGGGATGGTCCTGTGAAGGCTCATGGGAGAGCTCTGATGGTAGGAGCTTAGAGATTGTCCCAGGCCCACTGAAGCATACCCGTCCTTTGGCAGATCATGACCCCAGGGGTGGGGCTTCTGGAGACAGATGAGCTCGATGGGGGCACCTCGGGGCAGGGGGCACAGCCTGCCTGACAGGCCCCTCCCCTGCCCAGGAGATCATTAACTTCACCTGCCGGGGCCTCGTGGCCCACATGCCGCTGTTCGCCCACGCCGACCCCAGCTTCGTCACGGCCGTGCTCACCAAGCTACGCTTTGAGGTCTTCCAGCCGGGGGACCTCGTGGTGCGTGAGGGCTCCGTGGGCAGGAAGATGTACTTCATCCAGCATGGGCTGCTCAGTGTGCTGGCACGTGGCGCCCGGGACACCCGCCTCACTGATGGATCATACTTTGGGGGTCAGCAGGCCTCAGGGAGGGTCGGGGGGTCTGGAGCAGAGGGCAACTGCTCCCCTGGATCAGGGTCTTCACCTGGCTGTGCTGCAGGATCATAGAGTTCCAGCTCCTCCCCAGGCCTATTCAATCAGAATCTCTGGGTCTGGGGTCTGGAGTTCTGTATTTTTAAAAGCTTCTTAAGAGATTCCAATGTATAGCCAGGTTGAAAATTACTGGGCCAGTGGGCCTTTTAGAACCCTTAAGCAGTGAAATCCAAGGATCTCATGAGATTTCCATGAGGGAAAGATAGGAATAAAGCAGTGCTGTCCCAGGGGCTTGACCTTTGTGGCTCCCTTGTGGAATGCCTTGGTGGTATGAATCAGGGACCCAGCCTGTGGCAGTGGGGGCAGTTCTGCCAGCTGCTACCCAAAGTGATTTGAGGCTCATATATTCTCTCAGTCCCCAAATCACCCACCACCTTCCAACATCCCCATTGTGTTACCCTTTGCGCTTTGGCACTGCTTTTCTCCTTCTGGGTTGCCCTTGGTGTTCCTTCAAAGGGGTGGGAGGGGAGGGCACACAGAGGGCACTGCCCCAGGCCTACCCCTTGGGCTAAAGCAGTGGAGGTGGGTTGGGAATTAAAGTGGAGTGGAATAACTAGGTGTCTGGGGGCCAGCAAGAGCTGCCTGGTTATCAGCTTTAATTTGGACAGAATGAGAAGGACAGTAATTATGCAGGTCTGGAGAGTGACCATGCTTGGAGCATTTAGGGACCCTGGGTGGGTGGGTAATCGTTAGTTTCTCCCATCTGGGGAGGAGCCTGAGGAATCTGGGTCAGCTGCTGCAGGCCCAGTGAGAGGGAGTTCTGTGGACAGTGGTTTTGAAGGCCTCCTCCCAACTTCACCAGAAATCTGTCTGCTGACTCGGGGCCGACGCACAGCCAGTGTGCGTGCTGACACCTACTGCCGCCTCTACTCGCTCAGCGTGGACCATTTCAACGCCGTGCTCGAGGAGTTCCCCATGATGCGCCGGGCCTTCGAGACAGTGGCCATGGATCGGCTGCGCCGCATTGGTGAGGCCTGTCCACCCTGTCTGCCCTGGGTCCAGGCTGTGCCCTCACCCCTTGTCCATAGCAAGGAGTCCCCAGCGTCCCAGGGTCCAGGCTCCAGCGCCTCAGCATCACACCCCAGGCCAACCTAGTCCCAGCAAATGCCCCAATAGGGCTTTCAACACTGTGGCTCCCTGTCCTTACCACTCAGCATCTCCTACCCCTGGAGATATCACCCCAAGTTCCCATGCCTTGAATCCTCCTTCCCTGAGTACCAGTCCCTGACCCTCACCATCTCTGGTACATACTCTCATCCCCTGACCCTCTTCCTCCAACCCCCATCTCCCAATCTCCATCCCCCAACTCCATCTCCATACTCTTGACCCCTATCCCCTACCTTCACCCCACCACCATCCCTTGACTCCATCTTGTTACCCTCATACTTTTGATATCCAACCTTCATCTTGGATTCCTTTCCTATCCTTAACTCCTTCCCGCGGGACAATTTCTAGGCAAGAAGAATTCCATACTGCAGCGGAAGCGCTCTGAGCCAAGTCCAGGCAGCAGCGGGGGCATCATGGAGCAGCACTTGGTGCAGCACGACAGGGATATGGCTCGGGGCGTTCGGGGCCTGGCCCCAGGCACAGGAGCTCGGCTCAGCGGAAAGCCGGTGCTGTGGGAGCCACTAGTGCACGCACCCCTGCAAGCAGCCGCCGTGACCTCCAATGTGGCCATTGCCCTGACGCACCAGCGGGGCCCTCTCCCCCTCTCCCCTGACTCTCCAGTCACCCTCCTTGCTCGCTCTGCCCGAAGATCAGCAGGAGCAGGCTCCCCAGCCTCCCCACTTGTCCCTGTCCGAGCCGGCCCTCTGCTGGCCCGGGGGCCTTGGGCATCCACCTCCCGCCTGCCGGCCCCACCGGCCCGAACCCTCCATGCCAGCCTGTCCCGGGCTGGGCGCTCCCAGGTGTCACTGCTGGGGCCTCCCCCGGGAGGAGGTGGACGGCGACTAGGACCTCGGGGCCGCCCACTCTCAGCCTCCCAGCCCTCTCTGCCTCAGCGGGCGGCAGGTGATGGCTCTCCTGGGTGTAAGGGCTCAGGAAGTGAACGCCTGCCCCCCTCAGGGCTCCTGGCTAAGCCTCCAGGGACAGCCCAGCCCCCCAGGCCATCAGTGCCTGAGCCAGCCACTCCCCGGGGCCCCCAGCTCTCTTCCAACATGTGAAACCTTTGGGTAAGCTCTCAGGTGCAGTAGCATGTGCCAGAGGGCAGACGCCTCTTGGGGACACCAAGGGGACCTGAAACAGTGCCCTATGGGAGTATCTCCCCTTAGTACCAAGAAGATGGTCTCTGTTCTCAGCTCAGGCGCCCTGCAACCTGACATCTTCCTAATCCATTCACCCATTCCTCAAAGATACTTAGCGCCTACCATGTTCAAGGCACTGTACCAGACGCTGTATGTCTCCACTGCCAAGTAGAAGTGACTCCAAGCCCTCTGATGAGGGTATTCCCCTAGCCATGGTCCTGCCAGGTGCAGGCCTGGGCCCATGATCCCATCTTACTAAGCACAAGTACTTGCCACCACCATCACTGCCAAGTAACTAGATGTCTCTGTTTTCCTGCCCATGACCTTGCAGGTTCTGCCTGGCATGGTTATCTTCCTGTCCGCTAGCATAGCTGGGCACTGCCAATTACTTGTTCCCCCGCTGCTGTCAACAAACGTCTTGGGTCCCTGGTGTGGGCATCCAGCTTTACTGCCACGCGTGGACCCTCCCCGTCTATACCCCCTGAGTGGGAACACACATCTCCTGACAAGTTCCTTGCACTCTCCGTCTCTGTGGTAGAACTGCCTTTTTGTAAACTGGGAGCCACCTCCTCCCTATGCCCCTGTCCCAGTGATGGCCCCCTTGAAGCTAAGGGATTGTTGACGCCCCCTTATTTAGTGTGCCAGCGTAGATTCCCCCCAGGTTGGGGGCAAGTGAATCCTTAGATGGAATGTTTTCTTTCCTTGCTCCCTTCCTTATTTATTTACTCTTATTTATTCAATCATTTAATAACTGTATTTATTCACTCATTTGCTAATTTTATTTATTATCAATTCATTTTATTTACCCATTCATTTATCCATCCCTCCCGTCCCCTCCTGGTAAGGAGACAGGAATGGGCAGAGCCCCTCCATGCCAGCTCTTGTGGTCCTTGCCCAACTCCCATCAGTGGCAATACTTGAGCCCTCTCCCTAACTAGGTAGGAGCAGGAAGGCCACCTGAGAGGGAGAGGAGGACTGTTCTTATTTTTAGGTTTTTTTTCCTTTCTACTGAGTTTGCTGCTGGTGCAGGAGTAAGGGGAGGGCCCGAGGTATCCAAGCCTGGGGAAGGGCAGGCTAGCCAGTACCTCTGCCTTCTCGGGGACAAGAGAAACCCCCTACCCCACCCCTCTGTCCCCACACCTACTCTACAGCATCAAAGAATGAGGGGCCAGGACCCTAAATCTCCTTTTCTCCTGGGTGGGCAGTTCTGGGGTTCTGGGTGTGTGGGAGAGGTTTTATATTGCTTCCAAACACCTAGGTTTAAAAAGAAAATAGAGACACTTGTTTTGGCTCCTGGCTTGTGTGTGGGAACAAAGTGGGCATTCTGGGGTACAGGAGGAGGTAGCAGGACACCTGACCCAGCAAGGCATGAGGTGGGTATGAGAGCAGCCAGGGAGCGGCCTGCCAGCCTAGAGGTGGTAGAGACAGTGACAGGATGAGCCCGTCTGGCTCTCGGGGCTCCCCGGCTTCCATCTACCCTAGCTTCCCCAAAAGGGTGGTGCTTTGATATCACTGACAGTGACAATGAAGAAAGAGGTGGCACTCTCCTCGGGGGATGCCTAGATTATCATGAGGGCCACATATGAGAACGTCAAACTGCATGGATGTGAAATATTTTTTAAATAGAGATTTTGTGGAGACTGTGGACATGATTGTCCTGTTCCCCTCACCTCTGCCCCCAGGTACAGGAAGACTGGGGGGATAGAATTAATCAGTTAAGCTGGATTAAAGGCTCAGAGTATTTTAGGGACCAGTTGAGAGTATCAGATGCAGGGAATGTACCATTGGTGCTGTTGGATGGCCAGTGCTTAATTGGATACAGACTTTCAAGGCCTGTGCAAAATGGAGAGGGGGAGGGGGCACCCTGGATGGCAGATGTGGCCTAGGCTAGGGAGGATTGGGAGTAGAGAAGACTTAGATGTGGGGCTGTAGGAGGGAGCAGAAAGGAGGGACGGGTCCAGGGCTGGCTCGGTCAGAGGAGGAGGGGCACCTCAGGTTACGCTCAGCACCCGCATAATGTTGGTATAGCCGGAGCCCGGTCGCCAGCCTGTCACCACAATCACCAGGTCCCCAAAACGGAGGAAGCCACGGAGCTTTCCTGGGAGGAGGAAGGGGAGAAGATGCTAATCAGCCATTGAGGAACCCAGGCCAGCCCTGTAATGAGAACGAGCTACCATCCTTCGCCTCTTCAAGCCCACTCGGTAGGGAATGAGGGGCCCGAGGCAAACTGTACAGTGTGTCCCACAGGTGGCACCGCAGGAATGTGACCACTGTTGTATATCAGAGCTGCACGTATGCCCGTGGGGTGGCATGTTGCTAAGTAGCAAGTCTGTCTACCTGTGTTGCTATGCTGATAGGAAGAGGTGGGGTATGAGCATAGCCAATTGTCAATTAGATTTTAGTTGCAGCTGCAGGGGACTGGGTTCACCTTTCTCTTTTCACCTCTTGCTCCTTGGGTCAGGCCTGGCTCTAGCCACCTGGTGCAGGCAGCAGCTGTGCCGACTTCTTAGGGATGGCCCTGACCCCTGGCCTCTCTCCCTCTGCCCTCCTCCCTCAGCACGTTCCCCCCACCCCTGGAAGCCCAAATATCTCAGTCTTAGTGAATCTCACAGAGAAAATCTGGGACCAGAGGAGAGAGGCAAGGCCCTTTTGGGTGGGTGTGGGGCGTGGGGTTGGAGGACTCATGATACAAATCCAGGGGTGGATGAGGAAGGAGTTTAGGTGGCTCACCACTTTCAATGCCAAATTGGACTCGGCGATCCACATCGTCTGCCCAGATGGCCTCTGGAGGTTCAAGGTAGAGCACAGGGAAGACTCCTCGGCACAAGTGGGCCTGGCGGGCAGCCTGGGCAGAGCGGGTGACAGCAATGACTGCTGCCCGAGGTCGGTACCGAGACAGAAGCTGGGCTGAGCTGAAGGAGGCAGACAAGGTCAGCCCAGAAGAGTGAAAGAGTGTTGGGTTCTGGTTCCAGGTGCCAGCAATAAGCTGTGTGACCCTAGGTAAGTCATCATATTTTTCTGGGCCTTAGTTTTCTCACCTGTAAAGTGGGTATAAGAATACCCGCCTTTCTTACCACACCAGGAAGATATGAGATGATTTTTAAAAAATATCACAAGATCTGCCTCTCTAGGCCTCCAGCTCCCATAGCTGCCTCTCCTCTGATGATGAGACAAAACCCAAGCCTGGGGCCCATCCCAGCCTGCCCTTGGCCCAAAGCCCTGTCTTGGCGTTCCCAGTGTCCCCCTCACCGGCCAGTTGTGGTCAGCACGATGATGGCAGCAGCACAGCACTTGAAGGCAGCCTCCACAGCGCCAATCGCGGTGACCTCGGTGGGATCCCGGCTCAGTGGTGCCGCCCGGCGCAGCTCCTCAAAGAGCTGCCGGTGGTACACGGCAGCCTCTGCCTCCCGGGCAATCTGTGGGCACCAGGGGGTCAGGCTGGGCAGGGCTATTGGGACCTGGAAGGGATGTGGTTTTCCAGCCCATTTGCCTTGCATTCTGAGCTCCTACCGCATGCTGCATCTTTACAGCCTCCACAGGAAAGTTGCCTTTGGCAGTCTCCCCCGACAGCATGATGCAGTCTGCCCCATCCAGCACGGCATTGGCCACATCACTCGTCTCTGCCCGGGTTGGCCGAGGCTTAGTGATCATGCTCTCCAGCATCTGGGGGACATCTGGATGTCAGAGCTGTAGAAGTCATACTCTGACTGGGGACCCTGCCCTGAACTACTTCTCGGACTCCCACACTCTCTGAAGGCCCCTAAAGCCAGGGTCACACTCACAGACTATGTGATCCTGGCTATTCTGTTTCCTCACCTGAAAATGGGGGTCACAGTATCTCTTCCTAGCTTTGTTGTTTGAGGATCAAACACTGGACAGCAAAACGTGCTAGAGACCTAAGATGTGGGTATTCACCTTCAGGTGTCCCCAGACCCACAGAGGGCCCTGCCCCCAGGGCTCATTCCAGACCTGTGTAGCACAGACAACGGGCTTTCCCGCCAAGTTGCAACGGCCAATCATCATCTTCTGAGCCAGGAAAACCTTCTCGGCTGGGATCTCAATGCCCAGGTCACCCCGTGCCACCATAATGCCGTCGCTCACCTCCAGGATTTCATCAAACCTGGGCGGTTGGGGGAGTCAGGGCTGGGGAAGAGCCAGGAGATGCCAGGGAGAGGCAGGCAGGAGAAGGGGAGGGGCGATAGGGATGGGTAGGGCCTGATGGGAACAAAGACCAAGGCTCACTTCTTCACGCCTTCGTGGTTCTCGATTTTGCTAATGATCTTGATGCCCTGTCCTTCCGGCCCCAGAGCAGCCCGGACGGCAGCAACGTCGCTGGCTCTCCGCACAAAGGAGGCAAAGATGATGTCCACGCCATGCTCCACCCCGAAGCGCAGGTCCTGGACATCTTGCTCGGACAGCCCGGGCAGGTCCACCTGGGCCCCCGGCAAGTTCACGCCCTTCCGGCTGCCCAGGACACCGCCATTCTCCACTTGGGTCTCCAGCCCCTCTGGACCTACGGGCATGGAAAGAGTCAGCTGAGGTCAGGGGTGAGGCCGGGGGCTTAGTCACGGCAGCGGGAACACGAGGATTGGACCCCCAAGAGAGCGGAACCGAGTCCTATTCGTTTCTTGGTCCTCGGCCTGGACTCTGCACCGAATAGGCACAGGGCGGACTTCTGTGGAAGAAACTACTAACCCGCCAGTCCAGCCCCAACCCAGGGTGAGCCCAGGAGTCTGGATGCCGGGGGCTGGCAGGACGGGTGGCCAGGGGAAGGTGTGGTGGGTGTGAAAGGCGAATGCGGGAGCCAAAAGTAAGAGAGTGCGCGCATTGCGCAGGGCCAGGCGGAAGGCGCGTCCGCACCGATTTTCGTGACCTCTAGGGAGATGAGCCCGTCGTCAATGTAGATGCGGCCCCCCACCGGCACGACCTGGACGATATTGGGGTAGTCCACCCACACGGTGTTCGCGTCCCCCCGCGTCCGGAACGCCGGGTCCACAGTCACCAGCACCTGGGAGCCCTTCAGTAGCTCCACTTCCGACGCAGGGCCCTAGGGGCGGGGCCAGAGGAGGACTGAGTTCTGCCTGCCTCGGTGAGGGCCGGCCCCTCCCCACGCTCCGCCCTCCGGGCAACTGCCTCCGCGCCGCACCGCCCCCTTCCCGGTCCCGAAGACAGGGCGGGTCGCAGGTCGCCTCTCACCCCCTGCAGGATCCCAGTGCGTATCTCCGGTCCCTTGGTGTCCAGAGCGATGGCCACGGGTCGGTAGCTGAGCGGGGAAGTTGCAAAGCTCTCTACCGCCTCCCGGACGTTGGCGATGGATTCAGCATGGTACTGGGGATGGGAACAGAGGGAGGATTTCAGGGGAAGGTGGCCGGGACCCTGGGGCATCCTCTAGCCCCGCGCGCCTCCCCGCGGCCCCGCCCTGAACCTCATGGGAGCCGTGGGAGAAGTTGAGTCTCGCAATGTTCATCCCGGCCCTGATCATCTCCTTGAGGCGCTCCACGGAGCGAGATGCCGGCCCTGGAACCAGAGATCCCACTCAGACAATTTTCTCCCCAAACCTGAGAGACAGGTGAACCCATCACCACCCTCAGAGCTGCCCCAGGCCACAGAAGTACTGTTACCTGACCTTTGTTCCCTGACGCCACCCCTGCTCGCAGGTCAGAAACTCCGTTCCCCTCTCCAGCTAACACACGCCTCCTTGCACTGTGAGGCCCTAGAAAGGTGGGCTCAGCCAGGCCTGAGGTAACTGTGTTGGCAGTGATGTTAAGTCCTGCGGTGTGGAGGTAACCCCAGCGTAGGAGAAGTGGTTGGGTGCCAGGTGAGGGCATTTGGGGTACCAGGCTTTAGAGCTGAGAGGCCTCACATTGGACTGAGGAGAGTCGAGTTCTATCCCATCCCTGCTCTGCTGATAGGATGGCTGTGTAACTGAGACCCAGTTGACCAACCTCTCCAGTCCCTCCCTAAAGCCAGTTCTTCCACTTGTGCACTGGGTCTCCTTCTCACCTGCTCAAAAACAGATTCAGCCATTCCCCAGTCCTCTGTGTCATCAGTGTTTTCCTTTTTTGTTAGGTCATTCCCATCAACATGTAAACCTGCTGTTATTTTTCATCCAAAAAAAAAAAACAACAACTCCTAATCCCAGTTCCCCCTCTAGCTACAGCCCTATTCCTTTGCTCGCCTTCGCAGCAAAATTCACTGCAAGAGTTATCTCTGTACTTGCTGCCTCCAATTCCCCTCCGCCTATTCTCCTTGTACCCACTCTGCACTACATCTATTCTTGTCAAGGTCACCGAAAACCTGTGTCGTTGCTAAATCTAATGGTCAGTTCTCAGTCCTCATCTTAGCTGGTCCATCAGCAGCATTTGACACATCTTTGATGTCCCTTCTTCACTTGGCCTCCAGGACACCACCCTCTCTTGGTTTACTCCTACCTCACTGGCTGCTCCTTTTCAGCCCCTCTTGCTCTTTACCCCCCTTAACATTAGATGCTCCTTTTACCTTCACTCCCTTTGTGGTCTCAACTAGTCTCATGGCTTTAAATACCATCAATATGCCAACAGCTCCCAAATTTATATCTCCAGTTCAGACCCCTTTCCCAAACCCAGAGTTGTGTATCTGATTGCCTACTCTGTATCACACTTGCATGTCTAATATGCCTCTCAAACTCAACATGCCTCAAATTGAACTGATCTCTTCCCCCCTAAACCTTTCCACCACAGCCTTTCCTGCTCAGTTGATAATGCATTCTTCTAGTCCCTCACGCCAAAAACCTGGGAGTAATCCTTGACTCCTTTTTCACCCTCACCCCCACCCCGTATCCAGTCCATCATATTCTGTTGGCTCTACCTTCAAAATACATTCAGAATCTGATCACTTCTCACCAGCTCCACTGCTACCACCTGTTCTAAGCCAGAAATACTGTAGCTCTCCACAGTATTACCCCACCCCCACCCCCAGTCTATTTTCAAATATTGCAGCCAGGGTGGTTCTGTTAAGACATAAGTAAGAGCATGTCATTCCCCTGCTCAAAACTCTGCAGTAGTTTCCCATCATACTTGGAGGAAAACTCAACTCAAATTCTAAAAATGGCCTGCTAAGCCCTACATGATCTTCCCTTTCCCCCAACCTCTTCCTTTCTGCTACTCTTCCCCTTGATGGTTTCCAGCCTCCTTGACTTAGGGCCTTGGCGTTGACTGTTCCCTTTGCCTAGAAATCTCTTCCCCCAGACATCTGCATGGCTCATTTTCTCATCTCCCTCAAGTCTTTGCTCAGGTCTAATTTTCTCAACAATGGCTACCCTGACTCTCTATTAGGACTGCAACCTCCCTCCTGCCCTTGCATCCTGATGCCCCTTACCATCCTTGATTCTTCTTTTCTTTTTTTTGTTTTCCATAGTACTTATCAGTTTCTAACATACTAAATAATTCCCTTATTTTTTAAAATAATTTATTATGTTTATTAATTATTGTCCCACCCAGCTAGATTGTCAGCTCCCCAAGGGTAGGGATCTTTGTCTGTTTATTTCGTTTCACTGATCTACTCCCAGGACCCAGAAGCTTGTCTACCAAGCGCTCAACAAATATTTGTTGAATGAATGACCTCAGTCAAACAGGGAGAAATCTCAAAGGACACAAAAGATGAGGAAGCACCTTGAGAAACACCCAAGAGGCCCTGTGATGCTGCAGGAGCAGATAGAGGGCGCTTACCAATGGTGGCAATGATGCTGGTACTGCGAGCGGCCACAGGCTCGGAGTCGATGTCCAGCAAGCAGAGGTGTTCCAGGAAGGTGTCTGCCATAGCAGCTGGCAGCTGCTGCTGCTGGAAGAAGGAAGTGCCCAGCTCCTGGGTCAGCTGGGCCACACTAGCCCGCCGCAGGTACCCCGCTGGTCCTGCAGTAGAAGGGGGCTGCGTGGGCATCTGCTTCTCCTCCCCATCCTTTCATCTCAGCACAGTCTCTATTCCTTGCCTCGGTTCTCCAGTTTTTGTTGAGTCTTCTTATGAGCTGGGCATTATGCATACGTTATCTTGTTTAGTCACAAGGATGCTAGGAAGCAGGTACTGTTAAATGCTCTGTAATTATCCCCATTTTATAGGTAAGGAAACAGAGGCTGAGAAAGGTTAAATAAATTGCCCAAGGCCATACAGTTCTAACTAACAGAGATGGGATTCCCATCCAGGTCTGACTAACTCCAGGCTCAAGTTCTTGATCACCCATCTATCTGATCCCTCACAACCCCCGATTTCTTGCCCTTTAGCTGCTGACTTCTCTCAGCCTCAGCACCCCCTTGCTATCTAGTTCACAGTGGCCCCTCATTTCCAGGCCGAGAATCACGCAGTTCCCTCTCCTAAGGTCCCTGTATTCTTCCTTCCAACCCCGGGCAAGTGGCTGGCCTCCCACCCCCTCCTCTGAGTTTCCTCAGCCCCTTCAGTGCTACTCCAGGTCCTGAGGTCCCAGTAGCTTGACCCAGCCCAGCCCAGAGGAAGAGGAGCCCCACTGCCAGCCGCACCCTCCATGCCACTGCACGCCTGTCTATCTCTGGGGGTCTGATCCACACTGTCAAGCTATCAGAGGCATGAGGCCCAGCTGGGCTGGGGGTCAGTTCTGCATCCTGGTTAAAGTGTCACCAGTGTCTCCCTTGTCACTGGAAGCCCTGTGCACCAGGGGCCAGAGTCCAGGAGCCACGAGAATACCCCGTGGCTCCCATGCTGCGAGCTCCCCTCTGCCCTGCCTACTGGGGCTGGGAGAAGAAGCCCAGACCAGGGTCCATAAATTAACACAGGGGAGACTCCGATGAACACAGATCCTCCCCAAATACCTCGTAGCCAGCAGCAGATATGGATCATTTGTACATCCCCACCCCACTCCTGATTTCTACCCTCGTTTTCCCCTTCTCTTCAATGGCATCTGTGGCCCCTTCTTACCTCCTGGAGCCCCAGTCAGGATGGACTTTGCTAAATCCCTTTGGGACTTAGAGATCCATGACCAAAGCCACATGGGTCGCATGTTGTCCTGCACTGACATGCTTCCAAAATGTGGAGGTGGGGCTGCCCGGACTGTGGAGAGAGAGGGGGAGAGGATAACAAAACTGCTGGTCTTATCGAAGGGCGCCAGAGAAAAGAAAAGGGGCACACCCAATAGGCCACCCCTGTCCCCACACAGAGTCCCTCCCCCAGACCTGCTGGCTCTCTGCCCCTGTATTCTGGCATCCCCCCTCTCTCATCCATTTTTCCTGATAAATTTTCAATCCATTCACACTGTCCGGTCATCAACCTGAAGAGAGATTTTTTTTTTTTTTTTTTTTTTTTTTTGCCAGTGATATGGTCCCTTTTTTTGTGCTTTACTGAAGTTAGTCCTAGATGAACCTAGGAAGCAGGGGATCTAGGGTAGGGACCGGAGGCTGAAGAAAGGGGATGGGGAGCATTTTGATCATGTAGTGGGATTCTCTGGAAGGGCTCTGATAACATCACTGTCATTATCACGTTGGCTACCATTTGCTCATTGACCATCTGCAATATTTATTGAGCACCTACTCTGTGCCAGGTCCTGAAGCTACAGTGGTGAGCAAAACAGACAGAGCCTGTGCCCTTCTATGGAATTTATAGTTTGGTGGGGAGACAGACTATAAACAAGTGTCAAACAAATATATAACTACATGCTTTGTAAGTGCTATGAAGGAATGAATCAGGGTGCTGGAACAAAGAAGCCAGTGAGGAGAAGGGGGGGATTTTTTTTTTTTTTAACATTTATTTATTTGTCTGCGCAGGGTCTTAGTTGGCGCACGCAGGATCTTTGTTGCAGAGTGAGGGACCTTTGTTGCGGCATGCGGGATCTAGTTCCCTGACCAGGGATCAAACCCGGGCCGCCTGCACGGGGAGTGCAGAGTCTTAACCACTGGACCACCGGGGAAGTCCTGACAGGGGGATGTATTCTATTTTATTTATTTATTTTTGGCTGCATTGGGTCTTCGTTGCTGTGCGCGGGCTTTCTCTAGTTGCAGTGAGCGGGGGCTACGCTTCGTTTCGGTGCGCGGGCTTCTCATTGCGATGCCTTTTCTTTGTTGCAGAGCACAGGCTCTAGGCACGCGCTCAGTAATGGTGGCTCACGGGTCCTAGAGTGCAGGCTCAGTAGTTGTGGCCCACGGGCTTAGTTGCTCAGCAGCATGTGGGATCTTCCCAGACCAGGGCTCGAACCCATGTCCCCTGCACTGGCAGGCGGATTCTTAACCACTGCACCACCAGGGAAGTCCCGGGGGATGTATTTTAGATGAGGTGGTTGGGGAAGGCCTCTTTGAAGTGATCGTATTTAAGCTGAGATTTGAAGAAGGAGAAGGAACCAGTGGAGACAATTTGGAGCAAAGAGTTTTCTGAGGGATTGGAAATAATATATGCCAAGGCTCCAAGGAAGGAAAAAGCCTGGTGCTAAAGAGAGGGCAAGCTGCAGTGAGGCCCTGAGCCTGGGGTAGAGGGGTGTGGTCCCTGGTGAAACTGGGGACCGAAGCAGGGCCTTGGAGGGCAGTGGGCTCACCCAGGGAAGTGACACCCAAGTGATGCTTTAGAGCCCTCTAGCTGGGTGGGGGAGACCAGACAGTAGGTGTAGCGAGACCAGTGAGGGCTTTTAGGAGTAATCTAGGTGGGAGGACTAGCATAGTGGCAGTAGAAATGGAGAGAGGGAGACAGATTTGAGATGTAGTTTGGAGAAAAGCAGACAGGATGGAATGATGGAGAGATGTGGGGAGAGGGAGAGGGAGGCTTTCATCCCTAAAGGATGGCACTGAGGTGTCTGGCTTGAGCAGTTGGGCAGATAGTCATGCCGCTCACTAAGACTAGGGAAGAAAGAGGTTGGCAGGGGAAAACATTCAAGGTTTCTGTTTTAGACAGGTTTAAGTTTGACATGCCAGTTCATCACTAAAATCAACATGCAGACAGTTGGGTATGTTCACTGAGCACTCAGCATATGCTGGAACAGCATTCAAGGCCTCATACACATCCTCTCCTTTTATCATCACGACGATCTAGAAGGAAGGTTGGACTAATAGCCTGTTTTATTTTTTTTTTTAATTAAAAATTTTTTTTTGGCCACGCTGCGCAGCTTGTGGGATCTTAGTTCCCTGACCAGGGATTGAACCCCGGGCCCTCGGCAGTGAGAGCGCAGAGTCCTAACCACTGGACTGCCAGGGAAGTCCCCTAATAGCCTGTTTTACAGATGAGGGAACAGAGGCTAGCAGGGTGCATTGAGCATCTTCTGTTGCCACTCCAGATCCTTTCTCTACCCTTTCCACTCTGCTCTGTGGCCAGGAGGCTGAAGGCCTTGCCCCATGGCTTCTCTAGGGCTTGGCTGTGGAGAGTGGCACTAATAGGAGATGAGATGGAGGAGAGCAAGGCTGGGCGTTTACCTGCCCCTCCCCTCTGTGAGGTTGCTGTAGGGCCTGCCGGGGGGCCCTCTCTCTCCAGATTCTAGGAAACATGCTCCCTCCATCTCCTGGGCCCCTGAGGGTGGTAACTAAGCCACTGCTACTAGCTCTGGGGTAATGCACCATCCCTTGTGGTTTACCAACACCCTGCCCATACCTTTGCACATAATCCTCTTATGAAACACTCCTCAAATTATCTAATTTGAGAAAGACTTTGTTCTGATACAATTGTCTGGAGCTAAAAATCTTGGCAGTGGTGGAGCTGGGATTCAGGCCCAGACAGTGTGGTTCTAGAGTCTGAGTTGTAACCACTAAGCTCCATTCCTTCCCTCTCAGGACTGTTTCCGTGGAAGAAAAGGGGAGAAGCTTCAGACCCTGGTTGGAAAAGAAAGAAAATAGATAGTAGGAAGGACTGCCCGAGGGGGAAGGAGCTTGGGGTCCTAGGCTCTATGTATAGAAGATAGAACAAATAAAGATGGACAAAAGTTGTTACCAGAGTGAACATAATAGACTTCAGGGGCTGGAGACTCAGGCTTTGTGCTTGGGGGTTGGAGAGGGACATTTAAGGTTGGCCTGACAATTTCAAACTGACTCCAGAACCAGTTGAAAGAACAAAATTCCGAGAGATCCAAGTCCCAAGCGGCCAATAGGAGGCGGGGCTGGTGCCCCAAAGCAGCCCCTGGCCTATCCAGCCGAGGGACAGAGGCTTCAACCTAAAATCAGGCCGCAGAGGAAAAACAGTCTGGCTGACCCTGGGTCCACAAGTAACCACGTGAGAGATGGCCTGCACTCTGTCACAGGGTCAGGCAGCCCTGAGCAGGAGGCCTGTGGGTGAGAAATCTGGGAGAAGGACTATAGGCCCCTAGGATCCAAACAGAATGTGTGTACTCAGCTTTGTCAGATACGACCCCTCCCCATCCCCTCAAACACACGCACCCTGACACCTTCAGACACAAGCAGGTGACATCAAACACACACACAAGCATGGATGGGGCCCCTACCATGTGCCGTGTTCTATGCAGACTCAGGCTCCCTGCCCAGACTGGGGAGGGGCAGGAATGCTAGCAGTAAGGTTTAATAAAGTGTGTCAGGCGGGGTGATGGAGTTGTACACAGGACACAGAGAGCACCAGGAGAGACTAAGCGATGCTGGTGAGGGAGGTCAGGGTGGCTTCACGGTGGTGATACCAGAGCTGTACAGAGTCAAGGACAGAGACTGACCAATGCCGGGACACATGCACACGCGTGTATGCGCACACATGTGCACACACACAAACACCCGCATTCCACCGATGCACACCCCACCCAACCCTAACACACACAGAGTCTACACTCACACCACCAGCACACACGCATACAACAGACTCACACAGACACAGACACACAGGAACCTCACACACTTTTCCTTACAGAGACACACACTCACACACACCCATTTATGCACACTTGAGCTCTCACACACGCACACAAAGTCCAGGCTTTGTCCCCAGCCTAAGGTGGCTTTATTCTGCAAACCAGAGAACACCCGCCCTCCTCATCCGGGAAAAGGCTGCCGGCAGGCCTGCGAGGGGCGCCCGAGAGCCGCCAGCTGGCACAAGGGCGAGGGCGGGGCCGCTGGGCCGAGGAGGCCCCGGGCCCGCGCCCCCGCCCTCACCGCGAGCCAGAGTGAGGCGGGGAGACGCTCTGAGCGTCGGTTTCGTCATGTGCAAACCGAGATAATAAACCTTCCGGAGCGCTCCGCGCGATAATGTACGTGGACGTGTTGTAAGCACGGCCCGAACAGAGAGCTCGGAATTATTGCTCTTGTTCTCCTGCAAATATGGTGACTCCTCTCCCACTGCAGTCATCAGAATATCGGGGGTGGGGCCCTGCCTTTGTATTTCCAAAAGTGCCATAGAATTTGTCCAAAATGTATTTACATTTATTTGAATAGATATTTGCACAATCTACAAAATTCAGAGGTACAAGGTATAGGTCAAGAGTTTCTTCCTTCCCAACTTCATTCCCCTGCCCAGCCACTCAGTTCCCCCCTGCACATTACCAGATTTATGAATTTTCTATGTATTCTCCAAGAAATAGATAATGCAGGTACAAACAATATGTAATTGTTCCCTTTTTTATTCACGTGGCAGCATGGTACCATGCACACTATTCTGAACTTTTTTTTTTTTTCCCGCTTAAAGGAAATCTTGAACGCCTTGCATCTGAAGAGAGGCCTCAATTTTGCTCACAACTCTTGTAATAAACTCTCTGAAGTCCATCCATGGAACCCCTCGTTTGCATGGGAGGATACTAGCCAGAGAAGAGCTAGATGCAGAGGCCAGTCTAGGCCCAGATCTCCTTTTTCTTTTGAAAAAAACTGTGGTAAAATATACATAAGATAAAATTTACCATTTTAACCATTTTTACGTGTACAATTCAGTGGCCTTAAGTACATTCACAATGTTGGGTAACCACTACTGTTTATTCCCAAAACTTTTTCATCCACTCAAATGGAAACATTATACCAATTAAACAGTAACTCCTCATTCTTCCCTCTCCCCAGTTCCTGGCAACGTCTATTCTACTTTCTGTCTCTGTGAATTTGACTACTCTAGGTACCTCATGTAAGTGGAATCATACAATATTTTTTCTTTTGTGCCTGGCTTATTTTACTTAGCACAATGCCTTCAAGATTCATCCATGTGGTTTCATGTGTCAGAATTTCCTTTGTTTTCAAGGCTGAATAATATTCCATCATCTGTATATGCCACACAGTGTTTATCCATTCCTCTGTTGATGGACACTTGGGTTGTTGCTGCCTTTTGACTCTTGTGAATAATGCTGCTATGAACATGGGTGTATGGGCCCAGGTCTTTGCCTCCTCCTGGAGCTTTTTGTGAAGGCCTGTCCCATTTGGCCCAGCTCCCATGTTGCATGTGGGGCAAGGCAGAGGGCTCCACTCTGGGGAGAGGAGGGGTGAGTGGAAGAGCCATACACTGAGGTTTGGGGAGGAGGAGGTAGAGGGTGAGAACAGAACACACTGCTTAACACCCACTAATGTGCCCCATCACACTCGGAGTAAAAGCCAAAGTCATTACAAGACCCTGCTACCTCTCAATCCTCCTCCTCTTGTCCCTTTAATCCGGTCATACTGACCTCCTTGCTGTTTCTCAAACGAGGAAGGTCAACTCCTGCCTCAGAGAGGGCCGCTGCATTTGCAGGTCCCCCTCTATCTGTAGAGAATGCCCTTCCCCTAAGTAAGGAAGCAATACCTTGCTTATTACTTCCTTCTGATTTCTTTTCATGTATCACCTTACCATGAGGCCTTCTCTGATCACTCCGTTTAACATCGCAATCTTCCCTTCCCTGCTTTGCTCTCCTTCCCGGCTAGACTTTTATACATTTCACTTGTAAAAAGTGTTCCCACCTCACCTAGAGAGTCAGTTTCAGGAGGACAGGGATTTTGTCTGTTTTGTCCACTGCAACACTCCTAGTGTCAAGTAGGTGCTCAATAACTGTGAGTGATGAATGAGGGGGCCCAGCTCTCAGTGTGACTCAACAGGGCCCAGCACGCCCCAACCTCTCTCCTGGGCTGCAAACCCTCATATCCAACAGGCCCCCTCTCACCAATGTGGTGGGACCACACCCCACCGGTCAGCCCCCCTGCACCCCGCACCTTCTACTACAGCCAAGTCAACTTCTTTTCTATTCCTTACCCACACCCCATCCTGCACCGCTTCCTCAACTCTCTGCATCTTAGTGAAACTGGGAGACTCTCACCAGCCACATCTAACATCAGCCAACAAAACCTGTCAATTCCAAACATTTTCCAAATGCACCCTCTCTCCATCCTCACTGCCAGGGACAGCAGGCTGCCTCCGTTCATCTATTGCCCAGACTTTTCCTGCCTGGGGTCTCCATCGCTGGTAGGTCCCCACCAGTGCAGCCAGAGTTGTCTGTCTAAAAATCAGTCTGATCAGCCTGCTCTGTTCAAGGACATTACTGACTCATCAGGGCATGTAAAAACCCTTTACTGTCTGGACCCAGATCACTTCTAGCCACATCGCCTCCCTTTCTCCACGCCTCAGCCCACTCCAGAATCCTTACACTCTCTCTCTCTCAGTGCCTTGCCTTTGCACACACAGTTCCCTACACCTTGCCTATTTTCTCTGCTAAACAAAATTCCTATTCAACCACCTAGATTTCACCTCCTCTCTGTCATCATTAGATGGGCTTTCTTGTCTCCTTCTTCCATTCAGTTAAATTTAAAACGCACATCAAGGGCTCCTAAAACCATTAGGTTTGGCACCACTAAAAGTGGGGTAACCAGGCCTGTGTGTCTCCTGAGAGAATGCAACAGGAGTGAGTACATGCCTCAGAAGAATTCTGATTCTAACGAAGCCTCCAACCTAACTACTAGTTTACAGGGAAGTAGAGGAAAGAGTTAAAACAAAGACTTGAGGATGCAATCAGCCAAATCCAGAATATAGGCAATTCTTCCAACAAATGACCCAGTTTCATCAACAATTAAATAGCATGAAAAAGGGGGGAAGGAGGAAGTGTTTATTGAAAAATGACTTAAGACGCATACCAACCAAATGCAATATGTAGACCTGATTTGGATTCTGATTTGAACAAACCAATTGCAAAAGATGTTTTTGAGACAATCCAGGAAATCTGAACATGGAACATGGACTGAACAGGAAATCTGAACATTGGGCCTTAGGTAACATTAAAGAATTACCATTAATTTTGTTTGTTGTGTTAAAAAATTCCTTATGTATTAGAGATACATCTTGAAGTGTTTATGGGTATAATAATATTGATGTTGGGGGTTTGATTTAAAATATTCCAGCAAAGAAAGGTGTAGTGGTTGGTATAGGGGAAGAAAAGGGAGGTAGTTGAATAAAATCAGATGAACAAAATGTTGGCAATTGTGAAATCTGGGTGACAGTTACATGGAGGCTTATTAGAATATTTCTCTACTTTTTGGTGTATGTTATAAAAAACATCAAAATTAATTCCATGCAAATGTATTGTTGGGGCAGACCCTGTGCTATGCTCTGAGAGACAACGACAAAGATGTGTCCCTATCCCGGAGAAGTTCCAGGCAGTGGAGAAGACAGACAAGAATTCAGGCGCTGACTGTATTTAGTGATCAGAGTTATGGTTGGGGTAAGCTCTGGGGCCACAAGAAGACAGAGGGGGATACCTAACACGTTGAGGGAAAGTCTCCTAGAGGACTCAGGTTGACTTTTGTAACAAGAGACCACAAACTAGGGGACTTCCCTGGTGGCGCAGTGGTTAAGACTCTGTGCTCCCAATGCAGGGGGCCCAGGTTCAATCCTTGGTCAGGGAACTAGATCCCACATGCATGCGGCAACTGAGTTTGAATGCCACAACTAAAGGAGCCCATGTGCCTCAACTAAGGAGCTGCCGAGCTGCAACTAAGACCCGGTGCAACTAAGTAAATAAATAAATAAAAACAAAACAAAACAGAGACCACAAACTACAATAGCTAAACCGGACACTGCCCTAATGGTCTGGGATGCAGCTGAAACCTGGAGCATTTGCTCTCAACCACGTGAGGAAGTGGACCTGCCACAAACCCGTGAGATACATATTATCTCCATTTGAAGGAGGATAAAAATGACATTCACAGAGTTTAGGTAATTAATTCCAAATCATACAACCAACAAGGACTGAAAGCAGGGTTTGAACCCAGGGCTGGCTGACTGCAAAGCTGTGTTCTTTCTGCGAGTACTTGAGGCTTCCTGGTGACTGGGGGAGGGGTGGCTCTGACACTTTCTCTCTTCCCAGGGTCCTAGTGTGTTTAGGAGACCTTGGCCTTTGCCCTGCTAAGTGTTTCCCAGTGGGGGTTAGGCTGGGACTAGGAGAGCCCAAGGGCTTTTGTCCTAGCCACCTAGCCAGACTGAGATCACACTGTCCCTGACTTCCCCTGAGTTCTGTTAGGAAGGTCACTTCTGGGAAGTCCCAGACTGGAATGGGGAAATGAGAGGCTTTAGTTCTGGGAGACATGGCCTCCCCGTCTATCAATCTTCTCTCCTTCAACCCCAGGTCTCAACCCCCATTTCCTGAACTTGGGGTTTGCAATGAGAGTGGATCAATAATTCCTTGGATTGGGACTTCCCTGGTGGCACAGTGGTTAAGAATCTGCCTGCCAATGCAGGGGACACGGGTTCGAGCCCTAGTCCGGGAAGATCCCACATGCCGTGGAGCAACTAAGCCCGTGTGCCATAACTACTGAGCCTGAGCTCTAGAGCCCGCGAGCCACAACTACTGAGCCCACGTGCCACAACTACTGAAGCCTGCACGCCTAGAGCCCGTGCTCTGCAACAAGAGAAGCCACCGCAATGAGAAGCCAGCACACCACAACGAACAGTAGCCCCTGCTCACCGCAACTAGAGAAAGCCCACGCGCAGCAACGAAGACCCAATGCAGCCAAAAAAAAAAAAAAAAAAAAAATTCCTTGGATTTGAACGGACTTGAATACTTATAAAGACCTTTTCCTTAGTTTCCACTCTTGCTTCTCAACTCTGCTCTATGAGCTAATTAGATAGGGGGCACACATTTATCCTTTGATCCATTAAAAACACACAGGTCACCTAAATCACGCTGGTATGCTCAATTTGCAATTTGGAGCCCCCTCAGAGAGGTCACGTGGCTTGTTGAAGTTCACCCAGCTGGTCATGGTGGAGTCAAGACTTGCACCCAGGCAGCACTTAGCCCGGCCCAGGGAGTTTCATGTTAGCTGGGCAAGAACAAGGAAGGCTGGAGCCTGAATTGGCTTCCCTTCCTGGCCTGTTTCAATTGCTCTTCTCTCTGGGGGTGAGCTAGCCGGCAGCTGATACCTGACTCCCATCAGACCGCAGAAGCAAACCAGGTGGGTATTAAATGGGCCTTTCTCCAGGAGTTCTCACCCCTCCTTTGGCCCATTGCCTAGCAGGCCGTGCCCCTTCTCGCAGTGTCTTTGCCCCGGACTCCACAGGGCCCAGCGAGCCTCCGCCTTCTTCCTGGAAGCATCCCTTCCTTTCTGCATTGCTCTGGGCTTTCTGCTGCTCCTCTGCCTGTCTCTTATCTGTATCCTTTGTTAATTGTCCTCCCTCCCCACCCAACAAGGCGTGAGCTGAACGGGAGAGCGGTGACCCAGGGCCTTGACGGGTAGGTGGTGAGGGAAGGAAGACATGGCTCTGGGAAGGATCCACAGGTGCCTCGGAGGTGTCTCTGTAGAGATGTGCAGACTTAAAGGCAGACGAAACGGATTCTGGATGTGGTTCTGCCACTCTTGAGCTGGAAAGGTTTGACCAAGGTCCTCACACCAAAGGGGAAATCTTACAGGTGAGAGTTCAATGAGATAAAATATATGTGAAAGTGCAGATTTCAAATGCCAGTGACTTAATAGCTATGCCATAAATAGGGTATTTGTAGAAAGAATAAAAAAAGGGAAGAATGCTTTGCACGTCTCAAATAACCAGGCTGCCCACTGAGGGCTGTCTCACCCTGGGTCTCTACTTTCTGGTTTTTATTTTTTAGGTTTTTGTTTGTTTTTGTTTTTTTGGCCACGCTGTGAGGCATGTGGGATCTTAGTCCCCAACCAGGTATTGAACCCACACCCCCTGCAGTGGAAGCAGGGAGTCTTAACCACTGGACTGCCAGGTAAGTCCCTGTTTTATTTTGTTTTGTTTTGGGTCTCCACTTTTTTTTAAATTAATTAATTATTTTTGGCTGTGTTGGGTCTTTATTGCCGTGCGCAGGCTTTCTTTAGTTGCAGCAAGCGGGGGCTACTCTTTGTTGTGGTGCATGGGCTTCTCATTGCGGTGGCTTCTCTTGTTGCAGAGCACGGGTTCTAGGCGAGCGGGCTCATTAGTTGTGGCTCGCAGGCTCTAGAGCACAGGCCCAGTAGTTGCGGTGCACGGGCTTAGTTGCTCTGCGGCATGTGGGATCTTCCTGGAGCAGGGGTCCAACCCGTGTCCCCTGCACTGGCAGGCAGATTCTTAACCACTGCGCCACCAGGGAAGTCCACATTCTTTCTGAAAATATTCTTTTCCATTATGGTTCATCATAGGATACTGAATATAGTTCTCTGTGCTACATTTAAGACCTTGTTGTTTATGCATTCTCTATATAATAGTTTACATCTGCTAACCCCCACTCTTCTCCCCAACCCCCTCCCCCTTGGCATTGGTCTCCACTTTCTATCCATCCTCCTCCTGGGGGGGTCCCTTCTAGGAGCTCCACCTGCTACAAAGTACAGCTCTGGGGAATTTTCCCTTAATGGCCTTATTTCACGGTGGAGTTGCAACAATCATATGGGTGTGCCTGGCCAGCTGTGTGGGGCTGAGAGGGGGAAGGGTGGGATGATTTGGGGGTGGGGGGCATCATGGTATAGGATGGGGAAACTGGAGTGAGACTTTCTTTTTTTTCAGCCTTGTGTCTTTCCTTGAGGAGTTTCCTAGCACCCAAGGTTCTATTGACCTGATCTCTAATTTCCTTTGAGGTTCCTATTTTTTCCTTATGAACTCCTGTCCAAAGGTGGAGGCAGACCATCCTAGCAACCCAGCCTTGCCAAATGTTAGCAATGTCACACCCTCCTCACCCAGGTTGTAATTTACTATGTAATGATGTTTTCCTGGACCTCTATTTCTACTCTAGGTAGGTGCAATAAGTTTTTTATTGTCGTAAAATATACTTAACATAAAAATAACCATTTTAACCATTTTTTTAGTGCACAGCTAAGTGGCATTAAGTGTATTCACACTGTTGTGCAACCATCACCACTACCCATTTCTAGAACTTTTAAAATCTTCTCAGAATGAAACGCTATACCCGTTAAACAATAATTTTCTATCCTTCCCTCTCCCCAGTTCCTGACAACCACTGTTCTACTCTCTCTGTCTCTGCTCTAGATACCTCATGTAAGTGGAATCATAGAGTATTTTTTCTTTTGTATCTGGTGTATTTCACTTAACACAGTGCCTTTAAGATTCATCCATGTGGTATCATGTGTCAGAATTTCCTTCCTTTTTAAGGCTGAATAATATTTCATTTTATGTATATACCACATGTTGTTTATCCATTCATCTGTTGATGGACACTTGGGTTGTTTCCACCTTTTGGCTGTTGTGAATAATGCTGCAACGAACATTTGTGTACAAGTTTGTTTGCCTCTCTGTTTTCTCTTGGGTATATACCTAGGAGGGGAATTGCTGGGTCATATAGTAATTCTATGTTTAACATTTTGAGGAACCGTCAAATTGCTTTCCCCAGCTACTGCACCATTTTACATTCTCAGTAGCAATGTATGGGGATTCCAACTTCTCTATATACTCACCAATGTTTGTTATTTTCAGGTTTTTTATTTTTTTGTTTTTACTATAGCCATATTACTAAGTGTAAAGTGGTATCTCATTATGGTTTTGATTTGCATTTCCCTAATGACTAATGGTATTGAGAATCTTTTCATGTGCTTATTGGCCATTTGTGTATGTTTTTTGGAGAAGTGTCTACTCAAGTCCTTTGTCCATTTTCTAATTGGGTTGTTTGTATTTTTGTTGTGGAGTTTTAGGAGTTCTTTATATATTCTGGATATTAAACTCTTATCAGATGTATGATTTGCAAATATTTTCTCCCATTCTGTAGGGTTTTTTTTTCACTCCTGTGATAGTGTTCTTTAACGTACAAAAGATCTTAATTTTGATGAACTCCAATCTATCTATTTGTTGTTGTTGTTGCTTATGCTTTTGGTGTCACATCTAAGAATCTATTGCCAAATCCAAGGTATGAAGGCTTACCCTTATGTTTTCTTCTAAGCCTTTCATGGTTTTAGCTTTTATATTTACCCATGATGGGTGGGTAAGCAGTGTGTGTGTGTGTGTGTGTGTGTGTGTGTGTGTGTAAGGGTAAAGTTTCTAGTTTCTGCTGAGTCTTATCTTTCTTGAGCACTTAAAGCACTTTATATACTTTATATCACAGTGTTATCCTCATTTAACACATGAGGGAAGATAGTCTCAAGGACGTCAACTGAGGCTCAGAGAAGTTAAATGATTTGCCTAAGTTAGACAACCTGTAAGTGACCAAGCTGGTCCGGCTGGGTTTTTAGTAATGTGCCACTCAACTGCACAGGAAGATAATGAAAATTTAAGTGCGTAGTAACAGTGACAGCTCGGAGCTAGGGTGCAGGGAATTCCCAAACTGTTTCGCTTTCACCTCGGTTGCCTCCATCCTCACCCCACCCTCCGCCCACTCCACTCCTAACTTCCGGCCCTGAGCGCAGCCCTTCCATTGGCTGTTGGTTACAGGGCCTCATGCTCATACGAGGGGAAGCAGCCAATCAGCGTGGCTCGTCTCCGCCCAGCCAGCCAGCGCTAGATCGCGTGGTCTTTGTCCCTCCTATGGCATGTCGGGAATTGTAGTCTAATGAAGCACTTCTGCCTAGAGTGAAAGGAGATCGAGAACTACTGGTCCCAGGGAGCTGAGCGCCGAGCGGTCCGGCTTTTAGGAGTACCCAGCCAACAATCTGGAGCAGCAACTGGCGTCCAGGAACAGGTGAGAGAGGTAGAGGGCTGGCAGGGACTAGAAACTCGGCCTTACCTCTGTAGCGATACTTTAAGGCACAGGAGGTCCAGTCTGTTGTGTTAGAGTTCCCCCGTTTTGGGGGTTGGTGGGACCGACTGACACTGTGGATGTGCAGAAACTCCTGAACTCTGCCATGTGCTTTCCTGGAACCCCACAGGATAACTGCACCCTGCTTTGCTCTTCTGCTGCGAACCCTCCCCACCCACCCAGTGTTGCTCCGAGGCTGTCTGCGCAGTCCCAGGTCTGTGAGGCTCAGGACGCCCAGTCCCAGAGCCCCAGGCTACATGTCCATAGCACCCAGGGGTTCCGCTTTCATTTCTCTTCTTGAAGCATCTCAGAGCCTACGCTCCCCTCTCCCCGCCTACCAGGGGAGACCTGTGTTCTAGATTTGGCACTGACACTCCCCAGTTATCTTCCTATCTCCTAGAGCCTCAGTTTGACCTCCATAAAATAGGGTGATTTAAGGGTCCTCCCAGCCCCCAGTCCTGAGGTCCTTTACTCTGGACTCTTCTATCATGTGCTCCAGAACTTGGGGGAAGAAGCCAAGAGTGTAGCAATTCCAGAGGCTCCCTGGAGGAGGCGTTGACGGTTTCTCAACCGGATAAAGTTAGGTGGCATTAAGTTCTAGCCGTCTTATTTTAAGTGTGATCAGTTGAGTCTTGGTCACCCAGCCATACTTTTTGTTCCCTGCGTTTCTTTCTGTAAATGCCCTCAAGCTCAGCCCAGAAGAGAGTGGGGCATTCTGGGTATGGAGGTAAAAGGTTGGAGGGTGACCTGGGGAGCTGACAACGTGCATCTGCCTTTGGTGCTTGCTCCTGCAGGGAGAGCTCGATGCCCCCTCCCTGTGCCACCCCCCATGCTGCCCCTGTCCCGCTGGCTGAGATCTGTGGGTGTCTTCTTGCTGCCAGCCCCCTGCTGGGTGCCCCGGGAGAGGTGGCTGGGTTCCCTACGGCGGCCCTCCCTGGTGCATGGGTGCCCAGTCCTGGGGGCCTGGCACAGTGCCCGCTGCTGGTGCCAAGCGTGGACAGAGGAGCCTCGGTGAGTTTGGCGGGGTGAGGGGCCTTGGGGAGGGGAGCAGCTGATTAGGTTTCTGACTTGTCCTCCCTCTTGTCAGAGCATTTTACTCCTCCCTCAGAATGAATGGAGACCAGAAATTGGATGTTTATGCCCAAGAAAGGCAGGATTTCATCCAGCACTTCTCCCAGATTGTCAGGGTGCTGACTGAGGAGGACATTGGACACCCAGAGACAGGAGATGCTATTGCCCGACTCAAGGAGGTGAGGGGTTTACGACTTGAGAGAGTGAACCTTTGCACTCTCTGTGCATGTGTGGGATCCAGCTCTGGCTTTTGACAGGTATGAGAGCAGGCTTTTATCTGAGTGACTCTGGGTCCACTCTGGAGGGGGTGGGGCCTGGGCAGGTATATTTAGTCAGCTGATCAATCCTGCTTTATGGTTCTGCTGAGCCAGCCAGACTGCTTTGTATGGGGGTGGAGGGCCTTGAACCTGGTAAGTCTTTAGTTTTGTTGAGAAAGGGAATTAGGTATCCAGAAATCATAAGGTGCTACCTTGGCAGGGACCTGGGAGGAAGCAGTCTGAAGTGGGCCTGAGTGAAGCTAGTGTATCATCGGAAACCCCTGCTCTAGAACAGGAGCTACTGCTGGGATACTTAAGTTGCCTAATTCTTTTATTCTTTTGGAGTATCTAGTAATTCTTTTTGTAATGCTGTCTCATTTGTCTGAGGGGAACTAAGGAAAAGGAAGTCTGTCTACACTGGGATGGAGATTAAAAGGGAAGTCTTCCCAGTGAATTAGATCTGGTTGACAGCAGGGCAGCAGAAGGCACAGTGAGAAGCCCCAGCAGGAGGGGATGCCATTGGAGGAGTGGGGGGTAGGTTCCCCAACCTCGGTCCCCTCCAAGTTGTCCTCTGGCCAACTCTGTGGGTAGGGGGCTTGCCTTTAATAAAGTGAAAGAGGCTTTTCATTTGCAGATAGGTTGAACTGTGGGTTGGAGGAGGTGGCTGAGAAAGGAGGAATGGGCTGTGAAGGGGAAGTTAGGAGAATTGGGGATGGGGTGAAGGAGAGATGTGAGCACGCCAACCATTCCCATAGTGAAACCGCTAGGTGGTGTTTCTGGGGGCTCTGAGGAGCTCCAGTTCTTTATATCTCAGTGCAGAAAGAATTCAGCAAGAGGCAAAGTGATAGAAAAGAAGTGATTTATTAGAATAGAACGCTTGTGAGGCTTACAAGCCGGTGGGTGAGAGGGTGCCGCACCCCAAGAACTTCATGGGCTACAGTTTTATAATCAAAGGAAAAGCGGGGAGGAGGACAAGACCGCCTTCTTCCTCATTCTTGAGTAGACGTCACGCTTTCATCATCACCTCCTCCTCCGCGTTGGGCAGGGGAGTTTTCTTGTCCCTGCATGTTTAAGCCAGGACTGTCGTGGCACTATGGAACAATTATTTCAGGTCTCAATACAATGAGGGTCTTTTACATTGAAATGTCGCCTTTCCATAAATTGTTTTTTGTGTGTGCAGAGAGCATGTTCTAGGGGTCATTAACTGACTGAACTCACTGGGCAGGATGTGGGTCTCATGCCACTGTTGTTTTATTGTTTTGGGGCATGTCTCATGCTTCCGTTGCTGAGCAGGTCTGCTTGGTTTTGTGGTTAAGCAAACCTGCTTTCTTCGGTGATCATTAACTTACAGGGGTCTCCCATACTTTTTTTCTTTACTTACAGTCCTCTAGTGGGATTAATTATTTAATCACCTACTTTGTCCTTTTACTCTGTCCCTATCAGTAGCACGTACAGAGTTTTCGCTCATTTCAAGCCCTGTCCTGGGTTTGGGAGCAGATTTTAATCTCCAGTATGGAGCCTTTAAGTGTACTGAAGAAGACAATGCAGAGAGAGCCTGGGGACTGGAGAACTTCTAGCTGTGCTCCAGGATTTGGGAAGAAGCCGAGAGAAAAGCAATTCCAGAGGCTGCCTGAAGGGGTTGAGGAGGATAAAGTTAGGCCTCGTGGTTGGAAGTGGGAAGGGGCAAGGAGAACTCTCAGAATAGCTGCTCTGTAGACCCTGATGCCTTGTCCCTCTGCCCTTGCCCCCAGGTCCTGGAGTACAATGCCATCGGAGGCAAGTACCATCGGGGTTTGACAGTGCTGGTAGCGTTCCGGGAGCTGGTGGAGCCCAGGAAGCAGGATGCTGATAGTCTCCGGCGGGCCCTGACCGTGGGCTGGTGTGTGGAACTGGTAAGAGGGAGGGGGAAGGGCAGGAGAAGACGAGGTTTACTTAGAGTGGGGGTACCCTGGGTAGGATGGGGTGGGGCAAGGAGGGATGGGCCTGAAACTTGGTTTCTTGGTTGTTTGTGTTTCTGTGCCGCTAGTATGCTGCAGCCAGACTCAGTGAATTACTCCAAGGGTTAACAAATGTGGGGAAAGTCTTTTGTCAGTAGGTACATATTTCACCTGTAGACTTGCTGTGGGCCAGGGCCTTGGAACTGGCCATAAAGTTGTCAACTCTTTCCTCTGAGCAGAGGACAGCTGCAGAAGTAAGCTAGTTCTTCTAGAAGGTTATTCTGTGGCAAAGATTGAAAACTGGAAGCCCATTGGTAGTTTTCGAAAATATTTTAAAATTAAGGTCCCTAAATCTAACAAAGAAGAGATTTCACATAAAACACCAGATTTCTAGCATTACTTGGAAAATTGCTAGATCTGGGTCTAGAGTCCTATGTAGCAACAGTTGGCTGAAGTTGAATTGAGGCCACTTTCCCAAGACAGGACATGTGTGGGTCTGTCTTTATCTTGCTCCAATCCCCACATCTTCCTGTCTCCAAGCTCACTTGGCCCTTGAAGGTGTATGGTTTGCTGGCCTGGCCTAAAGTCTTCATTAGCGACAGGGGGACCAGGTTTGGGGGGGGGGGCGGTGCTAGGCCCTGAGGAGGGGGCCAGTGAGCCCAGGAGGGAAGACGCTCAGGGCTTGGCGAATGACAGGTGATTCTGGCCTGCGGAGAGGAGCAGCTGGCCCGAGGGAGGACGTGACGAGCTCAGAGTCGGCCACACCGCATTCTCGGTATGAGCAGATCTGGCAGAGCTGTCTGTCCTGCAGGTGTTGGAAATTCCAATCTGGAGCCTGTAAGAGATATGGGGCTGGAGAATAGGGATTTGCCTCCAAGGAGGTAGAAGGACGATGGCCTCACTGAGGACGAGGCCCCTGGTGAAGGGCCTCTGGTGCCCTTCTAGGGGTCGGGAGAGGCTGAGGAGCCCATAAACACAGAGGGCGGGCAAGGAGGGAAGGGCAGGAGGAGAGGGGCAGAGCTGTGGGGCGGAGGGAGGTGAGAGCGCGAGGGGCCAACAGCTCACCTGGTAGAATCGGGTGCTGTTAACCTCAGCCGCACTGGGTGCACCTGGGGGTGTTTTTCTCTTTTTCTTTTTTTTTCTTTTGGCCGTGCCATGCAGCTTGCGGGATCTTAGTTCCCTGACCAGGGATTGACCCCCAGGCCCTGGCAGTGAAAGCCCCGAGTCCTAACCACTGGACGACCAGGAAATTCCCATGTTTTCTTTTTTTAAAATAATTAATTAATTAATTAATTTTTGGCTGCGTTGGGTCTTCGTTGCTGCGTGGGCTTTCTCTAGTTGTGGCGAGCGGGGGCTGCTCTTTGTTGCAATGTGCGGGCTTCTCACTGCGGTGGCTTCTCTTTCTGCAGAGCCACGGTCTCTAGGCGCACGGGCTTCAGTAGTTGTGGCACGTGGGCTCATGGGCTCACTAGTTGTGGCTCGCAGGCTCTAGAGCACAGGCTCAGTAGTTGTGGCGCACAGGCTTAGCTGCTCCGTGGCATGTGGGGTCTTCCTGGACCAGGGCTCGAACCTGTGTCCCCTGCATTGGCAGGCGGATTCTTAACCACTGCACCACCAGGGAAGTCCCCCCCCCCCCCCCCCCCCCGCCGCCCCGTGTTTTCTTAAACGCAGCTGTACTGCTGTCACTTCCCCAAGATTCCATTTGAGCTGTCCACCATTGTTTTGGATGATTTTTGTTATAATTTCTGCTTCTATCTTCCTTTCACTTCTACCTCATCTCCTTCAACCTCTTATTTTTCTATTTCAGCATTTACTTCCTAAAAATGAGGACATTTGCCTATGTAACCACAATACTGTTATCACATCTTTGGGCTGCTATAACAAAATACCACAGACTGGGTAACTTATAAACAACAGAAGTTTATATCTCACAGCTCTGAAGGCTGGAAGGTCCAAGATCAAGGCACCAGCATGGTCGGCTGAGGGCTTTCTTCCTGGTTCATAGCCAGCATCTCCTTGCTATGTCCTCAGGTGGAAGGGGCAAGGGAGCTCTGCGGGGTCTCTTTCATAACGGCACTAATCCCTTTCACAAGGCTTCCACTCTCATGACCTAAGCACCTCCCAAAGGGTCCACCTTCTAATACCATCATCTTTGAAGGTTAGGATTTCAACATACGAATTTTGGTGGGGGACACATTCAGATCATAGCAACATCCAAGATATTTAACATTGGTACTAAAATATTATCTAATGTATATTCCATATTTAAATACTTGTAATTCCCCCCCAATTGTCCACTATAGGTTTTTTTTTCTTTTTTTTTTTTTTAACATCTAGGATCCAAGCAGGAGTAATGTATTGCATTTGGTAGTTTTTCTCCAGTCTTTAGAATACTTCCCCTATCACAATTAACTTTTTTTAAAGTCCAGGCCAATTATTTGGTAGAGTATCTCACAATCCAGCCTGATTAATATCATGAGGAAATAATCAGGGTAAACATTTTGGTAAGGATGCTACATAGGTAATGTGGTGTATTTCCCGTTACTTCCCACTATAGCACATACCTGGGAAGATGACTAAAAAAACTCAACCCGGTACTGTGGTACCATCCCTATAGATTTAAAGTTCTCCTAACAAATAGAAAGTGCAGTTGGGGGGCAGAGAAGATTGAGGGAGGCCACAGAATGAATGCCCTTTGGAGACAATCTTGGTTGAGTGGTGCTGGTTGAAACCAGATGGCCCTTGTAATCACTCAGGGGAGGCAGCGGACCTGTGGCTTCAGGGGAACAATGCCACTCCAAATAAACACATTGTAGATAAAACGTGTGCCCCCAATGTGGAAAACCCAGGTCCCAACCCAGGGCGAAGTCAGAGGTCAAGATGCAGATGGATGCCTCCTTCCCCAGGGACTTTGCCTGGCACAAGAGTGGCAATCGCCATAACCCTTTCTGCACTGCCCACACATGAGCTGGTGGGTGGTGTTGGGCACTTCCTGTGAGCAATGCAGATCCACTAGAGCACATGCAGGGATCAGGGTGGGGTGAAGGTTTAAAAACTGTATCTTCGGGGAATTCCTGGCGGTCCAGTGGTTAGGACTCGGCGCTTTCACTGCTGAGGGCCCAGGTTCAGTCCCTGGTCAGGGAACTAAGATCCCGCAAGCCACGTGGTGCAGCCAAAAAAACCAGAGAAAACAAAAACCATGTCTTCAAAAGCTGTTTGAAGGAGCCGGAATGTGTAGCCTGACTGCAGGAAGTATCCTGGGGGACGTTACAGTGCTTCATTCTCTCATTTATTTCTTAGACAAACATTTATGACACACCCACTCTGGGACCATGCTGTGCTGGGCTCTGGGAATGCCAGGGGGACAAACACATTGCCCTGCCTCCAAGGAGTTCACAGTCCTGTGGGGAACCAGCACGTTTGGGTACCTTCAAGTAGGCTGGCACTCAGAAGAGTAAGCCCTTTGATGATGTTTAAGACCCATGGGTGAAAGTTACCAGAAGTCAGACTTCAGTTCCATCCTATTAGACCTGCGCTCCCAAATGAGCTCCCTGAGGTGGGGTTTTGTTCCTGGTCACTGGAGTAGGTAAGCAGAGTGCCCGGGGAGGACACAGGAACAGCCTTTTTTGTTCCAGAAGTCATGTAAAGTCAAATTGCCTGAAGAAATCTTACTTGAAGCATTCACTGAAGTTTTTGGCGAGAGAGTACAGTATATGAAGATGTTTCATCATCTCCCTGATACCAGGGATTGTCTAGGGCTGCTTGTCTGGAGATGTCAGAGATCTGTTGTGTCTCTTACTTTGAAAACAACGGAGTTTTTGTCCCTTTTTATAGTTTGGAAGCCTGAGCCAAAGAAGTCATGTAACTTTCCGAAGTCCCACAGCACAGATGAAAAGTCCTTGGTGGACTTCCCTGGTGGTTCAGTGGTTAAGACTCCGCGCTCCCAGTGCAGGGGCACGGGTTCAGTCCCTGGTTGGCGAACTAAGATACCACATGCCACATAGTGTGGCAAAAAAAAAAAAAAAAAAAAAGTCCTCGGCTTCCTCATCCTGACCTTCCTTCCCAGCTCAGTGATTCTCAAAAGCAGCAGCTCTGTTGCTGGTAGAAGGAACAGTAATAAGGAGCCCTGGGGCTCTTACTCCACTTTTCGTTCTCGTAGCTCCAAGCCTTCTTCGTGGTGTCAGACGACATCATGGATTCCTCCCTCACCCGACGGGGCCAGATCTGCTGGTATCAGAAGGTAAAGTGGGCGGGAAGGTAGCGGTGGGCATGGGAACAGGCCACAGGGAGATGGTCACGTGGAACCTATGGAGGTGTTCAGAGTTACAGGTTCTTGGTATGAGTCTAGGCCAAAGACTGATTGCTTGTTTTTCTGTGTCCTTGACAGCCAGGCATAGGTTTGGATGCAATCAATGATGCTTTCCTTCTGGAAGCATGTGTCTACCGCCTGCTGAAGTTCTACTGCCGGGAGCAGCCCTATTATATGAACCTGATCGAGCTCTTCCTGCAGGTGTGCTGCAGACCAGGGCTCAGTGCCCAGAGGCTGCCCACAGTAGCCTTGGCCTCTGTAGGACATTCTCGTCTAGCTTGTTTCGGGACAAAGGAGATACCTCGGTTTGCCTGGATGGGGAAATAATTGAGGAAGGGAATTGGGGAGGGTGGTGGTGGCGAGAGGGGCTTTTGTGTCTCTGTGACTGAGGAGTGGGAAGGGACTGTGTGTGTGACTGGATGGGCCTTGAGTCTTGGGCCCCTCTCTCCCTCCTGCTGTCTTTCTGACTGCCCAGGTGTCAACTGGTATGGGATGTAGGGCCCAAGATTTCAGGGTTCTCCAGCCCTGGAGAAAGCCCAGGTCATGGGCCATTTTCCTCTTCCTTAGAGTTCTTATCAGACTGAGATCGGACAGACCCTGGACCTCATCACGGCCCCCCAGGGCAATGTAGATCTTGGCAGATTCACTGAAAAGAGGTGAGGGACAATGGAACCCATATCTGGACAGTGAGGGAGGGCTGGGGCAGGGGCATTATCCTTCTGAGGAGTTTATCTTCTCCCTGTACTCAGGTACAAATCTATTGTCAAGTACAAGACGGCTTTCTACTCCTTTTACCTTCCTGTAGCTGCTGCTATGTATATGGTGAGTGAGCCTCCCCACCCTCGCTGCCCTGCTCATGTGGGCTTTTGGATAGGAGGCCACAGGGCAGACAACTTTGGACAATCTGGTGCCCCCACTGAATGGCTGTGTGATCTTGAGCAAGTTACTTAATCTCTCTGAGTCTGTTTCCTCAGCTGTAAGATGAGGATAAAAATCCCCACCCATCGGACTACTGTAAAAATTAACTGAGTGGCTAATATGAATGTGGATGGCCCATCAAGGGGGAACAATAAATCCTCCATCTGAGTACGGATAGGAGTGGGGAGGATATAATTCAGGCTGAGAGGGAGGAGACTGGATTCGGAGGCGGTCAGTGGGATTAACTGTCTATGCTGACCTTCTCCAAGTTTCCTTTTCATCCTGAAAGAATTTGGAAATGGCAAAAAGATTAGGAAGAAGGATCAGAGTGACTCAGGGACTGAGCCTTGTGAGAGAAGAGATAGTCTGAGGGCCTCCAGAATGGACTCACCTCTGCTATGACTCGCAGGAAGACCTAGCTAAAATAAGTGGGATAGGGGCTGGGCCATCAGTAAGGACTTCCTAGATCAGGGAAGCCAGGGATGTCTGAAAGGAGAGGAGAGAAGATTTGGGGGCTGCACTGGGGCAAGACCTCGTGGAATGAAGCGGCCAGGAAGATGAAGGCACCTCTGGTGTATGGCTTGTTAATCCCCTTTTCACTGTAGGCGGGCATTGACGGGGAGAAGGAGCATGCCAATGCCAAGAAGATCCTGCTGGAGATGGGAGAGTTCTTTCAGATTCAGGTAGGAAGGCATGAGGCACTGGCAGAGAAAAGGCTCCAACTTTCCTCCTTCCCTGCCTTGGTGCCTCTTCATTCCTCCTTTTCTGCACCCGCCCCCACCCAGGATGATTACCTTGATCTCTTTGGGGATCCCAGTGTGACGGGCAAGATCGGCACTGACATCCAGGACAACAAGTGCAGCTGGCTGGTGGTTCAGTGTCTGCAACGGGCCTCTCCGGAACAGCGCCAGATCCTGCAGGTGCCTGAGAGAGGGCTGTGGATCCCTGAGCTGCTGAAAAAGGGGATAGAGCAGTGGTTCTTCAGTGGGGGTGATTTTGCACCCCCCCCAGAGGACGTTTGGCAGTGTCGGGAGACATTTTTTTGTTGTCATAACTTGGTGTGTGTGCATGTACCACAGGTATCTCTAGTGCGTAGAGGCCAGAGATGCTGCCAGACATCTTACAACGCATACAGTAGCTTTCCACACAAAGTATTATCCAGTCCAAAATTTCACATGTGCCAAGGGTTGAGAAACCCTGGGCTAGAGGAGACTGAGGCCTGAGCCACTGTCTGAGCATTTGGGATGGGGAGGGGGAGGTTCAAGATCTTAGATACTAAGAGACACTTGAAACTGGAGGCAGGAATGGAGTGAATGGCATTGGAGATGTTCTGGAATATCTGGATGGGGGGAGGAGAGTGGACCTGGAGGTGCTGGGGGGAGATTAATCCCATTTTCCTGCCTCCAATCCTTCAGGAGAACTATGGGCAGAAGGAGGCCGAGAAGGTGGCCCGGGTAAAGGCGCTATACGAGGAGATGAATCTTCGGGCTGTGTTCACGCAGTACGAGGAGCACAGTTACAGCCGCATTATGGGTCTCATTGAGCAGTATGCTGCGCCCCTGCCCCCAGCCATCTTCCTGGGGCTAGCAGACAAGATCTACAAGCGGAAAAAGTGACTTAGAGACTGTGAAGGTGGAGAGGGGAGGCTCTCAATAAATTGTTGTCTAACCTGTGGTTCTTCTGTTCCTGCTTGTGCCAGCCAGGGGCGCAGCTCTGTCCAGAATGGTCAGGGTCGGGGGCAGCTGCATGGAAGCGAGGACCTCGGGCCTTGGCTTCAGGACCCTCTTGGGAGTGAAAGCTTAGGACGCATCAAAAGCCATTGAGCCGGGCCTGGGTGGGTGACACAGGCAAGACGTCAAGCGCTGGGGGCTGGGTCTGAGTCACGCCACGCCCATGCGTGAAGGGGCGCGGCTGCGCAGCGCTGGCAGCCGGTTGTCCCAGCCCCCCTCCCCTCCAGTCTGTGCGGGCCGGGCGGGGACCCGAGCTGCGAAGGAGCAGACGCTGGAGCAATTGCAGGAGGACCCTGGTGAGGATGGCTCGTCCTGTGGGTGTGGATGGACGGATTGGGCACGCGGGGTGGGGCAAGAGAGGTTAGCGGTAAAAAATGAATAGAGAAGGGGTGGGGTGGTAGCTGGATGATAGAGACAAGTGCGGAGAGAATGGATAGACGCGCTGGTTTTCGGAGCAGGGTGAACGTGCACCGTGGCTGGAGGCCGGAGCTCGGGGTCTGTGCCGGCTGGCCTGCCAGGCGGAGTTGACATGATGACGGCTGCTCCGTCCTTTCCCCCACGCCCGCCCCTTTCTTGCATCAACCAGCCAGACGAGCCTCCCCACCACCCAAATTCAGAGCATCTGGGCGGGGCGTCCCTTGACCCCTTCCCTTGGGAGTGAGGGGCAGGCTGGGGAGCAGGGCCAGATTGCAGCAGAGAGGACCCGGAGTCCATTCTGGGCCCCATTCTTTTACAAGCCCCCGCACCTCCAAGGAGATCGAGAGCGCAGCCGCATGCTCTGACCCTCCCCGCCCCATTCCCGGGGGGTTACTTTCGACTCCACCTGCAAACACTGCAGCGGAAACTAATGGCCAGTCGATGTCTATTTGCATCTCATTTAAATATTGCCCAAGGCGCCTTTCCAGGCCTGCCCCAGCCGTCAGTCACCTCCGTGTCCTTCCCGCGGCCCGCTCCCTCACTGGCTGGGTTTCACCATCCCTGTCTTCTAGGGCTGCAGCTGCGGTTGCCAGGTAGGTGGATGTGAGAGGCCTGCTCCTCCTCATTCTCGAGGCCACCCCGTCGCCGCTGGCACCATGCTGTCCCCTCAGAGGGCTTTACTCTGCAACCTCAACCACATCCACCTCCAGCATGTCTCTCTGGGCCTGCACTTGTCCCGCCGTCCGGAGCTTCGGGAGGGGCCCTTGAGCACATCCCCTCCCCCAGGGGACACTGGGGGCAAGGAGAGCCAGGGCCCCTGCAGCGGGACCTTGGTGGACGCCAATTCCAACAGCCCAGCCGTTCCCTGCCGATGTTGCCAGGAGCATGGGCCAGGCCTAGAAAACCGGCAGGACCCAGCACAGGACGAAGAGGGGGTTGCCTCTCCCTCGGACCCAGCTTGCTCCTCCTCTCTCAGCTCCTGCTCAGATCTTAGCCCTGATGAGTCCCCCATCTCGGTCTACTCCAGGGACCTCCCTGGCAATGAGGATGTCCACCCTCAGCCCAGCATCATTCCTCTGGAGCAAGGCTCCCCACTGCCTTCTGCAGCTCCAGGCGCCTGCTCCCCAGACAGCTTTTGTTGCTCTCCTGATTCCTGCTCTGAAGCTTCCTCTCCACCTGGCCCTGGCCTGGACTCCAACTGCAATGCCCTGACCACCTGCCAGGACCTGCCTTCCCCAGGACTAGAGGAAGAGGATGAGGCTGAGGAGCAGGACCTCCCTACCTCTGACCTCCTAGAGGCTTATGATGGGAAAATCGATGCTGGGAAAACCGAACCCAGTTGGAAAATCAACCCCATTTGGAAAATTGACAAAGAGGAAACTGAAGCTGGCTGGAAAATCACTGAGAACAATAACTCTGATTGGAAAGTAAATGGGAATTCTAATTCTAGCTGGAAAACTGAACCTGGAAAATTCGACTCCGGTTGGAAGACCAATACAGGAATAACTGATACTGGCTCCAAAACAGATGCAGGGAAAACTGATGGGGGATGGAGAAGTGACGTCATCAAGGAGCCGGTGCCCCATCGGACAATCACATCCTTCCACGAGCTGGCCCAGAAGCGCAAGCGGGGCCCAGGGCTGCCCCTCGTGCCGCAGGCCAAGAAAGACCGCAGTGACTGGCTCATCGTCTTCTCGCCAGACACCGAGCTGCCCCCCACGGGGTCGCTCGGTGGCTCCCCGGCGCCTCCCCGGGAAGTCACCACCTTCAAGGAACTCAGGTCCCGAAGCCGGGCCCCGCCCCCGCCAGTCCCGCCCCGAGACCCCCCAGCTGGCTGGGCCTTGGTCCCGCCCCGGCCCACACCTCCACCCGTCCCTCCCCGGAGGAAGAAGAACCGACCTGGGCTGCAGCCCATAGTAGAGGGGCAGCCCGAAGAGGGCAGGGCGGGGAGCCCAGCTGCTGGTGAGGAGGCCCCAGCCGCAAAGGAGCCGGAGGAGCCAGGCCCGCAGGCCGGCGTTGAGGGTAAGAGGCCACAGGAGGTAGCGAGAGGAGGGCTGGGCTTTGGCCTCGCCCACACCTCCAAAGCTTCCAACCCGACCCCCTGTCTCCCCTCCATTCTGTGTCACCCATCCTTCCCGTCCCCTTCTACCAGGGAGCGCTCAGGGAAAGGGAAACTGGGTGGGTCCTTGGGTTACGGGACTAACTCTTTGCTCCCTCTTTCTCCCGCCCCTCCTTGCCTGGCTGCCCATCCCGCTGGCCTCCTTCCCCTCCGCACCTGCCCCGCCAATCCCGCCTGCAGCCGGTCCCCTCCTGCTCCCTCGGCCTCTGGTTTTCCGGTTCTCGGCTGACGGGCGCCCCCTGTTGGAGGGTGGGGGCGCGGCCGCAGCTGGGTCTCTGCTCCTGGCGCCTCTGGCCGGCTGGCCCGGCGCTGGGCTGCGGCTACTGGGGGCGCCGAGTCCCCCAGAGGAGCAGCTGCTGCCTGTCCGCCTGTCCCCGGTGGGGGCCTATTCGCCTCCGGCTAGGGGGGACCTGCCTTGCCTGGCCAGCCCTGAACTGGCACTGCTGCTGTCCCCGCTCTTTCCCAGAAGTAGCACCTTCCCCGCCGCGGCTTCCCCACTCCGCCAGGTACCCGCCCCCCCGCTGCCACGGCCACCTCGTCCGCCGAAGGCCCCTCGCTGGACCAGGAGCCCACCGCCTCCTCCCAGGCTACGTAAGACGGACCCGGGCCAGCCCCGCGGGCCACGCCTCAGGCGGGGCTGCCCCGCCCACTCCAAAGCCCCACCCATCCTCGCCCAGACCGATTTTTTAGTTTTTTTCCGGGGTTACCCGTCTGGGTCCTGCCCTTCAACCTGGGCGGATTCTAAGTTCATTGTTACTTCGGAGTCTGGCCCTGCTGGCTCCCTGTGCTGGGCGAAGGTTGCTGCTTTCCCGGCTGCGTGGCCCGGCCACTCTCCCTCGAGGCCCGGGCATAGTGGATACGGGCTTAGCAGGCTTCCATGCGTTTAAGGGGGTCCCAGCAAGTCCATTGGTAAGGACCTTGGGTCACACCCTCTGTGGAATTCCCTGGCCAGTGCAGTTCGAGCCTGATCCCCACCTTGTTCGGGAAGGGTAGAGGGTGAAGTTCGCTGAGCTCATTGGCCGAAGGGGTTCTGGTCACTCCTTCTCCATGGGGCCAGCCCCACGTGGGCTGCAGCGGGCGCCCTCCTCCGAGATGCTGGCGCAGGACCCCGGTTTCCCCTTTCCGGCGCCTTCCAGCCTCCCAATCCTTGGGTCTCCTCTCCCCCTGTCTCTCCTCCCTTTCCCGTCTGTCTGTCTTTCCATTGGTCCAGGCTCCCCACGTGCTCCTTGGGTCCCTGCGGACCTGACGAGGGCCCCGGGCGGCGGGCACAAGGCTGCCCCTCCCTTCCCTCGGCCTGTCATCTCCCGCCTTACAGGCCCCAGCCTGGCAGGCGGGTGGTGAGCGCGGCTGCCCCACGTCGGGACTTCCGGGATCGAGGAGGTGGGAGCTGGGCCGTGAGGAAGGGAAATAGGAACCGGGAAGTGGGGAGCAGGAGGTCAGTGCTGAGATAGGTGTAGGATTTCACTCTGGGAGCCCGGGTTGAGCTGCCCTATGCTCCACCCAGCCCTGTGCTCCCTTTCCCAAGACTTCAAGGGCAGGAATGCTGCAGACCCGCAGGAGGTGACCTGTGCGGAAGCCTGGAGTCCTTGGGGTAACCCCTGGTAAGTGTCACTGCCTTCTTCTTCCCTTACCCCAGTCCGTAGTTCCTGGTCGTTCACCGGCGTCCCCCGGGACCAGCGACTGTGGATGGCAGAAGCCCAGAGTGGGACTGGCCAGCTGCAGGAGCAGAAAAAAGGTAGGACACCCTGACTTTTGACCCTTGGCTTGGGAATCAACTTCCCCTCGCTTAGGCCTTCCTCTCTCAGGGTCAAATTGTGTAAACCGGGCTCTCCAAGTCCCTTGGGGTTTGCCTAGGGAGAGACGGGGGGCTTTGACGCTTCTTCCTTTCCCTGGCCCCCAACCCAGGTCTCCTGATAGCCGTCAGCGCTTCAGTGGATAAAATCATCTCACACTTTGGGGCCGCCCGGAACTTAGTGCAGAAGGTGAAGGTGCCTGTGGGAAGGGCGTTGGGGTTGAGGAGGTGAATGTAGCTCTGAGGCGCAGGAACAGTCGGCGGGGAGAAGGCTGGAGGTATCTCTGGACCCATGCCCATTGCACTGCCTCCAGGCCCAGTTGGGGGATAGCCGTCTGAGCCCAGATGTGGGGCACCTCGTGCTGACCACCCTTTGTCCGGCCCTCCATGCCCTGGTGGCCGACGGGCTGAAGCCTTTCCGGAAAGACCTCATCACTGGGCAGCGCCGGAGCAGCCCCTGGAGCGTGGTGGAGGCGTCTGTGAAGCCAGGTGAAGGGGGGAGAGTGTGGGGCTGGGCGGGCGGGGGCAGGGACTGGGCCTGGCTGACTGCGCCCTGTGTCCTCAGGCTCCAGCGCCCGTTCCCTGGCAACCCTGTATGGCCAGGTGAGCCGTCTAGCCCTGCTAAGAAGCAGCCGTAGCCGCTTCCACGCCTTCATCCTGGGCCTCCTCAAGTGAGTGGCCTTCTTTCTGGCATCCCTCCCACGGCCTGGGGACGACAGGAGTGTCATGGGTGGGACACATGGTGGGTGCCCCATGTCCCCAGAGAAGGCCTTCCCTCTTCCAATCTCATCTCCCATCCTCCACCCACAGGGGGCTGGAGTCCTCCACCTCCTTGAACTTCTGTTCCCTCCTCTCTCCCCCAGCACTAAGCAGTTGGAGCTGTGGTTTTCCAGTCTCCAGGAAGATGCAGGTCAGAGGCTCAGATGGGAGAGGATGGGGGTGCTAGGCTGGGGCCGGTGGGGGAAGGGATCTCTTCTGTTGGTTCCCCGTGGTGCCAGATCTTACTACTCTCCTGCTTAAAACTCTTTCAAGGAGTCTTATTGTCCATAGGAGGAACGACCCAAATCCTCACTGTAACCTCCAAAGTCTTGGTTATCTGGCCTCTGCCTTCTTCTGCTCGCTGCCTTCAGGTCTGGGGCTTTCCCTGGTCCTGTGACAGTCTTCCTTTCCTGTTCTTTCTGCCCCAGGGCCCTATTTTTACTGTCCCTCCACCTAGAATAGGGCTTCCTGCCCCTCCTGCCTCCTCATTAACTTTCATTTATCCTTTGGGTCCTTCTTCAGCGAGGCTCCACCCCCACCTCAGACTAGGCTTACTCGCCCCCACTCCCCACCCCGCCCGCCCATTTTGCTCCCATGGCTCTCAAGTCCTCCTTTTCGTTATATATTTGTCACCACACGTTCTACGTGCGTCTCCCTCTCTAGGCCATGGTTCCACACAGGCGGGGATGTGGCAGCTCTGCACCCCTCCGTGTCCCCCTCTCTCTGCCCCAGTGCCCAGCATAGGAAGAGGCCTGGGAGGATGTTTGCTGATTGGTGGGCTGATGCTCTGGACTAGGCCCAGAGCAGGGGCTGATGTTAGCCTGTTCTTTCCCAGGCCTGCTGTCCCTCCTGTACCTGCCCACCGGCTTCTTCTCCCTGGCCCGGGGCGGCTGCCCCTCCTTGTCCACGGAGCTGCTGCTCCTGCTGCAGCCGTTGTCGGTGCTCACCTTCCACCTGGACCTGCTTTTTGAGCACCACCACCACCTGCCCCTGGGCCTGCCTCAGGCCCCTGATCCCCCAGGCTCGCCTCCAGCCCTGCAGCAGACTGTGCAAGCCATGCTGCACTGGGGGGGTCGGCTGGCCCAGAGCCTCCGGGGGGCTTCTGGGGAGACCCCTCCAGGCCCTTCAGCCTCCTCAAGCCCTCCTACCCCAGGTAGTTGGTGGGAGCAGCTGACCCAGGCTTCCCGGGTCTACGCCTCTGGCGGCACCGAGGGCTTCCCTCTTCCCCGGTGGGGATCGAGGCATCACAGGACTGCAACTGAGGTCACACAGGAGAGGTCCCTGCCCGCAGAGGAAGCTGCACCAGGCAGAGGCGTATGGCTGGGGAGACTGTTTGGAGTGCCTGCGGGCCTCACAGAAACTGAGAGTGGAGCCCCAAAGTCCAGGTAATGGGGTCCCTGGTCCTCTCCATGACCTCTGACCTCCTCTCAGAGCCCTCAGTCACCCCAATTTGTTTTTTTTTTTTGGCCGCGCCACGCGGGTTGTGGGATCTTAGTTCTTGGACCAGGGATTGAGAACCCGGGCCCCAGCAGTGAAAGTGCCGAGTCCTAACCACTGGACCGCCAGGGAACTCCCTCAGTCACCCCAATTTGAAACTCGGTAGGGATCCTTTAGGTCAGAGGTTGACAGTCTGGCTTTTCTATAGCCCTGAAATAAAAATGGTTATATTCTTAAGTCATTAAGTTTTAACAGTTATGTAAATACCTGCATAATATTGTCCATTTTGCCTCCTGGCCCTCAAAGCCAAGAATACTTTCTGGCCCTTTAGAAAAAAAAAAAAATTGCCAACTCCTGCTCTAGGTTTTGACCATTGGTAGCTCTTTAATGGCTTCAGGTACTCTCTAGTGACCCTCTGGATCTAAGCCTGCTGGTTCCATAGGTCCCTTTGTGGTTTTTGGTGTTGTAGACGTTCGTTGTCACCTCCCTAGTCACCCTAAAGGTAACTGTCCCACAACTGCCACTCTGCCGTCAGCAGTGACCAACTCCTGACCTCTTTTGAACCACAGTTGCGTCCCTCAGCCTCTTCCTCCCTCCAAAGTCCTGGGTACTTGGGTTCTTTTTATGGAGGTGGGGTGACCTCTGTGACCCTGCATCCTTTCCTCCAGGAGACCATCCAGCTGGCTGCCCCCGACAGTGAGTGTGTTGGCTCTGGTGAAGCGGGGGGCACCTCCCGAGACTCCCTCTTCTCCTAAGGAACTTGAGGTCTCGGCACCCAGCACAGCGCAGACCCACAGGTAAGGAGGGTCGGGGAGAAAGCGGTGTGCGTGTTATACCTATGTGTTTCTCTGTCTTCACAGAGTGGATGGGAGGCGGTGTAAACGGCCTTGGGCTGTAAAGTCAGGCAGTGCTTGGTTTGCGTTGCATCTTTGCTATTTATTATTGGTGAGACACTAATTTCTCTGAACCTTAGTTTCTTTCTCTGTTAAAAGAGGATAATTTATACTTTTGTTATGGTTGTCCTGAAGACTAAACGTGATTTTATTCAATATAAAAGCATTTGGCACACAGAAGGTGCCCAGTTAGTGGTAACTTTTATTACTGTATGTGTATACGAACGCACACGTGTGTCCACTGTGGCACTGTTCTTCTCTTTAGTGGGGTCTTCTAATTTGGTACGAGGGGCTGCGTTGACTTTAGGGTCTGGCTTCGGTTCTCTCAATCCATTGAATTAGGCTTCTTGATTTTCCATTCAAGTACTTTTCAAGTACTTACTATGTGCTTAGCATTATGCTGGGGGAGGGAATGCAAAGGAAAACCTGTTGGAGTCCCTGCCCACAAGGAGCTTGTATTCCAGTGGGGATACCAGTGAATAAATGAGCATTTACAATTCTGTGTGGGTAAGACTCTAGGAAAGGAAGACTGAGTCCCATGGAGCCATAGAGACAGGGCTTCTTCCCCAGGTCTGGGGACTCAGAGAAGGCCTAGTGATGGTGTGGGGTGTGCATCTGAAGGAACAGGATGCAAAGGTGGAGAAGCCCAGGTGTGGTAAGTGAGGAACTATGAGTACATGAGTAGTTGTGGCTGGAGTGGAGGATGCTGGCAGCGGTGTTAGGGAGGTTGATGGCTTCAGTAGGCCAGCTAAGAAACCTGGACATCACTCCAAGGCAGTGGGAGCCATTGAAGGGTCTTAAGCCTGGTGATGATAGGCTTGCTTGTTTTAAGTTTTAGACTTAAACAGCTCTCTGCTGTTTGGAGAATGGAGCTGGAGAGGGTTGTCAAGATTCAGGCACACCAGTTAGATCATATGCCAGTGGTCCAGAGAAAAAGTATAGAGGCCTAAATGAGGACAATGGCAGTGGGGTTGAAAAGAAAGATAAATGGAGTGGTGGGAGATACAAACACCAAACAGGTTTTGGTGATCGATTGGATGTAAAGACTGAGACAGCCTGGTTTTTGCCAGGAGCAACTGGGTGGAAGGTGATGCCATTTACCACTATGGGGGACACAAGGGGACGGGTTTGGAGGGTTAAGATGAGTCATTTAGTTTGCATATGTTGAATTTGAAGCACCAGAGAAGTGCAAATTGCGTCAAATAAGCAGCTAAAGAGTGGGTTTGGAGCTCAGGAGAGGGCTGGGGGCCCAAATAGAATCAACATGTTGATAGATGGTCCCCATGTCTCTTCCAGAGCCCAACTGATGTTTACTGAGCTGAACCAACAGGGACATACCATACAGTGGGAAGGTGAGGCTGGGGACAGCTGGGCACCCCTGCCTCACTTCATCCCAGCATCTCCCTCTGGCTCCTCACAGGGCAGTTCGAGCTCTCTGTGACCACAATGCTGCAGGACCTGACCAGCTGAGCTTCCGGCATGGGGAAGTGCTGCGTGTCATCGCCACTGTGGATGAGGACTGGCTCCGCTGTGGGAAGGATGGAGTGGAGGGGCTGGTGCCTGTGGGGTACACCTCTCTTGTTCTCTAGGCCTAGGACCTTTTCCTTTCCTGCACCTCTCTCCCTCCTGTCACCTGGGAATGGAATGGCCTGTGAACACTCCCCCATGTAAACTGATCATCCCCAAAGTACTTTCCCTGTCTGCAAAATGACACTTTCCTCCCACATCCATTTCTGCTAACATGTAAAATAAACTTTCCTCCTTCCCTCCCATACCCATCTATAAGGTGAAATCTGCTCTTCTTCCAAATGTATAAAAAGGCATTTCCCTCCATGCAATCTCTTTCCTCTTTCCAATCTGCAGAAGGGAATAGCTCCCTATCTGCAAAATGGAAATCTAGACCCCCTCTATCTTCTTCATCTGTAAGTGGACTGTGCCAGTATAGTATATGCCTCAGTTTCCAAGACTAGAAGGGCCGCTCGGCTTCTTCCTGTGTATGGAACCTTTCCTCACTTCACCCATCCCATGTTGCCTGTATTTATGATATACTCATGCTGTACTAGGTGCTGAAGTCTGGACACCCCTGGCGGGTGGGCCTGTGGTGTTGGTCTGCCTTCTTCTTCCTTTGTCCCAATAAAGAGTGGGAGTTGAACGTGTCTGTCACTGTCGGTTTCAGGACATAGGCTAGGGGGGAGGGGGGAGGCCATGTTATGGGGAGCCCAAAGGAGATGCTTCCTTCCTAGCCCAGGTCCAGTTCTTTCTGTTCCCTTAGGAATGGTGAAGTAGCCCCCGATTGGTGCCTGACTTGCAGGAAGTGCCTCTCTAGCCTGAGACTTGATTGCTTTGCTTGGTGAGACTGATATGGTAAGAGCCTGAGGAGATATGGGAGAGTTGGGAAGACTTAGTCCATTAAATTGTACTTATCAGATTCCTATCTGAGGTGATGGGAAGGATTAAAAGGTTTTAAGAAGGGACACATTTTTTTCTATTTAATATCACCATTCTGTGGTGCTATAATTTTAGGAAGCATAATAACTTGACATCTATTACTTTGTTAGGAGTTAATGAGTTTCAGGCTTTTGACATGAGAATAGCTAAATGCTCTAGAGCTTGGAGGATGGGGCTGGAAATCACTGTAAATGATTGCCTAGAGGAGAATCACTAAAAGGTTAGAAGAATAGAAAGCTATAATTATAACCAGGCAACAGGAAAGTTAGGGAGAAGCTGAGAACTATGAGGTGAAACGGAGGAAAGAAATTTTAAGTTTTCCTTCATCTTTGGGAACTTGGTTAAGAGCACAATGGGCTGGTGTTAGGAGAAAGGACTTGAGGAAATAAAAATCTTAGATCCGAAGCTTTGGAAATACTCAGGGGCAGGGTTGGTTAGAATCAGATGTCTCATACTTTTGCCATTTTCTAAGATTTAATGCTCCCCATTCCTGGCCAATTTATGTTATTCATCTGCTCCTTGCTTTAATTTTGCTTTTTGTGTTTGGCGGCCCTCTCAGTTTGGACCTCAGTTTGCATTTCAGGTGTTTTCTAGGGTGATGTTTTTCAAACTGGATTCTGAGAGCCTCTGGGAATTCATAGTTAATATTCTTAAGAGCGGGAGTACTCAAGTTTATGATGCTTCTTCAATTGCAAATTACTACTGCAAAAGAAGTTTTAATTTATAAAAGAGTAGATATAAAAGATGACTTTGGGACCAATATTTCTTAAAGTGAGATCTACAGAGTAATCTTTGTGGGGGGGCATGATTCTAAAGTTTCAGAAATCCTTTACTGATATAGAGCTTTCATTTCCTGTGATTCAACCTGCCCTCTCCTTTTCCTGACTCCTATCCCTATGTGCCTGGTTTTATAGTGGGTAATCCTCAAAAGTGGGAGGGGTTCTAGAACAATACTGTCAGAGCATCAGTGAGATACGGTGATATTGGCAGTTGGAGCCTAACGGTTCTCAAGTAACAGAACAGGGGACCTCCTTGCAGGACATCTTGAGATAGGACAAACATTGATATGAAATTAGTTTTGTACTATTATCATTACATATTATCTAGAATAGAACAGCTCTAAGTAGGTATTAAAGGGATATTAAAGGTTAAAAAAATTAAAGATTAAAAAAACTTAACTACTAATGTATTGTTTTTGCAGCCATGAATAGACTATTGGGTAATAGTGGGATGAACCCCAAGTTGTTGTAGGAGTGGAGATTGAGCTCTTGCAGTCAACTGTCTTGATGCTTCTGTGCAACTATATTCTAGCTGACTCAAAGCCTAAATGTCTGACTCCTGTCTGGGGCAAGATTTTGTTAGGTCTTTCGGTTGTTGGCAGGAATGGTTTTATCTTCCTTAGTAGGATCATGCTTTGGCTATTTCTGACACTTTCCTATTTGCAGATGAACATAAAGATTTTGGAGTTCTGGCTCCAACACTAGTTACTAGGTGATCTCTGGCAAGTTATACTTAACCTTCCAGAGCTTCAGTTTTTGCTTCTACAAAAATGGGTATAGTAACTACACAGGGCTATTATGAGGATTAACTAGCTACAAGATCTTGGGTGAGTTACTTAATCTCTCTGTTGCTTCAGTTTCCTCATCTATAAAATTTGGTTTTGGTACCAACCAAAAAGGCTGTTGTGAAGACTAAATAAATGAATACATGTAAATTGCTTACAGTGGAAACGGTCTAACATAGTGGCCTAGAAAATGTAGCATAAACTTATGATGTCTATGTGTTACAAGGGGTAGAGGTGTAGAAGATTATTATGCTGATTGGCTAGGCTGGGCCCAGACCAAAAAGATTTTAATATTGAGGAAATGGCTTTATCCGATAGTCAACAGCAGTTAGCGTGCCCACGTGGGGCCCAGGATAATGATGATGTGGTTTTAAACAGATCTCTTTGGAAACACGATGGAGAAGATCCTGAAAGACAAATGGAGGATAGGAAAGAGGAAAAAAATAGCAAGCTCACCACTCTGTAGTTAGGAAAAGTTTTTTCCATTTAATACTAGACTTTCAAGGATTGAGATGCAAGCTTTTTATGCAATTACATCCAATGTTAAAATTGGTAATACATAATTTACAAAGATTAACATCAAAACAATCATCTATTTAGATATGCTTTTGTAAAAAGGAAATATATTAGCAGCATTTATATTTTCCGCAATCACACAGCCTACAGACATGCAGACTAACTCTGTATCTATTTGCAGTGATGTAGTGCTTTGCCCCGCATTTCAAACACCAAAACCCGCCTGGCAGCTAGGGGGTTCTTTTTATTCGTTATTATAAAACAACCGAAAAATAAAAAAAGGCATTAATTTCTACACCAGTAAGAAAAAACAAGTTTTTGCACTTACCTAACATTTGATTGTCTAAAAAACATTTCAGTTTTTAGTCTTTCAACAAAAGAAAGATAAAATGACAGAGCGTAGTGTCTTTTGCTTCTGTTCTCGCATTTTACAAAGTTTTTTTTTCTTTTTTAGTCTTTTTTAAAATTTTAGTGTTTAACACTATTAAAGGAAATATTGACTTTTAATCTCTTTCTTGTCATTTTCCTGCTTTGACTAAAAGGAGACCCCCAAAGTGCCCCTATTCCCACCTCCCTCCCACCCGGCTCCCTGCAATGAAAACCAAAAGAAACCACTCAAACGGGCTTGGACATGCGATTTTCCCAGCTCCACACGTGAGTATCTTATACCCAGGTCTCTTAGTAATGTACAGTGCTTCTCTACAGTAAGAAAATACTCCAAACTATTTTCTTAATTCTCTTTTTTCTTTAATAAAATATTTATTCTGCTTTTTCTCTGCTCAAGGGGATCTTTGGCATCCCCTGTCTCTTTTGTTTTTTTTGTTTTTTTTCTCAAGATTGACACAGAAAGGAGAAAAAGAAAGATTCAATGGAATGGAAGGTGGTCAATGTTTCTACCTAAACAAGTCAGAGCGTCGTCGTCGTAAGAGGAAATGTACAATTAGGACAGCATTGGTCCAATATTAGAAAAAAGTAATGGGAAAATGTTTAACTATTGTATTGCTTACTAATCACGCAGCAGATATATATATATATATATATATATATACATACATATATATATACACACACAACTTGGCACATTTAAAAACCATCTTTTCTCTTATAAGAACACCTAAAACGTATATGCATATGTCTGTCTGAAAAGACAACAAAGCAAAGCTTTTTAAATTTTATTTTTAAAGAGACAGTATTATCTGGTAACTTCTGGTCAAGAGAATGGGAAGGAAGGTGACACCCTGGATATCCCTCCTGAAGATGAAGTCATCAGGAAGGTGGAGGAAAGATGGAACTAGGGGTGGGGAGAATACACTGTCTCTTTAAGAGATGGACATTGAAAACTGTACAAGTAAAACAAGAAGTAGTGTTTTCAATTGATAATCTATACTCACAACAAATACTCTAATAGGTGAATACTGCTCAACAGTTTATGTAGTGACTTGTTGGGGGGTGGTTAGAGTTCATTTTTATGTAGGTTTTAAAATGATTTTTCTTTGAAATGAATCTCCATTCGCACAGCACAGCAGACACACAAGAACCATAGCGCATAAACAGCACGTGTGCTGGCGGGGGCCTGGGCTTCTCATTAGAAAAAAATATGTTCGGCAGGTTATGAAGGTTAAAACAAAAATAGTTACAATAAGTACTGTGCCCTTCTGACCCCATGGGGGCCTTCCCTATTCCATGATTCCATTTGGGGGAGTAGAGGTAGGGAGAGGGGCAGCAGTTACAAGTGCTTTGAGTTGTCAACTCACATTTTACTTTGACCTGGTTGGGGAAAAGAGGAGAGAGAAACTTTTCCTAGTCAGGGATTTGGAACAAGGCCCAGCTACTGTTTCTGTTTTACGTCTCAGGTAGCTCTTGGAGCCTATAGAGAACAGACAGGGTAGGGGTGGGGATCCTGGCCCTATCCCTTTGGAGTTTGAGTTATACCTGGGTATAGGAAGCAGCTTCTTAGCAGTGCCTGCAGGATCAGAGGATGACACAGAAAAACCCAAGCTGTGGGGAGGGGCAAGTGCTGTAAAGTACCAAAAGATTCTGGTCATCCCCAATGTGCTCTGCCCTCCACCCTACATTATTAACCCTCAGGGTGAAGCAATGGAGAGGAAAACAAGTAAAACTGAACTGTTTAGACAGATCCCCTTCCTCTTCCTCTCCACTAGCTCCAAGGTTTACTAAGTACCTAACGTCAATGACATGGCCCCATTCCCCTTGCTGGACGGACCCTTCCCACCCCTGTCTACACTCAGAGAACAGGAGGCAGGACTGTTAGCTCCACTGGATCCCAGATGCTTGAGGTTCTCATTCTTTGAGGTTCACTTCCGAAAGTTGTTTTCTGGGATAAACAAAGTACGCCTTCGAAGTTTCCTGCCTGATCCTTCCTCCAGCAAGTAGGTCACATCGATGGCTGAAAACAGAACCAAGGAGGCTCATCAAATACTACCTTCCCACTCCTTATTCCAGATTTGAGTTCTCAGGAGATCACAGGAATTCAATGGTTCCGCTTCTGACCTATAAGCAATTTAGGCCTTCCTCCAGCCCCAAATGAAATAAGCTGTTCTCCAGGGAGGAGATCCTCTCACCTCCCAGTTTCATTCCCAAGATATAACTAAACACGGGCCCATGAAAGAACTTTATCATTTTTTTGGCCGTGCTGCGCAGCATGTGGGATTTTAGTTCCCCGACCAGGGATCGAACCCATGCCCCCTGCAGTGGAAGCGCTGAGCCCTAACCACTGGATGGCCAGGGAATTCCCAAGAACTGTTCTTTTTTTTTTTTTTTTTTTTTAATTTATTTATTTTGGCTGTGCCGGGTCTTAGTTGTGGCATCCATGTGGGATCTAGTTCCCCGACCAGGGACTGAACCGACGCCCCCTGTATTGGGAGCATGGAGGATTACCCACTGGACCACCAGGCAAGTCCCAGAACTGTACCATTTTTAAAGAATATTTTCCATTCTAAGCAAGTAATTAGAAGTTGCTCTTTCTCATTCCCTCTCTGCTGATTTCCCATTTATCTTAAACCCTAGATATGAGCCTGATTCTCCTTACCATTTTTCCCAGGGATTTTTTCAAGGAGATTGAGCAAGATCTGGTTGAGTCGTTCCCGTTGACTATGCCGTCGTTCCTCAGGGGTACAAGCTGCTTGGGGTTCTTGCCTACTTTCCTCTGTTTTTTTTTCACCCTCACTGACTTCAGCAGTGGCCCCCTCCCGTTCTGGCTCCTCCAGGCTGGGTATCTCATTGGCTGCTTGCTCCTGACTGGCCAGAACCTCTTCAATCAAGGGCAGAGCATCATCCTCCTGGCCCAGGTCTTTCAGGGGTGGCTTTGAGCGCTCAGACTTCCAGGATGACCTGCCAGAAAGATATGTGAATTTAGAGAGGAAGGCTAAGCAGGGCACTTGGGGATGGAAGGGGAATGAAGGGAAAAGACCTCGAGATGGCTTGAGATCCTGCAGTCTAGCTGTTAGAGCCTTGGGTCAAGAGGTAAGAAACTTGGCTATGGTCTTCACTTTATTATTTTTTGAAAAAAACCACTACCTTTCTCTGAAATTTAATTTCTATTTACAAAATTCAATTTTTCTTCTTTCCTTCAGGAATCCACAAAACAGACCAGAGCTGGTAAAACGCTTAGCTAGCTCTGACTGCTTCATGAGTACACAGAAGTATGGCACAACCTTGTGATACCAATAGTCCAACTAAAATGAGCATTTAAATAGAGTTTTTACTTTTCCTAAATTTCTTCTCACATCTATTATCTGGTATTTTATTTTTCTAATATTGAAATATAGTTGATTTCCTTATGGTAAGCTATTGATGTAGGTAAAGTAATTGTTACGCTACCATTCAACAGAAAAGGAAATTGAAGAAAAGCCTTCGGTACTTTCTCTAAGAATACACCTCTGTGTACAAAATAGCACAAATAAAAACTATGAGCCCAAACTGCTCAGTTAAAACCGTGCACTTCTAGCTACTTCTGTTCCTTGACAGAAGTCCTAAGAGCTGATACACCTTGGGGTAATAGGGAAAACTTGCAGAAACCTAAAAAAGATTTTTCCAAATCTGTCTGGAGTTCTGTTCCAAATCCTTCCCTTTCTCTATCTCTAATCTTACAAATCTCCCTCCCTGCCCCAACTAAGGCTCCATAACGAGACCACACCTACTGAAGTCTAGTTCTTCTATATTACTGTTGGCACTATATTGGTCTACTTTGTCAGAGACTCCCCAATCCTAGGTGTGCGGCTGAGTGGGTAGGTGGTCGTTCTCTTGCTCCATTCAAGTTATTGGTTAATCCCTTAGGCTCCTTACATCCCCCATGGGACTCACCGCCCTCCGTTCCTCTTGTAGTTGTCTGGGACATAATGAGGCTGCAGAGAAGAAATGGAAGTGGTAAGTGTACTGCAGAAGCTGGCAAAGCTGATACAGATGATCTGGGGCAAACTCAGGATAAGGGAGGTTGGGAGGTTGGGAGGTGGGGAGGTAAGGAGATAAAGAAAGAAAATAACTGGGCTATTGGGCTAAAACCTTTATTAAGTTGGGTGACTGTGTTAAGGTCAGAAGTTTAGTTCTAATCATCTGTAGGCCACACTGGTTTTTAGCATTTTGTAAGCCTAGAATGATAGTAGAAGGGATAGGCTCAAAATTCTTTTTGTCCCATCCCAGCTTTTAAGAAGTTAAGGTTGGGGTTTCAAAGCTGATCAGTGAGCTGCTGACTGAGCAAGCAAGATCAAAGAATTCTAGATGAGAGGCAGGGCTTGGTGGTGAGCAGAAAGAATATAAAATAAATATGATTTAGAGAAATCTAAAAATAATACTAGGAAAAATAGGAACATAAAGGTTTGCTTTCTGGTTAAGACTATTTCTAAGCATTCCAGGATGACAGCTCTGAATTCCGACAGGCCCACTGAAAAAAGACTCATGGATGAGGAATTTAGTCCAGGGTTTCATTATAGCAAATACATGGATAACCAAAACCTTTATGAAATGATGACAAACGGCACAATGTAACTGAAGGAATATGTTCACAATTTGAAAGAAAAAATAACACATAGGAAAAGGGCTGAAAATAAAAATGTTAACAGTGGTTATTTTCTATGTAGTAAGATAATAATTTTTTCTTCTTAATGCTTCTGTACTTTTCAAATTTTATATAATGATAATGTCTTATATTTTAAATCCAGGTATAAAAAAGAAAAAGCACTGAATTATTTTCACCAAAGGTTTCTCAATGTTATTGATATTCTTTTTGTTTCTGAAAATTATGGGTGTGAAAAACATAACAAAAAACTATGATATGAGGCTCAAGGGCAAAGGCTGTAAAGAGGTGAGAGAGAAAAAAGAGGAAAACCTAACTGAAGTATAACAACAATTCCCTGAGGCACAGCCCATGCCAGGAAATGCAGAATAAATGCATTTTTGCTGCTCAAACATACCAAATAGAGAGGGAGTTTACCAGTTTGGGATGGAAACAGGATGAAGAAGCAGAGAGCCACTTGAAAATTCTCACTCTGTGAATTCCATGCATGAACTAGATTGTCCTGACACGTACAGTGAAGAGAGGAAGGGGACTTACTGAGAAATCTCTTTTAGGAGTGAGCTTCTTGGGGAAGTGATCAAAGGCATAGGGTTTGGTGCAGACGGGATAGCGGTTCCGGTGGATCTTGTAAAACAGGTGTGCTGACTTGTCAAGCCGATAATCACAGATGTACACATCTTGCTCCTTCACTCCTTTGGGTCTCCCTATGAGTCCAAACACTGTTAAAGAACCCTCCCTACTTCAGTCCCTTCCCTCACCCTGAGCTGCCCCTCACATACCATTGGGAGAGCAGTGAGACCCCTAAGAGGGAAACATGGTAGCTGTTTTGAGAGGGGGAACAACTAAGCATTTGGTGACTTCAGAAGAAAGGAGACATTAGTGTCAAAGAAAGGGGAAAGGGAATCTAAGAGTTGAAGGGCATTCTATAGGATGGAAAGAAACCAGAAATGTAGACTGAGTGCTGCAGGAATTTTTGAGAGAACATTTCGAAGGAAAAACAGAGCACATTTTGGGGAAGTTATCAGAAAAGAATAACTGTATAAATGAGGGAAGCACATTTGGTAATGAACACTTTATAAACTGGGGGACTGAGGAGTCATTATGGGGCTTCAAGCAGTTAGTTTTTGCATGGAATATATATTCTCCTGGACTATTTTGCTGTGATACTAAGAGAAAGAGCTAGGCAACTGAACTACTTATAATGGTATCTAACATATACTGAGTTTTACTGTGAGCCATAAACTGCGCTTAGTGCTTTTGTAGATTATTTCATTTAATCCTTACAAAACTCTCTAAAATAGATACTAATCCCTATTTTCAGTAGGCTAAGTAACTTTCCCAAGGGCACACAGGTAAAAAGTGGTAGAGCTGGAATTTGAAATTAGATTGTCTGATTCCACTGTTAACCACAAACCTTATAAAACTATTGTGTTTTCTTGTTTGTTTGTTTGTTTAATGTAGAGAGTTGATGATGGCCATAAGGATTTTGGAATGGGGGGGTGAAATAACTTATCTTCCCACAAGTACTAATAGAGTGCTAATTACATACTATGAAAAAAAAATGAATTAACAAAAAGAGAATTAACATTTATTAAGTAACAAGCACTAGGTAAAAGAAAGAAAGAATATTATATAGCTCTTTGAAGCTTCATAGCTAACCTTGGATAACCTTTTATCAGAGAGAGACTACATGAACAGAGTGGGCAGTTGTAGATCAATGAATAGCAGACAGGAGGTCATTTTTTAAGTAGTCCAAATCACTTACCTTTACAATATGTATACAGATCCAATACACAGCAGGTGCCCACTACAGCCTCCAAGGGAATGATCTCATAAAGTGGCACCCGGAACAGTTCATTGTGATAGAACCGACGGGATGGAGAGTGGTGGGTTTCATGGGGACGAAAATAATGGTGACCAAAGGCAAACCGTTCCTCTCTAAAAAAAGAAAAAAAGAAAAGGGAGAGGTTTAGTTAAGTAGCATGATCCTAGTGAATATCCAGCTCTGTGCTGGTAGGGTACAGCTAAAAGAATAGAGATAGGACCTCAACACATACTTTTCATTCTTCCAAAGCTTCTCAATGCGGAATATGTCAAGTTTATCTCGGTTAATGTGAGACAATAGTCGATAGGACTGACGGACTGGGTGGCCATCAGGGGTGCGCCGACTATCCCTCATCAGATATACACAGTCACCTAGGCAGGCACAGGAGAAGGTTAAGACACAGAAGGCACAGAACACAGGAGAAGGTTAAAATGATTCCTGCATAAATTCTGTTAGGTATCCCTTAGTCTGACCCAACGTCTACATAGAAAGAACTTAAAATCTAAAACAATAAAATCTGAAACAATAAATACATAACTACAACCAGCAGTATAATGGTGATGACAATCAATTCTAGACTATGAGAATGACATGAGGGAGGTCCTCCACCTCTTGGAATCTTATATGTCTTTCCCAGTCTTAAAATTAGCTTTATAACACCCTGGTCTCTCCAATTTAGTTTTATTTGGTGGAGGTAAATGTATGTAAGCCTAAGGACTTGAGGATAAAAAAAAGGTATATTCTATTGCTGCTAAAGGTCATATGGTGACAATCACTATTATGCAGACAGCAGATACCCCCTACTGTTCAGAATGGTCAGCTTTGGCAAGTAGAGTCAGCTTCTGTGTACGCACCTTGACGAAGCAGCAAGTCATCTCGGAGCAAACAGATGAAGTAGACACAGCCAGGTTGGGCGTAGTGGGGCCGAGGGATCATGGGTACCTCCTGGTAAGAGCAGAAAGCCGATGGATAAGGGCTGGGACTATTGTATCCAGCCTCTCTATTCAAGAGAAAAAGAACTACAACCTAGAATTCCCAACCAATTAAGACTTACTGTTTAGTCGTTTCAATACAGCACAGATATTAAAAAAAGATGACAGCAACTAGAGTTGTTAAACTTGAAAAAGTGAACGCAGAGGACAAACCTGACAGGCTAAGTATCCCAAACTGTACTCTATGAAGCACTAATTGTGTGGTTGCTTTGTGCCATCTAAAGGGCATCTGAAAATGTGTGAAGGGGGACTTAGTCACAATGACTGGAGGAGGCTACTAGCATTTAGTGCCCAAGGGCTAAGAAAGCAAACATTCTTCAACGTATCCCTCACAACACTGAAGAACTGTCCACTCAAACTGACAACAGCACCACTGTTAAGAAATACTGCCTAAATACCTCCTTTTATAGAAGATCACACATATAAATATGGCAGAGCCAAGACAAAAACCCATTTAATAACTTGAGCAAGATACCCCGACCTACCAGCTCTCCTAAAAAATGGGCCTAAGACTAACCTTTGTTGACTCCGAGCCCAGTGGTCTTTTCACTTAAACACTGCTTAACATAAGTGATATTTAGAGTACCCAAGTTCTAAACTTTATAAGTTACTTCTGTCATGGATAGTAGTGTTTATAAAAACCATGGTTTTATATAGTTCCATTCCTTCCGTAGATTTCTATGTATTCTCCCTTTGGTCTCAATCAAAAGGGAAAGGGAAGGGCAGAATTATTACCCTCAATGTAAAGTGTAAGAAACTGAGGCCTAGAGAGGTTGAATAACTTATCAAAGGAAATTCAGTGCATTAGGAGCAGGGCAGATAAAATACCATGTGCCACATCTCCTACTTTTAGATTAGAGTGTTATCAGAGGGCAACTTACTCTGTCCACGGGCCTCGGGTCACACTGCTCACAAAGGTAGTGCTCCACATCTGAGTTCACTCCCATGCAGTCACAGTGCTGCCACACCTGTAGAAAAAAAAAGTGTGTGTGTATGTAGGGGGTCAGACTTACTGAGAGAAGTCCTGGGGGCTAAGAATAAAAAAATGTGCGGGAGTTCCCTGGCGGTCCAGTGGTTAGGACTCGGCGCTTTCACTGCCGGGGCCTGGGTTCAATCCCCGGTCAGGGAACTAAGATCTCGCAAGCTGTGGCAAAAAAAAAAAAGGCGGTAGGACAGGGTAAAGTAAAACAGGAACTAAGGATGTTAAGGAGGTAAGTGAGAAATTAGAGATAAATGGTAAAGTAGGGGGAAAAAAGAATGAAGACTTATCTGAACGTAAGTATACAGATTGGTTCATAATACGTAGATCTGGGCAAACAAAATAAGGAGATGGATAGAGAACAGGAGGATGAATGAATACAGTACCAAGCTATTACTTACAAAATAATATGTATCAACAATATGGCCACTGGGAAAGGCTTTATAGTTATGTTTTGACTTATCCTTACCTAATTATATCCTCCCAACAATCCTATGTGTTACTCATAACCCCATTTTCCATAAGGTAATGAGTGCAGATGAATCAGATGGGGATACTAGGGCTCAAATCCAGGCCCTGACTCCTTCATCAGGAGCTCCATATACTGCATTCCATCTGTATTAATGCTATATAGAGTGTAGTACCTCTCATGTTTTTCAGGTAAAGCACTATCCTAAATATTATCATTCTTCTTGATCCAGATTACATTAGAAGTGTGCAGTGGAAAGTGGGCAGAAAGAATGGGAGGTAGAAAAAAGAAGAGAAGGATAAAATGAAACGGGGAGTTATCAAAAAGGAGAAGGACAATATGGTGAACAATAAAGGATAACAGAAACCAAGGCAAAGTTAAAGTTTATAAAAAGCCCGTCAAGCCACGCCAAAAGAGGCAGGGGCCGCCGCTTTGAATATAGTCACCATGCTCATCAGGACTAGGCTTCTGCTTCACCTCCTGACCCTCACCATGCACTTGTCACACTGGATCATGAGGCCTTCGTCCTTGTAGAGGCCACAGATACAGCGGATAACATCATCGTCCTTCTCATGACCGTTCTCCTTCTCAGAGACTGAGGTCTCACTGCTGTCTGCCTCACTTGCTGTCTCTCCCACAATCTCATCAATCTGGGCTGATGCCTCGTGCCGGGCATTGTAATAGGCCTTTCGTAGGCGGCAAACATCTCTTCCAACCGGCGATTTACGTCCATAATACTTCTGAAGAAAGCAGAAGAAAGAAATCATGTTTGTCTTCTCAATATGGCTTAAAAATATACCTGAAGAGGTAGCAGGATTTTCTTTACCCTCTCATTTGGTTAACATATTTTTAATACCAACAAATATAGGTGCCAGACAGTTGAAAACAACTTAAACTGAACTAAAATGAATTAAAATTAGAATCTGCATGGTAATTTTTCCATTTGCTCTGTTGCTCTATTATTCGACTCCTATCATAGACCTTATTATCCATTAGGATCAAAAACACAGTGGCCATGGAACATGATTAAGTACTGCAAGCATAACGTGGAGAATCTCTCCATTTACCTTTGTCTTATAGATACTAGGGACAAAGCTACAAGTTTAAATATATTTGAAAGCTGGGTTTCAGGAGAAAGCATGTTAAAATTCAAAATTGCTATAATTTTTCTCGCACTTGTCTGTTTTTCTGTCATTTCTTGCCTTCAGTCTCAATTCCTCCTTCATCTAGTAGTCTCTTTTGTCCTTCAAACACCTCTCCAAGGTATTTCAAAATCACTGAACGATATCCTCTCTTCTACACATCATACCCATCCTCTCCTTTAAATCAGTTCAAGACCACCTTCTCTCCAATGAGCTTCACCTATTCTGCAACCTATTAGTGTAATACCCCTCAATTCCATCCTTAAGATATATTTATTTGCCTATACATATTTCTGTGTATTTCACATATACTTATTGTCTCGAGAAAAGAGACTACAGATATGACTTAAATGTAGTAAAATGTCTGTATTACATAAACATAAAGGTTCAGCACTAAATTAGGTTTTTACAGAAATTGTTTTGGGAGTATGATTTAACCTTCCACTCTGGTCATATCACTGCCTTCATTTATTATATTTCCAATATTTAGTAAACTATAACCCTTATCCTAAGGGTACTCGATAAAAATTGTTGTCTTTCTTAATCAGAAATATGAAGGTTGCTAGGAGAAGAGTGTAAAAATCTTAAACTTCTAGAACAGATCTCTTCAGAACAAACTTCTTAATCTGTGTTTGAAGTCAGTGAAAAATACCTCAGCATTCCGAAACACCTTGAGCATGTCAGCATCAAAAGCCTCCACTGTCTTATAATAACCAATGAGGATCTGCTTCTCTATGGTGGAAAGATCTAGGGGATCAGAGATCTTCTCATAATAATCAGCATTCCTGGAACATAAAGCCAGGGTGTCAATCTGGTACACTTAGGACTTTTCTAAAACTCAAATGATTCCCACATATGTAAACTTACTTTTTCTTTGGGGGTAGGTTTAAAAGTGGTGCTGCCAGTGACTGTCGGGAAGAATCTGCAAGAGAATGCAAGGTTTAGTAGAAAGTCTGACTATAAGAAACAAGGGAGGCAAGTATTAACTCCTAACTGAAAAAGTAGAATCCCTAAAATTTAAAGTTAGGAAAAAAAAAAATCTAAGTTTTTTTTTGAGGCCAGTGAAAAATGCAAGGACTTTCCAGAAATGTGGGCAGTCAAAGGCAGAGATCAGAAGATGCTTTCAGGATTACCTGGAATATGAAAGATACAGTGTATATACTTGAAATATAAAATAAAACAGTGTTAGTTGGGTAATGAAAACTTTCTAAGAAGAATGAGAGATGGGAACTTACTGAAGTAGCTAGGGTGCTTAGGGCAAATTCCTACTCAACAAAATTTATTACATCAAAGATCATATCATCCAAAAAATGTTTTCTAGTTCTCATTAATTGCCCATAGTTAATATTACTCTGTTGGTTTGGATTCAATTAAATTCCAGATAATGAATAATTCAGTACTCTAAATATTTTCTGGAATCCATCTTCTTATAACAGTTGCTCTGTATTATGAAAACAGAATTCATGGTGTGGGGCTGCTTCTCACTTGCTATCTTACTTTCTAACAACTCACTACACAGAGAGAAAAAGCCTATTGTTTCATGCCCAGAATGCAGTGACATATAGATACATCTACTGCTGTTTCACATTAGATCAGATGGGGCTGGTTGAGAATACAGAGTGTGATCTTTAGGGAATGTAAAGGGAGTAGGTGCCACAAAACTTTACATATTAGGACAGGCTGGTCTCCCCTTTCTTCTTTCCATCCTTAGGTTAACAAAATGGCAAAAAACCACTAAAACATGACGAAAATAGTAGAGAAAGAAAACCAAATTCCTCAGAATTTAGGGAAAGGAAGGAAGCAAAAGTTGATGGCTGATTATAACAACAACAAAAAAGACTCACAGATATGGAGAACAAATTAGTGGTTACCAGTAGGGAGAGGGAACTGGGGAAGGGCAAGATAGGGGTAGCAGATTAAGAGGTACAAACTATTATGTATAAAATAAGCAACAAGGATATATTACTGTACAACACAAGGATATAGCCAATATTCTGTAATAACTATAAAAATTGTGATAACAAAAATTTATAACTTAAAAATTGCCAATCACTATACTGTACACATAGTATTGTAAATTAACTATACCTCAATTATAAAAAAATAAAACAGACAAAAAAGCTGACGGCAAAAGCTGCAATTCTTTGTTCAAATCTCTCATTTTAAATATCTACAAATTTCCTGGTCAGAAAAAGTCATGTACATTACCAAACTACCTACCTAAAATTAAAAATTCTCTCCTTCTCCACCCTCACCCCCAACACAAATCCACGAGATGTGTCTTGGAAGAGGAAAGGAGTGGGGTAAATATGTTTGCATGAAAATGCTTCGAAAGTAATTTTTTTGCAACTTTATATCCTTTTCCTTAATGTAGAAGTTAGGGCCTGTGAGCCTTCCAAAATATATGCAAAATTATGTACATAATATTTTTCTGGGGTAAGAGTCCACAACTTTATTCTCAAAGATATCTGTCAATCAAAAAAGGTTAAGAACCACGGATGTCATACATTCATAATACTTTTTTCTTAAATTGCTAATTCATTGCCTCATTCAGGAAAATTATATCCAAGACAAAGACCTACTTCTTTCTATCCTACAGCTAAAAAATGTGATTTCTAAATATAGTACTTAACTATGATAAAATTCCAATAAATACAAAAAATTAACCTAAAGATCCAGAGATTTAGAGACAATAATCCCTGAAGACTATACTCAGTCCTATAATTCTATACTCTGACAAAGGAAGAACTAAGTAAACCACCTAAATTCCTAGCCCTAAACTGTCATGTGTTCTTGGTCTTGGATATCTCAGGTGAGGTAAGTGATATAATTTTTTAAAAAGCTAAGGAGAAGGAATTTGGGGTAAATATGGTCACCTTTATAAGAGATTATGCCATCACAGATCTCTTTGAAGATCTGGGCTAGGCGGGCTGCCCGAGCTACTTCAATGTTTTCCTCTGCTGCTGCCAACCGTCTTGTTCGAACAGATCGAGCAGTCTGCAGGGCGGAGAACTGGGTCATGAAGACGTCTGGAAGGATAAAGTGAAAATTAGTTTCAGGAAAAGAGGAGCTCTTTCTCTTCTATGATGGATTCCTGCGATTTTCGCTATTTTCCTTAAAGTGACTAAGTAGGTTAGTGGTTATGGAGTTGTTTCTCTCCTTAAAGAAACATCAGAAAACACTGGAGTTTACCAGAGAGACAAATCCTGCAATTTAAAGGGACTTACTAATGGCCAAATGCTATAGAGTAGTTGCAAGTCTGGGTTTCAAAATGAGTCTGTCTGCTTTTGAATTCTGGTCTCACTGCTTACTAGCTGTCTGATTTTGGGAAAGTTACTTAAACTTTGTGTCTCAGCTTCTCAACGGTAAAATGGGAAGAGTGGTAGTACAGGCACACCTCGGAGATATTGCAGGTTTGGTTCTAGAACACTGCAATAATGCGAATATTGCAAGAAAGGGAGTCACATGGAGGTCTTCGTTTCCCAGCACATGTGAAAGATATATTTACACTATCCTGTAGTCTATTAAGTGTGCAATAGCATTATATCTAAAAAAACAATGTACATACCTTAATTAAAAAATACTTTATTGCCAAAAAGTGCTAACCGTCATCTGAGTCTTCAGCGAGTTGTAATCTTTTTGCTGATAGAGGGCCTTGCCTTGATGTTGATGGCTGCTGACTGATCAGGGTGGTGGTTGCTGAAGGCTGGGGTGGCTGAGGCAGTTTCTCAAGACAAGGCAGCAGTGCAGTTTGCTGCATCTTTGACTCTTCCTTTCATGAATGATTTCTCTGCAGCATGCAGTACTTTTTTTTTTTTCTCTCATGCAATGCTCTTTGATAGCATTTTACCCACAGAACTTCTTTCAAAATTGGAGTCAATCCTCTCAAACCCTGTCACTGCCTTGGCAACTAAGTTTATGTAATATTCTAAATCTTTTGTTGCCATTTCAACAAAATCTTCACAGCGTCTTCACCAGGAGTAGATTCCATCTCAAGAAGCCACTTTCTTTGCTCATCCATATGAAGCAACTCCTCATCTGTGAAGATTTTACCATGAGAGTGCAGCAGTTCAGTCTCACCTTCAGGCTCCCCTTCTATTTCTAGTTCTCTTGCTATTTCCACCACATCAGCAGTTACTTTCTACACTGAAGTCTTGAACCCCTCAAAGTCACACATGAGGGTTGGAAACGACTTCCAAACTCCTGTTAATGTTGATATTTTGACCTCCTCCCGTGAACCACGAATGTTCTTAATGGCATCTAGAATCTTTTCCAGAAGGTTTTCAATTTCCTTTGCCCAGATCCATCAGAGGAATCACTATCTGTGGCAGCTGTAGCCTTATGAAATGTATTTCTTAAATAATAAGACTTGAATGTGGAAATTACTCCTTGATCCATGGGCTGCAGAGTGGATATTGTGCTAGCAGGCATGAAAACAACATTAATCTCGTTGTACATCTCCATCAGAGCTCTTGGGTGACCAGGTGCATTGTCAATGAGCAGTAACAATTTGAAAGGCATCTTTTTTCCTGAGCAGTAGGTCTCAACAGTGGGCTTTGTCAACAGATGTGCTGTCGTCCAGGCTTTGTTGTTCCATTTGAAAGAGCAGAGGCAGAGTAGATTTAGCATAATTCGAAAGGACCCTAGGATTTTTGGAATGGTAAATGAGCACTGGCTTCAACTTAAAGTCACCGGCTGCATTAGCCCCTAACAAGAGAGAGTCAGCCTGTCCCTTGAACCTTTGAGCCAGGCACTGACTTCTTCTCTCTAGCTATGAAGTCCTAAGATGGCATCTTCTTCCAGTATAAGGCTGTTTCATCTACATTGAAAATCTGTTGTTTAGTGTAGCCGCCTTCATTAATGATCTTAGCTGAATCTTCTGGATAACTTGCTGTAGCTTGTACATCAGCACTCACTGCTTCACCTTGTACTTCGATGTTAAACCTCATGAACCAACCTCTGCTAGCTTCAAATTTTTCTTCTGCAACTTCTTCACATCTCTCAGCCTTCATAGAACTGAAGAGAGTTAGGGCCTTGCTCTGGATTAGACTTTGGCTTATGGGAATGTTGTGGCTGGTTTGACCTTCTATCCAGACCACTCAAACTTTCTCCATGTCAGCAATAGGGCTGTTTTACTTTCTTATCATTTGTGTGTTCACTGGAGTAGCACTTTTAATTTCCTTCAAGAACTTTTCCTTTTCATTCACAGCTTGGCTAACTGGCGCAAGAGGTCTAGCTTTCGGCCTGTCTCGGCTTAAGGCGTTGCCTTCCTCACTAAGCTTAATCATTTCTAGCTTTTGATTTCAAGTGAGAGACGTGCGACTCTTCCTTTCACTTGAACTCTTAGAGGCCACTGTAGGGTTATTAGTTGGCCTAATTTCAATATTGCTGTGTCTCAGGGGATAGGGAGGCCTGAGGAAAGGGAGAGAGATGGGGCGTTGGGTGGGGGGGCGGGGTGGAAGATGTGGGGGGCAGGGAATGGCTGGCTGGTAGAGCAGTCAGAGCACATACAGCATTTATTAAAGTTCACCGTCTTATATGGGCATGGTTTGAGCCTCCCCAAAACAATTACAAGAGTAACATCAGGGGCTTCCCTGGTGGTGCAGTGGTTGGGAGTCTGCCTGCCAATGCAGGGGATGCGGGTTTGAGCCCTGGTCTGGGAGGATCCCATATGCCGCGGAGCAGCTGGGCCCGTGGGCCACAACTACTGAGCCTGCGCTCCGCAACGGGAGGGGCCGCGGCGGTGAGAGGCCCGCGCACTGCGGTGGGGAGTGGCCCCCGCTCGCCGCAGCTGGGGAGGGCCCTCGCACAGAAACGAAGACCCAACACAGCCAAAAATAAATAAATAAATAAATTAAGAAAAAAAAAAAAAAGAGTAACATCAATGATCACTGATCACAGATCACGATAACAAATATAATAATAATGAAAAAGTTTGAAATATTGTGAGAATGACCAAAATGTGACACAGAGACACGAAATGAGAGAGTGCCCTTGGAAAAATGGCACGGCGGACTTGCTCCAAGCAGGGATGCCATAAAACTTTCAATTTGTAGAAAACACAGTATCTGCAAAGTGCAATAAAGTGAGCGCAATAAAATGAGGTATGCCTGTACTTCCCTCAAGAGGTAATCTGTGTAGATCAAATGCGATAATGTTTTAATGTGTTTTAGCTCAGTGCCTGACCTATAAAAATTACTCAGGAAATAATTATTGCTATTATCAGAAGATTTGAACTAACTGGAATATAAGATCAGGGAATTTATGCCAATCAAATCACTGAGAAGATATAAGATTCTGGGCAAATTTCTAAATGGATCTAGTTCTCACTCAGCATGTTGCCTCATACACCATGCAGACTGCTTCTACTTTTTTTTTGCCGCACCCCTCGGCTTGCAGGATCTTAGTTCCCTGAGCGGGGATCGAACCGGGGCCCCGGCAGTGAAAGTGCCAAGTCCTAACCACTGGACCGCCAGGGAATTCCCCTCATGTTCTTCTTTTATCCTTTCCTACTTTCCCTCAAAAAGTAGAAGCAGGGAATTCCCTGGTGGAACACAGAGCACCCACTACCTATCTCATGTCTAGTAACTTTCAGGGTGTAGGTGATGTTTGGGAGGCTGGTGGAAGGGGGTTTCTTCCTGTTCCTTAGAGTAGAGACAAGGAAGTTGAAGAGCTGGGATGGATAGGTTATTGCTGACTGATACTTGTACGTTTGGATCTTAACTTTTTTGGTCCAGACTAAAGAGAATCTTTGAATAAACCGTTTGAAAATAAGTAAAATAATCACTTTTGAGGCAACCTTATGGAATTAACAAGAATATTTCTCTGTTCTTACCAGACTTAATGTTCCCGTCATCTCGGCAGATGCCATTCCAACGGGTATATAACGATGCTGAATGAATATTATCACTGGTGTGCTTTACTTCCTCCTGTTTCTGCCGAATCTTCTCCCAGTTTCGGACCAAGAACACATGATGCTTTAATACGAAGTTTCTGTAAGGAAGGAGGAAAGGAGCGCCTTTATTTATCAATTCAATAAGCATTTATTAATGTCTACTCTATGTAAGCCACTGTTATGATGACATAAATGAATACTTATCAGTGAAATCAGCTCTTATAAAGAGAATTACATATGGAGAAACATTATTCAGTTTTGAATCTTGATTTATTTCACATAACACAAAACATTTCTCTGTAATATTTACAAATAACTGACAAACACCACCTAAAAGCTGCAACAATTTTGGCAACTGAAGCGGGCTGACTTGAAGGCAGAGCTTTATGGAGTATTTTTACAAATTCTAAAGTAAGTTGCCAAGATGAAGTATAGGCTTAGGATCAGCTATAACAAAGAGAACTGGAGTGGCAGATAAAGGCATAGATATTTAAGATGGATATGCACTGGGCAAACCATGTTAGGTACAGTGCCACCACATGGATCTCTAAAGTTAAATGAGTTATATGTAACTTGATTAACCCTACACAATTTTGATGATTCCATAATTTGATTTTCACCCTAGCACACATATAAACAGATGTGACCTTGAATAAGTCTCAAACTATGTGCCTCAGTAAATGGAGATTAGACTGATTTTATAGTTCCTGACTTTGGCTGCACATTGAGATCACTTGGGGAGCTTTATAAACTACTGATACCTGGGTTCCACCTCTGAAAATTCTGATGTGAGTGTTTTGGAGTGTGGCCTGGGCATCAGGAGTTTTAAAAAGCTCCCTAAAGCCACTATGGAGCCGAAGTAGAGAACCACTGGACTTCTCTGTTTTACTGAAGTTTAAAATATCTATGATTCAAAGTGAAATAGAATGAAAGGGGCTAAAATTTAGGAAAGTTATAAATAAGGATGAACTTTCTAAGATATTGGAGTATGTAGTTAGGGAAGATGTAGGAAATGTCCCAAGACAATTTGAAAAATAGGACATACATATTTACTCTCTTCTGACACGGACAAATATTATCTCAATATAGGGAAAAGCAAAGATGACCATTAAAGATCCTTTTTATTGCTCTGTTAATTTAGCAATAAAACAGGGAGTCTTAACCTTTTCTGTGGCATTCATTCCTTTGGCAGTTTGGTGAAGCCCATGTAACCCTCCTCTGAACAATGTTAATTAAAAGTGTTTAAAATTTTAAGTAACTTTAGGGACTTCCCTGGTGGTGCAGTGGTTAAGAATCCTCCTGCCAATGCAGGGGACACGGGTTTGAGCCCTGGTCTGGGAAGATCCCACATGCCGTGGAGCAACTAAGCCCGTGTGCCACAACTACTGAGCCTGTGCTCTAGAGCCCGCGAGCCACAACTACTGAGCCTGTGTGCCACAACTACTGAAGCCCGTGCACCTAGAGTCCATGCACTGCAACAAAGAGTAGCCCCCACTCGCTGCAACCAGAGAAAGCCTGCATGCAGCAACAAAGACCCAGTGCAGCCAAAAATAAATAAATAAATATATAAATAAATACATAAATGAATGTTAAGTAACTTTTAGTACACAGGATTAAAAGGAAACTGAATAAACTGAAATACACTTTTCAGAATATTAAACAAAAACCCTGAAATTGTGATATAGAGATGAACATTAATTTTTAACACATGACAAGATCTAGTGCTGGGTTTAACAACCATAGTAATTTTAAGATGGAAGTGAGTGTAAATGATATTTAGAGATAACTGTAATACCTATAACGTGATATGAAAGTGTAAATACTGGTGACAAACTCATGGAAACTGCAACTATTATACACACACACATATACAGATCTTTTTCTTTTGCTTACAGTCACATTTGAAGGAAATGCTAAATTTCAGTTAGAAATTAGGGAAAAAATACTTTTTCCCCCCACCCAAGTTCACCCCTGAATCCTTGTTTAAAGCCTTCCTGCACAAAAGAAATGTCTCAACTATATAGATGTTTAATGATTTTTAAATTGTCAAGCAAGTCACATAATTTAAAGAGTTTAGGTAAGCAAATCTCCTTTTTACCTCTCCCGATTGGACATTGGCTTCATTTGTAATTGGGGGTTCAATCTTGTTGGAGTGTTGATGTTTTCACTGGGTTCCTCAGAGAGGTGGCCTCTCTAAAAAACAGACGGACCAGATTGCAGGAAAAACAAGATAAATCATAAATCACCTCAAAGAATATTAAAACAACTCTAAAGATGCCACCCTTTGGTATTTCCCTTATTTCAATAATTGCCTCTAAGTAGCTATTTGGGGAAAACCATGAGATTATTATTCACCCTTTTCTTCAGCTTGTGCTTAGACTTCCTCTTCTCTTTTGACCGTCCAGACTTTTTATGTGTGGTCACTGGCTGGCTACTTTTGTTGCTGGTGAGACCATTCATGCGTTGACTCTTGCCTCCAATGATTCCTCGACATTTCTCAAAGCCGCACTTACACAGTTGCTTTGAAGGGAAAGAGAATAATGCTTTTAGCCTGCAGTCTCATTTAAAAGTTCAAATAGAATACCTGAGCATCTGGACACATAACAATAAGTTTGAGTCAAGAAATTTTCATATAGAGGAACATAACTGATTGAGAATAAAATAAATATAAATGGGTTTCTACTGTAGTAGAAAGGAAAGATTAAATTTTGGGAAAACTTCACCAGAAAAATTAAGAACTGACTGGAGACAAAAGATGATTGAGCAGTCTCTTCTACACAGTTCTGAAAGAATAACTGTGACCTATGTATCCTAGATAAGTGGAGTAAAGAGTGAAAAACTGTCTTCTCCAATGTACTTCTCAGTGGCTACAAATCAGTAATGTTCACCGAAGGCCCATGTTATACAGAGCACTGTGACAAAGGTCATACACTCTTTTGAATTTATCATTCTTACCTGTTTTTCAACATTGAAGGAATGAAAGTTGTAATCATAAGTGAGTTCAGTACCAGCTGGCATATCTTTAAGAGCATATAGTCCAATCCGGTATACTCCATTAACAGACCTATAGAGAAAGGAATGAGTTAAAGGCAGAGATTCATAATACCATGCCCAAAACCCAGAAAAGTTGGTATACTGATTTCAAATTTGCCTTTGTTTCTGTATCCAATTACTCAAGTCTCCTGGCCAATCACTCCATCTTTAATCTCTCTTTTCTTCTATCTAGCCTATACAATACTGACAGACTAAGTCTTAAATCAGTTTTCTGGAAAACATGTTTTATGTTGTCAAAGGTCTTAACTTTTCCAGCTTGGTATTCAAAGTCCTTCTAACACATGGCTTTAGTCTACTTACTAAACACATTTAAATTATTTTCTATGGGCTACCTATAAAAATCTTCTAGTTCCTACTAATCTCCATCTTTCTAACCTATACATGAGGGTCTCTTTTGTTCTATTTTACCTATGTTATTAATGAGCGTTCATGTACTGTTTGTTCTAGATGCTTTACATAATAACATATAATTACAGCTAACATTTATTGAGTGCTTGTTTTTTTTTCATATTCTTTTCCATTATAGTTTATTACAGGATATTGAATATAGTCTCTGGTGCTATACAGTAGGACATTGTTGTTTATCTATTTTATATATAGTAGTTTTTATCTGCTAATTCTCAAATCCTAATTTATCCCTCCCCCACCCCCTTTCCCCTTTGGAAACCATAAGTTTTTCTATGTCTGAGTCTGTTTCTGTTTTGTAAATAAGTTCATTTGTACATTTTAGATTCCACATATAAGTGATATCATATGGTATTTGTCTTTCTCTTTCTGACTTACTTCACTTAGTATGATAATCTCTAGGACCATCCATGTTGCTGCAAATGGCATTATTTCATTCTTTTTTATGTCTGAGTAGTGTATACATATACATCACATATTCTTTATCCATTCATCTCTTGATGGACACTTAGGTGGCTTCCATGTCTTGGCTACTATAAATAATGCTGTTATGAACATTAAGGTGCATGCATCTTTAAATTAGTGTTTTTTCCAGATGTATGCCCAGGAGTGGGATTGCCAGATCACATCTAGTTTTTTAAGGAACCTCCATACCGTTTTCCACAGTGGCTGCATCAATTTACATTCCTACCAACAGTGTAAGAGGGTTCCCCTTTCGCCACACCCTCTCTAGCATTTGTTATTGGTAGACTTTTTAATGATGGCCATTCTGACTGGTGTGAGGTGATACCTTGTTGTAGTTTTGATTTGCATTTCTCTAATAATTAGCAATGTTGAGCATCTTTTCATATGCCTATTGGCCATCTGTATGTCTTCTTTGGAGAAATGTCTATTTAGGTCTTCTGCCCATTTTTTGATTGGGTTGTTTGTTTTTTTGTTACTGAGTTGTATGAGCTGTGTGTATATTTCGGAAACAAAGCCCTTGTTGGTTGTATCGTTTGCAAATATTTTCTCCCAATCTGTAGTTTGTCTTTTCATTTTGTTTATGGTTTCCTTTGCTGTGCAAAAGCTTGTAAGTCTGATTAGGTCCCATTTGTTTATTTTTGCTTTTATTTCTATTGCCTTGAAAGAATGACCTAAGAAAACATTGCTACAATTTATGTCAGAGGATGTTTTGCCCACATTCTCTTTGAGGAGTTTTATGGTGTCATGTCTTATATTTGTCTTTCAGAGCGCTTGTTATATTAGTTATAACTTACTTAGTCCTCCTAACAACTATATTTAAAAAGGTAGTATTATAACCCCCATTTTCTAAATGAAGAAGCTGATGAACAGTGAATGTAAGAAATTTGCCCTAACAACTGGGGGAATCAAGTTTCAAATTAAGGCAGGCTAGCTTCAAAGTCTTAACCACTGTGCCACAATCATAACAGGTTATCTCCTTAATTCTCAAAACAACCTTATGAGATAGGTATTATAATCCCTATTTATACATGAGGTATTTGTGTATTAGAGTTTGTTCACAGTCATATAGCAATTAAGTTGCATTAAAAATCAGGGGATTAAGGACTTCCCTGGTGGCACAGTGGTTGAGAATCTGCCTGCCAATTCGGGGACACGGGTTCAAGCCCTGGTCCGGGAAGACCTCACATGCTACGGAGCAACTAAGCCCGTGTGCCACAACTACTGAGCCTCTGCACTAGAGCCCATGAGCCACAACTACTGAAGCCCACGCACCTACAGCCCGTCCTCCGCAACAAGAGAAGCCACTGCAATGAGAAGCCTGCACACCTCAACGAAGAGTAGCCCCCACTTGCCGCAACTAGAGAAAGCCTGCGCACAGCAACGAAGACCCAAGACAGCCAAAAAAAAAAAAGATATATATACCTCTATGTTCATAGCAGCACTATTAACAATGGCCAAGACACGGAAACAACCTAAATGTCCACTGACAGATGAATGGATAAAGAAGATGTGGTACATATATGCAATGGAATACTACTCAGCCATAAAAAAGAATGAAATAATGCCATTTGCAGCAATGTGGATGCAACTAGAGATTATCATACTAAGTGAAGTAAGTCAGAAAGAGAAAGACAAATACCATATGATATCACTTATATGTGGAATCTAAAATATGACACAAATGAACCTATCTAAGAAACAGAGTCAGGGACACAGAGAACAGACTGATGGTTGCCAAGGGGGAAGGGACTGGAAGAGGGTTGGATTGGGAGTTTGGGACTAGGAGATGCAAACTGGTATATATAGAATGGATAAACAATGAGGTCCTACTGTACAGCACAGGGAACTATATTCAATACCCTGTCATAAACCATAACAAAAGAATATGAAGAAGAATGTATATATAACTGAGTCACTTTGCTGTACAGCAGTGTATCGGTAATTAAACTATCCTTCAATAAAAAATCAATAAAAAAATACTCTCCCATTTTTCCATCTAGAAAGGTGATTGTTTCAATGGTGATATTCAGGTCTAAAATTCATCTTAGATTAATTTGTGTGTGTGGATTGACGTAGGAGCCTACTGACTCAGCACCACTTATTAAAAAACAATCCTTTCCTAATTTTTTAAAAAAATATTTATTTATTTGGCTGTGTCGGGTCTTAGTTGCAGCAGGTCGGATCTTTGTTGCGGCATGTGGGAACTTTCATTGCAGCACACGGGCTTCTCTCTAGTTGTGGCACATGGGCTCCAGAGTGCGAGGGCTCAGTAGTTGTGGCGCACTGGCTCAGTAATTGCAGCATGTGGGCTCTCTAGTTGTGGTGCACAGGCTCCCGAGTGCACGGGCTCAGCAGTTGTGGTACATGGGCTTAGGTGCCCTTGCAGCATGTGGGATCTTAGTTCCCCGACCAGGGATCGAACCCATGTCCCCTGCATTGGAAGGCGGGTTCTTAACCACTGAACCACCAGGGAAGTCCCCATCCTTTCCTCACTGATTCACAGTGAAACCTTAGTCATAAAATCAGGTGACAGTACATTTATGGGTCTTTGCCCGGACTCTCTATTCTATTCCACCTAGCCCAAGCAAATACTTACTGTTTTAATTAGTGTATCTTTACAGTAAGTCTTGAAATTGGTAGTTTAAGTCCTTAAATTTTGTTCTTCAGGATTATCTTACCTTTTTTAGGTCTTTTGCAATTAGATATATGTTTCAGAATCAGCCAATTTCCATAAAAATTGGATTTTGATTGGATTTGAATTTATAGATCAAGTTGGTAAGATGTGACATCTAAAAAATATTGAGATTTCTAACCCATAAATATGGCATATTTCTCCATTAATTGTCCTTTTTCCCAATAATGTTTGCTGGTTTTCAGTATAGAGGTCTACAAACTTTCATTAAATCTATTCCTAGGTGACTAATGTTTCATGAAGTGAAACAGAAGTGGTGATAGTGGACAGCCTTATAGAAAGTTGTTCATACTATTCTATTTTTCTTTAACTATGTTAAAACACATGTAACAAAGTTTATAATCTTAACCATTAAAAAATGTACAGTTTAGTGGTATTAAGAACATCCACACTGGACTTCCCCGGTGGGCCAGTGGTCAAGATTCTGTGCTTCCATTGTAGGGGGTGTGCGTTCAATCCCTGGTCGGGAAACTAAGATCCCACATGCCGCGTGTGGTATGGCAAAAAAAAAAAAAAAAGGGAACATCCACATTGTTGTGTAGTTATCTCCACCATACAATCCCATAACTCTTTTCATCTTGTAAAACTGAAACTCTATACCTATTAAACAGTAACTCCCAACCCCTCCTCCCTTCAGCCCCATACAACCACCATTCTACTGTCTCTATGATTTTGACTACTCGTAAGTATCTCATATAAGTGGAATCATACAGTAGTATGCTTCATTTTGTGACTGGATTATTTCACTTAGCATAATGTCCTCAAGGTCCATCCATGTTGTAACACACTGCAAAACTTCCTTTTAAAGGCTGAACAATAATTCCATTGTATGTAAAAACCACATTTTCCTTATCCCTTCATCTATTATGGACACCTGGGTTGCCTCCATATTTTAGCTACTATGAATAATGTTAATAAAATATGGGGGTGCAGGGCTTCCCTGGTGGCGCAGTGGTTGAGAATCTGCCTGCCAATGCAGGGGACACGGGTTCAAGCCCTGGTCTGGGAAGATCCCACATGCCACAGAGCAACTAGGCCCGTGAGCCACAACTACTGAGCCTGCGTGTCTGGAGCCTGTGCTCTGCAACAAGAGAGGCCGCGATAGTGAGAGGCCCGCGCACCGCAATGAAGAGTGGCCCCCGCTTGCCACAATTAGAGAAAGCCCTCGCACAGAAACGAAGACCCAACACAGCTATAAATAAATAAATAAAAACAAATACTTAAAAAAAAAAAGTAAAGTCTATTAATTAAAAAAAAAAAAATATGGGGGTGCAGAGACTACCCTGGTAGTCCAGTGGGTAAGACTCTGCACTCCCAATGCAGGGGGCGCAGGTTCAATCACTGGTCAGGGAACTAGATCCCATGTGCATGCTGCAACTAAGATCCCGCATGCTGCAACTAAATATGCCACAACGAAGATCCCACACGCTGCAACTAAGACCTGGTGTAGCCTAAATAAATAAATATTTCTTTTTGAAAAAGGAGTCCCCTGGTGGTCCAGTGGTTGAGAGTCTGCCTTCCAATGCAGGGGGCGCAGGTATGATCCCTGGTCAGGGAACTAAGACCCCCACATGTCACAGGGCAACTAAGCCCATGCACCACAACTGAAGAGCCTGCGTGCTGCAACTACAGAGCCACGCACTCTGGAGCCCGCGTGCCGCAGCTAGAGAGAAGCTTGTGCGCCACAATGAAGAGCCTGCGTGCCGCAACAAAAGATCCCATGTGCTGCAACTAAGACCGACGCAGCCAAAAATAAATAAAAATTAAAATATGGGGATGCAAATATCTCTTTGAGAACCTGCATTCAATTCTTTTGGGTATATACTCAGAAGTTGAATTGCTGGATCATAGGGTAATTTTATTTTTAACTTTTTGAGGAACCTCCTTACCCTTTTCCACTGTGGCTATACCATTTTTAGATTCCCAAGAGAGCACAAGGGTTCCTATTTCTCCACATCTTCGTCAACACTTACTGTTTTCTGTTATTTTCACAGTAGCCATTCTGAGGGTGTGAAGTGGTATCTCATAGTTTTGATTTGCATTTCCTTAATGATTAGTGACGTTGAGCACCTTTTTGCTTATTGGCCATTTGTACAATCTTTGGAGAAATGTATATTCAAGTCTTTTGTCCATTCTGAATTGGGCTTTTTGTTGTTGAGTTCCAGGGGTTCTCTATATACTCTGCATATTAATACCTTATAAGATATATGACTTGCAAATATTTTCTCCCATTCTGTGGGTTGCCTTTTTATTCTGGGAATAGTGTCTTCTTTTTTTTTAAAATAAATTTATTTACTTATTTATTTATGGCTGTGTTGGGTCTTTGTTGCTGCGTGCGGGCTTTTCTCTAGTTGGGGTGAGCGGGGGCTACTCTTCATTGCGGTGAGTGGGCTTCTCATTGCAGTGGCTTCTCTTGTTGCAGAGCATGGGCTCTAGGCACACGGGCTTCAGTAGTTGTGGCACACGGGTTCAGTAGTTGTGGCTTGCGGGCTCTAGAGCACAGGCTCAGTAGTTGTGGCGCACAGGCTTAGCTGCTCCACGGCATGTGGGATCTTCCCGGACCAGGGCTCGAACCCATGTCTCCTGCACTGGCAGGCGGATTCTTAACCACTGCGCCACCAGGGAAACCCAGAATAGTGTCTTTTGATTTAAAATTTTTTATGAAGTCCGATTTGTCTATTTTTTCTTTGGTTACCTGTGCCTTTGGTGTCATATCCAAGAAATTACTGCCAAGTCCACTGCTGTGAAACTTTTGTTCTATGTTTTCTTCTTCAACTTTTATTGGTTTAGGTCTTACATTTAGGTCCTTGACTGGTTTGAATTAATTTTTGTATACGGTGTTTGGTAATGGACCAACTTCATACTTTTGCATGTGGATATTCAGTTTTCCTAGCACCATTTGCTGAAAAGACTATATCCCTTTTCCATTGAATGGTGTTGGCACACTTGTAAAAAAATCATTTGACCAAATATGTGAAGGTTTATTTCAAGGTTCTCTACTCTATTTCATGGGTCTATGTGCCTGTCTTTATGCCTATACCATACTGCTTTGATTACTATAACTTTGTAGTAAGTTTTGAAATAAAAAAGTATGAGTCCTCCAGTTTTCTTCTTCTTTAGGATTGCTTTGGTTATTTGGGGTGGGGGGGTCCCTTGAGATTCTATATGAATTTTAAGATGGGTTTTCTATTTCTGAAAAAAAAAAAAGAAGTCTTTGGGATTTTGATAGGGATTGCATTGAATCTGTAGATCACTTTGGGCAATACTGACATTTTAGCAATATTAAATCTTCTAATCTATGAACATGGGATGTGTTACCATTCATTTATATCTTTAATTTCTTTTAGCAATGTTTTATAGCTTTCATTGTACAATTCTTTCACCTCATTGATTAAGTTAATTCCTAAGTACTTCATTCTTTTTCATGATACTGCAAATGGAACTGGTTTTGTAATTTCCTTTTCAGATTGCCCACTGTACATAGAAACACAACTGCAAGAGACCATACAATATACAAACAGAGAAAATTTTATTCTTCTTTTCCAATTTGGATGCCTTTTATATCTCTTTCTTGTCTAATTTTTCTGGCTAGAACTTCCAATATTATTTTGAATAGAAGTGAGGAAAGTGGGCATCCTTGTCTTGTTCCTGATCATAGAGGAAAAGCTTTCAGTCTTTCACCACTGAGTATTATGTTTGCTGTGGGTTTTCATATATGGCTTTTATTATGTTCATGTAGTCCTTCTATTCCTATTTTGAGTACTTAAAAAAAAATTATTTATTTCATTTATGTTTATTTTTGGCTGTGTTGGGTCTTTGTTGCGGTGCATGGGCTTTCTCTAGTTGCGGTGAATGGGGGTTACTCTTCGTTGCGGCGTGTAGGCTTCTCATTGTGGTGGCTTCTTTTGTTGTGGAGCACGAGCTCTAGGCACACGGGCTTCAGTAGTTGTGGAGCGTGGGCTCTAGAGCGCAGGCTCAGTAGTTGTGGCACACGCACTTAGTTGCTCTGCGGCATGTGCAATCTTCCTGGACCAGGGCTCGATCCCGTGTCCCCTGAACTGGCAGGTGGATTCTTAACCACTGTGCCACCAGGGAAGCCCTTGTTGAGTACATTTATCATAAAAGGGTGTTGAATTTTGTCAAATGCTTTTTCTGCATCAATTGAGATGACCATGTGATTTCTTTTCCCCTTCATTTTATTGATGTAGTGTATCACACTGATCAATTTCCATACGCTGAACCATCTTTGCCTTCCAGGATTAAATCCCACCTGGTCATTGTGCATAATCCTTTTAATATGCTGTTGAATTCTGTTTGCTAGTATTTTGTTGAGGACTTTCGCATCAATGTTCATAAGAGGTATTGGTATCTAGTTTTCTTGTAGGGTCTTCACCAAGCTTTGGTATCAGGGTTATGCTGGCTTCATACAGTGAGTAAGGAGGTGTTTCCTTCTCTTCAATTTTTTGGAAAAGTATGAGATGGGTTGGTATTAATTTGGTAGAATTCACCAGTAAAACCATCAAGTCAAGGGCTTTTCTTTGTTGGGAGATTCTGATTACTGATTCAATATCCTTACTAGTTATGGGTCTATTCAGATTTTTTATTTCTTCATGATTTAGTCTTAGTAGGTTTTGTGTTTCTAGAAATTTGTCCATTTCAACAAGATTATCTAATTTTTTGGTGTACATCTGTTCACAGTACTCTCTTATAATCTTTTTCATTTCGGCAGAATTGGTAGTAATGTCCCCACTTTCATTTCATTTGTTTTTTTTTAAAAAAATTTATTTATTTGGCCGCTCTGTGTCTTAGTTGCAGCACGTGGGATCTTTCAGTTGTGGCATGCGGGATCCAGTTCCCCGACCAGGGATAGAACCCGGGCCCTCTGCACTGGGAGCACGGAGTCTTACCCACTGCACCACCAGGGAAGTCCCTTATTTCATTTCTGAGTTTAGTAATTTGGGTGCTTTTTTCTTTGTCCATCTAGTTTTAAAAAAAATTTCTTTTTTGTTTATTTTTTTGGTTGCGTTGGGTCTTAGTTGCAGCACACATGGTCTTCGTTGTGGCACATGGGAGCTTAGTTCCCCAACCCTCATCTCCTGCATTGGAAGGTGGATTCTTTTCTTTTTTAATTAATTAATTAATTAATTTTTGGCTGCGCTGGGTCTTCGTCGCTGTGCGCGGGCTTTCTCTAGTTGCGGCGAATGGGAGCTACTCTTCGTTGCAGTGCACAGGCTTCAGTAGTTGTGGCTTGCAGGCTCTCGAGCACAGGCTCAGTAGTTGTGGTGCATGGGCTTAGCTGCTCCGTGGCATGTGGGATCTTCCCAGACCAGGGCTCGAACCTGTGTCCCCTGCATTGGCAGGTGGATTCTTAACCACTGCACCACCAGGGAAGTTCCAAGGTTTGTTGATTATGCTTATCTTTTTGAAGAACCAACTTTTGGTTTCACTGATTTTCTCTATTGTTTTTCTATTCTCTATTTCATTTATCTCTGCTCTATATTATTTCCTTCCTTTTGTTAACTTTAGGTGTAGTTTGTTCTTTTTCTAGGTCATTAAGTTGTAAAGTTAGGTTGCTGATTTGAGCTCTTTCTTGATTTTTAATGTAAGCATTTATAGCTATTAATTTCCTACTTAGCACTGCTACTGCTGCATTCCATAAGTTTTGGTATGTTGTGTTATCATTTTCATTCATATCTAAGTATTTTCTAATTTCCTTTGTGACTTCTTTTCTGACCAACTGGTTGTTTTAAAAGTGTGTGAATTTCCAGTTTCGTAAAATTTCCAGTTTCCTTTATGTTACTGATTTCCAACTTCATCCACTGTGGACAGAAAAGATACTTCCTATGATATCTGGCTTTTAAAATCTATTGAGACTTAATTTGTGCCTAACATATGGTCTACCCTGGAAAATGTCCCATGTGCACTTGAGAAGAATGTAAATGCTGTTGTTGTTGGGTGGAGTATTCTGTAATATCTTTTAGATCTAGTTGGTTTATTGTGCTAAGTCCTCTGTTCCTTACTTATCATCTTTCTGTCTGTTGTATTCATTACTGAGTGGGGTACTGAAGTCTCCAATTATTATTGCAGGTTTATTTCTCCCTTCAATTCTGTCAGTTTTTGCTACATATATTTTGAGGTTCTGTCATTATGTGTGTAAATGCTTACGGTTTTTGTATCTTCTTGCCGAATCTTTCTAAAAAACACATGTCCTTCTTCGTCTCTTGTAACCTTTTTGGGTTTAAAGTCTATTTTAGCCATTCCTGCTCTCTTTTGGTTACTATTTACATGGAATATCTTTTCCCATCCTTTCACTTGCAACCTGTTTGTGTCTTTGGATCTCAACTGAGTCTCTTATACACAGTATATAGTTGGATCATGTGTTTTTAATCTATTCTGCCAATCTTTTTTAAAAATTGAGGTGTAATTGACATAAAATATTATATTAGTTTCAGGTATACATAATGATTCATTATACTTATATATTGCAAAATGGTCACCACAATGAGTCTAGTTAACGTCCATTACCACACATGGTATCAAATTCTTGTGATGAGCTCTTTAAGATTCACTCTCTTGGGCTCCCCTGGTGGTGCAGTGGTTAAGAATCTGCCTGCCAATGCAGGGGACACGGGTACGAGCCCTGGTCCGGGAAGATCCCACATGCCGTGGAGCAACAAAGCCCGTGCGCCACAACTACTGAGCCTGTGCTCTAGAGCCCGTGGGCCACAACTACTGAAGCCCACATGCCTAGAGCCCGTGCTCCACAACAAGAGAAGCCACCGCAATGAGAAGCCCACGCACCGCAATGAAGAGTAGCCCCTGCTCACTGCAACCAGAGAAAAGCCTGTGCGCAGCAACGAAGACCCAACACAGCCAAAAATAAAATAAATAAAATAAAAATAAATAAAATAAAATAAATAAATTTATATATATAAAAAAAAGATTCATTCTCTTAGCAAGTTTCAACTATACAATGTATTATTATTAACTATAGCCACCATGCTGCACATTACGTCCTCATGTCTTATTTTATTTGGACCACCTTCACCCATTTTTCCAAGCCTCCAAACCCCTAACTCTGGCAACCACCAATTTGTATCTAACAGTTGCTGTTGTTTTTTTAAGATTCTGCACATGAGTGAGGTCATGTGGTACTAGTCTTCTTGTTTATCTCATTTAGCATAATGCCCTCAAGGCCCATTCATGTTGTTGCAAATGGCAGTATTTCCTTCATTTTTATGGCTGAATAATATTCCATTGTAGATATACACATTTTCTTTATCCATTCATCCACTGATGGATACTTAGGTTGCTTCCATGTCTTAGCTACTGTAAATAATCATGCAATGAACATGGGAGTACAGATATCTTTTTGAGTTAGTGTTTTCACTTCCTTCAGATAAATACCCAGAAATGGAATTGCTGGACTGTATGGCAGTTCTATTTTTAAATTTCTGAGGAACCTCCAAACAGTTTTTGATAGTGGCTGTTACCAATTTACATTCCCACCAACAGTGCACAAGGGTTCCCTTTTTTTCACTTCCTAACACTTCCTACTTCTTGTCTGTTTGATAACAGCCATTCTAATAGGTGTGAGGTGATAGTGGTTTTGACCTGCATTTTCCTGATGATTAGTGACATTAAGCACCTTTTTATGTACCTGTTAGCCACCTGTATGTCTTCTTTAAAAAGATATATATTCAGGGACTTTCCTGATGGCCCAGTGGCTAAGACTCCGCATTCCCAATGCAGGGGCCCAGGTTCGATTCCTGGTCAGGGAGCTAGATCTCACACGCTGCAAGTGAGAGTTTGCCTGCCGCAACTAAAGATCCCACCTGCTGCAACTAAGACCTGGCGTAGCCAAATAAATAAATAAATATTGAATAAAAAAAGATGTATATTCAGATTCTCTGCCTATATTTTATTGGATTTTGTTTTGCGACTGACTTGTATGATTTCCTTATATACTTTGAAGATTAACCCCTTATCAGATCTGCAAATATTTTCTCCCATTCTGTAGGTTGTCTTTTCATTTTGTTTATGGTTTTCACTGCTGTATAGGAACATTTTAGTTTGACTAGTCTCACTTGTTCATTTCTGCTTTTAGTGCCTTCCTCCTGGTGTTAAAACCAAAAAAATATCATTGCCAAGACTGACGTCAAGGAGCTTACCCTCTGTTTTCTTTTAGGAGTTTTATGGTTTTAGGTCTTACGTTCAAGTCTTTAAAAGTTGATTTCCGTGTATGTTGAAAGATAGTGGTCCAGTTTCATTCTTTTGCATGTGGCTATCCAGTTTACCCACATCCTTTATTGAAGAGACTGCCCTTTCCCCATTGTATATTCTTGGCTCCTCTATAATAAATTGGTCATACATGCATGGGTTTATTTCTGTGCTCTCTATTCTGTTCCATTCATCTATGAATCTGTTTTTCTGCCAATATCATACTGTTTAGATTACTACTACAGCTTTGTAATATAGTTTGAAATCAGGAAGTGTGATGTCTTCAACTTTGTTCTTCTTTCTCAAGACTGCTTTGACTATTTGAGGTCTTTTGTGGTTCCACAAAAATTTTAGGATTATTTGTTCTATTTCTGTGAAAAATGCCATTGGAATTTAATTTTTATTGCACTGAATTTGTAGGATGCTTTGGGTAGTATGGACATTTAAACAATATTAACTCTTCAAATCCATGAACACAGAATATCTTTTCATTTATTTGTGACTTCTGTAAGCTCTCTCATCAGTATCTTACAGTTGTCAGTGTACAGGTCTTTCACCTCCTTGGTTAAATTTATTCCTAGGTATTTTATTCTTTTTGATGCTATTGCACCCAGGCTTTAAAAAAAGTTTTTGATAGTTCTTAGCGTATGGAAATGCAACTGATTTTTAAAAAAATATGCATTTTATTAACTATTTATTTATATATTTATTTATTTAATTTGGCTGTGCTGGGTCTTAGTTGCGGCATGCGGGATCTTTAGTTGTGGCATGTGGGATCTTTAGTCAGCAGCATACGGGGTCTTTAGTTGCAGCATGTAAACTCAGTTGCGGCATGTGGGATCTAGCTCCCCGACCAGGGACTGAACCCGGGCCCCCTGCATTGGGAACATGGAGTCTTAGCCACTGGACCACCAGGGGAGTCCCCGCAACTAATTTTTATATTTGATTTTGTCTCCTGCAACTTTACTGAATTCATTTATCAGTTTTAAAAGTTTTTTGGAGGAGTCTTTAGAGTTTTCTATATATAATATTATGTCATCTGCAAATAGAGACAGTTTTACTTCTTCTTTTTCAACTGGATGCCTTTTATTTATTTTTTCTTGCCTAACTGCTCTGGGTAGGACTTGCAGTTATTATGTTGAATAGAGGTGGTAGTAGTGGGCATCGTTGTTTACTTCTTGATCTTAAAGGAAAAGCTTTCAAACTTCCACCTGTTGGCTTGTCACATATGGCCTTGATTATGCTGAGGTACATTCCTTTACCCACTTTGCTGAGAGTTTTTATTATAAATGATGTTGAATCCCATTCTCTTTTGGAGAGTTTAATCTATTTGCCTTTAAATTAATTATTGATAAGGAGAGAGTTACCTCTGTCATTGTGCAATTTGTTTTCAGTATGCCCTATAGCTTTTTGTCCCTCATTGTCTGAATTCCTGTTTTCTATAGTATTTAATCTTTTGGAGTGAAATGTTTAAATTCCTTCTTAATTTCCTTTTGTACATGTCTGTAGCTATTGCATTTGTGGTTATCATGAGGATACACTGAACATCCTGAAGTTATAACACTATAATTTTATTTATAGCAGCTTAACTTCAATTAACATATAAAAACTCTGCTCCTTTACAGCTCTCTTTCTACTCCTTTCAGTATCACAAAATTACATCTTTATAACTGTATGCACAAAAAAATAAACTCATAATTCCTTTAAATGCATTAGTCTCCTAAATTATGTAGAAAACAAAAAGTACAGTTACAAACCACTGTAACAATTCTAGCTTTTATAATTGCCCATGTATTTACCTTTATTAAGATTTTTTATTTATCCATATGGCATGGAAGTACTGTCTAGTGTCCTTTCATTTCAACTTGCAGGAGACCCTTGAGCATTTTTGCAGGGTAGGTCTAGTACTCAAGAATTCCCTCATCTTTTGTTTATTTGGGAACGTTTTGATTTCTTCCTCACTTTTGAAGGACAGTTTTGCCACATACAGGAATCCTTTTAGCACGTTGCATATACTGGCCCACTGTCTTCTGGCCTCCAAAATTTCTGATAAGGAATCTGCAAACTTTCTTATTGAGGATCTACTGTATGTGATGATTTGCTTGTCTTGTGCTGCTTCCAAGATTTGCTCTTTGTCTTTTGAAAGTCTGATTATAACATGTCTTGGTATGTGTCTCTTTGAGTTCATCTTACTTGGAGTTTGGGAAGCTTCCTGGATATTTATATTCACATCTTTCATGAAATTTGGGAAATTTTCAACCATTATTTCTTTAAATATTCTCTCTGCCTCTTTGTATCTGTCTTCTCCGTCTTGAACATCCACAATGCATATGGTTGTTCTGCTTGATGGTGTCCCACGGGTCACTTAGGGCTCTCTTTTCTTCAATCTTTTTCTTATTCTTCAGGCTTGATAATTTACATTGTCCTCATCTTCAAGTTCACTGTTTCTTTCTTCTGCCTGCTCAAACCTGCCTTTGAATCCATCTAGTGAGTTTTTCATTTCAATTACTGTACTTTTCAGCTCCAGAATTCCTTTTTGGTTTCTTTTTAGGCTTTCTATCTCTTTACTGATATTTCCATTGTGTTCCAACATCATTTTCATGACTTTCTCATGAAAGAAAGTTTTTTTCATGACAATTTCCTTTAGTTCTTTGAGCATGATTAGGGCAGCTGTTTAAAAGTCTTTGTCTAATGTATCTGCCATTAAGTCCGTTTTAGGTTCAGATTCTACTGAATTATTTTTTTGCTTTGAATGGACAATACTTTCTTGTGTCTTTGAATTCCTTGTGATTTTTTTGTTGAACACTGGACATTTGAGTCGAATAATGTGGTAACTCTGGAAATTAAAGACTCTCCAGTTTGCTGTTTTTATTTTTGCTTTTTTGATTGCTGTAGGCTGTCTCTGTGCCAAGGATCAGCCTCAGGTGTAAACTTAGTGTCTTGTGTCTTTTCCAATCCTTTCGTTGGATATGGGCAGTCACTGTCTATTTCCCCTCATATATGCAGTTGTTTTTGAACGTCTTAGTCTTTAATTTCTATCCCAAAAGGGGAAAAGCAAAAAATGAAGGTGGCGCAAAGAGGGCACCCTTAAAATCTCCTGGGAGTCACTTTAGCTGGAGGGAGAGGGACTTGCAACAATGGTGGAGGTACACAGTGGCTGCCTGCTTCTTTGCACCTCTGTGATCAGAAGAAGCAATCAGAGCATAGGTACCTAATATTTGGAGAACAGGGTCCTTTTTATCCACCCTAGCATCTGCAAGCTGTATGCAAGATATTTCAGGAACACTTGCACAGCTGCCTGCCATGTGGCTGTGGGTAGGGATGAGTAGCTGCTACTGTGCTAACACCTCAAATTGACTGAAATGATCCACAACTGACCATCTAAAACTTCCCCTGGACATTACAAGCCTTCAACAGACCCCAGAGTTCCAAAAGAGTTTTATCAAACAGATTCTGCTAGTGCAATTGTCTAAAGGGAGATAGATTCCTTGTGCTTCCTACTCTATCATCTTCTCAGAATCCTCTCCTACCATGTTATCTTTTCTGAACTATTTTTTAGATGCAATTTTTCATTCTCAATTAGATTCTAATCTATTACTTTTATTTTTATTTCTCATTGTGACAAATCCAGTAAGGATGTGATAAATATGCTAAATGCATGGATGTGAGAAGAACCACGTAACACAGTGCTTGGCGCACAGTAAGCAGTCAATAAATATTAGGAATTATCACACACACACAAATAAATATTACATTCTTCTGGGAGTAGTTACGATGAAGTGTGAAGAAATAGTACGAGCTTACTCTCTACCTGGAGGATCTGGTATAATAAGGAACTGCCTGAGCTGCTTTGTGTAAGCTGACTAAAATTGTGGAAAGATCAATCTCTGGATGTCCTCAAAGCTTTCTGCTCTGTTGGAGTCTTGTCTTCACCTTCCCCTGCTTTCTTACCATTTCTGCATTTCACAATTTGGGTCACAGCTGTGGTTGATGAATCGGGCCTCATTTCCCATGCGGTAACTGTCAATCACCATCCCACTATCCAGGTTCAGACAATAGTGGTCACTGTGATTATGATACTGCTCAATCATCCTATTCCTAAAGAGGAGAGAAATGATTGAAAGCCAATTAATGATTAAGTTGAAAGTAAATTTCAAATATTTCATTTTCCATACTAATCTGGTAACTTTGCCATTTTACTGGAGTATCATTTACCACTGTACCTGAACTCCTGTTCGCTGACAACCTCCCCTAGGTATTCAATGATGAACTGCCCAGCTTTTAGGGGTTCTTTGGTTCTGATTCCCCAACCTTTTTCCTCAGCTCGAAATCGTTCTAGACATTGCACCCACTCATGCCTCTGTATCCTCTGGTTACAGCACTGCTCACCACAGGGGCAAGTGTTGGGGGAACACTCAGCAAAGATCATTCTAGAAAGAAAAGGAATAACCGTATGTCAATTAACACTATATATAACCTTCATGAACCCATTTTTTAAATAGGAATTTAAAAAATGAATGCATAAAATTAATTTTTATTTTAATAAGGTTAGATTGGCTAACAAAGTTAACAAGGTAATAATGTCTAAGTTCAAAAATAATACTGAAAATTTCCAAGTCAAGTTGCAAACACTGATGCTTCTTATAAATTAATGAGTTAATTGTCCACTCAGCATCCTGGGTAAACACTATCATATTTAGTTCTGGGCTAAGAATACATGAACTGTAACCCACAGAGGAATTAATAATTTGATGATTACACTGCACTATTGTTTTGAAGTAGCTCATAGCCATTTACAGATTTTTTAAAAAATTGTGGTAAAATACACAAAAAATTTACTATAACATTTATCATCATAACCATTTTATTTTTTAATAAATTTATTTATTTATTTTTGGTTGCGTTGGGTCTTCGCTGCTGCGTGCGGGCTTTCTCTAGTTGTGGCGAGTGGGGGCTACTTTCATTGCGGTGCGCAGGCTTCTCATTGCATTGGCTTCTCTTTGTTGCGGAGCATGGGCTCTAGGCACGCGGGCTTCAGCAGTTGTAGCACGCGGGTTCAGTATTTGTGGCTCACGGGCTCTAGAGCATAGGGTCAGTAGTTGTGGTGCATGTGGGATCTTCCTGGACCAGGGCTTGAACCCATGTCCACTGCATTGGTAGGCGGATTTTTTTTTCTAATTTAAAAAAAATTATTTATTTATTTATTTATTTATTTATTTATTTATTTATTTATCTTTGGCTGCATTGGGTCTTCGGTGCTGTGAGTGGGTTTTCTCTAGTTGCAGCGAGCAGGGGCTACTCTTTGTTGAGGTGCGTGGGCTTCTCTTGTTGCGGAGCATGGGCTCTAGGTGCGTGGGCTTCAGTAGTTGTGGCACAAGGGCTCAGTAGTTGTGGCTCGTGGGCTTAGTTGTTCCGTGGCATGTGGGATCTTCCCAGACCAGGGCTTGAACCCGTGTAACCTGCATTGGCAGGCGGATTCTTTTTTTTTTGGCAGGCGGATTCTTAATCATTGCGCCACCAGGGAAGCCCACAGTTTACAATTTAAAGTACTTTCAGAGTTGTTTGATTTATTCTTCAAAAAGATATTATCTTGGGCTTCCCTGGTGGCGCAGTGGTTAAGAATCCACCTGCCAATGCAGGGGACACAGGTTCGAGCCCTGGTCCGGGGAGATCCCACATGCTGCGGAGCAACTAAGCCCGTGTGCCACAACTACTGAGCCTGCACTCTAGAGCCTGTGAGCCACAACTACTGAAGCCCGCGCACCTAGAGCCCAGGCTCCACAACAAGAGAAGCCACTGCAATGAAGAGCCCACGCACCGCAACGAAGAACAGCCCCTGCTTACCTCAACTAGAGAAAGCCCGCGTGCAGCAACAAAGACCCAACGCAGCCAAAATAAATAAAAATAAAACAAATAAATTTATTTAAAAAAATATTATCTTTATCTAAAGGGCAAACAGCCCACAGTTCAAATCACATAAATGAGCAGTAAGCAGAGAAAGTATCCACTGGACTATTCTTCAATTTAAGACAATCAGGGAGTTCCCTAGTGGTGCAGTGGTTAAGAATCCGCCTGCCAATGCAGGGGACACGGGTTCAAGCCCTGGTCCGGGAAGATCCCACATGCTGCAGAGCAGCTAAGCCCGTGTGCCACAACTACTGAGCCTGTGCTCTAGAGCCTGCGAGCCACAACGACTGAGCCGGCATGCCACAACTACTGAAGCCCGTGCGCTTACAGCCCGTGCTCCACAAGAGAAGCCACCGCAATGAGAAGCCCGTGCACAGCAACGAAGAGTAGCCCCACCCCCGTCACAACTAGAGAAAGCCCGCGCACGGCAATGAGGACCCAACACAGCCATAAATAAATAAACAAATAAATAAAAGAATAATAAAAATATATTTAAAAAAATTTAAGACAATCAGCTTAACTTGTAAAGACACCGCCTTACTGTCAAATTCACCACAGTTATTCTTTGTTTTGCTGATTTCTTTGCTGCATGGATATTGACGAACACCCCTCCTAGAACTGTCCTCCTATTTTGGGCTTTGTTGATCTTTTATGATAATGGACTTCCCACCTTTACAATAACAATTCCTGTCTTTTTTTTTTTTTTTTTTTTTAAACAGGAACCCTTTTCTCCTCTCTACTTTCCATGGCATATTCATTGCTCCTCTTTTCTTCAGAAGGCTTATTCATTTTCATGGCTTTTAAAAATAATTAATTCAGTTTTTGCTGCGTTGGGTCTTTGCTGCTGCTCTTCGTTGCGGTGCTCGGGCTTCTCATTGCAGTGGCTTCTCTTGTGGAGCATGGGCTCTAGGTGCGCGAGCTTCAGTAATTGTGGCACATGGGCTCAGTATTGTGGCGCACGGGCTTGGTTGCTCCGGGCTCTAGAGCGTAGGCTCAGTAGTTGTGGTGCACGGGCCTAGTTGCTCCACAGCATGTGGGATCTTCCTGGACCATGGCTTGAACCCGTGTCCCCTGCATTGGCAGGCAGATTCTTAACCGCTGCACCACCAGGGAAGTCCTATTCTGTTTGTTTTGATAAATGACCAAGATAAGCCCTTTAACTGTATAAAAAGTAAAACATGTTTCTATTCATTGTCTGGAAAACAAAACTATAAAGTTACCCAAATCTGAAAGTAGATGCTGCAAACTAAGATGGGAAGATTTTGATTTAGCAATGTAAATTGCCATTACCTATAGTCATAATGCCCTTGAAAAATTAGGCAATTTCTCCCCCCTCTAAATATAGATCATCTGATTGCTCTTTCTCTCACCTGGTAAGATTTAAGGTTAAACAATCATTGAGAAAGGTACTAATGTGATTGACTTCACTAGCTATGGAGGTCAGACCATTCCTGTAAATGGAAATGTGTTTTCACTTAAATGAAATGAATATTCCTGCTATGAATCATGCTAGGTCAGGAAGGAGTAAGTCTTGGAGGCAGGGGAGAGAATCATTCCATCCCGACTTTTTAGGACCAAGAATTTGAGGAACCAGGGTTCTTCTAGAGCAAAAGGTGAAGGCTCCTAGAGATTCTCATTGGTGGGCAAGTGGAAGTGAACTGCTCTCAACAAAGTAGCATAGATAGACTCTAATAGGGAGTTAGACAGGGGCCCTGATGTTTAGTTTAGGGCCTGTGAACTCCGAAAGTAATCACCACTGGTGGCATAAGTCTCACCAGGTAATATACATTTATCTTCCCCTAAGTATTCAGTTTTGTTACACACCATGTCTGTCCTTTTGGAGAGCTGAGGGAGTGGGCTCTGTATGTGCTATGAGCAAATGGGTACAGCATTTAAAAATAGCTTGAAATGAATGACAAGACTTTGTTCCAGGGAAAGAGGAATGTTCTGAAGCAGCAATGGGTTTGATATGGATGGTGTACAGAAACAAATATCCACCAAGGAAGACCTGTAGTGTTTATAAACAATGTTGGTGATTCCTAGAAATTGTTTGGAAGAAAGGAGAACAAATGTTTAAAGTCTTTATTTGAAGTAATCGTAAAACCCCATTATTTGTTTTAAAAATTGTCCTGGGACTTCCCTGGTGGTGCAGTGGTTAAGAATCTGCCTGCCAATGCAGGGGACATGGGTTTGATTCCCTGGTCCGGGAAGATCCCACATGTCGCGGAGCAACTATGCCCGTGCGCCACAATTACTGAGCCTGCACTCTAGAGCCCTCGAGCCGCAACTACTGAGACCACGTGCCACAACTACTGAAGCCTGCATGCCTAGAGCCTGTGCTTCACAACAAGAGAAGCCACCGCAGTGAGAAGAACATGCACCGCAATGAAGAGTAGTCCCGGCTCGATGCAACTAGAGAAAATCTGTGCTCAGCAACAAAGACCCAATGCAACCAAAAATAAATAAATAAATAAATAAATATTAAAAAAATATAGTCCGGAATCACGTGTTCCCTGGGCTACTTACAAGTTAAGTACAATTCTACATATGAGTCTTGCATGGATGCGAAAGTGGATCCTGCCGATCCTTTAACTCTCCCACCCCCTTAAATATTTACAGAACTCTGAATACAAAGACAGGTGAGACAAAGCCACCCTACATTTTAGATAGCTCCATTTAACTGAATCTCTATGAGGGTTACTTTTAAATATATAAGGAAGCACCCACCAAATAACATATTTTAATTTTTCTTAGTTATTTATACATTTATCACATTCATTAGATGCATGATGATGTAGTGCTCATATTCTCATGACACAAAGTTGGCAGTACTGTGTCTGAGTGTTTGTTTATTTCTTATTTAGGGGTAAGTTTTGGGTTTTTTTGGAACAAAGACAACATAATGGGAAGGATAAATGTGACACCCATACTAAATGATATAAGACAACCAATGTTATTATGTAAAGGTAAATGTTCAAATTTCAATTTTTCAGAGATTAAAAGACTATCAATACGTATACAATAAGCAGTGTGGTACAGTGGAAAGAACATGACTTTTGAATCAAACACATGTGGGTTCAAATTCTGTCTCTGTCACTTGTCTTACGTAATGTGGAGCAATTTACCATCCAAAATCTAGGTTCCTTCATCTGTACAATGTAAAACTATCACCTACCTCCTTGGACTATTGTGAGAAAGAGAGAAAATAAGCAATGAGGCAGCTATATTATAGTAATTTCATAGACAATAAAATATCATACAAACAAGCACAGAAATGTTAGCATCTAAAGAGATGCACATTTAAACAACTTTAAGGACATACGATACTCTAAAATGTTAAACAATCAAAATACTAAAGCACTAGAAATAAAGTTAGATGTTAATAACTAAAGGAGGTGGAACTATGGGGAAATAAATATATTTATATATAGGTGGTGATACCAAAAATTAACTCAATATTTCATGACAGCTACTGGATAGTATACAGTAAGAATTATATATATGTCCTTATAGTTTGTACAGGTATTTCTTCTTTTGAGAATACACTCTAAGAGTTAAAACAGAAAGGAATCTATACAAAGAGTTTCATAGTAGTGCCATTTTTAATAGCAAAACATTAAAAATAACTTGAATAAAAAACAACAGAAGAAGGGCAAACCGTGACATACTAACCTAAAAAGGATGAGCTTGTGGACCACAATGATACATAAAAGTGCATATATAAAGTATTTGTGAGTGAAAAAAATCAGCTATCTATAACACCAAGTTATTACTACTATGTACAACTGTATGTATGTACAATGACAAGATGTGAATTTACAGTGATATTCGTAAGGGAGAATTCCCCAACTGGCATGCTAAAGCAGAAACGCTGATTCCCTCAGCCCGCAGGACAGTTGACTAGAGATGGAGACTGGGAAAGCAGTTGTCTTTTTCTACGAAAGCTATCTAGAACAAGGAGCATTGATGGGAAGTTCATTAACTCTTTTTTTGCTATAAATATGCTTATGTTACCAAAACCAACAAATTCTATCTCTACTCCTTTGTCTCAATTAGACATTTCCATTTTGAAATCTCAACGTCATTTAAGAACTCAGTGGTCCCAAATCAAAATCATAATTTTTATCTCCAAACCAGTTAGATTCCACACTTTCTATCTCTGACAATAGCATAACCACCTCTCATTAGCATCACTGACTCAATCATCATGTGTATATCTGCTATATGCTAATGGTTTATCAACCTAGTTTCCCCCCCGCCCAAATATATCATGGCCTCTTTCTTCTCTTTCACTGCCATCATCCTACTTTTACTCCCTCATTATGGCTACCATATACTGAGATCTAGGAAGGTTTCTAGAACTGTGCTTAATGAATTAAAAACATTGTTTCATATAATCCTCATAAACCCCTCCATAAAGATGGTATTATTTTTATTAGAGGGGTTAAAGAACTTTCCTCAGGTCTCTTAAGTAAGTAAGAGGATTTAAACCTGAGGACATAAGACTCTAGATCACATTGTTTTCTGTTACTCTATTTAGCCCATGTTATGGGCTGAATGTGTCCCCTCAAAATTCATAGTTGAAGCCCTAGCCTCCAGGGCGACAGTATTTGGAAGTAGGGTCTTTGGGAGTTAAATAGGTTTATATTAGGTCAGAAGGGTGAGAACCTCCTAATGGGATTGGTGCCCTTCTAAGAAGAAGAAATCTCTCTCTCTCTCTCTCTCCCATGAGCATGCACTGAGGAAAGGCCATGTGAGCACACAGGGAGAAGGCAGCTGTCTATAAGCTAGAAAGTGGGTCCTCATCAGACACTGAATCTGCTGGCAATTTGCCCTTGGACTTTGCAGCTTCCAGAACTGTGAGAAATAAATTTCTGTTGTTTAAGTCTATGATATTTTGTTATAGAAGCCCAAGCAGACTGAGACAGCCCATCAACTAGGTTTTATATACTATCTTTGTGCAACTTCTTGAGGGGAAATCAAAGAGCCTATTTAACCTTTTCCTCTAAATGAAGTGACTTTTTTTTTTGGCCACGCCACGTGGCTTGTGGGATCTTAGTCCCCCAACCAGGGATTGAACCTGGGCCCTTGGCAGTGAAAGCACAGAGTCCTAACCACTGGACCACCAGGGAATTCCCCTAAATGAAGTATCTTACAGATCTTAAAGCCTGTGCTTACAGAATCAGTTTAGTACAGTACCTATTGAGGCAGTCATCCACACAGCCCTTTTTGGTGTCACCATCCGGTTTCTTACAGTTACAAGTGGTAGCCTCATAACCAGAAAGGGGTTTGACATCAACGTAGACATCTTGAGAGAAGACAGCAAAGAACAGTTTGTGAATATATAGGATAATTTTCTAAGTGCCAGGCTAAGAACACTGATTGTATGGAGGCAGAAAAAACAGCTCCCATGTTACTCACTTGAACGGATTTTTTTATATAGTGGGACATCTGGTTTCTTGTATAGCTAGAAGAAAAAACAGAAAAATCTTGATATAGCATTCAACTTCAAATGCCAGAAAACAGTATCAATCACTAAAAATAGAGGAAATTATCCACGTACTCTGCTCACATGGAAACGTTTACAAGACTTTCTGGGTTGGATAGTTTGAGGGAAACCTGGTGTGATCACTTTTTTATCCTGAAATAAAAGGTGACTTACTAGATCAGGGTTTAAGAGAGAACTAGATTCAACAGAAGCAATACTAAGTAGTTTAAAGAAAATGCATTTTTTGTTAGATGTTTCTTCAGCAAGTTATTAGATAGACTTAAATGAAAGTCACACTGCAGATCAAAGCTTTTCATTTGGATAAATTAAGACTGTATTTGCCGCTATGAAAAGAATGGAAAACTTGCACAGGGTTTGTTTAGATGGCCTGCGTAGGTGTATGAAATGAAAAAGATGACAACCTTGGCTTTTTCAGGGTGAGTGTTGTAGGGAAACACATTTCACAATTTAATTAAGTCAATTAATTTAATGAACAAAGGGGAGATGGCAGGCAGGATAATGGCGCTCTCATACTGCAATAAAGAATGCATTAGGAAGAAAATGTATTAGGTCAGTCGGTCAGTGTTTTACCATAGAAGACAGTACCCAAAAAAAAAAAAAAGGCAACTTGGTTTAAGCTAGAGTGTACTAATCTATAAGAATAATCCCACCATCATTTTTCAGTTGGTATAGATTCAAAACACTATCTCCTTCATTGCTATGAACTCTCTGAGACAAATAAATATCTAACATACTGATCCTCTTAGAATTCAAGAGAGGCCACCAGAGAAGAGAATGTAGATGGGAATGTTCACTGCTTTTGGCTTTCCAAAGTCAAACTTTGGTGGAATTCTGGCAAAACTCAGGAGCCTATTTACCTCATTTGCATGACTATTTCCCAATGGTTGTTCTCAATATGGATTCTGGGGGCTTTAGCTTAATATAAAAATAACTGGGGGAAACTTTTCAATTAGGTAAGCAAGAGAGAAAAAAAACAGCACTTTCCCATTTTTAGTTCCCAATATATTTAAATATCTTTTAAAAGTACAAGAGTGTTAAATATTTTCCCTGTTTCCTTTGGTAGAAGACTCTCTTTTATATGTGAAAAATAAATTCCAAACTGATGGGAAGGAGCCAACAAAAATAAAGCCTGAAATTTCTTAGCGCTGCTGGCAGTACATCTAAATTCCCTTGAGACCTGCATCAAACAGGATTCTTACAGAACAGAATCTTTGCCACCAAAATAAAAGTCCAGAATAATAACAGAACGTTTCCTAAGGAAGCAGGAACTTAATGCTATTTTGAAGTATGAGTGAAGGCAAAGAGGTCACATTAAATATGGATGCAAATTCATTTCTCTTAGTCTCTAACCTTCACAGGGACACTTCTCTATACTTCCTAAGATGAGAGCATAACAAGGAGGCAGAGAAAAAGACTTGCACACTCCTTTCCCCCGTTTACCACTTATGAATGAAGCATGGTAAGATATGCTCATACCTGATTATGTTTCCACTGCCAAAGGATGTCATAGGGAAGCTGAAAATCAATTCTCTTTTGCCTTAGATATTTTCCTGAAACAAAAAAATACTATCAATTTCAATATCTAATTTATACAATGGGTCAAACAGCCACAAGATTTAATATGCACTGAATAAAAAAATAAAGATTTAATTTTTAATTTTATGAATTTTCCATCACTAATTTTTAATTTTAGCTACTCTTTTCCACTGTGCACCATGTGGTATAAGCTAAAGATATATTTTAATAGTAGCTTATATAAAACAACTAGCATAGCAAATTTACTACCAAAAATAGGTCATTATGAAGCAAACTAAATACTAAGAATTGTTCAATCATTAAAATTATTAACCAGAGCATCTGTCATCTATTCTCCTTCATTATGTACATAATCTAAGGTTGACTATAAAAAGAAGTATAAGAGTTTTCTAAAATCGGTAACCCTGAATTTAAATAACTCGAGTATTTACATGCAAATTTATGATCTGTTAACATTTTTTCCTACCTATTGAAATACTACTACTTTTTAAAGCCAATTTTAGAGCCCTTTTCTACCTTAAAGAGGTCCTTTCAATTTGTTTACTCTGTATCTTTCTGTTCGTGAAGGACTACAATGCTCAACTCACTTCTTGCAGGACTTAGACTTTTCCTTGTTATCTGGATTTTTGCCCTATCATGGTCTCCAGACCAGCAGTTCTCAAAGTGTGCTCTGCTTACCCCAAGGGATCTGAGAAGTCAAAACTATTTTAATAACACTCTAAGATATTATATGCATTTTTGTTATGCTGACATTTGTACTAATGGAGTAAAAGAATGGTGGGTAAAACTGCAGTTTTAGTATGAATCAAGGCAAGTGGCACAAAACTGTACTAGAATGAAACTAGTAGAAATGAACTATGCCAGCACCATCTAAGAATGCTCTTGATAAAGTAGTAAAAATATTAAATCTTGACCCACAAACCAAAATCTTTATTCTGCATGACACAATGGAAGTATGCATAAAGCACTTCTGCTGCACACTGAGGTATCTTAAGGCAATGCACTTGTGCAAATATTTGAATGGTGAGCTGAACTAGTTGCTTTTTTCATGGAACACCATTTTTACTTAAAGGAACTGACAGACAATGGTTACTCTAACCTAGGAACTGAAAGTAAGTCAAGTGAACTTGTTACTTCAAGAAACCCAATTGAAAATATGTTTCCAATGACAAAATTTAAGTTTGAGTGAACACTGGAATTTTGGAAAACTTGTGTCTATTAACCACCATGAGATTCTCAGTTTTTTAATACTTAAGTTTTTCTCATGAAATAAGTGGCAATTAACAAATGTGAATTGTTTTGGATACATATAGGAAATGGAAGAGCAATATAATACAGTGAATTAATATTTTTCAATGACCAATGCAGGAAATGATAAAATCATACATGGGTAAAAAATCCATTTAAATTGCAAGAGAGACCAGTGGATTTTAATACTCCATTGATTTCATACTCCAACACTGCAGTGTTAAGAAACTATTACATTTATTAATTTATTTTGCTGCAGTATCAAAGAATATCTACAATTATCAAAATCTTCCTCTCTTTTACAACTTTTTACCTATGTGAGGTCAGATTTCTTCATGTATTTAAACCAGAATAACATCACAACAGATAGAAGGCAAAAACAGATGCAGCTGTCCTATATTTAAGCCAGACATTAAGGAGATTCACAAAAATGTAAAATAAAGTCACATTTCTCATTAAAAAAATTTGGGGGGAAAGTTATTACCACATCCAGACTAAAATGAAAGCATAATAAACTTGCCCTCAATAAAAAAAGGGGGGAGGGTGTTATTTTTCATAAAAATGTGATTTGTTACATGCAATGAGTTTATTCATTTGACAAATCTGATGATATAGCAGCATGGATTACAGGTATATCTAAGCGGAAATAACTTATGGAGGTAGGGTAATATAACAAGTTTCTGTCTGGGGTTACATCTGGCAGAAGACTGGAGTCCACCTGTTGATAGGGAACCAAAGCTGAATGTATAACTACAAAGTCTGTAATGAAAAAGTGTAAACAACTTAAAGGTTTATCAACAAGGAAGTAAACTTTGGTACATTTAAATAATGAATATGCAGCTATTAAAACGAAATGAGGTATATACTTACTCATATGAAAACATATTCTCCAAATCGCAGAATAATATTATAGCAAGGGCTGATTTTTAAAAATACTTTTAAAAAGCCCCATTAAATAGCTATATATGGTGGGGGCTGTCTAGGAAAGGGCATGAGGGAACCTTCCGGGGTGATGATAATGTTCTTGAGAAGGGTCTGGGTTACAGAGGTGTATGAAAACTTTAAAAAACTGAGCGAAAGTACATTTAAGATTTGTGCATTTTATTTTTTTTAAATTATATAACCTAACTACCTATTGATATTACTCTGAGAAGACTGATTTATAATTTTTAAAATAAATTTATTTATTTTATTTTAGGCTGCGTCGGGTCTTCGTTGCTGCACGCGGGCCCTTCTCTGGTTGCGGCGAGCGGGGGCTACTCTTCGCTGAGGTGCACAGGCTTCTCACTGTGGTGGCCTCTCTTGTTGCGGAACACGGGCTCTAGGCATGCAGGCTTCAGTAGTTGTGGCTCACGGGCGCTAGAGTGCAGGTTCAATAGCTGTGGTGCACGGGCTTAGTAGCTCCGCAGCATGTGGGACCTTCCAGGACCAGAGCTCGAACCCGTGTCCCCTGCATTGGCAAGCGGATTCTTTTTTTTTTTTATTCATATACATTTTTTATTGTAGACTTCTTTTTATGCTTCTATGAGATCTTAGGAACAGAATTTCTCATCATTTTAAAAAACTTTTCTTACTAGAAGAATTATACATGTTTGCTACAGAAAACAAGCAAATAACAGAGGACAAAAAAAGACTCTAAGTCATCATGTTGCACCTATATTTTGTAATTTACTTTTTCCATTTAAATATCATAAAGCACTTTTCATTCTAACAGATGCTCTCTTATATACAATGGTTACATGAAATAGATGTACCCATAATTTACTTTTTGGTACAATGTTGGCAGAGTTCACTATTACAAACAGCACTTTGATAAACATCTTTGTTGCTAAATGTCTATGGGCCAGTTTTCATTACCTTGTTAGGATAAATTCCAGAATTGCTGTGTTGTAAGGCACACAGATTTTAAAGATTTTTTGATACATACTGCCTTTTTGCATAGTGTAGGGAATCTCGAATACAAGAAGATTCTTCTCAAACCATTGGAGAAGTTTTTCCTGGAAATGAATGAATTTTTCCTTTCTCGGCAATCTGATTTACTGCTGTGCAGAGTGTGTTCAGAGCAGTGTCTCCAACATCCTTGAATATCTCATTCTTTCCATAACAGATGCTTTTCTTCTGGATTGGATTAAGAGTTCCTCAGTTGCAGATACTAATGTCTCTCTTGATTTTTTTTCCCCATGCCTGATGGAAAGCAGGGGAAACTTTGGGAGAAGATCCAGTCCCTGACTTTACTGAGGGATGAGTGTGATGCAGAAATAGAACGGCCAAAGATGGCTGCCAGTGAAGGGAACGTTCCACCTATGATCCCTATAAATTCAAGAGATGGTCAGGGTGGTTTTCCATTGTGCAAACTCTTCACTTGTTAGTTGTTTCCTCATTTTGCCATGGTGCTGGTCTTGGAGAGGGCAGGCGGATTCTTAACGACTGAGCCACCAGGGAAGCCCTATTTTATTTTATTTTTAAAATTATATAACCTAACTAGCTATTGATGTTACTCTGAGAAGACTGATTGATTGATTGATGCATGCATGCATGCTGCATTGGGTCTTCGTTGCTGTGCCCAGGCTTTCTCTAGTTGTGGTGAGCGGGGGCTACTCTTCGTTGCAGTGCGCGGGCTTCTCATTGTGGTGGCTTCTCTTGTTGTGGAGCACGGGCTCTAGGCGCATGGGCTTCTGTAGTTGTGGTGCGTGAGCTCAGTAGTTGTGGCTCACTGGCTCTAGAGCACAGGCTCAGTAGTTGTGGTGCATGGGCTTAGCTGCTCCGTGGCATGTGGGATCTTCCTGGACCAGGGCTCGAACCCATGTCCCCTGCACTGGCAGGTGGATTCTTAACCACTGCGCCACCAGAGAAGCCCTGTGCATTTTATTGATGGTAAATTCACCTCAAAAGAAAAACCCTATAAGCAAATACTGAGATCTTAATTTTGATATGATGAAATATTTATGGGGGAAGTATATCAATGCCTGCAATTTACTTTGCAGCATGTCCAAAAATAGGATGGAATAAAAGATGGATAGATAAATATATGATAAATCAGTGAAATATTAATGAAAAAATCTAGGTGATGGGATATTTTGTGTTTAGTTTTTCAAACTTCTGTATGCTGAAAAATTTCATAATAAAGTGTTGAAAAAAACAGCTATATGTATATAGGAAAAAGTTTGAAAGGGTATATGCTAAACTATTATATTTCTGGGAAGGGGAACTTTATCTTTTAATTCACATCTTTCTATATTAAAAAAGGAATATTTACGAGTATGTACCGTTTCTAACAACAATAAAATAAATATAATTTTTTAAAAAGTCAAAATTGCTTCTCAGAAGACAGGACAAACCCCTTAATGTAAAGGGTTAACTCCTTTCTTAATGTGTTTTCTGTAGAGAAGAGGGTGTAAAAGAATGAAGGAGTAGACAGTAAGTTCTGAATTTTTAAAAAGAATACTTTTCTTTCTCTTTCTAGGAAAGAAAGCATCCATTATCCACTTCAACTAACTTTAAAGACACAATTTTCCCCAACGCCCAACATCTTGAGTTCTCCTAGCCACGTCTCCACAGATGTTACGTTGCTTTTCCTGGCATTATTTGTATTTCTCCTCTCTAATCCATATATTAAGAGTTGGGGAAAAATATGATGGGTCAGTCTTTCCTTTCCTCTAACATTTCTGAAACCAGACCTAGGTAATTCATTTTTAATAAGTGAGACTCACCTAAAGAGATTTCCTTGTCAAATCCTGCTGGAGATGATACCTCAGAGGAACCTATTCAGGAGTTCCTCATTTGGAAAAATTATTCTTTGAGCTAATCCTCATTTTTACTTTTTTTAAAAAATTTATTTATTTTTGGCTGTGTTGGGTCTTTGTTTCTGTGCGAGGGCTTTCTCTAGTTGTGGCAAGGGGGGGCCACTCTTCATCGTGGTGCGCGGGCCTCTCACTATCACGGCCTCTCTTGTCGCGGAGCACAGGCTCCAGATGCGCAGGCTCAGTAGTTGTGGCTCATGGGCCCAGTTGCTCCGTGGCATGTGGGATCTTCCCAGACCAGGGCTCAAACCCGTGTCCCCTGCATTGGCAGGCAGATTCTCAACCACTGTGCCACCAGGGAAGCCCTCCTCATTTTTAAAATGGGAAAAAAAAGTCACTTTCTATCCATCTGAAAATTAGATGGAATCATATCTTTTGTAGGTTTTTCTTATTGTGTGCTGGAGCCTTGCGATCTCAAATCCTGCCACTGATCACTAGGAAAGGAGCAAAAAATCCTTTACTTTTCCCTTTGAAATAAAACTGATTCTGTGGACAAGAAAGTCATTTCAAGAGGCTACAGAAACTTGTGTTGACCTTGAAATCTAGAAGAGGAAGGTCCATGATGATTTTCTTTAACAGAATCAATCCTAATATGAAAAGGATATGAACAATAGGAGGAGGAACATCTCCACAAAAGCACTCCATTGTTAATCAGGTAGCTAGGCAAATGAGGAAACCAAAGGAGAGAGAGGTACTTAATAAAAAGGAGAAAGCTAATAATGGCTTTGCCTTTTTCCAAGATATCTTAAAATCGGACAAAAACTTGGCCTTTTTTGTTTTCTAAAGAAGGATAAGGTGACTGACCTTCAGAAAAAGTTCAGCTTGTTTATATATAATCTGAGTACTGGGTTACAATATCACTCTACAAATAGATAAGAATTATTTATTATGATTCCCATCCCCCCTTTGGAAGAATGTCAGCTCCACAGAGGCAGGGATCTCTACCTATTTTGTTTATTGCTGTATCCAAAGCATCTAGAAAATTGCCTGATCAAAGAGCAGGTATTAAATATTTTCTGAATGAATGAAAATATATATTCCATGGCATACTTTTTTAAAAAAAATTATTTATTTGGCTGCTTGGGGTCTTAGTTGCAGCAGCACGCGGGATCTCCGTTGTGGCACGTGGAATCTTTTGTTGCGGCACATGGGCTCCTCGCAGCTGTGTGCGGGCTTCTCTCTAGTTGTGGCGCGGGGGCTCCAGAGCACGTGGGCTCTGTAGTTGCAGCACGCAGGCTCTCCAGTTGTGGCGCCCGGGCTCTCTAGTTGTGGCTCGTGGACTCAGTTGCCCCACGGCATGTGGGATCTTAGTTCCATGACCAGGGATGGAACCTGCATTGGATTCTTAACCACTGGACCACCAGGGAAGTCCCTATGGTATAAGTTTCGAGGTCCTCCACTAGTTTTCTCTTTTAACCCTACTAAGCAGTATCACCACCTTTACCCAGTTTCTTGAATTCTGCTCTTCCTAAGCACAATTTCTCTTTTTTTTTTTTTGGCTTGTTATACTAATTAATTTTCCTCCAGTTTTACTGAGATATAATTGAGAGATATCACTATATAAGTTTAAGGTGTACAGCATAATGGTTTGAGTTACATATACTGTGAAATGATTACAGCTATACATTTATTTAGCATCATAATCTCTTATAGATACAATCAAAAGAGAAAGCAAAAAAAAGAAGAAAAAAATTTTTTTTCTTGTGATGAGAACTCTTAGAATTTACTTACTCTCTTAACAATTTCATATATATCATACAGCAGTGTTAACTACAGTTATGCTGTAGATTATATCCCTAGTATTTATTTATCTTGTAACTGGTAATTTGTACCTTTTGACCACTTACTCCCCTTCCCCTGATCCTTCTGGTAACCACACATAATCTGATCCCCTTTTCTATTACACACACACACACACACACGTGTGCAGAGATGTTTTTAGATTCCATATATAAGTGAGATCATACAATATCTGTCTTTCTCTTTCTGACTTATTTCACTTAGCATAATGCCCTCAAGGTCCATCCATGTTGTTGCAAATTGCAGAATTTCCCCATTTGTTATTTTTTATGGCTGAATAATATTCCATCGTATGTACGTGTGTGTGTGTGTGTGTGTACTGTAGTATGATATACATACAACAACTACTTTATCCATTCATCCTTTGATGGACACTTAGGTTGTTTTCATGTCTTGGCTGTTATAAATAATGCTGCTATGAACATGGGTGTGCAGGTATCTTTTCGAGTTAGTGTTTTCATTTCCTTTGGATATATTCCCAGAAGTGAAATTGCTGGATTATATGGTAGTTCTATTTTTTAAATATTTTATTAATTAATTAATTAATTTGGCTGCACTGGCATTTATTTAGTTGCGGCACTCGGGATCTCCACTGCCAGCATGGGATCTTTGTTGAGGCATGTTGGATCTTTTAGGTGTGGCATGCAGGATCTTTAGTTGCAGCATGTGAACTCTTAGTTGCGGCATGTGGGATGTAGTTCCCTGACCAGGACCGAACCCGGGCCCCCTGCATTGGAAGTGTGGAGTCTTAACCACTGAACCACCAGGAAGTCCCTGGTAGTTCTATTTTTAATTTTTTTTTTTTTTTTTTTTTTTTTTTTTGCTGCATCACGCAGCATACAGGATCTCAGTTCCCTGACCAGGGATTGAACCTGTGTCCCCTGCAGTGGAAGTATGGATTATTTATTTATTATTTATTTATTTTTTGGGGGGGGGCTGTGCTGGGTCTTAGGTGCAGCATGCAGGATCTTTCATTGCGGCACGTGGGCTTCTCTCTAGTTGCGTGGCATGCGGGTTTTCTCTCTCTAGTTGTGGTGTGCAGGCTCCAGGGTGCGTGGGCTCTGTAGTTTGCGGCATGCGGGCTCTCTCGTTGAGGTGCGCGGGCTCAATAGTCATGGAACGTGGGCTTAGTTGCCCTTCGGTATGTGGGATCTTAGTTCCCTGACCAGGGATTGAACCTGCGTCCCCTGCACTGGAAGGTGGATTCTTTACCACTGGACCACCAGGGAAGTCCTGGAAGTGTGGATTCTTAACCACTGGACTGCTGGGGAGGTCCCTATTTTTAATTTTTTGAGGATCCTCCATACTGTTTTCCATAATGCCTGTACCAATACAATTTCTTAAACACAACCAGCTCCCTCACACTTTTATATTCTCATGTATCATTCTTCTCACTTAAAATTAAATCCTCTCCACCAAACTCTGTCTTTTGCCTCATTCTTAACCTTACCTAAAAATCTGTAATTTTAACATAGCTATTGTAAACAACCACATTCAACCCAGATTGCTAGAGCTGCTATCTCCAATATGGTAGTTAATGTAATTAAAATTATCCTTTGTTGTTTATATAGTTGGTGGTTTTCTCTATCCCTGTAATAAAGATATTCTCCAATTTATCAAGTATGTAAGAAGGAATTAATATTCAGTATATATAAAGAACTAAGCTCAAGAACAAAAAACAAATGACTCAATTCAAAAATGGACAAGGACTTGGGAATTCCCAGGCAGTCCAGTCGATAGGACTCAGCGCTTTCACTGCTGTGGGCCCGGGTTCAGTCCTGATTGGTGAACTAAGATCTTGCAAGCTGTGTGGTGCAGCCAAAAAAAAAAAAAAAAAGGCAATATACAGATTCAATTCAATCCCTTTCAAATTACCAATGGACTTTTCCACAGAACTAGATCAAAAAAATCTTAAAATTTGTATGGAGACACAAAAGACCTCGAATAGCCAAAGCAATCTTTTTTTTTTTTTTTAATTTATTTATTTTTGGCTGCATTGGGTCTTCATTGCTGCGCTTGGGCTTTCTCTAGTTGCGGCGAGCGGGGGCTACTCTTCATTGCGATGTGTGGGCTTCTCATTGCCATGGCTTCTCCTGTTGCAGAGCATGGGCTCTAGGCACGCGGGCTTCAGTAGTTGTGGCGCACGGGCTCCAGTAGTTGTGGTGCATGGGCTTAGTTGCTCCGTGGCATGTGGGATCTTCCCAACCCAGGGCTCAAACCCGTGTCCCCTGCATTGGCAGGCGGATTCTTAACCACTGTGCCACCAAGGAAGCCCAGCCAAAGCAATCTTTAAAAAGAAAAATGGAGCTAGAGGAACCAGGCTCCCTGACTTCAGACTATACTATAAAGCTACAGTCATCAAAACAGTACAGTACTGGCACAAAAACAGAAATATAGATCAATGGAATAGGATAGAAAGCCCAGAAATAACCCCATGCATCTATGGTCAATTAATCTATGACAAAGGAGGCAAATACAATGAAGAAAAGACAGTCTTTTCAATAAATGGTGCTAGGAAAACCAGACAGCTACATGTAAAAAAAGGAAACTAGAACATTTTTCAACACCATACACTAATGTTAACTCAAAATGGATTGAAGACCTAAATGTAAGACCAGATACTATAAAACTCTTAGAGGAAAACATAGGCAGAATACTCTTTGACATAAATTACAGTAATATGTTTTTCTCTTTTTTAAAATTAATTTTTATTGGAGTATGGCTGCTTGCAATATGTTTTCCGATCCATCTCCCAGAGAAATGGAAATAAAAACAAAAATAAACAAATGGGACCTAAGTAAACTTAATAGCTTTTGCACAGCAAAGGAAACCACAAACAAAACAAAAAGACGACCCACAGAATGGGAGAAAATATTCACAAATGATGCGACCAACAAGGGATTAGTGTCCAAAATTTACAAAGAGCACATGTGGCTCAATATTCAAAAAACAAACAACCCAATCAAAAAATGGGCAGAAGACCTAAATAGACATTTCTCCAAAGAAGACATACAGATGGTCAAGAGGCACATGAAAAGATGCTCAACATCCTTAATTATGAGAGAAATGCAAATCAAGACTACAATGAGATATCACCTCACATGGTCAGAATGGCCATCATCAAAAAATCTACAAACAACAAATGCTGGAGAGGGCGTGGAGAAAAGGGAACCCTCCCACACTGTTGGTGGGAATGTAAATTGGTACAGCCACTATGAAGAACAGTGTGGAGGTTCCCTAAGAAAACTAAAAATAGAGCTACCATATGATCCAGCAATCCCACTCCTGGGCATATATCTGGTGAAAAACATGGTTTGAAAGGATACGTGCACCCCAATGTTCACTGCAGCACTGTTTACAATAGCTGACACATGAAAGCAATCTAAATGTCCATCAACAGATGAATGGATAAAGAAGATGTGGTACATATATATAATGAAATATTAGTCATTAAAAAGAATGAAATAATGCCACTTTCAGCAACATGGATGGACCTGGAGATTATCATACTAAGTGAAGTGAGTCAGACAGACAAAGACAGATATCATATGATATCGCTTACATGCAGAATCTTAAAAAAAAAAAAAAAACGATACAAATGAACTTATTTACAAAACAGAAACAGACTCAAAAACTCAGAGAATAAACTTATGGTTACCAGGGGAGAAACGTGGGGGGAAGGGATAGATTGGGAGTTTGGGATTGACATGCACACACTGCTATATTTAAAACAGATAACCAACAAGGTCCTACTGTTAAAAAAAAAAAAAAAAAAGACAAGGACTTGAGTAGACATTTCAGTAAAGAAGATATACAAATGGCCAATAAGTACATAAAGAGATGCTCAACATTACTAATCATTAGGAAAATGAAAATCAAAACCACAACGAGATACTGCTTCACATCTGTTAGGATGGCTATTATGGAAAAAAACAGAAAATGACAAGTATTACCAAGGATGTGGAGAAATTGAACTCTTAAGATTTGCTGGTGGGGATGTAAAATGGTATAGTCTGTAGATGTACCATATGATAAAGCAATTACACTTCTGGGTACACACATAAAAGAACTGAAAGTGGGGGTCCTCAACAGAGAATTCTGTAAGCCAATGTTTATAGCAGTATTATTCACAATTGCAAAAAAGTGAAAACACTAGAAAATGTCCATTGACAGATGAATGGATAAACAAAATGTGTGCGTATGTATACATACACACACACAAAGGAATACTATCCACCATTAAAAAGAAATGAAATTCTCATATATGCTGCAAAATGGAAGAACCTTATGTTAACATAAAGACATTATGTTAAGTGAAATCAGGAAGACACAAAAGGACAAATATTGTAAGATTTCGCCTATATGAGGTACCTATAATAGTCAAATTCGTAGAGCTAGAAAGAACAGTGGTTATCAGAGGCTGGGGGAAGGGGAGAATAGGAAATTGTTATTTAATGGGTACAGAGTTTCAGTTTGGGATGATGAAAAAGTTCTAGAAATGCACAGGGGTGATGGTTGCACAACAGCGTGAATGTACTTAGTGCCACTGAACCTTATACTTAAAAATGGTCAAAATGCAAAACTTAAGTTATGTATATTTTACCTCAAGTTAAAATTAATAATGTAATATACCAAAACCACTGTGTGCTTTAAAATGGGTGAATTGTGCCTCAATAAGTTGTTAAAAATAAAAGTACAACCGTGTTAAAATTTTTTGCTTCATCCATTAAACAATTACTTAGAAGACTCAAAAGGAGAAGGAACGCCTATTGTAAATGTCCGTATTTTTGCTTACTGTATTCTTTCTGCTTTCCTGATGTTCCAAGGTTCCTTCTTTTATTTCTTTCTGTTTAGAGAACTTCCTTTACCCATAGGATAGATTTGCTGGCAACAAACCTAAGAATCCTTTGCTTCTCTCAATTCCTGAAAGAAGGATATTTTCATTGGGTATAGGATTCTGGTTTGACAGTTCTTTCAGTACTTGAAAAACGTGCCACTTACATGAATTCAGACGTGAAACCCACTGTCATTTGATTCATTTTACCCCTATGGATATTGAGTCATTTCTCTCTCATTGTTTTAAAATTGTTTTGTCTTTAGTATGCTCAAGTTTGATCATGTGTCTCAGCATGGATTTCTTTGACTATACCCTGTTCTGGGTTTGGCTCATCTTCTTGAATCAGAAGGTTTATGTCTTCTGACAAATTTGGGAAGTTTTCAAGCCATTATTTACTCAAGTACTTTTTTTTATCTCTATCTTCTTTCTTTTCTCCTTCCAGGACACCAAGAATATAAATATTAGCTCTTTTGTTATGGTCCCATAGCCTCTGGTTTGTTTTTTTTTAAATGTCTATTTTCTCTTTTGTTCAGATTGGGTAATACTTGTAACACTCCATCACCTAGTTCACTGATTCTTTCCTGTATATCTTTCATTCTGCTGTTGAGTCTATCCCCGAGCTTTTAATTTCAGCTACTGCATCTTTCAATTCTAAAAATTATATTTGTTTTTCCTATTTTTCATTTCTTTGCCAAGGCTTTCTATCTTTTTATGTTATAAGCATGTTTATAACTGCTTGTTGAAGTGTTTTTTAAAAATCATAACTGCTGTAAAATCTTTGTCAGATAATTCTAATATCTTGGTGTTGGCATACATTGATGCCTTTTAAAATTCAGTTTGAGATCTCCCAGGTTCTTGGTATGACATATGATTTTCAGTTCAAACCTAGACATTTTTGTATTATGTTATGAGATTTTGGGATTTTATATATACCTCCTGCCCCTAAACATGCATAGCCTACCCCATTATCAACATCCTCCACCAGAGCTGTACATTTGTTAACAACTCAAGAACATATACTGGCATATCATTATCACTCAAAGTCCATAGTTTACATTAGTATCTTAGTATTGCATATTCTACGGCTTTGGACAAATGTATAATGATACGTATTCACCATTAAGGTGTCATAATGAATAGTTTCATTGCCCTAAAAATCCTCTGTGCTCTGTAGATTCATCCTTCCTTCCCCTCAAACCACTGGCAATCACTGATCTTATTAATGTCTCCACAGTTTTGCTTTCCAGAATGTCATTTAGTTGGAATCATACAGTATGTAGCCTTTTCAGATTGGCTTCTTTCATTCAGTACTATGAATTTAAAATTCTTCAACGTCTTTTCATGGCTTGATAGCTATTTCTTTTCAGTGCTGAATAATATTCCACCGTCTGGATGTACCACAGTTTATCCATTCACTTACTGAAAGACATCTTGGTTGCTTTCATGTTTTGGCAATTATGAATAAAGCTGCTTTAAACATCTGTGTGCAGGTTACTGCACAGACTTAGGTTTTCAACTTCTTTGGGTAAATACCAAGGAGTTCAATTGTTGGATTGTATGGTAGGAGTATGTTTAGTTTTTTAATACAATTGATTATTTTTTTTTTTTAGATTTATTTATTGATTGATTGATTGCTACGTTGGGTCTTCGTTTCTGTGCTAGGGCTTTCTCTAGTTGCGGCAAGCGGGGGCCACTCTTCATCGCGGTGCGCGGGCCTCTATCGTGGCCTCTCTTGTTGCGGAGCACAGGCTCCAGACGCGCAGGCTCAGTAGTTGTGGCTCACGGGCTTAGTTACTCTGTGGCATGTGGGATTTTCCCAGACCAGGGCTCGAACCCGTGTCCCCTGCATTAGCAGGCAGATTCTCAACCACTGTGCCACCAGGGAAGCCCTACAATTGATTTTTATATACTGATTTTTTTCTCCCAGTAGCCTTGCTACTAGTTGTAGTAACTTTTTAGTGCATCTCTTTGGATTTTCTACATACACGATCATGTTATTTGCAAACAGAAACAGTTTTACTTTTTCCTTCCTGATCTTTATGACTTTTATTCATCTTCTTGCCTTATTGCACTGGTAGGACATTCAGAATAATGCTGAAAAGAAGTAAATAGAGTGAACATTTTTACCTTCTTTCCAATTTTAGAAGGAAGCATTCAATATCCTATCATTAAGTATGATCTGCTTTTTATTCAATATAACACTGAGGAAGTTCCTTTCTAGTTCTAAGAGTTTATAATCAACTTTGTTCTGTAGTTGTTTTTTTCAACTAAAGTCTTTGTCAGGTTTTCTATCAGGGTTACACTAAGCTTATGAAATGAGTTGGGAATTGTTTCTCCCCTACTTTCACGAAGTGTTTGTGTTAAGACTAGTGTTATTTGTTTCTCAAATATATATAAGAGTTCACAAGGGAAAACCGTTTAGTTCTGGAAATTTTTTTTTTTTTTTTTTTTTTTGGCTGCATTGGGTGTTTGTTGCTGTGCTCGGGCTTTCTCTAGTTTGGAGAGTGGGGGCTACTCTTCGTTGCAGTGCGCGGGCTTCTCATTGCAGTGGCTTCTCCTGTTGCACAGCACGGGCTTTAGGCACACGGGCTTCAGTAGTTATGGCACGCAGGCTCAGGAGTTGTGGCTCGCGGGCTCTAGAGCGCAGGCTCAGTAGTTGTGGTGCACGGGCTTAGCTGCTCCACGGCATGTGAGATCTTCCCGGACCAGGGCTCGAACCCGTGTACCCTGCATTGGCAGGCGGATTCTTAACCACTGCGCCACCAGGGAAGCCCCAGTTCTGGAATTTTTCATGTGAAAGATTTAGTAAGGAACTCAATTTCTTTAAACAATTATAGGATATTCAGATGTTTAATTTCATTTATAAGTTGTATTTTGTAAGGAATTTGCCCATTTCATATACTGTTAAACATATTGGCATAAATTTATTTATATTATTAGCCTCTTAATGACTGTAGGATCATTAGTATGGATACTGGTAATTTGTGTTACCTCTTCCTTTGTCTTGATCAGTGCAGCGAGAGGTTATTAATTTTGTTGCTGTTTTCAAACCTTTGTTCCCTTATTGTCTGTTTAATATTTTACTGATTTCTGTTCATTATTATCTACCAGTTTTCTAGAAATAAGTGGGATGGGGCTTCCTTGGTGGCGCAATGGTTGGGAGTCCGCCTGCCAATGCGGGGGACATGGGTTTGAGCCCTGGTCCGGGAGGATCCCACATGCTGCGGAGCAACTAGGCCCGTGCACCACAACTGCTGAGCCTGTGCTCTGGAGCCCGCAAGCCACAACTGCTGAAGCCCGCGCACCTAGAGCCTGTGCTCTGCAACGGGAGAGGCCGCCGCACTGAGAGGCCCGTGTACCGCAACGAGGAGAAGCCCCTGCTCGCTGCAACTAGAGAAGGCCCAAAGCTTGCAGCAATGAAGACCCAACACAGCCAAAAATAAATAAAAAACAAAATAAATAAATGTATAAAAAAGAAAAGAAAATAAAGGTTCCAATTTCTCTATATCCAAAAAAAAAAAAAAAAAGTGGGATGGCTTTACTCTTCTCACTGACATTGAGTACAGTCAGCCCTCCATATCTGTGGGTTCTAAGCATCTGTGGATTCAACCAAACTTGGATCAAAAATAAATTTTAAAAAATTCCAGAAAATTCCAGAAAGCAAAACTTGAATTTGCCCAGTGCTGGTAACTATATACACAGCATTATAAGTAATCTAGAGATGATTAAAAGTCTACAGGAGGATGTGTGTAGGTTATATGCAAATACTACACCATTTTATATAGAGGACTTGAACATCCTTGGATTTTAATACGTGAGGAGGCTCCTGGAACCAATACCCCACGGATACAGAGGGACAACTTTACTTGGTCATAGTAAACCAAGGGGAGGGGGTATCCACTCTGTGTTAATTATTTCAAAATAAATATCATTTAATCCTCACAACTCAGGTTGGAAACAGTCTCAATATATAGGTGAAGATGCTGAGATGTAGAGTAGATAATTAACTTGTTCAAGATCACCTAGCTACAAGAGTGTGAAATGAAAAGAGGAGTCTCTTGTGTTTGATTCAAAGGTGTGTCAAGGGTCCCCAAGACCACCTTCAGGTCTGGTGACTCAGAGGACTCAGCATATAGTCAGACTCATGGCTATACTTTAGTAGAGCAAAAAGACACAAAGCAAAACCCACAAAGAGAAAAAATACATTGGGCAAAATCTGGAGGGAACCAGGCACAAGTTTACAAACGTTCTCTCCCAGTAGAGTCATGCAAGATGCAATCTTTGGCAATGTACTGTGACAATACATGTAAAATGTTGGCTATCAAGAGAGCTCATTAGAACTCAGCACCCAAGGTTTTAACTGGTGGCTGGTCATTTAGGTACCCTCTGCCTAGGATGTACCAAAATTCCATTCTCTAAGAATGAAACCAAGTGTTCAGCAGAAACCATACAGTTTATACATGGTAGGCACAGTAAGACTCTCCTACCATCTAGGGAAAGTTTTATAATAGAGGGAACTGTTTACTATTCAAGTTTCCAGATGCCAGCTAATGGCCAACCTTGTAAGCAGGACTTTCTAAGAACAGAAGTCTTAGGTCTGCTATTTTAATTCTTTTCTGCACATAAGGCCTATGTTCTTTCCACTGTATCAGGAAAAGCAGTCAAGATTTGGCCTAAGTCTGAATGACTTGTAGGGGCAAATGACAAAAGCTATGTTGAAAAGGATTCTGAATTCTTTTCTGAGCTCAGCAGAAAAGGGTATCACGATATATTTCACAACAACTGTCAGAGTAAAAAGAAGGAGGGCCTACGTACTAAGTAATGGATTCTCGCTGACTGATAGTCTACTGCAAAAACAGCTTCAATTCAGTAATTACCAGTTATTGAATGATTACTGTGTTAGGTACTGTGCTAAGTATTTTACATGCATTATTTTATTTAATATTCATACTAATTTCTATTTTACACTAAAGAATTTGAGGCCTTGAGATGTGTCAAGTTGCCCAGGGTCACACAGCTAGTAATTGTTGGAGGTGGAATTTGACTCAAGGCCTAACTGATGCCAGAAGCCAAATGTGAAAGCCTATGTCTTCACTTTTTTTGCTCTCATACTCCCCAGAAGACTTTTGAAAAATTATGAATCCCCTTATGCATTTTTAAATGTAAAGTTTAAACAGTTGCAAATGATGTAATATTTGGTTATAGTGTTTAAACATGATGAACCTGCATACCACAGGGATTTAATACTTATCACTATTCATTAAAAAAGGAATACTCCCTTCTTTAACATTTAGAAAATTAAATCATTTCTTTTTATCCTTGAACATTATTTCTATTTCACTTATTCTGGGGAATTTTATCTTAATATTATATGTTTTTTATGCTTGAAATTCTTTTATTGAACAATCTATCCTCCTACTCTACAAAAAAGTGTTTAAATTAACATTAAAAGTAGCTGTGAACATAAAGCTCAAAGCATTAAAATTTTTCTTTTGCATTGTATAATCACTGTAATTTTTATAAATATATGCCTGACCAAACCAACATAAATATAATATACATTTTCAAAATTACAGCTTTATTGGGGCAAAATTCACATACCATAAAATTCAACTTTTTAAAATGTACTATTCAGTGGGTTTTAGTATACAGAGTGTGTAGCCATCACTACAGGATGGTTAATTTTATGTGCCAACTTGGCTGGGTCACAGTACCCAGATATTTGGTTAAACATGATTCTAGATGTGCCTGTCAAAGTATTTTTTAGATGAGATTAACATGCAAATCAAAAGATTCCAAGGAAAGCAGATTATTCTCCATAACGTGGGTAGAATTCATCCAGTCAGCTGAAGGCCTCAAAAGAATAAAGACTGACCTCCACAGAGTGAATTCTGTCAGTAGACTGCCTTCAGACTCCTTGAGCTGTAAGATCAACTTTTTCCTGGGTCTCCATGCTGCCAGCCTACCCTGCAGATTTTGGACTTGCTAGCCTCCACAACTGCGTAAGCCAAGTCCTTAAAATAAACCTTGCTCCCTATATATCTTATTGGTTGTTTCCTTGGAGACTTCTGACTAATATAATCAACATTATTTGGGAACATTTTCATCATCCCCAAAAGAAACCTTGTACCCATTAGCAGTCACTCCACATTCTCCCCTACCCCCAGTCCCTGGAAACCATTCATCTACTTTGTGTTTCTATGTATTTGCCTATTCTAGACATTTCATATAAATGGAATCATAAAACACTTGGTGTTTTGTGACTGTCTTCTTTCACAAAGCATAATGTTTTCACGGTTCACCCATGTTGTCGCATGTCTCAGTACTTAATTTCTTGTTATTGCCCAATAACATTCCATTGTGCAGATATATCACATTTTGTTTACGCACGGCATGGTGGGATTCCAGTTCCCTGACCAGGGATCGTACACCCCCTCCCCCCACCCCAAGTGGAAGCGTGGAGTCCTAACCATTGGACTACTAGGGAAGTCCTTTGGATGTATGTTTTCAATTCTTTTGGGTATGTATCTAAGCAGCAGTATTGCTAGGTCTTATATTAAATCTGTGATTAACTTGTTGTGGAACTACTAAAATGTTTTCCAAAGAGGTTTACACCACTTCACATTCTTACCAGCAATGTATGAGGGTTCCAGTTTCTTCACACCCTCATTAATCCTTTAATTAAAGCCATTCCAGTGGGTGTGAAGTGATAATCTCATTATGGTTTTGATTTCCATTTCCCTAATGACTAATGATGTTGAGCATCTTTTCATGTGCTTATTGACCATTTCTATACCTTTTTTTGGAGAAAGATCAATTCAAATCATTTACTCATTGAAAAGATTCTGTTGTTTGTCTTTTTATTATTGAATTATAACAGTTCTTTATATATGTGGGTTTCTGGATACAAGTCTCTTATTTGATATATGATTTGAAAATGCTTCTCCCTTTCTGTGGGTTGTTTCAGTTTCTTGATGGTGTTCTTTGAAGCACAAAAGTTTTAAATATTGATGAAGTTCAATTTGTCTCTTTTTTTCTTTTGTTGTACATGATTTTGGTGTCAGACACCTAAGAAATTATTACCTAACCCAAGGTCACAAAGATTTACTCTTATGCTTTCTTCTAAGAGTTTTATAATTTTAGCTCTTATATTTAGGTTGATGATCCATTTTGAGTTACTTTATCCTTTTGTATGTGCATATCCAGCTATCACAGTAACCATCTGTTGAAAAGACCATGCTTTCCTCATTGAACTGTTGTGGCACTGTTGTAAAAAATCAATTGACTAAAAATGTAAAGGTATAATATACAGTTTGACAAATGAGTATTTATCATAAAAAGTAAATTTTTTTGAAGTGTATTTCTCTAAAGAGATAAAGAAACCTGATTTCATTAAAAATTAAAAAATAAATATTACCTTCCATTTATTGAATGACTCCATTGATGATAAGATGCATTATTATTTTATCTGTATAACTATTTTATTCACATAACTAGTATCGCAAAGACAGAGATGAACCTAGGTCTGGCTGACTCAAAGTCATGCTCTTTGTTTATATGATACTGGAAGTGACCTGTTTGAAACAGCTGACTGGCCTCCCTCCCTATCTTAATCATAAATTATTATCTGAACAACAAAACAGCACTGTCCAGAAAAAAAAACTGTATCCTGTAACAGCCTGATTTTATGTCTTGTTTCACAGGAAAAAAGGGCCACTACTTGGATAGATTTTTCCATTATTTACTTAATTTGCAGACCACTGAGTACAGATTAGTCTTAGTAAGAGACTAAAGTGGGGATTTAGAGAGAGAAAATCTTTATTTAAATTAAGGGATTTCCATTCTGGACCTCTTTACCACTATTCATGCCAGATATGTGACAGAAATATTGGCCTATCCATTATTCATCTCATCTCCCTTGGAATTAACTGACTCAATCACCCCCTTGAATAGTCAGAGCTTCCTTCCAAAATTTGAGTTATGAATTAGCCAATTTCCCATCCAGAGCAAAACCAGTGAGACCAAAATGGTCATGTTTTCCTTTACACAGAACTTTTTAAATTACCTCTTATTTTCAAAGCCTATTTATCATTAGCACATTCTAGGAAATAGCTAAATCTGCTGAGAATCTTCTTCCACTGCTATGACCTCACTACTAAAAACAAAAGGCTCTTTCAAAAGAACTGTGGCACTAAGCCCAGAGAATACGGAACTTACTTACTATTACCTTTCTTAAGTAAGCAACAGTACAGTTATCTAGCTGAGAATTAAACCTTGTAATGCTATGTTGTACTTAAACTATTCTCTAGCCACCCAATACAGAATAATTAAAGCAAACAAATCTTTATTGCAGAACTTGTCTACCCCTGTTGCTTTACATACACTGCTGGCGCTGGGCCCTCTGGGGAGAAAAAAGGAACTAGATAATCATAACACACAGAAAAGCCCCATAGTCAAGAGAGTCAAGAAAGTCATAGTTGAAGAGAACACTAAAAGCACCGGATCAACATCTACTACACAAGTAAGTTGTTCCTGGAAAAAAAAAATCTCATCCTATATTCAATTATGTATTCTAATTTCTCCTTTTCTTTCATTGTATAACCAATATTTGTTAAACTCCTATTATGTACGAAGCACGGGGAAATCAAAGGAGAATAAGAAAGACAAATGATCCTGTGCTCCTAGAGCTTATAATCTGGTGGAGGAGGCATTACTAAATGAGTAAACAAATATAGTAATTATAGATTATAGAAAAAAGTAAACAGGGTGCTGTGATACAGACTTGATATAGAGGGAGGAACCCTTTTTGGTAGGATAATCAGGAAAAAAATTTTAAAGAAAATAATATTTAAGCTGGTACTGACATTTAGCTCATTCTCAAAGGATGAGAAGAAATCCACCATGGGAAGTTTGAAGAAGAGCTTTGCAGGCAATGGTAATAATAAGCATAATGATCTTTTGGTTGGGAAGAGTTTGGTATGGTCTAGAATCTGAAAGAAGGCCAGCATGACACACAATACAGTGATTAAGGGAAATATGGGAAACAACAGAGGCAGAAAAATGAGGTAGTCAGGAACCAGATCATTCCCAAGAGTTGGGGTAAGGAGTTTATAGTTTAATGGTGAGCCACTGAAAGGTTTTAAGTACGATTTAGTTTAAGTTATAAAATCATTTCCCTTTTTACTGTGTGGAGAGTAGATTGGAAGGGAGCAAGAATGGAAGTGGACAGATCTGTTAGAAGGCTATTGCAATGGCCTGAGCAAAAGATAATAGTGGCATGGACTTGAATAATGGCAATGGAATTTGAAGAGAAGTAGGATATATTTCAAGGATGAAAATAACAGAACTTGGAGATGGACTGGATGAGGCCAATCCAGGAAATCCAGGATGCCTTCTAGGTACACTTTACTTATCTGATAAGCTCAACAGTATGATCCTGGAAGGTATTATTATTGAAATGCTAAACAAAGACTAGAATTTTCCCCAAAAATAAATAGAGAGATAAATCTTTATCAATTTTCAAGCATATAAACAATCAGAAAAAGCAGTGGGCCCTTTTCCTTTGATTCTTACATATCCACAAATCATCTCCCTTTGAACACAGAAAACACTTGAAACTGAAGTAATGAATAGTTGGGTTTTTCTAGATGACTTACTTAGAGAATTAAATGTTACAGATATAGTGTTGTTTATTGAAACTCCGGTGAAAAAGATTTACGTCATTTGACCCCTAGACGGCAAAAGGGTTTGCAAAATTCTTCAGAGTAACTATAATTAAATGGTAAAGACTTGACCCCACTGGAGATGTAGAAATAATAAGAACACAAAGACATTTCACCCAAACTCAAGAAATACCATTTCTTCTCAGTAACATATTGTGTATACTGAGTACTCACCGACATGAATGGGGGCTGGGAATAATCCATATTCATGCTCTCCCGGAGTGTATTCCAGCTTCTCTTTCTTTAATTGGATCAATCGGCTCTTTGGGCTGTGATTAGAAAAGAATGGAAAACAGTGAGAGGCAATGAAATTTCCTTTTGTGGTAAAATAGAAAAAACAAAAATCACTCTATTGAATATTTGTTTTAGTGGTGATCATTTTGTAATGTATAGAAATATCGAATCACTATGTTGTACCTCTGGAACTAACATAGTGTTGCAGGTCAATTATACTCAGTTTAACAAAATGTGATACTATTTTGAGTTAAAAATCACCTTTATAAATATAGTAAGAAATGAACTTGGCTTCACAGTAATTTATGCAAAAATACTGGGCGGCTTTAATTAATTAAAAATGTTTATGTAATCCAATTGAGCTATAGATAAGATTTCATAAAGTAGCAAAATTCCAAATTCACAATTTAGAGTGATAATTTTTTAAAAGTGTAGCTACTACACTACACTTAAAAGTATGTTATTTAAAAGTATGTTTAAAAGTATGTTATTTTTCTATAATTCTGATTCCAAACTAGTCATTTCATGTGACTCTCACAAAAAGGGACAAGGAAAATTAACAATAACAAATGGTTTATGTGTATGAACTATTTTGTGTGACTTGTTCTACATATCAAAAATAGTTGACTTACATACTATTACATATCTGGTTTGTAAATAAAATTGTGAATTGGGGAAAAAAAGAGTATTTGTTTTAACAGTGGCTTAAATCTTAAACCCATTTTTTTGGGGGGGAGGGATACTAAGTATTTTCATATATTTTTAAAATCTGAATTTCTGGAATTGCCTTTTAGGAATTATACATAAGATGTATTCTCCAATGCATCTCCAATGCACTAGCATTCTCCAACAGTTTTGCAGAAGGAACCTAAATTTCAGATCTGATCATAATGACTGCCTTATATTTGGTTAATGATTTATAGTTTATAAAGTACTTTCACATATTATCATTTATGTCAATCCCGTGAAGTAGGTAAGAAATGTTAACTCTAGTTTACAGACTTGAAAACTGATGCTCTACAAGGCTAACTGACTTGCTTTATTTTTTGTAGCTGGCAAGGAGATTCAAGATGTAAACCTTAGTTTCTTGCTAAACTCCTATTTATCTACTATTTGTTTTATTTTATTCCACCATGTCCCATCAGCTTTTACCTCTTCCACTCATCTTACTGGGTCTGTGTTCCTAATGTTTGTTATGAGATCAAAACCTGAAGAGATTTCACAGATACATAAAAGTAAGGGGAAAAAAGAAGGGAGGAAAAAGGAAATGAGAAAAAGAAGAGAGCCTCATTCAGTCGACTCTGATTTTATTTTGGCTTAAAGTTCCAGTAAATAAAGCAAGGTGGATATATTTCTTTCATGAATTATGACATACTGCCTTTCAAAAACAAGTCTAGTCTATTGTATCTTGTAACAAGTAGGTATGTTAATACACACTTTGCAGATGAGAAAATTGAGATCCAAAGAAGTAAGTTATTTGTAGAACCTTTAGTTCTTATTTGAAGACTGGTTCTTTCTAGTGGATCATTCATTTATTTATTCAACAATTACTGAGCACTCATTAAGTCCAGGCCCTGTTCCAAGTACTAAGAAACAGTAGAGAAAAAGACAGTTTACTTGGGTAGACATACAATAAGGAAATAAGAAAAACTAAGAAAATGAAAAAAAAAAACCCCCAGAAAATAATAAATGCTAGGCAAATAATTAAAATGTGATGAATAGCAAGTAATTTGGGAAGGCTTTTCTAAGGAAGTGACATGAAGCTAAAATGTAAATGTTACTGATACTCAGGAGAGGATCTGGGAAATGGAGGAAGATCAGGCAGAGGAAATAGCTGGTATAAGATGAAAGTTTAAATGAGATTGGAGAATTAGAAGAAATGAAAGGAGGCTGAAGCAGTCCAGGTAAAGTTAGAAACTAAGTCATGTGAAAGTTTAAAGGCAGTGGTAAGTAGTTTGGGGGACAGTTACAAAGAAGGAAAGGAAAGATGCTAGACTGTTCTACTTATAAGACCACTTTTCTCATTTTAAAAAAGTGGCCCCCCAAAATGATTGTGAACACAAAGATGAATTTTTTAACCAACTAAAAACTATATTTCTTCATCATCAAAGTCAAATAGATCAAGAAAACAACTGTGTCTAGAACCAAGCACTCAGCATGAAAGAAAATTTGGTCTACACCTTACTAGATTCAAGACACATCCAAACTACTTAGAGAAATAACATAAAAGTTTTCATTTAGCTAACAAAGGAATGGAAGCAAAACTGGTATTTTACCCTGGTGCCAACAGGGTAAGCAAACATATAGGGGGCAGTAGTCACGAAAGAAAATACCTGGCACCCTGAAGTGAACAGACAAGCAAAACCACAAAAAAATTCAGGGTCACCTGCATAGTTTTACGCCATCAAATAAATGAAACCTTGAATATATCCTATCAATTACCAACTGAGTCCCTAAAAAACTCAAATTTATCTTTGATTTTGCAATGCTGATACCTAAGATGCATAATATCATTATGGGTATGATAATCATGTGAGAAACTGTTTTCCTAGTTCTTAGCCAAGTCTGACTTTGGTTCTAGTTTAGACATAACCATTTATTTCCCTGTTGGTTACAACAACATGGAAAGCTCTCTCATTGTTTTAAATACTCCATTCTGTGTGAGCTCTGAGGAGTGGTATATTAAGAGAGAGAATTTGGTTGCCTCTGTCAGTTTATCTTGGAGATTCTGAACATTCCTGGCATTTTCTGGGTATTCATTTGTGTGCCACTATCAGTTCAAATCACAGGAGAAAATCTTTATACCTGTAGGAATGAAGAGTAGCCATTTCAGATACAAAACTGCCGTAACTTACAGTAGGCTGGACAGTTAAAAAAAAAAAAAAGTTGCTGTGACAGGTGTTTACTCTGGCCTATGGCTGAAGTTGCAAAAATGAGACTACTAGTAGTATGTATAAGTGTGTAAATGAAAAAAACTCGTTTGCCTTTATTGTCAAAAGAAGTTAGTTTGCCTTTCACAATGTTCTATTTATAAATGTAACCAATTCAGTATTTGTGGCCAACTTTCTCTCTCTTCGGTAGATTATTAGTTTTAATAATTTATCATTGGGATGGGAGGATATCTAATTAAAACAGGCAAATCCACCATCATATGGGAGAAAAATATATGATTATTTAAGGAAAAATATAAAAAGTTAGTGTTCCTAATAATCATTAATTGCTATTATGCAATTAATGCTATTATGTTTATCTTAAATATTGTCTACAGTCATTTCTTGGCTTTAGGTATTTATCATCTTATTTTCAAATCTTGTCAACTCTAATCTAGGCCCAAAACTCAAAATACTAGAACTATTAAGATGTCTTTTATACTCAAACTATCTTAGAAGTTTCCCAGACAGCTGGTAATTCACACCAAGGACTTATTCCCACACTTAGTTTTTTTAATTTTTTTTTTTTCCACACTGTGTGGCTTGCAGAACTTCCCTGACCAGGGATAGAACCTTCACCCCCTGCAGTGGCAGCATGGAATCTTAACCACTGGACCATCAGGGAAGTCTCTGACATTTTTTTTTTTTTAAATAAAGTGAATGCTGTTTTTAAAATTTTTTAATTTATTTTATTTATTTTATTTTTGGCTGCGTTGGGTCTTTGCTGCTGTGCATGGGCTTTTCTCTAGTTGTGGCAAGCAGGGGCTACTCTTCCGTGCAGTGCGCGGGCTTCTCACTGCAGTGGCTTCTCTTGTTGCGGAGCACGGGCTCTAGGCGCGCGGGCTTCAGTAGTTATGGCACATCGGCTCAGTAGTTGTGGCTCACGGGCCCTAGAGCGCAGGCTCAGTAGTTGTGGCACACGGGCTTGGTTGCTCCGCGGCATGTGGGATCTTCTTGGACCAAGGCTCGAACCCATGTCCCCTGCACTGGCAGGCGGATTCTTAACCACTGTGTCACCAGGGAAGTCCCACTGTGTACTTTTAAGACTGGAGAAAAGTACACTAATGTTCCTATACTTGATTGGAACCGTAACTGTCAAAAACTTTATCCTCTTTATCAAGAACTTTTTTTTTTTCCCTCGGTTTGAAATCCTTGTCAGTTAGTGACAATCATAACATACATTTTATTGGATGCATTAGAAGAGTATGGAGAATTGTCAGTGTCTTACCTTTCTATAATGTTTTCATTCTCTGAGCAATTTTTGGTTAAATCTTTATGACTAAGACTGCTGGAAGAAATATCAAAAAACCCTCAGTAAATGACTATCTCAGTTATTTTTGACTAATGATACTAGTGGCAATAAGATTATGGGTACAGATTTCCCTGTACTAACTGATAGCATCACCTTAAACAGATACTTGTTAGACTGTAAAGAGGGAGAGAGCTAGAATTTCCAGGAAACTTTTAGCCAGGAAACAAATGATTTTGTGAAAGCAGACTGTTTAACTCAAGATCAGCAAAATAAGAATTACCTAGGACTATAAAACTGATTTAACTGTAGTAAATATTATATTTTAATGAGTGTATAATAAAGACCTTTTCTTTCTTCTTAATCTTTCTATATTACCCTGAAGTTATTAGGTGATCGCTGTACAAACCGGAATTAAATACTTTTTAACTGGTATATTGTTCCAAAGCCTTAAATTAAGAAAAAAAAATCCTGTAAATGTTCTTAATATAAATTATAAGCTTACAGGAGAACTTAATAAAATTTCTGTTTTAAAAAAAAAGATACATGCTGATTGGTCTAACCTAAAAAACTGTTCACAATATTATATATACAGTCACACCTTACCTTATTTTACTTTGCAGGTACTGTGTTTTTTTTTTTTACAAATTGAAAGTTTTGTGGCAACCCTGCTTGGAGCAAGTCTACAGTGCCATTTTTCCAAGGGCATTCCCACTTCATGTCTCTGTGTCACATTTTGGTAATTCTCACAATATTTCAAACTTTTTCATTATTATTTTATTTGTTAGGGTGATCTGTGATCAGTGATCATTGATGTTACTCTTGTAATTGTTTTGGGGAGGCTCAAACCATGCCCATATAAGACGGTGAACTTAATAAATGTTGTATGTGCTCTAACTGCTCTACCAGCTAACCAATCCCCGCCGCCCCCGTCTCCCAGCCCCCAACCTCAAACCCGTCTCTCTCCCTTTCCTCAGGCCTCCCTATCTCCTGAGACACAGCAATATTGAGATTAGGCCAACTAATAATCCTACAGTGGCCTCTAAGAGTTCAAGTGAAAGGAAGAGTCGCACGTCTCTCACTTGAAATCAAAAGCTAGAAATGATTAAGCTTAGTGAGGAAGGCAACGCCTTAAGCCGAGACAGGCCGAAAGCCAGACTTCTTGCGCCAAACAGTTAGCCAAGCTGTGAAGGAAAAGTTCTTGAAGGAAATTAAAAGTGCTACTCCAGTGAACACACAAATGATAAGAAAGTAAAACAGCCCTATTGCTGACATGGAGAAAGTTTGAGTGGTCTGGATAGAAGGTCAAACCAGCCACAACATTCCCATAAGCCAAAGTCTAATCCAGAGCAAGGCCCTAACTCTCTTCAGTTCTATGAAGGCTGAGAGATGTGAAGACGTTGCAGAAGAAAAATTTGAAGCTAGCAGAGGTTGGTTCATGAGGTTTAACATCGAAGTACAAGGTGAAGCAGCGAGTGTTGATGTACAAGCTACAGCAAGTTATCCAGAAGATCCAGCTAAGATCATTAATGAAGGCGGCTACACTAAACAACAGATTTTCAATGTAGATGAAACAGCCTTATACTGGAAGAAGATGCCATCTTAGGACTTCATAGCTAGAGAGAAGAAGTCAGTGCCTGGCTCAAAGGTTCAAGGGACAGGCTGACTCTCTCTTGTTAGGGGCTAATGCAGCCGGTGACTTTAAGTTGAAGCCAGTGCTCATTTACCATTCCAAAAATCCTAGGGTCCTTTTGAATTATGCTAAATCTACTCTGCCTCTGCTCTTTCAAATGGAACGACAAAGCCTGGATGACAGCACATCTGTTGACAAAGCCCACTGTTGAGACCTACTGCTCAGGAAAAAAGATTCCTTTCAAATTGTTACTGCTCATTGACAATGCACCTGGTCACCCAAGAGCTCTGATGGAGATGTACAACGAGATTAATGTTGTTTTCATGCCTGCTAGCACAACAACCACTCTGCAGCCCATGGATCAAGGAGTAATTTCCACATTCAAGTCTTATTATTTAAGAAATACATTTCATAAGGCTACAGCTGCCACAGATAATGATTCCTCTGATGGATCTGGGCAAAGGAAATTGAAAACCTTCTGGAAAAGATTCTAGATGCCATTAAGAACATTCGTGGTTCACGGGAGGAGGTCAAAATATCAACATTAACAGGAGTTTGGAAGTCGTTTCCAACCCTCATGTGTGACTTTGAGGGGTTCAAGACTTCAGTGTAGAAAGTAACGGCAGATGTGGTGGAAATAGCAAGAGAACTAGAAATAGAAGGGGAGCCTGAAGGTGAGACTGAACTGCTGCACTCTCGTGGTAAAATTTTCACGGATGAGGAGTTGCTTTGTATGGATGAGCAAAGAAAGTGGCTTCTTGAGATGGAATCTACTCCTGGTGAAGACGCTGTGAAGATTTTGTTGAAATGGCAACAAAAGATTTAGAATATTACATAAACTTAGTTGCTAAGGCAGTGACAGGGTTTGAGAGGATTGACTCCAATTTGAAAGAAGTTCTGTGGGTAAAATGCTATCCAAGAGCATTGCATGAGAGAAAAAAAAAAAAAGAGTACTGCATGCTGCAGAGAAATCATTCATGAAAGGAAGAGTCAAAGATGCAGCAAACTGAACTGCTGCTTTGTCTTGAGAAACTGTCTCAGCCACCCCAGTCTTCAGCAACCACCACCCTGATCAGTCAGCAGCCATCAACATTGAGGCAAGGCCCTCCTCCATCAGCAAAAAGATTACAACTCGCTGAAGACTCAGATGACGGTTAGTACTTTTTGGCAATAAAGTATTTTTTAATTAAGGTATGTACATTGTTTTTTTAGACATAATGCTGTTGCACACTTAATAGACTACAGTATAGTATAAATATATCTTTCACATGCACTGGGAAACCAAGACCTCCGTGTGACTCCCTTTCTTGCAATATTCACTTTATTGCAGTGGTCTGGTACTGAACCTGCAGTGACTCTGAGGTATGCCTGTGTACATATAATGTAAACTGCTTTTTATGCTCTCATTTCGAAAAACCCATTTTCCTTCCTATGTGCGAAACACCCAGTTCTTCCCTACTGTGAGTTTCTTTCCTGTGTATCACCTTACTTTTACACAGAACACTTGACTTCTGACACCTCTGGTCATAAAATGTGTGGAAGTTTTTCACTACGTCAACCAATTCTCTTCACACCAGCTAGGTGTCCTAAAATTTAACTCAAGTCTAACACCGCCTATCTGGAGACACTGTCAGATCCCACAGGTTAAGGGCTCGGTCTCACAAGACTGCCTCCACTCTACCTCAGATATCAACTGAAAACAGTAAGTCCCCAGTTTACCCACAACTTATGTCCTACAAATTGGAGGTCCCCATTACCCCCTCTCTCAGGTCTGATTAATTTGCTATAGCTGGTCACCAGTCACAGAACTCAGGGAAACACTTACTTACATTTACCAGCTTATTAAAGGCCATGATAAAGGATACAGGTGAACATCCAGATGGAAGAGATGCATAGGCAAAGTATGTGGGAAGAGGTGTAGAGCTTCCATTACCTCTCTGGGTGTGTCACTCTCCTTGTACCTCCAATTGTTCACCAACCTGGAAGATCTCTGAACTCTGTACTCCTGGGATTTTATAAAGGCTTTCTAACATAGGCATGATCAATTATTAACTCAAATTTCCAGGCCCTCTTCCTTTCCGGAGGATGGCAGGATGGGGCTGAAAATTCCAAACTTCTAATCATGGCTTGGACTTTCTGATGACCAAGGGCCATCCAGGAGCCCACCCAGAGATGCCTTATGAGAAAAAAAAAGATGCTCATAGTGCTCTTATCACTTAGGAACTTACAAGGGTTTTAGGAGCCCTGTGTCAGGGATAGAGTCAAAGACAAATATTAGAACTAGAAACGCTCCTAAATTTTCCTATCCCTTAGGAAATTATAAGGATTTTAGGAGTCCTGTATCAGAAACTGGGGGCAGAGACCAACAAATATATTTTCTATTACCTAACGGTTTCTATACTTTTGATGACCATGTAGTTAAATTATGTAAGTTCAGTATAATATATAATTGGATAAACCAAATTTGTAACCATGAAGAATCTTATTTAATTTTATATGACAAGATCACTAATAAGGACAAGATGTACACTTCATAAGTGTAAATGATACCTATACAGTCCTCTCAGGAAACTGGCCTCCTATTTATTCTATGGCTTATGGAATCCCATAATTTAAAGGGAGTAAGAAATATCACCCTCGGCAGGTCGGGAACACTGACAAATATGGGGATTTTAGAGTAAGAGGATTTTCCTACAGGGACTTCGCTGGTGGTCCAGTGGTTAAGAATCTGCCTTCCAATTCAGGAGACACGGGTCTGATCTTTGGTCGGGGAACTAAGATCCCACCTGCCGCGAGCCAACTAAGCCTGCGCGCCACACCTAGAGAGCCCGTGTGCCACAACTACTGAGCCCGTGCGCTCTGGAGCCTGCACGCTGCAACTAGACAGCCCGGGTGCCACAACTAGACAAGTCCGAGCACCACAACGAAGACCCAGTGCAGCCAAATAAAATAAAACAAAATAAAATAAAATAGTATTTTCCTACAGTTATAGGTCTCCCATGTGAAATTTGATAGAGGAGAGTTGGAAGGCTTTTGGTTCCTCATCTTTGTAGGTGAGTTGAAAAGGGCAATAAAATACTTCTAACAGAAAAGTAAATTAAAACTTTTATAGAGGTTTCCAACCAGTAGCTGATTCTGAACCCTTAGAAACATGTTGTTCTAGTTGCTATAATCATATTACAAGAAGATTTTTGTATATTAATTAACATTATACTGTGTATATCAATGTATATAAATAAAATTGGCCTTATTTTACATCAAATTAATGATACTTAATCAGAAATCACTAAACAAATGTATGTGGTAAGAGATATACACCATGACCAAGTTGGATTCATTCCAGAGTCACAAGAATGGTTCAACACACTCAAATCAATCAATGTGATACACCACATCAACAAAAGAAAAGATAAAAACATGATCAACTCAATAGATGCAGAAAAAGCATTCCATAAAGTTCAACACCCATTCATGATAAAAACTCTTACCAAACTGGGTACAGAGGGAATATATCAACATAATAAAAGCTATTTATGACAACCCCAGAGTCAATATAATACTCAACAGTGAAAAGCTGAAAGCTTCCCACTAAAATCTGTAACAAGACAAGGATGCCCACTCTTACCACTTCTCTTAACATAGTATTGGAAGTCTTAGCCACAGCAATCAGACAAGAAAAAGAAATAAAAGGTATTCAAATTGGTAAAATTGTCCTTAGATGCAGATGACATGGTACTATATACAGAAAATCCTAGGACTTCCCTGGTGGCTCAATGGTTAAGAATCTGCCTGCCAACGCGGGGGACACGGATTCGAGCCCTGATCCGGGAAGATCCCACATGCCGTGGAGCAACTAAACCTGTGTGCCACAATTACTGAGCCTGCGCTCTAGAGCCTGCGAGCCACAACTACTGAGCCCGTGGGCCACAACTACTGAAGCCCACGCACCTAGAGCCCATGCTCCACAGCAAGAGAAGCTACCTCAATGAGAAGCTCACGCACCGCAACGAAGAGTAGCCCCCACTTGCTGCAACTAGAGAAAGCCCGCACACAGCAACGAAGACCCAACGCAGCCAATAAATAAATAAATAAATAAATAAATAAATTTATATTAACAAAAAAAAAAAAAAAAGAAAACCCTAGAGGCTCCACACAAAAACTACTAAAACTGGTAAACGAATTCAGCAAGGTGGCAGGATACAAGAATTTCCAAAATATACAAACAGCTCATACAACTCAGTAACAAAAAACCAAACAACCCAATTGAAAAATGGGCAGAAGACCCAAATAGACATTTTTCCAAAGAAGACATACAAATGGCCAATAGGCAGATAAAAGATGCTTATCATCGCTAATTATTAGAGAAATGCAAATCAAAACTACAATGAGGTACCACCTCACACCAGTCAGAATGGCCATAAATAAAAAGTCTACAAACAATAAATGTTGGGGAGGGTGTGGTGAAAAGGGAACCCTCTTACACTGTTGATGGGAAGGTAAACTGGTGCAGCCATTATGGAAAACAGTATGGCGGTTCCTTAAAAAACTAAAAACAGAGTTGCCACATGATCCAGCAATCCCACTCCTGGGCATATATCTATACAAAACTATAATCCGAAAAGATACATGCACCCCCTATGTTCATAGCAGCACCACTGACAATAGCCAAGACATGGAAACAACCTAAAGGTCCACAACCTAAATGTCCACTGACAGATGAATGGATAAAGAAGATGTGGGGGGGGGGTGTGTGTGTATATCTGTATATCTATCTATCTATCTATCTACACACAATGGAATACTACTCAGCCATAAAAAAGAATGAAATAATGCCATTTGCAGCAACATGGATGCAACTAGAGATTATCATACTAAGTGAGTAAGTCAGAAAGAGAAAGACAAATACCATATGATAATAACTTATATGTGGAATCTAAAATATGACACAAATGAACATATCTAAGTAACAGAAACAGACTCACATACAGAACAGACTTGTGGTTGCCAAGGGGGTGGGGGTTGGAGAGGGAAGGATTGAGGGTTTGGGATTAGGAGATGCAAACTAGTATATATAGGATGGATAAACAACAAGGTCCTACTGTATAGCACAGGGGACTATATTTAATATGCTGTGATAAACCATAATGGAAAAGAATATGAAAAAGTATATATATAACTGAGTCACTCTGCGTACAGCAGAAATTAACACAACTGTGTAAATCAAATGTTTATATTTCTATAAAATTAAAAAAAAATTTATGTGGTAAAATCTCCACCTTAGAGTGGAGACTTAACTACAAAGAGGAACTGAGAAAGTAAAACTGATACCCTGCACAACAGCCATTTTGGATAAGTTACTGAATCTGTAACAGCTGTTCCCCTAATTTTTGCAATGCTGATGTTTGAAGAGATGTAATGTTATGATCTCTGTGAATATGATAATCATGTGAGAAAACTGCTAGATTTTCCCACCAAGAACAGACAACTGTATACTTAGTACTCTTGTGTATGGGTTTCACTGAAAACCCTATTGCATTTTTCATATGAAGAATACTTTAAAAAAAAATTTTATTGGGGTATAGTTGACTTACAATGTTGTGTTAATTTCAGGTGTCCAGCAAAGTGAATCTGTTATATATATATACATATATCCACTCTTTTTTAGATTCTTTTCCCATATAGGCCATTACATAGTATTGAGTAGAGTTCTCTGTGCTATACAGTAGGTCCTTATTAGTTATCTATTTTACATATAGTAGTGTGTATGTGTCAATCCCAATCTTCCAATTTATCCCCCTCCTCCCTTAACCCCTGTAGCTATAAGTTTATTTTCTACATCTGTAACTCTATTTCTGTTTTGCAGATAAGTTCATTTGTAGTCTTTTTTTAGATTTCACATATAAGTGGTATCATATGATATTGTCTTTCTCTGTCTAACTTACTTCAGTTAGTATGACAATCTTTAGGTCTATCCATGTTGCTGAAAATGTCATTGTTTCATTCTTTTTTATGGCTGAGTAATATTCCATTGTATATATGTGTCACATCTTCTTTACCCATTCCTCTGTTGATGGACATTGAGGCTGCCTCCATGTCCTGGCTGTTGTAAAAAGTGCTGCAATGCACACTGGGGTGCATGTATCTTTTCTTTTTCTTTTTTTTAACTTTTGAATTTTATTTATTTTTTTTATACAGCAGGTTCTTATTAGTCATCAATTTTATACACATCAGTGTATACGTGTCAATCCCAATCACCCAATTCATCCCACCCCCCCACCCCCACCGCGGCTTTCCCCCCTTGGTGTCCATACATTTGTTCTCTACATCTGTGTCTCAACTTCTGCCCTGCAAACTGGTTCATATGTACAATTTTTCTAGGTTCCACATACATGCGTTAATATACGATATTTGTTTTTTTCTTTCTGACTTACTTCACTCTGTATGACAGTCTCTAGGTCCATCCACATCTCTACAAATGACCCAATTTTGTTCCTTTTTATGGCTGAATAATATTCCATTGTATATATGTACCACCTCTTCTTTATCCATTCATCTGTCGATGGACATTTAGGTTGCTTCCATGACCTGGCTATTGTAAATAGTGCTGCAATGAACATTGGGGTGCATGTGACTTTTTGAATTATGGTTTTCTCAGGGTATATGCCCAGTAGTGGGATTGCTGGATCATATGGTAATTCTATTTTTAGTTTTTTAAGGAACCTCCATACTGTTCTCCATAGTGGCTGTATCAATTTACATTCCCACCAACAGTGCAAGAGGGTTCCCTTTCCTCCACACCCTCTCCAGCATTTGTTGTTTGTAGATTTTCTGATGATGCCCATTCTAACTGGTGTGAGGTGATACCTCATTGTAGTTTTGATTTGCATTTCTCTAATAATTAGTGATGTTGAGCATCTTTTCATGTGCTTCTTGGCCATCTGTATGTCTTCTTTGGAGAAATGTCTTTTTAGGTCTTCTGCCCATTTTTGGATTGGGCTGTTTGTTTCTTTAATATTGAGCCGCATGAGCTGTTTATGTATTTTGGAGATTAATCCTTTGTCCGTTGATTCGTTTGCAAATATTTTCTCCCATTCTGAGGGTTGTCTTTTCCTCTTGTTTATGGTTTCCTTTGCTGTGCAAAAGCTTTGAAGTTTCATTAGGTCCCATTTGTTTATTTTTGTTTTTATTTCCATTACTCTAGGAGGTGGATCAAAAAAGATCTTGCTGTGATTTATGTCAAAGAGTGTTCTTCCTATGTTTTCCTCTAAGAGTTTTATAGTGACCGGTCTTAAATTTAGGTCTCGAATCCATCTTGAGTTTATTTTTGTGTATGGTGTTAGGGAGTGTTCTAATTTCATTCTTTTACATTGTAGCTGTCCAGTTTTCCCAGCACCACTTATTGAAGAGACTGTCTCTTCTCCATTGCATATCCTTGCCTCCTTTGTCATAGATTAGTTGACCATAGGTGCGTGGGTTTATCTTTGGGCTTTCTATCTTATTCCATTGATCTATGTTTCTGTTTTTGTGCCAGTACCATATTGTCTTGATTAACGTAGCTTTATAGGATAGTCTGAAGTCAGGGAGTCTGATTCCTCCAGCTGCATTTTTTTCCCTCAAGACTGCTTTGGCTATTCGGGGTCTTTTGTGTCTCCATACAAATTTTAAGATTTTTTGTTCTAGTTCCGTTAAAAAAAGCCATTGGTAATTTGATAGGAAATGCATTGAATCTGTAGATTGCTTTGGGTAGTATACTCATTTTCACAATATTGATTCTTCCAATCCAAGAACATGGTATATCTCTCCATCTGTTGGTATCATTTTTAATTTCTTTCATCAGTGTCTTATAGTTTTCTGCATACAGGTCTTTTGTCTCCCTAGGCAGGTTTATTCCTAGGTATTTTATCCTTTTTGTTGCAATGGTAAATGGGAGTGTTTCTTTAGTTTCTCTTTCATATTTTTCATCATTAGTGTATAGGGATGCAAGAGATTTCTGTGCATTAATTTTGTATCCTGCAACTTTACCAAATTCACTGATTAGCTCTAGTAGTTTTCTGGTGGCATGTTTAGGATTCTCTATGTATAGTATCATGTCATCTGCAAACAGTGACAGTTTTACTTCTTCTTTTCTGATTTGGTTCCTTTTATTTCTTTTTCTTCTCTGACTGCCGTGGCTAGGACTTCCAAAACTATGTTGAATAATAGTGGTGAGAATGGACATCCTTGTCTCGTTCCTGATCTCAGAGGAAATGATTTCAGTTTTTCAACATTGAGAATGATGTTTGCTGTGGGTTTGTCATATATGGCCTTTATTATGTTGAGGTAGGTTCCCTCTATGCCCACTTTCTGGAAAGTTTTTATCATAAATGGGTGTTGAATTTTGTCAAAAGCTTTTTCTGCATCTATTGAGATGATCATATGGTTTTTATTCTTCAGTTTGTTAACATGGTGTATCACATTGATTGATTTGCATATATTGAAGAATGCTTGCATCCCTGGGATAAATCCCACTTGATCATGGTGTATGATCCTTTTAATGTGTTGTTGGATTCTGTTTGCTAGTATTTTGTTGAGGATTTTTGCATGTATATTCATCAGTGATATTGGTCTGTAATTTTCTTGTTTTGTAGTATCTTTGTCTGGTTTTGGTATCAGCGTGATGGTGGCCTCACAGAATGAGTTTGGGAGTGTTCCTTCCTCTGCAATTTTTTGGAAGAGTTTGAGAAGGATGGGTGTTAGCTCTTCTCTAAACGTTTGATAGAATTCACCTGTGAAGCCATCTGGTCCTGGACTTTTGTTTGTTGGAAGATTTTTAATCACAGTTTCAATTTCATTACTTGTGATTGGTCTGTTCATATTTTCTGTTTCTTCCTGGTTCAGTCTTGGAAGCTTATACCTTTCTATGAATTTGTCCATTTCTTCCAGGTTGTCCATTTTATTGGCATAGAGTTGCTTGTAGTAGTCTCTTAGGATGCTTTGTATTTCTGTGGTGTCTGTTGTAACTTCTCTTTTTTCATTTCTAATTTTATTGATTTGAGTCCTCTCCTTTTTTCTTGATGAGTCTGGCTAGTGGTTTATCAATTTTGTTTATCTTCTCAAAGAACCAGCTTTTAGTTTTATTGATCTTTGCTACTGTTTTTGTTTCTATTTCATTTATTTCTGCTCTGATCTTTATGATTTCTTTCCTTCTGCTAACTTTGGGTTTTGATTGTTCTTCTTTCTCTAGTTCCTTTAGGTGTAAGGTTAGATTGTTTGAGATTTTCCTTGTTTCTTGAGGTAGGCTTGTATAGCTATAAACTTCCCTCTTAGAACTGCTCTTGCTGCATCCCATAGGTTTTGGATTGTTGTGCTTTCATTGTCATTTGTCTCGAGGTATTTTTTGACTTCCTCTTTGATTTCTTCAGTGATCTCTTGGTTATTTAGTAGCGTATTATTTAGCCTCCATGTGTTTGTGTTTTTTACGTTTTTTTCCCCTGTAATTCATTTCTAATCTCATAGCATTGTGGTCAGAAAAGATGCTTGATATGATTTCAATTTTCTTAAATTTACTGAGGCTTGATTTGTGACCCAAGGTGTGATCTATCCTGGAGAATGTTCCATGCACACCTGAAAAGAAAGTGTAATCTGCTGTTTTTGGATGGAATGTCCTATAAATACCAATTAAATCTATGTGGTCTACTGTGTCATTTAAAGCTTCTGTTTCCTTATTTATTTTCATTTTGGATGATCTGTCCATTGGTGTGAGGTGTTAAAAGTCCCCCACTATTATTGTGTTACTGTCGATTTCCTCTTTTATAGCTGTTAGCACTTGCCTTATGTATTCAGATGCTCCTATGTTGGGTGCATATATAATTGTTATATCTTCTTGGATTGATCCCTTGATCATTATGTAGTGGCCTTGTCTCTTGTAACATTCTTTATTTGAAAGTCTATTTTATCTGATATGAGTATTGCTACTCCAGCTTTCTTTTGATTTCCATCTGCATGGAATATCTTTTTCATCCCCTCACTTTCAGTCTGTATGTGTCCCTAGGTCTGAAGTGGGTCTCTTGTAGAGAGCATATATATGGGTCTTGGTTTTGTATCCATTCAGTAAGCCTGTGTCTTTTGGTTGGAGCATTTAATCCATTCACGTTTAAGGTAATTATCGATATGTATGCTCCTATGACCATTTTCTTAATTGTTTTGGGTTTGTTTTTGTAGGTCCTTTTCTTCTCTTGTGTTTCCCACTTAGAGAAGTTCCTTTAGCATTTGTTGTAGAGCTGGTTTGGTGGTGCTGAATTCTCTTAGCTTTTGCTTGTCTGTAAAGCTTTTGATTTCTCGATAGAATCTGAATGAGATCCTTGCCAGGTAGAGTAATCTTGGTTGTAGGTTCTTCCCTTTCATCACTTTATCATGCCTCTCCCTTCTAGCTTGTAGAGTTTCTGCTGAGAAATCAGCTGTTAACCTTATGGGAGTCCCCTTGTATGTTATTTGTCATTTTTCCCTTGCTGCTTTCAATAATTTTTCTTTGTCTTTAATTTTTGCCAATTTGATTACTATGTGTCTCGGTGTGTTTCTCCTTGGGTTTATCCTGTATGGGACTCGCTGTGCTTCCTGGACTTGGGTGGCTATTTCCTTTCCCATGTTAGGGAAGTTTTCGACTATGATCTCTTCAAATATTTTCTCAGGTCCTTTCTCTCTCTCTTCTCCTTCTGGGACCCCTATAATGCGAATGTTGTTGCGTTTAAGGTTGTCCCAGAGGTCTCTTAGGCTGTCTTCATTTCTTTTCATTCTGTTTTCTTTATTCTGTTCCGCAGCAGTGAATTCCACCATTCTGTCTTCCAGGTTACTTATCCGTTCTTCTGCCTCAGTTACTCTGCTATTGATTCCTTCTTGTGTAGTTTTCATTTCAGTTATTGTATTGTTCAGCTCTGTTTGTTTGCCCTTTAATTCTTCTAGGTCTTTGTTAAACATTTCTTGCATCTTCTCGATCTTTGCCTCCATTCTTTTTCCGAGGTCATGGATCATCTTCACTATCATTATTCTGAATTCTTTTTCTGGAAGGTTGCCTATCTCCACTTCATTTAGTTGTTTTTCTGGGGTTTTATCTTGTTCCTTCATCTGGTACATAGCCCTCTGCCTTTTCATCTTGTCTATCTTTCTGTGAATGTGTTTTTTTTTCCACAGGCTGCAGGATTGTAGTTGTTCTTGCTTCTGCTGTCTGCCCTCTGGTGGATGAGGCTATCTAAGAGGCTTGATGGGAGGGACTGGTGGTGAGTAGAGCTGACTGTTGCTCTGGTGGGCAGAGCTCAGTAAAACTTTAATCTGCTTGACTACTGATGGGTGGGGCTGGGTTCCCTCTCTGTTGGTTGTTTGGACTGAGGCAACCCAACACTGGAGCCTACCTGGGCTCTTTGGTGGGGCTAATGACAGACTCTGGGAAGGCTCACGCCAAGGAGTACTTCCCAGAACTTCTGCTGCCAGTGTCCTTGTCCCCACAGTGAGCCACAGCCACCCCCCGCCTCTGCAGGAGACCCTCCAACACTAGCAGGTAGGTCTGGTTCAGTCTCCCCGGGGTCACTGCTCCTTCCCCTGGGTCCCGATGCGCACACTACTTTGTGTGTGTCCTCCAAGAGTGGAGTCTCTGTTTCCCCCAGTCCTGTCGAAGTCCTGCAATCAAATCCCACTAGGCTTCAAAGTCTCATTCTCTAGGAATTCCTCCTCCCATTGCCGGACCCCCAGGTTGGGAAGCCTGACGTGGGGCTCAGAACCTTCACTCCAGTGGGTGGACTTCTGTGGTACAAGTGTTCTCCAGTCTGTGAGTCACCCACTCAGCAGCTATGGGATTTGATTTTACTGTGATTGCGCCCCTCCTACCATCTCACTGTGGCTTCTCCTTTGTCTTTGGATGTGGGGTATCTTTTTTGGTGAGTTTCCCATGTCTTCCTGTCGATGACTGTCCAGCAGCTAATTGTGATTCTGGTGTTCTCACGAGAGGGAGTGAGAGCAGGTCCTTCTACTCCACCATCTTGGTTCCACTTCGTCACATGTATCTTTTTGAATTATGGTTTTCACCGGATATATGCCCAGGAGTGGGATTGCTGGATCATATAGCAGTTCTATTTTTAGTTTTTAAAGGAAACTCCATAGTGTTCTCCATAGTGGCTGTACCAGTTTACATTCCCACCAACAGTGTAATTGCTTGCTTTCTCCTGCATTCCTATACGCTAACAACAAAAGATTAGAAAGAGAAATCAAGGAAACAATCCCATTTACCATTGCATCAAAAAGAATAAAATAGGGACTTTCCTGGTGGCACAGTGGTTAAGAATCTGCCTGCCAACACAGGGGACACGGGTTCGAGCCCTGGTCCAAGAAGATCCCACATGCTGTGGAACAACTAAGCCCATGTGCCACAACTACTGAGCCTGTGCTCTAGAGCCCGCATGCCACAACTACTGAGCCTGCGAGCCACAACTATTGAAGCCCACGCGCCTAGAGCCTGTGCTCCACAGAACAAGAGAAGCCACTGTGATGAGAAGCCCACACACCGCAAGGAAGAGTAGCCCCCACTAGCTGCAACTACAGAAAGCCAGTGTGCAGCAAAACGAAGACCTAACGCAGCCAGAAATAAATAAATAAATTTATTTAAAAAAAAGAATGAAATACCTAGGGATAAACCTACCTAAGGAGGCAAAAGACCTGTACTCAGAAAACTATAATATACTGATGAAAGAAATAAAAGATGACACAGATACAGAGATAGACCATGTTCTTGGATTGGAAGGCTCAATATTGTGAAAATTACTACACTACCCAAAGCAGTCTACAAGATTCAATGCAATCTCTATCAAATTACCAATGGCATTTTTCACAGAATTAGAACAAAAAATTTTACAGTTTGTATGGAAACACAAAAGATCACAAATAGCCAAAGCAATCTTAAGAATAACGGAGCTAGAGAAATCAGGCTCCCTGACTTCAGACTATACTACAAAGCCACAGTCATCAAAAGAGTATGGTACTGGCACAAGAATACTTCTTTTAAAGCCTGGATTTGCTTGCAAAACTTTTAATGGAATTATATAAATATATGTATTTGTCTCTAGTCTTCCTTTAACAAAGATAAGGTTCAATAAGCTTAGTTTTCTTTTGTTGTTTTTTTTTTTTTAAAGAATTTTGGTAGGAACTTTATAAATCCATTTATTTATTTATTTTTGCCGTGTTGGGTCTTCGTTTCTGTGCGAGGGCTTTCTCTAGTTGCAGCGAGTGGGGGCCACTCTTCATCACGGTGCGCGGGCCTCTCATGATCGCGGCTTCTGTTGTTGCGGAGCACAGGCTCCAGACGGGCAGGCTCAGTAGTTGTGGCTCACGGGCCCAGTTGTTCCACGGCATGTGGGATCTTCCCAGACCAGGGCTCGAACCCGTGTCCCCTGCATTAGCAGGCAGATTCTCAACCAATGCGCCACCAGGGAAGCCCTAAGCTTAGTTTTGTTGTTGTTGTTGTTGTTGGTTGATTATAGAAATGACTCATAGAACAAGTTCTACATGCTAATGGATTAGGTAGATATTGTTCATAGTAAATGGCTGAGAAACAACTTGGGAACAAACTCACAGATTAGAATGTGCACTTAAAGTTTTAAGTCACTTTAGTAACAAAGGGAGCTTCCACAGTGTAGCTGGAATTCCAAAAGGAAATGAAAGCCCTTCCTAGCAACCTGCACTGTATTTTCAGTGAATAGACAGCCACTAAAATTCTGAATACGATTCTACAATCTTTGTTACATTAGCTAAAGATAATATTACTAAAACATTAAAACACAAAACAAAGTCAAGCAGAGTAGACTTTTCATTAAAGACAAAATGGACGAAGATTAAACGTGGTAAATCTATTGCAAATTCCTAAATATAAACACTGGAGAGCTAAGAAATCAAAAGCTATGCTTGTCATAATACTATTCACAAATTTAGCTACCCATATTACTAGTCACTGACATATGAAAACTATGAACTAATCACTCATATATGAGAACTATGAACTAAAAGGCAATGAATGCTATGTTATAGAGTTGTTGGGAAGAAAAAAAGTAGCTGGATTTATAGGTGATCTTTAAGAAATAAAATATTGTTCTTGTAAATTGTTTCACTTGGATTCAAGGAGGAAAAGAAACTTAGCATGGTATACATCACAAAATCAGAATACATGTTAATTTGGCTATTTCTCATTTCAGTCAAACATTTTTTCCATACTAACTTGCAACAAAATTGGTATAAACATGATGTTTCAGGCCCATCTTGTGCATTCCCTGACCCACCCCTGAATCAGCCATTTCTCCAAGGAGCTCTAGTTCCTCTCAGTGGGAAATGGTATTTAAAAACCAAACTGTAGGGACTTCCCTGGTGGCGCAGTGGTTAAGAGTCCTGCTGCTAGTGCAGGGGACACGGGTTTAAGCCCTGGTTCGGGAAGATCCCACATGTCGCGGAGCAACTAAGCTCATGCTCCACAACTGCTGAACCTGTGCTCTGGGGCCCGCAAGCCACAACTACTGAGCCTGCGTGCTGCAACTACTGAGGCCCGTGCACCTAGAGTCCATGCTCCGCAACAGGAGAAGCCACCTCAGTGGGAAGCCCGCGCACTGCAACAAAGACCAACGCAGCCAAAAAATAAATAAACAACAACAAAAAATAAATGTTTAAAAATAAATAAATAAAAAATAACCAAACTCTATACACTAAATGTGCTCACGACTGGTGGGATATCACTGTTTCTAGGCTCTTTCAGCTAACAGAGCTGGAGAAAAGTGGGAATTTCAAAGGTTCAACAATAGACAAACAAAGAAATAAACAATGTATGTAGGCTTTTGGTTCAAGATGGAGATGAAGGAAGATCCTGAACTCACCTCCTCCCAGAGACACTGTGAACCTACAAGTTACCTGCAGAACAATTTCCTCTGAAAGAACCCTAAAAGTAGCTGAGTGACTCGTACACATTGGGCTAACAAGAAAAAAACCACATTGAAATGGTTAGGAGAGGCCGAGATCACAGTCTCACTGCAAACCTCATCCATGGAACAGCAATCCACAATCAGGAGGGCATTCACAACTCCAAGCTTCTCCCTGAGGAGCAAAAGCTTTGAACCCCACATCTGGTACTCCAACAGCAAACTGAGAAACAGTTCTGAAAGGGCTTGCATGAATTCACTGTGGCTAACCTCCCAGCACACAGTGCAGAGGGAGGTGACTGAAACACACCCAGTCTTTCTGTGAAAGAGGCCATTTGATTATCTTAAATCTCTGACCTGAGGGGCAGGTATCTAACATAACACACATCTAGGGGGGCAGACTAAGATATTCTCCAAAGACTGCGGAGGCTGGTAGATGCCAGCCTCTGCACCTACCAGCCTCCAGGTCTCTGTATTATCCCTCTGCCTCACTCCAGGTCAATGGTATTGCCTACAAAGGAGTTTGTGCACATGTCTGGAGCCCTGGTTTTTGCAGCTGCCAACCTGGGGACATCCCTTGATCACCTGGCTCCGGTGGGCAGCGGGGCTTAGAATCACAGGCCCCATAGCACTGTAACAAACAGAGAAACAGTTCTTAACTAGCTACCTCCCACCCCCACCTCAGGGCACAGAGAAGAGGCAGCAGACAGAAATGCCCAGTCTTTCCATGAAAGAGGCTTATTAGCTTATTATCTTCGTAGCTGTGGCCTCAAGGGGTAGGCTTCTAATTAAACACACTGAGGTGGACTTAACAGATATATACAAAATATTCCATCCCAAAGAAACAAAATACATAGTATTCTCAAGTGCGCGTGGAACATTCTCCAGGACAGATCATATGTTAGGTCACAAAAAAGAATCTTAATCAACTTAATAAGACTGAAGTCTTATCAAGCATTTTCTCCACCATAATAGTATAAAAGTACAATTACAAGAAGGAAACTAGAAAATTCACAAATATGTGGAGATTAAACAACAATGCTACTCAACAACCAAAGGGTCAATGAAAAAAAAGAGATATAAAACAAATCTTGAAACAAATGAAAATGCAACATACCAAAACTTATGGGATGCCACAAAAGCAGTTCTAAGAGGGAAGTTCATAGCGATAAATTAAGAAACCAAGAAAAATCTCAAATAAACAACCTAACTTTACAACTCAAGGAACCAGATAAGGAACATACTAAGGCCAAAGAAGGAAAGAAATAACAAAGATCAGAGTGGAAATAAATGAAATAGAGACTAAAAAGACAAAAGATCAATGAAACTAAGAACTGATTTTTTGAAAATATAAACAAAATAGACAAAGTTTTAGCTAGACTCACCCAGAAAAAGAGAAGACTCAAATAAACAAAATGAAATGAAAGAGGAGACATTATAACTGATACCTCAGAAACACAAAAGATCATAAGATACTACTGCAAACAATTATATGCCAATAAACTGGACAACCTAGAAGAAATGGATGAATTCCTAGAAACATACAACCTACCAAGACGGAATTGTGAAAAAAATAGAAAACCTAAGCAGCCAGATAACTAGTAAGGAGATTGAATCAGTAATCAAAACCTCCCAACAACAAAAATCCAGGAACAGAGGGCTTCACTGGTGAATTCTACCAAACAATAAAGAAGAATTAATATAAATCCTTCTCAAACACTTCCAAAAAATAGAAGAGAAGGAAACACTTCTTGACACATTTTATGAGGTCAGCATCACCCTGATACCAAAACAATATAAGAACACTACAAGAAAAAAAAATTACAGGCTAATAACCTTGACGAAAACACATGCAACAATCCTCAACAAAACATTAGCAAACTAAATTCAACAATATATTAAAAGGATTGTACTTTATGATCAAGTGGAATTTATTCCAGGGATGCAAGGATGGTCTAACATCTGCAAAATCAATGTGATATACCAGAACAACAAGATAAAGGATAAAAATCATATGATTATCTCTTAATTTTTTAATTTTATTTTTAATTTTTTAAAATAAATAAATCAATTTATTTATTTATTTTTGGCTGTGTTGGGTCTTCGTTGCTGCATGCGGGCTTTCTCTGGTTGCAGCAAGCGGGGGCTACTCTTCGTTGCAGTGCACAGGCTTCTCATTGCAGTGGCTTCTCTTGTTGTGGAGCACGGGCTCTAGGCACGTGGGTTTCAGTAGTTGCAGCACATGGGCTCAGTAGTTGTGGCTCGTGGGCTCTAGAGTGCAGGGTCAGTAGTTGTGGTGCATGGGCTTAGTTGCTCCACAGCATGTGGGATCATCCCAGACCAGGGGTCGAACCCGTGTCCCCTGCACTGGCAGGCAGATTCTTAACCACCGCGCCACCAGGAAAATCCCATGATTATCTCTTTAGATGGAGAAAAACCATTTGACAAAATTCAACATCCATTTATGATAAAAATGCTCAACAAGGGGACTTCCCTGGTGGTACTGTGGTAAAGAATCCACCTTCTAATGCAGGGGATATGGGTTCAATCCCTGGTCGGGAACTGAGATCCCACATGCCACGGGGCAACTAAGCCTGCGTGCCACATATGCTGAGATTGTGCACCTCAACAAGAGAGACCACGTGCTGCAAACTACAGAGCCCACGCGCTCTGGAGCCCGTGTGCCACAACTACAGAGAGAAAAACCCACATGCTACAACTAGAGAGAAACCCGTGCACCGCAACGAAAGATCCTGAGATCCTGTGTGCCGCAGCTATGACCTGATGCAGCCAAAATAAAAAATAAAAAAATAAATTAGAAAAAAAAAAAGCTCAACAAAGTGGGTAAAGGAATGTTCCTCAACATAATAAAGGCCATTTATGACAAGCCCACAACTAACATCATACTCAACGATGAAAGAATGAAAGCTTTTACTCTAAGATCAGGAACAAGACAAGAATGCCCACACTCACCGTTTTTATTCAACATAGTACTGGAGGTTATAAGCAGAGCAATTAGTCAAGAAAAAGAAATAAAAGGCATCCAAATATAAAAGGAAGAAGTGAAACTATCTCTATTTGCAGATAATATGATATGATACATAGAAAACCCCAAAGACTTCACCAAAAAACTGTTAGAACTGATAAACAAATTTAGTAAAATCAAAATTCAAAAATCAATTGTGTATCTATACATTAATAACTATCAGAAAAAGAAATTAGGGACTTCCCTGGTGGTGCAGTGGTTAAGACTCTGTGGTCCCAATGCAGGAGGCCTGGGGTCAATCCCTGGCCATGGAACTAGATCCCACATGCATGCTGCAACTAAGAGGTTGTGTGCCACAACTAAGGAGCCTGTGTGCTGCAACTAAGGAGCCAGTGAGCCACAACTAAGGAGCCCACGAGCCGCAACTAAGAAGCCCACCTGCTGCAACTAAGACCCAGCGCAACCAAATAAATAAAGAGAAATTAAGAAAACCATTGCACTTGTAATAACATTGAAAATAATAAAATACCTAGGAATAAATTTAACCAAGGAGGTAAAAGACCTGTATGCTGAAAACTATAAGATGCTGCTGAAAGAAATAGAAAAAAATACAAATAAATGAGAAGATATTTCATGCTCATGGACTGGAAGAATTAATATTGTTAAAATACCCATAACTGCGCAAAGCAATCTACAGATTCAATGCAATAATAAAAAAAATCCCAACGGCGTTTTTCACAGAAAAAGAACAAACAATCCTAAAATTTGTATGGAACCACAGAAGACTCCGAATAGCCAAAGCAATCTTGAGAAAGAAGAACAAAGCTGAAGGCATCACACTTCCTGATTTCAAACTGTATTACAAAGCTAAAGGAATCAGAACAGTATGGTATTGGCACAAAAAACAGACACACAGATGAATGGAGTATTACTTAGCCATTAAAAAGAAGGAAACCCTGTCATTGAGACAATACAGATGGACCTTGAGGGCATGATGCTAAATAAGTCAGATAGAGAAAGACAAACACCATATGATCTCACTTATATGTGGACTCTATTAAAAAAAAAAAAAGAACAAAATAAAAACAACATCAAACTCACAGACACAGAGAATAGATTTGATGGTTGCCAGAAATGGGGGGTGGGGAGGGATGAAATGGTTAAGGTGGTCAAAAGGTACAAACTTCTAGTTATAAAATAAATAATTCCTGTAGATGTAATATATAGTATGGTGACTATATTATATTGCATATTTGAACATTGCTGTGGTTGACATCACAGTGACTGAATGACCAAAGTTAGTATCATCAATTACACAATGATATCATGTGCTTCCTGATTTGATTCACTGAGAAGAAAACATTATTTTTGTGGTATTCCTGACAACCTTAATCTACTCATGAAGAAACATCAAACTCAAATTTAAGAACCTTCTATGAAACAACTCCTCTGTACTCTTAAAGAAATGTCAGTATGATGAAAGACAAAGGCTGGAGAAGTGTTCCAAATTAAAGGAGAATAAAGAGACATGGCAACTAAATGCAATGCATAATTATATACTGGATCCTGAATCACTGCAGAAAAAAAATGTTATAAAGGACATAATTGACACAATTAGTGAAATGTGATTACTAACTGTGTATCAGATAATAGTATTGTAGTGCTGTTAAGATCCTGAAGAAAATGTCCTGGTTCATAGGAAATACATGCTGAAATATTTCTGAGTCACTGGTTAAAATGTCTATAACTTTTTATCAAAAAACTGAGAAAAAAAATGTCTCTGTGTGTTTAAGAGAAAGAAAGCAGGCAGGAAGGGAGGTAGAGAAAGAAATGTGGCAGAAATCAACATTTGATGAATCTGGGTGAAAGGTATATAATGCTTCTGTAAAATCTTGCAATCTTCTTTAGGTTATCACCCACCATGCATAAAAATAAATAATAAATATATGATATGCTTTGGGAAAATATTAAACCAAGTTTTTGCAATAAATTCATTTACTTTGGTAGTAAAAACTTATTTAGACTAATGTTTAAATAAGAATAAATTTCTTTAGCACCAAATAACCACAGGGAAAATAGGACCAAAATCATACTGAAAGGTAAGAAAAACTGTATTGGAGGAGTTAAAACACTGTTCTACTGGAAAACATAGTAGAACATATTTGTAAAGACTGTTGTGATTTTAATCTCTAAGTTTAGGACTATGACTTAGATGCGCTTAAATATAAATGACAAATAAAAACTATGTAAAAGATCTTGGTAAATGTCAAGGGAGTATACAAATTATAATGTAATAATAGTTGATCACAGAAACAATGTTTTTCATACACATACACAACAAACTTTTTAAGAAAAAATTTGGCATTTACTACATTTTGGAATGTCTTTCTTGGGTGAAAATGAAAAGGATAGACAAATAATAATTTCCTCACATATTTGTTACCAAATAAGAGGGCAGATGCTGCTCTTAGCATTTAAAATTTTTCTAAGGAAAATTTAAGTCATACATTTTTTAGAAATTCAGGCAGTTGGTTACTTCTTTTTCATAATATAGAAAATGGACTGATAGTTTCAAGGCACATGGGAGGCACAAAGCATACTCATGGCCAAAAGAAGCTTACAGTCTGGTGGAGGAACAAACATGTATGCATATATGCCTAGTTTAAATATTAGAAGGTGATAAAACTCTTAAGGTGCTACTAAGCTTTACAAAAGGGAAAAGAAAAGTAAAATTAATCTCAACTACAGGAGAATTAAGGCAACTTTTATTTAATGAGGGAGTATTTCAAACCTTGAGTAAAGTCTGAAAGGATGAATGGCATTTGGCAAGTAAAAGGCTAGTGGTCAGGTAGTTTTTACCACTTACGGCAAACACCTAGGACAAGCACCAAGAGTAAAGTGGAGGATGGAGAAATTGGGGGAAATTATCAGATGCTGTAGTTAAAGGAATGAATATTTCAGGAGTGTAACTGGAGATAAGACTAGAAAAACAGGTTATACTAGATCATGGTGGGTCTTAAATATTATTTAAGAATTTTGGATTCTATAATGTAGGAAATAAGTGCACAGTTGGCCCTCCCTATTTGCGTATGGGGAACCCGCAGAGACACAGGGCAGACTGCACTATACTATTTTACATAAGGGAACTGAGCCTCTGTGCATTTTGGTATCTGTGGGGTGGGGGTCTGGAAGCAATCCCCCACAGATACCATGAGACGACTATATCTCAAAGAAAATCTGAGTAGAGGAATAACAATCCTGAGGATATCATATTACTGTATGCAAGAGAAAGTAAGTCTTATAAGGGTTAATTTTTTCCTAGATCACAAATTAGTGACAATGGAGTTAGACATTGAAAAAATTTATTGAATATTTACTTCATAAATGTCAAGCATTTAACTCACAAAACTCTATGAAGTAGGTACTTTTCATCACGCCATTTTTTTAGATGAGGACACTGAGGACATAGGTTCAGTAATATGCCCCAATTCATATAACTAGTAAGTGAAGGAGTAAGGATTTGAGTTCTATAACCACAACTTGATGCATTACCCTTACTGGATTTAAGAATCACTTGAATCTAGCCTCTTTCTCCTTAGACAATCTATTCTGTATTCCACTGGTAGTTAAACTTCTGAAAATACTATTTTCATAAACTACCTTGCTGAAGATGTTAACATTTCTCTCAACACACTTTACCAACCTACACTATTTTCTGTAACAGATTTATTTTACTAATTTTATTTAGATTAACACAAATTTACATGATCTTAGCACAACCAACTATCCATAGGGAGAAATGGCCCAGAATCATATTGAAAGGTAACTAAGATCATACCAGGGTTAAAATATTCTGAACACCATCTACAGACAACCGGAGCATAAACCCCTTCAATGTTCCTTCATGAACATCATGGCAGAACTTTTGTCCTGGGGATGTGAAATTTGTAGAGGGAGGATATAAAAGCATGTTTTTTTGTAATGCCAAAATGTAATGTAATTTCCCTAACCCTCCAATTGGAACTAGTTTACCTCACAATTTAAAACCTTTGAGGAGGGCTTCCCTGGTGGCGCAGTGGTTGAGAATCTGCCTGCCAATGCAGGGGACGCCGGTTTGAGCCCTGGCCTGGGAAGATCCCAAATGCCACGGAGCAACCAGGCCCGTGAGCCACAATTACCGAGCCTGCGCGTCTGGAGCCTGTGCTCCGCAGCAAGAGAGGCCGCGATAATGAGAGGCCCGTGCACCGCGATGAAGAGTGGCCCCCGCTCGCCCCAACTAGAGAAAGCCCTCGCGCAGAAACGAAGACCCAAGACAGCTAAAAATAAAATAAATAAATAAAAAAAAATTAAAAAAAAAAAAAAACTTTGAGGAGCACAACATTTTTAGATAAAAGTTAAAATTATATTTCCAGATTACTACATAAACTTTATCAGCCCTAATGTCTTATCTCATGAAGTATGTAATGTAAAATATACATGCTTATCTAGAGTGAACATTCCATCTAAAGTAGAAATTAATGAAATGTTCCAGACAAGTCAATTTTTTTTTTTAAACAATCCAACAGTATTTAAGTTAGAGGCAAAGTGGCAACAGGTATAAGTATTGCAGCCAATTATTGCCCACGTACAAATATTAGCTATGTCACCTACTACCTGTGTAACACTGGACAAATTACTTACTCTCTCTAAGGCTTAGCTTCTTCAATAACAGTATCTGGTCTTTCACAAGATTAAATGAGATAATATATGTAAAGTGCTTAACACAGCAACTGGCACATAGTGGGCACTCAGTAAGGACTAACTCTCTTCAGTTTAGCCAATGAGTACAGCCTAGCCTAATACTATATACCAGAAAAATTCCAAACAGATCTGGGAACTAGATGTAAAAATCAAAGTTAAAAATTACTAGAAGAAAATAAGGCTGAATTTCTTAGTTCTTTTAAAACCTGGGAGGGCTTCCCTGGTGGCGCAGTGGTTGAGAATCCGCCTGCCAATGCAGGGGACAGGGGTTCGAGCCCTGGTCTGGGAAGATCCCACATGCCGCGGAGCAACTACGCCCGTGAGCCACAACTACTGAGCCTGTGCGTCTGGAGCCTGTGCTCCATAACAGGAGAGGCCGCGACAGTGAAAGGCCCGCGCACTGCGATGAAGAGTGGCCCCCACTTGCCACTACTAGAGAAAGCCCTCGCACAGAAACGAAGACCCAACACAGCCAAAAATAAATAAATAAATAAATAAATTAAAAAAAAACAAACAAAAAAAAACCTGGGTGTGGGGAAACTTTTCTAATAATGATCCAAAATCCAGAAGCACAATACAAACAAAAACAAAACAAAAATTTGACTACATGAAAATATGGACCTTTGTATGATAAAAATCATCATCATATGCAAAGTCCAGAGTCAAACTACAGAATCCATTAAAATACTATTAGGACTATTAATTGAGTTCAGCAAGGCTTGCAGGATATAAAATCAATATACAAAAATCAAGTGTATTTCTATACACTAGCAATAAATATATAAAATGGAATTTAAAGATTCCATTTACAATAACATCAAAAGAATAAAATACTTAGGAGTATGTTTGACAAAAGTACTTACAAGACTTACATACTGAAAACTAAAAAATACTGTTAAAAGAAATTTTAAAAGAATTGAATAACTAGAAAGACATCCCATGTTCATGGATCAAAATACTTAATATTGGTAAGATATAAAACTCTCCAATTAATCTACATTTTTTTTTTCAAAATCCCAGCTGTTTTTTTTTGCAGAAATCAACAAGTTGATCCTGAAATTCATATGGAAATAGCAAAGGACCCAGAATTAGCCAAACAAAGTTGGAAGAAGCCAGAAGAGCCGAAGTTAGAGGCATCATATTTCAGTATTCAACGCAGTATGCTACTGGAATAACAAAAGACATATAGCCAATAAGCACAAAAGACAAATAACAAACTGACAAAAAATATAGTTGCAATTTATATCACAGACAAAGGGCAAATCTCCTTAATATATAAGGAACTCTTAAAAGCCAAGGGAAAAAAAAAAAGACTAACAACCTGATAGAAAAATGGTGAGAAAAACACTGAAGGCTTAGGCTTTCCTTGAGCTTAGAGACTTAAAGAAGCATACTCTCTTTCTTAGTAGCTTAGAAGAAGCAAGACACCACTGAGTTCTACAACTCCAATAAAATGAATATGAGCATGGATAAGAACCTCAAGTCTCAGATGAGATCACAGATTTGGCTGCTACCTTGATTCCAGCCTTGTGAGACATACAGCAGAAATGTCTAGACTCCTAAAATTCCAGGGAATCTGTGAGATAATAAATGGGTAATGTTTTAAGCTGCTAAAATTGTGGTAATGTGTTACACAGTAATAGAAAATTAATACTTGTATGTGTGTGCATATATATACTTATTTATTTCCTGGTTCTGAAAGAGACTAAAAGCATTGCCACACCTCAGGAACGATGACAACCTAGTAGCAAACAGCATACCAAGTACCCAGATTTTGATTTCTAAATAATTCCCATTAAAAGAAACCAGGGACTTCCCTGGTGGCACAGTGGTTAAGACTCCATGCTCCCAATGCAGGAGGCCTGGGTTCAATCCTTGGTCAGGGAACTACATCCCACATGCATGCCACAACTAAGAGTTCACATGCCACAACTAAGGAGCTGGTGGGTCGCAACTAAGGAGCCCCCCTGCCGCAAGTAAGACCCGGCGTAACCAAATAAATAAATAAATATAAAAAAAAAAAAAGAAAAAGAAAAGAAACCAAAACTTCTTGAGTGAAATAACTGATTCCTGATCTGAGGCAAGGAAAGAACAAGGTAAATCTGATAAACAACAGCAAAGAAGTAAAAGCAAATGCCAAAACAAACAAAAGAACCAGGGTGAATGATACCTTTCTATGACAGAAAGCAGGGAAATGCTCAAAGATGAATGAGGTTATGTCTAAAAGAAACAGGACCCAGCTTAAAGTGTCTTCTGTGATTAAAATTTGGGAAATTTGAGCATGTCTCCACAAAATGATGGTATTGGATTATGATATATTAAAAATTTTTATGAGTTCATACAATACTCAAAACAAAAGAGAAATTCTGAGTGTGTAAAGGGAAGAAAAGTCAAAGCTCATCTTCCCAGAAACATATCAGCTAATAAATGTTGAAGAAATGACAGAATTAGAAAATTACCAGTTTGCAACTAACAATGTACTCACCAGTTTAGTCAAAGATCATAATGGATGCTAAAATATTAGATTAAAAAAAAAAGACTGCTAGAGAAGAAGCCGCAGCCTCAACTATCACCCCATGATTTACTAATTTACAATAGTAAAAATGTATCTTTACATTGGAGAGATCTGGTGGATACCACACCTTAACCAAGTGATCAAACATGGCATAACCAACAGTGAAACATAAGTGGGATGCAATTAGAAGTACGAAATATCACATATGTAATATTCCCACCAAGATTTAACCTAAATCTAATCATGAAGAAATAACTTAAAAATTGTGGAATGTAGCACAACAAGCTTAAGTTCCTCAAAAGGATCAATCTCATAAAAAACAAAAGATAGGTTATATTATAGATTAAAATAATACACATAGCTAGCAATCAGGTGTAACACATGTTATCTGTTTGGATCCCACGTTAAAAGAAAACAAAATAAACTGAAATAAAAGATAATTTTAGGACAATAGGGAACATATAAGTATGGGCTGTATATTAATGATATTACTATTATACTGCTTTTTTTAAAAAAATTAATTAATTTATTTTATCTTTGGCTGTGTTGGGTCTTCGTTGCTCTGCGTGCGTTTTTCTTTAGCTGCGGCGAGCGGGGGCTACTCTTCGTTGTGGTGCACGGGCTTCTCATTGCGGTGGCTTCTCTTGTGGCAGAGCACGGGCTCTAGGCACACAGCCTTCAGTAGTTGAGGCACGCAGGCTCAGTAGTTGCGGCACACAGGCTTAGTTGCTCCGCAGCATGTGGGATCTTCCCGGACCAGGGGTCAAACCCGTGTCCCCTGGCAGGCGGATTCCTAACCACTGCACACCAGGGAAGTCCTACTTATTTTCTTAGATATGATAATGGTATTAAGATTAGGTAGGAGAGTATCCTAGTTCTAAGGTGATAACTTCTGAAATGCATAGGGGTGAATTTGGGAAATTCAGTCTGCAACTTACTTTCAAAATTTTCACCGGACAAAAATCTTTTCCCCTGCAAAAATGTAAATGTGTGTATAGAGAGAATTAAAGTAAATGTGGCAAAATGTTGATAAATTTAGGTAGGGTATATGGGTGTTAATTTTGCCAGAGATTTGAGTATTTTCAAACAAACAAACAAAAAAACAAACAAAAACATTGTGAAAAAAATAAAACCGTTTAATCTGGGAAGGTAGTCCCATTGTATGCATATGCAAGATTTACTGATCTAGGGCTTAAGGGAGGTGAATTAGGTAATTTCTAAGGTATGTTCAGGTTGGAAAGTGCTAACACTGTTTTTACAGAGAAAACATGACTACATGTCTATTAAAAAGTATTTTAAAGAAGTATTATTTCACTTCCCAAATTTCTAGTTCACAATAATACCATCATTACTATAGCAATTATGATGTCATTTGTAATTTCTACACTTTAAGATATGTTAATTCCCAATTTTCATCACAAAATTGTATTTTCCTAATCTCTTCCTTGAACTCTGATAGTATTTACAGTTTGAGACACACATTTCCTAAGGGAAGGCTATATCATTTTCCACTCTCAATAACAGAATAGAGGGATATCTCAGAACTTGAGGTAACAGATCTCCTGCAAAGTGTTCCTGGTAAAATATATATAACATAAAATTTCCCATTTTAACCAATCTTAAGTGTGCAGCTCAGTGGTATTAAGTACATTCACACTGTTGTACAACCATCACTACTATCCATCTAGAGAACACTTCATCTTGTAAGACTGAAACTCTGTATCCATTAAACAATAACTGCCACCAGCCCCTGGCACCCACCATTCTCCATTCTCTCTCCATGCATTTGACTACTCTAGGTACCTCTTATAAGTGGAATCAAACAGTATTTGTCTTTTTCTGACTGGTTCATTTCACTTAGCATAATATTTTCAAGGTTCATCCATATTGTAGGAGATGTCCAAATTCCTTCTTTTTTAAGGCTGAATAATATTCCATTGTATGAATGGGATATAATTTTTTGAAGTATCTTAAATCTTGTTATTTACTAAAATATATTAAATCTTGTTATTAAAAGTCCATCAGGCCTGTATTAAAGAACAGTCAAGTGAGGAATAGTAATTGCTAATGAAGCCACTTTATTATCACTAGAGGGAGCTAGAGCAACAGAGCTGCTGCCAGATACAAACACATTTTCCTTAGCCGTAAGACTGGACATAACCAAGCTTCTATAAAAAATAGAACGGAATGTAAATGTGGTTATGGATTCCCTCCCAATGCTTCTCTATCTCTAAGAGGCAAACTGAACTTTCATTGAACTTTCATAAATCATGATTTATAATTCCTGACAATATACAGTGATGGCCTGATATGTTCTACTCCACATTAGGAGCCAAATCACATGTGGAAAGTTCTTTAATCATCTCTGTTAATGCAATCTTTATTTTTTATTATTATTTAAAAAATGACTTTTGGGACTTCCCTGGCGGTCCAGTGGTTAAGACTCTGCGCTTCCACTGCAGGGGCCACGGGTTCAATCCCTGGTCGGGGAATTAAAATCCTACATGCCATGGGGCCAAAAAACAAAACAAAACAAAAAGACTTTTATTTTTTTCTAGGAAAAAAAGAGGCAAGAGGCTCTTAGTTTAATCATGATGGGTGACTGCAGAGAAAAGAGTATAGAAAACAGGATTTAAAAGACAAATGCAGTGACTTCCCTGGTGGCACAGTGGTTAAGAATCCGCCTGCCATTGCAGGGGACACGGGTTCGATTCCCGGTCTGGGAAGATCCCACATGCTGCGGAGCAACTAAGCCCATGCGCCACAACTACTGAGCCTACAAGCCACAACTACTGAGCCTGCATGCCACAACTACTGAAGCCCATGCGCCTAGAGCCTGTGCTCTGCAACAGAGAAGCCAGCGCAATGAGAAGCATGTGCACCACAACGAAGAACAGCCCCAACTCGCCACAACTAGAGAAAGCCCGTGCACAGCAATGAAGACCCAACGCAGCCAAAAATAAAAAAATTAAAAAAAATAAAAGACAAATACATAAAAAATAATTATAAATGTATGTTTTAGGGCACAAAATGAATAAAGATGTAATTTGTAATATCAATAATATAAAAGGAAGGCATGGAGCTTTACAGGAATAGCATTTTTGTATGTGACTGAAGTTAAGTTGGTATCAATTCAAATTACAGAGTTATATCCTTAGGAAGTTATATGTAATCTCCATGGTAACCACAGATAAAATAGCTATAGAATATACACAAAAGGGAATGAGAAGGGAATCAAACAGGTAACTACAAGAAGATCAGCTAAGTACAAAAGAAGGCAGTAAGGAGGAAATGAGGGACAAAAAGCTATAACCCATGGAAAACTAAATGGCAAGCATAAATCCTTTCTTATTAGTAATTACTATAAATGTAAACAGATGAGACTTTCCAGTCAAAAGGTAGAGAGGAGCAAAATGAATACGAAACATGATCTAACTACATACATGCTGTCTACAAGAGATTCACTTTAGATCCAAAGATGGGAACTGGATGAACATGAAAGGATGGAAAAAATATTCCATGCAAATAGTAACCAAAAGAGAGATAAGGAGATTATACTAATATCAGAAAAAGAGACTTTAAGTAAAAAACCGTTACAAGAGACAAACATTATATATTGACAAGAGAGTCCATTCACCACAAAGCTATAACAATTATAAAAAAATATTCACCAAACATCAGAGGACCCAAAATATATGAAGGAAACACTGACAGAATTTAAGAGAGAAATAGACAGTTGTACAATAAGAGTTGGCAGAACAACCACACAGAAGATCAATAAGTATTAGAACAACATTATAAACCAATCAGATCTAACAGAAATAGAAACAACACTCTACCCAACAACAGCAGATTACATAGTTTTCTCAAGTGCACATGGAACATTCTTTAGGATAGACCATATGTTAGGCTACAAAAGAAGTCAATACATTAAAAAGGATTGAAACCATACAGAATATCTTTTCTGATCACAAAGGAATGAGACTAGACATGAGGGAAAACTGAAAAATTCACTTACGTGTGGAAATTAAACAACATACTCTACTCTTAAGCAACCAATGGGTCAAAAAAAAAAATCAAAAGGGAAACTAGAAAATACTTTGAAATGAATGAAAACAAAAACAGAACAAAACTTATGTGATGCAGTAAAAGCAGTTTTAAGAGGAAAATTTTTATGTGAAAACACATTAATTAAAAGAGAAGAAAGATCCCAAATCAGTAACTAACTGTACAATGAACGCTCGGTACAGCCACTGTGGAAAAGTTTGGTGGTTCTTTTAAGAGCTAAATGTATACTCATGCTTCTCTTCATAATCTAATAAATCTTTTGCCTTTTACTAAAGATTCATCTGGGGAGGGAAAAGCATGACTGCTGCTACAATTTTTTGAGGCCTTGTGGGGATAAACAAAAAAAATTAAAAATAAATAAATAAATAAATAAAAGCTAAATGTAGAATTACCATATGGTCTAGCAATTTCAACCATAAGTTTACACACAAAGGACTGGAAACAGGAACCTGAACAGATAAATGTATGCCAATGTTCACTGCAGCATTGTTCACAATACCCAAAGGCAGAAACAACCAAAGCGCCCATTAACAGAGGAACAAAATGTGGTATGTACATACAATGGAATGTTACTCAGCCAGAAAAAGGAATGAAGTTCTGATACATGGTAACATGAATGAAAGTTAAAGAGATGTTAAGTAAAATAATCCAGACCAAAAACCACAAATACTGTGTATGCTTCATTAACATGGGGTACCCAGAAGAGGCAAATTATAGAGACTGAAAGTACATTACACATTATTATGTGCTGTGGAGAGTTTTAGAAGGAGTGGAGAGTTTTTGCTTAATTATTATAGAGTTTCTATTTGAGGTAATGAAAAAATTTTGGAAACAGACAGTGGTAAATGTTGTACAACATTGTGAATATAATTAATGCCACTGAAGTGTAACCTTAAAAATAGCTAAAGTGGCAAATTTTATAAGTATTTTACAATTTAAAAAATTAATAATGTAATATACCAAAAACTATTGACTTGTACACTTGAAATAGGTTAAGTGTATGATATGTGAATTACATCTCAATAAAATTATTTATGAAAAAAAAGAGGATAGGAAACATCTTTTAGGAGACGGGAAACAACTCTTTCGGAGAGTGATACGCAGAAGAAACAACTAAGATTTACTCTGAGTGCCTACTGTATGCCAGTGGTTTTACATATATCATCACACTTGGGTAGCGTGGATGCGATACCAGAATTCATACTTTAGAAACAAAACAATTCAGTTTGAGATGATGAAAAAGTTCTGGAGGTGGACAGTGGTGATGTCTGCACAACAAGGTAATGTACTTAATGCTACCGAATGGTGCACTTAAAATGATTAAAATAGTAAATTTTATGCCATGTATATTTAACCACAATAGAGTTAATTAAAAACACGAAGCTACTCTTGTTTTAAAAAATGTTACTCGGGACACTGGTCCTGGCAATGATTTTTTTGGATATGATACCAAAAGCAAAGGCATCAAAAGCAAAGATAAGCAAACTAAAAAGCTTCTGCACAGCACAGGAAACCATCAACAAAACGAAAAGGAAACCTACTTAACGGGAGAAAATATCTGCAAATTATATCTGACAAGGGGTTAATATCCAAAATTTATAAAGGACTCATACAACTCAAGAGCCAAAAACCCAAACAGTCTGATTAAAAAATGGGCAGATGCTCTAAATAGACATTTTTCCAAAGAAGACATACAGAAGACCAACAGGTACATGAAAATATGTTCAATATCACTAATTATCAGGGAAATGCGAATCAAAACCACAATGAGCTATCACCTCACACCTGTCAGAATGGCTATTATCAAAAAGACAAGAAATAACAAGTGTTGGTGAGGCTGTGGAGAAAAGGGAACCCTTGTGCACTGCTGGTGGGGATGTAAATTGGCACAGCCACTATGGAAAAGCAGTATGGAGGTTCCCCAAAAACTAAAACTAGAACTACCATAGGATCTAACAATTCCACTTCTGGGTATTTATCTGAAGAAAACAAAAACACTACCTTCAAAAGATATCTGCACCTTCATGTTCACTGCAACGTTATTTACAATAGCCAAGATAGGGAAACAACCTAAGTGTCCATTGAGAGATGAATGGATAAAGAAAATGCTATATATGTAAGTATATACACACAAACACACATACACAAATACACAATGGACTATTATTCAGTCATAAAAAGAATGAAATCTTGCCATTTGCGACAATATAGACAAACCTTGAGGGCATTACGCTAAGTGAAGTAAGTCAGACAGAGAAAGACAATTACGGAATGATCTCGCCTGAATGTGGAACAAACAAATGAGGGACTTCCCTGGTGGTCCAGTGGTTAAGAATCCGCCTTCCAATGCAGGAGACGCGGGTTCGATCCCTGGTCGGGGAACTAAGATCCCACATGCTGCGGGGTACCTAAGCCCACGCGCCACAACTAGAGAGAAGCATGCATGCCGCAATGAAGAGCCCACATGCTGCAACGAAAGATCCTGCATGCCGCAACAAAGATCCCTCATGTTGCAACTAAGACCCGATGCAGCCAAAAATAAGTAAATATTAAACAAATAAACAAAAAGCAAAGAACAAACAAATGAACACCCCCCTACACACACACACACACACACACACACACACACACACACACACGCAACCAAGCGCACAGATACAGAGAACAGGCTGGTGGTCACCAGAGGCAAGAGGTACCAAATGGGTGAATGGAGTCAAAAGCTACAAACTTCCAGTTATAAAAGAAGTAAGTCATGGTAATATAATATACAGCATGGTAACTATAGTTAATAATACTGTATTACATATATGAAAGTTGCTAAGAGAGTATATTGCAAAAGTTATCATCACAAGAAAAAAAGTTTTGTCACTATGCATAGTGACATAGTTTAACTAGACTTATTGTGGTGATTATTTTGCAATATTCACAAATACCTAATCATTATGCTGTACATCTGAAGCCACTATAATTTTGTATGTTAATTATACTGCAATAAATAAATAAATAAATAAATAAATAAATAAATACTTCACTCAAGTTATTTTCATCATTTTCTTAGTGATTGAGATAAAAGTAGATAAACTGAAATTTTCACCTTGTTTTGTTAAACATGATCTGTGTGACTTGAGCAAGTCATTTAACCTTTTATTAGCTTCAGTTTTCTCATCTGTCAAATAAAGGGTTAGGTCTAGCTGAAATGAGGGAGGCTGAGTGTGGATGGGGACAAGGGACATATGGGAATCCCTGAACTTTCTGCTCCATTTTGCCTAAAACTGCTCTAAAAAATAGAGTTTATTAATTAACAAATAAAAATTCAAAACTATTTCATACAGGGAATGGTGTAAGGTTCAGCATTCATCCAGTCCACACTCCTATATTTAAATTGAATTTAGAACCTAGAATGTTCCTAAAGCATTTCAGGGGAAAATTAACCATATTCTGGTGTTTAATCCAACCTTAACCACTAGATTATCTATAACAAAGAAATTTTAATCCACTACCCTTTGAGCCTCAGTTTCTGACAAGCAGCATGATTCAGTCGTAAAACAAGAGTGGTGAGACCTCTAAGTGTTCAAAACCCCAGTAATGATTTCGATGATAAATTTTATAAACTTAGTAAGTTCCTTAACTTTTCTGTGTCAATTTCTTAAAATAGTAGATAGTAACCCTTACTTTACCATTTCCCACAGATTTAATATGAAAGCATTCTGAAAATTTAAATAATATATCAAATGTAAGATGGCACAATGCTTTCATTTTATTTCCAAAGATACATACTATTTTGAGGAAATGACAGCTAAGTGTAAACATTATGTGTTATACATGTAACATAAATAATAATATAGTGTTCTATAATATATAATAAATACATCTATATTTTACATATATAATTCCCATGCAAACAAGCAATATTCTGTAAGCTTGAAAATTACAGTTATCCCATTTCCTGTAATAGATTTAGTGCTCAAAAGTAGCCTATAAATTAAAGGAAGTATATAAGGAGAGTTTCTTATTTTAAAAAACTTAGAAGTCACAGTATCTGAGAGCCAGGATAATCTTAAGATATGAACTGTGTAGTTCAACAGCTTCACTTTATACATCAAGCTTCATTTTTACCACTCCCAGAGAAACTAAGTAATCTGCCCAAAACGTTACACGACAGTGGCAGTACTTTTAGGAGTACTAAAAGTAGAAACCTTCCCCCACAAATGTAGAACTAAAAGCTCCCTTCAAAGTAGTGTTAATTTTTTGATATTTTGCTATTCACCATAATGTATACTCTAAAGTCTAAAGTTCACTCTCCAATTCACCTGATTTATAGCTGACATTTCATATTCTTTAAAACTCCTATTAGATAAAATTTAAATTCCAAAAGTAATATAGCATTTCTATAACTTCACGCAATAAAGACACATAGAAAATAAGAAGTAAAAACCTCACTACCCCATTCCAGATCCTATAACCTAGAAGGGTATAGCAGGCACAATAATATGCAACCCCCTCCCCAAATCAAAATCCCCAGAAGCTGGGAATATGTAGAAGAAATTAAGGTTTCTAATCTGTTGATTTTGAGATAGGGAGATTATTCTGGATTATCTGGCTGGGCCCAACTTAATCACAAGGGTCCTTATAAATGGAAGAGGAACAAAAATGAGGCAGTCAGTGGAAAAAAAAAAGTGAAAACAGAACCAATGTTGAAGTGATTCAATGTGAGGATTCAACTTGTCACTGCTGGTTCTGAAGACAGAAGGGGCCTCAAGCCAAGGAATGCAAGTAGCCTCTTGATTCTGGAAAGGCAAGAAAAAGAATTCTACCCTAGAGCCTCCAGAAGGAACATAGCTATGCTAACATCTTGATTTTAGCCTAGAGAGATCGATTTCGACTATAAAATAAATTTGACTTGCTTTAAGCAACTTAAATAATTTATTACAGCAGGCATAGAGAACTAATACACAGGTTAATATTTTGATGACTATAATACTAAGATATTCTTTGGTGCCTATATACATGCACACAGTAATAGAGGTTTTCTTAAACCAAGGAGTACTGGCTGTACCACTTTTATCTGGTATATTAGTTAATGACATCATCATACACCTAGGAATACAAAACAAAACATCGGGATCATCACTGACTCTGGCCTAATCCTTTACTCCCTACCATCCAATCAGTCTTTAATTCATTTCAATTTTAATGTAAAAAATGTTGAAGAGTCCACCCTTTCCAACATCCAGCCACCTTAGCTATCACCTCAGCTCATGACATGACTTCTATCCTGGAAAACCACAGAAGTGTCCTGCTTCCTAACTGGTCTTCTAACTTCTAATATTTCCTCATCTAATTAATTTCCCATACTGATACTGGAGTCTAATCTTGATCCAATTTTAATTGAATCACACACTCCCCTCACAGTTTTTTAAAACCTATAATGATTTATATAAAAAAGAGTAAACTTGCAATGTCCTTGTACCATTCTGTGACCCAAAAAACAAATTTCCCTAGCATGGAGTACTTTTAGGGCAATGAAACTATTCTGTGACACTACTGTGCTAGATACATGTCATTATACATTTACCAAAACCCACAGAATGCACAGCACCAAGAGTGAACCCTAATGCCTACTATGAACTTTGGGTGATACTGTGTCAGTACAGGTTCATTGATTGTAATAAAGGTACCACTGTGGTGCAGGATGTCCATAGTAGGGGATGTTGTGCATGCATAAGGAGAGGGGTATATGCAAAATCTCTATACTTTCCAACAATTCTGTTGTGAACCTAAAACTGCTCTGAATAATTGTTTATTAATTTAAAAAACAAAACAAACAATCCCCACCCAAATTGCTACCAACAAAAAACAGCCAGCCCACAAAAATATATTGGCTTCACAGCTTGTAAGAATGCACACCTGTATTATTTGGTCTACGTTTTAAAAAATATTCCAAAATAAACCATTTTCTTCTTATTTATTTCTATGAGATGAAGAGCTAGCTCTAACATAAACAAGGTCCTTTTCAGAGTGAAAGACTTTTATCCGACTAGAGACATTTTAAAACACTAATGTAGTTGATGATACTGATCTTTTGAGGCACAGTCTGATTTTATTATTAATCCCTCATTTTTAGGAATTTAATCCAGAAAAAGTACATTAGTAAAAAAGTAGAAGTAAAACTTTAACTACAGTGAGTTCCCTGGTGGTCCAGTGGCTAAGACTCTATGCTCCCAATGCAGGGAGCATGGGTTCGATCGCTGGTCGGGGAACTAGATCCCACATGCCGCAACGAAGATCCCGCACTTGGCAACGAAGAACCCACATGCCGCAACTAAGACCCGGTATAACCAAGTAAAAAAAAAAACCCCAAAAACAAAAACAAAAACTTGAAATATAGTTTTTAGCAGAGAACTTTATATCTGCTTTTCTATTCAGCAAAAACATTCCTTTAAAATCGTAACTGTATTAGATCTTCCCAAAATGCATTTTCATTTTCTCATTTGTAGTGACAATGCTAATTTTTTTTCAGGCATTGTCACCTGGAATAATGACCATTATTTCTTAGCCTTCCCTGTGGCTGAATTATGGTTCATGACTATGTTTCAGTCAGTAACTGTAAATGAGGTTTTGAAGTTTCCTTTCTTAGTCAGATTAGCTGCTATAATGAATTACCATAGACTTGGTAGTCTAAGTAACAAAATTTTATTTCTCACTGTTCTGGAGGTTGGGAAGTCCAAGATCAGGGTTGGGTTCTAAGTGAGAGCCCTCTTCCTGGCTTGCAGATACTGCTTTCTTGTTGGATACTCACATGGTAGAGAGAGAAATCATCTCTCTGTGTCTCTCTTTATAAGGATGTTAATCTCATTCAGGAGGGCTCCACCCAAATAACCTATAATTATTCAATACTTCCCAAAGGCCCCATCTCCAAATATCATCACACTGGGGATTAGGGGTTCAATATATGAAATTTCAGGGGAACACATTCACTCCATAATGCTTCCTTACAAAGAAGGTACAATACTTGTTTTTTACTCCCTTTTCCTCTTTTATACTCTCTGTAATGAAGACCTTATGGCAGTTATGTTGGAACAAAAGGTAACCATAGGAATGCAAGCTTAGTGTTGAAATGGAAGAACAGAAAAAAAGGAGTCTAGGTCCCTGAAGACACTGTGAAGATACCATGTTAAAACTCTGAACTGTGTACTTCACAACTTTTTTTAAATTAAAGGAAAATAAATGTTTATCTTTAAAAAGTCTTGGTTATTTGAGAGGATTTCCTATCATTGGCAGCTGAAACTAAGCCTAACTAATAAAACATTTTCATGACCCAAGAAGCAGAAATGGAGTACAAAGAGTTTATGTGATACCTACCTCAGTGGCAAATTAATGAAAGATCTTTTCAATGCAAAATAAAGTGTTGTGGTTTATATGTTGATCACTTTAACCTTACCAAGTCAGATGTATCTCTAAAATGTAACTGTTCCTCTTTCCATTTCATTCTTTTCTTGCCTAAATTCAAGAATTCCTCATGACCTTTTGATGGATACTGTGAATTTCTGCCATTAGTAACTCTCTCATTCAATTCATTTTCCACTCTGTTGCCAGAGTTATCTTAAAACACAAAATCGCACTTTGCACTTCCTTTTCTAAAAATAGTATTTTTAATTTCCTATAGCTTAGTGGGATAAATATCTTAAGAGTCAGTAAAGTCCACGGTCCCTATCACACAATGCTTATTTTCCACAACACCACTACATTTCAGAAAAAGTGAACTTCTGAGTTGTTCTAATATATGAAAAGTCTTTGCGTCCTAGTATGTGCCTTGGTACATGCTATCCTAACTGGAACGCCCTTCTCCATCTTGCAAACTACTGTTGAATGTCCAAAACCTAACTCAACTATACTCTGTGAACTACTTCTTACTGAATGATATAGTGAGTTGATAGCTCTCTGGGGTTTTAAAATGTTTCAGAGGACTTATCAAGCTGAACTTTCCCAAGGGAATATGAAGTTCTTAAAAATAAGAAGTATTTTACTCATCTGGCAAATAGTTTGGAACACAGCATTTAACAAATGAGGAATGAATGTAGAAAACCATCAAGATCATTTTAGATACAAGCAGAGTGTCCCTTTTCTTATTTTCAATTAAGAAAACAGGCATCATTAGAATCCAAACTACAGAAATATAATCTAGAAAGGCAGAGAGAAGATAAAGATCAGGGAAAATAATTAGCCCCAAACAACATATCATGAGTACAGTGAACACTGAGGTGTTTGTGATGAGATTTGTATTTGTGTATATTACATTTGCATTGTTTTTTGTTTTTTTTTGATAGTCAAAGTATTATTTAAAACATGGAAGAATGACAGGTCTTTAAAGGATGTCAGCTGATAGATACCACTACTTACTCTGTAGTTTTGTAAACATCAGAATACAGCCCTGCTTTCTGATACTTCTTCTTTGGGGGACGTGGGGCCTTCTTTTCTCTTGGGATGAGAGAAAGCACAGGCTGCAAGGTACTTTCAGGTTCGGGAGGTTTGGCTGGGGTTTCAGGAGGACTGGGAATCTCAACTGCTGCTTCAGTAAAGCTAGAAAGAGAAGTTTAAAGATAATTTTATGGTGAAATTCTTTTCCTATAAATAATTATCTATTTAAAAAAACATCAGAGCAATTATAAAAAGAGACATGTGGACTTCCTCATCTGGTCATGCTGGAGTAACAGATACCAGATTTGTCCTCCTGACAGAAACTAACAGAAACACGGCAAAGTACAATCAACCTGGAGTAAGTTTATGAAACAATTATCAGACACTGGACAACAGTGACTGTAGCACTGTGATCCCTGAGAAAACTGGAAATAAAATAGAAAGAGATGATTCCTATAACCACTTTGCCTTTACAAGAAGGACTGAGGTGGAGGGAGTAGAACCAAAGCAGAGAATGGCCAACTTAATGAGTTGAAAAGAGAGATCAGAATATGGAGAGGCTGAGGTAGTTAGAATTTGTGAGGCAGAGTACTGGAGTGGAGAAAGCTATGGAGAAAAATAACTCTAGAAATCTGTGTAAGGGGTCTCCTTTAGTACACTGCTAAATACTAAGTTTGTGTATGTGCAAGGTGAAATTCCATAAGGCTGGACAAAGAACCACCAGAGTATTATAACCCAAACAATTTCCGGGGCTCCCACATGATGACAGATACTCAGATTCCACTAAGGAGAGTGAAAGACACTGCCCAACACTGTGGGCATTCAATAGAGATCCCAGAGGGTAACATTATCCATTTTTGTAGGGCTCAACTATCTCTGGAATAAAAGCCAGCTCTTACAAAGCTTAAAAACTATCTTCAAAAGAATCCAAACCAATCCACAAGTAACTTAACTACCTACCAAAATAAAATCGAACATACAGAAAAGAACAAAAAACATACACACAATAACGTGACTTTTACAATATTAAAAAATTCAAAATGAAAAAAAAGAGCAATGACCAAAATTTTTCTAAATTTGATAAAAAGTATAAACCCCAAGTTCCAAGAACCTAAACAAACCAGAAGCAATATAAACCAAAAAAAAAAATCAAGTATGTCATATCATAATAAACTTTCTGAAAACTATTGATGAAGAAAATAAAAAGAGCCAGAGAAAAAATACACAATCTATACAGGAGTACAAAAATAAGAATGAATGCAGATTTCATGTCTGAAATAATGCAAGCCAGAAGGCAATGAAAAGACATCTGGAAGTGCTAAAAGGAAGGTGAGGGGAGGAGCCTGTCAAAAGAGAATTCTAAATCAATCAAAAACATCTTTAAAAATTAAGGTGAATATAGTTCCAGTCAAAGATGGAACAGACACTTCTATGTATCTTCCCATTAAGTACAACTAAAAACCCTTGAAATTATATATAAAATAAACATAAGCACACAGATTGGCTAGGTACCTTGGGACCTAAGCAATGACGTATCAGGGAATTTCCTAGATTTTCTTTTTGCCTCATACTTAATAGTGAAAGACTGAATACAGTTTTCCTAATATCAATGATAAGACAAATGTCTGCTCTCATAACTTAAATTCAATGTCAGAGTTAAAGGTCGTAGCCAGTGCAAAAGGACAATAAAAAGAAAAAAATATAGAAGTGTTAGTCCTCCAATTTTGTTCTTTTTCTTCAAGATTGTTTTGGCTATTTGGAATCCCTTGCGATTCCTCATGAATTTTAGGATGGATTTTTCTATTTCACAGAAAACATCACTGGGATTTTAATAGGGATACTGAAGCTGTAGATCACTTTGGGTAGTACTGATATCTTAAGTCTTCCACCCCATAAACACAGGCTTTTCTTTTTCTTGCCTAACTGCTCTGGTTAGGAATTTCAGTACAAAATTGAACTGAAGCGGCAAAAGTGGGCATCCTTTCCTAGTTTCTGATAATAGTGGAAAACCTCTGTCTTTCACCACTGAAGTTGTCAGCTGTGGGTTTTTTACATATAGCTTTTATTAGGTTGAGGTAGTTTCTTTTTATTCCTAGATTGCTAGCTTTTTATCATGAACATGTGTTAGATTTTTGTCAAAAAATTTTCTGCACTTACTGATATGTCCATGTGATATTTCTTCTTTAGCCTGTTAATGTGATGGATTACATTAACTGATTTTCAAATGTTGAACAAGTTTTGTATAACTGGGATAAATCTTACTTGGTTATGAGATGGATGGATTGGTTTCATATTTTATTATTTTTTTCCCATTCTCCTTATAGCCAAATTCATTTTTTCTGTGCCTTACCTTATGTTTCTTCCTCCTACAATCAAAAATGTTTTCTGCTTTCCTGCTTATATGTGTATGTATATATTCTACATATATAAACTCTTCAAGTGCCATGTTTCTCCAAGTTCTGTCTATAGACCATATATATCAGAATCACCTTGGGGGCTTATAAAGGAAATGCAAATGCCTACTCATAGAATTTTTAAAATTCCTATTAAGGAGATCTGAGATGGACACTTCCTAACCTTGCTGGTCCCTAATACCCCACACTGTGCACCCTCATTACAAGAGCATCCTTCTTATCCCACTCGGGCTCTGACACCGTAGGCTGGGTTAACATTCCCTCTCCCTCGCCCCATAATCCAACCCTTTACCTCATTAAGCCTCCAACACCCAGCTTAGGGTCACCATGGTTTCCACATCCCATACAGATACCTACCAAATGGCTTTAAGATTGAATTCTTCAGGAAAGAAAAGAGAAAGAAGAAGAGGTAAGGTATTTTAAAATATGGTTTTATGGGAATTCCCTGGCAGTCCAGTGGTTAGGACTCAGCGCTTCCACTGCCATGGCCCGGGTTCAATCCCTGGTCAGGGAGCTAAGATCTTGCAAGCCACGTGGCGCAGCCAAAAAAAATAAATAATAAATAAATAAAATAAAATGTGGCTTTATGATATATTTATCTACATTAACACAATACATTGTTTATTTTTTGTGGCTTTTTTGCTTTATAAAAACAAAATCAGTTAGTATATCATTTTTAGGGTCTTGTTTCTTTCACTTAATCTAGTCTCTAAGGCTCATTCATTATCATTACATGTCAGTTATAATTCATTAATTTTTATTACCATATCATATTCCATTGTACAAAAAACTACAATATACTTATTCCTTTTCCTGTTAATCTGGGATATTTCCAGTTTCTATATATTATAATCAATCTTGCTACTACCTTTCCAAAAAATGCTTTCTGGTGATCATTGGGCTGGAGTTTTCCTAAGCTATGTAAAAGGTAATTGCTGGATCATACTGGGTTGTTTTGAAATACTTCTTTGGTTACATACTCTGGATACCAAAAATGTATAAATTATATCTTATAAATTTCTTCTCTCAGTTTGTAGCAAGTCTTCATACATTTATTGGGATGATGTTTGATAAATGGAAATTCTTAGTTTTAATAATAATACAGTATATCAATCTTTACCTGTATGCTTACTGCTTTTGATATCTTGTTTATGAACTCTGAGAAACAAGGTCATAAAGTTTTCTTCCTTCTGTATTAGCCTTTAAAAGTTTGAAGGTTTGCTTTTTACACTTATGTATTTATTTAACCAACTGGGAACTGATTTTTATACATGGATTAAGACAGAATCCAATTTCCTTCCCATTCCTATGCAATATCAACTTCTGGGGCACCACATTTATTGAATATAATTTTATTTCCTTATTGATATGTAGTGTCACCTCCATCATATAGCAAGCTTGCATGTATGGATCCGTTTCTCTTATCCAATTCTATATTCGGTTCCATGCTAGCTCAATATACCATAGCTTAAAATTAAGTCTTGGGGCAAATCCATTGTTTCATTCAGTGATTCCATTCCTAGGTATATACCCTAGAGGAATTAGTGTCCATATCCACCAGTGAACATTAGAGGAACGTTAAGAGCAGCATTTTTGGGTAATAGTGTCAAAATGAAAATAGCCCAACAGTAAAACAGAAAAACTCTGTATCTGCATCAACATGGATGGATCTAGAGATTATCATACTCATCAAAGTAAGTCAGAAAGAGAAAGACAAATACCATATGATATCACTTACATGTGGAATCTAAAATACGACACAAATGAACCTATCTACAAAACAGAAACAGACTCACAGACGTAGAGAACAGACTTGTGGTTGCCAAGGGGGAGGAGAGGTGGGGAAGGAAAGGACTGGGAGTTTGGGATTAGCAAGTGCAAACTAGTATATACAGGATGGATAAACAAGGTCCTACTGTACAGCACAGGGAACTATATTCAATATCCTGTAATAAATCATAAATAGAAAAGAATATGAAAAAGAATATATATATGTATAACTGAGTCACTTTGCTGTACAGCAGAAATTAACACATCGTAAATCAACTATACTTCAAAAAAATTAAAAAAAAAGAAAAACTATTACATACAAACAATGGATAACTATAAAATAACAAAAAGGAGGTAACTACAGCAACATGCAACATCAGAGATGGTTTTACATTTATATGTTGAGCAAAAAAGGTGAGGCACAAAAGCATATGTCTTGTATAATTCCATTTCAGTGAAGTTCAGGAAGGATAAACTAAACTATATTGTCTACACTGAATACTTAAATGGTATGAAAAAAGGTAAAAGTCAGGAGATTGATTATAGCTACTGGCAAGGAAGTGGTGTATGACTGGGAAAGAACATGGGATGCTACCAATGTTCTATATGTTCACCTGTTCTGTATCTACACGGGTGTTAACTTTATAAAAAAATTTTTTAGGGCTTCCCTGGTGGCACAGTGGTTGAGAATCTGCCTGCCAATACAGGGGACATGGGTTCAAGCCCTGGCCCAGGAAGATCCCACATGCTGCGGAGCAACTAAGCCTGTGCTCCGCAACAAGTGAAGCCACCGCAATGAGAAGCCCGCGCACCCACCACGAGAGAAAGGCCATGCGCAGCAACGAAGACCCAACGCTGCCAAAAATAAATTTAAAAATTTATTAAAAAAATTTTTTTAAAACTGGTTACTTCTATTTATATACTTTCTGTATGTGTATTCCTCTTCAAACTCCCTTCATATTCTCTGAAGAGTTTTAATGAGACTGAAATGATCTTTTTAAAGAGAGATAGAACTCTCTTTTAAACCTGGTCCTGGTCCTTTTGTGTGGCAAGACGTTGTAGATTCAACTTACATTACAGAAGCACAAAGGGTATTTCTTTCCGAGTAGGTATTTTTCCTAGGAATACAGCACATACATTTCAACTGAGTTTTATAATTTGTTGGGCATAAAGTTCTTATAGTAGTCACATTTTAATCTCTCATATATAGCTAATTTCCTTTTTAGTTCCTAATTTTATTATTCCCTTTCTCTTCCTTTATTGATCAACCTTACCAGAAGTTTGTATATTTTATTCGTTATCATTAGTATTACTAACTTTGGTCTTCAGTGTTTCTCTCTACTGTACCTTAGCTTTGTTTTGTTAATTTAACGTATATGTTTTATCTCTGTCCTTTACATTTTGGGGCTTATTCTCATTTTTCTAATTTCTTTTCTTTTTTAAATAAATTTATTTAAAATTTTTGGCTGCAATGGGTCTTCGTTGCTGCACACAGGCTTTCCCTAGTTGCGGCGAGGGGGGGGTTACGCTTTGTTGCAGTGCGCAGGCTGCTCATTGCGGTAGCTTCTCTTGTTGTGGAGCACGGGTTCTAGGCGCGCGGGCTTCAGTAGTTGTCGCTCGTGGGCTTAGTTGCTCCGCGGCATGTGGAATCTTCCCAGACCAGGGCTCAAACCCGTGTTCCTTTCATTGGCAGGCGGATTCTTAACCACTGCGCCACCAGAGACATCCCATCGTTTTTAGAATTTCTTAATTGGACTCTTTGTAACCAAGGAGGACCCTATGGGGTATTCCCAGGACAGACCCCTCCCCTATATCCTCTGCTTTAGTTCCTCTCTGAAGTACCTAGATAATTGTATCTGATGCACATTTCCTGAAGTTGTTTTACAGATGCTAAAACCAAATGGAAGAAATTAATTACTTAATGATCATAAGCATCACAGACCTACTGGCACCTAAGGATTGATAATCTTAACCTCTGTGACACCACCCTGTTACCTCACCATCAACCAATTAGAGATTTGTGCATGAGCTGATCATATACCTGGGACGCCCCTCCCTCACCTTGCCTTTAAAAATGTTTTCCTAAGCCCAGAGATAAAGCCATGCACTTATGGTCACCTAATCTATGACAAAGGAGGCAAGAATATACAATGGAGAAAAGACAGCCTCTTCAATAAGTGGTGCTGGGAAAACTGGACAGCTACATGTAAAAGAATGAAATCAGAACACTCCCTAACACCATACACAAAAATAAACAAAATGGATTAAAGACCTGAATGTAAGGCAGACACTATAAAACTCTTAGAGGAAAACATAGGCAGAACAGTCTTTGAAATAAATTACAGTAAGATCTTTTTAGACCCACTTCCTAGAGTAATGAAAATAAAAACAATAATAAACAAAAGGGACCTAATTAAACTTAAAAGTTTTTGCACAGCAAAGGAAGCCATTAACAAGACAAAAAGACAACTGTAAGAATGGGAGAAAATATTTGCAAATGAAGCAGGTGACAAAGGATTAACCTCCAAATTATACAAACAGCTCATGCAGCTCAATATGAGAAAAACAAACAACCCAATCAAAAAATGGGCAGAAGACCTAAATAGACATTTCTCCAAAGAAGACACACAGATGGCCAACAAACACATGAAACAATGCTCAACATCACTAATTATTAGAGAAATGCAAATCAAAACTACAATGAGGTATCACCTCACACTGGTCAGAATGGCCATCATCAAAAAATCTACAAACAATAAATGCTGGAGAGGGTGTGGAGAAAAGGGAACCCTCTTGCACTGTTGGGAATGTAAACTGATACAGCCACTATGGAGAACAGTATAGAGGTTCCTTAAAAAACTATATATAGAACTATCATATGACCCAGCAACCATAATTGAAAAAGACACATGCACCCCAATGTTCATTGCAGCACTATTACAATAGCCAGGATATGGAAGCAACCTAAATGTCCATCAACAGAAGAATGGATAAAGAAGATGTGGTACATATATACAATGGAATATTACTCAGCCATAAAAAGGAACAAAACTGGGTCATTTGTAGAGAAGTGGATGGACCTAGAGACTGTCATAAAGAGTGAAGTAACTCAGAAAGAGAAAAACAAATATCGTATATTAATGCATATATGTGGAGTCCAGAAAAATGGTACAGACGATCTTATTTGCAAAGCAGAAATAAAGACAAAGATGTAGAGAACAAACGAATGGATACCAAGAGCGTAAGGAGGGAGGTGGGATGAATTGGGAGATTGGGATTGACATATATACACTATCAATATCATGTATAAAATAGATAACTAATGAGAACCTACTGTATATAGCTCAGGGAACTCTACTCAATGCTCTGTGGTGATCTAAATGGGAAGGAAATCCAAAAAAGAGGGGATATATGTATACGTATAACTGATTCACTTTGCTGTACAGCAGAAACTAACACAACGTTGTAGAGAACTATACTCCACTAAAGATTAATTTTAAAAATAAAAATGTTTTCCTAAAACCCATCAGGGAATTCAGGCTTTTTAAGCATTACCTGTCCTGAACTCCTTGCTTGGCATCCTGTAATAAATGCTGCACTTTCCCTCACCACAACCTGGTGTCATTAGTTTGGCTTTACTGTGTACCGGCAACCAGACACAAGTTTTGTTTGGTAATATCTTCATTCATAAATTTTCAGCATTCTTGAAAATAATATAAGCATTAATGGCTATGAATCTCCCTCTAGGTACCTCTTTAGATACATCCCACAAATTTCAATATGTAGCACAGTATTTACTCACTTCTAAATATTTTTAATATTTTAATTGTAATTTTATTTTTTTACATGAGTTTAAAAAATTTTTTTTTCCTTTTAGATCCAGGATTTGAACCCAGGTTTTTCTGAGTCTAGAACCCAGCTCATAATCATTACAATATTCTTTTGCATTCTGGTTTGTTATTAATCAATGAATAGTGATCAAACTCTTTAACATGGTGTACAAGGACCTCTGCAAGATCTGGTCCCTACCACCTCTTCTCTAGACTCATTTGACACCATACTACTCTAATTAATGTGTTTTGGCCGCAAAACATTTCTTTCATTTCCCTGAACCTGCCATGCCTTTTCATACTTACCAGTCTAAAATGTATGCTCTGGCGTTGCTCCTCTAAATAACAAATAAAGTCTGTTCTTCAGATTTTACCTTAGTCATTACTTCCACAAAAAAACTGAGTCAATTACCTTTAATATAAGCTCATAAACCTAAATAATTCTTCATAATAGTAGTTAGAATGTAAGAACCATGAGGATAGGGAATATTTCTATATTTGCTTACAATTGTATTTACCCTCAGCACATGAAATAATTTTGCAATAAATACCTAATTTAGAAATAAATGAAGAGGGACTTCCCTGGTGGTGCAGTGGTTAAGAATCCGCCTGCCGGGCTTCCCTGGTGGTGCAGTGGTTGAGAGTCTGCCTGCTAATGCAGGGGACACGGGTTCGAGCCCTGGTCTGGGAAGATCCCACATGCCACGGAGCAACTAGGCCCATGAGCCACAATTGCTGAGCCTGCGTGACTGGAGCCTGTGCTCCGCAACAAGAGAGGCCGTGATAATGAGAGGCCCGCGCACCGCGATGAAGAGTGGCCCCCGCTCGCCACAACTAGAGAAAGCCCTCGCACAGAAACGAAGACCCAACACAGCCAAAAATAAATAAATAAATAAATAAATTAAAAAAAAAAAAAAAAGAATCCGCCTGCCAATGCAGGTGACATGGGTTCGAGCCCTGGTCCAGGAAGATCCCACATGCTGCGGAGCAACTAAGCCCGTGTGCCACAAATACTGCGCTGTGCTCTAGAGCCTGAGAGCCACAACTACTGAGCCCACGTGCCACAACTACTGAAGCCTGCACGCCCGGAGCTCGTGCTCCGCAACAAGAGAAGCTACTGCAGTGAGAAGCCCGTGCACTGCAACAAAGAGTAGCCCCTACTCGCTGCAAGTGGAGAAAGACAGTGTGCAGCAACGAAGACCCAACACAGCCAAAAATAAATAAATAAATTTATTTTTAAAATAAAATAAAGAAATAAATGAACAAACTCCTGCTATACAACAAGTGCTACAGTAGGTTCCAGTTCGAGAAAGGTGAAAAACTGTTGCTATCTCTGGGAACTCACTGTGCCATGTCCTTGCCTACACAATCTCTTGAGGGTGGAAACTGTATCTTTCTCTTTATCATCTCCTCAAATTCCAGAATATAATTTTGTGGAAAATAAGTGTTTAATGTTGCTGACTAATGCTACTAGAACTTGCTGGAACAGAAGGGCTTATCTGAAAGAAAGCCTTTTCTCTGAGGCACAGTTTTAACATGACCCTTCCTAAAGTGAATGGTTAAGATGTCTCAAATTGTCACTTTCTTACTATAGCGAAGGCAAAAGTCATTCTCTTTGTAGATATTTTAAAAGCCTCAGTAATTAAAACAGAAATAACAGATTGATAACAAAACAGACTGATGGGAAGAGAATATAAAAATATAAAAGAACACCCTAAGACCCAAAGATATTTAAGAATTTATTATATGATAAAGGTATCATTTCAAACAAGTAGGGAAATGATGATCAATTAATAGTGGTAAGACCATCATTTAAAAATTCAAAAAATTTAAATCTCTTAATTAAATTTTTTCCCCTTTCAAAAAAACCCCAAAACTTCACAAAAATCCAATGGGAATATAAATTATAGACACTACATATAAAACAAAAATGCTTACAAATCTGCAACCTTGATAAATAACTGGCAATAAACATAGCACTCACTCATACCTTATACAAGAATAAATTTCGGCTGATTTAAGACCTATATGTAAAAAGTAATATGTAACCCTTTGAAGGAGAATAATTAAATTATGATATATTCCTGACATGCAATAAGGTAATTCTATATGTACTAAATGACAAGATCACCAAGATATACAAAGAGAAAAGTTGTTACAAAATTAAGTGTACTATGTATGTTACCACTTATATAAAATAACAGCTTTGCATATGCACATATTTGTAAATGCATAAGAAAAGTATCAAAGGATACACAATATATTGTTAACAGTCTTACCCATGAAAATAGGATTTGATAAGAAATGAGATCATGTGAAGAGACTTTAACTCCTGAATCAGTAAACTTCTAGTTTCACTGATTTATTTATGACCATGTATTCTCAGGAAAAAATTTTAAATCCCATATATTCTCTATAAAAAAAGTATTTTTTCATAGACGTATGCATAGACAGCTACGAAAAACTTCTGTAAACAGAGGTGGTCCAGTGGTTAAGACTTTGTGCTTCCACGGCAGGGGACACGGGTTCCATCCCTGGTCAGGGAACTAAGATCCCATATGCCACATGGAGAGGCCAATAAATAAATAAATACATAAAATTAAAACCAAATATTCCTTCAGGGAAAGAATCTGGTTGGATATATAACAAAAGGATTAAATGGTCTTCTCGGGGGTGGGGGTGGAGGGTGATTTTTTACTTCTGCCCTACACCTTTTGGGGAAAAGTAAAAATATAAAAAAGAAACTATTAAAAAACAATCTAGGGGCTTCCCTGGTAGCGCAGTAATTAAGCATCTGCCTGCCAATGCAGGGGACACGGGTTCGAGCCCTGGTCTGGGAAGATCCCACAGGTCACGGAGCAACTAAGCCCGTGCACCACAATTACTGAGCCTGCGCTCTAGAGCCCGCGAGCCACAAATACTGAAGCCCGAGCGCCTAGTGCCCGTGCTCTGCAACAAGAAGCCACCACAATGAGAAGCCGCGCACGGCAACAAAGAGTAGCCCCTGCTTGCTGCAACTAAAGAAAGCCCACGCGCAGCAACAAAGACCCAACGCAGCCATAAATGAATTAATTAATTAAGAAAAAAATCTAACATGCAGAAAGACTTAAAAAATGTATTTGACGATAGGGATGAAAAGTTTTAGAGCACAAAGGAGATAAGATAGTGTGATAGTAAAAATAATTCCACTCATATTTATACACTGGATAAAACACACAATCTCTCTGGGTCTTGATTTCCTCATCTGTATAGTAAGGGCCTTGTGTTAGATTGTTACATTCCCCCTTGCTTCTTAATTATTTATAATTTTGGACAGCCATAAGTAAGAACACTTAGAACAGAAAAGAACAGGTCTTATATAGTAAAAGATTGTTAGATTAAATGAACAATTCAGCTGCACAGATATGTTACATTTGTGCATAAGCTAGTTTCCTCTACTCAAAATGTTAAACAAGAAATTACCTTTTAGTATTTTCTTGTTCTTCTTCTTCTGGGAATGGCTTCTGCTTTTTCTTGGTCTGTTCTTCCAACAGCCAACTTTTCCTCTTCAATCCCTTTTTATGTTCTGAGTTCAGGTTTACACTCTGAACGACAGCTTCAATGACATCTGTAACTGTATCAGGGCCAAGGTGCAGTGCTGTTCCTTCTTCACCTTCATTTAATTCTGGGCCGACAAACTGGGCAGCTTGGAATGCTTGCATTGATACCACAGCCTGGAGGGGACATTTCCGAGGTCGACCTGGTCTGCGTTTCACAAAGTTATTCCCTGTCCTGGCCTGTCTTTGAAGTTTTTTGGCTTTTAAAATTTTATTGACGTGGTCTAGGTTTTTCTTGGTGGCCAAGATTTTGTCATAATTGCACATTTTCCGAGCTTGGCGCTGCATAGCTTCTACTACACTTCTCTTGATATGATGGGGGGAATGGCTGCTGGGCAACTTTTCAGAAAGGAGTGAGATGCTACTACTGCAAGAGTCACTGGGGACTGCAGGCACTAGAAGGCTGTCTGGTTTTCCCAGGGTTCGCTCCTTGCTGTGGCTATGGACTGGACTGGAGGAAGGTGGCACAGAGGCAGATGCAATCACAGCATCAATATTTTTCTCCAGGGGCTCTTGGTCCTCATGTTGTACCAACCGCTGCAGCAGACTATCCACAGAGTCATCCCCAGAAGAAACCAATCTTGGACTTCGAGACGGAACTCCGTTCACTAAATAAGACAACAAATCACACATGATAAAAACTGAACACAACTAGTTATTTAAATAACTTTACAAAGGATAAAAGACGAGGAATACCACTCTATTTATCATAGCAAGATTAAATATCATAATATTGGGTTGGCCAAAAAAGTGCCTTCGGTTTTTAAGTAAAAATAAAAGACACATTTTTCATTTTCACCAAGAACTTTATTGAACAACGTATTCACCCTTTTGTTCCACTACCTTCTGCCATTTTTCAGGCAACTTCATAATTCCATCTTCCCAAAACTTTTTATCTTTTTGAGCAAAGAACTGTTCCAGGTGCCTTTTACAGTCTTCCAGGGAATAGAAATTTTTTCCATTAAGAGAATTTTGTAAAGACCTAAATAAATGGAAATCTGAAGGTGCAACGTCTGGTGAATATGGAGGATGAATCAGAACTTCCCAGACAAGCTGTAACAGTTTTTGCCTGGTCATCAGAGAAACATGCGGTCTTGCGTTATCCTGATGGAAGATTATGAGTTTTCTGCTGACTAATTCTGGATCATCAACTGCTGCTTTCAGTTGGTCTAACTGGGAGAAGTATTTGTTGGAATTACTCGTTTTGTTTTCCAGAAGGAGTTCATAATAGAGGACTCCCTTTCAATCCCACCATATATACAACATCACCTTCTTTGGATGAAGACCGGCCTTAGATGTGGTTGTTGGTGGTTCATTTCGCTTGCCCCATGATCCCTTCCATTCCACATTATTGTTCAGTATCCACTTTTCATCGCCCGTCACAATTTGCTTTGAAAATGGAACATTTTCGTTATGTTCAGTAGAGATTAGCATGTGGAAATACGGTGAAGAAGGTTTTTTTTCGCTTAACTTATGTGGAACCCAAACATCGCAGCGATTCACATAACCAAGCTGATGCGAATGATTTTCAACACTTGATTTAGATTATTTTGAGTATGGCGGCTATCTCCCACATGGTATAATGTTGGCTGTTCTCAATTAATGTCTCGATTTGATCGCTATCAACTTCAACTGGTCTACCCGACCGTGGAGCACCGTCCAGTGAGAAATCTCCAGCACGAAACTTCACAAACCATTTCTGACACGTTCGATCAGTCACAGCACCTTCTCCAACCACTGCACAAATCTTTTCTTGTATTTCGGTTGTGTTTTTACCTTTCTTGAAATAATAAAGCATAATATGCCAAAAATGTTGCTTTTTTCCTTCCATCTTCAATATTAAAATGGCTACACAAAAATTCACCAATTTCGATAAGTCTTTTTTTATTTTTTTAAGAATTTATTTATTTATTTTTGGCTGTGTTGGGTCTTCGTTACTACACGCAGTCTTTCTCTAGTTGCAGCGAGAGGGGGCTACTCTTCGTTGAGGTGTGCGGGTTTCTTATCGCGGTGGCTTCTCTTGCTGCGGAGCACGGGCTTTAGGCACACAGGCTTCAGTAGTTGTGGCACACAGGCTCAGTAGTTGTGGCTTGCGGGCTCTAGAGTGTAGGCTCAGTAGTTGTGGCGCATGGGTTCAGTTGCTCCGTGGCATGTGGGATCTTCCCGGACTAGGGATGGAACCCATGTCCCCTGCATTGGCAGGTGGATTCTTAACTACTGCGCCACAAGGGAAGTCCTGATAAGTCTTTTTTTTAAATGTACGCTGATATGACAACTGTCACATACAATCTAACAAAATTGTTTTGAATGAAGTTAAAGACAACTAAGTGCTACTAGAACCATCTTGCAGAAAAAACCGAACGAACCTTTTGGCCAGCCCAATACCATATGCATTTGTCTTTCACAGGCAACTTGATAGTTTCCTGAATAAGGTACATTACAGTACCCACAATAAATTCAAAGTTGGCCCATGTTTCCCTAATAATATGTGGTGGGTCAAAAAAACAATTCTCACTCTCTGAGATGAGGAGCAGAAAGAATAGAGCTTACTTCTTTAAAAATGAAGGTCCAGTTAAGAGACTCAACAGCTAAATATTGAATAAAGAACTGAACTTTAAATACATATATTTCTAGTCCAGTGCTTTTTCTGATATTTTAAGTGCAAAGGAATAAAAGTGAAATTCTCACCAGGGAAGCCCCGTTCAGTGGTGTTTTTGACAGATTTCTTAGGAATTTTTCTATAGATCATATCATCTGTAAACAGATATTTTTTTCTTCTTCCTTTCCTATCTGTATGCCTTTTATTTCTAAAAATCAGGTTTTTAAAAAAATTAAAAATGGATGTTAGATTGTGGCAAATGTTTTCTCTTTACCTAGTTAGATGATTATGATTTTCTCACTGTTAATTTTGTAAAATACATTAATTGATTTTCTAATGTTAATCCAACCTTGCATTCCTGAAATAAACCCATGTAGTCATGGTATGCTATATATTCAACATACTGGACTCTATCTGATAATATTTTGTACCGTTTGCATTCATGCTTACTAGTGTGGTTTTCTGGTAACGTGTTGCCTGGTTTCAGAATCAGGGTAATGCTGGCCTCATAAAATGAGTTGGGAAAATGCTCCTACTTTCTGGAATAGTTTTTATATACTTAGTATTATTTTTTCCTTAAATATTCATGATTGAAGCTATTTGGGCTTTGAGTTTTCATTGTAGAATGGTTTTAAACTGCAAGTTCAATTTCTTAAATAGATGTAGGGCTCTTTAGGCTATTCTTGAGTTTTAGTAGCTGGTGTTTTTCAAAGAATGTGCTCTTTTTTATCAAATTTATTGGCATAAAACTGTTCATTATGCTCCCTTATTGTCCTGCTATGGTATGTAGCAATTGCACTGATATCCTCTCTTTCATTCTTGATACTGCTAATTCAATTTCTTTTTTCTTAATCCTTTCAGCTACAGTTCTCCTTTTTAAAAATTTTTTTTCGATAAACCAGTATAAGCTTTCATTGATTTCTCTCTGTTTTCTGTTTATTTTTGCTCTTATATTTATCATTTTTCTTCCATCTAATTTGGGTTTCATTTGTTCTACTGTCTTTAGCTTCCTAAAGGTGAGAGTTTGGGCTCAGACCTTTTTTGTTTAATAATGTAACTTTGTAAAGCTAAAAACACAGACTTAGCTATACCCCATAAAATTTTTATGTGTTTTCATTTTTATTCAATTTAAAAGATTTTCTAATTTTGTCTGTGATTTCCTCTTTGACTTATGGGCTATTTAGAAGTGTGTTGTTAACTTTTCACTTATTTGGGGAATGTCAAGATATCTTCTGTTACTGAATTCTAATTCAATTCCATTGTGTTCTTAAAATATATTCTGTATGATTTCAAACTTTTAAAGTTTATTAAGACGTTTTATGGTCCAGAATATGATGCTATCTTGATATAATTCCACATGAACTTCAAAAGAATATAAGAAAAGGGTGTTTTGTATTTATTTACTGAAAATTTCTGGAACCCTTCATTCCTTTGGTAGAGCCATGTTTCCATCTACTATGATCTTTCTGTTTGAAGAACATTTCTACTACTGTAAACCTGCTGGCAACAAATTCTTTAAGCTTGTTTTTCTGATAATATTTATTTTGCCTTCATTTCTGAAGGGTATTTCACTGGTTATGGAATATTAAATTGATAGGTTTTTTTCCCCTTCCAGCATTTTAAAGACATCATTTTTATTGTCTTCTGTCTTACAACATCTCTGACAATCCATCTGCTGTGATTCGTTCCAGTGTTTCTCTGTATACTATGTGTTTTCTTGTCTCTTTGCTTTTGCTGGTTAATTTTAAGATTTTCTCTTAACCACTGGTTTTAAGAAATTTGATAATGATGTCCCTTGATTTCTGTATGTTTGTGTATCCTGCTTGGGATTTGTAGGACTTCATGGATCTATGGGTTGATAACTTTCATTAAGTGTGAAAAAGTTCTGAGGATTATTTCTTCAAATATTTTTTATTCCTCCTTATAAGACTCAGAGCCTATGTATGTTGGCCCTGCTGATACTGTACCACAGGTCACTGAAATTCCATTCATTTTATATCAGTCTTTTTCCCCACCTCTACAACTCATTTTAGATAGATTTTATTAGTATTTCTGCAAGTTCAAAGATCTTTTCTTCTGTAGTGTCTAATCTGCTGTTATCCCATTCAGTGAAATTTTCATTTCAGATATTTATCACCTAAAGAAGTTAACATTTGATTTTAAAAATATCTTCCATTTTTACTATTCGCTATATTCATGTTTTCCTTTAAATTCTCAAAGATAGCTGTTTTAATGTACTTGTCTGTTAATTCCATCACATGTTATTTTTGTGGCAGTTCCCACTGACTGATTTTTATTCCACTAAGTCATATTTTCTTGCTTCTTGGCATGTCTATTAATTTTTGATTGGATGCTGGACACTGTAATGATACACTGTTAAAAAGGAAGACAGCAAAATCTGAGCATTTAACATGTTAAGTTGGAGAAATTGTTCATACATAGTTTCTGGTTGATTTATTTGCCTTTCAATTGCAAAATAAAGGCTGCCATTCCTGGGCTGCTGGAGTAAATGAGAAGGTTAGGTCAACCAAGATGGAGGATACACTGATCAAGAAAAGCTTAGCTTTATACTGAACAGAAATTAAGCTTGCCTTTGGCTCTGCAAGGCAACTGGGGGCACGACCAACCTACAACAAATTTTAATTAATTTTTTTCTTTGTCTCACAGGCAATATAAATCTGCATGAGAGACAGAAGGTGAGTATGAGCTTGTGTTCAGAAACTCTTTTTTCTGCTCCACCCAAAGCTAAAACTGAAACAAGGATCTAGCTTCTGTGATAGATTTGTTTCTATTTGCTCTTACACTGGTAACACCATTAAGGAGTTACACATTTATACAGGGAAATCTGATGTGAACTTCTGTCTGCTGGAGTTCTAGGCTTTGTCCTTTGTCTCTTATACCTGGATGTGTTCCAATAACCAGGCTCTATACCATCAGGACTCAAGCAGATGTCAAGTAGCTCTAATGCTCTTTATTTGTGTTGAATCAAGCTTTCTGAAAGTCTCTGGTTTTCTATTTATGTATTTCAAAGTTCAGTAAATGTTTTAAGAAATGTTTTCCACATTTTATCTAGTATTTTTAGTTCTTGGTACTGAGAAGTTTGTTTCCTCTGCACATCTAATCTACCACACTGCTGGAAATAAAGAGGTCTAATCTATTCCAATGCTACCTAAATTCTAACTGTCCCCTTTCCTCATCTCAAGCCTCCAAATTGCTCTAACTTTACCTCTGCCTGCAAACTGTTTTAAAAAATCTTTTCCCCGGGACTTCCCTGGTGGCGCAGTGGTTAAGAATCCGCCTGCCAATGCAGGGGACACCGGTTTGAGCCCTGGTCCGAGAAGATCCCACATGCTGTGGAGCAACTAAGCCTGTGAGCCACAACTACTGAGCCTGCGCTCTAGAGCCCGCGAGCCACGACTACTGAAGCCTGCATGCCTGGAGCCCGTGCTCCGCCAGAAGAGAAGCCACCACAATGAGAAGCCCGTGCTCCACAACAAAGAATAGCCCCTGCTTGCCACAACTAGAGAAAGCCCGTGTGCAGCAACGAAGACTCAACGCAGCCAAAAAAAACAAAAACCACTTTCCCCCAATCATTTCACACTTTCTGTCCAAATCTTTCTTGACCTCTTTATGACGTCTGACATTAAGAGACTTCTATGACATGTACTCTTTACTTTTTTTATTAAAAAACTATTTAAAAATTTTATGTCATTCACTGACATCTTTTCATCCACTTCCCTCTCAAATCTAATGTATCTTAAATCTCCAACTCTGTCATCTTTTCAAATTACACTTTCTCCCTGGGCAACCTCATTCACTGTCAAATTCAAGTTTATCTACATACTGCTAGATCTGTATCTCTACCATAGGTGTCATAAACTATAAACCACACCTATCTAACATCTCTACCTCAAAAGCCCAAAGACAGCTCAAATTTTATATATCCAAACCTGAAGCCATTATCTACTGTCTTCATGCATTTCTCTTGCCACAGTCCATTCTCCATATTGTAATGTTTTGCATTTTTCTAAAATGCCTATGTGGCAGACTATATTATTATTCATAAATATTTGCTGCTCCTCCCTTGATAGGATTATACTTCCCATACTTCCTTGACATAAGACTTAACCATGTGACTTGCTCTGGCATTGAAATGTGAGAACTAACGTATGTTACTTCTGGGCAGAAATTTTAAGAGCTAGTTAGTGCTTTACTGTGGCCTTTTACTCTCTTTCATAAGACAAGCAACATTCCAGATAGATAGAGGCTGCTCCATCAGACAGGATACTAGAGGGAAGACAACATGGAGCAGACCCGTCATGGTCATATAGCATGAATAAAAAATAAGCCTTTGTTGTTTTCAGTCACTGAAATTTTGGGATCTTTTTTAGCACTGCAAAATCTAGCCTATTCTCATTGATACAATATATGAAATAATTTTCATCTTCCCTGTTCAAAATCCTTCAATAGCTCCCAACTGCATCTACAATAAAGTTTCAATTCCCTCAAATAAAAAAATACACCATATCTGATATAGTCCATTATTACTTTTACAACTTCATGTCCTTGTCCCACTTGTCTACTCAAATTATAGTAGTATATATGTCACATTTTCAGTATGTCAGTGGTTAGTGCTTGAGTTCCTCTGTGTGTCATAACATTTTGGATACTGGCCTGTTATAGAATTTAACACACTTTTTAATTGGTGAATATGTCCAAATCCTTGAGGACAGGAACCTTATCTTATTCATATTTGTATCCCCAGCGCTCTGTATATACAGTAACCCTAAATAAATAGTTTACTAAAGTAAAACATTTTGGTGATTTTCTTCATAGATATGTCTCTTATTGAAATCTCATTCATTTTTTTCAGGGGTTGGCAAACTTCTTCTATAAGAAGAGAGATAGTAAATATTTTAGGCTTTTGAGGACACACACAATTTCTCGCATATAATTTTTTCTTTCCCTTTAAAAAAACAGAAACAAAAAACAACCCTTTAAAAATGTAAAATCAATTCTTAGCTTGAAGGCTGCACAAAAAAGAGGCCTTGGACAACATTAGTCCACAGGCTATGGTTTGCTGAACCCTGGTCTGGGCTGACACCATCAAAATTAGTCAGTCATTGTTAAAGAGTTTAAGTCTCCCCAAAGTAGTGTAAAGACAAAGTACTATGAGAGACAAAACTACCATTGCTGTTTGAATTTCACTGTACCTTTGGCACAATGGTACTAATAAAAAGCTTCAAATATGGTGAAGATAATCATCAAATAAAAATTAAACAAATTTACCATATTGATACAATTTGACAGTGAGCCCTTGTACTGATGAAGAAATTAAATTTTCTGACCGTAAGTCTTAAGTGATCTCCTAATTAAAACCACATGGACAGAAAGCTAAGAAATGATATGTGACTGCTTGCTAAAACTTTCGAAGTCTTCTAAGTGTTATCAATAAGGCTCTACATGACTGGTCCCTACCTGCCCTTCCAGCCTCATATTCAGTCACTGCCTTTACTCCAACCACACTGGCTCTTTTATTTAATTTCTTGAACTCACTATTCTCCCCTTTACATATATTACTCCCACTACTAGGAATGAAAACTACCACTCCCCATTTCTCCTGATAATACTGATAAATTAAAAATGATTTCCTACTCTCCAATCCCTGGTAAAGGTAGAAGATATATATCATTATTATCATTATTTTTTTTTTTTTTGGTAAACACACATACTATCAGTAAAAAGAAAACTGAGAGTACAACCTAAATCTAAGTATAAAGTACACAGATATGTTATACTGTATGAAGAGGTTATATTATATTTAAAATATGTAAACATTACAAATTTTAAAAGTTGATTAGAAATAAATATTAATAGAGGTTCTTCTTACAACCTCAAATTGTTTTACATATCTCAAAGATTTGTAAATGCTACTGGAAACTATCACTTTACTAAATAATTTTATATATATATATCTAAGTCTTTATTAAATAGCTCTAATCTACACTCCCCTATTACACTACACACCCCATTACCTCAATTCGACTTTCAAAATCTGTATTTTTGTGTGTGCCTACCCTTGTACCTATTCATTCTGAATTATCCCTTCTGAACTATATCAAAATCACTATACCTCTACAAACTTTCGGTTATAGGATAAATTAAGTACTAGGGATGTAAGTACAACATGATAAGTAAAATTAACACTGCTGTATATTATATATTAAAGTTGTTAAGAGAGTAAATCCTAAGAGTTCTCATCACAAGGAAAAAAATGTTTTTCTTTTTCTTTTATTTTATATCTATATGAGATGATGGATGTTCAGTAAACTTATTGTGGTAATCATTTCATGATATAAGTAAGTCAAATCATTATGTTGTACACCTTATACAGTGCTGTATGTCAATTATATCTCAATAAAACTGGAAGAAAAAAATCACTATACCTCATGGAGTATGCTTAACTGGACATGAAAGGGGTAAAAGGTGAACACTATTTTATTGTTTCAATATACATTATTATTCTCACATCGCAGGACCACTTTTGTTTGTTTTTTCTAAATATTATACTGCAAGCTAATGAATCGTAATCTACAGTGTAAAGCTATTATAAGGGAGTTCCCTGGTGGTCTAGAGGTTAGGATTTGGCGTTTTCACTGCCGTGGCCCAGGTTTAATCCCTAGTCGGGGAATTGAGATCTCGCAAGCCATGCGGCACGGCCAAAGAAAAAAATCTATTTTAAGTCTGTTGTTCACAAGTTAACAGTTGGGAAATTATCTTCAAAGTCTGTTAAAACAAATAGCACTTGCCTGTCGAAGAAGTACTCTCAGATGAAGACCTCTTTCGCGTAGGGCTACAGTTTGTGCTCTCTGATGGTCGCTGGGAAGACTTATCTGAAGTTGGCTGGGAACCTGGAGAGACAGGAAAAGACAGAAATCATAGGAAAATCCAAGTCTAAAAATAAAGTTAAACCATTCTGTGTTAGAACTGTAATATTTTAGTTGTTGCCACTGCCATTCTCTGAAATAATATGACTTTCAAGCTGGCAATAAGAGGACATTAAGCGAAGGACAAATGACACTAGATGTTGCGGACAGAATTCCACAGGTCTCATATACATAATTTCTCCTGTTACGTTAATAGAGGAAAAACTAGTTTTAGTGGAAGAATGAAAAAAATATATGATTTAGTTTTTATGTATTACACTATGAAACATATTATTAAGATATTTATTGATAAAAATTACTAGCAATAATCTAATCAAATCTGTTCTTGATTATTGACTCAAATTCATCATATAAACTGACAAAACCTACAATGCAATTAATTAGGAACAACTGATGTGAGAAAAGCAGGTCCAACCTGCGCATTTTATTTAATAGAATCAGAGATGAAAATTAAGAGTTGAACCTTAAATCCACACATTCCATATAATCCAGAAAACACTCTGAAAGAATTTGTTATTAATTTATACATGGAATAGAATAAGCCTCCTTTAACGCTTACTTAAAGTTCCTTGGTTGTATACATAGAAGTTCATGAAGACAAAGAAACTCCATTTCCTTTAAAAAAAAAAAAAGTCTCATACTCTTACCAAAACCCCAAATAAACGCAGCATAAGTTAACACAACTCTTATTCAAGAGAAAAGTATGTCGTTCAGGAAAGACTATTTCCTGAATAAAATATACTTGGCTCTGATATTAAGACTCCTTATACCCTAAAAAGCCAGCTGTTGAGAATACATAATGAATGTCAACCTGTTTGTCAAAAAACTAGTAGCACTCTGAAATGTTCACTCTTAACTTGAAAAAAATTACAAATAAAAAGCCTTACATATAAACTGGAGGCCCAAAAGGTACCATAAATCAAATACTTGAAGATGAGATTTTTTAAAGTTCTGCCTCTAAATGAGAGTTAACTCCTTAATGAACGGACTAACTGACTGAAGGACAACTTGGGGACAGAAGAACTCAATGGAGCTAAGTTTCTAATATTTCCCTTAATAGTAAACCATGAGCTTTGTTTTAATCACGCAGTATCTTAAATCACATCACTGTACATACTCTTTCAGCAGGCTCTTTTAGCGTTGATCAGGTGAGATGTAAGACTATGTGTTGCCATTCAAGAGTAACAAATTAGATTTTGGGGAAATTGATGTGATAGTACCTCCTACTTTGAAAACACAGTGATGACTACAGTAAGATATAATTAAGAAGCAAGACTGTTTATTGTTGAATCTTAAAAACAGATACAAAAGGGATTTTAAAAACCAACAGTACAATAAATCCCCCTAGAGTGTGGTTCAGATAAGATTTCCATTAAAGAGCTAAATACCACAATAAAATAGCTAAGAAGTAAAAGCCCAGGCATCAGTGAAGACATAACTTTAAGTATTAATACTGAAAAATTCATATACTGAACAGATAAATATTTCCTACTCAGACACACAGCCAAGACAGAAGACAACAGTGGCCAAGAAGCTTGAGACATCATTGAACTCTCTTTATCATTACTCTCCTGACGAATGGACAATCTTAGATTAAGAACTAGGGAAAGAAGGGGTTGGAGAGCACTTTTTATAAAGTCTTCTCTCTCAGCCATAAACTAACATTTATTGACTACAGTTTATATGTTTGGCACTATGCTAGACAATGTGGAGGTGGGGGGAGGGAGAGACATTAAAAACAGTATAATAGTTTCTGCCCTCAAGGAGCTTATTTAGGGTCTTGTATGTTATCATGTATTACACTTCAGGTGGCATTTGTGCCATCCATTCTTGAGCTCCGTCTTCAGTTTCTACGCTATTTGGCAACGTTTCCCAAATTTCTTGGTCATCTTCAAGAAAGTCTTGATGAAGGCTTCAACTATACCTTTGATCATCAGGATATCCTGAGAATCACCCTGCCTGGCCTCACCCACCTCAGGGTAAAAGAGGGTACAGGCACTTTCTTCAAAGCTCCTTCTTTTGGTGGCATCTGGAGCTGCAGAGGAGGCAGTGGGAGGTGGAATGGGGGTCAGATCCCCGGAGATCGTTATTGGCAGCTTTGTACAGCAATTCCTGAGAAACTGAAACAATTGAGAGAGAGATGGCTTAGCTCACTTAGCTTCTGAGCCATTTTTCATTTCCTGAAAGTAATGGAGGCCAGCAGCCTATTCTTAGGATGTAATAGGAAACTGGAATAAAACTTCATTCAGGAGGGTTCTCCTTTTTCATATCAAAAAGTCTGTTTGAATTCCCTGTTCATACAGAGCAGAGTTGTTCTTAACAATTTTCCATATTTAAGGGGGAATAAAGTTGTATCCCTAAGATACAGATCTCTAGGGCTTGATAATCAGCAGATCTAGACGTTTATTTCACTTAAAAACATTGCTTATAGGAACAGTAAGAGGATGAGGATACCTGAAAAAAAAAAACATTAACTAATGATGTAAAGCAACCAAGTTTAAGACTGGAAAATGATGATATAAACTCATATGCAAGAGGTAATAACCTGTTAAAGATGTTCAAAAGCATGTTAAAACTGGCCTAATAGCAGAAATCATATGAAATTGGCAAACACTATCTCTAATACTGCCAGAAACATACTGTTTTATAAGTGCCATTATGCAACTGGGTGGATGGGGAAGAACAAGATATTGCCCAGAGAACTAGCATGTCCATTTCAAAAGAGACCAATATATTTATGCTTCAAAACCTAAAACAGAATACAATGCAGAGTCGAGTGTAGTAACGTTAAGTACATGAACTATGGAGTAAGGTATCCTGAGTTTGATTCCTGGCTCTGCTACGAAACATATTCAAATGTATACAAGTAAACATATTCAAATGTTGGTTTAATAAAGGACTCTTAACTAACATGGTTGTTGTGAGTTCCGAAATGAGGTAATATAAAAAATTCAAAAGGTTTTCATAAATGTTATACTATTATACATAAATTGGCTCCTTAGGTTTATCATAGAATTTTTAGACCCTAAATACTTAATAATGTCACTGACATGCATAGGCAACCATTCAATATTAAAATAAAATTAAAAAAGGACAGGGACTGGAACTAATCTAGAATACCAAGCATTTATCTTAAACATAAAGAAGTCCTAGTAAAATAAGTACCTCTAATTAAGAAGTACTATTAAGATAGGTACCTCCCAAGGCTGGTAGGTAACTGCAAAGGTTGGAAAAAACTCCTCTAAAGTGAATCTTCTAATTCACTGACTCTTCATCATAGCTTCTCCAGGGTTGGGATTATGCTCTGGATTATATCAATAAAATAAGATGTGCCCAAATGATGAGTCAGAACCAGAAAGTGTTTAGTTCTCTGTTCAGCTCTGTACCAGGGGAAAAAGTAGTTTTCTGCCTCCACTGTTTGGCTCTTTGGTTCTTCTAAATCATGGTTGATTCCTTAAGGGAGTTACTGCTTTGTTACTGTCTCCATCATGTGATGAATGTTTGTTCATGTGTAATCAGTGGTCATTTTATGATGAGACGAGATCGGGCGCATTCAGGGTGGTATGGCCGCAGCATCAGTGGTCATTTTAGATCTGCCTGGAGGGATACGTGAAGACTCTCCACTCCTCGTAAGACAGGAAGTTTGTATGTATTCCAATTCAAGAAAATCTGATACTTCCTCAAAGAATATACACAGAGAACACATACAATTCTAAGTATCAGAGAGTTCCCATTGAAATGAGTTCCCATTTCTCATTTCAATACAGTATAAAGCTGAATAATTAAGTACTTTAGAATAAACAGAGAATATTAATGGGAATCCCTCCATTCAATATTTGGTAGAAATCCTACTGAGTGTCTCATCACACAGATGACAGCTTCAGAAACATGTTTAGAACTTCTATACATACAAATGAAGGAAACAGAAATTAAAGATAAGTCACAAAAGAAGTACCTAAATAAAACTGGACTTTAACATAAATGTAAGGTGATTATCACAAGTAAATTATTTTTCTTCAGTTGAGGCCTTCATGTAAAAAAGAAGGCAGACTACTGCTAAGGAGGGAAACTGAAAAAACAGAATACCATTAATTGGGATAATAAAGAGGGAATTAAGAATTAAAAAAAAAACAAACTTGGAAATGTGAGGGAGCCTTGGAAGTGGTTTTGATTGTAGGATCTCTGCGTTTTTATTTGGCCATTTATTGGATGAGCTTTTAAAGAGAAAGACAGGTTTTAGGGAAACATTTGTGTCAAATTAGACAAAAAGGAGGAAAGATGGTACTTTTAGAGCAAAACCATAAGATGAAACCATGGATAAGAATGTCAAAAAGTTGAGAAAACAAAAAAGAACATAACTAGGTTTAAAAGGGATAAGAATCTGGAAATCTTTATATTATACACAAAAATGGGTGGAAACCAAAAAGCTCTTCTGAAGTTGATTTGTCACAAGAGATGCTGATTGATGTCTATAGAGGAGGAACTGAAACAAATCTAAGATAAAAAAGAAATAGTACATTTACAGATGCCTGGGTGTGAGGACAGTCATATGGGCAAAGATATCGGCATAAATAGAGAAAATTCCCACTGATAATAGTGTGGGGGAGAGGTGGAAGGCATCACAAAGAAAACACTGGAAAAGATTCAACCTAACTACTTCACTGAAGCCCTGAGTATCCTAGGCTAAAAAACGAGGAATTTCCAAATGTAAACTAGCAAAAGAACATAGTGAATGAAACCAACAACTGCTTGGATAAAACATGCATTTCTTTAGTCTAAATCCACTATTAAAGCTTTAATAACAATATAGTTATGAGTTTTGGTTACACCCTGTTGGGAGTTCAACACTGAAGACCAAGGAACTAGGGAATGGTTTGAATGAGCAAATTGTCTGATGTTTCTAATGCTATAAATAGCTTTGGGTAAGCTATGGAAAAACAGATTAAGTATGCTAGACTTGGAAAGACACTGTTAATCAGTTCATAGATATAAATTTATTTTAAAATAACACATTTAAAACTAATTTCTAACATTTAAATTGCTCCTTCCCACCAAAACTAAAGCATGTTCCAAATTTTAAGAAATTCCTCTTCTTTTATTATTTATAGGTCAAGAATATTGGCAATGTTTGTTAAACAGTGACTGAATCAAAACTAGTTATAATTAAAATGGATACCAGAGTAAAATAATGTGAACGTAAAACATCAACTATGTGGAAATCTCTGATCAAGTTTTTTTGTTTCCAGATCTAAGTTCTGAATCCTCTGCTATAGTTCACAGATCATAAGAGCTCCAGAAGCTTCTTCTGAATGAGCTGAATGCTGAGATAAAAACTGGTTCCTCGATAAAAACAGCTGTTTCTAATTGTGGGAAATATATTTACTGAAAGCAATACATTTCATCTGACTCACCAATTAAATTCAGTACAAGAATGATTCAGAGCCTGTGCTGGTGATTTTGAAGCTAAAAAGTCTGTGTTTTTCTCCTTCCAATCAGGGTATTTCTCATACTGCCCAAATCAGATAATTCGCTGAAATGGAATTCCTCTGGAAATTCCCAGAACTGTACTAACCACCACAATAAATTTTCTGATTTCATCTCCACACAGTCACACTTCACTTACGGGTGTATCTTATACACCACCCTAGAGAAACTGTCAGAAATCAGAAAATTCTGATCAATGCTTACATTCTTCAGTTAAAAAGAATATAAGACTCAGTATACTGTGCTTCAACCATTGTGCTTCTACTATAGTGAATAAACTTTTTCCAAACAAAAAGAAGATTTAGCCCTAATTTATTCTTGGGGGACAAGATAACTGTTTACATAGATAGATAACTTTTTTTTTTCATTCTATAATTTGTAAGCTATAAATGCAAAATACTCCATGTGACTGCTCTCCCCATTTCTGAAATCAGGTTGCAGGTTCTGGCACGTGCAGCTAGCCATGAATTGAAAATGCTATAAAGCAGGGATGGAGAATCTGACACTCCAGGTCAGAAACTCTTCCTCACCCGTCCTATTACATGTCTACTTAACAAAGATACTTAAATAAATAGAATTAGTTATCAGAATTGGGTGAAACCAGAAAACCTGGCCTCATTTAAGAGTATAATTTTATTACAATTTTATGTGCATCAAGCTAACTTTAGACTGTTAGTATATAACAGTATAGAAGAGTATATAAGTTAAAAAAATAAGCTATCACTTATAAAATGATAAAATGCACAATTACTTATAAAATGACTATACCAGTTTTCTTTTTAAAGCTTTATGAGATTTAATTTGTTTAATCCAAAACTGCTGAACTGATTAAGTCAGTTTGATTTCCCCACCTATGAAACAAGGAGAGAAAGGTTAAATGCCTTGTTCCGGACTACGTATCTATCATTTCTGCCTGTGCCCCTGATCTATCTTCCTCAAATTTACATCAACATAATTTATCCCAACTGTTTATCCCAACTACCACTTATGATAAATCTACTCAATGCAAACAGTAAAGAATATTTTTTATTTTTTCCTTAATCAGTTATCAGTTTGAGATTGGTTTCACTTGACAATTAGTACTCCGCTTTTTAAAAAAAACTAACCTGATTGTTTTGGAATAATTTTAAATTTGCAGAAAAGTTGCAAAGACAGTACAGAGCAAAAGTTCTCATATACCCTTTACCCAACTTTCCTTAATGTTAATGTCTTACTTAACTATGGTACATTTGTCAAAACTATGAAATTAACATCAATATAATTTTTCCACTCATGTCCTTTTCCTGTTCCAATCTGGATATCACATTGTGTTTAGTTGTCAAGTCTCCTTAATTTTCTCTGATCTGTGATAGTTTCTCAAGCTTTCCTTGTTTTTCCATGTCTTTGATACTCTTGAGGAGTATTGGCCGGGTATTTTATACAATGTTCTGTCCACATTGGCTAGGTATTTTATACAATGTTCTGTCCACTCCCCTTTTTTTGATGTTTTCTTATGATTACACTGGGGTTATGGGTTTTTGGAAAGAACACCACAGGAATGAAGTTCCCTTCTAATCACATTATATCAGAGGGTACATATTACTATCGTGATTTATCACTGGTGAAATTATACTTTCACTTGGTTTAAGGTGCTGTCTGCTAGGCCTCTTCACTGTAAAGTTAGTACTTTTCCCGTTCCATACTCTGTTCCTTGGAATTAGGTCACTAAGTCCAGCCCATATTCAGGAAAAGGGGAATTAAGTTCCACTTCCTTGAAGGGGATAGTCTACATACATTATTTGGAATTCTTCTGTAAGGATGATTTGTCCCTTTCCTCTATTTATTTATTTAATCAATCATTTATATCAGCATGGACTCATGGATATTTACCTTATTCTTTAGGTTATAATCCAATACTGTCATTATTTATTTTGTTGCTTAAACTGTTCCAGCTTTGGCCACTGGCCAGCTGTTTCAGGATAATAATGTCCCGAAGGTAACTGACAATTTTGGAGTACATGGTATACTAAATAGTTTTTTGGACATTTTAACAGGAAAGCAATTTATGTATAATGAATCTATCTCCAAGTTATATGTGGAAAAATTAACAACTGAAGACTGAGAAGGTCAATTTAAGATAACATGAAGTTTAGTTATGCTTTTTATACTTTAAGAAGGAAAACTATGTGACACTGAAACAATTACAGATCGAGAAGATGCAGTTATTTCCTTGACAGAATACAAAATTATAAGGAAAGAGTACATAATAAACCAGTCAGAATTGCTACAAAATTTAAAGCTCTAAGAATTTTAATCACCTGCATTTCCTTATTATTTCCCATTCATTCCTTAACCTCCAGAAATCTAACAATTGCCACTGTGGAAATCGCTCTTAGATCACAAAAGATAATCTGCTAAAGCAAACTGTCTACTTTCAGTCCTTATCTAAATGATCTCTGTAGCACCTGACACTCTTGACTACAAACTCCCTTAGGAAACCCAGTGTGTTTACCCTACATATTATCATTCCTTCTCTTAATTCCTTCGCTTAAACCACTTATCTAAAACTTTTACCTTCAGGTTTGATTTCTCTTTTGAGCTACAGATCCATATATCCACATATCCCACTAAACAGCATGAAACTCCATTTTCCATCTCCAGTCGCCACCTTTCACTTAATCACATCACCATTCAACCAATTGCCCAAGAGAGGTATCTTGGAGACATGCTAAAATCTTCCCTCTTTCTTTACCTTTTAAAAATCTATTTCTTTGGAATATTGTTTTCTCTATCACTACCTTAGTTCAGGCCCCCATAATATTTTGCTAAGACAATATCCAAACTGGTCCACCTGATCTTTCTCTAATCCATCTATCACAGTGCTATCCATATAATCTTAGCAAATCATTCTGCTTTAAAACCCTTAACTTCCCACTGCCTATAGGGTAAACTCCAAACTCCTTGGTATCCTATATAAACAAGAGGCTTTATGATCTGTCCCCCGACTATCTTTCCAACCTCATCTCCTGGTCCCATATCAGGCTATTTACAGTTACGTTAGTATCATGTCTCCAAAACCCTAAAAAGCTTATTTCTCTATAAGAAATAGTCTTCACCCTTTATTCTTTGCACGCTAAACTCAAAACATCTTCCTGGCTCCTTTTAAGTGAGTCCCTCTCTTCTCTGCTCCCCCAAACACGTTGTATCTCAATTATAGGAGCTATCTATCAATAACTATTTGGATACATGTTTATGTACTCCACTGAACTATAAATTCCTTGAAGGCAGAAATTATATCTTACTCCTTTTGTTTGTATTCCTTGTACCCGGCAAACAACAGATACAAAATAACTAAAGGGACAGCTACCATCATAATAGTCAACATTAAAAAATCAAGTTCATAAAGCTTTGCCTGAACAAAACAAATTCTGATCTTGAAAGTGACCAAATTAGAAGATATCCCATGATTTAGCACTATTTTCTTATTATTTTCCTTAACTAAAAATCTTTTTCTCAACTGGTTTTATGTGGATAGGTAAGCCAATTTTCATGTCTATCTGAAAAAAAATTCCTATTAGAAAATCAAGACACATTTCTACCTACTTATCAAAAGAGTAACTGTGAAGAAGACAAGAGAGATTCCAAGGTACAGATCAATTAACAAAACAAGTTAAATTAGACTTGGGATATAATGAAGAATATACCTGATCTTTGATTCCTGGCACAGAACTTCAAAAACCTTGAAATTTCCTGATAGTAGTGTCTTTGTTATGCCAAAGAGGTGACTTAAGGTGAACCCTAAGATTCCCTCAGGATGGAGGCTGGTCACTAGAGACCAACCATATGATTAGAGAGTTGAAACTTTGGGTGAGCCCAATCTACAGAGGGGGGAGATGGACCTGAGATTGATTAAATCATTGGCCATGTGACTGAATTCAATCACACCTATATAGTGAAGCCCCAATCAAAATTCTGGACACAGAGGCCTGGTGAAGCTTCTTGGTTGGTGAACACAATGATGTGCTGGGAGGATGACACACCCAGATTTCACAGAGAGGGTATGGAAGCTCTGTGTCCCCTTTCCCGCCCCAGCTATTGCCCGATGCATCTCTTCAATTCCTGATCTGTATCCTTTATAATAAAACTGTAATTGTAATTATAGTGGTTTCAGTAAGTTCTATGAGCCATTCTACCAAATTATCAAAACTGAGGGGTTGTGGTAGGCCCTAAACTTGTAGCAGGCTGGGCAGATGTGTAGGTGGACTGGGGACACTGAAACTTGCAGCTGGCATCTTAAGTGAGGGCAGTCTTCAAAAAACTTTGCTCTTAACTTGCAGGATCTTCTCTAATTCCAGGTGGTTAGTATCAGAATTGATCTAAATTGTAGGAAACTCAGTTGGTGACAAAGGATTGGTGTCAGAACAGTGACTTCAGAGAGGTCTTAATGTTTTTGTATGTTATATTTTTAAAGGAAGGGGAAAAAAAAGGTTCTTATTCATAAAGCAGGTATTTCTCCATATGTTAGCTTTCCCTGCTATCTCATTCTCCAAGGTCCCTGAAACCAGATTCAGATTCATCCTTTCCACCCTGACTCCTATAAATGGCCTCTTGGGTGACGTTAATGTCCATGTAGATGATACATTCAACAACCTAAGCTGTCATTTCACTTTATCTTCACCTCAATTCCCCCACTTCTTATAAGCTCCTTCTCACAACTCTTAAATTAGGGGCCTCAGACTCAATATTCCTTGGAGCCAGATAAATCTCTTAAATAGTTGAACTGGGCCAGATATAACACACAACAGGACACTGTGAGGACTGAGGAAAACTGAAGAATGTATGCCCCAACTAAAGACTTGGGGAGGGGGGAGGGGCGGCCATTACTGAGACCCAACCTTAATGTCATCCAGGAAATACGGATTAACTGTTGTCAAATGTTCTGAAAAGCAGAATTCTGCATGTTTATGTGAAATCTCCAGATTTTTAAATTTTAGCAATTAAAAAACAAACTGTAGAAATCATCACAAAGGGTCATATATAAACCAAAGGCTGATGGTTTTTAATCACTACTTTAAATACTGAAATTCCTCAAAGCTGTCCAAGGCTCTTTTCTTTTCTCACTCTATATTCTCTGTAGGGAAATATCATCTCTCTCACGACGATAGGTAGATAGATAAACAGAGGATTCATAGATGTATAGTCTATTTTGTTAGAATGTTTCTGTAGAGTAAAACAGCTCACATACAATTGATAAATAGAATATCAGAATGACATGGAGTTCATACGTGATTTTTCAGAGTACATTCATGTTTTGAAGCACCAAGTTAGCAGCTAAACAAAGAATACACTAACACAGACTAAATGCAGTAAACCATTGAACAATGTAGTTCTGTTCAGAATGGCCATTCACCCTCTTGGCTACAAGTGGTCACAGATTTTCCTACAAGTGCTTATTGTGTGGTTCCCCCAACCTTCATGCGAAAGAGACAAATAAGGACAATAAACCAGAACCAGCTATATCTGGCATCACTTTATATTTATGATATGCTTTGTGTCTAAAACTGAGCAGCTTCAACCCTTCTTTATATCTGTTTCTATCAGGCTACCTTCATCTTTTCCTAAAGAGTCCTATGTTTATTGTAGTATTTCTTTACTTATTAAACAATTTAACATATATTTTTACCTGCTGCTGGTATTTTCTAGAATGACTGTTTTTCTCGGTGCTCTGGCTACAAAGTTTCATAGGTTTTGACTGTCTGTTCCCAACTCTATCTTTTCCAGACATCCTTTTATTTTTAGTGAATAATATCACCAAAGTTTTTCAAAACCTCATAGTGAAATGCCCTTATCTCTAGCCCAAACATCTCTCTTGAGCTCCAGAACTAGATACCCAAATGTCTGCTCAACATCACCACCTGAATTTTCTAAAGGCATCTCAAGGTTTATATATATTAAAAAGCAAACTTGTACTCTCCCCAAATCTCTCCTCCTCTAGTCTTCTCTGTATCAGGACACTGCACCACGAACCTCTCAAATATTCATGAAGGAGTCTGCCAACACCCTTAAGTATCATCATTTTATCTAGACTACTGCAATTGTCTACTAATTGGTTCCCCTGTAGCTATTTTTGTCCTGTACAATTCAATGTTCACACATTAGCTAGAACAATCTTTTAAAAATGTAAATTTAAAATCAATACTTCTCTGTCTTTATGCTTAGTATAAAATCCAAAATCTTTAACATGTGGTCTGGCTTCTTTCTTTCACCACAATTCTCTCACCATTCTCTCTCTTGTATTCCCTCTCCTACCACAATGAACCGTCTGAGCCCTCCCCCCTTTTCTAATATCTAAGCTCCTTTCCAGTTCAGGATCTTCAAAAGTGCTCTTCACCCAATCCTCAGCTTGAGAAGCTTGGTGGTTTCACATCCTTAAATTGCAAGCCTGCCTACAACTAATAACTCTACCTAAATAGGCACCCCTCTCCCCTTACTTATGTACCCTAACACTTATATTAATTTGATAGCATTTTTATCAATTATGCCATTATTTATGTGCTTACCACTCTATAGTTTGTCTTCCTTCACCAAGCTGAAAGTTAATGAGGCTAGATATCATGTCTTTACTCTCTACTATATACCAGTGACTAGAAGAATGCTAGATGTTTTGGAATTCAATAAATAAATGAATGAGTGAATGAATGAATAAATGAGTAAGTGGAATTCTGTTCACCTAGCTAACTACTGCTCATCCTTCATTCAAGTAACAGTCTAGGGTCACTTTCTCAGGGAAGCCTTCCTGAGTTAGGCCCCCATTTCATACTCACATAGAACTCTGGACTTTTAAAAAATGCATATATTTATATACCGTTTGTCACAATTTTTATGACATTTAATGTGCAATTTTTTTTATTACCCATCTCCAATATTAAGATCCATGAGAACAATGAACCTATGTGCCTTGTTCCCTATTATATCACAAGGGCCCACAAAGTACAATGTCTGGCTGACAGTAGATATTCAATAACTGCTGTTGATTAAATTTTTGTCAAAAAATTTGTTGAATGAACCTAATTAGAGTTTAGGATTTTTTTCCCTCTTTATTACATTGTTAAAAACTAAAGAATGGGGCTTCCCTAGTGGCGCAGTGGTTAAGAATCTGCCTGCCAATGCAAGGGACACAGGTTCGAGCCCTGGCCTGGGAAGATCCCACATGCTGCAGAGCAACTAAGCCCGTGCGCCACAACTACTGAGCCTGAGCTCTAGAGCCCGCGAGCCACAGCTACTGAGCCCATGTGCCACAACTACTGAAGCCTGCGCGCCTAGAGCCTGTGCTCCGCAACGAGAAGCCACAACAATGAGAAGCCCGCACACCACAATGAAGAGTAGCCCCCACTCACCGCAACTAGGGAAAGCCCGTGCGCAGCAACGAAGACCCAATGCAGCCAAAAATAAATAAATAAATAAATAAATTTATTAAAAAAAAAAAAAAAAAAAAAACTAAAGAATGCTCAGCTTCTCCACCAAGACAGCTTTTATTTTTCAAAAGTTCACAAATAATTAAAACCAGGAACAAAAACTCTTCTCTTTGAGGGGTTTATCATTTCCTCTAACGCACAAGTTTTTAATATTCGGGGGGAATAATATCAATTAACATTTGTGTGCTTACTATGTGCAAATCATTTTAATAAACACTATAATCTCATTTACTGTTTATAATAACCCTACTAATCCCATTTTATAGGAAGGGATATTGAGGCTTACAGAGTTTACTTGGAGAATCAGAAAAAATATATGGATTTTCTCCTGAAAAATACACACAAGCATACATACACATAATTTTACTTACAACATCAGAGGTTTTATGGACTTTCTAGAGTTAATTTACAAACCCGTAGGGTTGAGATCTCTGATAAAGAACTTGTGACTTAGCGATATCTTATACATGAATAGGCAATGCTTCCTTTTTCTTGTTTTCTATCTTCTTTTCAATTCTTAAAAGACACTTTCTAGACATTACAAATGCATTACCTAAATTTGCTTTATGTCACTTCATTCAACCTAAGCAGCCTTTATGAAGATACCTAAAGGTACTCTGAAAAATGAAGTCCCACTAAATATTGAGTTAAATTTTACAAAGTTGATAATTTTGTTTGTTTGTTTTTGGCTGCACCACATGGCCTGTGGGATCTTAGTTTCCCAACCAGGGATTGAACCCGGGCCTGCAGCAGTGAAGGCGTAGAGTCCTAACCACTGGACCGCCAGGGAATTCCCCAAAGTTGACAGTTTTGACTGTTTAGATTTTTATTATGAGACACACAGAGTTAACAACATATTCTTCCAGTAACACAGAAACACTTATAAATTGGATCAGTATATATTAAAAATCCTGCATAGCTATTAACAGATATCCACAACACTGTAAATCAACTATACTTCAATAAAATTTTTTAAAAAACCCAGATATCTGAGCCATTTCTCACTAAAGAAACCGTGTAATAGCCTTTTTGCATAAGAAAATCATTTTTCCTGATTTCTAAAAAGTTGAGTATTATCTCGTTTGTTTTGATAATGATCTCTCTTCTCAAAATTCAAAATTAATGCAAAGACATGCCTTATCTTACTTCTCACATCTACTGAAAACAAAAACTTGGAAGATAACATTTCAAAATACATTTATAAAAACAAAAACACTAGAGCTATTAAAAGTTCATGTACATGTATCAGGCAACCAGTAGGCAAAATACACCATTTCTCTAACACAAACAACAGGCAACAAAATAACCCTCTTACCTGTCAAGGTCTGTACTGCCCTTTCGCTGGAAGGCAGCGGCTCCTTCCTGTGAGGCCGATTTAATGAAGTGTCCTGTGCAGAAAACAGTCCAGGGCTGTCAGTTAATTTCCTTCGGCCACTGGAGTTAGGGTTTGAAACTCTGCAGCTCCCTATTGCACTTGTGAAAAGGTTTGTATGTTCATCACTGCTGGCCAGATCAGAGTTGGGAGTGAATCCCCCAAGGGATAAACTTGGAGAACTTTCTGAACAGTCAATCTGTAAAGGTGTCTGCAATCCCAAGGCCAATGGACTAGATTCTGAAGGCTCTCGGTGGACCCACTGCTCTTCTCTGTTTATTAAGCTTTTTGAAGGAGAGAGATGAGGGCAGGACATATGACACCGGTGCTTTTCCTTATGTTTATAGCGCTCTCCAACAGTATCCTTTCCAAATCGATAGCGCTTCAAAGATTCTAGGACGGATCTGGAAGAGCCAGTGTCCATGGAAACCTGTGGTTGCTCAGAAGAACGGTGTTCTCTGTGTTTGTGACGGTGCCTGTGTTTGTGCTCGACCATCCAACCATAGGCCATCTCGGGAGGGACGCTAGGGTAGGTACTCATGGAAAGAAGGGGAGTCCTGCTGGTTGTAAGAAAGGCTTCCTGTCGAAGTAGCTTATGCTTTTTCTTATGGTATTTGGTGGGATTGAGAAGCAAATGACCAGCATGCATATAGGAAGGAGGTGGAAGTGGAGTGGTGAAAGATGGAGATGGAGGAGGTGGATAAAGAGTTGGGGGATACCTTCCATAGTAACCTAATCCTATGGGAGCAGCTGTAAGGGGTGAGGGAGAGTAAGGCATGCCATAAGAAGGATAGAATCCAGTACTAGAAAGAGGAAAACTAAGGCTGTGCATAAAAGGCATTTCAGCCATTGCCTCCCTCATCTTAGGGGGTCTCCCTCTCTTCTTTTTTAAGTCAGGTTTTCGAATGTAGTGCAAAGGGTCTAAGGGGAAAGAAGGATGCGTATAGAAACTATTAAAGTTGATTCGAAAAATAGTTGGCAGAAGGTCTCGGGGGATAAAATGATGACTTCGATGAGTGATTCGAATTTCACTTAGGCGACTTATTAATTCCTCCAGATCTGCAATAAAGTCTGGATCCTGTCTATTTCGGAGTTGGGGATATTTCTTTTTCCGTTTTCGTTTTTGCCTTTTCATCTTGTCGTAGCTGAGGTAATCATGATTCCTGCGCTTACATTTATGTTTATGTTTTTCTTTAAGACTGCTTAGGACTGTAGAGGTTTCAGGGGGTATCAGAGAAACATGCTCAAAAGAATGCCTCCTCTTTTTTTGCCCACAAAATTTCTCTGCCCTGTCTGATGTGCTGTTATTATCTGTTCCAATTCCACTATCACTGGGAATGGTCTCATCACTATGAGACTCACTAATAGGAGAAGGAGTAGCTTCTTTCAGAGATGTGAGTTCACTCAAGTGAGAAGGAGAATTTGGCAACAAAGTAGGAGGAGATAACCGCCTCCTTCCCTTTGAGGCCTTCTTCATTGCAAGAGTCTGAATCATACTGCCCTGTCTGGAGTGTAAATGCAAATATGGCACTGAACTGGGTTCAACAAAGCCTGCATCACTACTTACAGGGCTCTGACCTCCACTAGTCCCAGAAGACTGAGAGCAAATAGGTGATGGAAGAATCTCAGAACTACTAGCAGATGAAGGCAGTAAAGGTGGAAGAATCTGTCCTAATGCTGACCCAGCTGCCTGCTGAGCTGTTTGTTCAAGAACAGCAAGGCTGGTAGGGCTACCAGAAAGAATGCCATTTAAGACAGTTTTTGGTTTTCGACCCCTCCTCTTTCCTATGTAAATGGTTCCTTTCTTGCTGACATTTATCTGTTGGCCCAATTTAGAGCCAAATGTGGCGGCAAGACTTGACACTGTATTATGGAGTTTGGATTGCACTTTCCCTTTATTACTTGATTCTACAGAGCTTGAAAGAATCTGATTCAACAGTTTCTTTCTCTTTAAAGTCTTCATTTTATTTATTTTGCGGATAATTGTTTTCATTAATTGTCCATTGTTTCTCTTCGTAATTTTTTTATCTGGTTCCATCTCAAGGTCACTCATACTACAGACAGTTGGCCTGTGACTGTCATCTAGATCATCTGGATCCTGAAGTTGATCCTCACTCTCAAAGAAATCACTGCTACTTCTATGGTTGTCACTTTCAGACTCAAGCTTGCTTGGACTTTCAGTGGCAACAAATGGAGCCACCGATAGTACAGGTGGCTTCATCTTGACTGGTGACCTCATTTGCCTCTTAGGTCTGCCTCTCTTTTTTGGAAAAGGAGACACAGACAGACTTTGTTTGAAGGAAGGAATTTCAATTTCTGGCTGTAAAATTGGGGGTTCTTGTTCTTCCTTAGACTGCAAAGAAAAAACTTTAGAGGCAGGAATTTTTAAAGTCCTTTTAGGTGGACCTTCCAGTTGAGGCATCTCCTTAGATTTAGGTCTTCCTCTTTTGGGTTTATAAATATCAGACAAAAGATCACTAGACACACACATACTGGAGGATAGTTTGTGAGTAGCAAAAGACTTATGAGATGGTTTTTCACTATCAGTTAAGAGAGCAAGAGATGGAGTTGTAGATTTGCTCAACTTTGGTAATCGGCGTTTAAGGAAGTCATGATCTACAAATGAAGATGGTCCAATGTTTTTCATAAACTTGGCTGGCTCGGAATTACTATTTGATAGTGAACTACAAGAAACATTTTTAAAAAGCTCTGATCTTTCTAATTCTAGCCCTTTTGGAGACCGGCATGTGCTTCTTGCCACCACTTTAGTCCACCGAGGTTTTCTTCCTTTCCTTTTTTTTAATGGTTTGGACTGCAAAGTAGTGCTTAGGCTTTCAGTTACTTGGCAGTGTTTATCGGATGCAGTTACTGCACCAAGTTTTAGAAAGGGCTTGTTACTAAATAAACTAGTGAAGTTAACAACTGAAGGCGTAATTGTATGAATACTGGATTCAGAAGTCAAACTTGGCTTTTTTCCCAGAGAAGAGCTTATTCTTGGAATATCTATATGTGTAGTTTTGGAATCATTTACCTCTTTATCAATCCCTTTGCATTCAATATTCATGCTATGACCCACAGACCTATGACCAATGTTCAAGTGGGTACTTTCAGAAGTAAATTGGTTCTTTCCGACAGATTCAGAAATTTCTTCCATTAGTTCTGTGGTAGGACTTAAAAGTAACGGATTAGGAGCCATCTGTGAAGACATTTCAGGGGGACTTCTGGTTAAAGGATTAACAGATACAGTAGGTGATGGGGAAGGGAGATTGCTTTCTCCTACTGCACTAAAAGGGGATTTTGCTGTAGATGCATCAGAAGCAACTCCCATTTGAAAGTCCGGAGAAGTGCAATATACAGGAGGTTGCTTTTCATGCTTTGAGGTTTCGTAAGACCCCCTTTCACTGGATGAGAAACTGTCTTGCTGAATGCATGTTCCTTCATTAAACATTTCTTTCTCCAAATTAATGATTTCCTTTCGAACTGAGAACTTTTCCAATATGCTTTCTTTACTCTGCCGTATAACATTCTTCTCAAAAGTTTTGCTGGTGGCACTGTCTTTCAGGGATTCAGAAAGTTCCTGACTTTCATGACTATTGATGTTTGTACTACAAGAAGCCTTAAGTGGTTCCTGAGTGGGGAGCAGTGCTTCCGCTTTAAGGTTTATGGCATCTTTACTGACCAGTCCTGCCATAGGACAACTCACTAGTTTCTTTCCAATGTCCTTATTAACTAATCCCATTGTTGAATTTGCTACAATCTTCTTCGCACAGTCCTTGGCCACTAGGCCAACAGTAGAACCCAATTTCTTTCCCAAGTCTTTATTAACTAGTCCAACCACAGTGCCAAGTCCTAGCTTCTTTCCAGGTTCCTTATTCACTAAACCTGGAACAATACCAATTCCTAGCTTCTTTCCTGAATCTTTGCTCAGCAGTCCTACTGTAGTGATATTCCCTGGCCTTTTGCCTAAGTCTTTATTAATGAATACCGCTGTAGTGCCAGCTCCTAGTTTTTTCACAGAGTCCTTATTGACCAATCCTACTGTTGCATTAAACACTGGCTTTTTCCCAGGATCTTTAGTTACCAATCCAACCGCTGTGCTGATAGTTGGTTTTTTTATTAAGTCCTTATGTATTATTCCAGCTACAGAGCCAACGCCTGCTTTCCTGATCAAATCCTTGTTAACCAATCCTGCAGTAGTGCCAGTTCCTAACTTCTTAGGTTTTGTCTTGGAAGACTTGGAGGGAGGACAAGTTGCAATGAGCTGTGCCAACTTTTCCGTTACACTCGTTCCTCCATTAAGTAATGCCCTGTCCTTTAAATCAGGATCCCGGCTACCAACAAGAGTAGATGATGCTGCATTAATGTAATCTGTCATTTCTGAGTGTACTGGAGAAAGCTTCTTAGACAAAGGATTGTTTTCTCCCTGTGAATGAAGATGGATGCTCTCCTCAGACTGGCATTCAATGGCTGCAACATCACCTGATTTCTTGTACAACTTTGACGGATCCTAAAATTTGAACAAGAAAAGGGTTTCAGAGATAGTAAAGCTTATATACCATTTCAGTTTAGCATTACAATCAAACAAACTAAATGATGACAAATCAGATATAAGACAGGCAATAGTGCTTTTTTAAAAAACCTAACTAATGTTATACTAATGTCACAGTATGTTAGTTCCTCTACTGCTATATCAGAGGCTATCAAGATGTAATCTTTGTTGACTTTCAACCATATGAACATACATATTATTGAGTATTTAGAAATATCCCTATGGTATTTTTTGACATTGTTTTAAAAAGGCAAATTAAAGTCTACTTTCTCCTTACATGGACTAAATATACATTAGCATATGAATGTACTGTTTTTGAAAAGATATTGTTAGTTACAATATCCCACGGTCCTCGTTTAAAATAATGGTTCTTTGCCTACCTCCTTATTTGATTTCAATGATTTCAAACCAATGCAGGACAATTCCTGACCAACTTTCACTCCTGTAACACATTCTTAATTATAATCTTGAATGAGCAGTCAAGTTCTCTCTTCATGTGAGAAAAATAGAAAAGACAATAAAATACGTTCATATTTTCTTTAGAATGTGTTTTTATATAAAATCTTAGAGTTGGAAGTAACTTTTAAGTCATAATATAAATTGCTATCTAATGTATGAATCCTCATTATATACTTTACAAATGAATTTATCATTTCACACAACAGTCTGTTTTACTTTTGGATAACAAAGATTTTTTTCTTCTTCACGTTTCAGCAAAATTTTTTTTTTTTTTTTAATTGAGGTATAACTGACATAGAGTCTTTATGAGGTATAACTGACATAAAGAGTCTTTCTTAACTATAAAATACAAATGAAAGACCTGAACAAATGTAAAGACATACTGTGTTTGTGGATAGGAAGACATGAAGCTGACAATTTCCCCTAAGCAAATTTATAAATTTAATGTGATCCTAATAAAAATACCAACAAGATTCTCTCAGGAATAAGAAAAGTTATAATATTCATTGGGAAAAATATATAAGCAAGAATACCTAGCAAAATCTAAAAAGAAGGGGATAACTGTATCAAATATTAAATTAATTTTTAAAGCCTCTATCACTAAAACAGTACAGCACATGAAAAGACAAAAGATCCAATGGGCCAGGATAGAAAACCCAAAACCAAATTCATGCATATATGGAAAAATTTTGTATGTAAAATGGTATAATCCCTACAAAATAGAAATTGGCAATAACTAGAAAAATACCACATGCATTTATTCCTTTGACCACTTTTAGGGGATCTACCCCAAGACACACTGGCAAAAAATCTAATGTTTGCAAAAAGCTAAAAATATACCACCATTTTAATAGCAAAACCCTAAAATAGTCTAAATGATTATCTACAGGGGACTGGCTGAATAAATCAAAGTATATCTGTACAATGGACTACCATAAAACCGGAAAAAAAAAGAGAAGATATCAATATATTGCTATCGAATGCTCTTTAATAAGTATTATTAAATGAAAAAAGCAAGAATTTGGACGGTGGTTATAATATGCTATCTTCTGTGTAAGAAGATAGGAATATGAATACATATACATATCTGGTTATATTAAAAATGGAAGAATAAACAGAAGATTAATGAAAATAGTAACCCAGGAGGGAGGAAACACAATACAACCAATATTTGATTCACTCAAAATTAAGGGGACTATCTCTTCTTTTGGACTGGACCCTTACAATTTTGCCCAAGAGGAAACTGGCTTTTCTGACAGTTTCATATTCAACTGACATATATTAAGCTTGCGATTAAAGAAACACATTTTCTTCCCATCTTGTTAAAGAAACAATATTCCCATTTTGTATTTTTACAGTTACTTTTCAAAACTTAAAAGGCTTTATTAAGTATTTTAAAATATATTTATACCTGAAAATTGTGACACTTCCATTTTAAAACTTACCTTTAAAAATCTGTCTGAACAAACTATGACTATGTACCATAGCATAGATAATGCTCACAAACAAGACTAAGTGAAAGGATACAGAATAAAAGTGTGTACTATATAACTCCATTTATATTAAGTTCACAAAGAGGCACAACTAATTATGATACTTAAAGTCAGGAAAATGGTTACCCGTGGTGTGGGGCAGTGATGAGAAAGGAGCACAAGATCTTGGTGGGTGCTGGTAATGTTTCATTTCTTAAACTGAATGCTGGTTACATGGGTGGTTGAGTTTGTGAAAATTCACTGAGTTGTTACATTTATATTTATGTTACACTTCAATAAAAGTTATTCTAAAAATTCTGTCTAAAAGAAAAGTAGAAACATCCAGTTCCCTTAACCTGCTAAAAGACTGTACTGAAATCTGGTTTTTCACCTTTGATGGAAATGAATATCTCAGGTTAATTAAAATCATCCTAAAACAGTTAGTATCCACAGTAAATAGTCTATGATTAAAGAAGGAAAAAATAAAAATAAAACAAAAAAACGCAGATAATTTGATTTTGGTTTCAAAGATTTTTTTCTTCCAAATCCTGACACTGAATAAACAGAGTGAATGAGATAATATTAATAAGATGCTGAAAACTACATTTGGTACTGGTAATATTATTCTCTTACCTTTCTAAGAACCTCTTAAAATGACAACCAGTAGTAAGAGGTATCGTTTTAAAGAGTATAGTATGTTAGCCAATGAAAAAGATATTGTATCAAAACATCATTTTAGGCATATAATTTTCTTCAACTTGAAAACAAAGATAAAAGTATGCTCATTAGAAAAGAGGGAAGGTATAAACACTGCTATGCATAAATAAACAATTTTACATTTCAGATACTTCACCATATACTTCAAATACATGTACATTCATTCAAAAAAATGGGGCCAAAAATGCTTGCTGTTTCATAGCCCACTTAAACAATACGAGGAAGACACCCTTTTACACAAATAAATGGAGTCAGACTATCAATTCAATGGTTTTGTAATAGTTCAAAATTCATAAAATCAACCACATAATGGTTGCTTTTTAAACAGCACTGTGAGGCATGCAGGATCCTAGTTCTCTGACCAGGGATTGAACCTGTGCCCCCTGCAGTGGAGGAAGCCTGGAGTCTTAACGACTGGACAGCCAGGGAAGTCCCAGTTTTCAGCTATTTCTTCTTGTAAGGAATATAATGATGAACATCCAATTATATATATCTTTGCCTATTTGTCCAATTATTTCCTTCAATTCAACTTCTAAAAGTGGAATTGCTTAATCAAAGGGTATATACAATAGGGACTTCCCAGGTGGTCCAGTGGTAAGAATCCGCCTTCCAATGCGGGGGACGTGGGTTCGATCCCTGGTTGGGAAACTAAGATCCCACATGCCGCGGCACAACTAAGTCCATGCGCCACAACTACTGAGCCTGCGTGCTCTGGAGCCCACGTGCCACAACAAAGAGCCTGCACGCCACAACTAAGACCGATGCAGTCAAATAAATAAATAAATTTTTTTTTAAAAAGGGTACATATAATAAATTGTTACACGTGTAGGACAGCTCTGCATCAAGAAAGACTTTTTTAATGGAAAAAAGTTTATTATAAAAATTCAGAGTTTATAAACACTAACCCAAGATAATACCTTGTGACTTGTGATATTCTACATTTTTAGGCAATGATATTCTTATGGCAGAAACAGTAACAACTGACAACCTTGCTTCTGACAATTTTGAAATTAAACATCAGACTAACAGTATTCATGTCAATCTTAATGTTCACAAACCTTGACAACTGGGTGATTTGGTTATAGTTATCTTCAGAAAATACGCTCTCTCATTTACTGTTCCAATAAACTCACTGAGTTTTCATTTCAAATGCCATTATTTCTAGGATTAATTACTATTTGGTTCATTTTCAAATCCATTTGTTATCGTCCTATTTTTATCAAATGGTTATCTTTTTGCCCATTTTAACCATTTCAAAATCTTTCAGATGGTTTCAATATTTCCAGCTCTTTGGTAGTGAAGTGTATGCTCATCTGTTGACTCTTTCCCTACTGTTGGTTTGTGTTCTTATACGGCTTGTAATGTTTTCTCATTACGCTATGTGAGTTTTCTTTTTGTGAATGTCAATGTTCTAAATATGAAGAAAATATTTTTCATTGCCATTGTCAGTGTTTAAGATTTCACAACCTATAGATACACTTTTGGGGCATTTCTATTTACATTTCACTTACTGCCTGGTATTATGAACAAAACATCCTGTCACGTGATTTTGCAGGCCTTGTATATTTTTTCAGCAGTGTAATAGCTGTTCGAGGTCCATGTCATTTTTCTGAATTGTGAAGTTTATCATTTCTTATTTAGAAGAGCCCTTCATATTTTTGAAATAATATTTATTTCTCTCATGTTGCACATTTGTCTCCCAATTTACTGGTTGTCCTTCTACTTCCTATTATTTTTCTTAAAAAGAAGTTAAATGTATTCAGAAACATATGAAAAACTGTACTAAGTACCACACATATTCTGTCATTTGATCCTCACAGCAACCATATGATGTGGTTAATGTAATTATCCTCATTAAATTTATTTTTTTAAAAATAGGAATAGTTTAGATACTAGATTACCTGGTCAAGGTCACTTAACCATTGAGTGACTGAAGTATGCTTTAAACATAGTCTGATTTCATAGCTAAAGCTCTTAACCATTATACTAGATAAAATAATCTCTTTAGTTTTATAGTTGTTTTCGTAGCATAATTGGAATGATCACATCCTCCTAAAGATGACAATCTTCACCACATTTTCAATGAATGTTTTTATGGTCTCATTCTTACTTTTACTTCAAATTATTTATCTATTTTGAATTTTTTTTTTAAACATTTAACACATTTTTAAAAAGTATTTATTTATTTATTTATGGCTGTGTTGGGTCTTCGTTTCTGTGTGAGGGCTTTCTCTAGTTGTGGCAAGTGGGGGCCACTCTTCATCGCGGTGCGCAGGCCTCTCACTATCACGGCCTGTCTTGTTGCGGAGCACAGGCTCCAGATGCGCAGGCTCAGTAATTGTGGCTCACGGGCCCAGCTGCTCCGTGGCACGTGGGATCTTCCCAGACCAGGGCTCGAACCTGTGTCCCCTGCATTGGCAGGCAGATTCTCAACCACTGCGCCACCAGGGAAGCCCTATTTTGAATTTTTAAAACATAATCTGTGGGTAGAGAAGCGGCTTTTACCTGCAAAGGTTTTGTCCGTTGTTCTAAGAGTTTTTCCATTTCTCATTTCACATTCACTGATTTGAAATACATTTCTCACATATTTTTATTCATATTTGGGTCTAAGCTCTCCATTTTGCTTCACTTACATTTATGTTTATTCCTGAGCCACTAATAATATGTGGACACTTTACAGTATGTTTTAATACTTAAAAAGACTATTTTTTCCTTTTTGTAATCCTATAGAAATTCCTTATTTTATTTATAACAACATTATTGAGATATAATTCACATACCATAAAATTTACCCTTTCTGAGCACAAGTTCAATGGTTTTTAGTATATTCACAGAGTTGTGCAACCATAACCATTAACTTTAGAACATTTTCGTAAGGCTCCCTGGTTGTTTTTGCATATGTATACTTCTAGATGACCTTGAAGTTCATATAAAGTTTTGAAAAACTCCACACGGCATTACCTTTATATATTAAAATAGGAAAAAAAGATAGCTCAACATTAACTTTAGCTCCACAGTAACAAAGCAAATGTTATCTATTTAGTCAAGCTTTTTGGTGTTACTAGATATTTATAATTTTAGCCATATAGATCCTAAACACTTGCTGTCAAGTTTATTTCTAAATATTTCATAAATACTATTACTTTTGTGAATAATTTTTTTGTTACATTTTCTAACTCTAAACTGATGGTATTCAAGAACACTATTGATTTAATTTACTTTATAATCTTGAATTCTTGCTTCGTCAGGAACTCATTTTTTCAACAAATAGTTTTAAGTACCGATTGTTTAAGCGCTAGGAATAACAGTAATGGAAAAAAAAAATCTCCTTCACTGCAGAGATTTTATTCTAATGCATGATAGGGGTAGAGGCAATAAAAAGATAGGTGAAATATTCAGTATATCAGATGGTGAAATAGGCTATGGAGAAAATCAGAGAGCATAGAAGAAGAGGAAAGACTAGGATTGGAAAGGATTTGCAATATTAAAACAGGTTGTCAGGGGCCTTTGCTGGTGGCGTAGTGGTTAAAAATCTGCCGGCCAATGCAGGGGGACTCGGGTTAGAGCCCTGGTCCGGGAAGATCTCACATGCCACGGAGCCCGTGCGCCACAACTACTGAGCCTGCACTCTAGAGCCTGCGAGCCACAACTACTGAAGACCGCGTGCCTAGAGCCCGTGCTCTGCAACAAGAGAAGCCACCGCAATGAGAAGCCCGCGCACCGCAATGAAGAGTAGCCCCCGCTCACCGCAACTAGAGAAAGCCCGCGCACAGCAACGAAGACCCAACGCAGCCAAGATAAAAATTAAAAAAATAACAGGTTGTCAGGAAAGTCCTGATTGAGGTTACATTTGTGCAGAAGCCCAAAGGAGGTGAAGGAGGAGTCTATGTAGCTGCCTGAGAAAAGAACAATACTAAAAAGAGGAAACAGCAGGAGCAAAGGCCCTGAGGCAGGAACTTACCTCATATTGATAAATTCAAGGAATCCAGGTTTGCCAGAGTAATCAAGGGAAGAGTGGTCAGGCAGAAGGTAGGGGGACAGACTTTTGTTTTAATCCAAAAGAGGGGAAGCCATTGGAAGGTTTTATGTAGAGGAGGTATGTGACCTAATTCTTCATTCAACAAATATTTATTGGGTGCCCACTCACTGTTGGAAATAAAACAAAGAACAGTAAAGACAAAAATCTCTACTCTCACAAAGCTTATATTTTAGTGGGAAAGACAATAAAGAAAAACAATAAACTTTTAAAATATTACTTGTTGGAAGGTGTTAATTGCTATGGGAAAAAGAAAAGCCAATTGAGAGTGCTGTGAGAGTCTGCAAAATTGAGTTAGGTGACTGGACTAGGCCTCAATGATCAGGTAACATCTGACCAAAGACATGAAGTGAGAAAGTTATCTACAGGAACATCAGGAATGCTAATGTGCAGGACTTAAGCAACTGACTCAGGGAGAATAGAATATGTGATCAGAAAGGGCTATTATTATCATGGAGGGCCTTTAGGCCATTATAAAGGCTTGAGCTTTTACTCTGAAAAAAAATGGGAAAGCACTAAAAGATTTTGAACAGAAGAGTGATATTTCACTTACATCTTCAAATATTCCCTCCCTCTAGCTGCTCTCTTCATAAAGTTATAAGGATTTAAGGGTAATAGCATGGAGTCTTTCTAGACAAGAGATGATAGTGACTTGGACTAGGGTAGAAACACTGGAAGTGATGAAAAGGTAACAAATACTGTAGTTGGAGGAGAGTTGAAAACGACTATGAGGAGTTCAGTTTTGGACATGTTAAAATTGAAATGTGTTCTAAACATCCAAATAAAGAGGTCTGAACAGGAAGATTCAAATTTGAAAAACAACAGCTTATAGATATTTAAAACCTTGAGCCTGGTTCACATAACCAGGTGAGGGTTGATCAATGGAATATTTATAAATGGAATATTTCCTGCCATGTCAATAAACAAAGGATGTCACAGTCACCAATGACTGCAGCCCTCCAACGTGAGCTGGTGAGCCCTGAGGAAACTCAATGCTGAAAAGAATACCTGCCATCTAGCAGCCATCAGACTGCAGCCACTCCCGGTGGTGAGCCCTGAGGAAACTCAGGATGTGAAAATACAGGCCCCAGATAGCTCAGGTGCATATCAAAGGAATGATTTTAGTGAGCCCAGACTCTTCCATCTTCCCATATATAGAAAAGCGCTAAATTCCTTAACTTGAGATATCTGGTTTTCTTTAACAATAATCGTTTGACGTTCCCAATTACCTGCTCTTTGTTGCAAAACTCCTATATATCCTGGCTCCTCCCCTCACCTCCTCGGAGCAGCAGTTTCTCAGTTATCTGAAATGCTGCAGTCCTTGTTTTGCCCCAAATAAAACTTAACTCTCACGTTGTGTATATATTAACTCTCACATTGTGTATATATATATTTTAAGTCAACAGGGTGAATATAAACAGAAGAGTAGAGGACTAAAGACTAACACTGAGGCATTACAACATTAAAAGATCAAGAAAATGAAGAACTAGCAAAAGAATGAGGAGGCCAGAAGGTAGCAACGAGAGGTGGGGGGGGGGGGAGGCACAGTGAGTGAACGTGTGGTACCTTGGAAATGAAGTAAAAAAACTTATTTCCAAGAGTGATGACTGCCAACTGCTGCTGACAGGTCAGAGATGAAAACACGTATTTCTTTGTTGGATTTAGCATTGTGGCGTGGGGATGGTCACTGGTAACCATGTAAAGGCAGTTTCTATAAAGTACAAGAGCAAAAACATGGGAATTCCCTGGCGGTCCAGTGGTTAGGACTCCACACTTCCACTGCTGGGGACCTGGGTTCAGTCCCTGGTCGGGGAACTAAGATCCCACAATAACATGATTGGAATGGGTTTAAAAGAGAATGGGCAGAGAGAAATCTGAAGAACAGCAAGGAAACAGAGAAATAAAGAGGCAGAGCTAGAAGATAAAGTGGAATCAAAGTAGTTTCTTTTTTTTTAATGTGGAATATAATGGCATCTTTTTATCCTCAAATGAAATATAGCAGTGAAAAAGAAATGAAAAGCCATACAGCCTTTAAGTTTAATACATATGTGTGTATGTATATACATGAAATCATTTCATCATTCATCCTCTGATACAAAATACACTTCTCATGTACTAAATTCTCGTACATACTTGGTTCTATTGCTAGATACTCCATTCTGGGTCATTAATTTTCTCTCTATCCATGCGCCAATACCACAATGTTCTAACCATTTTAACTTTAATTATCTGATGTCTTATTCCTACATGTTACTGTTCTTTTCAGAAGTGTCTTGACTACTCTTGCTTATTTTTTCATATAAATTTTATAAGCAACTTACCTGGTGCCAAAAAGTATGTATTACTTTAATTTTGATTGTTAAATTTGCAAACACCCTGAAGCAGTGAAAGGAGGGACTTGAACAGATATTTGTACACTGATGTTCACAGGAGCATTACTCACAAACAGCCAAAAGGTGGAAGCAACTCCATTGACAGATGAATGATAACATGCGGTATATATATGTACAATGGAACATTATTCAACTTTAAAAAGTAAGGAAATTTTGACACATGCTACAACAGGGATGAACCTCAAGGACACTATGCTCAATGAAATAAGACAGTCACAAAAATTCAAATACTATATGATTCCACTTGTATGAGATACCTAGAGTATTAAGTCAAATTCAAAGAGTCAGGAAGTAAAACGGCTGTTACCAGGGGCTAGGGGATGGGGGGAATAGGGAGTCACTATTTAACAGGAATTAACAGAATTTCAGTTGGGGAAGACTGAAAAAGTTCTGGAAATGGATGGTAATGATGGTTTTCACAACAATGTGAATGTACTTAGTGCTCACAGAACTGTACATGTAAAAAAGGTAAATTTGACGTTATGTATATTTTACCACAATAAAAAAAGTGCAATTAAATTTTGGGACAACAGACATCTTTATGATTTTTTTTATTCAACAACATTTTAAGCTTTCCTATTTGTTCAAAATTCACTAGTGTTTTGAAGCTTTCTTCCTTTAAATATTAAACCCTGATAAGTTTATTCCTAGATATTTCATCTCTTTCCTAATGGAATCTCTTCTTCTCTTTTAACTTCTGTTCATTTGTATGAAGGCTACTGATTTCTCATTTATTTCTCTATTAGTCAATTACCTCACTGAATTCTTTTATCATTTTTTTTGACTGATTCTCTTGCGATTTCAAGGTATATAACATCACCTGCAAGTAACAGTAATTTTACCTTTTCTATTTTTATCCTTCTAATTCCTATTTTCTAATTTTATTAACTAGTATCTCATTAACATTATTAAATACCAGTGATGAAAAAGGGCATTCTCTTCATCCACAGTCTAATGAGAATGCCCTGGTGTCCCCTCATTAAGCATTATACATATGTGTGTACATATATACATTTATATTTTTACATACATTATATATTTTTACATATTTCTATTTAACACATTAAGGAAATACCTATTTTATTTTTTACCTATTAGTATAATTAATTATAGTAACACATTTCCTAGTATTGTACTCCTTTGGATTCCTGGGGAAAAAACACAATTCATAATGGTATATAGCTCTATTGTAGATTCACATGTAATTATATGAAACAGAGGTCCAGTATACCCTTTACCCAATTCCAAAAGGACTGTTTGTGTTGTCCCTTTATAATGCATAGCTCTTTTAATGTGCTGCTGAAATTGTATGCTGATAGTTTACTTAGCATTTTGCATCATTATGCCTACATATGAGGAAAAGAAAATTTTAAGCCCATATTCTTTAACTCAGGAAAGTATAACTGAAGTCAGAGATTGTCAGCCTTAGCTATCAGTTGTTAATGACACAGAATGCCTTAAGAAGACAAGCACAGAGATATCACAACATTCAGTAAAGATAAGTGAATATTTATGAACTTGTTTCTATAAAATGTAAAGCAAATCTATTCTGTATCTTCCCAAATTAAGTTGAGATATGTTTAATTAAGCCTTTTTGGTAAGACAGGCAAAAGACTTTGCTCTGACATTTAAAGATTTAAAGTTCCAAGCAATTATTTGTAACCTTGAGACTAAAATGAAGTCATTATAGAACTATACAGACTGTTTACTATAAAAGATAAGTTTTTATCACTAAAAATTATCGATGTATATTCTTAAGCAGTGGTATAATTAAATAACAGAGTAATATACCTTCAATTAATTCAACACATATAAAAGGGACTGTGTGTAGCCCTCCTTGTATATGTATTTAAAAGTAAGCTAAAGTGAAGCTTACCCGTATTCAGAAGAACCTGAATTTTTGCTTAAGCAAAATTATTTTGTAGTTTCCCTTTTTGTGCTATCTTTGTAAGTTTTTAGGATTAATTTTATACTCACTTTCCTTCCTTTCTTATGCTCTGAAACATTTAAATAATTTTGAAATTATCTTTCTCTGAAGTTTTACAGAATTAAACTAAAGCCATCTAAGAGCAGCATTTTTTGACAACAGTAGGAGCTTTTTGAGGGACTTCTCTATTATATTTATGGTGATTGGTCAGTTAAAATTTTCTGATTTCTGAACTCAGATTTAGTAAATTATCTTTTTTTAAAAATCATTTTCACTTTTTACATTTATTTGGATATAATTAAAAGCAGACAAATTTCTTATAGTTTCCTTTTAACTTCTGTATCTGGAATTATTTGCCCTTTAGCACTACTTATTTTATATATTGTTTTCCCTCCTTTTTCTTTATTTCCAGGTTAGACTTGCTAAATATGTTTCATTTCCCCCCAAAGGAACCACTATTTGGACAGTTACTGCCTTTGCTTTCTAGTTCACTTCTGCCTTCAGGTTTCTCAGTTTTCTTTTCTTAGGATTATTTTGTTCTCTTGGTAACTACTGAGTTGAATGATTTATTCCATTTATTTTTATTATTTTCCTTTTAATTAATATTTAAAGGTATCTTCCCTTTGAATACAGCTTTCCATGAAAATCAAAAGTTATTTTGTTTATTTTCTACAAATTCTGAGATCTGGTAATTTCCAGACCATAAAGTTTTTACTGTTTTTTATTAATTTCTAGTTTTTCTGCATTGTGATGAGAAAATATTATTTTTACTTCTTGTGGTAGCTTACTGTATGTATGTTCAGTTTTTGTGAGTGTCCATCTGTTATGGACTGAACTGCATAACCGCAAATTCAAATGTAGAGGCCCTAATGCCCATGTGACTGTATTTGGAGAGAGGGCCTTTAAGGAGGCCTTTACTTAAGGTTAAATGAGGTCATAAAGGTGGGGTCCTACTCCAATAAAAATGGTGTCCTTAAAAGAAGAGCGAGAGAGCTCAGCTATCTCTTTTGTTACACTTGGCCATGGGAGGAAACAGTGAGAAAGTGGCTGTCTCTAAGCCAGGAAGAGAGCCCTCATCAGAAACCAATGCTGATGGCAAATCAATCTTGGACTTCCAGACTCCAGAACTGTGAGTTCTGTTTCCTGTTTTTAACTACCTGGTCTGTGATATTTTGTTATGACAACCCTAGTAGACTAATAGTACACTATCATATTTTGTTACTTTTTAAAAAAATTTTATTGCAGTAGAGTTGATTTACAATGTTGTGTTAGTTTCTGCTGTATAGCAAAGTGAATCAGTTATACCATATTTTGTTACTCTGACCTTTCATAGCCTGAATATTTTTTTTAACTAGGTGGAATGTGCTTTTTTGTTGCATTAAAAAATCTGGAACATGTATATTTCTGTTCTAGAGAAGTTCAAAAGACTAACTTATAATATACTTAGCCTTCAATATTTGCTGACTCTACTATTAGCAGTGATTAAATTACCATATTCTTCCTGTTGCTGCCTCACTATCCAATTAGACATATTTTTACTGTATCAGTTTTTTACTGTATCAGTTTTATCAACTTCAAATGACACTGACTCCTACTATAATATATTAAGAAATCAGTATATACTTAAATGACTTCATTTCTCTCTCATTTCCACATTGTTTATTAATTAACAAACCAACAGCAGTCCCTTTGTTTAGCCTTTCCATTCCTCTGTGGCTAATAAAAAGATTAAAGGTTGTTTTCTAGAGTTTCTTGAAGAATGAGAAAAACATTCCCTGATTTCAAGTGTTCAAAAATGTTTGTCACTATTATTTTGGTATAGATGAACTGTCCAATTTGAGGACATTATGGATTTTGCTCCACTGTTCTTTGGTTCTGGATTTTGATGTTTGAGAACATCTTGAATTTTATCCTTACGAAGTAATTTGATCCTTTGACCTGGCTCACAAAGAGATTCTTAGCTTTACCGATAAAGTCTAATAATACAATAATTGTTTCCATGAATTTTCTGTTATTTGTGAAAAATGCTCTTACATTATGGCTTTAAGACTGATCTAAATAAAAATTTCTGCCTTCTTCTTTAAAGATATCAATTATGCGTATGTTGTATTTTCTTTTTTTCCCCATATATATCACACTTCTCCAATCCTTTTGAACTTTGGTCATTTCCATTTTGTTCCTTCTTTCTCACTGTTTTCACATGTGCTGCTTCTAATTTTACTTTTATATAATTGATTTTTTTCCCTCTATTTGTCTCCCTGGGTGCCTTCAGAGGTCTCTCCTGTTTCCTAAGCTCTTGTATTGTTGTTTTACCCTTCATCCTTTTCATGAAGGTGACTTTATGTTTTTATAATTCCCAGCAAAATATCTGGAAACAGTATCTTACTAAATCTACAATCTATTCTGCTAAAACATGTTGAGGAAGCTCTATTATGAACTGGCAGTTATTTCCTCTCAGTATTTGAAGATATAACTGATTTCCTACTTTCCTTTAATCGATGTTTAAAGGCCTAATATTGGCTTAACTGTCATTCCTTTATCTAATTCTCATTTTTTTTTGGATTTTTTTGTCTTTGATAACTCTACAGACTCACTAAGATGTGTCTCAGTGTACATATAGCTTTATTAATCCTTTTCAGAACTCGTCCTTCATGAATAATCAATTCTGGAAAATTACCTGGCAAATATTACATCTCCTCAATTATTATTCAGGACTCCACTAGAACATACTGGACTTCCTATTACCATCCTTTATCTTCTCTTATTCTTCCTATCATATTTGACATCTCTGGATTGGCTACATTCTAGGTAATTTTCTCAATGCTATTTTCTAGTTCACTATTCTCTCCGCAGCTGTGTCTAAATTGGATGCTTAAACTAATTATTCACTGTTTTTAAATGTCAATGAATGCATTTTTCATCAAGAAAATATAGTTTTCACATCTAGAATATATATTTCATTGGCTTCTTTTTGAAAATCTGCCTGGACATTTTTTGTGTATGTGTGTGGCTGTGTTGGGTCTTCGTTGCTATGCGTGGTCTTCTCTCTGGTTGCAGGGAGTGGGGGCTACTCTTCGTTGCAGTTCACAGGCTTTCCATTGCAGTGACTTCTCTTGTTGTGGAGCACGGGCTCGGCTCTAGGTGCGCGGGCTTCAGTAGTTGTGGTATGCAGTCTCAGTAGTTGTGGCTTGCGGGCTCTAGAGTGCAGGCTCAGTAGTTATGGCACACAGGCTTAGTTGCTCCACAGCATGTGGGATCTTCCCGGACCAGGGCTCGAACCCGTGTCCCCTGCATTGGCAGGCAGATTCTTAACCACTGCACCATCAGGGAAGTCCCTCGATAACCTTCTTGTTTTTTCATTTCGAATTGTGAGCTCTTCTTAAGAGGTGGCTCACTGAGGGTACAGACCCTGAAGAATCCTAGTCCTGACTGCCCACCTTGAATAGGCTTAGAATAAATTGGAGGTAAATTTTTAGTTCTTCTCTAGGTAGGGGTAATTTTTCTGGGAGAAAGGTAACAAGAAATATATAAAGGAAAAGACTGAGATGTAGCTTTAAAAAAAATAACAACAAAAAACCCCTCCAATATCTCAAAAAGAGCAAATATACGGGCAGACAATTCAAAGCAAAGAACTGAATAGTAGAACAAGAAAAAAAAAGTTCAAACTCACTAGTAAGGGAAAATATATGTATTTTAAAAATAGGGATTTCAATATTTTGCTATTATTATGAGTGACTGACAAGAAGCACAAGAAAAATAAGAAAATAAATGAGACCTCTATAAATATATTCACAGAATCTAATTAAAGGGTAAGCTACAAACAGGGAGACAGAAAAAAAATTAAAAGTAGAAAAATGTTGTAAAATATCTCCTTTTAAAAGATATTATGGGGACTTCCCTGGCAGTCCAGTGGTTAAGATCCACTCTTCCACTGCAGGGAGAATGGGTCTGATCCCTCGTTGGGGAACTAAGATCCTGCATGCCACATGATGTGGCCAAAAAATAAATAAATAAAAGATATTATGAATTAATACTTGAAGGCAGATTTTTTACCAAGTTTGGTTTCAGTCTCAGGAAAGCCAAACCACCAAATACTTATTCCTGGGAATTCGCTGGCGGTCCAGTGGTTAGAACTCCATGCTATCACTGCCAAGGGCCACGCAGCGTGGCCAGAAAAAGAAAATAAGCAAATGCTTATTCCCATGTTATTTCTGGCATCACAAAACTTGTGAATAATCAACATGATAGAATAGATTACTACCAATTAGTTTAACATTGTTAGTAATACAAACAAGGCATGCCACTCAGATTTATGGTATTATTTGAATTTTCACTTTCAAATACAGGTGAGCATTCTATATGAAACATGGAGTGAAGAATTTCCTTATGGTTATCATGTGGTAACATTTAATAAAGAAGCTGAGGTATAGGTGTTACTGCAAAACTATAACTAGTACTGAAATACTTATGATTCTGAAAGCTGTTAATTTCATGGTCTAAAATAAAAACTATCACATAGTTAAATAAACAAGGAAACTGACTGGCAATATAAATATCAAAGAGTGTGTTATCTAAATGTGTATAAACATTATCTTAAGATTAAGTAAATAAATGCTGCCATGGAGCAACTAAGCCCATGTGCCACAACTACTGAGCCTGCACTCTAGAGCCTGCGAGCCACAACTACTGAAGCCCACGCACCTAGAGCCCGTACTCTGCAACAAGAGAAGCCACCACAGTGAGAAGCCCACGCACCACAACAAAGAGTAGCCTCCGCTCGCCACAACTGGAGAAAGCTTGCATGCAGCAATGAATACCCAACGCAGCCAAAAATAAATAAATATATTAAATAAGTAAATAAATGCTAATAAAATTTAAATAATCATATAAGACAGAATAATAAAAACTGCATTTATATAATTTTTTATGATTTATTTATTATATTATTTTTTTATCTGCGTCAGGTCTTAGTTGCAGCACGTGGGCTCTTTTTATTGAGGCACATGGGATCTTTCATTGAGGTGCGTGAGCTCAGCAGTTGTGGCGCAAGGGCTTAGTTGCCCCATGGCATGTGCGATCTTAGTTCCCCGACCAGGGATCGAACCCACGTCCCCTGCATTGGAAGGCAGATTCTTTACCCCTGGACCACCAGGGAAGTCCTCTATATCATAATTCTAATCTTCCTAAAATTTTAGTACACTAAGCTAAATAATATTAAACGTATTAACCTTTAAGTGAAGTATTTTACTCTCAGCAATCCTTGAGTCTTTCAAGAAAATTCCTATTTGGGAATTATTCACATTGTGTGAAAATTAAATAAAAGCAAAACGTCAATTTAGCTCGAAATTTCACGAGAGCAAACTCCAAAAAAAATCATCTTTATCCATTATAATTTAATTTTAATCTGGACATAATAAGAAATAGTATAAAAAAGAAGGAAATGTTAAAGGAGAACAAAACATCTAAAACAAGGGTTATTCTCATTCCATACAAAAAAATTAAATGCCTTAAAATGTCTTTATGGAGACGATTCATGAGGCGTAAAATTTGAACAAGCTTTTTGAAGTGTTTTTACAAACCGCCAATCATCCTCTGTAGTTGATGACAAAAAAATTTTGAGATTTGCTCAAGTTGCAAAGTTCTTTTGAGAAAACATTTTATTGAAAAACTTGTTCCTAATATCTCACTCTGCTGTGAACAAAATGTTAATGATATAATTAAATATGCTACTTCTGTATCTCACACATCAGACATGCATGCTTGATGGCAAGGGATGATAAAATTAAAATTCTGTTTTGATTGTTTGTTGAAAGATACCTGCAACTCACACGCCATAACAACAGAATGAATCTGACTGAAAAAAAAATTTGTATAGAATAGGAAGATCAGTTTAAAAAAAGGAAAAATAATTTAAATTATTATTTGATACTGATAACAGAAGAATCATAGTGAAGTTTATGAGCTCCTAACTTATGATTTCGGAATTAAGAATAGGATGTTTTGCTCATGTCCTCAAGTTGTGTGTTTAGAGAATTATAGCATAGAATTTCAGTTACAGAATTAGTCTGTAAACAGAAATACAGTAGGCTATTTTCATCATTCTTGCTATACTAAGAGATTCTGAAATTAACTTGTCAGGTACTTAAATTAATGAAACAGGAAGGGATAGCCTTATTATGTGTTTAAAAAGAGCACTTGAACACAGGAAAGCTTTAAAGTTACACTCTATAGATAACAATATCAACACAGGAAAACTTATTCAAAGTAGTTTGCTTACTGGAACCCACTAAAACAGTGATGTGCCTTATATATTCGTTTTTACATGATATGTGCTGGAAAGTTCCTCCTATCATTCTATTATTACGTGGAAGATTTTGAAACTAGTCTGCAGGCAATGAAAGCTGAGATGTAGATGAAAATTCACAATTTCGTCCTCTTGTAAACCAATTATACACAATTCTATTGCAATGTTTGTTGATTACAGGTTTATGGAGAAGCTTGGAGGTTACCATTCTGTCCTAACAACAAGTGAAAAGTTAAACAAACTGAAAAATCAACCATTTATATCCATAATAGAAGTGAGGTCACAGGGCAAACTACTGCCCCCAAAACTGCAGTGACTGACAGAGAATCATCATTTACCAGAGCAGAAACCCATGAGCTGAAACCCTGGTGGAATGAGTGAGTGCTAGGGTAGGGAAACCTGAACTCTGACAAATTGCTGGAGGCTCAATGTAGACAAGTTTGAGAGTTGAAAACTCCAAGAGGACTCAGTTATTGTGATTCTCCCACAGTTTTATGAGTTTTATCTCCTGGATCTCTAAGAGGTTCACAAGATGAGAAAAGTCCCCTCTTAATTCCCGCTGTGGGAGGAGAAAACGAACCACTTTGAAATATGCCAGACCATTCGGTTCCCAACAAGGTCTGCCCTCAGGAGAAACTATTAACCAGAGCCTAACCTGCTGGGATTTAACAAAGCCTAACTGATCTGGGGGGAGGAAACGATCCAACTCTAGCCCACTCCAACTATTCTGTCCTACCTAAGAGGGGAGGGGGCACCGAGAAGTATCTGTGAAGTTTATAGTCTAGAGGTACAGGATAACCAAAAGACTGAGACCTAATCATAGGACTAAAGATTGTCCTCTTAGCTACAAATGAGCAAAACTAAGAATTACATCCAACTTCTCCTCGGAAACCATGCAAGCAAGAAGAGAGTGGAGTGAAATATTTAAAGTGTTGGAAGAAAAAAAAATAACCTAGAATTCTGTAACCTGTGAAATTATCCTTTACAAGTGAAGAAGAAACAAAGACTTTCTCTGACAAACAAAAATTGAGGGCATTTGTTGCCAGTAGACTTGTCTTGCAAGGTATTAAAAGAAGTTCTTTAGAGAGAAGGAAAATGACATAGGTCAGAAACTTGGATCTACATAAAGAAAAAAAGACCACTGGAGAAGAAAAAGTGAAGGTAAAATAAAAACTTTTATTTTTCTTATTCTCTTTTTTTTTTTGGCCACACCGCGTGGCCTGTGGGATCTTAGTTCCCCCACCAGTGATTGAACCCATGCCCCCTGCAGTAGAAGCACAGAGTCCTAACCACTAGACTAGACCACCAGGGAATTCCCTACTTTTCTTATTCTTAATTGATCTAACAGAAAACAGTGTATTTAAAATAATAATAGCAACAACATATTCAATAATGTATGATGTGTACGTATATCCTTGTGTATAACTGAAATGAATGACAGTAATGATACAAGAGACAAGGAAGGGAAGGGAGGAATTTGTGTTACTTTATTATTATAAGGTATCTGTGAAGCAATACCGTGTTATTTTAAAGTGGACTTAGATCAGTTGTAAATGTATACTGCAAACTCTAGGACAAGCACTAAAAAATGTAAAGAAAAATGCTTATGTACAAATTTCTCCCAAGTGATTGTATGGAACATAAATTACTTGCAAAACTATGTTAAAAATTAGAACTATAAGTAAGGCAAGAATCTTAAGTCTACTTATGAAAATATTCAGAAAACATCTTCAAGAAATGTGCAAAGGTTCAGTTTGTGACACACAATCAAAGAGAGAACCAAAACATCTGAGAATGGGGGTTGGGGGAGGAGTCCCGAAATAAATTATTAAAGAAAATTTAACATATAGATAATTAAGTCAAGTATTTTAATATAAAATCACAAAATTTTTCTTTTCAAAAGCAGACCACTATGGGCTTTTCTTAAATTACAAAACCATTAATTAGGTGCTGCACTTGAACTCTATATTCTGGACTGAAGTCCAAAATCAAGCTCATTATATTGTCCCAATTACAATCAAGAGTCAACCAAAACATATTACTACAGGAAGTTTAATTCCTTCAGAAAATATTATAGTAAAAGAATAGTAATAATAATATGGAGTAGCTCTTCTTGCTACTGAATATAATTTAAGGAACATTAGATGCCAATCTGTCCCAGGTATCAACAGCAGAGGAAACAAAGTCTTTAGATTCTTCTTTACACCTAGTTTATTCCTAAAGTGTAAAATCACCACCATAGCACATATCTAAATTAATCTATACTCTTTCTCTCAGGATTTCTCCCCCCAAATCCCTATCTACTAATTGGGAGAGAGGGGCAATTTAGAACAATGTCTTCAGTGGTTTAGACTCACAAAGTGAGGTCAGGCAGGAAAAAACGTCTCTTTCATCATGTGTTCAACCTTTTGTCCCTATTCATGAAGTTTCAGAAAAGCTCCGGGTTTGTTATCTCATCATATAGGGCCTTTAATTCTGATGTCTCCCCAAAAGTCTTCATTCATTTCTATGCAGCTGTACCTCAGAATTTATTAGCAATGTGCACATATGAAGCAGTCTATATGTGAGCATCTCTGGAATGATTTACAGTCATTAAAATGAAATAAAGATATGAACAGACAACCATAAAAAGCAGCATGTGAATTAGTGAATCAACGTGATGATACTTAGGCTTAATTCTCTGGGACTAAGGAAGTTATGCCTTCTATCAATTTGTTTCAATAATGACTTTTTCCATTAGCAAGATCAACAATGAAATGAGAAACATTCATTTTTACCATACCTCATTATGTACACCATTAAAACAAACCATAATACAGACTCAAGCACATATCCCTAACATGCTACACTTTAAAAGAAAGTGAACTGCTCAATCAGCCAGAAGCAGCACTGATTAGAGAAGTTTCTACTACAAAATGAAAGCAAGAATTGAGGCTGAACCTGATGAAACTAATTATGGTAGTTTTAATCTTCCTGGTACATTTATAACAGAAGCCATACAGTGCAATAGAAGGGATCTACTCTTACCCTCCATTTATGGAAGCATATGCTTCTACAATTGATGGTATTTTGGGAAGAGTGGCACCTTCCTTGTTTTGTCTCCAAGGCTTAGGGCAGATCGTGGCTGCCCCCTTAGCAGTCTGTTTTGTGTGTGTTAAAGGGAGAAAAGAAGGTTTTACTGAAATGTGAAGATCTGGGAGAATTTGCATAATAGCCTCTGCCCTGGAGAAGCTGGGCTCTATGCCAACTGTTCTCTTCTTCTCTACTACAAAAGAATTCTAGCTCAAGCAGCTTCCAAAGCAAACAATCAGTATGAAGGTAAGACAACAGAATTCCAGTGGGATAATGCGGACTTGTATTCTGGACCTTTTCATAAGTTGGTATAAGAAAGACTACACTCATAGATGGCACTCAGCTCAAAAGTTACAGGTAAGAAGAATGTGACCATCTTCTGTTTAGCAAGTCTCAAATTCACTGATAAGAGCTAAGGAGCCTAAACACAAAGAAAACTGGTTGAAAAAAAAAAAAAGGCACTGGGTAAACATAAACCAGATAGCAGTAAGAATAAAACAGTTTCATGTGGGCTCATCTGGAGACAAAGTTTCCCTAAAACCAAGTTCATACTGAGTTTATGACTAATCTCTCTATCCAAAACTTTATTCCCTTTCTTGTCTCGTCCCTGTTGCCCTCAGGACTGAGAAGTACCAAAGAAAAGGGGGGTACTGAAACCAAGCAGGACCCTGTGGAGCCTTCCTGGATACAAAAGCACCTCCGTGTCCCTGTTTCTTGTTTGTAGGAAAGAAAAAGTCTCCTAGGCTTCCAGGAGTTCCAAAGAGTAGGCTCAAGCAGTTAACGATTAGGGCAATAGGGTCACAGGATTCCTAGTTCCTCCTGAAGGGACACAGATAACAATCTGATGTATATCTTTGAGTTGTTCTTTAGAAACTAAGACGCCCCACCCAGGTGGAAGATGGTGACTACATGCTGACCACATGCATACAGACCCCAGACTGGTTGGAAAAAGAAGGTTGGGATTCCCAGACATCACCCTGTTACCTTATCACCAACCAATCAGAAGAAAGTCGGTGAGCTGCTCATTCTCCTTGCTTGGGGCCCTGCAAATAAACCCTTACTTTGCTGCAAACACCCGCTGTCAGAGTTTGGCTTTCTGCGTGGGCGCAAGAGCCCTTGCTTGGTAACAATCTGGTATCACTTTTAAGTGGATGAGTCACTAAGATGTGCTAAATGCATTCAAAAGGTATTTGACTACTAAAAATGTTTTCTTAAACTAAGAGCCTAATGTGGGGTTGTTTTTAAATGAAGATAACATAGACAACTTAGTTCACCACTCTGTGTTGTGACAAAATACTTAAAGGAAAGTTTTTGTTCGACCTATTATAAGGGTAGTAACCAAAGTTGTGCCTTACCAGGAAATTCATGAAACAGCCACAAGTCATTGCATTACTACCAATAATACTTACTTCTTAAAATTAACTATAGGTTGTTTTGAAAGACCTAAAAGTTTTAACATACACTTTCAATAAATGAAAGAAGAGAAAATATTTATGAGTAGTTCAGTTACGAAAGTTATGTGTACAAGCACCATCTTAGGACTAGGCAAACAAATTCTCTTATCGCCAAGCTATATTTTAAGGGCAGTATTTTTGATGGTGGTGGTAGTATTTGTTTTATGCTTACAGACATAAACCCACAGTCCATAATCTTGCTGAACTTTTTTTTTTTTTTTTTGGCCGCGTTGGGTCTTCGTTGGCACGCGGACTTTCTCTAGTTGCAGCAAGTGGGGGCTACTCTTCGTTGTGGTGCGCAGGCTTCTCATTGCGGTGGCTTCTCTTGTTGCAGAGCACGGGCTCTAGGCGTGCAGGCTTTAGTAGCTGCAGCACGTGGGCTCAGCAGTTGCGGCACGTGGGCCCTAGAGCGCACAGGCTCAGTAGTTGTGGTGCATGGGCTTAGTAGCTTTGCGGCATGTGGGATCTTCCCGGACCAGGGCTCGAACCCATGTCCCCTCCATTGGCAGGCAGATTCTTAACCACTGCCCCACCAGGGAAGTCCCTTATTGAACCCTTTTTTTAAAGCATGTTCCGTGTTGATCATGAAATGCAAAAACTAAAAAGGTCACCTTGACACTTAAGGAACATTCACTAGTCAAAGAGAGACAAATTAATAATTACAATATGTGATATGTGTTCAAAACAGAGAAATATATGCAATGGAAGCACAGAGGTTAGAGTAACTAACTCTGCCTGCGAGGATTCAGGAAACATTTCAAAGAATTGGGTGACATCTGAGCTAACTCTTTCCACTCCCTCATCCTACTTCCTCTCTCTACTGTATACTGAAACTTCTTTCTTTTTGCTTGTTATTTAGGAACTTAGTAACCTTAAATTTATTCTTCTAATTTCTCATCTTTATCTTCGAAGCTGAAACAGAAGAAAAAAATGTCACCAAGTATGCCTAGGAAAATTTCCACTTGTTTGAGAATTCCTAACGGTCATAATTACCAAACAAGAGAAGTTACCAAGCTCCCCTGCCTTTGGCTTGTAATTTCCAGTATCTACCTGTGATTTCTTCAGCAGTCTTCTGTAGCTTCCTACCCATGCAATCAAGGGCTAGACAAGGAACTACAAGATAATCACACTCAGCAATTTTGCCAAAAAATGAAAAGGTGGGGTTCAGAAGCAGGTTCCATCTTGTTTCACTGTTTTTACTGTGAAAGTTACTACTGAATCCTGCAGTTATTAGGATCGTCCTTTTGCCTTTACATATATACTCAGATGTTAGTAATTCTATGTAGCTTGGTTAAAAACAGCTAAAATATTCTAGTATATATATTTACCATCTGTGAATTTTTGTCAAAATGCTTTTGTGCACCTCCTAAACTCTGACTTCCTAATATAGTAGCAGAACTTTATCGCAAGCGTGTATACTTGACTTTGAAATGTTTTCCAAAAATGAAGGTAAAATATACATAGCAGATCAGGACTTGGCTGTTAAAAAATAAAGAATAGAAAAAGACCAAATTTAACAGTTCAAAACCTGTTTTGTTTAAAGAGTGAGTTCTCATCACTATTTCACATTAACAGTACTTTATTTCTGACATCTTTGAGACATTACCTTCTTCTACTGATCTGTATTCCCTCAATTTAGCTAACAGATTTTGGAGAAACCAAAGCCTTTAGGAACACCATAAATCCAGCTTGGAGAAAGACTCATATTTATATTAAGGGGTTCCAAGAAAGCCACAGTTAATATGCAAACTATTGCCCCTTTCCCTGGTAGGTCTTTACCCAATCATATATACCTCTCTTAACATCTAACATTAGGCACTTGCTGGTGCAAAGTGATATTTATTTATAATGAAGAAGCAAAGGCTATATTAAATAGATCTTGTATGACACCTTCATATTTTTCCAGCTTTTAGCTGGGGGAGGGAAGAAGGAGTTATCAGGCATACAACAAAGGTTTCCCTTTCTTCTTGGAAGAGAATTCTTAATTGCTAGATTTTGAAATAGTTGGTTTCAAAAAAAAAAAAACACACATATACCTTTAAACAGACCAACAACACCCAAGGGTCATTCTGAGATTTGCCAGCTGTACCCTGAATCCTCAATGCACCTCACTTCCCTTCCCCCCTTAACAGTTAAATCCTTGCAACTCATCCTTAAACCTGATCTCTAATGCCATCTGCTGTTGCAGTTCTGTGTCCTCAAGAAGCTCTACCAATCTGGTCCAATATTATTCCTGCTTGACTTTCACTACTGTATGAAGACCAAGGTAGTTCACTATTAACAGATTTATAAAATAAAATTCAGGTACTGTAACTTTGGTAATATTTAACATTACAGTTATAAATGATAGGGTTCCTACTTACTACAAGTAATCCTAAATTTCTCAAACAGAAAAACTTTCCCAAAGATCAATTTTAACTTTAAAATATTTCCTCTTTCTAAGAGGAATACTAATATAAAACAGGATCACAAATTTAAAAACAAAGAAAAAATCCCACGAACAAATCGGTAAGGTCATGCAATTTCTGCTTTAAAATCTTATAGCATTGAGCTTCCCTGGGCGCAGTGGTTAAGAATCCACCTGCCAATGCAAGGGACACAGGTTCGAGCCCCGGTCCAGGAAGATCCCACATGCCGCAGAGCAACTAAGCCTGTGCGCTACACCTACTGAGCCTGCGCTCTAGAGCCCGTGAGCCACAACTGCCGGAGCCCGCACGCCTACAGCCCGTGCTCCGCAACAAGAGAAGCCACCGCAATGAGAAGCCCGTGCACCGCAAGGAAGAGTAGCCCCCACTCGCCGCAACTAGAGAAAGCCCGTGCCCAGCAACAAAGACCCAACTCCACCATAAATAAATAAATAAATAGATAAATAAAATCTTACAGCATTAAAAGCAACACTTTATGATTTTAAGATTAAAACTTACTTTGCAAGTCAGATCAGAGAAAAAAACTTCAACCAAAGATCTGATACAAAGAAAAAGTAGACAAAAAGTGAAGTGGAGGTTCCCTAAATTTTTGAGTGCAATATGAAGAGGTGATAAGTTCCCCACCTGTCTTCCATTCTTTATTATTTTCTTAGTACTCAACTACACTAAAGGGCTGTCAAATTCTTGTTTTACAGCACAACTGACAAACATCTAGGAGACATGCTAAAACCGCCTTTGCCCTTTACTATTTACTTTGCCCCCAGAGTCCTTCTCTTTCTAGCAATTTCTAACAAAGATGTCAACATCTAATTTTAATTATGAGTTCCTCTGTAAAGCTTTCCATGCATATTCTCCTGCTCATCACCTTCTCCTAACAATTCTGATTCCATAAACACTCCATATGTATTTCTATTATGGAAGTTATCATATTACATCATAATTACTCATTTACTGCACATAACAGGCACTCAAATATTTTATGGAGGAATAAATAAATAAAAGAATGTTATGAGTCTAGACAAGAGATTATGTTCAAAATTAAGTGATACAAAATTTGACCCTCCTTTGTGAAAACTACAAAGTAAAATATTAGTCCTATGATTAGTTTTCTAAAGTGTAATAGACAAAATAAAAATACATATTTAAGGTAAAGAAAATGTTCTGAAATTAGACAGTGGTGATCGCTGCACACCTCTGTATGTAGCTAATATACTGAATATACTAAAAACCTCTCAACTGTACAGTTTAAAAGAGTGAATTTTATGGTATTTGAATTGTATCTCAATTAAAATTATATACATTTTATCTAAAACCAGGCTAATCTAATATAGGGCACAATTTAAAGGAACTACTATATGCAGAAAACCTGACTTAGGCAGACAATTACTGCTGTTTAACAGATATGCCAAGGAAAGAAAAGCCAAAACCTAAGTAATATCAAACCCATTTTTTTCCTCAACATTTCATTTCAAAACAATTGGAATTTGTGTGAAACAAGAAAGACTGCTAGGCAAATTAACCGTACTGAGCAAGAACAGAGATAACTGTTATTATCTGTATATTTTCTTACTAAAGAACCTACATTAATCTATCAGTTATATAATTTACTAAAATCTTAGGCCAACAGACCTTAATTAGAATACTTGGATTCACTGAGGGTTTTAATAATTCTCCATAAAAATCACTTCACTGAAACTCAAAATTACATCTCCAAAGGACTGTTTCTTAAATAATCTAACACTCATTTCTTTTCTAAACAGAAAACTACCTTTTGGCAGGGAAATTATAATTACAGCTGTAAATTTTAACACTCCCTCTTCTCCTTTTAAGTTGGTGTGTGATAAATACAAGTAAATATAATGACTTCCACCCCTACTTTCGCTTCCTAAAATACCGCAATAGAAGAATGACTATACCATTCTGACAACTTATGAAATGACACAGACACAACATGAAGTTGCAAGACAGCCAAACCCAAATTTTTACAGGAAATTTAAAAGAAAATATGCCTTTCTACCATAGACAAAAATGAGACAGGAAAATCTATTTTAAAATTAATAACGAATGTATTTCTTATAAAACAATCAGTTGATTTCTACTCTAGCCATAAGACAGGATAAATAGCATAAAGGTCCGTCTACTACAATAAAATAACTCAATCCAGCATAAGATGCCAAGTTTGTTGCACTGTGGCCTCATAGGAAGTAAGAAAAATCTCCAAGGGTACCAAAAGAAAAGAAAAGAAAAAAGAAGGGTGATCTAAGTAGGCATAGTTGCCCAGAGGGTAAACGTACCAATCCATGGCCTAGGGGTAAAATGGGGCTCTCCCCCAGGAAAGGTGTTACTAACACACCCTAATTCCCAGCAAAGCAAATTCAGAGCTTCTGAAGGAGAACCAATTAGGTTCCAAGTTCAACCACAGATAAAGATGAACAAAATATGAACTTTATAATCAACTGGACAAGTTCTAGAAAAAAATTCTATTTTTATTAAAAATCACATAAAGCTTATAAACTAATAGGCAATAATGCAAGGAACACTCTTAAATATAAGTAATAAGGAAGGATTAACCCTACCAGATATAAAACATAATAATTAAAACTATCATGCTGGCAAATAAATAGAGACCAATGACACAAAGTGGGAAATCAGACCAGACTCAAGTACACATGGAAATTCAGTGTATGGTAAAGGTAGTGTCTCAAATCTGAGGACTAAAAAAAACTTCTTAATAAAAGGGTTGAGACAACTTGCAGCTATTTGGAAAAAGATAAACTTGGATCCACAACTCATATTACACATCATGATAAACTCCAAATGGATCAAATATTTATATATTTAAAATGAAACATTAGGGAATTCCCTAGCAGTCCAGTGGTTACAACCTGAGCTTTCACTGCTGTGGACCTGGGTTCAATCCCTGGCTGCGGAACTAAGATCCGTGGCCAAAAATAATAATAATAAAAAAATGAAACATTAAAAAACTCCTATTAAAAAATATAAGGAGATCTTTTATAAACTTAGAGTGAAGGCCCTTCTAGTTATATGTCAAATTCTAGAAGCCATAAAAGGAAAGACTTATTAATTAAATTCAGTAAAAAACTAAAGACTTCCGCATGGCAAAATAAAAAATAAGCAAGGTCTAAAAACAAATGAAAAACTGGAAAAAAAAATATTCGTCACCCATATTTCAAAGGGCTAAAGAAGCTCTCTTAGTTTCGTACAGGAAAATCCTCCACGATACGCTAACACACTATTTAAGTGGAAAAAACAATGACACAAAACAGTGTGTACAGTATAGTACCATTTATATTTTTAAACTGGGGGGGAGGGATTACTTGCATTTGCTTGTATATATATATATATATAATATATTTCTGGGAGATATCAAAGGCACTGATGTTGCAGTTATGTTCCTGGAAGCTTCTTTGCACCAATTTTGGTTCCAAACAACTTGTTCTTATTTATTTTCCAAGTAAGACAATTTCAATACACAGAACAGTTTTTCTTCATTTTGGTTGAGAAATGGTTGTTCTGCTTAGCTAGTTATCATAGTTAGCATGGGGTTGTCACATGATTGCCTAAAAGGAGACTCCAAAATGGATTTGAGGAGAGAGAAGGGTAATGATGGTAACAATGTTTCATTGTTTCCTTTTTTATCTTTTAAATTCTGAATCATAGGAGTGTATTACCTAATCAAAATAATAGTTGCTAGTCCAATATCCATACTCTTATACATTAAATTTTTTATATAACAGTTTCCCATGTCCAAAGTATCTCTTGCTATCTTCATCAGTTTCTGAATTCAGAGAGCAAGTTCAGGGTGAGAGGGATACCTGAAAATCTCTCAAAGACCTAAACGTTAAGAGCCAGGACTGTAAAACCCTTAGAAGACAACATAGGGGAAAATCTTCATGATGTTAGATTTGGCAGTGATATCTTGGCTATGACACCAAAGCACTGGCAATAGAAGAAAAAACAGACAAATTGGAGTTCATCAAAACTTAAAACGTCTATGCATCAGGACACTATCGAGAGAGGAAAAAGACAACCCACAGAACAGGAAAAAAATATTAGCAACTCATATATCTAGACTATATCTCGAACCCTGAAAACTCAGCAACAACAACAACAACAAATCCACAATTCAAAAGCAGTCAAAAGATTTAAACAGACATTTCTCCAAGGAAGATATACAAATAGTCAATAAGCTCAAGAAAAGATGCTCAACACCATTAGTCATCAAGGAAATGCAAAGCAAAACCACAGTGAGATACAACTTCATACCCTTTAGGATGGCTATTATTTAAAATACACATACATACACATATACACACACACACAGAAAGTAAAAAGCAGTGATGAGGATTTGGAGTAACTGAAACCCCCATGCATTGCTGGTGGGAATATGAAATGGTATAGCTGCTATGGAAAACAGTTTGGCAGTTCCTCAAAAAGATATAGACTTATCATAGGATCCAGCAAATCCAGCAATACTACTCCTAAGTATATTACCCAAAGGAATAGAATGCAGGAATCAAACAGATGTCTGTACACCAATGTTCACTGCAGCGTATTTTCCAATAGCCAAAATGTGGAAGCAATCCAAGTGCCCACAGATGATGAATGGATAAACACAAAGTGGTATAAACATATAATGGAAAATTATTCAGCCATAAAAAAGGAAGTAGTTCTGGTACATGCTACAACATGGATGAACTTGAAGACATTATGCTAAGTGAAATAAGCCAGACACAAAAGGACAAATATTGTATGATTCCACTTATATGAGGTACCTAGAATAGACAATTTCAGAGAGACAGAAAGTAGATTATAGGTTACCAGAGGCTTAGTGGAGGGGCAATACAGAGTTATTGTTTAATGGTTACAGAATTTCTGTTTCGGGTGATGAGAAGGTTTTGAAAACAGATAGTGGGGATGGTTGCACAACACTGTGAATGGAATTAGTGACACTGAATTTACACTTAAAAATGACCAAAATGGCAAATTCTATATTAATATATTTTACAATTTTTAAAAAATTAATAATGTAATATATCAAAACCCACTGAATTGTACAGTTTAAATGGGTGGATGGTATGATATGTGAGTTATATCTCAATAAAGATATTTTAAAAAACACCCAGACATACCGAGTCAAAACCAATAAGAAGGTATCAGGAATCTATACTTCTAATAAATATCTTACACATATATCTTGGTATATACTTGCAAGTATTCTATAAGATAGTTTCTTAGAAGTGACACTGAGGAATCAAGGAATTGTCCATTTTTAATTATGACAGATACAAGCAAACTACTCTCAAAAAGTACGGCATCTGGGACTTCCCTGGTGGCGCAGTGGTTAAGAATCCACCTGCCAATGCAGGGGACATGGGTTCGAGCCCTGATCCGGGAAGATCCCACATGCCACGGAGCAACTAAGCCCGTGTGCCACAACTACTGAGCCTGCGCTCTAGAGCATGCGAGCCACAACTACTGAGCCCACGTGCCACAACTACTGGAGCCCACGCGCCTAGAGCCCGTGCTCCACAACAAAGAGAAGCCACCACAATGAGAAGCCCACACACTGCAACAAAGAGTAGCCCCTGCTCACTGCAACTAGAGAAAGCCCGTACGCGGCAATGAAGACCCAACACAGCCAAAAATAAAAAAATTTAAAAATAAAAAATAAAAATAGTATGGTATCAGGACTTCCCTGGTGGTCCAATGGGTAAGACACCATGCTCCCAATGCAGGGGGCCCGGGTTCGATCCCTGGTCAGGGAACTAGATCCCACATGCATGGCACAACTAAGAAGTCCGCATGCCGAACTAAAAAAGACCCAACGTGCTGCAACTAAGACCAGGTGTGGAATGAATGAATGAATGAATGAATTTTTTTTTTTTAAAGTACAGTATCAATATACTCTCCAGCAACAGTGCATGAGAGTGGTTGTTTCCCCTATATTCTTGCCAACGCTGAATGTTATGAAATTTTTTAGTTTTGCCAAAATGTAATACAAAAAGATAAATCTCAAAAGTAATTAAAAATAAACCAAATACATCTTAAACAGTGCTGTATGTCAATTATATCGCAATAAAACTAGGAGAAAATACATTTAAAAAAACAAAAATCGGACCCTTAAAATCTGTAACTTATATGACATGAAGAGCATCTAATACTTCTCCAAAGAATAAACTAAACTTTAAACTTTAGTTATTAACATGCCAGTTACTAAAACTGTGGATTGAAATTTTTAAAAAATAAATGACATATTTGAATCACTCTAAATAATAGAATCCGTAAGTAAACTACTATAAATTTAACAATATGTCACATAATTCAAGAAACGGAAAATTTCACTTTTGAAACTGAACTTGACTTTTGCCATTAAAAATTACATCAACAGTTAACAGTGAGTTAGTACTAACCAGAATAGCAAATTATTTTTTCAGAGGGTCTTGTTTTTGCCCTCTGAACATTGTTGAAAGAAAAGTTCAATTAAGAAATAAAATATATGATCTATATTTCTATGTTTTTACTAGAAATTTAAGGCTTAATATTTGTTTTAAAAGCAGCACTGATGGACTTCCTTGGTGGTGCAGTGGTTAAGAATCCGCCTGCCAATGCAGGGGACATGGGTTCAAGCCCTGGTCTGGGAAGATCCCACATGTCGTGGAGCAACTAAGCCCGCGAGCCACAACTACTGAAGCCCGCGTGCCTAGAGCCTGTGCTCCACAACAAGAGAAGCCACCGCAGTGAGAAGCCCACGCACCACAAGAAGAGTAGCCCCTGCTCACCACAACTAGAGAAAGCCAGCGCACAGCAACGAAGACCCAACACAGCCATAAATGAATGAATGAATGAATGGACAAAAACCCAACTACTTTTGAAGAACTGGGGGGAAATGTTTTGGTTGCTTTAAAATAAATAAAACTCCCAAGATTTCTTAGACTACCAACATGCCTCATAACAGTGTATCTTTCTCTCCTTAGCCACTGACGCTTAATCTTTTTGGAGTCATGAACCCTTTAGAGAAGCTGGTAAGAACTATGTAAAAACTCATCCAAACAAACACAAAATTCTTCACAGACCATCATATGCTGAGAGCAAGCACAGATAACCAAACTCTTCCAGAGATCCCTTGTAAAGCAATACCTTAGGCTGTAAAAAGAACATTCACAAGAATCTACCACATGCTAAATACTATATATAAATTTAATTCTTTTTTTTTTTAATTCTTTTTTTAAATTGAAGTACAGTTGACTTACAATATTGTGTTCATTTCAAGTATACAGCAAACTGATTCAGTTTTTTTTTCATATTATATTCCATTATAGATTATTACAAGATACTGAATATAATTCCCTGCTCTATATAGTAAATCCTTATTGCTTATCTATTTCATGTATAGTAGTTTGTATATGTTAATCCCATACTCCTAATTTGTCCCTCTGTCCCTCTCTCTCCCTTTGGTAACCATAAATTTGTTTTCTATGTCTATGAGTCTGTTTCTGTTTTATATAAATATTCATTTATATTATTTTTAGATTCCACATATAAGTCATACCAAATAATATTTGCCTTTCTCTGACTTACTTCACTAAGTATAACATTCTCTAGGTCTATCTATGTTGCTGCAAATGGCAATATTTATTTCTTTTTTACGGCTGAGTAATATTCCCCTGTGTGTGTGTGTGTGTATATATATATATATATATATATATATGCATATATGTATATATGCATATATATATATACACACACATCTATATACATACATTCGTACACACCACATCTTCTTAAGCCAATCGTCTGTTGATTGGTACTTGGGTTGTATGTTTTGGCTACTGAAACTTAATTCTTTATTTACCCATTTAATACAGGCATTAATAGTCCCATGTTATAAATGAGGAAACCACAGCTCAGTTAAGATAAACCAAATTGACTGTGTACAGTTATTAAGCCAGGATTTGAATTTGGTTCTGACTCTGTAATTCATGCTCTTTACATCATTTATGAAGAACTAATTTAGAGGGCAGTAATATAGTCAACATCCTATGCTAAAGTAACTGTTGGAAAAATAAACACCTAACCCATTACCAACAGTGTTGTAAGTATACAGATAGCTTTCCTCAGGAACCACAAACTATATTCTGCTACAAATAAAATAAATGGGATATAAACTACTTATATATTAAGAATAAGTATGTATTGTAGGTGAAATCCTTTCAGTACAAAACCTCATTATTAGCACTATTAAAAAAATACTATAGAAAGATTACTAAAGACAATCATCTCAAAGCCCTTTAAAAATTAGCTGTGCAAGACAAGCTCTAACATTGTCTCAAGTAAAAAGGTCTAGATAAAAATTTTTTAATCCACCTTTCAAAAATTCTTGAGGTCAGCAGGAATAGCACCATCCTGAAAGGTAGGTGGTTTTGTAATCATTTAACATCCTTAAGCCTCAGTTTCTTCTCTATTAATGTCTGTAGTCACACTATTAGTAAACAGGAGGGCAAGATTCAACTCTAGGTTTCCTAACTAAAAATCCAATCAATATTCTTTCCACTAGGCCATGTAGGAGCAGCAACCTGGATATACCCCATTTAAAATATTTGCCGTAATTTTACAAGTACATACATGGTTATACCATCACTCACATCTCTGACAAGCCTCAAAGCCTGTTTTGCCTCACAAAACAGACTTTGGAAATAACATAAAAAGATTAAAATCAAAATTCCTAAAATATGTACGTAGGTTCGATAAAAATTAATAGTGAAATCCAAATATTGTTAATGATCACATATTGTTGGGAATTCTACTTACCCGCTTTGAAGGACAGTGCTCATTCTTTTCATCTGTCATCTTCCCACTTTTAAGTGCTTTCCTTGGGTGCTTGATAGTTGTTTTTATGGCAGGTCGACATACATAGTTCTCCAAGTTCTTTGGAGGTTTTTTAGTTCTCTTAGCCTGAAGGCCGATTTTCAATTTTAAATTTCCCTCTGAAAAGTTTGTCTCTTTCACTGAAAACTGTTGCTGTGCATCAGTCAAACCATCATCTTTCCCTGCTTCGATGGCTCTTTCCCGATTCCACTTGCGAAGGTCCTCTTCCTCCTTTGTGTTGTTCTCTAGCTCTACTTCTCTCTGGCTGACCAGTGTACCAGTATTGATGGCAGAGGGACTCTTTCTTGAAAATCCTTCGGAATCAGAACCCAATCCTAACATAGCAGTATTTCTAGGGTCCATCACAAGTGTATGTTATTGCCAAGGAATCTTACGAAAATTTTACAGAACTGTGTTCCATAAAAAACAGGGATCTCCAAAACTGGCAACCAGCATCTCTTTCTCTGCAGGATAGACCATAACAAAAAATTTATCAGAACAGAGGCAATTATTAACATGAGAAATGGGTATGGGGGGGGGAGAACAAGAAGATCAGGAAGAACCGAAAATCAGTTAAAATGGATCAAAATGCAGTTCAAAATGGATTTAAATTCATTTAGTTATAAATAAATTTAAATTTCAGAATAAGTTTATTATTCTCCAGATATCATAAATAAGCTGTAGTGGTATGGTGAAAATCAATGTTTAAGATCCACTGTTCTAACTCAAGCAACAAGCTTCTGCAACTGACAGTAAAGCAAACACAGTCTAAGATAAAAATAATATCATATATTTTAACACTCCTCAGTTTCAAAGGAATATATTTCTTACATTTTAGTTAAATAAAATCAATTTCATTGAAGGTAAAGAACCATGTTTTGGGCTGGTTTCAGCACTCCAATATTATTTATAGGAGGTGGTAGACTTTTTAGGTTAGGACTCTTAGGCTGGAATTATCTCTAATGCTGGTTTACAGTTCAACTCTGAATTCATTTACTCATTCATTCATTAAAAAATATTTCTAAACACCTATCATGTGCCAGGCATTGTGTAACACCCTGGAAATACAGTATTCAACAAAACAGATCCAGTTCCTAAACTTACAAGCCTTATACTCTAGTGAGAAAGACAAACATTAAATAATTATATACATGATTTAGAACAGTTGTTAAAAAAACCCTAAAAACCAGAAATATATTTTCACAAGTTTTCCCAGTAGCAAATAGTCAGCCGTCATGCTTCAATCTCCCAAATCTATAAATTATTTTAAAACCAGAACGTAGATTTATTATTTTACAATAGTTGGTACACCTTAACAGAGAATCTGAATAATCCACACAGGGCAACCCCCTTCTCATAAATAAAGATCCTCAGGAAACCATATACGATTGGCATATAATCTAGTGACTAGAGAATATAAAACCAAAACAAAATAATTCACTATTCTTGAGGACTGACAGACTAGCCTTTATTTCAAGCATATATCCGGATCAAGATCCAGGACCAGTATCTGGAAAAAAAAGAACATCCTATCCCTTAGAAAGTTCCATTTATGAAGTAGAATATTTTATAGTTTAAACTATGTGCCTTAAGACTTTTCTTTCCAACAAGATTATAAGAGTTTCAAAGGCAAAGATCATATGATACAACTTTTACAACTCCTACAAGAAATGTAAGTAGAATGCATAGCCCAATGGCTGGCACACAGCAAGGCTCAATAGAAGGTGACGACCATAGCAGCATTTTAAGTAGTTACTCAACAAATACTGGCCAACTGACTAAAGTGTATTCCTATTCTATTCATTCACACAAACAGCTGAAAGAGTAATTTTCAAATCAACTGTATATGACAATTATTCTTGCTGTCTACCACTTCATATATTAACACTTCACAATGGCATTCAAGGCTCTTCATAATCTGGCTCTAACTTCTCAAACTTGTCTTTCCTTATCTCCCAACACACATCCCCTATGATTTAGTCAATTCAGTTTTCTTCAACTTCCCTGGTGCTCCAAGGGCTAAGACTCCAAGCTCCCAATGCAGGGGGCCCAGGTTTGATCCCTGGTCAGGGAACTAGATCCCACATGCTGCAACTAAGAGTTCGCACGCCTCAACAAAGATCCCGCGTGCCGCAACTAAGACCCCACACAGCCAAATAAATAAATATTTTTTTAAAATTCTGTTTTCTTTACTGTCCCTAACAAATCATGTTCATTTCTGCTTCTGTGCCATGTGCTTTCTTTCCTTTAAAAGTACAAAGTCCTATCTTCCCCATGATGTGTTCACATCCTGAAACTCAAAACTCTGAAAATCAAAAGTTTTCTCATAACACCCTAGTGACAAAATGTGACCTGACCTGATCTGGATCCATTTTGGTCTTAATTACCACAATTTCTATGAACAGTCATACACTTCAGTGCAGAAGTACTAAAGTGTTTGATTAAGGAGTCTTCTTTGCCAGCTCTTCTTTTTCTCCCTTAACTCTTAACACTGGAGTGCCCCCAGGGCATGCTCTTTCCTTTTCTATCTACACTAACTTCCTAAATGACCAGATCCAGTCTTTTGAATTTAAATGCCATCTAACACAGATGATTCAAAAATTTCTATCTCCAGACAGAGACCAGCTGAGACCCCCTCCTGGAACTCCAGATTCATATATTTAAATGCCTACTTGACACACTGACTAGATAGTTAATAATTAGGCACTTCAAGCTTAACATGTCCAAAGTCAATTCACCTTCGCCAAGCTCGCCAAATCTGTTCTTTCCACAGGCTTACTCATCTCAATAAATGCAACTCCAACCAGAAATATTTAGACCAAAAATTTTGAATCATCTGTGATTCCTTTCTTTTTCTAATGCCCCATATGTCCACTCGGTAGGAAAAGTCTTCTTTACCTTCAAAATATATGTGGAACCTATTTCTCACTAATTTGACAGCTACCAATCAGATCCAACTGATAATATCTGCCCTGTACTATTTCAATAACCTCCTAACTGGTTCCTTGTTTCCACCTTTGTATCTCTTTATAGTCTTCTCAACTCAACAGCAGGGTAATCCTTTTAAAGCCTGTATCATATCATGTCACTCCTCTGCTCAAAAACCCTTTCAATGGCTTCCCATCTCACTCAAAGTAAAAGCCAAAGTCTTTACAATGGTCTAAATTCCCTACAATCCCCTCTACCTCTCTTCCACCTCCTACCAGTCTCCCCACTTAGTTCCAAGAAGGGGGGGAGGGGCACAGGTATTCTCTTTCCGTTTTTCAAATTCAACAAAAATACTCCTACCTGAGGGCCTTTGCACTTATTATTCTACCTGACTAGAACACCCTTTCCCCAGATCACTGCATGGTTTGCTCTGTCACTTCCATCATGTCTTTGCCTAAATATAACTTATAGAAGAGGCATTCCCTTTACAGAATAGAAAAACACCCATCCCACCTCTTCTCACACTCTATCCTGTTTTATTTCTCCTGTGCTCTTTTCACCATCTGGTGTACAATATATTTATTTATTGTCTACACGCTTCCATTGGAATGTAAAGCCCACATGGAAGTGGATTTTTGTCAGCTTGGTTCAATGCACTATTCCAGCATCAAGAATGGTACCTGGCACATAAGTGGTAGTCAATAAATATTTAAATTAACCCCATGCCTTATGTGGGTTACATGTTATTGGCTTCAATTTGTTCCTTTTCTAGTTTTTTCCCTCCTCTTTCTTTCTTGTTTCTTAAATTCAAATGCCCATCCAGGGTTTCGTGTTACTAATGGTGAACTGATGGACCTGCCAAGTATCTTATTGGTTAGTTATTAAAAGAAATCCTTTTTGGAATAAAAACAAATAATAATTTACACAAAAACTACTACTTTTACATTCACTACTCACAAGTACACACATTTTAAAATTTCCCTATAATTTTTGATTTTCATAATGAAAGAATTACAGAAGTCTTAATGTATATTTATAAATATATAAAGTAGAATTTCCGTATTTCTTTCAAAGAACTCAAAGCATTTTTTACCAGCACTTACTCACTGTCAAAACATTCCAGAGAAGGGTTTGGAGAGCATGATTCTCTTCATTTTAAAAATGGAAAAAACTGAAACCAAGTGACACAGATTATTAAATAATAGCAAAGTATCAATAAACTGAAGAGAAAATTAATTTGAAAATATTGATCACTACCCTAGAAATGTATGTAGGAATAGAGAAATATTACGTTTCCTTAACTTGATCAAGGAGAAAAAAGAATAGTATCCTTAGGGCATATTCTGTGAATCCACTTAGGCAGTAAGACTGGAAAATCATGACTGGCAAACTCCACATACCAAATTTAAGTGTTTCTAGTAAAGATAAATCCAAGTTCTGAAGATACTTCACAACAAAGAATGCTTTTATCTGCTAAATGTAAACTGCCTGAAAAGCAGTCCCTACAGCAGCTGCCAGACGTTGTTTTTGAACTTTCAAAGCAATGTTCTTTGTGAATGATATTATTTCAGCTTTTGGAAAGATGTATCTATACAATCTAGGTTTTCCATCCAGGGGCAAGGATGCTATGTTGTTACACAACTTATTCTGGTTTCTACTATAATACATTCAATTTAAAACACAGTTGCAAGGAGAAACACAGAACTAAGAATGCTAGAATCTCTTCATTCATGCTCAAAGAGGCAAACTCAACATTCATCTCACGTGCAACTCTGGGATTTACATTTTCAAACCACTGAAACAATCCAAAACAGTCTAGCCCAAATTCAAGGGAAACTAACATTAATCTACAGCATGAAGCCCTTTTTCCCAGATGATTTTAGCTATGAACAAACTTTTTAGAAGATTGCTAATTACAGTTGACCCTTGAACAACAAGGGTTTGAACTGCACAGGTCCACTTAAATGAAGATTTCTTCAATAGTAAACTCTACAGTACTACATGATTTGCAGTTGGTTGAATCCACAGATGTGGAGGAACCGCATATACAGAGGGCTGACTATGTGGGTTTTCGACAGCTTGGAGGGTCAGCGCCCCTAACCCCCGTTTTGTTCAAGGGTCAACTGTATATATTTTCTAAGTACTACAAATATTGAGTCCTTACAGTGGGTTTAGCATTAGCAATTTAAAAATAATAAAAATACCAAAGTTTTACTGAGCTCTTAATATGTGCAAAGCTCTATGCTAAAAGTTTTATACAGATTATCTCATTTTAAGCCTCACTATCACCATGAGGTAGTTCCTATTATTCTTCTCTTTTTAGAGATGAAAAGACAAGTTAACAGCCAATAAAAGGTAGAGTCTAGATCTGTCTGGCTCCTCTTAAACACTATGTTATTCTGCCTCCCAAAGATCATTTTTAGTCCTGATCTTATTACTCCTCTCTGCTACATTTGGCATATTTGATATTTGAAACTCTCACCTGGCTACTATGATCACACATTCTACTGGCTCTCCAACTACCTCTCTAACCAGTCCACCATTTCCTTTATGGATTCATCATTCTTAAACTATCCCTTCATCCATTCAATAAATATTTTCACAGTCTCTAAATATGTTTTGAGAATTGTGATACCCACTGTAGATATAGTCATAAGTAATACAAATATAGTCCTTGGCGTCATGAACTTTAAATTTAGCGGGGGAGACGGATGAATGACTTATCATACAAATATATATAACTTCTAATAAATGTGAAGGTACTACTATGTGAGGTAGTATATCAAGGAAACTTGGAGGTATGGGGAACATATCTTAGAAAAACATGTAACTATAAGCTGAGACCCAGTACGAGCAGGGAATAGCCAGGCAAAAGGTGGAGGTGAAAATGATCCAAAAATAGGGAACAGTGGGTGTAAAAACTCCGAGACTGTAAAGGTTAACAGTAGGTAAACCAAATGGAGAACAGCACAATACGAAAATGGAATGTTAAACGAAAATAGCTTGCAGAAGGCCTTGTTGGCCTACATGAAAGATATGGAATTCAAAAAAAAGCTCTGAAAAGCAGAGTAATGATACAATTTACATTTTAAGAAAACTTCTCTGGTTGCTGTGGAAGAATGCTTAGAAAGATAGTAAAAGTTGATTCTGGAATAACAGTCATAAGATTGACAGATTAGGGTAGTAGCTCTGGAAATTTTTTAAGAATGGATGGATTAAGAGATATTTTAGAGGTATAATAGATATGATTTGTCAGTAAGAAGTAGGAGGGGAGGGAAATAAAATATGAAGACTTGAGCAATCATAGAATTGTATGGTGGTACCATTTAGACACTCCTTAAACAAATATTTACTAAGTGCCCATTATGTAACAGAAACTTACATAACACTGCAAAAAAACACAAAAATCCTGCCCTCATGGGGCTAGCATTCTGTAAGTTGTTTGCCAGAATGACACAGAAGGGGAGATCAAGAGTTCAGTAATAAACGTGTTTAATTTTAGATGCCTGTGAAACATTTAAGTAGAAAGGTCAAGTACACAGATGGAAATATAGGCACATGATATATACAGAGGGAGGCAGTATGACAATATATGAACATAAAATAAAAGGAGTTTTATAAGTTTTAGTTTTAACTTGGTAAGAAAGGTAATTTATCTTATTAACTTTCCCTAATACGTAAAAATAACATTTTTTTTTCTTTTTGGATAAGTACATATCTAAAATTACCACAATGCAGACTAAACAATGTTTGCAGATTTTTAGCTTAAAATAAGTAAAATCTAGCTTGACTCATCTATGATAAATTTTCATTTTCCTTTGTGGTCTTTATTAAACATAGTTAGAGACTGTAATCATTGTTGTATTTCTCAACATTCAAAACCAGATATAAATCAACTATATAAAACTTTTAAAAATTCATAGCTCATTATGCATTTTAATTTGTCCTGGGTTTCATGCTCTTTAAAATTCTTATAAATGACCAAAATATTTCTTAGAATATTATTATATTATCTAAGTAATCACAGTACCACCAGTTGATTAAGTCAGAAATGAGGGGATCATCCTTGACTTCTCAACCTAACACCAAAACCTGTGAAAACCACGTAAATAATTTTTGATTACACACAGTTCCAATTCCACTGCCACTGACTTGTCCAAAAAAACAATTCTTACCCAGAATATAGTAGTGGCCTTCCAACTCCTTTGTATATCCACCTTGCTTTCCTCCAGTCCCTTCCTCCAGCCAGAAAGATGATTTTTTAAATAATCTAATTATGTCATTTCTCCGCTTAAAACCTTTGGATGCTTTCATACTGACCTTTGGATATAAAAGTCCCCTATCCTAATCATAATTTATAACTTAAATTTTCAGTATGGTACAGTAGCTAAAGACACAAACTCTGGATCCAGAATGCACAGGCTCAGATCCCAGTTCTGGTATATTAATTTTGGGCAAGGCACTCTATGCCTTGTTCTCTCATCCGTGAATAGAAACTGTTGTTAGGATTCAACGAACTAATACATTAGTACTTACAGAAGTATTTCTCACACACACACACAGACACACACACACACACACCAGTGTTTACATTTACTTTTTTGTTATTATCAGCCCCTACCTAACTCTAGCCACATCATTTCCCACTCTTCTATAAGCACAGCAGGGGCAAATAAAACCCAAAAAAAGCAATAACATATGTGTGACATACAAGTGTTCTAAGTACTTTTCAGCTCCCCAAACGTCTCTGTCTTCCTCCTTCTAGGAGAACATAGTTACTTCTCTCTGCCTAGTACTCTTTTCTACCTGCTTCTTTGATGACTTGACTCATCCTTTCCATCTCAGCTTAAAGGTCACTTTATCAGGGAGACATTTCCTAACCCCCTAGACCAGGGGAGATCTCCCTGCTGGGGGTCATATAGCATACTGTAAGTCCCTTAAAACTTATCATACTAGTAAGCTATATGCTTAATATCCACATTTTACACTAGACCATTTGTTTCATGAGAATAAGAATCCTATCTGCCTTATCACTGCTATATCCTTAGTAAAGTTCCTGGACCATAAAAGGTATTCAAATAAATATCTATTGACTGAATAAGCCAACACGCATATTACTATATTTTTAATCACGCATATAGAGAACAGACAAAACGAAAATTGAAATATTAAAGAACTGATATTTTAATTGTCTTTAAACACTATCTAATCTTATACTGTTTTTACAACTTAAAAAATAAGCTCTATGTATATCACCAGTAAAAGAGTAAGCAGTGTTCTAACTGGTTTAAGATGTTTTACAGGGCTTCCCTGGTGGCGCAGTGGTTGAGAATCTGCCTGCCAATGCAGGGGACACGGGTTCGAGCCCTGGTCTGGGAAGATCCCACATACCGCGAAGCAACTGGGCCTGTGCGCCACAACTACTGAGCCTGCGCGTCTGGAGCCTGTGCTCTGCAACAAGAGAGGCCGCGATAGTGAGAGGCCCGCGTGCCGCGATGAAGAGTGGCCCCCACTTGCCACAACTAGAGAAAGCCCTCGCACAGAAACAAAGACCCAAAACAGCCAAAAATAAAATAACTAAATAAATAAATTTAAAAAAAAAAAAAAAGATGTTTTACATTAAACCACTGAATCACTGATGTCACATAAGTCACTGAAATCACAAAAAGCTAAAATATCTTCATGAAGATACCAAAAAAATTTGAACTATATCTCTAAATGACTTATACAACATAAACTACACTTAAAAAGCTGGACAAATTAAGCTTTTTTACTCAGCTACAGAACAACCCTTCATTTAAAAGATAGGGACAATCACCAACAATTCCTAACTTTCAAAGTACTCATCACCAGTAAATCTAGTTATTTTTATATTTATGAACTGTATATATTTCTTAAATTCCAAGATGCCACTGATTCTAAGAGGCTTCATGAATCAATGACCGCATTTTCAGGGGGAAATTTTTTTATAAACCACTACCACATTAAATGTAATTATCAGTTGTATTATTTCCTAATTTCAGAAACATTAAACTGGGAGGAAAGAATGTGTCTCATGACCAAAGAAATACTGTATTATACCAACAAACTACTTCAGAAACTCAGAACAGGAAAGTGAAATAGCAGACATAAATTATAACTAGGTAAGCCACAAGAGGAAAATATACACAGAAAGAATTCCCAAAGCTAATCCTGAGGAAAAAATTATACTCATCGACTGTCAGACAGATAATCTAATCAAAGCTTACTTAATTCTTCCTGACAAGCAAAGTTAACACAAATTGAATATATATAACTTCAACTGTTTTTTAAAGAAGGAAGGATAGGGACTTCCCTGGTGGTCCAGTGGGTAAGAGTCCTCGCTCCCAATGCAGGGGGGCCAGGTTCAATCCCCAGTCAGGGAACTAGATCCCGCATGCATGCCACAACTAAGACCCGGAGCAGCCAAAATAAATAAACAAAAAAAAAACCAAACAAATATTTTTTTAAAAATAAATAAAATTAAATTAAAAAGGAGGGATGGGTCCATGGGTGCAAGGAATATGTAGGGACATTGAACTCTATCCCTAGGGAATTCTAAAATGGCAACAGGAGGGAGATAGAAGTTAACGTCAGAAAGATTTTCTCATTAGTGAATTATTACACTTTGGCCAGGATTAAGGGCTGTCAACTCAGGGCCAATCCACTTGGTTATACACTAAACAAAAGAATCGTTTCCAAGAGGGTACCATTTACATTGTAAGTACATTACATTTATTTTTCATAAAACTTTTCTGTGGAAAAATTGGAGTCGGAATGTAAAATGGTGCAGTTGCTTTAGAAAACAGTCTGGCAGTTACTCAAAAGGCTAAACAGAGTTACCACATAACCTTGCAATTTCACTCCTAGGCATATACCCAAGAGAAATGAAAACATTTATCTTGGACTTCCCTGGTGGCGCAGTGGTTAAGAATCCGCCTGCCAATGCAGGGGACATGGGTTCAAGCCCTGCTCTGGGAAGATCCCACATGCCGCGGAGCAACTAAGCCCGTGTGCCACAACTACTGAGACCGCGTGCCACAACTACTTAAGTCTGCAGCGCCTAGAGCCTGTGTTCTGCAACAAGAGAAGCCACTGCCATGAGAAGCCCGCACACAGCAAGGAAGCATAGCGCCTGCTCGCCACAACAAGAGAAAGCCTGCACGCAGCAACAAAGACCCAACGCAGCCAAAAATAAATAAATAAATAAATTTATTAAATAAAAAGATTAAAAGAAATTTTATCTACACAAAAACTTGTACACAAATGTTCACAGGAACATTATCCATACAATGAAATGTTATTCATCAATGAAAAAGCATGAAGTAGACTCATCCCTCAGTATCCGCAGAGAATTGGTTCCAGAACCCCTACAAATACCAAAATCCAAAAATACTGAAGCCCCTTATATGAAATGGCATAGTATTTGTGTATAACCTACATGCATTTAAATCATCTCTAGATTGCTTCTACTTCCTAATACAATATAAATGCTACATAAATAGTTGTAAATACAATGTAAATGCTGTATAAATAGTTGCGTGCAGCAAATTCAAGTTTTGTTTCTTGGAACTTTCCAGAATTCTTTCCCCCAAACACTCTATCTATCTATCTATCTATCTATCTATCTATCTATCTATCTATCTATCTATCTATCTATCTATGGCTGTGTCGGGTCTTCATTGCTGCATGCAGGCTTCTTCTAGTTGCGGCGAGTGGGACTACTCTTCTTTGCAGTGCACGGGCTTCTCACTGCAGTGGTTTCCCTTGTTGTGGAGCATGGGCTCTAGGCGCACAGGCGTCAGTAGTTGTGGCACGTGGGCTCAGTGGTTGTGGCTCATGGGCTCTAGAGCGCAGGCTCAGTAGTTGTGGTGCACGGGCTTAGTTGCTCCACGGCATGTGGGATCTTCCCAGGCCAGGGCTCGAACCCGTGTCCCCTGCATTAGCAGGTGGATTCTCAACCACTGTGCCACCTGGGAAGCACCCCCCCACAAACATTTTCAATCCATGGTTAGTTGAATGTGCGGATGTGGAACCCATGGACATGGAGGGCCAGATGTACTGATACATGCTACAACATAGATGAACTTCGAAAACATTATGTTAAATGAAGGAAGCCAGTTCCAACAGACAACACTGTAAGACTCCGTTTGTATGAAATGTCCAAACTCAGCAAACCCATACAGAAAGTAGATTAGTGGTTACCTAGGGCTAGGGTAAAAGGGGAATACCTGGGATGGGGAGTGACTGTGGGTACCAAGATGCAATGTTCTAATATTAGATAGTGGAGATGGTTGCATAACTATATGAATATGTTAAAAACCACTGAATTGTATGCTTCAAATTAGTGAATTGTATAGTACATGAATTATACCTCAATAAAGCTATTTAACATTTTTCTGGCAGATCAAAATAAAGTTTCTTGTGGAAGGGGTTCCCTGCCTACCTTACATAAAAACAGATTATGGACTAGTGGCAGTCCTGAAAAAACCTTTTCCAATTAACAGATTTCAATATGGCAAGAAGCTGATTTATTTGATATGTTTGTTGCATGTTGACCTAACTGGTTATCCATTTGGAGAAAACAAAGTTAGAACCATTCCTCATTAAACACAAGAGTAATTTCCTCATGGACTTCCCTGGTGGCACAGTGGTTAAGAATCCGCCTGCCAGTGCAGGGGACACGGGTTCAAGCCCTGGTCTGGGAAGATCCCACATGCTGCGGAGCAACTAAGCCCATGCGCCACAACTACTGAGCCCGCATGCCACAACTACTGAAGCTGTGCACCTAGAGCCCACGCTCCGCAACAAGAGAAGCCACCACAATGAGAAGCCCGTGCACCGCAGCGAAGAGTAGCCCCCACTCACAACTAGAGAAAGCCCAGGCACAGCAACGAAGACGCAATGCAGCCAAATTAATTAATTAATTAATAAAAAAAGAACAATTTCCTCATGGATTTAAGAACTATATGTACAAATAAAAGCACTTGAAGAGTATTGGTGAATATTTCTATAGCCTATGGTTGAGAAACCTTAAGCAAATCAGGAAACTAGAAACCATAAAAGAAAAAAGTGACCAATTTGATTACATAAAAGCATTATATACCGTAATGTAAGATGTAAACAAAATCAAGGACAAACAATAGACTAGGAGAAAATATAATGAACATGAAAAAGGATTAATATCTCTAACATACAAAGTTATTCTATAAACTAGTATGTAAGAAAAGACATACAGGAGATATGCACAGGCAATTACAGAAGAGATAGAAATAATTAGAAACATAAAAAGATGATCTACCTCACTGGTAGTCAGTGAGGTGTGAATTAAGATATTTTTCACTCATCACTTTGGTTGAAATTTAAGACTGATAACAACTAATACTGGCAAGGTGGAAAGAGGGCCCTAGTGGCCACCATCATTTTGGAAAGTAATCTTTTCTATCATAGAAAAATAAAAGCAGCAATAAAAGAATATTTATTATACCAGTCCTTGATGTGCTACATACACAAAAACAGTTAAATATATATATATACACACACACAAATATACAGCCATGTATGCTATTTTTAAGTAAAAATGCAAGCATGATCTCATATTTGTAAAGAGTAGAAAAAAACATATGTATTTGTATGCACGTAGAAATAAATATGGATGATTATACATCAACTGATAGCACTGGTTACTTCAGGGGAAAAGGTTTGGAAGTAAACGGGAAAAATCTTGTTTATAAATATTTTTTTCCTTGACCTGTTACAGAATTTGTGTAAGTTTTATAATTAAACACAAATCCAATAAAAACATATTTTTAAAAGATTTGAAATATACGTAGGTACCATATGCACACACCTCTCAAGTCTTGCTCATATATACATGAAATTGAGAAAACTAACCCAATAGCTTTTGGATGTACTTTCTAACTCCATTATCTTAATACTGACTAGCTATTTTCTTAATATATTCCTCTCCTTTTTGTTTCCATTCAATAGACTGACACCTACTACACACCTCTTTATCTTTTTATTATTGTATTATTGTGGTAAGAACACAACATGAGATCTACCAAATTTTTAAGTGTACAATACACTATTGTTGACTATACATACAATGCTGTACAATAAATCTCTAGAGCTTATTCATCTTGCTTGACTGAAACTTTATGCCTATTAATAAGTAATTCTCCATTTCCTCCTACCCACAACTACATGCCTCTTCAAACTAGATCAGGAAAACAAAAGACAAATGGGACTTTATGAAAAATGAGAACTTCTGTTCATCAAAAGACACCATCTAGAGAGTGAAAAGGGAAGCCATACATTGGATGACGATATTTGCAAAGCATATATTTGAGAAAGGAATTGCATTCAGAATATATATTAAGAGCAGGTACTTCACAAGAGGATGTCCAAACATCCAACACACACATGAAAAGTTGCTTAAACTCACCAGTCATGAGTGAAATGCAAATCAATACCAATGAAATACTATTACCCACCAAAATGGCTAAAATTAAAAAGAATGGCGACACCAAAAGCTGGGAAAGATGTGGAGCCTGATAAAGTTATAAAGTCATAAAATCAACTTGGAAAACCGTTTGATAGTATTTACTAAAGATAAAAATATGCTTACCCCGTGGCCCAGCAATTCCACTCCTAGGTATATGCCAAAGACAAATGAGTGCATACTGTTCACCAAAAGAGGGGAGGTGGCCAGGTAAGGCTTCACAGCATCAACTTGAACTTTGTCTCAGAAGTTGGGTAGGTGTTCTCTAAGCAGCCAGGCACTGGGAGGAACATGAAAGTCATGGAGATATAAACGAACCGTGTATGGGAATGATGACAGTTCCAAACAGCTGAAGCACAAGGGTAGGAGGCCCAGTGAGACACAAAGCTAAAGAGGTAGGCAGGATCTTGAAGAGTGCTAAAGAGTGTATCCTGCCAAGGCACATGGTCAGGTTTGGATTCAGAAATCGCATGCATTTCAGAGACGTATGTGGGATATAGCTAGGGAGGCTTGGTAACAGTATGCTGGAAGCCAATCAGGGTGGGTCACAGATAGACGATTATCACTTTGTTGCCATTTTACTGATTTTGGAGAATTACTTTTCTTATACCCAGTCTGCCATTCTAACATTGGTATGTTGCTTTAACTAATGATTCTCCAGAAATTATTGCATTATCAAAATGGTGAAGAGAAAAAGAAGGTGGACAGATAACAGACAGTACAGCAAAGATTTACTTAAACCACCATCTAACCGCCACCATCCCATGTGAGTTTATGTCCATTTTTAAATGCAGTCCCTGTTGAAGAACAGGTAAATAATGCAACTGTCATTCCATAACATTCATAATTAAGATGCTTATGAAACAAGAAACTTGGAGGTGGCCATTTTTAATCACCTAGTTCTAAGTCTCAGTAAATAGTTTCCAGATTTGTGTGGAACAGATTCATCTAGAAATATTTTTCGAGGCTTACCTGAATCCCAAATCATACTACTTTCTTAAACATCTCAATTCTACTTAAGAAGATCACCTCTAACTATCTGGAAATTTTTGTTAATGTTTTCTTAAGGACACCATTTACATGGACGAGAACAGGCTCTCTAATACATACGAATGATAATTCTGACTTAGACTTAGGAAAAAGAAATCATACATGATATGGATCCTTAATTCTCTGGTGATTTCTGTAAAACAGCAACAAGAGATCAGAAAAACTCTAGGGAACATGTTGTTACTAGAAAAGTTTCCCCTCAATGTTCTGGAATTAATTCCTTTTCCTGGACTGACAAAGTCCAAAACTACCAGCCTTTTAGGCACAGTGCCAATTCAACAGATGGGCCCTACATTTTCCTAATGGTAGAGGTGGATCGGCAAGTGTGAAGTCATGTGCTCAAGCAAGAGGGTATGTTTCATGCATTAGCTAAGAGGATTCCTGATAGGTTTTTAAATCAACAACAAAAAACCTAGGCACTTCCCTGGTGGCGCAGTGGTTAAGAATCCCCCTGCCAATGCAGGGGACATGGGTTCGAGCCCTGCTCTGGGAAGATCCCACATGCCATGGAGCAGCTAAGACCATGCGCCACAACTACTGAGCCTGAGCTCTAGAGCCCACAAGCCACAACTACTGAGCCTGCTTGCCCAGAGCCCGTGCTCCGCAACGAGAAGCCACAGCAATGAGAAGCCCGCGCACCGCAACGAAGAGTAGCCCCCATTCACTGCAACTAGAGAAAGCTCACACGCAGCAATGAAGACCCAACGCAGCCAAAAAAAAACAAAAAACAAAACACCCTATACACTGTGATTGCTTTTATTGTCTGTTATTACTATTCCTTCCAATTTCTGACACCTCAAATATATTTTAATAGATCCTTACCCACATCCAGAAAAACATGTCCTGCAAAATGCAATAAGTCAATCTAAATGATATTAAGCCCCTAATAGTTACAAGTATTAGTTACATCTTACAAATGTATTCTAGGAGGTTAGATATGTTGACTAATTAAGTCCACAGATGAAAAACCAGCTTAATAAAAGGAAGGTATAACAATGCCCAATGATAGGCTACATAAGAAATTAGGAGACAGCTTGATCTCATTCTTACTCTGTAAATTTTCAAAGCTAGAAATTGTTATCATGTTAATGAGTAAGCAGCTTCATGTCTTTTGACACCTCATTCATGACTTTATAAACTTGTATTTATTTGTTTTACCTTATGTTGCCCGCCACAACGGATATCTAGGAAGCTAATGACCATTCTGGCCATCTTTTCAGAGTAACCAAGTAGAAATAGGCACTCTGGTTCTTAATTTCACATAAAATGAGTGTTCTGAGCTCTGCGACACAAAGAGCTATTTAACAGATAAAAGAATAGCAATTTGTTCCTCAACCATTTTATTTTTGTCTCTCTGTCTTGACTAGTTAGTACTTGCTAGGTTTTCTTAGTCAGCAAAGTATTATCCCTAAAATTATCAAAAGATTCTTTCAAACCTGGCATTTTTAGTAAGTGTCAAGAATACTCCACAACTCAGTCCAAGAACTTCATCTCTTCTCTACATTCACTATCCAGGTAATCCCATGAAGTCCCATGGCTCTAAACAGCATCTCTACACTGACCAACTCCCAAATTTACATTTGCCCCAACCTCGAGACTTACATATCCAACTGCCCTACTCAATATCTCAACCAGAAATATTTAATAGAAAACTTGAAGTCAGTATATCCAAACCAAACTTAATATCTGCATTCCTGCAACCTGCTTCTCCCAGTGTTCGTCATCTCAGTAAATAGTATCCAAATGTTAAGGCCATCACTGGAATCATTCTTGACTTACTCTTTTACTCAGACCACACACCCAATCCAGGTTATCCTCCCTACTACCTTCAAAATATATCCCCAAACCCATCTCCCTGATAACACTTTAGGTTCAACTCATAATCATCTCTTGCCTCAAATATCACAACCTCCTACTAACTGATCACTCTGGTTGCATTACCCTTGCCTTCCAAAGTGTATATATTAGATCAAGTCACTTCCCTGCTCAAAACCTCCCAATAGCTTCCTATCAAGTCCAGAATAAAACCTAGACACTTAGTCAAGTCTTAAAAGTCCCTACATTATCTAGGCCCTGGCTACCTCTTCTCCCTATTTTCTATTATTCTTCCCCACATTGTTTACTCTGTTCCAGCTCTTTCCCATTTCTGAAATACACCAAACACACTACTGCCTCAGCACTTATGCTTATGCCCCAGACAGATTCACGGGGTCCTTCGTATCATTCAGATTTCTGCTCAAATACTACTGCCTCAAAGGACTTCCCTAACTACCTAACATCCCCTTACCTTCCCTTACCTTGTTTACATTTCCTTTACAACACTTATCACTGAAGGACGTCCCTGGTGGTCCAGTGGTTAAGACTCCGTGCTGCCAACGCAGGGGGCCTGGGTTCGATCCCTGGTCAGGGAACTAGATCCCACATGCCACAACTAAAAGCCCACATGCCGCAACTAAAAGATTCTGCATGCCACAACGAAGACCCCGCTTGCTGCAAGTAAGACCCGACACAGCCAAATAAATAGTAAAAAAACAAAACACTTATCACTGGAATGCTATGACATCATATCCATTTATACAATATCTATCTTACCACTCACTAGAAAGTGAGTACCATGATGGCAGTGATTCTTGACTATCATTATTCTCTGCTCTATCCCCCAGGCTTAGCACAGTACTTGGCATAAAGTACAGTTCTCCCTCGGTATCTGCAGGTGGTTGGTTCCAAGACCCCTCACAGATACCAAAACCCAAGGGATGCTCAAGTCCCTTATACAAAATGGCATAGTATTTCCATATAACCTAAGCACATCCTCCTCTATACTTTAAACCGAGGGTCCTCAACCCCCAGGCTACAGACCCGTAGTGGTCTGCAGCCTGTTAGGAACCAGGCCACACAGCAGGAGGTGAGCAGCGGGTGAGTGAGCAAAGCTTAATCTGCCACTCCCCATCGCTCACATTACCACCTGAACCATCCCCAGCCCATCCATGGAAAAATCGTCTTCCACGAAACCAGTCCCTGGTGCCAAAAAGGTGGGGGACTGCTGCTTTAAACCATCTCTAGACTACTTATAATATCTAATGCAATGTGTATGCTACATAAATAGTTGTAAATACTACAATGTAAATGCTATATAAATAGTTGACAGCATGAGGCAAATTCATGTTTGCTTTTTGGAACTTTCTGGAATTTCTTTTCCCCCAAGTATTTTTGATCTGTGGTCGGTTGAATCCGCAGATGCAGAACCCATGGATATGGAGGGCCAACTGTATACAATCAATACTTGTTGAATGCCTTCTGTTGGAAGGCACAGGAGGCAGAATGCTGGTTTTTATCTGACTCTGAACAAAGGACTTAACCCACTGATACCCCAAAGGCCTAACTGTCCAATGGACTGCCTTGATAAAACACAGGCACACAATAAAGATTCCTCAAGATTTAGAGTTTTCCTAGAAATGATTTGCTCTGGCATAAAATAACGTATCCCAAGAAATCTTTACTATACCTTAAGAACGAGTTTTGCTTGAACCACATGTAACATGATGGTAGCAATATGTTAAATCAATACTGAAAGATCTTGTCCTGGAGAAGGAAAAGGAAAATGCCCAAGTGATTCTTAACCACTGCGCCACCAGGGAAGTCCCGTGATCAGCTTTAAAAAGAGAACTGTCTGGCTTCCCTGGTGGCGCAGTGGTTGAGAATCTGCCTGCTAATGCAGGGGACACGGGTTCGAGCCCTGGTCTGGGAGGATCCCACATGCCGCGGAGCAACTGGGCCCATGAGCCACAACTCCTGAGCCTGCGCGTTTGGAGCCTGTGCTCCGCAACAAGAGAGGCCGCGATAGTGAAGAGGCCCGCGCACCGCGATGAGGAGTGGCCCCTGCTTGCCGCAACTGGAGAAAGCCCTCACGCAGAAACGAAGACCCAACACAGCCAAAAATAAATATAAAAATAAATAAATAAACAATAATTTAAAAAAAAAAGAGAACTGCCATAACTAAACCCAATTCTGTTCAAAGACTTAAGGTTCTCCACCCCAAAATATTCACACAGTGAGATATATTCCTGTTCACTTTGGAGACAAATCCTTGATTTGGTAAGAAGGTAAAATGAAGCCAAACACAAACGCCTAACCTTGAGTTAAGTGGAAAAAAACAAAAGTAGAATTCACATGTGAGGAAAATAAGATAAACCGAGAATCAGGAAAAAACATGTATACATGTAAATAAGTTGTTTATACACGCTTTCACAAAGGTATTTTACATATTCTTACCTCCTATAAGAAATATATATAAGGGAGGTCATTTGCTTTCCTTAAAAAATTTCTCTTTTCAGGAAATGAAATAACAGCAAATCTGTATTATGCACTTGCTACATGACATAAATTATGCTAAGAACTTACGCATATTATCTCATACAATCCTCCAACAATCCTTTGCTATAAGTATTATCATCATTTTACAGTCAAGGAAACCAAAGACCATAAGTATTTTGCTAAAGGTTACATAGTAAGTAGCAAAACTGGAATCTGAGCTTATTCAATTTGATATTTTTTTGGTCCACACTGCTTGCGGGATCTTAGTTCACTGACCAGGGATTGAACCCGTGCCCCCTGCAGTGGAAGCGCAGAGTCTTAACCACTGGACTGCCAGGAAAATCCCTCAATCAGATTTTAGAGTCCACAGTCTTAATCACTATTTGAAATTTGCAACAAATTGAGGAGAAATATACCAATGTGGAGGCTGGGAGATTTTTCATTATTAAGAAAAGCAATTATACATTATTTTATTTGGCTGGGTAACTATTGTAGACAAGGCCTGATTAACTAAAATGCTGAAGGAGTGTATTCTAGTAAAAATTTTCTGAGTAACTAAAAGAGAACCAATTATTTTCTTGATTTGAATCTTTGTTAAAATTACCTTTAACTGTAAGAATATACTATTTTGTGTAAGTAGAGTGTACTGAACATAGTTCCATCTTTATTTTTCTGATGATCTCTAAGCACAAAGGCCAACCTTATATAGCACTGAAGACACAGGAAATCATAGGGGAATGGGTGGAAAGTTCTATAGTGATTCAAATTACAGTCCCCTGAACTCATTCTGCTATGTTATATTCACTTTCATACCCTTGCAGATGACCTTCCTCTACCTAGAATGCTCTTGCTATACCTTACTGAATAACTCATATTTATCCTTTAAAACCTGTCTCTTCCCGCTGGTCAGAAGCCATCCCTAACCTTTCCTTTCTCCCCACAGACTTAATAACTTTCTCCCCTCTCTACCTGGGAGAAATGTATTACATCATATGTTAAGTTTGTTAACATGATGTTCCTCTTACTAGATTCACAACTTGCTTCAGGCAAAAAACAAACCAAAAAAAAAAATCCTAATTTTTTCCCAACACCTAAGCACAGAAATGAGAATGGAGTAAGTACTGAAAAAATGTTAGTTGGCTGAATGATGAATGAATCAACGAACAAACAGAAGAATTACTGTTCAGAAGAAATTAAACCCTGATTTGCTCTATATTTGAGGGTTTTTTCCCCCTTAAAGTTAAACACACACTCAGAATTATTTTTATAATTAACTTAAATCTCTAACTAGTTGCAGCTTTAAGGTGATTGCTCTTTTTTCTTTGATATGCTTCTGCATCTAAACTTTAACTTTCCAACTTGTGTTATCATTTAGTTATCAATCATATACATGGACTCTCTATTTGTTTGAGATTCTTATTCTCCAATCTTTGTATCCTCATATATATATATATATTATATATATAAAATATTGTTCAACCAATAATGATTATACATGATTAATTCACTCTCCCATTTTCTCAAATGTCAGAATTAGCAGTTTTTCTTTCAAAGACAATCTTTTAAATTCTCTCCATTAAGCCCTGTTAAGCTTTAAATGTTACTATTTAAACTCTAGGGCTTTCATTTTCAGCAGTGCTGACTTTAAGAAACCTTATCATAAGGAATGTCTCTACCACGTTCTCAATGTCATTTACACCAAGAAGCCATGATATAGCTCCTTTATAATCTGACACACTGTCCACCTGTGGTCTTAGGACAAATAAAACTGAATGAGAGGAGTGATTTGGTATCAAGTGTAGAAAAGATAGAACAAAATGTAAAACAAGAAGATTAAGTCAAAGATTCATGATTTATTTACTGTGGGACTATAACATAAGAAATAACAAAAGGTAAGTTGACCAAACTTTCATTAGTGATGGAATTCACATTCATCTGTCAGCCTTTTCTAGAAGGAAAGGATATACATCTATATTCTACTTTACTAGCAACCACTTCAAATCTCTATACTCTGTTTCATCTTCATAACTCAATAGGAATATTTACTTTCTTTTTCTACAGTATTTCTACTCATCATAACCATGCTCTGTAACATGGTTCATATTTAGCAGTTTAAGCAATGAAATGTATTTTGGTGGGGTTTTTTTGACATGTATTTTCAAACATCCACAAACAGAATTTCAAAACTCAAAACAAGGTGTATTTCATTCTCTTTAAAAAGCAAGTTGATTTTAGACCAATTTCAGCTCCTATTCAACATCACCAGTATCATCTGATTTCTTTGTGGTAACTAGATCCAGTTAGAAAATCAAGAGGAACCAAGAGTAACCAGAAAATGTTTTTAGCATCTTGTCACTATGACTAAAAAAACAAAACAAACGAAAGAACTAAGAGACATTATTTCTCACTCGTGGGTTTGAACAAAGCTGATAAACTTTTCTAGGAAACATAGCAACTAACTGCATTTTTCAATGCAAACATCTAAAGGCAGTGAGGTAAATTTCCATTCAGCTCATTTCTTTTAGTTTGCAGAGGGAACTCCTATTGACAGGTAATACAGATTGGAAGTATTTGGTATGAGTAGTGTAGTTCCAACTATCATCAGATAGTTTATTTAAAAAGTTATATAAACCTAACTATGGGGAAATAATTCCCCATTTAAGAGTGAAAAGAATGTACACACTGAATTTATGGATGAAATGATATAACATCTGGAAGATTCACTTCAAAATAAGCAAAGCGAGGGAGGAGGAAGAGAGGCTAGTAGATGGGATATAGTGTGATAACTGGGTGTGAATAACTGTTGAAGCTGGATGTTAAGTACATGAGAACTCTATACTATTCTTTTCATTTCTGTATATGTTAGAAATTTTCCACTTAAAAAAAGGAACAAAATTAAATTAAAAAAAAAGTATACACTCCTGTCATTAACTTGCATATGTCTGAGAGCAAATGACTAAAAACTATGGAAAGCAAAAACTATTAATGCTAAAAATAAAATTTTATATACTCTTCAAACATAAATAAGTTAGATGCTCAAAGAAGGAAACAGAACTCTGAAATAGCAATAAGATTATTAGTTAAATTTCATCACTACTTGAAGCCATAATTTATTATGTTGTGTCAACATCACACTGCCGGGACTTCCTGATGGCCCAGTGGTTAAGACACCGAGCTTCCACTGCAGGGCGCACGGGTTCAATCCCTGGTTGGGGAATTAAGATCCCTCAAGCTGGGTGGCGTGGCCGAAAAATAGAAGGAAAAAAAAAAAAAAATCACACTGCTATCAACACCCCCAATGAGACAGTCACTAAGAAAGTGATTTCTTTTTTTTTTAAGAAAGTGATTTCTAAACCATGAAATGACAGTTATCATTAACTAAGATGACAAATCATAAGTATGAAAATCTAACCTCTCCAAACGAAAGAATATAAACCAAATAAATTACAAGTAATTTAAAGAAAGATGATTTTTTTTAAAAAGACTAGCAATATAGCTCAAAACAAAAACTACTTTCGTTTCCCTCTCTTATGACAGCCAGGGTTAAGATATCTCATGCCTCTGGAAAGGCTGGCACAAAGTAGACCTCACAGTGCATTACAATATAAGGTAATATAAGGTGTTATGTTACCTTTAATAGACTCAGATCAACATGCATAACTCAAGAATATGAAATTATTTAATGGAGACGCACCACTTACACATATGGTAAAACTTTTCCACTGTGTGCAGGTAGATCATTTTAGGCAGGACTGAATGTGTCCAAATTCTTTATTTGTAAGGCATGGAAGACTTAGAATAAAGCCTCAAGTGGGATTGCTAATACTATGAAGACACAGTGCTTAGCAAGATATAGGGAAGTTATACTCCATATTTTAGAATACAACTCAAGAATAGGACATGAAAATCACTTTCTATTCTCGATCCTAAAGATCCTGTGTATTTTTTGTAATTATTGCAAGCACTGTTTTTTTAAATTGTGAAGTATGTCATACATTATAGGAGACTATATACATATGTTATGCATATGCACAGATATAGACATGCTACACACACATATATATGACATATTAAAAAAAAAAAAAAACCATGAACCTACTACCCAAGTTAAAAATTACAGAAAGTATTAAACTTTTCACAAATATACATGACATTCTTACACAGAGGACATGACAATAAAGAGACAATCAAACCATTTTTCTTAAGATATCTCCATTATCTTACTGAATCCTGTAATCTGTACTATTAAAACACCTTTCTGAATTTCTTTTCTTTAAAAATTCAATAATTATTTTTAATTTTCAGTACTAGATTCATGGGTAGTCTGTCAAATAGCTACTGGATTTCATCCCAGAAGTGTTGTCTAGATACATGCATATCCAAAATGACATTAAGACCTTTTTACATAAACTCGCTATAGAAATACATCCAAGACAAGATCAGGAATGCTACCAACATTTGCCTCCTTTTCAAACCAGAGTTCCTTCAGCCCAAAATATCAAATGATATTAAAACACATTTTTTAAGCTACAAAATTGCATACAGAATGTGAAGACTTTGTAACTTCCTAAGAATAATAGCAAAACCTCTCTGCAACTAAGTCACGAAATCTCAACTTCTAGGAAAATGCTTCAATCCACCTTGCCCTTTAGAAAGCCCCCACTATCACGCAATTCATAGCTTCAACAGGATTAGAATAGCTTCAAGGACAGAAGCCATATATTATTCATCTTTGTGTCCCCTGCATAAAAATAACTCAATAACATTTGTTATAACTAAGATAAATGCAAGGAAATGAGCTTCAAAACACCTCAGTCCCAATGCAAAACTGGAAAGAGATGAGTTTGAGAATACAAATTATTATTATAATGAAAAAGAATAAAGCTATAAACATTTGTGTTATATTCTCTTATCACCTAATTCAGAATCATGTATTAACACTGGAGAAATCAATCTGCAAAGAATAAAGAATAAAAAACAAAGATCTTAAAGTTTTCCTTATCGTCAGCATGCTCAAACACTGTCAAAGAACCTTTCACCTTAAACTCGTACCAACATCTCTACCCCCAAACAAAACTATTTAAAAAAAAAAAAAAGGCTTTTAAATGAGACCTGAATATAAATTGGTTCTATCAATACTTCACTACAATTTAAGTTTCTGAAATTTGTATGCATAATTTGTGCGACTGTGCTCATGCTCATTTTCTACAGTGAGGGTTTTTTCATCAGATTCTCAGAAGAATAAGTGACCCCAAAAAACTTTTAAGAACCACTAGTCTAGCAAATCAAAAACATTCCATTTTCCAGAGAAATAGTTAAGTTGGCTTAATTCAAGTATTCTTCCCTCATATTCATAGAGGGGATCCTTAGTACAAAATTAGCCTGTGGAAGAATTTCTTCAGCCAAGCCAAAAAGTTCCAATATCCACAGGCACATATACCAACAATTCCAGATCCCAAAAACAGTTTACTCGGAAATGCCAAAAGAAAATGCAAAAGGCGGCACACTACCACAAACTGGCCACCCTATTAGATGCTTAAATACACTTGTATCCTTCCATAGTAAACTGTCTGGAAGATCTAAATTCCCTCCAAACTGAATAGGCTTTTTAGGAAGGTTTTCTGGTTTCAACTCCACACTGACCTGTGAGCCTCACTCGACTCAATATGTATCACTGTCTCAATATTTATCACTGTCAAGACAAATCCCCTCATATGTACCCAGGCTGTTTCAACAGGGTCACCTTGATTATTCCCACCCCAAGGCAGGGAGCATTTATTGAATAGTTATTCAATAAATATTTGTTGAATGAATGAAAGAAGATCCTTCCTCCCTTAAAGTTAAGCTGTCAGCCCCCATGCAGCTGCTATGGTACCAGTTAAACATGCTTCCCTCAAACATACAAGCTAAAGTGTCAGAAATGCTCTGCTTCCTCCATAAACAGAAAGTAATACAGTCATGGAATACCCATTTCTCACGGGCTAACCTGGCAAGGACAACCAATGTTCTGTCTGACACAACTGATCTCTACCAAATACCATCCAACCAGTCAATATGCCCCTGTCTTTCCAATAAACTCAGATCTGCCTGACAAAGACCTCCTGAGACGCCATGGTATGGTGAATATACTACTGGACTAGTAGTCAAAATATCTGTTATAGACCCAAGTTTGTCACCAATTTAACACATGACCTTCGAAAAATTATCTCTTTATGCCTCAATTTACTATTTTGTAAAACGGGAGGAAACACCCATCCCACCATTTTCACAGAGATTTATTTAGGATCACAAACTACAAGAGCATTCTGAACAATAAAAAAGCTTTATTCCATTATAAAGTGTTAATATAAACTCAGATCAACAAGAAGGCCATCCATTCTTTATACCCTCATAGTAATTGTTCAAGTAAAAATGTTCTGGGCCTTCACATCTACACAATTCACTCATTCTAAGGAACAAACTATTCTTAAGAATAACTGGCTATGACAAGTTTCTCCCATCCCTGACCCCACATTTACATGCAGTATTTGTAGAATACTGCCATGACTTCTCTTTCTCAGCAAGTATTAAGGCACTCCCAAACCCTAAAATACACACACATATCAACCAGCAGGGAACACCCCAAGTTTTACTTTTAAAATAAGCTAACTTATAAGTGGAACTCCATTACACTTATACAAATACAAGCAAACTCTTCCGGAACACTTTCCTTCCTCGCATACACACACAAACACAGCCGCTATACACCAACATACCATCTGTCTTCTAGACCAAAAACATGTCTTTCAATGCACAAATTAGCCAGTAACATTTATTAAACTTGTAACACTGAGATCATTCTATCCTTTCTACATACAGTTCAGCGTGTCAGGGACACCACAGATCTGATCGTACAGGTAAACTACCCTCAGAAGATCTTTCCTCCTGCCGCTCTTATCCCTTAAACGAAACAAACAGGACTATGGGGGATGCCCCAATCCTACCTCCACAACAAACTAACCTGTCAGGGGCACAGCCGACTCCGCCTCCACTCGCTTACTTTCCCGCCCCCTCCCCCAAGCCAGGAGTCCGCCTGTCAGGGACACCCCTTCACCCCCGCCAGGAGGGACTTCCCGGTAAGCTCAGGATCCCCTTCCCTACTCTCCCCTCCCCCATCCTTACCACCGCTCTCCCGGAGGTCCAGGTCCGGGAGATGACAGTAGCTCCCAGGAAGCCAAGGACTAAGTCGCTGAGGGAGTACCTAGGCCCAAAGGCCTCCCCAGGCGGTTCTACTCACCGTGTCAGAGGCCGAGGCCGAGAGAGATGAGAGTGCAGGGAAGTGGGGAAGAGGGGGCGGCCGCCACCAGGCTCCTCCGCTTCCCTTGGTCCACAGCGGATCCCTCCCGCTTGTCAGGAGGCGGCCAGCGGGTGAGCGGACTGGCGGAAATGCGAGAGAGGAGAGGGGAAAAGCGTGGGGCTAAGCGGGGGAAACTGAGGGGAGGCGGGTCCCGCAACCGAGACGAGGATCGTCTCCCCCTCCGCAAAGCGAACCCAAAATGGCGGCGGGAGCGGCGGCGGCAGAGCGGCGGCGGCGGCAGCTCCTTGGGAGGGAGGGAGCGAAGGGCGCCTCGTGCCCCCCCACCTCCCACTCCTCCCTCCTCGCGTTTTCCCCCTTCGTCCTCCCCCCTCACCCGACTCGGGCGGCGGAGCGCGCACGGCCGCCCGCACGCGCCAGAGTGTATCTGGGCTCGTCGCTCGCTGCTCCCACCAACCACCGCCTTCGGCCGCCTTGCGCGCCCGCCAGCCAGTACGCACTCGCTCTGGGGCGCCTCCTCGCACAGTCCCCCACTTCCCCTCGGCCCCTGTCAAGCCAGCTCTGCCGCGGGCCCTCACGCGTACCTTCGGCAGCGAGAGCCCAAGCCTCCTCCTCCACCTCCTCTCCTCTCCTCCCCCCCTTCCCCGCCCCCACTGCCACCAACCGCCGCCACTGCCGCCGCCGCCTCCTCCGCCGCCGGCCCCCCCCCCAACAAACCCTCCACCCCTCGCGCGTGCGCCTCCCACAATCCCCCCGCAGGACTGTTCCATTCCTGTCGGCTGCAGAAGCGGGGGAGAAAACGACAGGCGAAGCGGGCAGAGCTTGCCTTTAGGACAGGAGTTACCCCGAGTGGCGGATAGACACTTATGACTACTTACCTCGCTGGCCGCGGCGCCGCGACGCCGCGGCTCCCTTCCCCTGCCTCGTCCCGGCCGCAGTGAGCTGGTTGGGGGCGGCCTAGCGCCCCTCCGTTGGCCGGTGGTTGGAGGCCGCGGCGGCTGCGCGTTGAGCAGCTTCCTGCCGTACGACCCGAGCTTGAGTCTCTGCTGCGGGACGATCGCCGAGGAGCCTGCCTTTGACAGTGTCTGCGGTTTACCGGGTCGGGAGAGCTGGTCCACGACTCTCGGTGAGGAAGTGAACCGGCACGGGGGTTGTACCCCTGAGGGAAAGGAGCGGGACTCCGAACCTCCATGAGGTAGGGAGTGAGGACAGTAGGGCCGGCAGCCCTCCTAAGGGGCTTCCCTCCGGGCTCTGTGTTGCGGACCTAGGACCCAAGAAGGAACCGGCTCAGTGGTCGGCTTTTTCTTTCTTTCTTATTTTTTTTTTTTTAAACCCAGCTTAGATTTTCGAATTTCACACTATTGTCTATACGCGATGATGTTTTTGTGCACTTTTACACAAACCTCGTGGATGGATGATGCATTTTCAACCTCATTAGGCAGCCTTATGTTAGAGGATAAGGACACCATATATTTCAAGTTCAGGTCTGGACTCGATCTCCCATGTCTTGTGTGTCCTTCAGAAAGTTATTTTTCTTAGTTCCTTACCAACAAGAAACGAAAAACTGAACATAAAAATTAGTTAACTCCAAATCTGCCTTCAGGGTTGGTGTGTGGTAAAATAATAAAATATGTGTATAGTAGAATTAGCTCCTAGGCACAGGGGAAGTGCAGAGAGTTAATGTTATCGTTCACAGTACTCTTGATGTTGATAAAGTTTGTGGGTGTAATTGGTAGTTTGTGTCCTTTTCTTCCAAATCGTTGGTAAAACAGTGCAAAACTAGGTCTGTCAGATTTCCGTGGTTACTGATACTTGTTTCGCAAAACTCTGCATGAACATTTACTTTTTCTTGATGATTGAATTCAGGAGAACTATGGACTATTAAAATCCACAGATAATTCCAAAACTTTCTTCTATTCCAGTAATCGTTAGTTTCACCCAGTGAGCAAAGCCGAATAAATTAGGTGAGGGATCCACTTGGGTTTCCCTTTTCCTTCACATCTGTGGACTTCTAGGGATCTGGGAATATTTTGAAAATCACCGTACTAGATTAATCTCAAAGGCCTATTCAAGTTCTAAAGTTCAAGTAGACACTCCTAAATTTCCCCCTTAACATATTATATTTCAAAATATGGATCAGGTTTTATTTGTTTGCTTTTTTTTTTTTTTAAAGGGAAATCCGCCTTAATTACCTCACTATATATTTGCTTTTCCTAACCTTAAGTCCCAACTTTTTCATGGAGCCATTTAGGAGCCACTGATCTTTTTTTAATTGTGTCATGTATGCAGGTGTGTTACCCTACCAAGAACATTTTTAATTTGAGAGCAGGGACTATGTGTAACATTTCTATTATATTCTTTTGTAGTCTAGTGCAAAGCAAGTCATGGAAATGTTGAAATTAATGTTAGATACTTAAAATATGAGACGAGAAAGAGAATTACCATTTGTGGAATACCATGCCAAGAGAACTTGTGTTCCTGTTTAATCCTTATACAACACTTTGAAATAGATCATCTTACCCCCATTTTACAGATGAGAAGCCTGAGGCTCAAAGAAGTCCGGTAACTGTCTTTAGACTTCAATTTGCCTGTCTCTTAAAAACTTAACTTTTTTCACTATACCACGTTGCCTTCATAGTAAATTTCTCATTAGCAACATAATTGCATATGCTAGAAAGGAAAAACACCTTTAATGGAGTTCCACTACACTTGTATATAAAGAAAGTTACTTACAGTCTCTGCCTTTAACTAGCTTTGGGTAACTGCACTGATTCATGAATTGTCAGCTAAGTATAGACAAATAAGATCGTATTCAGTTCTTTTGTGCTCCAGTGCCTACCAGAGACTAAAATATATTAAGTGCTCAATAAAATGACCTTATTGAATGAATGAACCCTGAATTATTTGAACCAAGGAAGGTATGGAAAACAGAATAATGGTTCCCCCCAAAGATGTCCGTGTCCTAATCCCTGGAACCAGTAAACACATTATGTTACGTGGCAGAAGGAAATTAAGGTTACTAATCAGCTAACCTGAAAATAGGGAGATTATCCTGAATTATCTGGTAGACCCACTGTAATTACAAGAGTTCTTTAAAGGTGGAAGAGGGAGACCAGAGACTCAGTGTCAGAGTGAGGCAGTAGGACAGAGACTTGACAAACTGTTGTAGGCTTTGAAGATGAGAGGGCAACCTCTAAAACCTGGAGAAGTCAAGAAAACAGATTCTCTATTAGAGCATCCAGAAGGAACACAGTCCTGCCAACATTTTGATTTTGGACTTCTAAACCACAGAACTCTAAGATGACAAATTTGTGTTGTTTTATGACACCAAGTTTGTGGTAATTTGTTACAGCAGCAGTGCATGTTGGATCTGTTTCTTTTACTTTAACCTTTGCTTTCTGCTGTTTTTGTTCACTAAAAGGATACTGTCTATACATAATGGCCTGCCTCGGGGAACCCTGCTCCTCTGCCTGAATGCTAAACCAAAGTGCCTTTGTTCAGGGAAACATCCGGACCCTGTCCACCTGTGGTTGGCTACAAGAAAGAAGAAATTAACACCTCCCCTCCCCGAGGCTGGCCATTCCAGGTGATATTTGCAAAACTTATGGCCTTTTTACTTCCTCATCTCCTCCCCTTCTCTGTGCTATAAAAGAAACTGGCATCCAAACCTGGATAAGATAGTTATTTTGAGGGGCTTCCCTGGTGGCACAGTGGTTGAGAGTCTGCCTGCCAATGCAGGGGACACGGGTTCGAGCCCTGGTCTGGGAGGATCCCACATGCCGCGGAGCAGCTGGGCCCGTGAGCCACAATTACTGAGCCTGCGCGTCTGGAGCCTGTGCTCCGCAACAAGAGAGGACACGATAGTGAGAGGCCCGCGCACGGCGATGAAGAGTGGCCCCCGCTCCCCACAACTAGAGAAAGTCCTCGCACAGAAACGAAGACCCAACACAGCCATAAATTAATTAATTAATTAATTAAAAAATAAATAAATAAACTGAAAGGGACCCAGATTCTATTTATTAAAAAAAAAAAAAAAAAAAAGATAGTTATTTTGAGACTTTAGTCTGCCACCTTCTCGGTCTGCCGGCTTTCCGAATAAAGTCATATTCCTTGCCTCAACACATTTTCCATAATAGAATAACAAAATAGTTACTCTTGAAAATATAAAATCTAAAAACGATAGGTGAGGGCTTCCCTGGTGGCGCAGTGGTTAAGAATCCGCCTGCCAATGCAGGGGACACGGGTTCGAGCCCTGGTCTGGGAAGATCCCACATGCCGCGGAGCAACTAAGCCCATGCGCCACAACTACTGAGCCTGCACTGTAGAGCCCGCGAGCCACAACTACTGAAGCCCATGTGCCACAACTACTGAAGCCCGTGCGCCTAGAGCCCATGCTCCACAGCAAGAGAAGCCACCGCAATGAGAAGCCCACACACCACAACAAAGAGTAGCCCCCACTCTCAGCAACTAGAGAAAACCCGTGTGCAGCAGTGAAGACCCAATGCAGCCCAAAATTAAATAAATGAATAAATAAATAAATTTATTTATAAAGAAAAAGATGATAGCTGAAGAGTATTGATGAGTAATATAAAGGACTTCTATGATGATTGCTTTGAGAAACTGAAGACATTTACCCTGGAAAAGAAAAAATAGGGGACATAACTACCTTCAATTTATCACATGGAAGGTAGTTTGTAAAACCAAAGAGAAAGGCTGGGATAGTGAATGGAAGCTATAAGGAGACATTTCACCTCAGATTGTGAAAGAACTTTCCATAAAAGCAGGACTGCTTTGTGAGTTCCCCATCAGTGGAAATGTTCCGGCACTTGATAATTGATAATACAATATACACAGTGGCTAATGGCAAAGGCTGCAGAGTCAAACATAGGTTTGAATTCCAGAACTGTCACTTTTAGGCTATATATCCTCGGGCAAGTTAGTCTATCCATCCCTATTTTCACATGGATGTAATATCTACTTCATAGGATTGTGTTGTGAGACAGTGCCTATAAATTGCTTAATTTAGAGCCTATTTCTGAAAAATATTATTATTATTCAGATCATTGTAGCATTAATTCAGTTCTTGAACTAGATCACCTTAACCTGAAGAATTTTATTCTCTTCACACAATCTGTACACAAATGTTTCATTGCAGCTTATTCGTAATAGCCAAAACCTGGAAACAGCCCAGATGTCCTTCAATGGATGAATGGTTAAACAAACAGGCACATTCATACCATGGAATAGTACTCAGGATTAAAAGAAAAACTATTGATGCATATAACACACAACCTAGATGAATTTCCAGAAAATTATGATGAATGGAAAAAGCCGATATTAAAAGGTTGCATACAGTATGATTTCATTTATATAACATGCTTGAAATGAAAAAATTACAGAAATAGAGAACAGATTAGTGGTTGTCATGGGTTAAGGAATGGGAGGGTTGTGGGAGGGAAGTGCAGGAGGCTGTAGAAGGGCAACCTGAGGGATCCTTAAAGTGATGGAAATGTTCTGTATTTTGACTGTATCAAGGTCAATATCCTGGTTGTGATATTGTACTATAGTTTTGCAAGATGTTACCATTGGAGGAAACTGGGTAAAGGATACATGGAACATGTATTATTTCTTTCACTTGCCTGTGAATATGTAAATATCTCAATAGTAAATGTTTAATTTAAAAAATAATCTATGATTTTTGTGACCACTGAAGTGTTAGCATACAGCCTTTGGGATACCTTTCTAAGTTTGGTACAGGCTTTTTCTGACTTCCTTTTCAGTGTACACTTGGCCTATGTGACAATACTTTTTTTTTTTTCTTTTTAAAGAAAGAGGGCTCTAACACTAGCCAGAAAGTTTCGTCAGAAGAGTGACAGAACTTTAAATACAATAGTGAGTAAATGTCCCTTACAAGTGTACCTGAAAACACTTCAAAGGGTTTAAAGACTAAGGAATTATTTGTCTTTATTTATTTATTTATTTATTTTTATTTTTGGCTGCGTTGGGTCTTAGTTGTGGCATGCGGGATCTTCGTGGCAGCGTGCGGGCTTCTCTCTAGTTGTGGCATGCAGATTTTCTCTCTAGTTGTGGCTTGCGGGTTCCAGAGCGCGTGGGCTCTGTAATTTGCGGCTCGCAGACTCTAGTTGAGGCACGCGGCATTAGTTGCCCTGCAGCACGTGGGATCTTAGTTCCCTGACCAGGGATCGGACCCGCATCCCCTGACTTGTAAGGCGGATTCTTTACCACTGGACCACCAGGGAAGTCCCTATCCACACTTTAAACAAAGAATGACTGGGATTGGAGGGAGGACTTTTCTTCCTTGAAATAGTAGAAATAGACAACAGGTAGAGTCTCAGAATGATGGCAGTTGAACAATATTAGAGAAGTATTTTAATGATATCTTTGAGAATTTTTTTCTTCATCTTCCTAGAAGGCTTGAGAAAATTATTTATCTTTAATTTTAACCATCAGTCTTATTTTGGTTTGTTTTTTCCCTTTTTTTTTATGGTGGTAAAATATACATAATATAAAATATACCATCTTAACCATTTTTAAGTGTATAGTTCCATGATATTATACATTCACATTATTGTGTAGCCATCACACCATCCATCTCCATAACTCTTTTCATCTTGTACCATCAGTCAGTTTTAATAGGAAACCTGTCCTTTATCTGCCTTCCAGTTACAATGTGGTTAACTTGTACTCTGCAAATCAACATTCAAAGGATATGAAAAAACCGAAAGGAGAAATCATTACTCCATTTTTTCATAGTATTAGTGGCTTTGAACCGTTTTCTTGCAGTGCCCTGATTTGTATATGTCTTGGAATGTAGAATGAGCAAATACTCCATTCTTCTGCTTTCATTTGGCCTGTCAATAGGATTTTTTTCTACTTACAGGTATTTTAAAGAACATGGAAAATGTGGTTTAGTCTGGATTGTCTGCTTTGAGATCAGACTTTTGAGATTCACAGACCCCCCTTTTTTCTTAAAGTATTTTCTGTTATTCTTATATAAGCCGTGTGTGTGTGTGTGTGTGTGTGTGTGTGTGTAATTTACCTTTAAAAGCAGTAGGAAAATATTGAAGGGTTTTAAGAGCCAGACTTCAGTGGAAAGGATGGATTGGAGAAGTTCAAGGATGGAGGCTGGTAGGCCCAATGTTGTAATATGGATACAAGATGACAGGATAGAAGATGGAAAGCTGGTCACATTTTCCTGACCAGCATTTCCCATAATCTCTAAAACATAGCCAGAGTAATGGCCTCAATGACCACAGGCATACCTGGAGGAAGTAGTGACCTCAGGATCATGTCACCCACTCTTTCTAGGACACTACCTCCTTCCAGAGCTGCAGCCCACAGCTGTCTCATAATAGTGGTTGTACCAGGGCACATTGAGAAGATCTGGGGAGCAGGATTGGGTAGGCCAGATCCTGTTGGAGTGGCATTGGGGTCCTGAATAGTTTGGGAGTTGGGAAACTTGAGGTTGGGTAGAGGGCTTAGGGTTGGAAATCAGCTGATACAGAGGGTTAGAATTGGTATGGGAGTTAGCTGGTCACGGATCGGGGAGGACAGTGTTGGAGGCAGGGAGTTGAGGTAATAGAAATAGGGGAGGATTGAGAAGAACTGGGGTTAAGAAAATTGAGCTGGTCAAAGATGGTGGTGTTGGGTGCCAGGTGATGGTGGGTATAAGGTAGAGATTGATACTGGGTAGTGTTGGGCACTGGGTGGTTGTGTCAGTGGTTGCCAAAACTACCTCCAGGTTCTGTGATTCCCTAGGAGGACTCAGAGGTCAGCACATAGTCGTACTTACAGCTATGATTTATTACAGCAAAAGGATACAGAGCAAAATCAGCACAGGGAAAAGGCACATTGGGCAAAATCTGGAGGAAACCAGGTATAAGTTTCCAAGAGTCCTTTCCCAGTAGAATCACATTAGACACACTTGATTCCTTCAGCAAAAAATTGTGACAACACGTGAAGTGTTGCCACCCAGGGAAACTATCAACAGAGTCTCAGTGCCCACGGTTTTTATTGGGGCTGGTCATATAGTCATTATCAGCCTCGCATGTAGTAAATTTCCAGACTCCCAGAAGGAAAGCAGGTGTTTAATGTAAACCATGTTGTTTGTATAAATAGTTGAGGCACAGTGACCCACTCTTACCAGTTCTGGGAGTGGTGGGAACTCTCCAGAAATCCAAGTTCCCAGACACCAGCTAAGGGGCAACCTTGCAAGCAGGCCTTTCTAAGGACAGCAGTCTTAGACTTGCTCTGTTAGCTCTTCTCTGAACAGTTGGATTAGGCAGCAGGTGGTGGTGGTGGGCGTTGGGCAGTGGTGGACAGCAGTAGAGGCAGTGTAAGGCAGAACTAAGGAGAACCGTTGAAGAACAGGGAACAGAGGGGACCTCAACCCTGCCTGTGGCCTAGTAGAATTCATCCTCACGCCTGGGCACATGCTCACAGCCACCACCTTACTCCACAGCAGCAGCCCTTCCACTAGCAGCCAGGAGGATGTTATTAATAGTATTTTGCAACAACGGGAGTTCCAAGGGTTCCAAGGCCAAGTAAATTTGGATTAAAATGAAGTCTCTTAACTATAGTGTTCCCCAAAGCCTTTAAATGTGTGAATATGTGCATATATTATAATTATTCAAGAAGTGGATAACTATATAGCATTTTCAAATTTCTTTGGCCAGAGAACATTGGTGCATTTTATGACTAGTTAGTATTCACCAAACTCATTTTGGGAACTGCTGCTTTAGAACTTTTGGTTTTCAAACACAGCAAAGGAGCCCTGCAATCCCACATGTAAATGTGAGGCAGGCCAGTAGAGACCATGCCACTGTGTAGTCTGTATAGTGTGGGCACATGAAAGCACAAAACACATTTTTGAATGACTGAATTAAGGAATGCTTTGGCATTTTTATTAAAAAGTAAACTTGCCTTTTCCGCGCTACCCAGACAGGGGTCCCTACGGCGTTGTTCTGGATTCCCATTGTAACTTAAAGGGAAACTTTCACAATGTCCGGAGCCCTTGATGGCCTGCAAATGAAGGAGGGGGAGGTCCTCAAATTTCTTGCAGCTGGAACCCACTTAGGTGGCACCAACCTTGACTTCCAAATGGAACAGTACATCTACAAAAGGAACAGTGATGGCATCTACATGATAAATCTGAAGAGAACCTGAGAGAAGCTTCTCTTGGCAGCTGGTGCCATTGTTGCCATTGAAAACCCAGCTGATGTCAGTGTCATATCCTCCAGCAAGCTGCGCTGAAGTTTGCTGCTGCCACTGGAGCTACTCCTATTGCTGGCCGCTTCATTCCCGGAGGCTTCACTAACCCGATCCAGGCAGCCTTCCGGGAGCCGAGACTTCTGGTGGTTACTGATCCCAGGGCTGACCAGTCTCTCACAGCGGCCTTTTACATTAACCTGTCCACCATTACTCTGTGTAACACAGACTCTCCTCTGCGTTATGTGGGCATTGCCATCCCATGCAACAACAAGGGCGCTCACTCAGTGAGTCTGATGTGAAGTTCTGCACATGCATGGCACCATCTCCCGTGAACACCCATGGGAGGTCATGCCCGATCTCTACTTCTACAGAGATCCTGAAGAGATTGAAAAGGAAGAGCAGGCGGCAGCTGAGAAGACTGTGACCAAGGAGGAATTTCAGGGTGAATGGACCATTCCAGCTCCTAAGTTCACTGCTGCTCAACCTGAGGTGGCTGACTGGTCTGAAGGTGTGCAGGTGCTCCCTGTGCCTATTCAGCAGTTCCCTGCTGAAGACCGGAGTGCTCAGCCTGCCACTGAAGCCTGGTTTGCAGCTCCCACTGCTCAGGCCACTGAATGAGTAGGAACAACCACTGAGTGGTCTTAAGCTGTTCTTCCACAAACTCTTAAAATGGAAAGAGGTTGATGGGAAAATAAGCAGTTTCTAAAAGAGAAATAGTAAGCTTGAAAACTAAAAGGAGATAGAATTCAGAGGAGTTTGTGTCATCTCTTAACCATACTATAAGCTCTGTTGGGTCAGGAAATGAACAGCTTTGTTCACCATCTTATTCACAGGCCCTGGCACATAATAGGTCCTCAGTAAGTGTTGAATAAATGGGTGCGACTCTGTTGTTGTTGTTACTGTTGAATAAACAGGTGTAACACTGTTGTTGCTGCTGCTTTAAAGATTTTGGATGTAAGAAAGGTGAAAATTATGAGCCAAAATGAAGTAGGTGATTACCTGGAGATTTGATTTAGTTATGCTATCTACTAGTGAATATTGAGAGTTGCATTTAAGTATTTTAAACATTTTTTAGCTCCCACATGATTAGGGTTTTTAAGTTAAATACTTCCAACATACAAATGAATAAATACAACACACATGGTATAAAAATAATAAATACTCATATCTATTATCCATCATTTGAAATAGATCATTACAATTCCTTTGTGTGCCCTGCCCCAATCTTGTCCCTTTACCTCTTCCCTAAGGGTAAGCATTATTCTAAATGTGTGCTTATCATTCTCTTGCCTCTCTCTTTCAGTTTTATTACATATATGTGTATTCTCCAGATAATTAGGATTTATGTTTTTGAGTTTCATATAAATTATATCATTCTGTATATTACAGTTTTCACTCAGTATTAGTTTTTGAGATCCATCTATGTCCTACATGTAACTGCAGTTTATTCTTTTTATTTTTGTATGGCATTCCATTGCATGACCATATCTCCATTTATCCACTCTTCTATCAATGGACATTTGGGCTTTTTACAGTTTTGATAATTCATATTCTACTACTATGAACATTGTGATACATATTTCCCAGTGTACATGTATATGTGTTTTTCTAAAATAAATACGAAGGAGTAGAATACCTGGGCCATAGACATGTACATTTTCAACTTTACAGATAATGTCAAATTTGTTTTCCAAGATATTTGTATTTATAATTCCATTGACAGTATAGGAAACTTCCCAGTGCTTCACAGCCTCTTTAACATTTGCTGTTGTCTTTTGCATTTTTCTCAATATGATGGTTGTGGATGGTATCTCATTGTGGTGGTTTTAATTTACATTTCCCTGATTTGTCATAAGGGTTGAACTGTTTCCATGGGTTTACTAGCCATTTGTATTCCCTTTTCTGTGAAATATCTGTTCCTGTCTTCTGCTCATTTTTTTAATCAGTTTAAAGGCATTATTTATTCTAGATACTAATCCATTGTGCAAATATCTTTTCCCAGTTGTGGCTTACCTTTTCACTTTTTTTTAAAAGTGCAGGGATAATGCTGAAAGGAATGACAAGGCTTATCTCCAGGGTCCATAAGGTGAGTCCTGACTGACCTAAGTGCTTTGTGTAAACTGTCTTTAGGTGGATTTCTTTTCTGGATTGATTGTATCCAGAATAAAATGCTCTGGAGAACTTCAGCTGACTAGTTTTGCTCAAAAGAACAGTCACAATTCCATTTCTCTGCCCATACACTTCACTCCCAACTGCCCTAAAAATCCAATAACAGGTGTTAGTAGAATAGTTGCACTTGGGAATTTACCCTATCATAGGAGAACTAACATTTTTTAAAGGAGATAAATAAGCTTAAGTGCAGTTATCTTTATTAACTTTTATTATTCTCCAGTTGGGTCAATGATTATCATCCCTTCATGAAGTATTTAAAAAAAAATAAGTTGCCGATTTCTGATAGTTGATTAAAATAATAAAATCATATGTAAGAAAGACTATTCTGTTGCTTTACTTCATTCTCTCATTTATTTAGCAAATAGTTTTTCAGTACCTTCCTTATGGCAGATACTCAGGACTCTAAGATGACTCATTTCACTAATAATGGTTACTATTTGGTTTTTTTGATGTTGTTTTTTAAATTAACTTATTTATTTTTGGCTGTGTTGGGTCTTTGTTGCTGTGCACGGGCTTTCTCTAGTTGCGGCGAGCAGGCGCTACTCTTCCTTGCAGTGCGTGGGCTTGTCGCGGAGCACGGGCTCTAGGCACGCGGGCTTCAGTAGTTGTGGCACACGGGCTCAGTACTTGTGGCTCACGGGCTCTAGAGCATGGGCTCAGTAGTTGTGGTGCACAGGCTTAGTTGCTCTGCAGCATGTGGGATCTTTCTGGAGCAGGGCTCGAACCCGTGTCCCCTGCATTGGCAGATGGATTCTTAACCACTTTGCCACCAGGGAAGTCCCAGTGGTTACTATTTTTTGGGCATTCATTATGTGCCAGGCACTGTGCTAAGTGCTTTATTTCTCTTAATCTTCATGATCAACCCCTGAGGTAGGTAATATCTTTGTTTCACAGATGCAGAAATTTAGGATTAGAAAGGCTAAGTAACTTGCCTGAGGTAACACGCTGTGAAGTTGTCTAACCCAGACTAGATACCAGGTCTGTCTGACTTCAAAGCCTGTGGCCTTAACCACTGTGCTGTATTGCATTTTATGGTCCATGTTTTCTTCAGGACCTCGAAGTCCAGTAGTGGGATCATGAATAAATGATTGTCATAGCATGGTGAAGCACCTAACCTGGATTAGTAGGGTCCAGAGGAAATTCTCCCAGAGTTATATCTTAAAGGATGAGAACTGAGCTGGAAGGTCTTAGTCACTTCCATCTGATCATTTAATTACAGATTAGATTTCCTTAAAAAGGAGCCCTTCTTCTTATAGGATTCACCTTTTTTCCAGGGATTCATGACAAACCTATGTACATAAAATAACCCATTTTTATAAAACAATATGAAAAAGCAAAGATCAACAAAGGGATGGATTTTGGCCCCAACTTATTATATTAAAAGGCTACAATTTCTTCTTCCTTTATAGCAGACAAGAAAGACCTGAGTCCAAAGTATAGAGGAATGTCAGTGAGAAGATTTTATGCTTTTTGTAGATTAGTTTAGAGTAACCTCCTTTATAGGCTCGTGAATGCCCTTCTTTCAAGAACTGCATGATTTTCATTCTGGAACGGTGCACAGGCAGTTGTACATATGGTTGTTTTCCCTGGAGACAAGAGACTAGCTGGGTGATGCCATATATAACACGAAGAAGTAAGGAATCCATTTTGCTAGCTTTTAATTTGCTGCAAAAAACATTTAACTAAAAAGTCATAGGTTTCTTGTAGAAATAGCACCACCTTGTGGTCCTTGAATATCTTTAATTTTCCACTTGACTGCTACTTTATTTAGAGACATGATGCTTTCTCTCCCGTAGAATTGAGAACATTGTAGGGTGTATAGTTCAGATCCTATGGAGGTAACAGGCCTTGAATTCTCATTGGCTTAACTCAGCACATGATATTGTTTGTGTTGTGTGTATATGTTTTGTTTTGCTCTTGATGTTGCTATATTTCCAAAATGGTTTACAGGGAGGGAATTCCTTTTCGGTCCAGTGGTTAAGAATCTGCACTTCCACTGCAGGAGGCACGGGTTCGATCCCTGGTCGGGGAACTAAGATCTCAGGTGCTGTGCAGTGCTGCCAAAAAAAATGGTTTACAGGCAAATATGGGAGGGGATAGACATAGGGATGCAGTTTTGTCATCTTGGGATGCCATCTCAGCATGTAGGTTTTAAGGTTGCCACAGCAGGAGAAAAAAGAGAATTTATACCCACTCTTAACTGGCTCTGACTAGAATTGACCCAAGTTATTTCTGTTGATAGCTCATTAGCCAGAACTAATCATGTGACCCCAATCTTTCTGCAAGGGAGGCTGGGAGGTATAGAGTACATGTGATAAACATTGGTGTCTCTGCATTCGCAGACAATGTTGGAGCAACTGTATTACTTTACCCTATTACTTTACATTAAATATTGCAAATTCTGGTTCAGAGGTTTATATGTGCAGTTCACTGAGTGGCAGTGTAGTGCAGTTTACTCTCACTTAGCTGGATGCTTTACAAACTCCCCCATCTCATCATGTCTCTAAGAAAGATTTTTTTATTCCAGGGCACAAGTATGAAGTATTTGTGGCGCATGGGGTACTTGGAGAAGGAGATACAAAAATGAATAAAACCTGATCCCTTCTCTTTCAAGTGTGTGTGGCCTAAAATGGGAGACAAACTTGTGTGTAAGATAACATGATGCAATAAAAAGGATAAAGATTTTGGAGTCAGACAAACTTGGATTTGAATTCTGGTTTCATCACCTACCAACTCTGTGACTTTAGACAAAGTTATTTAACTTCCCTGAACTTTGATTTCCCTCATAAGAAAACAGCATAATATTCTACCTATCTTCTAGGATTCTTGGCTCAAAAATAATGTGTATAACACTCTGTTGCCTAGCATTTTATAGGTACTCAGTTAACAAAAGCCATGAATGTAGTTCAAGGCAGAGTAAAAATGCATGCAATACAAAGAAAGTGCTATCTATAGAGAGGGAAAGATAATTGCTTTTGCCTGGAGGTGTCTGGCAAATCCTCACAGAGGATATGACATTTGAGGTGAGTCTTAAATGATGAGTAAGATTTAAATAGGGAGAGAGGGAAGCTGAAGTAGAATGAGCAGAAATATAAAGGCATGAAAGTGAATAACATGTTTTAGCATGGTTGGCTGGCTGGAGTATAGAGTTTATAAAGGAGTGGGACTAGAAAAGTAGGTTGAACTTATAGCAGTGGCCTTAATTATCATGCTAAGGACTTTGAGACTTATTTTGACATTAATAGGGAACCATCCAAACTTTTTGACTAGCTGAAGGTTAAACCTATTTGGGAGGACAAATCTTCTGGACCGTGGAAGATGAAGAGTCAAAGATTTAAAGATACCAGTTAAAAAGTTGTCAGGGAGTCAAAGGTCTTGTTAAATGGGTATAAGTGTTATGAGAGGTAGTACAAAAATAATACACATTTTCTGGACTCATGAAGCTGCTTGGTGAGACTAAATATAAATACAGGCAGCTTTCATACTATCTATTGACCTAGCGAGCAGCTCCCTTTCTACAGCCATCTCTCACAACCCTGTTTTCCTCATTCTACTGGATTCATACTCTAATCTTTCTCTTGTAACTGGCATCTTTTCACTTATACACAAGGCCTGTTATCCTTAAACTCAGCTTGGGAGTTCTCCAGTTAGCATTTTCTCAGATTTATCTCCTGAAATCTCATCCTCTTCCCCAAACCTTTCCCAGTTCTGAGGTTTCCATGTGCAGTTCACTGACTTGCCTGTAGAGCAGTTTATTCACTTAGCTGGATGCTTTACTCACTCCCTCATTACACGTCCTTAATGAAAGATTCTTTATTTCAGGGCACAGCTAGCAAGAAAATTGTTGCAAGGAGTGTAATTATACCTATCAAATAGGAACATTGCACTAATCCCCTAATAACTGAGGTGACTAGGATTACTAGACAGCTGGGAATTGTACAGTACTGGCCACCATTCATCACTGTAGGCAAGAGCATTAAATGAAGTTTCCTGAGTTAGGTTGTTAATGGCTGAGCTGTGCTCCTGAACAATCTCTAACGGAATTGTTTCCATATGGGACAGAGCCCAGACATAGCAACACAAGCTGGAACAGATTCAGAGTATGAATAATGTGATTGGACTTAGAGAATTATAAATAATAACAAGGATCTGTTTTACATAAAACTAAAATGCATGTTAGTGATATTTTTCCCTGTTGCAGATATGGCTTAAAACCTCAGTGTTGTAGCAAGCATAAAAAGCCTATTAATTGTAAAACACTAAAATGGTTTCTTTTATAGTTGGACCCTGGACGTTTTTTGCACATAGGGACCCAGGCACCCCAGTGCCTTGCTGCTCACCTGGATAACCAGGTTGCAATTGAGAGTCCCAGAGCTATTTCCCGCACCAGTGAGAATGATCCGGTGAGTTGCTAATGTGTATATGGGTTTTTTTCAGGACTTATAATTTGTATTGCCATCATTTGACACATAAGAAAAACTGAAACTGAAAGAAGCTAAGCAGATTTTTACATATAGTCAGACAGTACCTGAGACAGCATTCTGGAACCCTGATCTTCCCCATCCCTATCTGATACCATGGTAACATAGCTCAGACAGGTCAGTCCATATCTGTTTTGGTTTAATTACTACCATTGAACTCACTTTGTGCCAAGGGTTTTGTTGGGTATAGAGTTAGGTACCTAGTAAATACTTAACTACTCAATTCCTTAGAAGTTAAATTTAGTAGTTTTTATTGATCTTAGTGTATGATGGGTTGTCAAACTTTTCCTACAAGAACCATATAGTAAATATTTTAGGCATATGAGCCAAAGTGATCTCTATCACAACTACTTAGCTCTGCCATAAACAAATGGGCCTGGCTGTGTTCCAGTAAAACTTTATTTACAAAAATGGGTAGCCAGCCATAGTTTACCAACCCTGGTACGGAGAATCCTAACGAAATCAACTTACTTGCCTGGGACCACATAGTTTTCCTAATAACCAATCTGGTACTATCTTCCACCTTTCTAAGTGGATTTCCTAGTGTCTGGAGAGGGAACTAACTTGATTTGTTGACAAGAGCAGCATTTAAAGTGAAGTTTATCGGCAGAAACCAGGATTCCAGCAGTATCCAGTGTTGCATTTTCTATTTCAGGTCCCATTAGGCTAAATGCTGATTTCTCCTTCCTCAGTATTATTGTTGCCTCTTATAAATGAAATTAGTTGTATGGTCTGTGCTTAAATGTGAAGGGAACCAATAGCTTTTCTCTCCCTTTTTGTCCCTACCCCTGCCCTCTGAGTTGCCCCATCTTAACATATGCTGTGCTTGTGGAAGGGAAAAAAATAACTCATTACCCAAAACGCCATCTCAGCAGGGTGTGTTTTATTTATGTCTCTAGCGTTCATCTACTTTCACAAGCACAAAATGAAATAGAATAAGTGAATGAAGTCATTGAATTGCCTTTCAGCTTTTCCCTGTAATTGTAGTCCCTTTATCTGCCAGTTCCTCCGAGGTTTCTATGGCAACAGTGGCATGCAGATGATCTTGTCACGTGACTGGATCATCTCTATGCACAGCACAGAAGAATCCAGATGGCAAGAATTGTCTCTGCTCCTTCCACATCTAGGGTTTATGTTGCCGAGCAACTGGCTTCATCATTCAGGCCAACATCAGCTTTATATATACACTGTGGATTTGGGGACAACAGTGAGCATTTTTTGTCTAAGAAATGAAAGAATATCTTTTCCAGCTCTGAGAGAGAAGTGTTTCCTCACTACAGTCTAGAAGGCCCTTGACACTTTTTCAAAGTCTTTGTCACTCTATCCATTATACCTGTTTGCATTTTTATTTCCTAGGCCAAGCATGGGGAGCAGCATGAGGGTCAGCACTACAACATATCCTTCCAAGATCTGAAGACTGTATTCCCCCATGGCCTGCCTCCTCGCTTTGTAATGCAGGTGCTCAAAACGGGAGGGAATTGGAGGGAGCTTATAACACAAGCTGTTGATAGCAGAGGGGTGGAATTAAATGAGTAGAAAACTATAAAAGATTTAATTTGAATCTTAAAAACAAAACAGATAAATAGAGCTATTGATTATCTTTTGTGAATAGTGCTGTTGTTATAATTACTTTAAGCAAATGCTTATCTGCAGTTAACCTCTTTAAATCCTTTTTGGAGCCAGGCAAAATATTCTTAAGTAAATAAATAATATTCCACTCTTTTCCTTGTGTTACCCAACAGATTTCTAGAAACTTTAGATGTCAAGTAATTGTTAAAAATGAATTTAATATTTGCCTTAGCAAAATATCATGAAAATAGTTTATATGTGTGGAAAAGCGAAAACATAATATATTTTTGAGCCAAATAGAAATGATATTTGGATTAGATGCATCATCATTCATTGTTCTTCTTCAGTCTCATGGGTTTTCAGAAAATGTAGTTTTGTGGTCATAAATTCAACCCAAAGAATGTAATCTTGGGTTGCTTTATAGCCATTGAAAGAATTCATAGTTAACTGCAAGCAGAGTTTATTGGCAAAATTTGTTCTTTTTTTTTTTAACACTTTTAATAAACATTTATTTATTTATTTATTTATTTGGCTGTGCCAGGTCTTAGTTGTGTCATGCAGACTCTTAGTTGTGGCATGCATGCAGGATCTAGTTCCCCGACCAGGGATCGTACCCAGGCCCCCTGCATTGGGAGCATGGAGTCTTACCCACTAGACCACCAGGGAAGTCCCTGGGGAAATTGGTTCTTTTGGCTAATTCCTGCTCAATTAGTTTCAGCCTCAGAAATTATTCCTTCTTATTGAAATATCAAACTTGACTGTGCAGGTGATTTTTAGCTTAGAAACCAGAGGATGTCATTTCTTCAATGTGTTTTATTTCAAGAAATTAGATGAGACACCAGTAAAGGGGCTAATTCTAGGCCATAGACAGCTTGTCATCAAAAATTTTGTTAAGTTTGGAAGTAGGACACGGTCAGAAGAAATCATCACTTTAAACTGTCCCAAGACATTCATAGTACAATCTCTAACATGGTTCTGAGGGCCTAACTTTAACTATTGCAGGTTGCTTTCAGAATGGTTAACCACCAGTGCTTTGGAGGGAATTACTCATACATTCTTTCCATAACTTCCATGTATGTAAAGGCCAACTCCCTCACCATTGTTTGTGTATTTTAGTACTGTCATATTGCCTAATACGGCATTTCTGTTTTAATATCTGTATCATGTTTTTGAAGGTTTCACTTTCCATTAAGTTTGAACTTACCTGTCAAAGTTCTTCTCCAATTCAATTGTTTGGTTAGGATTTCTTTAAAAAATACCAACACTGGGGCTTCCCTGGTGGCGCAGTGGTTGGGAGTCTGCCTGCCAATGCAGGGGACACGGGTTCGAGCCCTGGTCTGGGAAGATCCCACATGCCACGGAGCGACTAGGCCCGTGAGCCACAACTACTGAGCCTGCGCGTCTGGAGCCTGTGCTCCGCAACAAGAGAGGCCGCGACGGAGAGAGGCCCGCGCACCGCGATGAAGAGTGGCCCCCGCTCGCCGCAACTGGAGAGGGCCCTCGCACAGAGGCGAGGACCCAGCACAGCCAAAAATAAATGTAAATAAATTAATTAATTAAAGAAACGTTTAAAAAAAAATACTTTAAAAAAAAAAATACCAACACTGTCTTAATCCTTATCTGATATACTTGTGAGTAGTATTTGTTAGGCATTTATTCTTATCAGTAGACATTATTAAATACTTTGCAAATCATTTTCATACATATCACTGCTTCCCAAATTTTTCCACCAAATTATTCCTGGTGGCAAAAAGGGAATGAATTTTGTGTGTCAGTTCTTTGGTGTATCTGTATACTGGTGGTGTCAGGTATGGCCTCATAGCTGTGGGGCAGTTGGTCGCACCTGCTCCTGAGCTGGTATGTATATAAGTTCTAGAGAGAAGTCTAGGTGGTTACAGTAATAAGAATTAGCTAAAGGGACTTCCCAGGTGGTCCAGTGGTTAAGAACCTGCCTTCCAATGCAGGGAACGCGGGGAACTAAGATCCCACATGCCATGGGGCAACTAAGCCCACGTGTCGCAACTACTGAGCCTCTGCCCCACAACTAGAGAGCCCACGTGCCGCAAGTACAGAGCCCAAGCACTCTGGAGCCCACGAGCCACAACTAGAGAGAAGCCCGCGTGCCGCAACGAAAGATCCTGCATGCCGCAACTAAGACTCAGTGCAACCAAAAATAAATAAATTAATTAAATTTAATTTAAAAAAAGAATTAGCTAAAAATAAATTTAAAAGAATTAACATTTATTTGATGCTTACCATGTGTCAGATGCTTTGTTAAGCATTTTACATGCTTTTAATATTTATATCAACCTTAAGTAGTTTACATAGTTATGTCTGGATTATTTGTAAATTTCAATTAACTGATATAATATCTGTGCTTCATTTACAGAAATAATCAAAAGTTGACTGTTATACACTTGGTGCGGGATAATGTGTTTTAATTCTTAGCTAAATTACATGGCTAAATTTTCAAATTCAATACCAACCTTTCCTAACTGAATAAATGAAAAATAGGCAATTTGATGCTATGGTTGCTATGTTGGACTCAGTGTATATTACCAAGAACAGGCTAGAAGTTCCACACCCCACCCTCTCCTTCCTCTTTCCCTGTTTTGTTAGGTGAAGACATTCAATGAAGCTTGCCTGATGGTAAGGAGACCAGCCCTAGAGCTTCTGCATTACCTGAAAAACACCAATTTTGCTCATCCAGCTGTACGATACGTTTTCTGTATCCTTTCCTGCTTGCCTGGGCTATCTGAGCCAATGCTTTCCTCCCTCAAATGTGGGAAAAGAAGAAATGCTTTATTTGTTGACAGTCGAAGTGTCCCTTTTGGTGGTGTTTTCTTTTTCTTTTTTTTTTTTTTAATTAAGAAAATACCTTTATTTTTAGCCAGAAGGGGTTAAGTCAGAATTGACACTCCTGTAGTAAGAGTGCATGAAAATTCTAATATTTTGAAAATTGACAAAATTTATTTTCCTCAGGAACTTGTTTCTTTTACTCCTTGCTCTAATTGGAGATTTTTGCAGTCCTAAATTTAAAAGATGTAAGTAATCTATTTTAGTGGTACTGTCAAAACAGCTTTTTTTAAAAGAATTAGGTGTGAACATATTAAATAGCCTATTAACATACTCCAACTTTTGGTGGCTCATCTCTAAAATGACCCAATTCTTCATCTCATGTTGTGCTTCTCCTGTTTTAGTTTATCACTTAAGATGCTTCATTTGCAGTTGAGTAAGAAGAAAGTCCAACTCAAAATGGCTTAGGTAATAAATGATTTTTGCCTAAGGAACGGGAACATCAGGTTTAGGCTCAGGTTTGGTTATTTCAGCAGTTCATTGAGGTCATCAAGAACTCAGATTCCAGGACTTCCCTGGTGGTTCTGCGGGTAAGACTCTGCTCTCCCAATGAGGGGGTCCTGGGCTTGATCCCCAGTCGGGGAACCAGACCCCGCAGGCATGCCAAAACTAAAGACCCCGCACGCTGCAACCAGGACCGGGCGCAGCCAAAACAAACAAATAAATATTCTTTTAAAAAAGAGAGAACTCAGATTCCTTTAATCTTTCTGCTGTCATCCTCACCGTATTAGGTTTTGTCTCCAGGTTGATTTCTTCATGTTGACAAAATGGTTGCAGCAACTCCAAACATCTCATCTTCACAGAGCCATGTCCAAAGGCCAGAAAAGTAAACATTCCTTTCTTGCATTCTTTTTTTTTAAAACAGAGAAAAATTTCCCAGAAGCTTCCATCAAACATTCCCTCATTTCATATTGCCCAGAATTACGTCACACATCCATTCCTAAATCAATTCCTGGTGAGAAAAATGAAACTACTATTCCTTTCTCTTTTTTTATAAATTTATTATTTTTAAAAATATTTATTTATTTATTTATTTGGCTGTGACGGGTCCTAGCTGCAGCACACGTGATCTTTTTTGCAGCATGCAAGATCTTCAGTTCTGGCATGCGGGATCTTTTAGTTGCGGCATGCGGGATCTAGTTCCCCGACCAGGGATGGAACCCGGGGCCCCCGCGTTGGGAGCGCGGAGTCCCAACCGCTGGAAGGTGGTGTTTTCTTTAACAGCAAGTGCTTTAGATGGCGAGAAGGGAACAGGAAAAACCCTCAGTCTTTGCCATGTTATTCATTTCTGTGCAAAACAGGATTGGCTGATACTACATATTCCAGATGGTAAGAACTTCCCTCACTATGTTGGGGTTAGTTATTCTGTTACTGTGGTAACATTGTGGCTTCAATTTTCTGACAGGGCTCTGACAACTAAGGGAGAGGTCTTTGCTCCGGGTACAGGCTGGTCTGAGTTGGTTTTGGAACCTTTTGATAATTAGAATGAAGTATTTTTTGGCGCAGCAATCCTCACTTTGATAGGTAATGCCCAAGAGCATAAACTCCCACCTTAGTGTTCACCACAAGCTTTATTGCCATCAGCCAACAACTTTGAGTACCCACAGAGCCTTTGACATGGTACTGTTTGTCAGCATTCTAGGTTGTCAGCATGGATCTTAAAAACTTAAACTCTCATACTTCGCATATATCCCTCCTTGTTTTGTTCAGTGTTGTTTGCATCCACATTTTCTGTCTTTAAAAACTGCCAGGAAGCTGAGGTGACCTTTAATCCATTTATTTGTGTATTGTGTGTAATGATAATATTTAATCTAAGATGGACCAGACCAAAAAGTAAACCTCTGAAGCAAGAAGGCTTTAAGAAATATATGTGGGAAACTAAAGTCATCTTCCATAACTTAAAGAAGCATAGAGTATTTTGAGTTGAATACAGTCAGTTCCTGCCTAGTTTGTTTTCTTTTGCCTTTTGATTAGCTCATCTTTGGGTGAAAAACTGCCGGGATCTTCTGCAGTCCACCTACAACAAACAGCGCTTTGATCAACCTTTAGAGGCTTCAACCTGGCTGAAGAATTTCAAAACTGCAAATGAGCATTTCTTGAGTCAGGTGACTAGACTCCCAGAAGTTTGGTGCTCTACAGTCTTTTAAGATTTTTATCTTCTTTGTGCCCTGAGTATCAGTAGACTATGGAGAACTAATATTGTAGTTGGGATAACTATACCATTTTGTATTTCTTTCATACATTTTATTCACAGTGAGTTCACACGCTGAAACTCATTTATCCATGTAAAATAAAGAGGCAGCAGTAAGCTGGTCACATCTGGTGGGTAGCAAAGTGAAGTCCAGATTGCTTCATTGACTTTTCCAAGGTGACAGCCTAAAATCCTCTAACACACATTTCAACTACATAATTTTCTCCAGATTAGATCTTTTAGGTACCAGAAACATATTCGTAAAATTATTCTCTAGTGATTCTTGCATACAGTCTCTAGGCCAGGGATTTTCAACTCTGGATATAAGTTAGAATCACCTAGGAGCTTGTTAATGCAGGTGCCAAGGCTTCATCCTGGGCCTTTTTAGTCAGAATCCCTTACTATTTTGTGTGTGTTTCTTTAAGCTCCAGGCAGAAATGGGCTAGAAAGCATTCACTTCCCTGCTGAGCTCTCTTACAAGGCTTGAAAAATAGATGAAAATAGACTCCTAATAACCTTAGCCTCCTACCCTACCTTCTTAGCTAGGGATGGGTTTATCCTTAGGCTAAGTGGCCTTTTTTGGTCTTTGTTTTATTTTTAGATAAAAGTTCAAGAGAAGTATGTCTGGAATAAGCGAGAAAGCACTGAGAAAGGCAGTCCTCTGGGAGAAGTAGTTGAACAGGTATAAAGACACTGAACGTGTACTATGTCTAACCAGAGACAGCCTCTTGTAGGACTGCAAGCCACTGTCTCTCTTTCCCTACAGGGCATAATGCGGGTGAGGAATGCCACAGATGCAGCTGGGATTGTGCTCAAAGAGCTAAAGAGGCAAAGTTCTTTGGGTATTTTTCGCCTCCTGGTGGCAGTGGATGGAGTCAATGCTCTCTGGGGAAGGACCACACTGAAAAGAGAAGATAAAAGCCCGGTAGGAAAACTGAGTTTCTCTATTTTGGTTTCTCTGATTTCAGAAACCATCATATACGTAGGCTGGGACATAGCCTTCTAGACCATGCAGTATATTTTCTTGCCTTGGAATATTTGAAATAAGATGTATAGTGAAAATAGTATCAGAAGGAGAAGATGATGCCATATTCCATCATCCACTGAATACCAAGAGCATGACAACAAAAGCTGTGTTTTCTTTCTTTGTCAATTTTTTTCTTTCTATTCTCTTTTCAAAATGATGTTCTCTGGTCTAAGCAGAGACGATGATCAGAAGCATCAAGGAAGGGGGTGGGTTGGGGCAGTGGGTATTTTCTCCCTTGGTAACTGTTTTTTAATCTCCAGAAGCATGGCAGTTTGAGGAGCAGTGGCCATGTGGCTTATTCCAGAGGTACCTTCAGGTACTGTGGTTATGTAGTAGTTGAGGATTCTTTTTTTTCTTTTTTTTTTTTTGGCCTCACAGCACAGCTTGTGGGATCTTAGTTCCCTGACCAGGAATTGAACCCGGGCCCTCGGCAGTGAGAGCGCGAAGTCCTGACCAATGGACCTCCAGGGATTTCCCAGTTGAGGATTTTCTAGTTGTTGTCAGTGCAGATATCTCAGGGGAGCATCCGGGCAGAGCAAGTAATGTTCTCTTCTCTCCCTCTTTTCTCCCTTTCTCCTCCCTCTCACCTCTGTCTCACACATTGACCGATGTGCAGATTGCCCCAGAAGAACTAGCATTTATTTACAACCTGAGGAAAATGGTGAAAAATGATTGGGTGAGTGCATTTGATGCTTAACAGATTTCAGAAAGAAATGTATTTTCGTTTTAAAGATGTTCAACTGCCTCATTGCTAATACTTACCGGTCTCTAATTTTATGGACAGAAAGTTCTTATATCTTATTTAATTCTCATAACTGTACCAAGTTTTAAATCTATATATTTGGTTTCTTATCTTTCCACTTGACTGTAGTACGCTTATTCAAAACCATTTTTTTGAAATATTGGCATAATTTCACTTTGCTGCAGTTGTTCAAGGTGTTTTTATTTCTTATCAACTTTGGAAAGGATTTTGATAAATTTAAGATCATACAGCAATTTATTGTCAGAGTCAAATCGAGAATTAATAATCAATTTAGTTGCCATTTAACTGTGCTAGATCACACTGCAATACCACCATATGGCAAAAAAAAAAAAAAAAAAAATCTGCAGATGATTAAAATGCATTTTTCTGTCTTTTTCAAATTCAGCTTTTTCTCCTTTCTTTCAGCAAGGAGGCGCCATTGTGTTGACTGTGAGCCAGACTGGGTCTCTCTTTAAGTCCCGGAAAGCCTATCTGCCCCAGGAGTTGCTGGGAAAGGTCAAATCACTGGAAAATTTGTTTACCCTTAGATAGTCATTCTGTCTAAATATACATACATATATATATATATATTTTTTTTTTTTTGGACATAATTTCAGACTTGGAGAAAAATGGTATTCCTCTGTGACTTCAACTAGATTTCTAAAATCGTTAACACTTTACCATGTTTGCTTTACTCTTTCTCTCCGTCTTTTTTTTTTCCTGAATTATGTGACATTAACCTGAGATACGATGCCCTCTTTTATCTCTAAATAATACATATTTCCTAAAATCAAAGATATTCTAATGTATAACCACAGCACAGTTATCAAAATCAGAAAGTTAACATTGACTGTTACCTAATCTATAGAGTATATTCTGATTTTGCCAGTTATCCCAGTGTCCTTTACAGGAAAAGAAAGTCCTGGATAATGCACCGCACTCAACTGTCAAGTGTCTTTAGTCTCCTTTAATCTGGGACAGAGCCTCAGTCTTTGTCTTTTATAACCTTAATATTTATATCTCTGTTTTTGAAGAGTACATGCTAGTTATCTTATGGGTTATTTTATGGGGTTGTCTGAGTTTTTTCCTGATTATATGTGATGTTAGAAGTTATATTGTGTCTTCTCAGTGCATAATATCAGAAAGCACATGGAACTTATTTCTCCTGTTACTGGCAATATAAACTTTGAACACTTAGTTAAGGTGCTCTCCACCTCATTTCTCCTCAGTAAAGTTACTCTTTTCCTTTTGTAATGAATAAGTATCTTGTGGAGATATACTTTGAGACTAGGTAAATATCCTTTTACTTCTCAAACTTCCCTTTACTAGTTTTAGTTTCCATCGGTGATTCTTCCCTAAATCAGTTATCATGATAATTGCAAGATGGATATTTTCTAGCTCCACCATAACTTCTAAATGTATCAGTTGGCCCTCTCTTATATTTAAGAATTTTCCTTTCTCCCTTATGTATTTATGTATTTGTTTCAACATAGACATGTGAATTCTTATTTAATGGGTTTAGAACCCATTAAATAATTACTCTCATTATTTATTTTGCTACTTAAGTTATCCCAGATTTGGCCAGTAGGAGCCCTTCAAGCTGGCTTCTATGTCCCTTTAACATGTCCCCATCATTTTTCTCCCTACCTTTCCTCCTCTGTCCCCATCATTTCTAAGCACTTCTTTATTTTTGGCACAAGAATATGTTCCAGGGCTTCCCTGGTGGCACAGTGGTTAAGAATCCGCCTGCCAATGCAGGGGACACGGGTTCGAGCCCTGCTCCGGGAAGATCCCACATGCCACAGAGCAACTAAGCCCGTGCCACAACTACTGAGCCTGTGCTCTAGAGCCTGTGCTCCGCAACAAGAAAAGCCACCGCAGTGAGAAGCCCGCGCACTGCAACGAAGAACAGCCCCCGCTCACCGCAACTAGAGAAAGCCCGCACGCGGCAACGAAGACCCAACACAGCCAAAAATAAATAAAGTTATTAAAAAAAAAAAAAAAAAAAAGAATATGTTCCAGACGACTCATCATGTACTTTCCATGCCCCAGCCCTAAAATCAGCCATTTCTTCAAGGAGCTTTGGTTCATTTTAGAGGAGAATGGTATTTAGAAACCAAGACCTGAGCGCTAGGTATACTTACTGCTACTGGGATGTGGGTGTCACTTCTTCTAGGCCCTCCAGCAGAGTTAGTAAGTAGATACATGCACCATTCATATATACAAACATACATGTACATGTGCTATATGCATATATGTGTTTATATATACACATCCACACACATCTGTATCTGTTTCTCTATATTAAAAAACCATGAATCTGATACCTCTAGTTCCAGGCTAGCATCCCGGCATTCATTGTATCCTTCGCCCTTTCCATATTTGTAACCCTCTTCTCCAACGATAATCTTTCATTCACAGTGTATTTACATATTAGCTCAATCTCAGATTATAGTAAAAATAGTTTCAGAATTGCTAACCCTTGCCTCTAGATAAATAAGCTGCGAACTAGAGGGCAAATTTTTTTTTTTTTTTTACTTCTGTTTTATTTAGGCTCAATATCTTTTAGAGCAGTTTTTATCTTTAGCCTAAGGGTCTTTCGTTCAAATATTCTGTTCAGAAGTTAGTTTGGGTTAGTTTCCCTCCTCCCTTCAGTGTTATGTTTGAACTTTGAAATACAGTTTGATTCATTTGTTTTAGTTTATATTCTATAATAGGATCTTTTCCCCCATCCTTGTCATTTTGTTTAATTTTTTTGAGTATATGAACTATCAAAACTGTTGTTGACTATTGAAGTTAGAACTGTAAAAAAATTTAAACACGTATATGATTATGTGTGTACACTCTCAGATAAGTGGCATTCCCCGTCCCCCTGCCCCCGCCGCCGCCCCTGGCCTCAAGCATTCTCTCTTTTTTAAGTATATTTGTGGCCATGTAGAGCAAGGGTAGCCAGCCCCAGAGAATGTGGAGTAGAGGAGAATAGAACAAAATCAAAGACCTTATCCTCAAAGTGTTTAAATAAACACTGATTTGTCACTTAACGAATACTGTATCTTTATCCTTTTTCTTCTCCAGGAAGGATTTGACGCCCTGGATCCCTTTATTCCCATCCTGGTTTCCAACTATAACCCAAAGGAATTTGAAAGTTGTATTCACTATTATTTGGAGAACAATTGGCTTCAACATGAGAAAGGTCAGTTGCTTAGCTTTTTCCTCTCACAGAAGAATCCCACTGAGTCAGAGCCTTGATCTCTTCTTCCCTCAGCAGCAGCCTGTAATTTGTACTTCATCTTTTTCCCCTTTATCTTGACTTCTTTCTGGCTGATTAGATGGTACAGAAGGTGTGGGGTTGGTTAAAGTTTGATTTACAAGAGACATTATATCTCTCCCTAAAATTCTCACGTTAGTCTAGAATAAGATGCTCATGCTAACAGAGGAGGTGAGACCGAACCCAGCCACTGGCAGTTTCCAGGTGATTGGGTTGCTGCCACACTCTGACTGTCACATTTATTCATCATTCAACACACTTGGATTGAGAGGCTCATATGCTGGGACACCCCCAGAACAACTGATGCTGTGTGAGAGGCTACTCCAGCACCGAACCAAATCCTTGCTATACCTGTCCTAGTATTTGTAGATGAAAGTGTTCCAGCTGCTCATTTAACCCTTGCCCTCAGTGCTGGGTGGGTGTGGGTGTGTTGGGGGGCGGGGTGTAGAGGAAAAATAAAGGTGGTTCTGTCACTAGGTAATAGAGAATTAGCTGCAAATAGGTTATTAAAGGAATAGGGGGAAGAGTATAAAGCAGCTGCAGCATGATGAGGTAGGAGGCACAATGGGGAGATTTCTAAAAGGAGGTTTGAGAGATTTGACAAAGTCCTTAAAGTCCAGAGGATAGTCTTGAAACAGAGGGAGAGATAGATGCTGGTTGGAGGAATAGAGACAGAAAAGGAAATTATGCATAGAAAAAATAATACTGGGGGGTGGTGGAATAAAGGGCCTAGAAGTGAGGTTTTGGGAGTGCTAATTATATCAGAATGTAATCTGGATAACATAGCCTTTGACTACAGAATTTGCTAAGTAACACAATGCTACAGGAGAAAACTGCCAGTTATCTGTGTTTGACTCCATTTTAGCTCATACAGAAGAAGGGAAGAAGGAGCTGCTGTTCCTAAGTAATAGGAATCCCGGGCAGCTGGAGCGGCTCTGTGCCTACCTCTAAGCCATGGTCACAAGGTACGTGGAAGACAATGGACATTTCTTCTAATGGACCCAATCAGATGGGGGAGTCCTGCAGGACACAAGAAGAGCAGCCAGGCACGTGCACCTATGGGATCGGACAGGACTGCAGTCAGCTCCCAACCTTCGTTGCAGTGGGTTCCTTGTGATGTGACTGTGGTGGCAATAAGATGTCCTGAAACTAACATCAGTTTATTAGTTGTGGTTTTCACATTTTAAATAATCATGTAGCTTTTCCTAAAAAATTAAATTAAGTATCTTTCTTAAAGTGTTGTGTTATATTTATAAGATGGAAAGAGCCTTCAGATTGGCCAAATTGAATTTCTTTGGCATTCTGCTTGTTGAGACTAAATTCTACAGAAATTTTCCAGAGTTTATTCAATTTAGGAGATTGAGACTCACAGCTTAACTTCTCCCTCCCAGACCATTCACTTCCTATTTACTCTTTTATCAATGGTCCCTGAGAACTTTCCTCAAACTCCAGCTGAGTCTGGCAACTTTGTATAGTACAGCCCCTTTCTACAGGTTCCTGAAAGAAGTAAGTTCTAAACCCCTACAGCATACACTGTATGTAGTGAATTAACATCTTTAATCCATGTAGAATAGTACTATCTGTGTACCATCTTTCTGAGATTTGAGAAAATAGTGACTCATCAATTTCAAAAGAGTCTGATTCTCTCACCGTACCCAGGTTGTTGGTTCTAAAGAGTGAGACGTTTGAGTCCCAGATCTGCTGCTTATTAGCTAACTGTCTTAGCCTATTTCCTTCTCTAATTTTACCTTATCTATCTCTGTTTCACCTTACGTAAAGGTAATAATAACGCCAAACTTTCAGGGATTTTTTTGAGAATTAAATCACATAATAAATGTCAAGTGCCTCACACATAGTAGGCCCCCATTAAATGATAGGTAGCTACTATTTATAACTTGGATTTTATTAATGCTTTATTTGAACAATTACTATGAGAAGAGAGTCTGAATGTATATCAGCATTTTCCACTAGAGAGCCAGCTGCCCCTACCCTGAAACCACCTCCTCAAGGATTCCCTGTCAAAAATAAAACCTCCATCCCTGACCCCAGACACTTTAGCTAGACTGATGTTCTAGCATCAGACTCAAACATAACAACCTTATAGAGGCTGCTTAACCAGCTCCCACAGTTGGAAAGCTTGAATCCATTTAACAAATCCCTTTTAATATAGTTCTGCTTCTCTGACTGAACCCTGACTGATAACGCCTCCCAATACAGATAGTCAGGCGTTGAGATCTATCTTTTCAATAGCTCAAACTCACTTCCTCCTCTCCATCCTTACTACCACTGCCTTTCATAACCCCATCGCTTCTTGTTTGAGTTACTATAATCATTTGCTAATCTGTTTCTCTGCCAACTACCCTTGGCTCCTCCCTCCAGTCTGTCTTTCACTGGGCTGCCTGAGTGAGCTCTCTAAACACAGCACATCATGCAATTCCCTTAATGTCATTCAGTGGCTTCACTATGCCTTTATTTTTGCCATGTATGGGTTACAAAGTTCAAGCCATACAAAAACATTTCATGGAAAATCAGGCTCCTTTCCTCTCAGCTCCCTTTTCTAGAGGCAATCAAATTATAGAGACAAAATTCTAAAAAAATACGCATTTTTTTAAAACACAATAGTGTACTTACTCTTCTATACCTTGGTGTTTTCAGGTATCTTGGAAATTGTACCTGTCAGGAGTTTTTCTTATAAATCGAGTGCCTGCTCTAAGGAATTTAAAAAGAAAAGGAAATAGGTAACACACAGAACCTCCAAGAGGGACACTGTCACAAGCTCAGCAGCCACGGACAACATCCTAACCACAACAGGGGAGGGTCTGCTGTGATAAAGTCACCAGTGCTACTATGAACACTGACACTGCAGCCTATACTAATGATAATGGCAGCTAGCCCCCAGAAACTGCAGTGCTGCTGCCTCCCAAAAAAAGCAAGATGCCACTGCTCTTACCCTTACCAGATACTTACTGGACAGGACCTGAATCTGATTGACAAGCCTGATCCTTAACTGTAAATGAGGCTGGGACATTGGCTTCCATCTTTGGAAGGCCAAGCTCATAATCAATATGCCTTATTCTCTTTCATGAATGTGGAATAGTAAGCTGTATGACTGTACTATCATTTATGTACAAAATCCTTACTGAAGAATTGCCTCCTTACTTTTGCAATTTGCTAAATATGGATTCTTAATTTTTTTCCAAATACTCTATCATAATCTATCCTATCCAGTCCCCTTTTTTTCTTAAGATCCTTCTACTGCAGACCTGATCCTCATGCCCCAATTTTTTTTGTCTCCATGCTAAGCCTGCTGCACAGCTGGTCTCTTGGGGCCTTTCTTCATCACTCAGGTAGACTGAATTCAGAATGAAAAGTAAGAAGCAAAACTGTCTTTATTTCCAGATGACATATTCCCGTATATAGAAAACCTTAGGAAATCTCAAAATAGTCTACTAGAACTAAAAACAAGTTCAACAAGGTCACAACAATACTACAAGATTAATATACAAAAACCAATTGTATTTCTCTATACTAGCAATGAAAAATCCAAAAATGAAATTAAGAAAGTAATTCTGGGGACTTCCCTGGTGGTGCAGTGCTTGAGAATCCGCCTGCCAATGCAGGGGACACGGGTTTGATCCCTGGTCCGGGAAGATCCCACATGCCACGGAGCAACTAAGCCTGTGCGCCACAACTACTGAGCCTGCACTCTAGAGCCTACAGGCCACAACTACTGAGCCCGCGCACCTAGAGCCCGTGCTCCATAACAAGAGAAGCCACTGCAATGAGAAGCAGAAGCCTGTGCACCACAGTGAAGAGTAGCCCCCGCTCACCACAACTAGAGAAAGCCTGTGCACAGCAACGAAGACCCAACGCAGCCAAAAATAAATTTATTTTTAAAAAAAATTAAAAACTTGAAGAAAAGACTTATAAGTGGCTGACAGGATAATGAAAAGAGGCTCAACATCACTACTGATTAGGAGCAAATTGAAACCACAGTAAGATACCACCTCACACCCACTAGAATGGCTATCAATCAAAAAGACAACAATAACAAGTGTTGGGGAGGATGTGGAGAAAAAGGAACCCTCCATGGGAATTCCAGTGGTTAGGGAGGTCCAGTGGTTAGGACTCAGTGCTCTCACTGCCAAGGGCCTGGGTTCAATCCCTTGTCAGGGAACTAAGATCCCATAAGCTGCGGGGTGCAGGAAAAAAAAAAGGAACCCTCGAACATTTCCAATGGAAATATAAAATATAAAATGGAAATATAATTTCAGAAAACAGTTTGGCAGTTCCTAAAAATGTTAAGCACGAAGTTATCACATGACCCAGCAATTCCACCTCTTATCTACCTTAAAGAAATGAAAATATGTCCACACAAAGACTTGTGTTCAAGCAGCATGAGACTATTCATAGCAACATTATTCATAATAGCTAAAAAGTAAAAATAATCCAAATATCCATCAACTTGTAAACGGATAACCAAAAATGAGCAAAATACTAATACATACTACAACATGGGAACTCAAAAACCTTATGCTGAGACTCCAAACACAAAAAAATACATTTATATGATTATATGAAACATCCAGAAATGGCAAATCTATAACGGCAAAAGTAGATCAGTGGTTGCCTGGTGTTAGAGGTAGGAACAGGGTTTACCTGTAATCACACAGGAAGAATCTTTTGGGGATGATGTAAATGCTTTAAAACTGAATTGTGGTGATGACTGCACAACTCTTTATTTACAAAATCATGCACTTAAGATGGATGTAAGTGACACCTCAATATCATTTACTGTATATAAATAATACCTCAATAAGGGTGTTAAAAAAAAAAAACTGCAGTCAGACTTCTTCCTTCCCTCTATTCTTCACCGGGTTCATACCCTCATCAAGGTCTGAGACTCTCCCAGCCTCTTCTGGTTTCCTGAGATGTCCCCACACAGGCATTTCCCCAATAAAGCACATGCATGTATAATCCCATCTTGGTGTTTGCTTCTGGCATATAGTATACTGTCTTCAAGAGATAAAGTTGCGAGTCAAAAAAAGATACACCATGCAAACACTAACCAAAAGAAAGCTGGTTCATCTATATTACTATCAAAGTAGATATTAAGGTAAAACAGTATTATTTGAGAAAAAGAGGGATAGTTTATAATGGTGGAAGTTTCAGTCCATCAGGAAAATAAAACTGTAAAGTAGTATGCAGTAATAACATAGCCTAAGAAAATAAAAACTGACAAAATTACAAGGAGATAGACAATCATAGCGGGAGAGTTAATATACTTCAGTGGGAGAAGATATTTTCAACACAAGTAACTGACAAAGGGCTTGTATTCAGAATAAAGTACTTACTCCTACAAATGGATGAGATGACCCAAAAGAAAAATGGGCAAGAGACCTGAACATGCACTTCACAAAAGTGGCTATTCTAATGGTGATAAACATAAAAAGGTGCTCTCAGTCTCACTAATAATCAGGAAAACTAAAACCAGTGATATGGACTAAAAATTTTTAATGTTGTCAAGGTTATGGAACATCACCTGAAAACACTCCTACACCGGTGGTGAAACTGTAAATTGGTAAATTTAGAAAAGTTTGGTGTTATTTACCATATTCAAACATACCCATCCTTATGATTCAACAATTACACTCCTAGGTATATACACAACAGAAATGTGTGCATGTCCACATGCACAAGAATGTTAACTGTAGCACCTAATAGCCCCAAACTGGAAACAATTCCAAAGTCTATTATCAGAGTAGATCATTTGAGGTATATTTCTACAATGGTATTCTGAAGCAATGAAAATGAACTATAAGTATATGCAAGAACAGGGAAGAAGTTAACAATATTGAGCAAAAGGCAGACGCAAAAGAATATGTACTCTGATTGACTTACATTACATAGATACAGATAGACAGACAGACAGACCGAGCCAGTCCACAGGGTTAGAAGTCAGGAAGGCTGTTTTGGACAGGAAGGAGAGGACACGTGAGGCTTTAGGGTAGCGTGTAGTTTTCTGGCAAGGTTTTATTTTTTGCCTGAGTCGCTATTAGCCAGCATAAGTATCCTGTGAAAAAAGACACAACAGCTGCAAGAGCCGTCAGGTAGGAGTAGGTAGGAGAATCTTTAGTGAGCCGCGCCAGGGACCCCACGGGGGATGCAAAGAACCCAGCGTCAAGAACGCTCCGGCATGGCACTTGAGCCCTGGTGCCCAAAACTTCCGGTCTGCGCCACTGTGCCCCGCCCCTCGACAACGACGACTGATAAGCAAGACTGTTCCACGCCAGGAAGAGGCGGGGTATGAGGACCGGTGTCATTAAAGCCCAACGAATCATTTATCCTATGGGAAAGGATGTGTTTATGGGCCAATAGGACGCCGGGAATAAGGCCCTACCCACAAGCCTGCTGAGCCAATCGGCAAGGAGCAGCGGGTGGGCAGGCTGTGGCTGTGCTACCCCGCGGAGCCGCGCAGCATGGCGGGCGGGGCCCGGGAGGTGCTCACTTTGCAGTTGGGACATTTTGCGGGTTTCGTGGGAGCGCACTGGTGGAACCAGCAGGTAAGGTCTCTCTGGACGGCTGCCTCAGCTGAACCTTTCCGGATCTCCAGACCTTGTTTCCGGCCTGTTCCTCTCGCCACCCGAGTCCAGTCCTTCCTCTGTGCCTCCCCAGGATGCTGCGCTGTGCAGGCCGACCGATGCCAAAGAACCGCCGGGAGAGCTGTGCCCCGACGTCCTGTACCGGACCGGCCGGACGTTACACGGCCAAGAGACTTACACACCGAGACTCATACTCATGGATCTGAAGGGTTAGGTGGTGGCTGGAGTCAGCCGATTCCCGGTGTTCCCCTTCACGTGTGGAGTCTCTAGCATCCGTTCGCTTCAAGATCCTTGACCCCGACTATACTAGGCTGAAGGACCAGAGATGAGGAGCCATAGGGAGAGCTAACCACAGTATGCCAACACCTGAGGGGATGCAAGAAAGCAAAATTTTATTCCGTTCAAGAGCTATCTCTGGAATGGGCTACTTGTCCCTAGACACAGTGAGATGTTGAACTGTGGCGCTCCCGTAGAACCACTGGGTGTGGTCTTTGCCCAGGTCCCAAAGCTAAGGACTAAGCTGGGAAATGAAGGATGGAATCTACATTCTCCTAGGCAAGGGTTTTTTTCAACCCATGTCTAATCAAGAAAGCTTGGAAGGGCCAAGTGCTGGAGTGATGATGACAGCAGGTTGTCAGGTGATCAGAGGAAGGTTAGCTGAACGATGGGAGGGACAGGGCTTTACCTAACATTGTCTGTTATTTTTGTACAGGTAGTCTGAGCTCCCTAAAACAAGAAGGTGGACTCTACAGGGACAAACAGCTAGATGCTGCAATAGCATGGTACTTGTGATGTTTGGAGAGGAGTTGGGAAGGAGCACAGGAAGCTGGAGAACTCAGGGAAACTGACACTAAGATCAATCTCCAATTTCTTTCAGGCAAGGGAAGCTCACCACACACAAAGAGGAACTCTATCCCAAGAACCCTTATCTCCAGGACCTCCTGAGTGCAGAGGTGAGGGCCTCTGCCCTGAACTTTTAAGCCCAGTGCTACAACCAGAGTGCCTCCACTGGGGCAGAGAAAAAGAGAATTTTAGCCATCTTAAATGCCCTAGAATGGTATTTTGAGGAAAAGCACTTTTTTCTCCTACTAAAGGACTGTGAGTACGTGAACGGAAAGGAGGTTGTAGGGTGTGGCCAGCAAAATCAGGGAGGATAAATCAACTTTTGCGTCTAGACGGCCTGGACCTAAATGTAGATTTTCTCATCCCTCCCAGGGAGTGCTCAATAGTGATGGTATCTGGAGGGTCAAATCCATTCCCAATGGCAAAGGTGAGACTTCTCCAGATACTGCAAAATGGGGAATGGGGCAGATCAGGAACATGGAGAAAGGTACGTTTCCTCTACTTTTTCTTCAGGTCCCCCACCATTCACCACCGCTACAACTCCAAAACCAGTTATCCCCACAGAGGGCAGCATCAGAGTCTGGTCAGACTTTCTCAGAGTCCATCTCCATCCCCGAAGCATCTGTATGATTCAGAAGTACAACCATGATGGGTATGGAGGGCCCCAGAGGCTGTGAGGCAAGAAACTGGGTCCCCACTAATGTTGGATGAGGCTCTTGAGGCCATCTTCCCTGCCCTCCTCCAATACAAGAGCTCTTGGGCGGAGGGATGGAAGTGGGGGAGTCCTGTAAATCCTGGACTGTGTTTATGCATGGCAGGGAAACAGGTCGCCTGGAGGCTTTTGGCCAAGGGGAGAGTATCCTGAAGGAACCCAAGTACCTGGAAGAGCTGGAGGACAGGCTGCACTTCTACGTGGAGGAGTGCGACTACCTACAGGTAGCTGCGTGGCGTGGCGGGCACTTGGGTAGAAACTCCCCTCATCCTGCCGACTTTCGCCATTCACCTCTCTCCAGGGCTTCCAGATCCTGTGTGACCTGCACAATGGCTTCTCTGGGGTAGGCGCCAAGGCCGCAGAGTTGCTACAAGACGAGTATTCAGGGCGGGGAATAATAACCTGGGGCCTGCTCCCTGGTCCGTACCGCCTCGGGGTGAGTAGTTCTTGTGGGGAGAAACGGTCACAGGGTAAGGAGGGAGAAATGAGGATAGCCCAGTGAGAAAGTTGCTTAAAACAAACTACTCTCATTTCTTTCACCAGGAGCCCCAGAAAAACATCTACCGTCTGTTAAACACAGCTTTCGGTCTGGTGCACCTGTCTGCTCACAGCTCTCTGGTCTGCCCCTTATCCTTGGGTGGGAGCCTGGGGCTGCAACCTGAGCCACCTGTCAACTTCCCTCACCTGCAATATGATGTAAGGCTCGATGCTCTCGTTCTGACTGCAGCTAGTGACAGGGCAACACGCACACGGCACGCACGCGCTCGCCGAGTCAGCCTTTATCTGCTACTGGCTCTATTCTTGAAGCCTCAGCTTGAACTCGGCTCTGATGTGGCCTCTTAGATGACACTGTCCTATGCTTATCCAGCCCTGGGCCAAACACACCCCTGCTTTGTCCCAAAGCCTGCGGGGGGCCTCTCTGCCATTACTATTCTGCCTCCACACTCTTTTCCACACCCAGAAAGCCAAGTGCTCTTCTCTGTATCCTCTTTACAGGCCGCTCTGCCCTTCCACTGTGGCGCCATCCTGGCTACAGCCCTGGACACAGTCACTGTTCCTTATCGCCTATGCTCCTCGCCAATTTCCATGGTTCATCTGGCTGATATGCTGAACTTCTCTGGGAAAAAGGTATTAAGCTTTGTGAGGAGATGGGTCAGAGCTGAGAAAAAGCTCTGTAACTTGATTTCTTCCTTATCTTTAGGTGGTCACAGCAGGAGCAACCATCCCCTTCCCCTTAGTTCCAAGCCAGTCCCTCCCTGATACGCTGATGCAGCTTGGAGAGGCCACCCCATGGACCCCACTGTCTGCATGTGGGGACCCTTCTGGAACATGCTGCTTTGCCCAGTCCGTGGTGCTGAGGGGTCTAGACAGAGCATGCCACACCAGGTGAGGGCTGGTGGTCCTTAGGAGCCCTTGTCAGACTTTTGCTTCACATCCTTTTCTCATACGTCTGGATATTCTAATGGCACTGCCCTGCTCTCCTTCCCTCTGGCCCGCTTGAAAGAAAAAAAAGACTGTGAGCATCCCGATCCAGCTGATGGCCCGAGAACCTAAGTCCTAGTTTCTCATTCGTGCTGCCACAGATTAAAGGTGGTTTTGGCTTTGTTCTGGCAGTCAGCTCACCCCAGGGACACCTCTGCCCTCCCTGCTCCACGCGTGCACCACCGGGGAAGAAGTCTTGGCCCAGTATTTGCAGCAGCAGCAGCCTAGAGTCAGGAGGTCAGTATAATGCTTGCTCCTGCTCTCCTCCCAGACCTCCGACCTCCCCTGACTTTTTCTCACTCAGCTGCTGTCCTCTTGCCCCACAGCTCTTCTCATCTGCTGCTGACTCCCTGTAAGGTGGTTCCTCCTTACCCCTACCTCTTCTCCTCAAGCCTCAGCCAGCAGGGTTTGGTTCTGGATGGTCCCCCAACAGGGGCAGGTATGTAGGAGGTGAAGAAAACCAAGAGGTTTTCAAGCATGGGAGAGTTTTACTATAACCCTTACTGGATAAAGGTACTTTGGAAATTCCCAGTTTGACGCGCCTTTATTCACTCTGTGGCTCCTGAGAGAAGTGTTCTTCCTCTGGGGTGCTGGTATACAAAGGGGAGAGCACACAAAACTTATTGAGTTTACTATACAATCAAGTTTACCAGAGGCCCAGACTTCCCTGTGTGTGCAACAGAGTCCCAAGGGTAGGACGGACCACAGGGCTCCCGTTTCTCTCCCTCTGCAGCGGTAGAGAGCATCCCAGTGCTCGGGGCCCTCTGCTCCTCTTCATCCTTGAACCGGACCCTGGGAGATTTGGCCAAAGATCTCGCCAGACTCGACCTGCGGCGCTGGGCCAGCTTCATGGACGCTGGAGTGGAACAGGATGACCTAGAGGAGACGCTGCAGGAGCTACGCAGCCTGGCCCAGTGCTACCAGAGGGGCAACAGCCTCATGGACTAAAGCTCCAAGAAAAGGAAAGAGCTAGTTTACAATAAAAACTGCTGGATGCAGGAGCTCAGTGTCTTGGGACTGGCTACACCAACATACACATTTATTACATTTAGAAACACTGTGATCAGATCACACAACAATAAATATGTACCACCAGACAAAAAAGGAAATAAAAAAACACACAGAAAAGGAACTGAGCTGCACTCTCCCTCAATGCTCTTTACAACGTAGATTTCTAAGGTCTCCATAAAAGACACACAGGATGGCAGGGCCATCCAACCCCAGCCTGCCATTGTCCTTGTCCCTGGCCCCCTGCTCCCCCAGCTCCTCATACTGAGCTCAAGGGTTTTACAAGCAAAGTACAGCCACCCTTCCCCCGATCAGGGTGCCTGTTGGATTCGATCCTGTGCAGATGACACCCTCACGCTCCCAGGGTCTCACTCATCCAGCTCTTCCTCAGACAGAAGGTCCCCGTGGTCAGACAGCTGGTCTGTATTGCTGGTACTGGTGGCATCGTCCTCATCCTCGGAGCTGGCCTCGCAGGCTGTGTGGAAGAGCTGCATGAGTTCTCGAAAACGATGGGAAACCTAGGAGGAGAGAAGGAGGCTTGCATTCACCTTTCTTAAGTTAGTAACATTTTAACATTTACTAAGCACTATATCCCAATCTGAACAATCTCGTTTGTTCTACACAGTAAGGCGGTGAGGGCTGTGCCCTCCTTATAGATAAGGAAACTCGGGTTAAAAGGCTAAACATTTTGCCCAAAGTCACATTCCTTCTAAAAACAAAACTAGAATGCAATCCCTGGGGCTTCTACCTCAAAATTCAATGCCCTCTCTCTTCTAGAGCCACGACTAACCGAGCTGACAAGTCAAGGTCTTCCTCAGGGCAGACCTTTATAATCACCAATCACCTCTTAGCTGGCCAACCTGTCCTCTTCCTTTCCTTGGTTCCTCTGGAGCTTGAAGCTCTAGCAGGGTTTCCCCTACTTACCTCAGTAGGGGTCTTATTTCCCAGCTGCTCGGAGATGACGCTAAAAGTCTGCGGCTGTGCTCCTTGCTCCTGGCACATGGTCAGAATCACGCGGTCAGCTTCCCTGGAATCCACATAAGGCAATTAATCTGAATCAGTAACGTGGGTGTGTTCCATGCACTTTCCAAACACGCTCCCACATCCATCCCCACCTACCTTGTCCACAGGACAACCTTTTCCCCCGTGGAGCTGACCTTGCTGTTGTTGGCACACACTGTAGCTTCCGTGGCCTTCGTCTGCGGCTCCCCCACTGGACCCTTGCCCTGTATTCCACTGTCTTTAGCCAAACCTCCTCTAGGGGCTTTGGGAGAAGTCTCTGAGGTGTCAGTTCCTGATGAAGAAGATTCATGGACAGGAGACACCCCGTCCGCTGTCACCCCAGCTCTACTGGAAGGCAGCCAGCTCTCCTGAGTATCTGGTTTCCCAGACACCTGTCTCCCCCCTAAGTCTCCGGTCCTTGAGGAAACAGGACTCGGGAAGGAAGCAGGGGGTTCAACGGTTCCAGACAATTTCTCAGTTTCTGAAGCATTCCAGACCAGCATGGAAGCCTCTGACTCACGCCCTGGCTTATGGCCCTCGCCCTCATCCTGAAGTCTGGGGGATGCCACGGGGCAGGAGAGAACCTCAGGCCCAGCCTGGTTACTCCTAACAGCGCACAGCACAGTTCCGGTTTTGGAGGGAAGCTGAGGAGTCTCTGGTGAGCAGGGCGGTGGGCCATCGAGGAGGAGCTGGTCTGTAAAAGTCACTTCTTGAGGAGACAGCAAAGTGCTCCCTGCTGCCAATCCTGTTTAGGAGGAAAATAAGGATCTAAGGGTATGGACAGGGTCACAATGCATCTAAGGACTACAAATTACCATGCGGTCACTCTGGCAAGCTACCGTGATAAAGTTCTAAGGTCCAAGAGTGAGGTGAGGGGGGGGGGGGCGGCTAGGGTCGCTTATATAAAGATATGAAGTCTGACTGCCAAAGCTGAGAATGGCTGAGGCTTTAGAATGCAGACCATAGAGGATCTGGAGACAAGGGGAAGGGGTTCAGGAATGGGAACACAAGAAGAAAATGCTGGGACTTCCTGGTGGTGCAGTGGTTAAGAATCCGCCCGCCAATGCAGGGGACACGGGTTCGAGCCCTGGCCTGGGAAGATCCCACATGCCACGGAGCAACTAAGCCCGTGAGCCACAACTACTGAGCCTGCGCTCTAGAGCCCACGAGCCACAACTACTGAAGCCCGTGCGCCTAGAGCCCGTGCTCCGCAACAAGAGAAGCCACCGCAATGAGAAGCCCGCGCACCGCAAGGAAGAGTAGCCCCGCTCGCCGTAACTAGAGAAAGCCCGTGCGCAGCAACGAAAGCCCAACGCAGCCAAAAATAAATAAATAAATTTATATTTTTTTTTTAAAAAAGAAGAAAATGCTGGATCGTGTTGATTTGTAGCACTCTTATTTCTGCAAGAGGATTGGGGCCACAGGAAAGAAAATTAAGGCTGGACAGTAAGGATTTCCTACTGGTTTATTAGTAAAAGAGGTGGTAGTCCATCCCTGAAAAGACTAATATTATCCAGGCTCAAAGACGTTCTTGCTTGAAGTATGTGCGAATGAGACAGAAGTAAAGGGAGCAAGGCTGGCTGGGCAGCTGGATGACTCACCTGGAACAGGCGTCTCTCCCTTCCTGGTACTCCTGCCAGTCCTGCTCTGGGTTGCCTCAGTGCTTTCTCGCTCCTCTGGGGCTTCCTCCTCCATCACGTCCTTGCCCTGCCCAGCTTCCTTAGCACCAGGCACAGGACTGGCCTCTCCGTGGGGGCTGCCGCCCACCAACTCATGGGGATCCTTGCTCTTGTAGGATTTGCTGTCACAGACCTGCAGGGATGGCCTTCTGGGTCAAGGGTCTCCGGACCTTTTTTGTCTTAGGGGCCGACCAAAGGAAGATCAACCCTGCCATGATGCTCAGCAAGTCAACCAACATGCATGCCCGCTCCAACAATTTTAAATGGCCCAAAAAAGAGGGCTGGATTCTACCAATCCTCTAACCAAGGACTGTATTTCTGCTGCCAACCAACCCTACTTTAGAGAACCAGCATTACCTTTAGGCTATTTCCTCACACAGGTTTGTTTCATTAAAAAAAAAAAATCTAAGAGGGAAATATATGAACTGGTTGATTCTTCTCTATTCCAAAAGCTTCACCTACAAGATTCTCTTTAAAAAGCAAAATCCATTATACATATATTTGTAAAGAGTCTATTTATTTTGCATACACACACTAATGTGTATGTATACAGCATATTACTTATCCACATGTAATCTTTTTAGGAATTCAATAAGGTACACATCTGTGGTAGCAAACAATACCCCAAACAGCAAGGCAACCTGGGGGTTGGCCTAGGCAGCTCCGATACCCCTTGGTACCAGTTCCCTCCTCACCTTGCTGCTGCAGTGGCTACAACTTCTCCTCTTGCTCTTCTTCATCTTGGAGTCAGGACCTCCCTCATGGCAGGAGCAGGCACAGTCCTTGGCCCCATCTGGCCACTCAGCCTCCTAGGAGACACTTGGGCTTGGTTAACTGCCAAGCATTCTTGGTACCAATAGAGGGAGCTAAGTTGTGAGCCATCTGAACAAGCCCGCCCCCTGACCCCCTCCCCCGCTTCCTTTCTCTTTCATTATACATCATCTCTTCACGTTGCCTGGGGAAATCAATGCCCAAACTCAATTAAAGCCTACTATGAATCCCTGAAACAATCCGTAAATGACCCAAAGACTGACATATCCCAATTGCCCAGATGTTTCAAGAAATACTTAAGTGAAACATAATCTGAGGCAAAGTCACTGGAGAGCTCCCTCATGAGATACGATCTACTCACTCGTCTGTCTTTGTTTCTGTCTCCCTGTGCCTTGAGCTCTCCCCTCTCCTCCAATCCCCTTGAGAGAGGGCTTTGTACATATGGAAGGCTCACTCAATGATACTCTCTGTTCAACAAACCCAAGACATAAGTACCATTATTATCCCCACTGACAATGAAGAAACTGAAACAAAGAGAGATTAAATAAATTGCCCAAGGTCATTCAGCTACTAAGAAGCAGTTTTCCCGAAGAAAGAGTACAAGCAAGACACGTAGTAAAGGGAAATGGACTAAAAAGACTACTTCTTGAAGAGCAATAGACAGCAGTGAGTACAAGCTGACTCTGGAGCCGGACAACGTGGGCTCAGATCCTAGCACTGCCCCTGATTAAACATGAGACCTTGGCAATGGCCCCTCTCTGCAATTCAGTTTCCTTTTCTATAAAATGCAAACAAGAGCAATCTTTTCATAGGGTTATTGTGAGAGTTAAACGAGTGAATAGTCCACGTAAAATACAAGAGACACGCGATACTTTGGAACACAGCTCAGTATTAGCTGTTGTCATTATTATTAAAATGAGGAATCCCGGTTCTATTTTTTTCACAAGAACAGAAAGGAAGAAGACCCAACGACAAGAGAAATAGCTCTGAGCTAGAGAAACAGATCCTTCTAATGAGGCAATCATGGGTGGGACCTCTTCAGCAGCTGCACCGTTCTTCCCATGGGCTCTGCATGTCCACAGCAGCCTGACCTTTGGTTCCTGCTCCATGACTGCCTCAGATCACAGAGGCTTTTGCACCACCCTAAGCCAGAGGACCACTCAGACAGAAAACTCAAGGCTTGATTCATGAAAGATGGATAATCCCCAACAACCTGGTGTACCTTATCATGATTTTGGACCCCAATCTCTTTTCTTCTTTTGTTCTTTGAGGCTGTGGGTATCTTGGGAGGTTCCTCTTCCTCTTCCACATCAGGCAGTACCACTTCTTCAAAGCCATCAAACTGGGGAGGAGTTGGTGCCACTCAACACAGACTCTGGGCAGATATCCCTCCTACACATGGCCTTCCCCCTTCACAACCCTACAGCAGCCTCACAGCCTGTACCTCATACTCTTTCTCCTCAGTCCAACTGATCTCTTCAAAGTCACCCATACGGCTAGCTGCTGGGCGCAGATGGTCAAAGAAGATGGAGAACTCATCCTGTAGGTGGTCATGGCCTTTGAGGAGCTGCCACATCTGTGTCTTGAGCTGGGGAGAGTTGCAGAAGGAAAGATGAAGTCTCCAGAGCCTCTCTAGGCCACCATTCCAAATCAATCCCACATACTTCTGGGTTCTACTTTCCTAGTTAACTGGGAGACACACAGAAGCCTCTCTTTGATAACTAAGAACTCTTAAACTTCCTCTCCCTCCTTACTTGCCTACAAAGCAGGGGTATAGGCAGACCTCGTTTTAGTGTCTTTGCTTTACTGCACCTCACAGATACTGTGTTTTTTACAAATTGAAGGTTCGTGGCAACCCTGTGTCGAGCAAATCTATCAGGACCATTTTTCCAACACCATTTGCTCATTTCATGTCTCATTGTCACAGTCTGGTAATTCTCACAGTATTTCAAAATTGTTCATTATTATTATATTTATTATGGCGATCTGTGATCAGTGATCTTTGACATTACTACTGTAATTGTTTGGGGGCACCATGAACCACACCCATATGAGAAGTGAACTTAAAAGATAAAACACTGTATGTGTTCTGACTACTCCATCGACCGACTGTTCCCCCATCTGTCTCCCTCTCCTTGGGACTCCCTATACCCTGAGACAATTAGGCCAATTTCAGTTGAACACTTAGGCCCTACAAAGCCTCAAAGTGTTCAAGTGAAAGGTATAGTCGCACATCTCTCACTTTAAATCAAAAGCTAGAAATGATTAAGGTTAGTGAGGAAGGCATGTCTAAAGTCGAGACAGGCCAAAAGCTAGGCCTCTTGTGCCAAACAGTTAGCCAAGCTGTGAAAGCAAAGGAAAAGTTAGTGAAGGAAATTAAAAGTGCTACTCCAGTGAACACACAAATGATAAGAAAGTAAAGCAACCTTATTGCTGATATGGAGAAAGTTTTTGTAGTCTAAGATCAAACCAGAATATCAAACCAGTGACAACATTCCCTTAAGTCAAAGCCTAATCCAGAGCAAGGCCCTCTCTTCAGTTCTATGAAGGCTGAGAGAGGTGAGGAAACTGCAGAATAAAATTCTGAAGCTAGAAGAGGTGGTTCATAAAGTTTAAGGAAAGAAGCCATCTCTACAACATAAAAGTGCAAGATGAAGAAGCAAGTGCTGATGTAGAAGCTACAAGTTATCCGGAAGATCTAAGATAATTAATGAAGGTAGCTACACTAAACAACAGATTTTCAGTGTACAAAAAGCCTTTTATTGGAAGAAGATGCCATCTAGGACTTTCACAGCTAGAGAGGAGAAGTCAATGCCTGGCTTCAAAGCTTCAAAGAAGGGCTTCCCTGGTGGCGCAGTGGTTGAGAATCTGCCTGCCAATGCAGGGGACACAGGTTCAAGCCCTGGTCTGGGAAGATCCCACATGCCGCGGAGCAGCTGGGCCTGTGAGCCACAATTACTGAGCTTGCGCGTCTGGAGCCTGTGCTCTGTAACAAGAGAGGCCGTGATATTGAGAGGCCCGCGCACCGCGATGAAGAGTGGCCCCCGCTTGCCACAACTAGAGAAAGCCCTCGCACAGAAACAAAGACCCAACACAGCCATAAATAAATAAATAAATTAAAAAAAAAAAAAAGCGGGCTTCCCTGGTGGCGCAGTGGTTGAGAATCTGCCTGCCAATGCAGAAGACACGGGTTCGAGCCCTGGTCTGGGAAGATCCCACATGCCGCGGAGCAACTGGGCCCGTGAGCCACAACTACTGAGCCTGCGCGTCTGGAGCCTGTGCTCCGCAACAAGAGAGGCCACGACAGTGAGAGGCCCGCGCACCGCGATGAAGAGTGGCCCCCGCTTGCCACAACTAGAGAAAGCCCTCGCACAGAAACGAAGACCCAACACAGCCAATAAATAAATAAATAAATAAAATAAATTTAAAAAAAAAAAAAAAAGCTTCAAAGAACAGGCTGACTCTCTCTTGTTAGGGGCTAATGCAGCCAGTGACTTTAAGTTGAAGCCAATGCTCATTTACCATTCCAAAAATCCTAGGGTCCTTCCGCATCATGCTAAATCTACTCTGCCTCTGCTCTTTTAAATGGAACAACAAAACCAGGATGAAAGCACATCTGTTGACAACATGGTTTACTGAACATTTTAAGCCCACTGTTGAAACCTACTACTCAGGAAAGAGTCCTTTTAAAATATTACTGCTCAGTGACAATGCACCTGGTCACCCAAGAGCTCTGATGGAGATGTACAACGAGATTAATGTTGTTTTCATGCCCACTAGCATAACATCCATTCTCCAGCCCATGGATCAAGGAGTAATTTTGACTTTCAAGTCTTAGTACTTTAGAAATACATTTCATAAGGCTACAGCTGCCACAGATAGTGATTCCTCTGATGGATCTGGGCAAAGGAAATTGAAAAGCTTCTGGAAAAGATTCACCATTCCAGATGCCATTAAGAACATTTGTGGTTCATGGGAAGAGGTAAAAATAGTCAACATTAACAGGCATTTGGAAGAAGTTGATTTCAACTCTCACAGATGACTTTGAGGGGTTCAAGACTTTAGTGGAGGAAGTAACTGCAGATGTGGTAGAAACAGCAAGAGAACTAGAAATAGAAGTGGAGCCTGAAGATGGGATTAAATTGCTGCAATCCCATGACAAAACCTGAACAGATAAGGAGTTACTTCTTGCAGATGAACAAAGAAAGTGGTTTCCTGAAATGGAATCTACTCCTGGTGAAGATGTTGCGAAGATGTTGTGAAGATTGCTGAAATGGCAACAAAGGATTTCGACTATTACACAATAATACTACATAATATTACATAAACTTAGTTGATAAGGCAGTGGCAAGGTTTGAGAGGATGACTCCAATTTTTTTTTTTTTACATTTTTGATCCATTTGGAATTTTTTCTGGTATAAATGTGGTAGGGTTCCAACTTGATTTTTTTTCTTTCCTTCAGTTAATTACCCAGTTATGTCAACATCATTTATTTAACAACCCATCTTTTCTCCCACTAGTTTGGGATGCCACTTTCATCAAATATCAAATTCCCATATATATTTGGGTCTGCTTCTGGACTTTCTATTCTCATCCATTAATCTGTGCACATGACCACACTGTATTGACTATTGTAGTTTTGTAACATCTGACTCCAATTTTGAAATAAGTTCTACTGTAAGTAAAATGCTATCAAACAGCATTGCAGGCTATAGAAAAATCATTCATGAAAGGAAGGGCCAATCGATGGAGCAAACTTCCTTGTTGTTTGAAACTGCCATATCCACTCCAGCCTTCAGCAACCACCACCTTGATCAGTCAGCACCATCGACACTGAGGCAAGACCCTCCGGCAGCAAGAAGATTACAACTTGCTAAAGACTCAGATGATGATTAGCATTTTTTAAAATTAATTTATTTATTTTTGGCTGCGTTGGGTCTTGGTTGCTGTGTGCGGGCTTTTTCTAGTTGCAGCGAGCGGGGCCTACTCTTCGTTGCAGAGCACGGGCTTCTCATTGCGGTGGCTTCTCTTGTTGTGGAGCACGGGCTCTAGGTGTGCGGGCTTCAGTAGTTGTGGCATGCAGGCTCAGCAGTTGTGGCTTGCGGGCTTAGCTGCTCCGCGGCATGTGGGATCTTCCCGGACCAGGGCTCGAACCCATGTCCCCTGCATTGGCAGGCGGATTCTTAACCACTGCGCCACCAGGGAAGCCCAGCATTTTTTTTTAATTGAAGTACAGTTGATTTATAGATGGTGAGCATTTTTTACTTAACGTGTGTAAATTTTTTAGAGCATAATGCTACTGCATACTTAATAGACTAAGGTATAGTGTAAACATAATTCTTACATGCACTGTGTAACCAAAAACGTCGTGTGACTCACTTTATTGCAATATTCACTCTATTGTAGTGGTCTGGGATTGAACCTGCAATATCTCCAAGGTATGCCTGTATATTTTTTTTATCGAAGTACAGATGATTTACAATGTTGTGTTAGTTTCAGGTGTATAGCACAGTGATTCAGTTTACACACACACACACACACACACACACACACATTCTTTTTCAGATTCGTTTCTCTTAGAGGTTATTACAAAATATTGAGTATAGTTCCCTGGGCTATACAGTAGGTCATTGTTGGTTATCTATTTTATACAGTGTGTGTATGTTAATCCCAAACTCCTAATTTATCCCTCCCCCGCCCCCTTTTCCCCTTTAGTAACCATAAGTTTGTTTTCTATGTCTGTGGATCTATTTCTGTTTTGTAAATAAGTTCATGTGTACTTTTTTTTTTTTTTTTTCAAGAGTCCACATATAAGCGGCATCACATGATATTTGTCTTCGTCTGTCTGGCTTACTTCACTTACTATGATAACCTCTAGGTCCATCCATGTTGCTGGAAATGGCATTATTTCATTCTTTCTTATGGCTGAGTAGTATTCCATTGTATATATATACCACATCTTCTTTATCCACTCCTCTGTCCATGGACATTTAGGTTGCTTCCATGTCTTGGCTAGGGATGCCTGTATTATTAACAGGTTTGATTCCCAGTGACACCACTCTCTATCCCTGCCTTACTGATCTCCAGCTCAGGCACCAACTCAAGGCAGAGCAAGGAAGCAACCCACTCCTCCCCATACCCCCCACCCAGACCATCACTTCCTTCCTCGAACTTCCCTTCCAGGGCACTTACAGCATTCCTAAGCCTGTGAGGAGCAGTCAGGCTTTGGTTTCAGGTGGCAACCACCCCACCCCAGTGCTTTATGCTTTAGGTAAGCCTAAAAATTCCTTGCCTTCTTCATCCCCTCCATGAAGTCCACCGCTCAGAAGCAAGAGGATATGGAATAGGTTAGGGAAGGGAGAATGAAGGGCCTAAAGCCCAGGTGACAATGGAAAGGAAGCAGGACAGGAAAGAATACCTCAGTGATCTCCTGGGGCAAGCAGTCTGTACAGCTCTGGAGGACCTTGATAATCTTTTGGTAGTGTGAGGGGTTCTCTGCAAAGCAAATTTCCAGCTGCCGAAGAAACTTGCGACTCTTCTCGAAAGCCTGCTGCTCCTCAAACTACAAGAGTGGAAAGAGGGCAAAAGAGGAGTCATCTGTACAGTGTGAGCAGGACTTGAGGGTTCTAAGCATAAGAAGCAAGAAAAATATGCTAGGGGCACGGGGAATAACAAGGCTCTGGTTTACAACTGTGAGATCATTTTGTTTTCTTTTTGGCTGCGCTGCGCAACTTGTGGGATCTTAGTTCCCCAATGAGGGATTGAACCCGGGCCCTGGCAGTGAAAGCGCCGAATCCTAACCACTGGACCACCAGGGAATTCCCTGTGAGATCTTTTTTTTTCTTAAAGACTCTAGCATCTATCCACCTTGGGTCACTGGGGTCTACCAACCCAAGAAAACTAAGATGTAAATGAAAGATTCAAGAGTTAAACATCTCAAATTGCTTACTGTTTCATGGATTGTGAGATCAGACACATTTCACGGTTTACAAAGAATTTTCACATATATACTCATTTGATCCGCATAATAATACAGGAAGAGAAGATTATGTATAATCATACCATTACCATTTAACTGCTTTAAGACTCTCAAAATAATCTCATTATATCCTTTATTCCTGTGTTTATCCATCTTGACAGACACCCAGAACTAGTGGGATATTCCTCATGTTCAGACACTTACTCTCCAACATTTCAAATGTCACCTTACCATACAGGCCTTCCCAGACCACCGTGTATAAAACTGCAACATTCTCACTATAAAGCATTATATATATTTTACTGTTTATATATACACTATCATTTTTATTATATATATATATATATTTACAATATATATGTCTTACTGTTTATCACCTAACTTTCCCCATGAGAACATAAGCTCCATGAGAACATTAAGCTCCATGAGGGCGAGGATTTTAGTCTTTTATAATTACTATATCCCTAGTACCTAGAACTTTGCCTGACAAATAGTAGGTACTCAATAAATATTTGTTGAATGAATGCCTGTTTCACAACAGTGAGAAGCAAAGGGCATATGATTTACCTAAGGTCTCCACCAGAAACAAAGGAAAAACCCCCTCATTTTACATGTAAAGAAAATGAGAGAACAGAAGTTGGGAAGACCACCTCTTGAAAAGAAGGAGGCTCTTATGACCTTGGGCTAGGGGAAGGCTATCTGACTGGAAGCAGTCAGGAGACAGGAACAGTGCTGATCAACACTGTTCAATCCCAGTCTTGCTCTGACCCAAGAATCCTCGTGTGCTGTCTTTGCCCCTCTACTTACTAATCCACAGGCCAGGGCTTGCTCAGGCAATAGGAAAGCAGCAAAGTCCTTCAAGAGCTGAGGCCAGTCTTGGAGCAGGATTTGCAGGCTCTTGTAGAGATCCACAGCTGTCTGCCTCTGAGTATTTGACTCAAATTCATAGATGACCTGAAGGAAGTCCTCATATTTGCCAGGGATATGCTGCAGGGCTTCTCGGACCTATACAGGAGGACTTTCAATCATCAATACCCTTTCTTTGGGCCCCAACAGGAAACAATGGGACAGAGGGAGGAGGAGGAGCTACTGTTAGAGAGCTCTAGAATTATCCTTCAGAGGCTTCTCCTCTGACAGGTCCTCAGATCTGACTGTTAATGGAAGACACAGGGCCATGAGCTAGGCACAGCTCTTTTTCTGGCAGTGGGGGATGGAAAAACCTTCATTTTCCAGGAACCAGAGCCCTACCCACAATACCAGGTAAGCTTTTCTCTAGCTCACACCCCTAACCTCTCCATCCTGGTTTCAGCTCGATACTGAGATATATAAGGAGTGCTTGGTATGTATATTTCAGCACAGTACCATCGGAGGGTAAATAACACATAAATTAGGAATGTTAGTAAAATATTAGGAGACAAGAAAAATCATGACTATCACCGCTAGTACTCCACTTTGCTGGGGGTATAAAGGAAGCAGGTGGTTACCAAAAGAATGAGATAGGGACCACTGCCACCAACAGGTCGGTTCATGACTCTCAAGATCACTGAGGCCCACTTTCTGGCCAGTGTACCAAATGTCTTTCTTTTCAAGACAAGGGCTCAGTAAAGGTCCTTATTAGCCTATCCTCTCACTGATGATGGTAGAAATCACCTTTCCCCCATTTCTTGGCAATAGAGGGGTAATATGCTAAGGCAGTAATAATAGATCTGCTTAGGACTGAAGTCGGTGCCCTTGTAGTTCTCTCACACAGTTCTTTTGGTAATTCCAGGAAAACAAAGGCAGAGGCATAGAAGGCTGTTGTGCAGCCTGAAAAGCACACTTCATTTTAAAAACACCTCCCCTGAAACAGAAGCAGTCTCACTGAAAGCAACTGGAAGGAACAGGAAGCAGCGTTTGCCTACCCTGGTCAGATAAGCCTGAGCAAAGGCCAAATCCTTCTGCTCCCTGAGTGGGTCTCGCTCGAGGATGTCCTCATCATACAGCAACAGCAGCTTGGAGGTGTCCTTGCTGGCCCGGGCCCGACTGCCCCGCTTGTTGCGAACTCGATGATTGCTCCGGCCCTTTCCAGCAGCTTTGATGTTCTCTCCTTAGAGCACATGTGAAAACAACTGTCTCTCTGTCCCTGCAACCTCGCCTCTCCCCATCCCACCCCATACACACACCATCCCCCCGCATCCAAATCCTATTCAATATTATGTAGTAATTTGGGAGAAAAGCTGTTGGAAAAATGTTATGAGAGGCACGTCTGTCCCCGTCAAGTCAAACCTATGCAGAGTCGGCAGCATAACTGCACCAACTAGCATGATAATGAAATACCTGGCTACTGCATATTGAAAATGGGAGTCTAAAAAGAGTGAGTATGGTCTGATGTTAGGCTCTCAAGAGACTATGTCTTGGTGAGGAATAAGCAGTGCTTTCTGAAATAAACATAACTCTTGGCCTCATGCATGACAGATGAATTAAGAACCAGTATAAAAACTTGCATGAACTGAGTACAAATCTAGCAGCTGATGAAAGTCAAATTTAAATTTTCTGAGCGTCTCTTCTCTGCAGTGGCACCAGGTTAAACATCTGTCTGGGGGAAGGGTGAGTGGCAGGGGGGATCCAGAGGATTTCCTCTGGAAACTAGCACCTGTTTTATAAGCTAGCTATTCTGCACATGTCCCTGAGACAATGAGGCCACCTGAGACCCACCCCCATTCAGGCCTGTCCAACTCACCTGGTGGGGACTTGCTGGTCTCCACTTCTGGAGCAGTCTTGGGGGAGGCAAAGGTGGTAGGAGGCTTCTCAGCAGGGTCTCCAATGGCTTCGTCTGTCATTTCATCCTCTTTCTGCAGGCTTTCCATTCCTTCTGCTTCTTCTTCCTCTTCTTCCTCAGGTTCAGAGTTCTCTTCCTGGGAGTTCTCTTCCTCAGACTCACCCTCCTGACTCATGCGCCTTTCAGATGCAAGCCAAGTCAGTTTCTCCATTGTTTCCTGCAAAACACCCCAAAGAGTGTTCAAGAGCGCTACAGTGGCTCACCAAGTGCTGACTGTACAGACTTTTTCAGGAGAAAACTGAGGTTAATTAACTGATGGGAGGGGTGGGAAGCAGATTTTTTTTGGGGGGGTTGGGGTTTTTTTTTTTTTTTGCTTTTTTCTTCTGGCCACGCTGCACAGCTTGCGGGATCTTAGTTCCCCGACCAGGGATCAAACCCAGGCCCCAGCAGTGAAAGTGCCAAGTCCTAACCCCTGGACCACCAGGGAATTCCCAAGCAGTTGTGTTTTGAAAGGTCGAGCCTGAAGATAATTTTCTTTTGCCAGGGTCTATACTTATGATCTGTTTTTTGGGTCATTTAAATTGTGCTCAAGTGATTCAATTTAACGTTTAAATGAGTTTAAGTCAAATGTAATAAGTAACATTTCACTCTTTCCCTCTCCTCTCACCTCAACCCCCAAAAATGATTTTAGGACTATCTATAGTGCAAAAAGCAAGCAGGTGGCCTATCAATAAATTAAACCTATTACTGAGTCCACAAAATATTGGAGAACAGTCCCCAACTCTCACCTGGAGTTCCGGGACAGAGAGCACAGATTCCTCAGAAGCTGATGACATCTCATCTTCCTCATCTTGGGTAAGGTCGTCAAAGTCCTCTTCTTCCTCTTCCTCTGGCCCATCCTTCTCTCCTCCAGTTTCTGGCCCAGCTGGGGTCCCCACTGACTGACCATCAACACTGCATAAGTCTTCGGGCTTCCCTGAGGGGCTGCTAAGCACCATTTCAGGGTCAGTGGAGGTTGAAGCATTCCTTGGGGACCCCTTGCTCACATCTCCTGAGTTTCCTTCATCAGCAGGCTCTTGAGAAGCTGAAGGGGTTTTAGCTGGTTGACTCCTCTCCTCCTCCTGTTGTAGGACCGTCTGTTTCTTCACCTCTCTAGGCCCGCTTGACTCCTCACTTGTGAAGCCAGCGTCCAATTCCACAGAGTGTTCTTCTTTGATTTCATCACAGCTGTCCGGCTCTGGGGATCCACCAGAGATGTCCTCCCCGGGGTCTTTAGGTTCCATCTTAATGATTTCCTCTAAATCCTCAGGGGAAGTGTTTAGAGATTCTTGAAAGCCCTGAGGCAGTGGTTCTGCAGCCTGCCTCCCCTCCTCTGTTTTCACAAGAGTCCAGCCATAGGCACTGCTCTCTGACAACTGTTCCTGGCACACTCTGTCTGCTGGTGGAGGCCCTGGGCTGTGCTCCTCTTTGGGGAAGACAGCAGCACAGAGAGGAGATAGTTCCTGAGGTTCTAATTTGGGTTCTAGGTCTTGAAAGGCATTTTTCCCCTCAGCCAAAGGGCAACCTATGTCCACACTCACTTGGGCTTTATCTTCAGGGGTAGATGGTACAGAAAGATTCACAGAATTGCCAGAAACAATTAAGGGTGGGATGGAGGAGGCCACAAGGGGCTGGTTCAACGGACAGGGGAAGGAAGTCGGGTTAACCAAGAGGGTGGTGATGGGAATGGTCTGAGGACTCTGCGCCACAGCCGCACTGACAGGCTGGATCACGTTGCAGCCACTGCCAAGGCTCACAACCTTCACGGTGGTGGCAGGAACAGTGAAGATAACAGGCGCGGGGTGGATGAGGGGGGCAGGCTTCAGACAGAGAGAGGCCTTGGCCCCCTTTCTCTTTGAGGCTCTCCGTTTCACACATGGTTTTCGAAACTTAGAGGGAGCAAGTGAGGGCAGCATTACCTTGGGCACAGGAGCAGAGGAGAGCAGGGTCTGGGGCTCAGGCTGAGGGAAGCTGGTCCTGGCCTCAGGGGGCGTGGTAGGCAGCACTGTTGGAGACTCAAAACTATCACCCCCAGGGACCCCCAGTGGAGGGCCACCTGGCACTGTCTGTAAGACAGTGGCCGGCTGGATCACGTGAGGAAGCCGGACCACCATTTTGCTCGGAGGGGCTTCTGACTGAGTTGACCTAGCTGGTGTTTTCCCAGAGCTGGAGCTAGGCTGGAGAGAGGGGCTGGGTCTGATAAGGAGGGGCTTCAGGACTGATGACCGCTTCTGTCTCCAGGCCTTCCTAGAAAAACGGTTGGCAACTGGCTTCAGCTTCAGGACTACACCCTTAGGCAGCAGCAATGGGTACCGAGTTTCGCTCCCCAGTTCCGAGCTGCCTTTTCCTAGGCCTGGGTCTGAGTTGATCTCAGTGGTTCCGGTCACATTTCCTACCTCTCTGGCATCATCAGCTATGCGCTGCAGTTCCTCCTGGATGGACGGCAGACTGGCCTATTGGGAACAAGAACGCTCGGATCTAGCACATGCCAGAATTTGGTAAAAATAAGTGGGCTTTCTAGCCAAGAGATAAACCCACGTATATATGGTCACCTTATCTTTGACAAAGGAGGCCATAATATACAATGGAGAAAAGACAGCCTCTTCAATACATTGTGCCGGGAAAACTGGACAGCTACATGTAAAAGAATGAATTTAGAACACTGCCTAACACCATACACAAAAATAAACTCAAGATGGATCAAAGACCTAAATGTAAGGCCAGACACTATAAAACTCTTAGAGGAAAACATAGGCAGAACACTCTATGACATAAATCACACCTTTTTGACCCACTTCCTAGAGAAATGGAAATAAAAACAAAAATAAACAAATGGGACCTAATGAAACTTAAAAGCTTTTGCACAGCAAAGGAAACCATAAACAAGACGAAAAGACTACCCTCAGAATGGGAGAAAATATTTGCAAACGAAGCAACTGACAAAGGATTAATCTCCAAAATATACAAGCAGCTCATGCAGCTCAATATCAAAAAAACAAACAACCCAATCCAAAAATGGGCAGAAGACCTAAACAGCCATTTCTCCAAAGAAGACATACAGATTGCCAACAAACACATGAAAGGATGCTCAACATCACTAATCATTAGAGAAATGCAAATCAAAACTACAATGAGGTATCACCTCACACCCATCAGAACAGCCAGCATCAAAAAGTCTACAAACAATAAATGCTGGAAAGGGTGTAGAGAAAGGGGAACCCTCCTGCACTGTTGGTGGGAATGTAAACTGATACAGCCACTATGGAGAACGGTATGGAGGTTCCTTAAAAAACTAAAAAGAGAACTACGATATGACCCAGCAATCCCACCACTGGGCATATACCCTGAGAAAACCATAATTCAAAAAGATACATGTACCACAATGTTCACTGCAGCACTATTTACAATAGCCAGGACATGGAAGCAACCTAAGTGTCCATCAACAGATGAATGGATAAAGAAGATGTGGCACATATATACACTGGATTATTACTCAGCCATAAAAAGGAACGAAACTGAGTTATTTGTAATGAGGTGGATGGACCTAGAGTCTGTCATACAGAGTGAAGTAAGTCAGAAAGAGAAAAACAAATACCGTATGCTAATGCACATATATGGAATCTGAAAAACGGTAATGATGAACCTAGTGGCAGGGCAGAAATAAAGACACAGACATAGAGAACAAACTTGAGGACACAGGGCAGGAAGGGGAAGCTGGGACAAAGTGAGAGAGTAGCACTGACATATATACACTACCAACTGTAAAATGGATGGCTAGTGGGAAGCTGCTGCATAGCACAGGGAGATCAGCTCGATGCTTTGTGATGACCTAGAGGGGTGGGAGAGGAAGGGTGGGAGAGGGAGGGTGGGAGAGGGAGGGTGGGAGGGAGGCTCAAGAGGGAGGGGATATGGGGATACATGTATACATACAGCTGATTCACTTTGTTGTACAGCAGAAACTAACACACCATTGTAAAGCAATTACACTCCAATAAACATATTAAAAAAAAATAATAATTGGGCTTTCTAGATGTTAGGTACCTTTCCAGGACAGTCTCGAGACATCTCTTTAAGAAGGATTTTTCTGCATGATATCAGATATTTCTAAAAAGACTACATTCCAATGATATACTCTAGAAACTCTGCTCTGAATTTCCTTTAAGAAACTAGCATTTTAACCACTATTTTTAAAAGGTTATAGAATCAGGGGGAGAAGTGGGAGAGGAACGGTAACTGAAGAAGATTTAAGTCCTAGTTCTACAACTAAAGCATCAGAGGTGTAAAGTAGCCTTTGACATTTCTGCCGGGTTTCTAGTGACCTTCTACTTCTGACATACTTTGAGGAGAAGGGCTGTACCTTTAACCAGAATGGAAGCCGGTGTTCTTCTCTCTCTACAGGTGGCTTCCACTGATGTGGCTGGATCTCTTCACAGCACTTCATTAAGATGGGCAGCTGTCTGGTCTTCCTATAAAACTGAGCATGAAGAAATTAAGCATGAGTCACATTCCTTCCAGAAACACTGCTCTTTGTCAGGGTAGGGAGTGTGGTGGGCGGCAGTCTGAGACAGACACATACATATCCATATACATGTATCCATGAACAGCATATGCTGACTGCTTCTGCATTTCAAATTAAGCTAATCTCTAATTAATAAATAGTTTATCATTACTCAATATCTTATGATGCGCTCCATTCTGGTTACCAGGAAGGGAAAAGTTTAGGTCACAGAGAAAAGGAAGCACGTGGTCAGAGTCATCTTATCTAAAATTTGCTCCTGCTCAGCAGCCGCAGTGAGAGTGCCTTATTAATCCTTATTCTGGCCCATGGACGCTTCCTTTTAAGCAAATAATGGTGCAAAGGACATTAGAAGGGAAGGAAAGAAGAACAGCAAGACTGAGACAGTTCAGTTTTAAGAGTGAATGAAGAGGGGAATTGAACTTACACTGACAATAAGCGCCAGGCACTGTGCTACAAGCTGAGCATACAAATAAGGAAGCAATCCCTGCTCTCAAGGAGCTTAGAGACCAGTGGGAGAGACAGTCAAGTAGAAACCAATAATGACATTCTGTGTAAGAAAGTATAAAGATGTGCACAAAAAATGACACACAACTCAAACTTGAAAATGAAAGAACTTTCTGGAGCAGGTGCAACTATAGAAAAATCTTAAAGAAACAGAGTTTGCTAAATGAAGCAGGGGAGGGCAGAATATAATTCATTTTCAGAATCATGAATGTGTTTAAGGAACCACAAAGAGATCGGTCTGGCTACAACTAAAGGAATGCAAAGAGACTTCAGAAGACAAGTCAGAGGTAGGCAGGAGAGGCCTTCTGTGCCATGCCAAGCAGTCTCAACTCTAGGCTGAAGGATTAGATAGAGGTGGCTATGGCAGCAATCTGAAGAATGGAATAAATGGAGCCAGAATTAGAGACACCAGTTAGGAAACTACCGCATTAATGCAGGTGTAACTTAATTCAGGTGCCTGAACCAAGGCAGTGGGTAACAGAGTAGGAAATGGAGTAAGAAAACTGAGGACTTGGTGACAGACAGACAGACGGCAGTGATCAAGCAGAAGGAGTCGAGTATAACTCCTAGGTTTATGGATTGAGAAAATGGCTAGACAGTAATGTCATACACAAAGAACATATCCAAGAAGGGGTAAGTTGGACGGAGGGGAGTTAGCTGTTGGTGGTGGTGCCAGTGGCAACAACTGGAGGGTGCAGAGGGAGACACAGTTCAGTCTGAGGCATCAGTGAGGCAACTTACCTAAGAATTCCTTTAAACAGGTGACTTCATTGAGCCGGAGCTCAGGAGAGAAACCCGGACCAAAGACACAGATTTGAAAATCATGAAGAGACAGACAACACCAAAAATCATCAATCTGGATGAGGCCACACACTGCAAATTTACTGTGGAACACTGACATTTAAGGGTAGAGCAGGGGAAGAAGAGTTCACGAAAGAGCAGCCTGTGGTAAAAGTCCTGGTATCACAGGAGATAAGAGTCTGAAGAAGGAATGTGTGAACTCCATTATCAAAGTATCAATGTAACTGCAAAGTTAAATAGGATAAGAGCAGAAAAGTATCCACTGGATAGCCAATTGGGAAATAATTCGAGATCTTTGTGGAGATAATATCCACACTCTCATAGGTTAAAGAGTTAAAGGGGGGGGACTTCCTTGGTGGCGCAGTGGTTGAGAATCCACATGCCAATGCAGGGGACACAGGTTCGAGCCCTGGTCCGGAAAGATCCCACATGCCACGGAGCAACTAAGCCTGTGTGCCACAACTACTGAGCCTGCACTCTGGAGCCCTCAAGCCACAACTACTGAAGCCCTCGCGCCTAGAGCCCATGCTCCGCAGCAAGAGAAGCCATCGCAGTGAGAAGCCCGCGCGCTGCAACGAAGAGTAGACCCTGCTCACCACAACTAGAGAAAGCCCGTGCGCAGCAACAAAGACCCAGCACAGCCCAAAATAAATAAATAAAATAAATAAATTTATTTTAAAAAAAAAAGAGTTAAGGGGGTACTTCCCTGGTGGTGCAGTGGTTAAGAATCCGCCTGCCAATGCAGGGGACGTGGGTTTGATCCCCGGCCCAGGAAGATCTCACATACCGTGGAGCAACTAAGCCTGTGTGCCACAACTACTAAGCCTGCACTCCAGAGCCCGTGAGCCACAACTACTGAGCCCGCGTGCCTAGAGCCCGTGCTCCACAACAAAGACAAGCCACCACAATGAGAAGCACGCGCACCGCAAGGAAGAGTAGCCCCTGCTTGCCACAACGAACACCCAATGCAGCCAAAAATAAATAAATAAATAAATTTATTAAAAAACAAAAAGAGTTAAGGGTTAATTTACTGTTAAGACAGGCAGATTAAACACATCTATTTGGGTTTGTTCCCTATTGAATCCTCATGAAAACAACAGAAAGGAAATTATTAAAGGTAAAAGCCTAAAATGAGAGACAGAATGAGAGAAAAAGTAAAAGCAACAAAATTCTTGGGACTTCCCTGGCGGTGCAGTGGTTAGAAATCTGACTACCGGGCTTCCCTGGTGGCGCAGTGATTAAGAATCCGCCTGCCAGGGCAGGGGACAGGGGTTCGAGCCCTGGTCCGGGAAGATCCCACATGCCGCAGAGTAACTAAGCCTGTGCACAACTACTGAGCCTGTGCTCTAAAGCCTGCGAGCCACAACTACTGAGCCCACACGACTAGAGCCCGTGCTCCACAACAAGAGAAGCCACCGTAATGAGAAGCCTGCGTACCGCAACAAAGACCCAACTCAGCCAAAAATAAATAAATAAAATAAATAAATTTTTTTAAAAAAAGAAAGAAAGAAATCCGACCAGCAATGCAGGGGACACGGGTTCGAGCCCTGGTCCGGGAAGATCCCACATGCTGCAGAGCAACTAGCCTGTGCGCCACAACTACTGAGCCTGCGCTCTAGAGTCTGCCAGCCACAACTACTGAGCCTGCGTGCCACGACTACTGAAGCCCACGCGCCTAGAGCCCATGCTCCGCAACAAGAGAAGCCACCACAATGAGAAGCCTGTGCACTGCAACGAAGAGTAGGCCCCGCTCACTGCAACCAGAGAAAGCCCGCGTGCAGCAATGAAGACTCAGTGCAGCCAAAAATAAATAAATAAATTTATTAAAAAAAAAAATTTTTTTTCAAAGCTAAAAAGCAGATGGAGGAGTGGTAAGTCACATAGGAGAATGAAGAAAACCAAACCCCATGTGGAGAAAAGTTAAGGGTCAACTAAATTTATGTCAAAGACTGGCAAAAGGATAAGACACCAGATACCTCCAGAAGTGGAGGAATTAAAAACAGGTCAAGATGAGGAGGACAGGTTTTAAATCTGCTGAAGAGGCGGTTAGACCCCAAATCCCCTCTCTTGTTTGATGTAGCCCAGTGACAGCTTCTCCCCCTAGCCTGGCAGAAAGAAGCCAGGGTTGTGGAAAGGATGTTCTCTGAACTGAGGCTGTCAGGCAGAGGTGAGGGCAGGAGTACTATGCTGATCAAGTATAGAGGAGAAAACTCCAGCCTCCTTCCTCTCCTGCTTTCCCACATTCCCTCTGCCATTTGCTATTAAAGAATATTCAATGCCCAACAATAAAAATAGCTATTACACATCTTAAATATGATAGAAAAAATAAAGAACTCAACTCAGCAGAACGGTTAGAAGAAAAAGCTGAAGTAATATCTCAGAAAGTACAACAAAAAGACAGAGTGATGGGAAAAAAGAAGAAAGACAAGATGAGAAGATGAGCCTGAGAGGTCTAACATCTGACCACTGAGCACCATAGGAGAGAACAGACCAAAAGAAGGGAAGGAAACCATCAATATGTAACTCAAGTACATTTCCCAATACTGGAACCTATGAGTTTCCAAAGTAAAGTTTATCAAGTACCTTGCATAATTAATGAAACTAGACACATACTGAGGCATATTATCATGAAATTTCAAAACACTGGAGAAAAAGGAAAAATCCTACATACTGCCGGAGGGAGAGGAAAAACAGGTGTTACATAAAGGTTCAAGAGTCAAAAGGGCATCAAATTTCTAAAGAGTCAGCACTAGAAACTAGAAGAAAATGGAGCCCTTAAAATGTTCTGATTAAAGTGATTTTCAACCTAGAATGTTAGACCCACTGAAGTGGGAGAACAGAGTAGAGACATATTTCAAACTTTTGATTTTGAATAATTATAGATTCATAGACAGGTCTCATGTACACTTGTTACACAGTAACAATAGTTACATATACAAACCAGGTATATAGTACAATAGCAAAACTAGGAAATTACATTGGTCATGTCATGTCATGACAGACAATGAATACAAGTAGTTTAAACCTAAAAATTTGTTTCTCGAGCACTCTTCCTCAGAATGCTAGTAGGATGTGCTACACTAAAACAAGGTAAAAATGATGTGGGGTTCAGAAATAAAAGGATCCAACATAAGTAAGAGGTGAAATGAATCCCCAGGATGACCAGAGAAGACATTAGTGCAGCAAGCCAAGAGAGCAACATGGGTAGAGTGGAACAGCGTCAGAGCGCTCTGGGAAGGATTTCTTCAGGAAGATGAAAATGATAGCAGGACACCTAAAATATTTGAACACACTGAAAAGAGATTTATAAAACTGAAGTAGACTTTAGTGTTGAACTGGTAATACATACATAATAAAACCAAGTCCCACTCATCCTCCAAAAATGCAATTATTAACACCAGGAGAAACAAAATGTCCAGCAGGAAAAGCAAAGTAATCATGACACACTACATAGCTCAGCTGTGAGGAGCTTTTAATCGTGCTTATAATGTAAACTCTAAAAACAATCTAAGTGGGCTTCCCTGGTGGCGCAGTGGTTAAGAATCTGCCTGCCAATGAAGGGGACACAGGTTCGAGCCCTGGTCCGGGAAGATCCCACATGCCATGGAGCAACTAAGCCCGTGCGCCACAACTACTGAGCCTGCGCTCTAGAGCCTATGCTCCGCAATAAGAGAAGCCTCTGCAATGAGAAGCTGCGCACCGCAATGAAGAGTAGCCCCCGCTCACTGCAACTAGAGAAAGCCCGCGCACCGCAACGAAGACCCAACACAGCCAAAACTAAATACATTTATAAAAAAAATAAAAAAATAAAAACAATCTAAGCAAAACTGTGATATAATTATAGTGAGTGGTGAGACTATAGGAGTGTGGAGAGAACTAAGTCTTCATCTTCCATGGTTTCAGTTTAACAGAGAAGGCCTAAATCCAAAAAATCAAGTGGGGACTTCCCTGGTGGTCCAGTGGTTAAGAATCTGCCTTCCAACACAGGGGATGTGGGTGCGATCCCTGGTCGAGGAACTAAGATCCCACATGTCACAGGGCAACTAAGGCCGCACGCTCTACAGCCTGTGAGCCACAACTAGAGAGCCCGCATGCCGCAACTACTGAGCCCACGTGCCACAACACTGAGCCCGTGCACTCTGGAGCCCGCACGCCACAACTAGAGAGAAGCCCACATGCTGCAATGAAAGATCCCACATGCCACAAATGAAGATCCCACGTGCCACAACTAAGACCCAATGCAGCCAAATAAAGAAAGAAAGAAATATTAAAAAAAAAAAATCAAGTGGTAGCAATTATAACCATGCTACCCAGATATGGAGGTAAATGTACCATCACCCACAAAAACCTTGCTTAGCAGGAAATAGGGAGAAAAATTATTGTCTTTCATGACAAGTCTCATAGAACTATTTGATTCTTTAAAGTACATTTTATAACTTTGATATAAATATCTAAATATAAAGAGTTATGGAGAAGGATATAAGTGGACTGTGGCCTACCCTTTGAAGAAGGTTAGAGTGGAAAAAAAAAGAGAAAATGAAGAGCTAGAGGAAAACAGATTCGAGAAGTATTTTAAAATTTGAACAATTTTATATTTAGGAGAAATATCTATAAACAGAGGAAGAAGCTGATACTCCAGAGGAAAATAATGGATCACTGTTCCTGGAACGGAAAGAGGGCGATTAACCTAGTGTGCAGGTGGGAGGAACTAGTCTTAAATAAAAGGCTATTCATTGAGACTAAGCAAAAGAATAGGAATGGCTGCACTCAGGCGAGGTCTCCAGTGGAGCGTGCAGGGAGCACTTACTTTAATGATGTTGTCAGGAGCTCTGTTCATGTTGAGGTTCTTGATTCTCACTGTCAGCTGGTGGGCAGTCTTGCAAGTGAGAAGGTACTTGCTGATTAGAGGCTTAGGAAACTCGGTCCCTTCAAAGTGCTTCAGTCCTAAAGCTAACAAACTGAGAAAGGGGCAGTGACACTCAATCTCACCTGATAGTCCATCCTGCTGAAAACCCTCCCAGATGAACTCCACATTCTATAACCCACTTTTTCTACATCTAATTCTCGTACAAGTTAATGGCAATTCAATAGAAAATTTCAGATATTTACTGAGTGCTAAGAAGTACTATGTGAATAAGACTCAATGAGGAGTTCCCAATCAAGTGAGAAGAGGAAAAACCAGGCATAAATCACTAATAAATGTCAGATCATGATGCACTTTATACTAATAATACAAATGAAATTTGAAGGAAGAAGAATGGCTCTAACAAAACTAATATAAAATGAGTATTGGGCACCATGTTAGACATATTAAACATCACCAAAATTACCTCCCAACATAACATATTCAATTACAGTTACCTATGTACATACTTGCTGATGGTAGTGGGGAAATACAAATCAAGAGCCATAAAAGTGTTCATAACCTTTATCGGATAATCTCACCCTTGGGAATTTACCCAAAGAGATAAACTGGAAAGATTTTCAAAAGCTCTATGCACAAAGATCCTTGGTGAAGCCTCACTCAGAACAGCTAAACAAGAGGGGGTGGGGGAAAGTGGCAAATAAAAGGACTATCATAGGGCCATTAATATTGCCTTAAAAGACAATATACAGAAACAAAAATAAGACAATGTTACAGCATGGAATCTGATAGAAAAAACAATTTCAATAAGACGTTAAGTTAAAAAAAAGCAAAACAAAATTACACTTATATTGCCAATAATTATATAAGAAATGCGAAAAGAAAAATCATTGTCTTGGGGTGGTTAGGATAATGGATAAAAAAATTGTTTTCCTTTGAAAATTTCCCTCTAACAGTATTACAAGATAAGTTTTTACAATAAATAAAAGACAAAAAACAACTTAAAATGTTGCAAAAATGTGTACGTCATTCCCTAAAAAAAGCAGTATTTGGCACTGCTGGAACAAGCACATACTACAGGACTGCGCCCATCTACACTGCTTTTCTTTTTGTCTTTTGTGTCCGTTCTTTATTATACAGGTCTTCTCCTTGGGATATTTTGTGCTCTTGTTCACCTCACGGTAAACCCTTACTTGTCCTCCGCCTTGGTGAAGAAAATCTTATCCTGGGGATTCTTTGCCTTCAAAGAACACACTGGAAGTAGCTCTGGATACATGAAAACCTTGCTTGTGGCTAGGATCCAAGCCACTTGCTTTGGCAAACAGGGAAATTCATAGGCTGTAAGAAAAAAATTCGTGATAAATGAAATTCTAGAACAAAAGAGGGCTTCACAAAAGCTTCTGAATGCATTTTTGCATTTAGATAGAGCCACCCCTACCTAACGTGATGCCCTTCCACCCACATACCCCCCTCCCAAAAGTTTCCACAATCTTTCTCAGCCTAACATATACCTAAAAGGAGTCCCATTCAATGTTATTAAAAGTTGATTCTCTTTTTCTTTCCTGTGTGGAATACTTAACACACTAAGTAACATAAGCACTTATAAAGTACCTAGTAATACCTGGCAGATAGTGTATGCTCAAAAAATTTTTACCTCCTTCCCCCTTTAAATCCTTGAAAGATAAGTGACCTTCAACAATGCTTTCTTTCTTCCAGGATAAGATTCCAACTTCTTTAATCTCCCTCACAAATCTCGTATTCCAAATTTTACTTTATTTGATTCTTACTTAACTTTCATTAAGTTCTCCCAGATTCCTCCTGAGGTTGGGAACAAAAAAACCATAAAGAGAATGAGACAATTCAGTCTCATTCATTTCTGTCTTGCTGTCTAAGCCTCTCAATTCCAGGCACTTCTGCCTTTCCAGAGATAAGCACCACTATATAGCCATATTTCTCCTTCCATAAATGTTATTTTTATATCCCCAGAAGAAAAACACAGGACACTATATGTATAAGTTATAACTGTAGTCTGGTGTTAAATTAAGTTTTCATTACCAACATATAACTAATAAAGTAGTTTGAGATCAGTGTCTATGACATAATGCACTTAAATTCAACTATATTCAATTTAACTATAAGAGTCGGGGATTTAAAATCAAATCCAAAGACAAACCCAAGTCCAGAGCAAAACACAACTAATTTGTTAAACTAGGAACAAATCAGAAGCAAATATTTAATTTAAGGGAACAGCAAATATTTTCTCAAAAAATACTAAACCAGGGCTTCCCTGGTGGCACAGTGGTTAAGAATCCGCCTGCCAATGCAGGGCACACGGGTTCGTGCCCCGGTCCGGGAAGATCCCACATGCCGCGGAGCGGCTAGGCCCGTGAGCCACAACTGCTGAGCCTGCGCGTCTGGAGCCTGTGCTCCGCAACGGGAGAGGCCGCGACGGTGAGAGGCCCGCGCACCGCAATGAAGAGTGGCCCCCGCTTGCCGCAACTGGAGAAAGCCCTCGCACAGAAGCGAAGACCCAACACAGCCAAGAATAAATAAATTAATTAATTAAAAAAAAAAAAAAATACTAAACCAATGCAAGGTAGAAACCAAATCTGCAAATTTCTTTAAAATATCGAACATGGTAAATGTACAACATCTCTAATTTGTTTCTAACTCCCAAATCAATGTTTCACTCAAAATGGAGATATCACTATAATCATTATGGGAAATAAAATGATCTTAATGAAGAAGTGAGTAAAAACCTAAACACAACCCGACTTTACCACTTGACTTCCATCTTTATCAGATACCAGTTTGTCTTGACCTGACTCCTAATACTTACCCTCATATCTACTTAAGTCCAATTATTAGCACGAGCCCCACATCTCTACCCCCCACAACCCTGCCCTGTCCACTGCCTCCATCCTTACTTTAAGCCCAAGTATTATCACCTAATTCTAGAACTTAGATAATGAGCACAAAGGGGGGATAAAAGAGAGAAGGAAGAAATTACAAACACCCTGTCTCCTCCACCCCTAGGAAGTTATCCCTAGGAAATTATCTGTGGGATAAGACTCCCACCTCTCATTGCAAGTAAAAACTTAAAGCGGACACATCTGTCCCCTACCAGTCTTCTTGACAGTTTTACGAGGACTCCAGTCAACGCTGACATGTGTGTTGAAGTCTTCAATGAGCTGCACAGCTCCCATCAGGTTACAGGGTTGGAACAAGGTCTGAAACTTGGGGTTGAACTGATGATGAAGGGCGATGGAGCTTTGGGCAAAGGTTCCCAGCTCTTTCTGGGAAAACAGGACACAAAGGAGATCTAAGTTCCAGACAATTAATACCAGTAGCCCTTAGCCTCTGAGTGAAAAACTGTCCTTCCTACAAGAGTATAAAAACAGGTAAAAATCATCATAAAGTCTTCCATAATTAACATTTTGCCATTAAGACTGCTCTTTTGCTGAGTCCTCAGATATTTGGGGATTTGTGATACACTAATTTGTTCTTGTTTTATTCTCAGTCTGAGTGTTCCTCAGCCTTTTGGATGTATGGTCTAGCTCCCCAGCTAGAATTAAAATTCTCAAGAGTGAGAGCCATTACTTAATAAAATAAAATAAAATAAAATAAAATAAAATAAAATAAAATAAAATAAAATAAAAATTTTAAATGTCTTTTTTGGTTTCTCTGAAGAACAAAGTACTTCTCATGATCCTCTGAACACAATGAGGGAAATAACACTCTGCTGACTATCGAAGGAAGCTCAGACTACTAGCCAACTCAAACTCCAAAGAGACTTACCCAAGAGGCAAAGAATATCCTCATTACCTACCCCAAAGTTCAGGAGCAATTTTTATAGGATTTTAACACGTTACTGACAGGGGGATTTTTGCAGAAGCTAACACCTGTGGCTGTAATACCTCTCCAGTCAAAAATGTGTTACAATTTGAATTTTTTTCTTTTTGGCCGTGCCCTATGGCTTGCAGGATCTTAGTTCCCCGACCAGAAACTGAACCTGGGCCCCAGCAGTGAAAGTGCCGAGCCCTAACCACTGGACCTCCAGGGAATTCCCCAAAATTTGAAATTAAAAGCCCTTCCTCCAAAATATTTCATAATGCCATGAGGAAAATTAATTTTATACAGAAAACACTGATATTGAGCCTAATAAATAATGAATTCAATAAAAAGAAGAGAAGTACCAAAAGCCCAAGATGAGTGGATCTAAAGGTAAGAGAACCCAATAAAAAGGTAAGAGGAATAGTCTTAAGAAAACTGAACACTCTCTCTGTCCTTTCATGGGAACCAGTAACTTATGTTTTATCAGCAAGCACATGAAGCCATACGAACAGCTACCAAAACATACAGGAGAGAAGAATAAATGTAGCTTATGAGTCAATATTTGTGAGAAATGACTTCCAAACTAACTGCATACAGAATTCTTTAGAGTTAGGGATATCTGAAACCTTACAAGAAATATCCTGGTGGTACTGGCCTCCGAACTGAGACTGGGGTTGGAGGTGGCGAGAAGGTGAATTTGCGTCAAGAGCTGCACATGCTGGGGAGGGAAAGAAAATGATATAGTGACATGTTATGATGTTGTCATTTCAGGAACCCAGAAGACTTTACCAAGATGTTAGTGACTTTAGCATATATGTTTGGCTTTTTAGAGATACTATGAGAACAACACAGTATCCTGGTATGAATTTTTTTCTCAAATATGTTCCACTTGAGCAAAATGACAGAACCAGAGGAAGTTTAACCTCAAGCCAGAGGGGCTAAGATTAGAAAGAAGAAAAAACTACTCTGGCAATAAGGCTGTTAAATTCAGAAGAGATTACTAAAGATTCTTTGAAATCTGTCATTCTGAACACTATCAGGGTCCTTACATGCATTCTTACCTGAGCCATAAGGACACGAACATGATGACCTTTCAAGGTCCTAACTGATGTGAAGATCCTGTGGTCCTGTGGTTTCAGTGGTTATCAAGACACCTATTTCTGACTTTTCCAAAGCTGCTAATTTAATGTTTGGCTTCGAGCCAGGCCATGGGATGATCCAATATTAACATTACCAAGAAGAGTCTTACCTGCTGCATCTGCTGCTGGAGTCTCCTCCTCTGTGCTGGGTCTAGAATCAGAGTCTGATGAACTTTCTCACTCTGGGGCTTAACCCTCTCTACCTCCTGCTGCTGTTTGGCTGAAGATTTCCTCATCTTCAGCTGTTCAAGTAGCTCCTTCACTGTGCGATGTTGCTCATTTAGCAAGTTGGCCAGTGGTTCCTCGAACCTATCCTCAACAGGGAGATGATTGGATTTGAACATTTCCCTGGGTCCACAACACATCCAGTTCCTTCTAATGGTGGGCTAAGCCAGTCTGAACAACTTCCATCTACTGCTAATCCCCAAATCTCACTTTAGCCGATAGGCAAACTCCTATCCTACCCAAATCTTCTCCCAAAGTTGTTAGCATAGATTCAAATAAGATGGTTCTGAATCGCCCCCCACCCATTCTTCTACATCAGTCTTCTAAGTAATATCATAATGAAGGGGAAATCAAACAAAAATCTAAGAGTAGGGAAGTGTCTGGATAACAAAGCAGCCAAGGAGCTAATGGGAACCCATCATTTTTCATCACACTGACAGCCACATTAATCTGGTACTTGTTCTTAATGGTGATACAGAATCTTCTCCAAGTTTTCTAACACTACCTACCTCCTGAGAGAGACTGTGTCTGGGGCTGAAGTAAGAATGCAAATACCTAGCATGCTAGTTCTGAGGTAGAGGCAGAACAAGATACTCAAGTGATTAAGCAAGAGCTGATACTCTATGCAATCAGGATAAGACCTGCTCAAGTAGCTATGACTAGCAGGTTATCATAATTCAAGAAATCCTCTAGAATTCAGCAATAGTTAAAATGATAATAATCTTTATCCCCAGAGGCTGTTGAAAAAAGTTATGTTTCCTTTTACAGTATTTACTGTGAGTATGGGCTGGCACAGGGTGAAAACCTAAAGACACAGGCCTGTCCTCTGTACAGTTTTACTGAGAATTGAAAACTCTTGATTATCTGCATTACTAGCAGAGGAACAGAAGAACAGAAGCATGAAAAATGTACATAATGCAAAAAAAAAGGCTGCACCTGATTTTAATAAGTATTATCTGGATGGGTAGTTGATAAGGGGAACACAGGTAACTCACTTTCCCTGTGTTATTTTACTTAATCAAAGATTAAGCTAGGTTTGCATTTCTAGCTGAAAGAAAAGCAGCAGCAGCCCAAGCAGATCAACTGAATACCGAAAGGTAACTGAATTGGAACAAGGATTTTTAAGTAGTTACCTAATGACCAAATTTTTAAAATTCATACACAGAGTTGACTAGTGGAACTGAAATATGTTTACAGATCAAATCCCATGATAATAAGTTCCCAGGTTCTATTCTGCTACACTAGAATTTTTTTCTATGAAATATGACGTGAAATAAGCGGGTCAAATACAGACTCTAAGAAATTTTGAAATCTGTTCTCAAAAAAAAAAAAAAGGTAAATATGGGAGGTGATAGAAGTGTTAATTAACTTGATGGGGGGAGTCCTTTTACAAAGCATATGTTTATCAAATCATCACGTTGTACACTTTCAGTATCTTACAACCTTATTTGTCAATTATACCTCAACGAAGCTGAAAAAAAAAAAGGAACTCCTGAGATTTCTGTTGTGTTTATATTATGGTATTTACTGTAATCGAGTATGACTGATATTTCTGACTTTTACACAATGATTAGTACATCTTGTCTTTTTCACTAAATTTGCAAGTTCCCTGAAGGTCTAGCTTTCAGGTGGATCCAAAGCTCTCTAGTTAGGTAATGCTGTTAAGTTAAAACACAGGACTAATTAGAGACTATGTGTCTTTCAGTTCTGCTTTGTTCCACACACGGCACAAACCATACCCTGACATCCAGCCAGTCACCTAACGATAGTATGCTGCTACTCAGAATGGACAGCAATAAAGTACGGATAAACTATGCAAATTCATCACAAAAACGGGGGAAAAATTTAAAGCCTCTACTCTCTGGGTGGGACAACGGAAGTGCTGATTTAAGTGAAGAGGGCAGTACACACATTTCAGACTCCAGGGCATTACTTCAGGTGCTTTATGGTTTGCTCAGTTAATGCCTTGGTGACTAACAAAAGTTCATTAACATTTACTAGATGTTAAGGAGAAACAGAAGAACAAAAGGGACATACTGGATATTACAATTTGGGGTAGTTTCTGTGGCTGGCCACATAGAGTCCTACACACCTCTCCAGCACCACTCACCTGGAGAAGCTGCTACGGATGCCAGCTTCTGCTTTTTCTCCCTTCCCAAACAGGTACAGCTTGGTCTATAGCTGCACTGCCCCATAATAAGGAGACTTAGTCACTTGACACCTAACACCCGCAAGGGCTCTGCATCCTAATATCAGCAACAGCAGGTAGTCAGGGATGGGAAATTGTTAACCAGAATTTCTCAAAACCTTTTCAGACATACACTTTTCCTCCATTCTAAGTCTCAAGGTCTTTGGTTAGCCTACCGTAGGGCTTGAGGGGTGTTAAAGTTAGGCCGAGGCTCAGCCACACATTCCTCCTCCTCTGGGCCATCATCTTCCATGTTGGAGAATCCCATCTCATCTTGAAACTGAGGGCAAAGGAAAAGAAGGATTTTCCTGGGGAATGGGCACACAAAAGTCACTCTAGCAGTGACAAGGGAAAGCAAAGACTAGTTTACAGGACTTTAATAACGCTGGCGCACAGAAAGAGCTTGCATCACAACCTTTCTCACTTCTGGGCTCGCACAATCCTGCACATGAGGTAGCTATTATGCCAGGAAAAAAGTTTCTCAATCAGCCAACTTGTAATGGTAAAGACAGAGCATGGATAACTTGAAATGATCAGAATATCTTTAAAGAGATAAATTTATGAGAAAGGTAACTATTTGGGCTCAGAATAATCTAAAATTAGTTTGCAATCTTTAAGGATGCAACATGTGATAGTGAAGAGTCCATCCAAAAGCTTGCAAGGAAAACTTTATTAAGAATAACCTACATATGGATAATCAAAGTTTATTACTTAGCAAAATTCTCCTGTCACTATATTCTCTCCTGGGTGGACTGAAAGGGGAATGGGCTTGGTTCACACCACCCTTCTGGAGAGAGAGGCCCTGACACCAAAGGACAGAGCTTGCTGGAGAATCCACTTTTACTATTCTGAGTTCTCATTCAAAGATCATTACTCACAGTTTCAAACAGCTCTTCCATCAGTTCATTCACTTCCTTTTCTGCAAAAAAGCCAAACGGTACGCTGTTGGCACATGTTTGTTTCATTTTGCCATAGGGGGAATTCCAAGAAAATTCAATGAAAGTTGTTTTCAGCAAGGCTCTTAACAAAATCCTCACATCTATCCATCATCCACTCATTCATTTAAAAACATTTATTGAACACCAACTATATGCCTTAATCCCTGGTTCTAGATGCTTAGATACATGACAGGACTTTACTCTCATGAAGCTTAAATTCTAATGGGAAAGCACACAAAAACGTAAGCTAGATGATTCTATAATGAGATAAATTCATAGTTTGTTGGCCTATCCTACTGAATGGAGTCAAGAGAGAAGTCTCCAGCAGTGTGTTATAGGACCCTATCTTTGGACCTGAACTATTCAGCAATCCCATCAACAACCTAATACACCCAGAAAACACACTTACCAAATCTGTAAATGATATAAAGCTGAAAGGGATTGCCAGACCAACTGATGACAGATTCAAAATTCTAGGTTTTCTCAAATTAATTGGGTGAAACATAATGGGGATAAATTTAAAGTCTTACATTTAGGATTTTCAAAAATCAGTTTCTTAAGTGCACCAAAAGGTAACATGGCTCAAAAACAATGAATCTGAGAAAGATCTCAATGTTTTGGTTGACCTTAAGTTCAATATGACACAGTAGCTCCAAAACAGTGCTCACAACCAAGAAGGCAAGCATATCACTGAATCAGAGCAGAGTCTCAAACTCTATCTAGAGGACTGTGATCATTTCTGTAAAAGCCCTTCTTAAGAGGGCATTAAAAAGCTAATATCCAAAAAAAAAAAAAAAAGCTAAAATCCGGGCTTCCCTGGTGGCACAGTGGTTGAGAATCTGCCTGCTAATGCAGGGGACACAGGTTCGAGCACTGGTCTGGGAGGATCCCACATGTGACGGAACAACTAGGCCCGTGAGCCACAACTACTGAGCCTGTGTGTCTGGAGCCTGTGCTCCGCAAAAAGAGAGGCCACGATAGTGAGAGGCCCACGCACCGCCATGAAGAGTGGCCCCTGCTTGCCGCAACTAGAGAAAGCCCTCGCACAGGAACGAAGACCCAACACAGCCAAAAATAAATAAATTAATTAATTAATTTTTTTAAAAAAAAAGCTAAAATCCAAATGTTAGTGAGGATGTGGAACAACTAGAACTGTAAAAAGAATGTAAAGTGGAAAGCCACTTTGGGAAAAGGTTTGGCAATTTCTCAGAAAACTAAGTATACAGCTACCTTATGACCACTGATTCTTCCCCTAAATAGCTGACCCAAGGGAAATGAAACACTTGTCCACAAAACCTTGTACAAGAAAGTTCAGAGCTATCTTTATTCAAGATAGCCAGAAATTAGAAAGAACCCAGGTGTCCATCAACACCAGGGGATTGATGAAAAATAAACAAACTGGTATATTTATACACTGGAATCCTACTCAGCAATAAAAGGAAAGAAATTAATGATACAAGCAATGTGCATGAATCTCAAAAACATTATGCTAAGTGAAAGAAGCTGTACACAACAGAACACATACTATATGATTCCATTTACATGAAGTTCTAAAAGAGGCAAATCTAACCTGTGATAGTAGAAAAGAGAACAGTGGTTGCACCTGGGAGGATGGTGTGGGGACTGACTTGGAAGGGGCAAGTGGGTACTTTCTGGGGTGACAAATCTCTATCTTGTTAGGGGTTTGAGTTATACAAGAGGAGGCACATCGAACTTCACTGAATTGTACACTTAAGATTTCTGTACTACAATGTGTATAAATTTACCTAAAAAGAAAAACTGTAAACAAATACTGAGTTCTAATTCATGATATGCGTGCTGAAAATGTTTAGATATCTACAACTCACTATGAAATGCTTTTTAAAAAAATGGATTCATAGATGGATAGCTGCATGACTAAGCAAATATATGAAAAGTTCACTATAGAAGCTAGGTAGTGGGTATACGGGTGTCCACTGTACAATTCTCTCAACGTTTCTGTATGTTCGAAAAGTTTCATAATAAAATGTCATGGGGGAGAATTTTCTTAAAAATAAAGGCTAGAATCCAGAGAAGGGTAACTTGGGGGTTGAAATGTGGAAAGCCTGGCATTTAGAGAACTGAAAAAACTTGGTATGTTTAGCATAATAAAGAAAAAATGTAGAAAAAGAAACATACTATGCACACTTAGGAGTAAATTACATTTTATGGCAACAAAGGACAAACAGAGAAATATAAAAGATAGATTCAGGTTCAATAAGGAAAATGTTGGGGCTTCCCTGGTGGCGCAGTGGTTAAGAATCCACCTGCCAATGCAGGGGACACGGGTTTGAGCCCTGGCCCGGGAAGATCCCACATGCCGGGGAGCAACTACGCCCATGCGCCACAACTACTGAGCCTGCACTCTAGAGCTCGCGTGCCACAGCTACTGAGCCCACGTGCCATAACTACTGAAGCCCGTGTGCCTAGAGCCCGTGCTCTGCAACAAGAGAAGCCACCACAATGAGAAGCCCGCGCACCACAACGAAGAGTAGCCCCCGCTCACCGCAACCAGAGAAAAGCCCTCGCGCAGCAACGAAGACCCAACGCAGCCAAAAAATAAAAATAAATTAAAAAAAAAAAATTAATAAGGAAAATGTTAATTGAAGAGGTGTTCAAGAGTAGGACACACTATCTGCAGAACTGATGAACTCCCTGTCACTGGAAGTATCCAAACGGACTGAAAGGCCACATGAGAGAAGCTGTTAACAAACGCTTAAGTGGGAGGAAAATATATGCGACCACAGGAGGCTTTCCAAACTCTGTGATTCTAAGCTTTTTTATTTTTAAATTTTTACCATCCATGTAAGAAAAGTCCTCTTAAAAGGATTATAATTAAGCATGATAACATAAGATGACAAGGGGTAGAAACAAAATTAAAATTCTTTTTTTTTTTTTTAAATTTTATTATTTATTCATTTAATTTTTGGCTGTGTTGGGTCTTCGTTTCTGTGCAAGGGCTTTCTCTAGTTGCAGCAAGTGGGGGCCACTCTTTATCGCGGTGCGCGGGCCTCTCACTATCGCGGCCTCTCTTGTTGCGGAGCACAGGCTCCAGATGCGCAGGCTCAGTAGTTGTGGCTCACGGGCCTAGTTGCTCCGCGGCATGTGGGATCCTCCCAGACCAGGGCTCGAACCCGTGTCCCCTGCATTGGCAGGCAGATTCTCAACCACTGTGCCACCAGGGAAGCCCCAAAATTAAAATTCTATCCCAGTTTTTTACTTATGACCATAGAACTCTATGACTAGAAAGGAAGACCCTTCGTTCAGGCATTCCAGAAAAGTTCACTATTTGATTGGCAAATACTGTCAGCCCCATGCAAAACACCAGCTCTAAGGCAATAAACAATACAAAACCCATGAGAAGCTCACAGTTTAGGGAAGGAGACAGATATAAATAAGCAACTATGAGAGAGATGAGTATTAAAAAGGACATATAGGGAAGAGTCGGTGTGAGGTCACGGCGTGCGGGCTCCAGGGACGGCGGAGGCGGCCACGGCTGGCTGGGGCTCGGGGCCTAAGACCCGAGCGTCGACACCACCCGCGCGGTGGGCACCTCGAGCTCTGCTGAGTGCCTGGGGCCGCCGCCAAGCACAGACCATGTTCATGGTGCGCCTGACTTCCCAGCTGCTCAGGGCTGTTCCCCGGGCAGGTTGCAGTGGGCCTTGGCCTGTCTGTGGGGTGCTGGGCAGGCATGCCTGCAGGCCTCACCACAGCATACAACCAATAGGCCCAAGTGGGGTTGCCTCCCTCCCTGACAGGCGGGTCCACATGGAGCTTGAGGAGATGCTGCTCCCCAGGAAGATGTCTATCAGCCCCATGGAGAGCTGGCTAACTGTTCGCTACCTCCTGCCCAGACTGGACTCTGGGGCCCCAGGGACTGTGTCTCCAGCCCAAGTCTATGAGTGTCCGCCCAGGGGGAAGGGGTCAAGCAGGGGGGTAAGGAGATCTGGGATGCACCCCAGATACAGTGCAAAAATGTGCTCAAGATCCGCCGGCGGAAGATGAATCATCACAAGTACCGCAAGCTGGTCAAGAGGACCCGGTTCCTGCGGCGGAAAGTCAGGGAGGGACGCCTGAAACAGAAGCAGATGAGGTTCGAGAGAGACCTGAGGCGCATCTGGCAGAAGGCGGGCCTGAAGGAAGCCCCCGCAGGCTGGCAGACCCCCAAGATCTACCTGAAGGGCAAATCAGTCTTGTGTGTCTCTCCCCCAGCCCTGTTACTGCTGATGACCCATTGTAATAAATATTCAGAGAACTTAGCCAAAAAAAAAAACAAAAAAGGACATATAAAATAGTATGGATTGATACAATCAGGAGGAGGAACCAAGATGCCAGAGTAGAAGGACATGCTCTCACTCCCTCTTGCGAGAACACCATAATCACAACTAGCTGCTGGACAATCATCAACAGAAAGACACGGGAACTCACCAAAAAAGATACCCCACATCCAAAGACAAAGGAGAAGTCACAATGAGACGGTAGGAGGGGCGCAATCACAGTAAAATCAAATCCCATAACTGCTGGGTGGGCGACTCACAGACTGGAGAACATTTATACCACAGAAGTCCAACCACTGGAGTGAAGGTTCTGAGCCCCACGTCAGGCTTCCCAACCTGGGGGTCCAGCAACGGGAGGAGGAATTCCTAGAGAACCAGATTTTGAAGCCTAGTGGGAATTGATTGCAGGACTTTGACAGGACTGGGGGAAACAGACTCCACTCTTGGAGGGCACACGCAAAGTAGTGTGCGCATTGGGACCCAGGGGAAGGAGCAGTGACCCCAAGGGAGACTGAACCAGACCTACCTGCTAGTGTTGGAGGGTCTGCTACAGAGGCGGGGTGGAGGGGACTGTGGCTCACCGTGGGGACAAGGACACTGGCAGCAGAAGTTCTGGGAAGTACTCCTTGGCGTGAGTCCTCCCAGAGTCTGTCATTAGCCCCACCAAAGAGCCCAGGTAGGATCCAGTGTTGGGTTGCCATAGGCCAAACAACCAACAGGGAGGGAACCCACCCCCACCCATCAGCTGCCAAGCAGATTAAAGTTTTACTGAGCTCTGCCCACCACAGTAACAGCTCTACCCACCACCAGTCCCTCCCATCAGGAAACTTACACAAGCCTCTTAGATAGCCTCATCCACCAGAGGGTAGACAGCAGAAGCAAGAAAACTACAATCCTGCAGCCTGTGGAACAAAAACCACATTCACAAAAAGATAGACAAGATGAAAAAGCAGAGGGCTATGTACCAGATGAAGGAACAAGATAAAACCTCAAAAAAAACAACTAAATGAAGTGGAGATAGGCAACCTTCCAGAAAAAGAGTTCAGAATAATGACAGCGAAGATGATCCAGGACCTCGGAAAAAGAAGGGAGGCAAAGATCGAGAAGATGCAAGAAATGTTTAACAAAGACCTAGAAGAATTAAAGAACAAACAAACAGAGATGAACAATACAATAACTGAAATGAAAACTACACTAGAAGGAATCAATAGCAGAATAACTGAGGCAGAAGAACAGAAAAGTGATCTGGAAGACAGAATGGTGGAATTCACCGCTGCGGAACAGAATAAAGAAAAAAGAATGAAAAGAAATGAAGACAGCCTAAGAGACCTCTGGGACGACATTAAACACAATAACATTTGCATTATAGGGGTCCCAGAAGGAGAAGAGAGAGAGAAAGGACCAGAGAAAATATTTGAAGAGATTATAGTCGAAAACTTCCCTAACATGGGAAAGGAAATAGTCACCCAAGTCCAGGAACCACAGTGAGTCCCATACAGGATAAACCCAAGGAGAAACACGCTGAGACACACAGTAATCAAATTGGCAAAAATTAAAAACAAAGAAAAATTATTGAAAGCAGCAAGGGAAAAACGCCAAATAACATACCAGGGAACTCCCATAAGGTTAAAAGCTGATTTCTCAGCAGAAACTCTACAAGCCAGAAGGGAGTGGCATGATATACTTAAAGTGATGAAAGGGAAGAACCTACAACCAAGATTACTCTACCTGGCAAGGATCTCATTCAGGTTCGATGGAGAAATCAAAAGCTTTACAGACAAGCAAAAGCTAAGAGAATTCAGCACCACCAAACCAGCTCTACAACAAATGCTAAAGGAACTTCTCTAAGTGGGAAACACAAGAGAAGAAAAGGACCTACAAAAACAAACCCAAAACAATTAAGAAAATGGTCATAGGAACATACATATCGATAATTACCTTAAACGTGAATGGATTAAATGCTCCAACCAAAAGACACAGGCTTGCTGAATGGATACAAAAACAAGACCCATATATATGCTGTCTACAAGAGACCCACTTCAGACCTAGGGACACATACAGACTGAAAGTGAGGGGATGGAAAAAGATATTCCATGCAGATGGAAATGAAAAGAAAGCTGGAGTAGCTATATTCATATCACATAAAATAGACTTTAAAATAAAGAATGTTACAAGAGACAAGGAAGGACACTACATAATGATCAAGGGATCAATCCAAGAAGAAGATATAACAATTATAAATATATATGCACCCAACATAGGAGCACCTCAATACATAAGGCAACTGCTAGCAGCTGTAAAAGAGGAAATTGACAGTAACACAATAATAGTGGGGGACTTTAACACCTCACTTACACCAATGGACAGATCATCCAAAATGAAAATAAATAAGGAAACAGAAGCTTTAAATGACACAGTAGACCACATAGATTTAATTGATATTTATAGGACATTCCATACAAAAACAGCAGATTACACTTTCTTCTCAAGTGCGCACGGAACATTCTCCAGGATGGATCACATCTTGGGTCACAAATCAAGCCTCAGTAAATTTAAGAAAACTGAAATCATATCAAGCATCTTTTCTGACCACAACGCTATGAGATTAGAAGTGAATTACAGGGAAATAAACGTAAAAAACACAAACACATGGAGGCTAAACAATACGTTATTAAATAACCAAGAGATCACTGAAGAAATCAAAGAGGAAATCAAAAAATACCTAGAGACAAATGACAATGAAAACACGACGATCCAAAACCTATGGGATGCAGCAAAAGCAGTTCTAAGAGGGAAGTTTATAGCTATACAAGCCTACCTCAAGAAACAAGAAAAATCTCAAGTAAACAATCTAACCTTACACCTAAAGGAACTAGAGAAAGAAGAACAAACAAAACCCAAAGTTAGCAGAAGGAAAGAAATCATAAAGATCAGAGCAGAAATAAATGAAATAGAAACAAAGAAAACAATAGCAAAGATCAATAAAACTAAAAGCTGGTTCTTTGAGAAGATAAACAAAATTGATAAACCATTAGCCAGCCTCATCAAGAAAAAGAGGGAGAGGACTCAAATCAATCAAATTAGAAATGAAAAAGGAGAAGTTATAACAGACACTGCAGAAATTCAAAGCATCCTAAGAGACTACTACAAGCAACTCTATGCCAATAAAATGGACAACCTGGAAGAAATGGACAAATTCTTAGAAAGGTATAACCTTCCAAGACTGAACCAGGAAGAAACAGAAAATATGAACAGACCAATCACAAGTAATGAAATTGAAACTGTGATTAAAAATCTTCCAACAAACAAAAGTCCAGGACCAGATGGCTTCACAGGCGAATTCTATCAAACATTTAGAGAAGAGCTAACACCCATCCTTCTCAAACTCTTCCAAAAAACTGGGGAGGAAGGAACACTCCCAAACTCATTCTATGAGGCCACCATCTCCCTGATACCAAAACCAGACAAAGATACTACAAAAAAAGAAAATTACAGACCAATATCACTGATGAATATAGGTGCAAAAATCCTCAACAAAATACTAGCAAACAGAATCCAACAACACATTAAAAGGATCATACACCATGATCAAGTGGGATTTATCCCAGGGATGCAAGCATTCTTCAATATATGCAAATCAATCAATGTGATACACCATATTAACAAATTGAAGAATAAAAACCATATGATCATCTCAATAGATGCAGAAAAAGCTTTCAACAAAATTCAACACCCATTTATGATAAAAACTCTCCAGAAAGTGGGCATAGAGGGAACCTACCTCAACATAATAAAGGCCATATATGACAAACCCACAGCAAACATCATTCTCCATAGTGAAAAACTGAAAGCATTTCCTCTAAGATCAGGAACGAGACAAGGATGTCCACTCTCACCACTATTATTCAACATAGTTTTGGAAGTCCTAGCCATGGCAATCAGAGAAGAAAAAGAAATAAAAGGAATACAAATTGGAAAAGAAGAGGTAAAACTGTCACTGTTTGCAGATAACATGATACTATACATAGAGAATCCTAAACATGCCACCAGAAAACTACTAGAGGTAATCAATGAATTTGGTAAAGTTGCAGGATACAAAATTAATGCACAGAAATCTCTTGCATCCCTATACACTAATGATGAAAAATCTGAAAGAGAAATTAAGGAAACACTCCCATTTACCACTGCAACAAAAAGAATAAGATACCTAGGAATAAACCTACCTAGGGAGACAAAAGACCTGTATGCAGAAAACTATAAGACACTGATGAAAGAAATTAAAGATGATACCAACAGACGGAGAGATATACCATGTCCTTGGATTGGAAGAATCAATACTGTGAAAATGACTATACTACCCAAAGCAATCTACAGATTCAATGCAATCCCTATCAAATTACCAATGGCATTTTTTATGGAACTAGAACAAATCATCTTAAAATTTGTATGGAGACACAAAAGACCCCGAATAGCCAAAGCAGTCTTGAGGGGAAAAAACGGAGCTGGAGGAATCAGACTCCCTGACTTCAGACTATACTACAAAGCTACAGTAATCAAGACAATATGGTACTGGCACAAAAATGGAAACATAGATCAATGGAACAGGATAGAAAGCCCAGAGATAAACCCACACACCTATGGTCAACTAATCTATGACAAAGGAGGCAAAGATATACAATGGAGAAGAGACAGTCTCTTCAATAAGTGGTGCTGGGAAAACTGGACAGCTACATGTAAAAGAATGAAATTAGAACACTCCCTAACACCATACCCAAAAATAAACTCAAAATGGATTCGAGACCTAAATGTAAGACCGGACACTATAAAACTCTTAGAGAAAAACATAGGAAGAACACTCTTTGACATAAATCACCGCAAGATCTTTTTTGATCCACCTCCTAGAGTAATGGAAATAAAAACAAAAAGAAACAAATGGGACCTAATGAAACTTCAAAGCTTTTGCACAGCAAAGGAAACCATAAACAAGACGAAAGACAACCCTCAGAATGGGAGAAAATATTCGCAAATGAATCAACGGACAAAGGATTAATCTCCAAAATATATAAACAGCTCATGCAGCTCAATATTAAAGAAACAAACAACCCAATCCAAAAATGGGCAGGAGACCTAAAAAGACATTTCTCCAAAGAAGACATACAGATGGCCAAGAAGCACATGAAAAGCTGCTCAACATCACTAATTATTAGAGAAATGCAAATCAAAACCACAATGAGGCATCACCTCACACCAGTCAGAATGGGCATCATCAGAAAATCTACAAACAACAAATGCTGGAGAGGGTGTGGAGAAAAGGGAACCCTCTTGCACTGTTGGTGGGAATGTAAATTGATACAGCCACTATGGAGAACAGTATGGAGGTTCCTTAAAAAACTAAAAATAGAATTACCATATGATCCAGCAATCCCACTACTGGGCACATACCCAGAGAAAACCATAATTCAAAAAGACACATGCACCCCAATGTTCACTGCAGCACTATTTACAATAGCCAGGTCATGGAAGCAACCTAAATGCCCATCGACAGATGAATGGATAAAGAAGTTGTGGTACATATATACAATGGCATATTACTCAGCCATAAAAAGGAACGAAATTGAGTCATTTGTTGAGACGTGGATGGATCTAGAGACTGTCATACAGAGTGAAGTAAGTCAGAAAGAGAAAAACAAATATCGTATATTAACGCATATATGTGGAATCTAGAAATGGTACAGATGAACCGGTTTGCAGGACAGAAGTTGAGACACAGATGTAGAGAACAAACGTATGGACACCAAGGGGGGAAAACCGCAGTGGGGTGGGGATGGTGATGTGCTGAATTGGGCAATTGGGATTGACATGTATACAGTGATGTGTATAAAATTGATGACTAATAAGAACCTGCAGTAAACAAACAAAAAACAAACAAACAAAAAAAAACAATACTAAACTTTCTTTGGGTTATTTGTATGGAAATATGTTAATATAAATGTTTCAGACATTACATGAAATTTCTAAAAATCTTATATGTTCTGGTATAAAGTTATAAGTCATAATTCTAGTTATTACTTTAAAATGTATATCTCAGAAATAACTAAATTTCCTTGTCAATTGCCTTATTATGAACTTTCATCAAATCTTTAACCATGGTCATTTTAAAGTCTTTTGTCATTTACAGACAGTTCTAGGTGTACTCTGATGCTTTCGCAAAAATGTTCCTATAAAAGGGTTTCATCTTCAAGGAATTCATGGAAAAGACAAGTACAGGTTTCTGGTAACTGACTATACTGCTGAACTGAATGAATAAGCATTGTCAGAACTCTAATGGAAAACTGATGAATTCATAAAAGTGCTAACAAAAGATCAAGATGAAAAAAACAGAATTAATTGCATGGGACTGAGTGAACTGATGAGGATGATTATAATTTTTGTGACTTTCTGTTTGAATAAAAAAAAAAAAATCCCACAAGGACTCAGAGGCAAAAAATATACAAATCAATTTTCACTGCAAAGTAAAGGAGCTGTTACAGTGGAGGTTACTGGACTGATTGTCAATATTATGACATAGTATGAGTGTGTTTCGTGTTTGGTAATTGCAATCATTGTTGCTTTTGTTGTGGTCATCCATTTACAATGCTTGGTGTCAGTTTATTTCTCTCTTGTAAAAATAAAATACAGTGCGTGTGTGTTGAGTCGTGAAAAAAAAAATAGTATGGATTACAGAGCAAGAAGATCAATCCTCATTGAGGAGGATCTCCCTGAGAAATTACAGTTGACCCTTGAAGAACATGGAATTGAACTGTATGGGCCCACTTATACGCAGATTTTTTCAGTAAATATATTGGAACAATTTGGGGGGGATGTGCCAACAATTTGAAAAAACCCTCAGACAAACCACAGAGACTAGAAATACCAAATAATTTCAGAAAAAGTTAGGTATGTCATGAATGCATAAACTGTATGTAGATACTAGTCTATTTTATCATTTACTACCATAAAATGTACACAAATCTACTCTAAAAAGTTAAAATTTATCAAAACTTATGCACACGCTTACAGACCATACCTGGCACCATTCACAGTTGAGAGAAACCCAAACATAAAGATGCAGTATGAAATCATAACTGCATAAAATTAACTGTGGCATATACTGTACTTCTGTAATAATTTCATAGCCACCTCCTGTTGCTAGCTCAGGTGTTAGAAGTATCTGCTTAAAACATCTCCTGAGCAGTTCGTCTCTCCAGCAAATTGTGTACCGTAGGAAAAAGTGATCTCTTGCGGTTCTTGAGTATTTTTCATCAAGTTTAGTATAATACCATAGGTCTTGAATAACACCATGGGACCCATGCGAAGTGCCACTAGTGACGCTGGCAGTGCTCCCAAGAAGCAGAGAAAAGTCATGACATTACAGGAAGACGCTGAATTGCTTGATACGTACCAGAGATTGCGGTCTGCAGCTGTGATTTCCCACCATTTCAAGATAAATGAATCCAGGGTAAGGACCATTGTAAAAAATGGAAAGGAAATTCATGAAGCCATAGCTGCCGCTATGCCGGCAGGTGCAAAAACCTTGCGCTTTTTGTGAAATACCTTTTTATCTCATATTGAAAATGCAGCTTTTATGTGGGTGCAGGATTGCTATAAGAAAGGCATACCTATAGACTCTAATATGATTTGAGAAAAAGCAAAGTCATTATATGACAACTTAAAGCAAAAGGAAGATGAAGGATCTAAGGCTGGAGAATTTAATGCCAGCAAAGGATGGTTTGATAATTTTAGAAAGAGGTTTGGCTTAAAAACTGTCAAGATAACAGGAGAAGCAGCCTCTGCTCACGCAGAGGCAGCAGACAAGTTCCCAGACTGAGGAGAAAGGACATCTGCCTGAACAGGTTTTTAGTGCAGATGAAAGTGCCCTATTCTGGAGGGGAAAAAATTTTAAAAAATAAAAAAATAAAGCCTCAAAAGACATTAGTAAGGAAGAGAAGCAAGCACCAGGATTTAAGGCAGGAGGGAGAAGCTAAGTCTAGTGTTTTGTGAAAATGCAGTTGCATTTACCACCAGGACTGCCCTTATCTATAAAGCTGCTCACCTTGAAGGGAAAAGATAAACACGAGCTGCCAGTCTTTGGATATACAAAAAGAAGGGCCTTTCTATGGATTGGTTCCATCGATGCTTTGTCCCTAAAGTCAGGAAATACCTTGCCTTTTAAAGTTCTTTTGAAATTGGACAATGCCCCTGGGTACCCAGAACCCCATGAATTCAACACTGAAGGCATCTAAGTGGTCTACTCGCCTCCAAACATGTCTCTAATTCAGCCTCTAGATCGGGGGTCATAAGGACCTTTAAGGCTCATTACACACGATACTCTATGGAAAGGATTATCCACACTAAAGAAGAGATCCCAATGGAGAGAACATCACGTAAGTCTGGAGGAAGGATCACACCACTGAAGATGCCATCATTGTTAAAGAAAAAGCCATGAAAGCCATCATACCTGAAACAATAAATTCCTGCTGGAGAAAACCGTGTTCAGATGTCCTGCATGACTTCACAAGATTTACAACAGAGCCAATCAAGGAAATCATGAAACAGACTGTGAATATGGCCAAAAAAAGATGGGGGTGAAGGGTTTCAAGTTCTGAATCTCAGAGAAATTCAAGAGCTAACAGACACCGCACCAGAGGAATTAACAAAAGATGACTTGATGAAGATGAGTGCTTCCAAAACAGTGCCAGACGATGAGGAAGAAGATGTAGAAGAAGCTGTGTCAGAAAACAAACTGACATTAGACAATCAGGCAGCAGGGTTCCGATTATTTAAGACTGCTTTTGACTTCTTTTACAAGGACGCTTCTATGATACAGACTCTGAAACCAAAGCACATGGTGGGAGAGGGACTGGTACCATACAGAAACATTTTTAGAGAAATGAAAAAGCGAAAAAGTCACACAGAAATTACAATGTTATTTCCATAAAGTTACACTCTCTGCCTCCCCTTCCTCCTCCACCACCTCTCCTGCCTCTGCCACCCCGAGACAGCAAGACCAACCCCTCCTCCTCCTCAGCCTACTCAATGTGAAGACAAGCAGGATGAAGGCCTTTACAATGATCCACTGCGACTTAATGAATAGTAAATAATCATCATGCCTACAGTTAATAAACTTATCTGTTGTGTATGTGTGTGTATCTTTGTGTAAAAATCTAATAACTGTATGGCAAGAATTGTATGAGATGTTTCTGTGTCATCATCATCATCACTGCCTAAGTACTCATCATGCAGAACATCATGTACAAGACTTGTATTGAAATGGATAGCCTATCCTTACATAGGCATAAAGTGAGTGATATTTAATATAAAATTAATAATTAATAAAATTAATGTTAGTTTTAGTAATGATTTATAACTGTGCTTTCAAAGAATTACATTATCAACTGTGTATCAGCCTATTATCACATTTTTTAAAAATGTAACAATGTTTCCAATCCTGTACATGAATATGACTGTAATACTGTATGCCATAAAAATTTTGTAACCATTCAGCAGTGTATAGGCCAGAGTACTAAGAAGCGATCTGTGAAGCAATCATATCAATTACACTAGGTTACCATCAAGCCATCATACTGCTGCTTCTTCATTATCAATGCATGAATCCTTATACCAGTAAATAAATGTTCCTTTTTCACATTATCTTTTCATTTTTCTTGTCTAGTGTTTGTAACATGTATATCTACAGTGTTTTGTATCATATAAGACAATATTAATATAGATACTGACAGATGATTCAGCTTGTAAACAGATAACATAACTTACAGTATCGATAAATACAGTACTGTAAACATATTTTCTCTTCCTTATTATGATTTTCTTAATAACATTTTCTTTTCTCTAGCTTACTTTACTGTAAGAATACAGTATATAAAACACATTATATATAAAATACATGTTAATAACTATTTATTTTATTGGTAAGCCTTCAACAGTAGGCTACTAGTAGTTAAGTTTTCGGGTAGTCAAAACTTCCAGTCGGATTTTCAACTACACTGGGGTTGGGCACCCCTAGCCTCCAAGTTGCTCAAGGTCAACTGTATCTATAAACTGAAGAAAGTAACAGACAAACAAGAAGGGAAGGCAAGTGTATACCAGGCTGAGAGCTGAATTGAAATACAATCTCCTACTTTTCTGCTTCAAGCAGAAAATGTTTCATGACCAGCACATGACACTGTGGACCATTCGCTCCTTCTTGAAAGACTCTTCCCTTGGTTTCTGAGACACAGGGCTTTCTTGGTTTTTCTCATACCTTCCTAGACCTTCCTTCACAATTTTCTCAAAACCTAAATCCTCAAGCCTTTTCTTTCTACACTTTCTCTTTGATTCCTGGTGCTTTCCTTTCAATGCAACCTTAACTGTCATAACATACCAAAATAAATGGAAGATCTTCATAAAGGAAATGGCGTTCTAATCTTAAAAACAACATGAAAGATGAAATAAAGCAACAAAACAGAACATAAGTCCTAAAGGATTGTGTTTACATAATTCTCTTTGCACAAAGACTTGCATTATTTAGGTACATAATAAACACTTTTGGATACTTATAAAACTTTCTTCATAACCTCATCAAGAGCCAATGTCTTACCTTCACCATGTTGTGTATACTATTCCAGTACAGGGTCATGCACACACTCAATAAAAATCAACAGTTCCTGAGATATGTTTTCCATCATTGGCAAACTAGCAATGAAATAATTTTAAACAAATGACTCAAGCCAAGTTATTTACTTGTTTTCCATGCCTCCAATCTTGCTCTCTTTACCCACCAAATCAATACATTAAACTGGCATTAAATCAAAGTGGTATTTCTAAAATCCAAATCAGTTCCTATTTATTTCCTGCTTTGAGCTCTCCTTTTTGAGAGATCAAAAATCAGATCTAAGGCTCTCTATGAACTGAACACTGCTTAACTCTTCTATCACCACTCACTCATACGACTTAACCAAACTACTTACTATTTTCCAAACACATGTATTGTTGTTTCATAATTCCATGGTTTGCAGAATTCTTCTATTTGCAATATCCCTCTCTGCCCCCATTCACCAAAAATTTCTTATTGCTCCTTCAAAACTAAAATAAAACATCCCATTTTGTGAATCCTTCCCTAACCCATACCATACATTAGGACAGTATAACCCTCTTTTAGGCCACTAGTGTATACACAAACTATTATTATAGCACCTATCACTTGGTACTATAACTGTTTCTGTTTGTATCCCCCTACTAAGCTGACATCCTACAGGCAGAGGCCATGTCTTATTCATTTTGGTACAATCGCTGCGAAATACTCAATACATGACTGTGGGATGTAAAAATGAGTAACTGATAGGCTTCCTGAATATATATGTAAATTTAAAGAATTATAGAAATAAATGGGTAGAGGAAGCTTAAATGTCTTGAGTGGGCTACAAACTTCAACCTCAAAAATCTGCAAAGTAAACAAAGGTAGATGTGGAGAAGTCAAGACCAGGACTCAATAAACACAGACTCACTGGTGATTCTTACTGCCCGGTCAGTGCGGAAATCCTCTGTGTCTGGTTCATCAAGGTCTTCCAGGAAATTATATTCTGGATCGTCATCATCATCTGCCTCATCTAGGAAAAAAAATGTTTTAGACACTTATTCCCAACTCTGAACTCATATCTCTAATGAAAATTTAAGATGTTCAGCACCATAAGAATCTACTCCAATAAAGCACATTTATTCTGAAGTTTTTATTTTTATTTTTTACTTATTTTTTGGCTGCGCCACACGGCTTGCAGGATCTTAGTTCCCTAACCAGGAATTAAACCCAGGCCCTCAGCAGTGAAAGCGCAGAGTCCTAACCGCAAGGGAATTCCCTATTCTCAAGTTTTTAAACAACTTATTCTTTTTTTTCCTCAGTGCCTGTGCACAGATCATTTCCCACAGCGGACTCATCTCACCTATTCTCCCCAATTAGCCAAGTTCCTTCCTTCAAACAAAACTTAAATTTCTCAAAATGCAGCAAAAGCCTGAAAACTGAACATATAATTTATCTCAGTAAACCCACTTAGAGTAGTGCATCTCATTAAAATAATATTTTTATAAAACTCTTTATACAAAGGCATTGATAGTGAAAAAAGGAATGACCCTAATTCCCAATAATTAGGGAATGACTGTAATTATGACACCTTAGTATAAAATAGTATATACATATAGAATGTAAACATTCTATACATGTTCAACACATTCATGACAAAAGTACAACACAATACACACATAATACTCATAAGCATAAAAAAATTATATCCCTACAATAACTCAGAAATAACTAAAAATATACAAAAATAACAAACATTTGTAATGGCAGCGCATAGAAGTATGGGTATTTTTGTTGATGCTATGATGTCTTTTAGATTCCTAACTAAAAATCTTGAAGGAGTCAATCAGTTATGGATTGTTATACATATATGTATTTTTAATAAATTTATTTTATTTTTGGCTGCATTGGGTCTTTGTTGCTGCGCGGGCTTTCTCTAGTTGCAGTGAGCGGGGACTACTCTTCGCTGTGGTACGTGGTCTTCTCATTGCGGTGGCTTCTCTTTGTTGTGGAGCACGGGCTCTAGGCGCGCAGGCTTCAGCAGATGTGGCTCGTGGGCTCTAGAGCACAGGGTCAGTAGTTGTGGTGCACGGGCTTAGCTGATCTGCGGCATGTGGGATCTTCCCGGACCAGGGCTCGAACCCGTGTACCCTGCATTGGCAGGCAGATTCTTAACCACTGTGCCACCAGGGAAGCCCCTGGATTGTTATATTAAGGTAAAATTTTTCCTGGGACAACTTTAGATCAGCATCGTCTAACAGAATTTTCTGTAAGGTCAGAAATGTTCTACATATGCATTGTACGACAACGGTAGCCCCTAGCCACATGAGGCAACTGAGAACTTGAAATGTGGCTAGTGCAACTGAGGAAGTGAATTAAAAGAAAAAGCAGAAACAACGCCTAGCAAATGAGAATATCTAATTCCTTACCACTATGTGCCATTACACAGGAGAGGGAGATCTCTACGTATTACAATAGAAAGATGTCTAAATTATATTAAGTGAACGAAGCAAGTTGCAGATGCAGGACAATATGTATAGTATGATTCCTTTCTTGGAAAAAAAGATAGATATGTGCTTGATTAAACACAGAGAAAATATCTAGAAAGAATTAACAAAGACTGAAGGATAGAACTCTTTCTTTTCTTAATTTTTCATAATAAATATCTTTCATTAAAAATAAAAATATATACACACACTTTTTTTTTTAATTTTTGGCTGCATTGAGTCTTCGTTGCTGCGTGCGGGCTTTCTCTAGTTGTGGCGAGCGGGGGCTACTCTTCATTGCGATGTGCGTGCTTCTCACTGCGGTAGCTTCTCTTGTTGTGGAGCACAGGCTCTACGCGCGCAGGCTTCAGTAGTTGTGGTGTGCGGGCTCAGTAGTTGTGGCTTGTGGGTTCTAGAGCGCAGGCTCAGTAGTTGTGGCGCATGGGCTTAGTTGCTCCGCGGCATGTGGGATCTTCCCGGACCAGGAATTGAACCCGTGTCCCCTACATTGGCAGGCTGACTGTTAACCTCTGCACCACCAGGGAAGTCACACACACACATTTTTTATTCATAATCACTAGAAAATTTGTACTGATAAACCCCAATCTAACCTGATATTCTTTACTCAACATTTATTGCTTATAATATATAAATCTGCATTGTATATATATAGCTATCTAAATGTGAAGGCTTTTTCACCCATCTATAGGTTTATCCCCCAATAAAAATGTTTTAAATCCTTAGGAATGGAATCCTTGCTTTGTAATCTCTATAGTACTTTCTATGTAAGTCTCTTTACAGCAGGTTCTTTACAAACGTTGCTGAATAATATAAGATGTGGGGAAAGCCTATAACATATGGATACTGCACACACGTTTGGACCCCCATCTGTTTACGTGCAAGAACTACAATAGACAGCTTCTGCCCATACCATACAAACGGGTCAGCCAATATTCTCAGAGAACCCATTTGGCAAACATGTTGAAAAATCATTTAGGAAGGTTTCTTCTGAGTTCTGCTTAGCTTTTAGTACCCTGATTGTGGAACCTGCCCTCTGGGTTGAATTACTTTTTTGACTGACTGACAATGTCAGCATCTACCCAGCTGATCTCAATTTTGTGTACCCACCCCCCTCTAGTGCAACCTCTTATTTTTTGCAAATGAGACTCTCACTTTTAATAATATGCAGAGCAGATGGTACTAGGAACATGTCAAAATAGTTAGCCACGTAATACTACCAAAATAAACCGGCATATGGCTAAAGTTTGGTACTGTGATCTATATCTAGCATCATTTCCTATTTACCAGCACTCACAAAATTCAGCTGGTAGATCTGGGGATCCAAACCTACCCTAGTCATTGGCTCTATGTTCTCTTTTTTAAATCTATCCTAATAAGGAAACAAAAAAATACTGTTTTAAAGAAAGAGGATTTTCACCCTCCCCACTAACCATTATTCCATTTCCTCAATCAACCCTTATCATACACTCTTATTTCTCCCAGACCAGTAGTTGTCAAACTTTAGGATATATAAGAATTAGATACCTAGATGATAACCATTAGTGATTCTGATTCAGTATGTATGGAGTGAGGCCCTGGAATCTGGTTTTTTTTTGGTTTTTTTTTTTTTTCCATTTTGGCTGCGTTGGGTCCTTGTTGCGGTACGTGGGCTTCTCATTGCGGTGGCTTCTCTTGTTGCAGAGCACGGGCTCTAGGCACGTGGGCTTCAGTAGTTGTGGCACGCAGGCTCAGTAGTTGTGGCGCATGGGCTTAGTTGCTCCGCGGCATGTGAGATCTTCCCGGACCAGGGCTCAAACCCACGTCCCCTACCTTAGCAGGTGGATTCTTAACCCCTGCACCACCAGGGAAGTCCCTGGAATCTGTATCTTAACATCATCCAACAAATACATCCCTACACTCCCTGATTCTGATTCAAATTCTAGGGACAAATTATGAGAAACACCACCCAGACTCCCAAAATCCTAACAGCCAACTCTGTCTGGCCTTTCCTCCTCAACAGTCAGCATTTCAGCTCTTTCAACCAAGGTGATAACAATCAGGGCACCAAAGCTGCTGCACTAATAAAGCCATGAAAACATGACTTAATTACTATCAATATTTTGTCTTAGCTTAGGTCTAAGGACAAAATGCAGAGCTTGCTTATGAAGCGTCACATGCATTTAAAAAATGCTTTTATGTCCCCTGAGACTTCTTTGAAATATATTCCTAGAATATTAAACTGGGTTGTAATCCTAGCAGTATAACAATTGATTCTATAACACAGAGCAACACAATGAATTTCTCTGACACTTTTACAAAATGGATAGAATTATCTTTGTCCCTGTTCACTCCTTTCTGCAGAGATTTCTGAGCCTTGGTATCTTAGACCTTGAATGCGCTGATAGAAAAAGGAAGTGTCAATAAATGAACTTCATGAGAATAATAAATCCCCAAAAAAAGTGACATAAAAAAACTTCATGTATGTAGATGTGTACATTTTTCTGGGGAGTGGCTGCACAGCTTTCATCAGATTCTCAAAGGGGTAAGGAATGGAAAAGCTAGCAGCTTAGACTCCTATCAGAAGACTAATGCGATAATATATCAGTTGTTGATTATTAAGGAACTGACTCTCCAGTTAATATGTCAATGACTCAGCTGCAAATTTCATCCTTTTCTCCTTCATGCAAGTTTGTGCATTTCATCGCTTATTACCACTTCTGCTATAGAAGGTGGGTGGAGAAGAACAAAAATGCTAAAATTCAAACCAATTTGCTTCTTGTTACCTGTCTTTTCTAAATGTTTAGGGAATTTAAATTTAGGACTAAAATTCTTCCTATTGCCACATTAATGTGGAAAACTAAAAGGTAACGTCATATTTGAAAACTCTCAGGAGAGGCACATGAAACTATTATCAGTGATCCTTCTGCGGCATGAAACTGTCATCATGAGGAAAGGCTTTAACAGTTTTCTTTACACAGTATTTGATTTCTTTACTCCAAGCACGTATTACCCTTATGGTTATAATACAGAATATAAGAGAAAACTCTGGGGAGCATATATTCTACAGAACCTAAATACATATTATCTCAATGTCACTTCCACCCATCTGATTCCTCTCTTGTCACTGTTGTCAAATATCTTTCAAAGGTCCATCTCAAATACCACCTTTTTCATGTTGCTATCTCTGGTCATGCTAAACAATAATTCTCTCTCTTCTAAAACCTTAGAACAGAGCTTATGCCACTTTTATGGTGCATCTGAGTTCATTCAACTTCATTAATCTGAAATGTATCATGCATTTAACAATGGACCAGGCACCATTCATACATGTTTACTCCCTAACAAAATGATCATTTTCCTCTCTCTCTCATAGAACCTAACACACTGCCTTGTAAAAGAAAGTACTCAATACCAAATGCCAAATTATGTGCAATATAGTTATTAATAGCTTTATGAGGTAAATATGAGAACTTACTTTCTTTCATTCACTTATCCTAATTTACTCCTGGCCTTACCTACCCAAATATTTACTCAGTCTATTTCCATACAAGCTATATGTTCTCTTATTTATCTTAAAGCATTATCCTTTCAACACAAAAATCTTACAGTAGTTGTTCTTAGAAGACAGGGAAAAGAATAAAGATATGCTCTGTAAGTTGTCTGTAATTAAGTTTGATAGGACATCATGTGATCCAGAAATAGGAGCAATGAATTTGGCTATGGATTAAAGTGAGATAGTGAATGACTCTGTTCACATAAAAATGCAAGTAAGACTTTGGTTCAGTTATACACATTTTTTAAAAAGTGTGATCTTCCACAACACAACCAGTATGAATATCCTGGTCACTCCCCATTGAAGAGAGTCAAAAGGAAACAACAGTAGTAACAAAACTGCCCTGATTCCATCAAAAGAATGTGACATCATCTGGAATCACTACTAACTAAATCAATCTCTCATTTCCTCTAAATTTACAGAAACACTGCACAAAATGATGAATGGTAACTGACTCTCACTATAGTATGCTTAAAAAAAACCCACCAAAGACAATTTTAACAATGTATTGTTTTAAAGTAAGAATTTTACTTATATTCTAAAACAAATAAGGGTTGCAGCAGGGATTCTTACACCATGTATGACTGTAGTCAACATTGTTTCTGTCTGATCAATTCTCCTTCCCTACTTCTGGAAACACTGTCACTTCTTTTGGGTAATTGCTTACTCCAACCCTGTTGTTTACAAGGTGCTGCCAATCACAGGACTCCATGCTGAAACAGTCTCCCTATTGAAGCCATGCAATACCAAGACAGTGGGCATGTGATCAAACCCAACCAATCAGAGTTGTTCCTCTGGATTTTTCAAACTGGAGCCTGTAGGAGAGAGTTCTTCTGATGTGGGGACAAACCAAGAAGTGAATGGTGTGCTTATGATCATAGTTCCAGCCTTGTAGAAAAAAATAGGTTTGAGAATGCAGTTGACTGACAAAAAGTAGAGATAACAGCTGTTGAGAGGGAAAGTGGGTCTCAATTCCTCTGTAGGTTTTTCTGCCCTTCCCAAAGTCTGGTTTCATTCAGCAAGTTGAGAGTTAGGATTCTCAACTTCAGCAAGTTGACAGTTAGGATTCTTTCACCTGCATCAGGAAGAACCTTAACTAACATGACAGTCTTCGAGTGAGTCAATGCACTCTCGTGAAATCATATATAAAATTATATGTACATTTATGTTTCAGGGGAGGAATCTTAGCATTCAAAAGATTCCCCAAAAGACTCTTTAACAAAAACAAAAAGGGGGGGGATGGAATTTAACTACTGATTTAGACCACATTGTTAAATACACAATTAAATCAATTAACCAAAAACACCCCTTTCTTTAAGCTTTTAACTAATGAAAACTTTACCAGAGACCATGGACAGAGTAGATATTAAATGCAAACAAAATCACTTACCTTCATTCCCCACATCATCATTCATAAGACCCCCCAGCCACATCTTCCAATCCTCATCATCTGCTGTATTGGGGTCATACATGTCTGGGGTGATGTCTGGAGCTCGGAGCTCTGCCTCTAGTTGCCCCAGGGGAACATTTTTCAGAGGCATCTTAGAGCGAGTTCGGAATGCAATGAGACTGTCATCCATGGGCTAGCCAATGGAGAAGGAAATAAAAACATATCACTGAATGCCTAATGCTTTCAATTTTTCCAAACTTCATCATATCCTGTGTGTTTCTCTTCTTAGCTTAAAACACAAGGTCTCTTCTCTAAACCATTTGGATTTATTATTCTTTGTCTGAGAAACTTTAAGGATAATGACATCAATTTTTTTTTTGTAGGTACCAATGTCTTTTTTTTTTAAAAGGTTATACTCCATTTATAGTTCTTATAAAATATTGGCTATATTCCCCATGTTGTACAATATATCCTTGTATATCCTTATAATGACATCAGTTTTAAAACCAACATTTCAGGAACATTTATAAGAGCTTTATTAAGATATAATTTACACAACATAAAACTCACTCTTTTAAAGTGTATAACTGAGTGGATCTTACTATATTCACAGAGTTGTGTGAGATCACCACTATCTAATTCCAAAACATTTTCATCACCCCAAAAAGAAAGGCCATTTCCCTTAGTGGTAGCTCCCCATTCTTCCCTGATCCCCGTCTCTGATACCCACTAATCTTTCTGTCTCTATGGATTTGCTTATGCTGGACATTTTATATAAAAGGAATCATAGGGACTTCCCTGGTGGTCCAGTGGGTAAGACTCCATGCTCCCAATGCAGGGGGCCTGGGTTTGATCGCTGGTCGGGGAACTAGATCCCACACGTGTGCCGCAACTAAGAGTTCGTATACTGCAACTAAGAGTCCGCATGCCGCAACTAAGAGTCCGCATGCCACAACTAACAGTCCACATGCCGCAACTAAGAAGTCTGCATGCCACAATTAAAAAGATCTCACACGCCGCAATGAAGACCCGGCACAGCCAAAATAAATAAATAAATAAATATTTTTTAAAATAAATAAAAGGAATCATACAATATGTGGCCTTTTGTCTCTGGCTTCTTTCACTTAGCATAATGTTTTCAAAGTTCATCCATTTTGTAGCATGTATCAGTACTCATTCCTTTTTTTTTTTGTAATAAAATTTATTTATTCTATCTATTTTATTTTTGGCTGCGTTGGGTCTTCGTTGCTGTGAGCGGGCTTCTTATTGCGGTGGCTTCTCTCACTGCAGAGCCCAGGCTCTAGGCGTGCGCGCTTCAGGAGTTGTGGCTCGTGGGCTCTAGAGCGCAGGCTCAGTAGTTGTAGCGCACAGCCTTAGTTGCTCCGCGGCACGTGGGATCTTCCCGGACCAGGGCTCAAACCCGTGTCCCCTGCATTGGCAGATGGATTCTTAACCACTGCACCACCAGGGAAGCCCCTCATTCCTTTTTATTGAGAAAAAAGGAAATGAATAATGTCTATTCATACTCTTTGCCCATTTTTTAATTCGGCTGTCTTTTTATTGTTGAGTTCATTATATATTGCAGATACAAGACCCTTATCAGATATGTGATTTGCAATTATTTTCTCCCACTTTCTGGGTTGTCTCCACTTTTTTGATGTATCCTCTGAGGCACAAAAGTTTTTAATTGTGATGAGGTCCAATGTACCTATTCTTTTTGTCATTTGTGCTTTTGGTATTGTATTAAGAAACCACTGCCTAATCAAAGGTCAAAAAGATTTACTCTATGTTTTGTTCTAAGAGTTCTATAATTTTAGCCCTTACATTTAAGTCAATGATCTATTTTGAGTTAACTTTTGAGTGTGGTGTGAGGTAAGGGTCTAACTTTATACTCTTGCATGTGGATTTCCAGTTGTCACAGCACCATCTGTTGAAAGACTATTCTTTTCCCATTAATTGGTCTTGGAACACTTGTCAAAGATTAATTGACCATAAATTTAAGAGTTTATTTCTAGACTATCAATTCTGTTCCACTGATGATCTGTATGTCTATTCCTTTTCTTTTTCTAAAAAGATACTTTAAGAGAAGTATCTTTTATTTTTACTTTTTTAAAATTTATTTATTTATTTGGCTACTTCAGGTCTTAGTTGCAGCACACAGGATCTTTTGTGTGGCATGAGGGCTTCTCTCTAGTTGTGGCGTGCAGCCTCCAGAGCGTGCGGCCAGTTGCGCACGGCCAGGGGGAAGGGTAAGCTGGGACGAAGTGACAAAGCAGCATTAACATATATACACTACAAAATGTAAAATAGACAGCTAGTGGGAAGTAGCTACATAGCACAGGGAGATCAGCCTGGTGCTTTGTGCCCCCCTAGAGGGGTGGGATAGGGAGGGTGGGAAGGAGACGCCAGAGGGAGAGGATATGGGGATATATGTATACATACAGCTGATTCACTTTGTTATACAGCAGAAACTAACACAACATTGTAAAGCAATTATACTCCAATAAAGATGTTAAAAAAAAAAAAAATAACTGGCTGGGACTTCCGTGGCAGTCCAGTGGTTAAGACTACGCGCTTCCAATCAGGGGGTGCGGGTTTGATCCCTGGTCAGGGAACTAGGATCCTACATGCCGTGCAGCACAGCCAAAAGAAAAATAAATAAATAAAGATTAAAAAAAAAAAAAAAGAACTGTCTAATGATGGAATTTAGAAGGTCATCATTTGACAATAACCATAATAATGACTGTTTCAATCAAGAACAAGCAATGGATGCTAAAATTAGTGTGTGAAAAGATATTTTGCCTCAAAGATACATACTAATTAATTTAAAAATGGAAAAATAATAATTTTACAGCGAGGAAAACAAGCAGACACCACCTTAACCATGTGATCAAATTTAACATGATGGAAGTCATGTGCCTCCTGATATGATGCACTAAAAAGGACATATCACTTCTGTGATATTTGTGCCAAAAGTGCATAACCTGAATCTAATTATGAGGAAGTATCAGAAAAGTCAAAATTGAGGAACATTCTGTAAAATAATTGCTCTATAAGGTTCAAAAACGTCAAGGTTATGAAACCTTGAGAAACTGTTCCCAATAAAAAGAGTCTAAGAGACAAGATGACTAAATACAACATGTAATCCTAGACTGGATCCCGGATCACCAAAAAAAATCATTTTTCTTTTGCTTTATATAAAAGACATTATTGGGACAATTGGCAAAATCCAAATAGGGACTTTAATAGACTATATAATATTATATATCCTTATTTTCATAATCAAATGTCCTCATTTGTAGGAAATATACACTAAGATATTTAGGGGTAAAAGCACATCATGACTGCAACACACTCTAAAGCAATTCAGGAAAAAATAAATGTATACAGAGAGAGAGAAAGAAGGAGAAAATGATAAAGCAATTGTGGTAAAGGTTAATATTTGAGGAATCTGGCTGAAGGTTGTTCCTATGTTCCACATTTTAAAATGCTCTCTGTCACATACCTTATTTCATCCTTAGGAACTGCCATTCTCACTTAATTCTCACTTACAATAAAATAGCACAAACTAAATAGAGTACCAAAGACCTATAATTTCATGACCGTTACTTACTGTATCAGAATTTAACATCTTCCCTTCTCCCTTCCCAATCTGAGCAACGACTAAATTATTCCATTTGACTTTTTCAGCAGTTTAGAGTTATGTTACCTGGAAAGAATCCATGCAGACTGGACTGGAAGCCAGCTCCTCATCTACCGCATGCAACTTCTCCATGAAAGTACTATCCTTGGTCTGTTTGGGCTTTGGTGGGGGCGGAGGCCCCATGGGCACTACCTCAGCACTGATATGCCTAATGGCAGGTGTGGTGACTTTCTCAGCCTGATTAAAAGAGGCAACTATGTTAAAAATTAAAGGGAGGAAGGGAAGAAAAGAGAAAAAATAAAAAAGCAGGAGGAGAGAAGCATGTCTTTCATGTGCTAGCCATCTTTCTCTTCACATCTAGATAGAGGTATATAAAAACAAAGGCACTGTCAAGGACATTAATCTAATTAGGTTTCATCCTATTTCCAATGAAGCCAACAGGATGCCACTTAGGTTATCGAAAGCGGGGAAATACAATAAAAATGGCTTTAGAACAATATTAGAAAACACATACAAAAAAGAGAAGGGTAGAAGGAAAGAAACTCTGCCAGTCACTCACATTTGGCCCCTTAATAAGAACTCTCCCTGTCACTGAGTTCCAGTTTTCTCTTAACTGTTCACTGACTTAAGGGAATTTGAAATTCAGTTATAACTAGTCACAAATACCAGGAAGATAATGGCATGATTACTGATCTTGAATCATGTTTGGCAAAGGGTGACGGCTTAGAATCACCATGGAGAAATGATCTATTTATACAGTTAAATAATCTACTTATAGAGCATCTCTAATTTATCTTGCTAGTATGATGTGGATTTACCTCTGATAATATGCCACTCTCCTCATCTGTTTCAGTCATCTCAGAAGACTGCCTCAATCTGGATTTCTTTGCCCCACGTGGAGATGAAGCAGTGCTTTCAACATCACTTTCCAATAAACTCTACAAAACAAATCCAGTTCACTTTCATATGTATGCCCCTACCTCATTCCACTGAGTTTGAAGGACCTCAATAGAATGAATCACAAAATATCAATCACTGAATTAGAGTAAGAGAATAAAATATAAATAAAAGCTTAATTTGCTGAAGGTAGGAACAGGGAACGGATCTCTATCCTCATAAGCACTGTGAACTCTGTAAAACTGTAAGGCATTGATTTAAAATGCTTTAACAAACAAGTCAAAGAACACATTAAGAAATAGAATATTACATTAACTATGAAAATGAACAAACTATAGCTACAAGCAACAGTATAAATGAATCTCAAATGACTTGTGTTGAACCAAAAAAAAAAAAAAAAAGCCACACAAAAGAATAGACTATGGTTCCATTTACCTAAGGTACAGAAACAGTAAAAAACTGAACTCAGTGTGTAGAGCTGCATATTTAGGTGATATAAGTAGAAAGATAAGCAAGGAAGTAATTACCAAAAAGTCAAGATAGTGGCTGTCTATAGGGGAAGAAAAGTGAAGACTGTGATAAGAGGTGTCTGGCAATGTTACACTTAATGATTTTAAGGAAGTTTCATAAGGATTAGCTTTATAGTTATTTAAGCTGTATATTTTAATTTTTATCCTATGCACAGTTCTGCATGTTGTATGTGTGTTATATTTCATAATACAAGACATGAAAAAATCAAAGGAGCATGAAGAGGAGTCACAGTCTTAGATTTATGCAAAGAAATGAGTAGAAAAAAGAACTGTGTTTCAACCCTCTGTATAGAACAAGTGATATTACTAAGGAAGCAAAGTACACTCTGCCTTGTGGAGCCAAATTTTTTCTACATTACCAACTAACACTCACACAGGTAACCACTGACCTCTTCAGCAGTCTCATCTTCTTCTTCATCATCGGGCTGGTACTCTTCATCTGAGGAATCATCGTCTTCAAGGTGGATATCCACAAACTGAGGAGGCTACATAAGTACAATTATAGAAAAAAATAAAATAATAGAAAACACGAATCATATGTATTTGGGAAATAAGGGGAAGAAAGCAGAGCAGGAAAACAAAAAAATCCTAAGAGCACAACAAGCAGCTAAAGCAAGTAATAAGAGGCAGGAGTTAAAAAGATTTCTAGCATGAGAGTCAAACCTAAGACTAATGAAATGGAAAAAAACAAAGCTGGAATTTAAATAAATACATAGGTCAAAAAAAGTTAACAAATAGAAGCGTTTCGAAACTGATGAAGCCTTTCTGGAAAAGAATAAGAATTACCTCTTCCAAGTTTACCTTAATTTCATTGGCCTTCTTAATTGGTGAAATATTCCATGTTGGAATTACCTACCAACAAAGAATATAAATAGTTAAGTTCTCTTAACTAAAATAGACTGTTTTTCATTTTTACTTCTTCTTTACCATCACAAGGAGCCATCAGACTAACACGTAGCTGCAGTGATGTAGGGGTACTGATCTACACTGTCAAATATTTGTCAGAGCTTGGCAGAAGAAAAGGAGAGATGAATCTATTTCCATCATTAGCATCTCTGCCTTAAACCTAGTAAGAATCTGTATTACCCGTAAATGGACAAAGTGTCTATATTGTCTACTTTATATTACAGCTTGGGTTCACATAGAATAATAAATATGAAAACTATTTGTAAACTACAATAGTACACAAACCTAGGATACTACAGGTGATAGCAGCCTTTTGCCATCAGTATGTCTTAATCAATTACATAAATCCACCATAAGTATGCCTCCAAAAAGCTAGTCATGAAAAGTTCTTACGGAAGGATTTCGGGGTGAAGTGTCAAGTCATACACAACTTCTTTTCAAATAGTCCAGGAAAAAACAATAGACAGACACAGGGAGAGATAAAGCAAATTTGGCAGAATTTTACATTGTTAAATCTAGATGGAATCTAGATTCACTGTAAAATTCTTTTCAACTTTTTCAGGATTTTAAAACAATAGAGGGCTTCCCTGGTGGCGCAGTGGTTGAGAGTCTGCCTGCCAATGCAGGGGACATGGGTTCGAGCCCTGGTCTGGGAGGATCCCACATGCCGCGGAGCAACTAAGCCCGTGAGCCACAACTACTGAGCCTGCGCGTCTGGAGCCTGTGTTCCGCAACAAGAGAGGCCATGATAGTGAGAGGCCCGCGCACCGCAATGAAGAGTGGCCCCCGCTCGCTGCAACTAGAGAAAGCCCTTGCACAGAAATGAAGACCCAACGCAGCCAAAAATAAATAAATAAATAAAAGAACTGTCTTAAAAAAAATAAAACAATAGAGGGGCTTCCCTGGTGGCGCAGTGGTTAAGAATCTGCCTGCCAATGCCGGGGACACGGGTTCGAGCCCTGCTCTGGGAAGATCCCACATGCCGCGGAGCAACAAAGCCTGTGCACCACAACTACTGAGCATGCACTCTAGAACCCGTGAGCCACAACTACTGAGCCCATGTGCCACGACTCCTGAAGCCTGCGCGCCTAGAGCCCATGCCCCGCAATGAGAGAAGCCACCATATTGAGAAACCCGCGCACTGCAACGAAGAGTAGCCCCCCCTCGCTGCAACTAGAGAAAGCCCTTGCCCGTGCACAGCAATGAAGACCCAACGCAGCCAAAAATAAATAAATAAAATAAATAAATAAATTTTAAAAATAAAAAAATAAATAAAACAATAGAGTTGGTGGGGGGAAGTTTTTAAAGAATTCTTTAAAACCTCTTACATACTCCTGACACAATACCATTGGAGTGCATAATTTTTTGACCATCTAACTGTGACCCCAACAAAATCATCATGAACAAAATCCAACAGACCATTAGGTTCTGTCTCTATAAGAAGCCTTAGGCCCTCCACATCTCCTCAGCCCTGCCATGTTGTGGCTACTTATCTAGCTCTGTGGAGCCAGGCCCAACACAGGGTGTAAAGGGGATGATGTGATTCAGGTCCATACCTCTTCTCATGTTTGTTTCTAAACCAATCAATTTTCCTACTGCCAAATCCATCAGGAAGGAGTCAGTCTATTAAGATTAAGAAGCAAGAGAAATGGACTCTAATCTTTGCTCTCCCACATAAACTATAGCCTTGGGTTGTCTACCTTCTCTGCAACTATATACGTGGTTGGTAGACATAATCCAGAGCCTGATTTCGATCTCCTTGGGTTTTTTTTAATCAAATATGGAATTAATGTTAATTATATTCTATGTCAGGTAGACTTCACAGAACTTCTGTCTCACTGATGGCTGCTTGCATCATAGCTACCACATGTTCATTTGCGATTACTTCCTGGAGAAAGATGAAATTTCACTTTATGCAAACAGGGTTAGTCAATTAGATAAAGATATACAAATATATATATATGATGTGGCTGTCAAAAAAAGCCAGTGCATAGGGGAGCAGAATTTTCCACCCTAAAATGTGTGTCTTTGGCCTATTAAAAAAAAAAAAAAAGCCAATGAAACCTTAGGCTGCATTAAGGGAAATATGGAATCTGAACACTGAGGGAATAAACCTAACTTTATTTTTTTATTTTATTCTTTTTTGGCTGCACCATGCGGCATGCAGGATCTTAGTTCCCTGACCAGGGATTGAACCTGTACCCCTGCAATGGAAGCTCAGAGTCTTAACCACTGGACTGCCAGGGAAGTCCCAACCTAACTTTAATCTATACTAGTTAAACCCTATCTGGAGCACTAGATCCACTTAAGGCATACTTTTAAAAGGATATGGACAAACTTGGCACATGCAGAAGAAAAGGATCAGATTGGTGAAGGTACTCAAAGCCTTGTCACATGAAGACCAATAAAAAATTAGGGGACGTTTAGCAAGAAAAGAATGTTATAAAAAGATATATTGGTTTTCTTCAACTAGAGGAAAGGTCATGTGGAAGAGGAACAGACATTTCTTATACAGGGCTGCAAGGAACAGAACCAGACAAACAGACAAAAACTACAGTATGCATTTTGGGTCCATATAGCAAATCTTTCTTACTATCAGAGATAGAATGGACTCCCTCAGGACTATCACCTGCTTTGTCGCAGAAGGTAAGCACAAACTGGACAAGTGCTTGTTAAGCAGATAGAACACAGTGCCCAGCATCAAAGAGCTTGCTGTATCAGAATGCTTCAAAAGTCTTCAAGAGGTTCTCATACTTTAGTGTGCAAAAGAATGTACTGTTGTGCTTTCAACAATGCATATTCCCAGGCCATACCCATGGGTCCTGATTCCTAGGTCTGAGGTGAGCCCAAGAATGTGCATTTTTAATAAGCACTCTTGAGGAACCCCATACCAGGGTGACCTTGATGCAACTGGTCCCTGGAACACAATTTGAAATACACTACTTTAAACACTTCACCACCTATCTCACAACATGAACAGAAAAACTGTCATCACTCATTGCTTTCAACCGTTCCAAATGGTTATCTACCTAGTACTTCCAAAAAAGCAACTAAAATAAAAATAAACTATGATAATGATTTCATATATTGCATCTCCACATGTCTATTTGCCTTTTACAAATATTTCTTTAAGGAGTCAAACCCAGATCATAATAAATATTTCCTATATTTTTTTCCCTACAAATAACCTGGAATTATATATTATTAACAAAGCTAAATAAACAATAAAGAAAAAATAGAACACCCACCACTCCTTTTTCCACCACTTCCTTCAGTTTAGAGCGTGTCATTTTGGGCTCCTAAGAAGGGAAAATGAGAAGAAAACAGTCAATAAAAATCATCGAGTGATTCTTGAGTTTGCCCCCAACTGCCAAATTATTTACAAACGCCCAAGTGAGTTTGTAAACAACTCACTACACACTTAGCCAGTTTACAGATAGTTCTGTTTCATGACATTGAAAGAACAATAAATACTCACAAACATTGGCATATCCTCCGTCTCACTGATGGCTGCTTTCATCATAGCGACTACATGTTCATTTGTGATTACTTCCTGGAGAAAGATGAAATTTCACTTTATGCAACAAAGGTGTATCATCTAGATAATACTCATCTCTCTGTAACTCTGCTAGATATATGTAGAGGATAAACGAGAGCTAGATACCCAAATGGTTTCAGATTAGGGTAAAGCAAGGCAACTGAAAGCAAAGAAGGAAGTTTTGGAGAGAAGCACACAGCTTCCAACAATGTAGCAAGCAAATGGACCAATCTCATTAGCTGATACTAACAGGAAGGGCTCAAAAATAAAAAAATTCTCAGGTTAACTATCTGCTTAAGAGAAACAGTAATAAACAACAAAGGCTTTATAAATAGCTGTACTGTTACATAGCAAAGAAGAGTATTTGCATATGTGCAAAGGACTGTAAACTGTTAACTGGGCATCTTCTAAGACACATTGACCCACAAGAGTAAATCCACTGTAAACATTATCATCTTCCATTATCTTTGAATATGCTAAACAATAAACAATCAAATCAGTGGAAGGAAGCAGAGTAACAGTTTATCTTCCCAATTAAGTTCTTTCACATGTGTTCACATTTCAAACTTGTGCTGAGTGCAAAGAGAAGGCTACCTTGAAATGTAAAATATTTTGCCACAGGGAACTCACAAAATTAGTAATTCACACACCAAGACTCAAGAGTTTCCTGAGAATTTTTATTTGCTCCCCATGAAAGAGTTCTATTCCCATTACATGGCTGCCCCTGTCTTACTCACGTGAAGGATGTTTCGCACGTTGACTGCTGTTAGGTTGTGCTGCTTGGCGCCGTCCTCTAAGGTGCGGTCAAGCATGTCATCCAGCTTCAGGTCACAAGCCAAAGTCCCTTCTTCTTGACCCTTTCCATCTCTTTTCCTCTTGGTACCCTTTTTCTTTTTTCGCCTTTTCTCGTTTTCTTCACTGTCTTGCTCTTCTGCAAATAAACCAAGAACATCACAAGAATCACCAAAGCAACTGCTCCCGGAACTTAACCCAAAAAGCCAACAGTAAAAGAAAAACACTGTTGTCTGGCCCTGGAAATCAAAGAAGACTAAGATATAACAGCGGTGGTAAAGGCAGATGTGGTAGTACTGTTGTAGTAATAACACCTAACATTCACTGAATATTCCTTTTATGTCAGGCATTCTTCTACACACTTTATACATATTAATTCACTTACTCCTCATAACAACCCTATGAGGTAGGGACTATTATTTTTCCCACTGTACAGAGGAAGAAACTGAGGCAGAAAGATTAAGAAACTTTCCCAAGAGCTAATAATGACAAAGCCACATTTTGAAGCCAAGCACTCTAGCCCTAGAACTCTGTCTTAATTATTACTCTATACTACCCAGATAATACATCAGAAACCCAGGGTTTATGTCCCAGATCTATAACTTAACTGGGTTGCCTTGGCAATAGTCTTATTTTTATCTTTTGTAAAATACAGATATCTTCCCATCAGGGATGCCATGCATATTAAGTGAAATAATATATATCAAAGTGCTTTATAACCAATGAAATATTATACAAATGTAATTTATCACTATTATTATACTACTGAGTCTAGAAAAGAAAAAAACAAGGAGCAAATCAATAAAAAAAATCCACTCTGATTAAAAAAGGGGGGAGGGGATGAAGTACCTCTATTCTACAAGAAAGGAGCACATATATAACCAGATAAAAGGAAAAGCTTCTTGATTATTAGAATCTGGTAAGTCTTGAAGTAGATTATCACGCAACACCAAAATGAGGTTCTCATCTCTCTGATACTTTTTGGTCTGCTACCGTCTGAAAACAAGGGATTAGAGAAGATTAACATCAAGACAACCTTCTTAGTTTAAAAATATTTTATGACCTTCAAGCTGCACCCTGGCAATGTTTACTCAGTGAAAAATTATTAGTAATTTCAACCAATTGCTTTTGCACTTGTGAATATATATCAAGAATTCGATAAATGTTCGTAACTTTCAATCCAATCTTCTTCTTAAGGAAATAATTACACATGTATAGACTAATCAAGTTATTCATTTCAACATTAATTATTTTAGCAAAAACATGGAAAACACCTAAATGTCAACTGAAGAAAAACACACAACCTAAAAGTTGCAAGTTATGTTTTATTCAGGGACCTTACTGAGGACTACAGTCTGGGAGACAGCCTCTCAGATAGCTCTGAGGAACTGTTCCAAAGAGGTAAGGGAGAAGCCAGGATATATAGAAGTTTTCGCTGGAAAAAAAAAAAACACATGTAATTGAACATCAAAAGATTACTGCTAATCGCAAAAAAAGACATCTCGGGGCTTCCCTGGTGGCGCAGTGGTTGAGAATCCACCTGCCAATGCAGGGGACACGGGTTCGAGCCCTGGTCTGGGAAGATCCCACATGCTGCGGAGCAGCTGGGCCTCTGAGCCACAACTACTGAGCCTGCGCGTCTGGAGCCTGTGCTCCGCAACAAGAGAGGCTGCAATAGTGAGAGGCCTGCGCACCGCAATGAAGAGTGGTCCCCACTTGCCGCAACTAGAGAAAGCCCTCGCACAGAAACGAAGACCCAACACAGCCAAAAATTAATAAATAAATTAATTAATTTAAAAAAAAGACATCTCAAGTTAATGATTTTAGTGCTTTTCTATGTAGAGGAAGATGCAAGAGTCTTGGCTCATTGAAGTTATTCCTTAGCTATGCATCTTAACTATCTAGGGCCAGTATCCTGTTTTTCTCCAACCTGAATTCCCCTCAGGGTGCACCCTTTAGGGTTGGGGTGGGGTGGGGGTATGGCTGCAGTGGCTGATGCCTTGACGGCAGGCAACATTCATTGTTTATTGAAAAGGTAGGCAACATTTTTTGTGTGCACAGCCAATATGAAAAAAATGGTTAAGTGAACACTGGTACACCATACACTGGACTGTAACTGACCCATTAAAAATAGTCTTTTTAAGCAATTGATGGCAGGGGGACAAGTTAAAAATGTCTACAAAGAGTTTTTAATGATACAGAAAAAATTTTGATAAGGATTTTTAAGTAAAAAAAAAAAAGTAGAATTCAAACATACACATCTTACATTTGTGTAACCTAAACAAAAAATGGGCTACCTTGAGGTACATCCCAACAAAGTGATAGATGCAAAAGAAATATAAAACTCTAGAATGCATCAGAAAAGTGACAAAGCTCTTTACTGATGGTCATTTGAGAAAGCAGCAAAAGGGGAATTACATAGCATAATACACAACGAAACTGTCTAAAAACCTTTGTACACATATCTTTTCCCAAGGTCTCTCTTCTCACCTCATTTACCCCTTTTCTCCATAAACTCCAAAACTCTTCTCTCTCTTCACCACTCTTGAATCTCCTCTCTTTGCTCCTCCCTTCCCTCTTGCATCCTTTCTCATGTAGACCAATCTAGCCAGTTCTTGGTTTCTGCCATCCACTTTTCCCTCCTCATCTTACCAGTACTTAAACAATGACCTGGTAGTTGCAGAGCAAGAAAAGGATTTCTGACACCCAAAGAAGTTTTGATTCAGCTTCATATTCATATCCTATCATGTTGTTGGTAACACTGTCAATTGCAAAACTGACCCGGGGAAAAAAGTATGAAAGACACAAGTTAAAACTATTAATGTTATACTAGAAATAGTAAAGCGTGTTATTAACTAAAAATTAACCTAAATAAATAAAATCTTCCTTACGAAATTTAGATCTACAAAATGTAACAAAAATTCATAGAAGTGAAGACCAAAAAAAGGAAATTTACAATGGAAGCAGCTAAAATTAATAAAATTTTATACAGATAGTTGATGAGGAATCAAATTGTCCTTTAAAACAGTGCTTCTCAAACTCTCTGTGGCGAAAAACTAGTCTTGTTTTTGACCAATCCACTGTAGACTCATACTTTTATAAAGTAAGAATCTTTATAATGTCATAAGTGACATAATGTCAAAAGTGACATTTCTAAAGTTTTATTCTCAGTTTCCATGAATTATTTTGTTTCAAACCAGTAACAAACAGTTCTCAAACTAGCACTGGTTTTCAGACCACACTTTGAGTAACACTGCTTTAAAATATACACTGAAAAACATTCAACCCCAATAAAAATACAATAAAGACAAACATAAAAAATAATTTTAAAGAATTGTGAAGAAAACTTATCACAAAATTAAAATGGAAATAACAAAATTCGCTGCAGAAAATATTTTTCAATGGAAAAAGCATTGGAGTTAGCATAATTCCCATTCAGAATGGCTATCTTACAAACACAGAATCAAAGTAATCACTGTGGGGTTACACCATCTCATCTAATTACATCCCCCTAAATCACATCACACTTATTTCTCCTCTGATTTCTGATTTTAAGGCTGAGTTTAATAGGGAATGTGGGTCTATAAGGAAAACTGAATACATTCTAATACATTGCACAGACAATCCAAGAAAGAACAGATAATTCAGTTACATCTTACTCTGTTTTAGAACTAATCTATTATCTTACTTTTAAAATATTGGGATACCGGGCTTCCCTGATGGCGCAGTGGTTGAGAATCTGCCTGCTAATGCAGGGGACACGGGTTCGAGCCCTGGTCTGGGAAGATCCCACATGCCACGGAGCAGCTGGGCCCGTGAGCCACAACTACTGAGCCTGCGCATCTGGAGCCTGTGCCCCGCAACGGGAGGGGCCGCGATAGTGAAAGGCCCGCGCACCGCGATGAAGAGCGGTCCCTGCACCGCGATGAAGAGTGGCCCCCGCTTGCCGCAACTAGAGAAAGCCCTCGCACGAACCGAAGACCCAACACAGCCAAAAATAAATAAATAAATAAATAAAGTAGCTATAAAATTAAAAAAAACAAAAAAAAATTGGGATACCACTGACCCTAAGAATTCTAAAGAACTGAAATTTAAAAATTAAAAAAAGGAAAACAAAAACGACAACAAAAAAAGCACTTCCCTGGCGGTCCAGTGGTTAAGATTCCGTGCTTCCACTGCAGGGGGCGCAGGTTCGATCCCTGGTCAGGGAACTAAGATCCCACATGTCGCAGTGGCCGGCCAAAAATAAATAAATAAATAAAATTTAAAAATTAAAAAAATTTTAAAAAGGAAGCCACTCTATAAAAATCAGACTAGAAAAAAGAAGAAAATCTAATTTTTCCTTCTATGAGAAAGGTGGGATGTGGCTAAAAACAAGGTATTTGCTGAGAAGCACATTTAATGATGTAAGCAGTAAGTTGAAAGTAAATTTGCACTGTAAATGTACTGCAAAATGGATGATGTCAATAAAAACATGGGTGGGTTCTGTAATATCTAAATCACCAAAGTCACTTTGTTGTATGAAAATAGCTGCTTAACAGCCCTGTCAAAAACACACCCAGGACTTCTGGATCTGGCCACAGCAATGTATTTTTTTATCAGATGAAACCTTCCTGCCAAAAACAACTGTGAAACTATATAAAACTATAAAATTACACAAAAGCAGAATAAAATATATACAACAGTCTGAAAGCACTGGAGGACAACCCCTACAGAAATGATTTAAGGAGTTGTGATCCTTCAGAGAAGGGAAGCACATAAGGAGAATCCAAGCTGAAAGCAGTATTCTTGCTTTACTAAGAAGCTAGAGATTAGAGCTGCTGAAGCAGCTGAGATTGAGGGATAAAATTCTGCAGAGGAGGAAACCAAGGAAAAATGAGCCCAAAAAGTCTCTGTTCAAACTCCTCTTAAAACTATGATTGAATCATGGGGAATTCCCAGGCAGTCCAGTGGTTAGGACTCTGCACTTCCACTGCAGGGGGCAGGGGGCATGGGTTCAATCCCTGGTCGGGGAACTAAGATCACACTCCACAAGTGTTGGGAAGACAGAGGTTGTAGTTGAAGTCTTGCGAAGGAGGAAAAGTCTTCATAAACACTATAGCTTTTTTAGAAGTGTTGGAACCCCAGAAGAGCCACCCACTAGGAATATAGGCCACAATCTAGAAAGTTGAAACAAAATAGACTTAATATAGCATAAAACCAACCCTTAGCAGAATTTAAGTGACCCTCCAAAATTATCTGCCTACCTGAAGAAAACATAACCCTCTTTAGAGGAAGCTAACAATACCAACGCCTCTAGAATTTTTCATTCACAATGTCCAGCATCCAATCAAAAATTACAGCAAGAACCAAGATGCCAAAACACTAGGGGGTGGGGGAGGACGACAGTAAAAAAAAAAAAAAAAAGACCTATGGGTGAATCAGATATTGGAAAAAGGATTTTTAAATAATTATGATTAACACATTCAAGAAAATAAAGGAAAAGATGGAGAATTTCACATAGAATCCATAGTGCTAAACTGGCATGAAAAATTTAATAGATAAGACACCGCGAAACAGAGAATTAGTGAACTAGACTACAGAACAGCAGAAACTGATGCATGGACGAAAAAACAAAAGAATATAAAGAAAAAACAATACACATGGGACATGGTGAAAAGACCTAACATACATGTAACTGGAATACCAGAAGAAAAGAAGGAGAACAGGACAGAAATGATATCTAAAAAAAATATTGACAAGGATTTTTTTAACTGATAAAATATCAAATCTCATATTCAAGCAGCTCTACAAGCCCTAAGCAGATAAAAACAGAAAACCCAAGAAGACACATAATAGTCAAAATGCTGAAAACCAGAACAGAGAAAATCTTAGAAGCAGAAGAAAAAAAGACAAATTATCAAAGTAACAACAAAACTGATAACTGAATTTGCAACAGAAACAATGGAAACCAAAATATAACAGAATGCATCTTAAAGTTCTGGGGGGGAAAGAACAACCTAAAATTCTATACACAGTGAAAATAATTTTTAAAAATGAAGGCAAAACTAAAATTTTCTTCCAGACAAACAAAATCTGAGATAATTCATTGACAGGAGACCAGGTCTGCAAGAAATAGTAAAGGAAATTCTTCAAGATGAAAAAAAATGACCCAAGATGAAGGCAAAGTGAAGAACTTCAGAATGAATCAAGACATAAGAAAGGCTAACTATGTGATAAATATAAATCAATATTGACTGGTTAAGACAGTAACAATAATAATAACGTCTTGTGGGGTTTAAAACAAATGAAGAAGTAAAATACAATATCAATAACACAAAAGGCAGGAGTAGATATATAAAGTAAAACTGTTGTAAAGTTCTTACATGGTTTGGGAAGTGGTAAAAGTGCTAATTTAAGGGAGATTATAGTAATTTCAAAGAATGCCTATTAATATATAGGGTAACATGTAAAAGAAAAATAAAAGAATACAAAACTAAAAAGCTAATAAAGAAAAGTAAAAGCACTTGATTAATCCAAAAGAAGGAAAGGAGAAATAAAGGAACAAAAAACAAATAGGAAAATAGAAAATTATATCAGAAATTACATTAAATATAAATGAAGTGTACAATCTAATTAACAGACAAAGATGTTCAGACCAGGTTTTTTGTTGTTTTTTTTTTTAACTCTATGCTATTTATAAGAGATACACTTTAAATATAAAAACACAAAAATGGGGACTTCCCTGGTGGTGCAGTGGTTAAGAATCTGCCTGCCAATGCAGGGGACACAGGTTTGATCCCTGGTCCAGGAAGATCCCACATGCCACGGAGCAACTAAGCCCGTGCACCACAACTACTGAGTCTGCGCTCTAGAGCCCGCGAGCCACAACTACTGAAGCCTGCGCGCCTAGAGCCTGTGCTTCGCAACAAGAGAAGCCACCGCAATGAGAAGCCCACACACTGCAACGAAGAGTAGCCCCCACTCTCTGCAACTAGAGAAAGCCCGCATGCAGCAACGAAGACCCAACACAGCCAAAAATAAATAAATCAAATAAATAAATTTACATAAAAAAAGACACAAAAAAGGTTGAAAGCAAAACAATGTAAACACTTATACCATGTACACATTAATATCAAATACAAAGCCGACTTTAAGGCAAGAAGATAAAGAGATAAAAAGGAACATTTCATGCTGAGTCAATTCAACAAAAAGACATAACAATTCTAAATTTCTGTGCACCTGATAAATACAGCTTAAATATATAAAACAAAAGTTGAAAGGGGAAAAAAAAGGAGAAAGCCACAATCACAGTTGGAGATTTTAACAAATGTCAATCAGTAACACATGACAGCAGACACAAAAAAATCAGTAAAGATATAAAAGATCTGAACAACATTAGCAAAACTGACCTCACAGACATATACAGGACATTTTACTCGACTCAAATGACATGTATAAAACACCCACTAAATATGTATTCTTTTTAACAGCACATGAACAGACCATAAGCTAAGTGACTCAAGAATTTTCAAAGGTCAGGAATCATATACAATATGCTCTTTGACCACAATGGAATTAAACTAGAAATCAATAAAGAAATTTAACTAGAAAGATCCTCAAACGTTTAGAAATTAAGCAACATATCTCTAAATAATTCATGGGTCAAGAAGAAGTCATAATGGATATTAAAAATATTTTAAGATGAATGAAAACAAAAGTATGACATATCAAAATTTTCAGAATGCAGCTACAGCAATGCTTAGAGGGCAAATTTTAACTTTAAATGTATATATTAGAAAAAAAAAGATTGAAAATCTTACTAGAAGCTAAAAAAGAACAAATCAAATCCAAGGTAGATTGTAGGAAGGAAATAATAAAGAACAGAAATCAATTAAATAGAAAAAAAAAAAGTCAAGAAAGCCAAAAGTTGGTTCTTTAAAAAGATTAACTGATAAACCTCTAGCCAAACTTATCAACAAAAAAAATAAGACACAAATAAAAAGAGGACCTCACTAAAATCAGAACTAAAAAGGCGACCTCATTAAAAATCTTAGACATGCCAAACTAAACATTACAAGCAACTTTATATCAATAAATTTGACAATTTAGAGAAAATGTACAAATTCCTTGAAAAACACAACTTACCAAAACTGACACAAAAAGAAACAGGAAATCTAAATAATCCTATAATTATTAAAGAATTTAATCCAAAACTTAAAAGGCTTTTGACAAAGAAAACTCCAGGCCTAGACAGCGTCCTTGGTGAATGGTTACAAAACATTTAAGAAAGAAATAACACCAGTCTTAAACAAACTCTTCCAGAGAATAGATAATGATGAAAATTTTCCCAATTCATTTTATAAGGTCAGTATAACCCTAATACCAACACATGAAAAAGACCTTATAAGAAAGGAAAATTAAAGCCAGTTATCTCCCATAAACAAAGAAACAAAAACCTTAAACAATATATTAGAAAATCTAATACATCATGACCAAATAGGTTTACCCCAGAAATGCTAGTTTGCCTTAACATTCAAAACCCACTCAATGTTATTAGGCATATGTACCTGAAAACAGAATTTTAAAATATGTAGAACTAGGGACTTCCCTGTCAGTCCAGTGGTTAAGGCTCCACACTTCCACTGCAGGGGGCTCAGGTTTGATCCCTGTTTGGGGAACTAAGATCTGGCATGCCATGTGGCACAGCTAAAAAATTTTAAATAAATAAAAAATAAAAATAAAACAAATAAAATATGTAGAGCTAAAACTGACAAAACTGAAAAATATAGACAAATCCACAATTAAAGTTGGAGACTTCAATATGCCTTTCTCAATAATTGACAGAATAGACCAAAAAAAAAAAAAAAAAAAAGAATCCATAAAAATAAATAAGACCCGAACAATGCTGTCAACCAACTTGACCTAATTGACATTTACAGAACAGTGTACCTTAAAACAACAGAATACATATGCTTTTCAAATACACATGGAAGAGCTACCAATAAAGATTATATTGGGGCCATAAAATAAACCTCAATAAATATAAAAGTACTGAAATCATACAAAGTATGATGTGAACTCAAGGGAATTAAATCAGAAATCAGTAACAAAATGATAGCTGGAAAGTCTCCAAATATTTGGAAGTGAAAAAACACACTTCTAAAAAGTTATGGTGGATTTTTGTTTTTGCTGTTATAAGCCATATGGTACTCTATAACTATAAAAATTACATTTTAAAAAACCAGGTTCTGACACTGAACATAGAATAGGACTCTAATCCTGTACAGAAAACCTGAATGTGTGTGTCTCCCCAAAATTAACTTGAATGTGTGTCCCCCCAAAATTCATACGTTGGAAGCCTTACCCCTGGCATGGCTGTATTTGGAGATGGGTCCTCTAAGCAAGTAATTAAGGTTAAATGAGTCCATAAGGGTGAATCCCTGATCCTATAGGATTAGTGTCCTTATAAGAAGAGGTATCAGAAAGCTCACTCCCTCTCTCTCCACACACATGCACCAAGAAAAGGCCATGTGAGGTCACAGTGAGAAGGTGGGTGTCTACAAGTCAGGAGGAAAGCTCTCACAGAAACTGAATTTACCAGCACCTAATATTGGAATTCCCAGACTCCAGAACTGTGAGAAAATAAATTTCTGTTGTTTACACACACACACACACACACACACACACACACACACACACACACACACACACCTCTTTTCTTTTTTTTGGCCACACTGCATGGCAAGCAGAACTTCCCTGACCAGGGATTGAACCTGCGCCCCCTGCAGTGGAAGCGTGGGGTCTTAACCACTGGACCACCAGGGAAGCCCCACACACACTTCTAAATAACCCATGGGTCAAAAAAGATATCCCAAGAGAAATTAGAAAATACTGTCAACTGAAGTTGATGAAATGCAATATATCAAAATTTGTGGGGCATAGCTAGCACAGTGCTTAAAGGGAAATTGATACATTCTATAGTATTATTAGAAAATAAAGTCTCAAATCCATGACCTAAGCTCCCACTTAAAGAAACTAGAAAAAGACCAAATTAAATCCAAAGCAAAGAGACAGAAGAAAATAATAGACAACAGCAAAAACCAGTAAAATAGAAAACAGAAAAATAGAGAAATTAATGAAACCAAAAGCTTGTTCTTTGAAAAACCTCTAGCCAGAATGATTAAGAGAAAGACATAAATTACGAGTGTGAGGAATAAAAGAACAGACATCATTACAGAGCCCACAGACATTAAAAAGATGACAAAGGAATATTATGAAAAACTTTATGCCAATAAATTCAACAACTTGGATAGAACAAATACCTGAAAAGATACCAGCTGTCAAAGCTCACTCAAGAACAAAGAGATAACTGAATAGCCCTTTATCTGTTAAAGAAATTGAATTCATAGTTAAAAACATCCTACAAAGAAAACTCCAGGCCCAGATGGCTTCACTGGTGCATTCAACAAAACATTTAAGGAAGAAATAAAACCAATTCACAAACTCTTCAAAAAAAACAAAAAACAAAAAAACACAAAGAAAAGGAAAGAACACTTCCCAACTCATTGTATGAGGTCAGTATTACCCTAATACCAAAACCAAAGACATTACAAGAAAAGAAAACTACAGGGGCTTCCCTGGTGGCGCAGTGGTTAAGGATCTGCCTGCCAATGCAGGGGACACAAGTTCGATCCCTGGTCCGGGAAGATCCCACATGCCACTAAGCCCATGCGCCACTACTGAGCCTGCGCTCTAGAGTCCATGAGCCACAACTACTCAAGCCCGCGAGCCCCAACTACTGAAGCCTGCATGCCACAACTACTGAAGCCCACGTGCCTAGAGCACATGCTCCACAACAAGAGAAGCCACTGCAATGAGAAGCCTGCGCACCCAATGAAGAGTAGCCCCTGCTCGCCTCAACTAGAGAAACCCCGCGCGCAGCAACAAACACCCAACACAGCCAATAAATAAATAAATATATATATTAAAAAAAAAAAAAACTACAGACAACCACAGACGCAAAAATCCTTAACAAAATATTAGCAAATCAAACCCAGCAATACAAAAAAAAAATACCTATATCATGATCAAAAGGGTCGATTTATCACTGAAATACAAAAATGCTTTGAAATTTGAAAATCAATCAATATAATTCACCATATCGACAGACTAAAAGCAAAAACGAAAACAAAAGATAATCTCAATAGATGCAGAAAAAGCTTTTCACAAAATCCAACATCAGTTCATGATAAAAACTTTCCACAGCTAAGAATAGTAGAGAACTTCCTCAATCTGATAAACAATAGTTATAAACCAACAAATTCTGCTTAGTGGTGAAAAATTGAGTGTATTTTCCCTAAGAGATCAGGAACAAAGGAAAACATGCCCACTCTCACTACTTCTCTTCAACACTGTACTGAATGTCCTAGCCAGTGCATAATAAGATGGGGGCTGACGGACGGAGAGGAGAAGAGAGAGGGAGAGGAAGGAAGAGAGAGGGAGAGGAAGGAAGAGAGAGGAAGGAATGGAAAGGAAGAAAGAAAAGACACACAAATTGGAAATGAAGGGAAAAAAACTCCTTATTTGTAGATGACTTAATTATCTATGTGAGAAATCCCTCGGGACTTCCCTGGCAGTCCAGCGGTTAAGACTCTGCACTCCCAATGCAGGGGGCACAGGTTCGATCCCTGGTCAGGGAACTAAGATCCCACATGCCGCATGGTGCAGCCAAAACAAAAAAAAGACAGCAACTTTCCCAAATTGATCAACAGTTTCATTATCAATCAATATGCCAGCAAGTATTTTTGAAGAAAATGACAAGCCAATCCTAAAATTTACATGGAAATGCAAAGTACCTAGAATAGCCCAATGACCTTGTTTAAAAAAAAAAGTTGGAAGACACAGACTACCTGATTTCAAGACTGCGATATTGGTGAAAGGTCAAATACATAGACCAATGGAAAAGAAGAGAGAGTCCATGAATGACCCACACAAATAGTGACTTTTTCACATAGATACAAAGGTAATTTAATGGAGAAAGAAATCTTTTCAACAAATAGTGCTGAAACAACTGGACATTCACAGGTAAAAAAAGAATCTCAAATATACCTCCCACATTATACAGTAATTAACTCAGATGCCAGAACTCAAAAGATCCTGCATGCCGCAACGAAAATCCCGCCTGCTGCAACTAAGACCTGGCGCAGCGAAATAAATAAATAAATATTTTTTTTAATTAACTCAAAATGGATCACATACACCTATATGTAATGTGTAAAACTACAACTTCTAGAAGAAAACAGGAAAAAAAACTTTGTGGCCTTGGATTAGGCAAAGGTTCCCTGATACGACACAAAAGCATAATCTGTAAAAGTAAAACCTGGGACTTCCCTGGTGGTCCAGTGGTTAAGAGTCCGCCTCCGAATGCAAGTGACGTGGGTTCAATCCCTGGTTGGGGAACTAAGATCCCACATGCTGAGGGGCAACTAAGCCTGCGTGCTCTAGAGCCTGCACGCCACAACGAAAGAAGCCCGCGTGCCACAACAAAGATCCTGCGTGTCGCACCTAAGACCCGAAGCAGCCACATAAATAAATAAATAAAACTTCAAAAAACAAACAAACAAAAAACTTGAAGTAGCTCCTCATGGCTAATGCTGAAACAATTCGGGTATAAAGTAAATAATGATAACATGGCACTGTAACTCAAATAATAAAACAAACATCCATGAGCCCACACTCATATAAAAACTGAATAAATAAATGAGGGAGAAGAGACTGCTCTTCTTTACAGAAAAATTCCAGTTAATAAATGTAAAAGGAACAACAGAAATAAAAAATCACCATTATAATTGTTGCAGGTGATCTACCAACGGAGGCTAAAATTAGGGGGGGAACATCTGAAGAGAAAAATGATATATGCATAGTTTCAAAGTATCTCATGCAAGATATGTAGTAATTATGAATGAAATATAGACAAACAACAGAATAACGAACAAACATTTCACCAAAAAATATCTACAAATGGCCAATAAATACATGAAAATATGCTTTATATCATTATTCATTAGGGAAATGCAAGTTAACACAAGGAAATACACCTAGCAGAACAGATAGAATTAAGAAGTCTGTTAACTGCTGGCAAGGATGTGGATCAACTGTAAATCTCATACATTCCTGCTGGGAATGTAAAATGGTACAGCTACTCTGGAAAACAGTTTAGCAGTTTCGTATAAAGTTAAACATACATTTACTGTAAGACCCAGCAATGTCACTCCTAGTTATTACCCCGAGAAAAATGAAAACGTATGTCTATCAAAGAACTAGGGATTTCCCTGGTGGTGCAGTGGTTAAGAATCTGCCTGCCAATGCGCCTTCCTGCTCCAGGAAGATCCCACATGCCGTCAATCAACTAAACCTGTGCACCACAACTACTGAGCCCACGTGCCACAACTACTGAAGCCCGCATGCCTACAGCCCGTACTCTGCAACAAGAGAAGCCACTGCAATGAGAAACCCGCACACAGCAACGAAGACCCAATGCAAACAAAAATAAATAAATAAAATACAAATAAATTTATTTAAAAAAAAGAATTATATGTGGGGACTTCCCTGGCGGTCCAGTGGTTAAGACTCCACACTCCCAATGCAGGGGGCACTGGTTCGATCCGTGGTCGGGGAACTAAAATCCCATATGCCACGTGGGGTAGCCCAAAAAAAGAAAAAAAAAAAAAAAGAACTACATGTGAAGGTTTATAGCAGCTTTAGTCATAACAGGCAAAAACTAGAAAGAACCCAAATGTCCATCAGCTGGTGAACAGATAAACAAATTGTGGTGTATCTATACAATAGAATACTACTCAGCAATGAAGAACAAACATGAATTCATCTCAAAAGCATTAGATGAAGTGAAAGATACGGGATGCACACAATACTGTAAATCAACTATACTTCAATAAAAATTTTAAAAGATACCAGATGCAAAAGGTTACATACAGGGCTTCCCTGGTGGCGCAGTGGTTGAGAATCCACCTGCCAATGCAGGGGACACGGGTTCGAGCCCTGGTCTGGGAAGATCCCACATGCCGTGGAGCAACTAGGCCCGTGAGCCACAACTACTGAGCCTGCGCGTCTGGAGCCTGTGCTCCGCAACAAGAGAGGTAGCGATAATGAGAGGCCCGCACACCGTAATGAAGCGTGGCCCCCACTTGCTGCAACTAGAGAAAGCCCTCGCACAGAAATGAAGACCCAGCACAGCCATAAATAAATAAATAAATAAATAAACCCAAAGTTTAAAAAAAAAGGTTACATACATACTGCATAACACCTATATATAATATTGCAGAAAACACAAAACTGTAAGAATAAAATTGAGATCACTGGTTCCCAAAGGCTGAGAATGAAGGACTGCAAAGGGGAGTGAGGGAACTTTTAGAGAGAGATGTTCCATATATTGATTGTAGTGGCAGTTACACAACTATGTCCATTTTTCAAAACTCACTGAAAAAATTTTATTGTACAAAAATTATCTCAATAAATCTGACATTAAAAAAGAATCAATGTAACTCTCCATATTAACAGAATAAAGGAGGGAATTCCCTGGCAGTCCAGTGATTAGGACTCCGCACTTCCACTGCAGGGAGCATGAGGTCGATCCCTGGTCAGGTAACTAAGATCCCACATGCCACACAACACAGCCAAAAACAAAAAAAACAAAAAAGAAAAACCAGAATAAAGGAGAAAAAACATACAATAATCTTAATAGAGATTTTAAAAAAGCATTTGACCAAATTCAGTATGTGATAAAACTCTCAGAAAACTAGGAAAAAAATTTTCATAATCTGATATAATATATCTATAAAAAGCCTACAACTATCATCACACATAATAAGGAATACTGAACACCTTACCCCAAGTTCAGAAATAAGACGTGGATGTCCACTATCACAACTTCTAACCTACATAGCAATGGAGGTCTATTATTTGCGATGAGAAAAAGAAATCATAAGTGTTCACTTTAAAACCATTTGTTAAGCTAAATAAAGAAGTCTTTATTCACTTGTCTGTATATGTTATATTTCACAATAAAAATATAATGTTTCAGGCTTCCTTGGTGGCACAGTGGTTAAGAATCCACCTGCCAATGAAGGGGACATGGGTTCTACCCTGGTCCGGGAAGGTCCCACATGCCGCGGAGCAACTAAGCCCATGTGCCACAACTACTGAGCCTGCGCTCTACAGCCCGCGAGCCACAACTACTGAGCCCTCATCCCACAACTACTGAAGCCCACACACCTAGAGCCCATGCTCCACAACAAGAGAAGCCACAGCAATGAGAAGCCCACACACCACGACGAAGAGCAGCCCCGCTCGGTGCAACTAGAGAAAGCTCGCGCACAGCAACGAAGACCCAGTGCAGCCCAAAATAAATAATAATAAATAAAATAAATAAAAAAAAAATATATATATATATATATATAAAAAATGTTTCAAAAAAACTTTAAGGAGGCCTAATCCTATGACCTAGCAATTCCACACAACAAAAATTAGGCATATATGTTCACCAAAAGATCTACAGTAGAATGTTCACAGCAGCACCATTCAGAGTAGCCTACAACTGGTAAGTATTCACTCATTAAGAGTTGAATTAATAAAGAAAATACAGACTATTCTAACAACAGAATGCTATATCGTAATGAAAATGAACAATCTACAAGTACATGCAACAATGTGGACCAACTTCATAAACATAATGTTGAGTGGGAAAAGGCAGTCAAAAAACATATTCATATTTCACATAAAGTACAAAACAGGTGAACTAATCTGTGCCGCTAGAAGTCAAGATAATGGTTACCCATGGGTGGGTGTCAGTAATAAATGAAAGGAAGGACTTCTGGATACTAGTAATACTATTTCTTGATCTGGTTGCTGGTTACATGGGTGTATTCAATCTTTGAAAATTCAGTGAACTTGGATACCTTGGGATACGTGCAGTTTTCTGCATATTATACTTCAATAAAGAGGATTTTTTTTTAAAGAAAAGAAAAGAAAGCCTACCCATTGGAATAAAGAGTCCACCATCCTCTATCTCTTCCTCAGCTTGGTGAGCTAGAGTCCTGAGTGGCTTTTCTTGAGGAGAGGCACAGACATCTGGCTGAGATGATTTCCTAGGCTGGGCTGCTGGTTTTGCAGAGGGACTGTCTGATGGTAATGAAGGCATCTCCCCTCCAGAATGCATTTGAGATTTTCCTGGAAGAATCACAAATATTGCTCCACACTTTGTCCATTCTCAATTATACTCTGTTGTAGAAATCAGCATCTTGTTATAAAGTCCTTTTTAGTTAGATAACTTCATTAATGATGCATTTACTATACAGGCATTCCTCTCTCTTAAAGACAGTATCCTAAGAAAAATATTGAAATCAAAGCTCAGGTCCAATTTCTCATCTGTAATGTCAGGGAAGTGAACTAGGTAATTGCTAAGGTCTTTCTAGTTCTAATATGCATTTTTTTTCCCTATGAAAAAATCATATTCGTAATTGTAGGGTGGGGGGAGGTATATTCCTGGTAACAAAAGGACATTTTATATAGATGACCATTAACACCAAATTTAATCAACTATAAATGATATAGGATTTCCCTGGTGGCTCAGTGCTTAAGAATCCACCTGCCAATGCAGGGGACGTGGGTTCGAGCCCTGGTCCGGGAAGATCCCACATGCCGCGGAGCAACTAGGCCCATGCGCCACAACTACTGAGCCTCCACTCTAGAGCCTATGAGCTACAACTACTGAGCCCGCATGCCACAATTACTGAAGCCCGTGCACCTAGAGTCCGTGCTCCGCAACAAGAGAGGCCACCACAATGAGAAGCTCGTGCACCGCGGCAAAGAATAGCCCTCGCTCTCCGCAACTAGAGAAAAGCCCGCGTGCAGCAACGAAGACCCAATGCAGCCAAAAATACATAATTAAATTTTTTTTAAAGATATACATTATAAAATGTCCTGAACTTTCTGACTCTGTAAGATCAATCTTACAAAGCATTAGAGTAAAAATCACCATAACATTATAAATACATGGTTATACAGTTCATTAGACAACTTTCTCCTTTCCTCACCTCAACTCTTTTTTGTTTGTTTGTTTGTTTGTTTGGCTGAGCCGCATGGGTTGTGGGATCCTAGTTCCCCAACCAAGGATGGAACTCAGGGCCCCCGCAGTGAGAGTGCTGAGTCCTAACCACTGGACTGCCAGGGAATTCCCTCCTCACCTCAACTCTTAAAGAGTGCTACCTTTCTTTCCATTTTTCATGAGGGGCATTAAAAAGACAAAGAAACATTTATGCAATATCAAAAGCAAACATTAGAATCAAGCTGTCATAGGAACAAGAATACATAGAGGCTTGTGTATACACAGAAGATCTACAGAATATACACAAGGCATTGTTAAATAGTGATTGCTTCTGAGAACTTGGAAAACAAGAGGAGAAAGTGAAAGGGTACCTAACTTTTCCCTGTGTACTTTCTGCATTTAGGAACTTTTTTTCCATGTTTGTGTATTACATAGTTGAAAAAAATTGTTTTTCAAAAAGAGATCAAGTTATTTGTTACTGAGCCCCATTCAAAACAGATAATACTTTTTTAGACTGTTATCCCATCAACATTAGCAGTTTCAACTGGTATACACAAGATTTTTAATTGGAGGACACCCTGTCAACAAAGAAAAAAAGCCTTTATTTTCAACTAAAGTATGAATGAATCCTTAATTCTATTTACTCTCAATCTTACTTCCTTTACTTCAGGAGCCCATGATTAATTCACAATGTCAAAAAGGCTAAAAGCTGTAGCTTTAATAGGGACTGTACAACGAGTTGAATTCTAAATCCAACAAATCAAAAGTTCCTCTTGGGGGCTTCCCTGGTGGTGCAGTGGCTGAGAGTCTGCCTGCCAATGCAGGGGACACGGGTTCGAGCCCTGGTCTGGGAAGATCCCACATGCCGCGGAGCAACTGGGCCCGTGAGCCACAACTACTGAGCCTGCACGTCTGGAGCCTGTGCTCCGCAACAAGAGAGGCCGCGATAGTGAGAAGCCCACGCACTGCGATGAAGAGTGGCCCCCGCTCACCGCAACTGGAGAAAGCCCTCACACAGAAATGAAGACCCAACACAGCCAAAAATAAATAAATAAATAAATAAATTTATTTAAAAAAAAAAAAAGTTCCTCTCAGGCAAATTTCTTATAAGAGGGAGGAACTTCAATCAATAGCACAGCAGAGCTTTCTCATTAATCAACAATCGTTAATAATTTTTAGAATTAATGTCTAACATTTAAAAACTGAACTGATGCAAATGATTTTTTTAAACAAACATACCAGAATCTTTACATCTAAGCAAAATACAGAAGTTCACTTTGGTAGGTAGAGCTTCCATTGATACTTTTTCCACCTCAAACAGTTGGAACTACTCCAAAACTGTCCCTACAGTTTATCAGCTGCACTATACTCTACATAGAGAAAATATTCCTTTTCTCTGCAACCTTTTTTTGCTGATCCCATCTCATTGCTTCTCAATTTAATTTCCCTCCTACAGAACCCCCTAGGATCCCACTCTTCTTTTCCTCTTATCAATCTGCTAGATGCCAAAGACCTTAGAAAGGGAAGTCAAGAAGCGTAAGAGACGGACTTCCCTGTCTTAACCTCTCAGTGGTTAAGAATCTGCCTTCCAATGCAGGGGGACGTGGGTTTGATCCCTGGTAGGGGAACTAAGATCCTACATGCCGCAGGGCAACTAAGCCCGCACGCTCTGGAGCCCACGCGCCGCAACGGGGAAGATCCCACATGCCTGCCGCAATGAAGATCCCGCGTGCCGCAACTAAGACCCAATGCAGCCAAATAAAGAAAGAAATAAAGTAATAAAGAAGGGTTAGAGAGAGAAGTAAAAGCCTTATTCAGAGCACAGCTGTAACTTGTTTACCGCCAGTCTAACAACTTCAAATTGATAACATGAAAATAATTAGCTGAAAACTGTAAAAACCAACTAATTTTAAGCTGAAATCTGCCTAAGTTAATCATTTTTAGAAGGCAAAGAAAGGAAAAAAAGGCTTAAGTTGAAATCCGGGTCCATAAATCAATTTTAAAAGAACAATTAAAATTCTGTAAGAATAAACACCAATATAGAAAAGGGTTTAATCACTAGCACCTGCAGTCTAGAAACATGACTTAACAGTGTATATCAATTATAACACAATGCTGATACTTCAAAATAACCTAGATGTTTTTTCTGTTTTTTCCCCCCACATAATCATAATAAAAAAACCAAAATGTCACTTAAAAGAAAGCAAAACAACGAAAAGAATATGCACTAAATTATAACAGTAATTACTCTGAGCAGTTAAGATTATGGGGGACTTTTATTTTCTTCTTTCAACTTTTCAATATTTTCCAAAACGCACATGTATGAATTTTCAATCTTCCTTCTTTCCTCCTTTCTGCTTTTTATGTGACATTTCTATTTGGCCGAACAAAGTTACTTGGGGGGAAAAAAGGAGTCATAATGTACTTCTTTTACTGGTATTACTTGTATATACAGCTAATTGAAGTACAAGGTGGGAGAACCAACGGGGTAGTAGTATTACAGATAATCCTAAAAAATAAATGTTTATTTATCTACACTTGGATATTTGTAAACTGACCACTGAAAATATCTCTAGATTCCACTCCTCAATAGGTGAGTGACTTTGAACCCCTACTTAATTTTACATTCCTTCTCTAGCACTTTAATCCTGCATTTTCCTCCATTTCCTCCTGTCTTCATGTCACAAATACAACCTAGCCAAGGAAAAAGTTCTATAGTCTTGCCACCCCCTCTAGCGATTTCCATTCTCCCATGGCACAAATTATTACTGGGGCTTTCATCCCTCCCTCTTTAATTCCATCATTTGATTTCCTTTTTCCAAAAGACTCTCCTAAATCTACTCTCAAAGATCATCAACCTTTAAATGTAATATTTTCTCAGGCATCATTATATCTCCTTTGTCACTAAATTTTAAATGATGTATCTGTTCTTAAAACTCTCCTCCCAGGGCTTTCCTGGTGGCGCAGTGGTTGAGAGTCTGCCTGCCAATGCAGGGGACACGGGTTTGAGCCCTGGTCCGGGAAGATCCCACATGCCGCGGAGCAACTGGGCCCATGAGCCACAACTACTGAGCCTGCGCGTCTGGAGCCTGTGCTCCGCAACAAGAGAGGCCGTGATAGTGAGAGGCCCGCACACCACGATGAAGAGTGGCCCCCGCTTGCCGCAACTAGAGAAAAAGCCCTCGCACAGAAACGAAGACCCAACACAGCCAAAAATAAACAAATAAATAAAATAAAGAGGAAACATTTTTTAAAAAATACAAAAACAACCCAAAAAAAACTCTCCTCCCTCCTTGACTTTCACTATTACTTCTGCAGTTTTCCCTTCTCTGTCATCTTCTTCCATGCTCCTTTCCATGAAGAAGAACCACAATTAACACTTTTCTAGTCCTATCTCTTACCAACTGAGATTGAGAAAACTCCAATCTCAATTTTCTGTTTTTCCTTGATGGCACCTCACACTCCATATATCTAAAGCTGAACTCATTTCAACCCCCTCAAATACCTTCCCCGTGAAGGCATGCTTCACCATCCCCCAGTCCAGTTATCTTAAATGGTATCAGTCTCTGAGTAATATTAATTCTTTCTTTGTAATGTCTCTGAGATATACCCTTTCTTCTCTATCCTTACTGACAACATCCTACGCCAATACTTTATACAGTCTCAAGGGCATAACAGCATGGCTCTGTATAGTAATCTGGATCTATCCTTTCTATCTGAAGCCCTGCTACCCTCCCACACAAACACAGCACTTCTATGTGTCTGTAGAAAATGCTATTCTGCCTCCACTCCTTCACCCCAATCCATCGAACCCTATCAATCCAAGTTCTGGTTTCAAAAATCCTAATTACTTGTACCACACTAGCACTTAATCACATAGTATCTTAAACTGCTCCAAATGAATTATCCATAATTCATTTGGAGCAGTGTCTTGTCTTCCCAACTAGACTATAAGCTTTTTGAGGTCAGAACTATGCTTTCTGCTTCTTTTGTTAATTGGCTATAACCTTCAGGAAACGTTGAAACACTTAAGTGTGAAAAACAAAGCCCTTTACAATCTAAACACAATCTACCGCTCTGAAGATATCTCTCACTACCTCTTCTGCCTCTGCCTCTGCTCAGACTGTTCTTGGCCTAAGATACTCCATGCCACCAGTCCATCAAACCACAGCTCATCTTTCAAGTCCTAAGGGTTATGTCACCTCTGTAGAGCCTTACCAAATGCCGCAGGCAGCAGTCTCTCCCTTTAAGCCGCTGCCCCTCCTCAAGGCCCACTTCATAAATACTCACCAAATCACAAAAGGCCATACATAGTTCATCCCTCCAGAAATGATGAAAAGGTAAGAGAAAGAAAAGGATACAGAAGATGATCCAGGAAATGGCAGGGGAGAAGAAAGTTTCCACCCATTCATAACGCTCAACACTGACCCTTACAAGCACCACAGCTCCAATTCCATAGCAAATCAGCATCCTCTTTCAGAAACGCTATTTTGTAAAGGCACTGCAGAGAGTGCGATGACAACAGCAAAGGCAATGGCAAGCTGGTACTGACAAGGAAAATGTAACCTAAGACCTTCCATATCTTACCTCCTTCTTCCTTGAATTCTTCACTAGGATCTCCTGAAAAAGGCTCCTTTGCGATAAGATGATCACCTCTGTCTTCTTGAGCAACTGACCCAGGCCTCAGTATAATTTTCTTCCCTCTCCTTGAACTAGTGGCCTGCAGTTTTCCTTTACCAATGTGTATATTTAGGGACTGGGAAGACTCCAAGGAAGGCAGGGTGATTCCCTGAGAGATGGCCACATCGACAGCTTCTACAACTGGTGTATTTGTGTCCTGGGTGAGCATCCCAGAGCTCAAAGATGGGTCCTCCATACCAAGCTGATTTCCTGCATCCTGCACAGACTGCACTTCAAGGCCAGCTGCTCTGCCATAACTTGGACCCCAGGACACTGACACTGACCCCAGGTCTTTAACTTGGTCAGATTCTGGTTTAACAGCTGACTCTAGGTCTAAGTCATCTTCCTCCTGGTTGCCCTGATGCTGTGGGGACTCTGTCAATGTAGTTCTTCTCTTCTTACAGGGCAACATTTTGCAAGTCCCACTTCTGTTCCATCCTGAAAGGATAAAGGCAAGTTCTTATCACCTTCCTATTAATTAATGATAATAACATTTCCTCAAATTTTTTCACTTATTCATGTTCAATCATGAACACGGTACTTTACACCAAATGCACAATGTCCCATTAGGTGGGAGGTGAGAGACAGTGTTAGACTGCCTGAGCTCAAATCCTAACTCTATTACTGATTAGTGTGTTATCTTGGCTGAGTTACTTAACCTCTCCAAACTTCGGTTTCCTCAACTGTAAAAAATAAAAATTCTTCTCACCTCATGGAGTTGTTATAAGAATTAAATAGTAAGTGATTAGTGTTAGTTATTATTATTACCATCAGGGAGGCAGAATAACGTGATGCTGAAAGCAAACTGTGGAGTCAAACTGTCTGGATTTGTTTCCCAAGTAAGCTTCTCTCCAGCTTTGTGACCTTGCATAAGTTACTTAAACTGAATCTCAGTTTCTTCAGCTATAAAATGAAATAAAAATAGCACCTACATCATTAGATAGTAATTTCTTAGATCAATAAATGTTTGCTACTGTTGCTTTCATAAACAGGTATTTCCATTAACAGAAACAATCCAAAAGCAAAGTGTGGTTGTTTAAAAAGGTTAGACTATATTAACAGAAATTTTGTGTTGAAAACAAGAAAGAGATTCCTAACTGTTCCCTATACTATGTTACTTCTGGACTCTTGGCTTCAATTCCAATTATCACATTCTAATGGCAACACTAACCTAAAGTGGACGGTATCTTCTCTTATGTTCGCATAGCAACTATTTGCAAACCTCTTTTTTCATACTTACCACTTTTATGATTGCTTCTTGTCTCCTTCCCACCACCCTGCCCCAAAACAATGTGCTTTTTGAGGGAAAGGACTCTTTTCAGCTAGTACGCCTAGGACTCAGCAGTATCTGCCCTATTGTAGATACTCAATAAATGTTCCTCGAATGAATGAATGAGTGTGTGAACTTCCTATTCTGTGCTTATTCTATGCCGCTTGGATCAAGAGCATTATATAGAAACTGACTGCATCTTTCTACCCCCAAAAAACTTTATTCTCAATACAATAGGTCCAAAAATAGAAATAATCTGCCTCCTGTTACAGTGAGTTCTTCATCACTGACAATGTTGAAGCAAGGCCTGAACGCCCATCTACCAGGGGACTAGATGAAAGCGGGGACTAGAGGACTGCAAAATAAAGTTCTTTCTAAGAGTCTCAAGTATAAGGTTAGTTTCAAACCTCCTTAATTCAGTTTTTCCAGGACACTAGGAGAGATTCCCCCACCCATGCCAAATCAACTGATGTCCTTATCTTGATAATTAAAGTTCAATAAACACCTGAAGATTCCGCTGATAAGGGAATGGAAAGGGAGAATGAAGGGGAGTGGGATTAGTTCAGGCGAGTCGTATATTTCAGATAAATTACTGAGGTCCAAAAAAGGTGGAAAAAAAAAAAAAAAGGCAGCTACTATTCAAAGTCAGCAGCGTGCAGGGATCAGCTCCGGCACTTCAAAGACAGCAGAGGCTCTAAAGAGCCCCTCCCCCTTTGGGAACTGCAGTCAGACCGACAGTGAATGAATGCAAATCCGGAGGCAGGCCCAGCGCGGACCCCTCCTGGGAAAAGATTTCACAAAGGGGTCCTAACTGCGCTTTTGACCTCGCCGCCGAGCGCTGGCCCAAGTCCCCACTCCCAGCTAGACGCCTTCACTCCCCTACCTCTGTCACGCACCCCGCACCAGCCCTCAAACCCGACCGCCTCAGCCTGGACATCCTTCGCCCGGACGTCCAGCTCCCACCTGCCTCTTCCCGCCCCGCGATACACGACCCAGTACCCTCACCAGCCTGCCCGATCCCGCGGAAACTCAGCTTCGGTACCACCGGAAGTCAGCCAACGTCAGTAACTGACGTGCGCGCCCCCGAGTCGCAGTGCGCGGCGTCAGGGCATCAAGGAGCATGCGCCAACCACAGGTGCCATCTTACTTTAGGGCAGAAAGAAGCCAAAGGGCTAGTATGTCCGTTGTTGGCAAAAAAATTTAAAGGCAATACCTCGCTTTCTCTGTCCATGGAGCTATCCTACTCAAAACAAAACTGGGGGTTAAGGTTCAGTGGTTTAAGTTGACAATTGATCTTTCTCGCCTCTAGACACCTGGAATACAGGACCAAGGAAATGGAGAATTCATAAAATTTCAGAAAGAGGAATCACTGAGTTACAAATAGTGCAGTTTCCTGAATAAAGCTAAGGCAGTCTTGAACTCAATCCATAGTAATTATTCATATCTGTATAATACTCTGCTTACAAAATGTTTTCACCTACGTTATCAAAGGTGATTTTTTTTTTTAATCTTCACAATAAATCCTATGGGACAATGGTATTATTATACCTTCCAATTTACACAGGACAAATTTTTGGCTCAGCTGGGTAAGTGATTTCACAAAGATACACAGCTATCAGAAGGAATCAGATATCCTGACTCTAGCTTCTAATGCATTAATCCAGTGTCCAGGAAGGTGCCTGGGGCATAGTCGATGTCCAATAAATTCAATACATGTGTTTTGAATGAATGAATAACTCCTAGAACTGTTCTTTCCTCTTTTCTACAAGGACAGAACGTCAAAGCTGAAAAAACACATTCAACTCTCTCACTTCACAGGTGAACCATCAACAAATATTTATGCATTTAAATAATTTATTTGACCTGATTCTGTCTGTAAACAGAATCCGACAGGATGAAAGTATCCACAGCCAAAAATGATGAACTTGATGTAATCATGGAGATAACCGCCAGTAGTCTGACTCTTACGTGAATCACTCTAACTCTTCCAAATGCCAAGGAAATCTCTAGAAGCTTGGAGTTTCACTTGTGTCCTGCTTTTGAAACTACAGAATACACAGATCTGTTGGTTTGCTCGCTGGCTCTCTCTCTCTCTCTCTCACTCACTTCCCTAAGCAGTTCTAAGCACTTGAAGCTTTTGGAAGAGAAATATCCAACACTGATTAACTTTAGCACTCTTTTTTAGTCTTTTTTTTAAAACAGCTTCAATTTACACATCACAGAATCCATCCGTTTTACTTATACAATTAAATTATTTTCAGTAAATTTTCAGAGTTGTGAAACCAACACCAGGTTTGGTCTTTAATCAGAGCTTCTGAAGTTCAAGAAAGTTTCCATAATAATCTTTAGTGGTCTCAGAAACGCATAACAATAAAGGCAACTAATACTGAAATGCAGGCAATATAGAATTTTATTTTTCCAAAATCCTGCCAGAACATTCTGCTGCTATATTAAGCCCAGGGAACCGGAATCACAAGATCTAGGGGATCTCAGACGATAAAGTACCTACACTTGTCTTTAGGCCTCGGGGTTTTCGCCTTATAGACCCACAGCCCATCAGTAGGCGGGGTCTCATTCTCTGGAAATCTTGGCGATGGGAGGGGTGCCCTCCCAGAGATCTTCCGGAAAAGGGCGGGGCTTGCCTTCCGGAACTTTTCGGACAGAGGCGGAGTCTTCTGCCGAGGGCCGTTCGGAGGAAGGCGGGGCCTACCTCGCATCAGGACCAGTCTGGCTGCACCTGCTTCCTTAGCTCAGAGCATCCCTGGAGCATCTTAAGAGGCGACCGCAGCTGGCAACCAGAGGCCAGACCGTCGCAGGAGGCGTCCGCCAGATACCTTCCCCTTCCCCTGACCTAGCACTCTGCAGCGGGGGCCTCCGTACTGACCGGAGGTCCCAGAGTTGTCTGACCATTGCAAAAGCATTTATAGCAATAGCCTCTGATTACGACATGGCTGAGATCACCAATATCCGACCTAGCTTTGGTAAGTAGAATCTGGCAAACTAAGCCTGGGGTAGGCGAAACCGTTGCAAAGCCAAGGGAGCCCAGCAGCTGGGCAGAGCGTGAAGCCCAGACCACGGCCTTCAAGTGCCAGCCCCTCTAGAATCAGGCCTGTGGTGATGGGTAGAATCGGGCCTACGGTGGTGGGTAGCAGGCAGTGTACGGCACCCGAACGTGAGCTATGGGCTGCACGGGCTGAGAAGGCCAGAGCCACACCGAGGGTGGGAAGGTCCAGGATGCTAAAACCTTGTATGGTGCAGTGTCAGCACTGCTGGAGGTGAGAAGCAGAGAGCTTGAGGAGGATGTGAACCCCTCCTTCTGGGGGAGGAGAGGTGAGATAGGCCGAGCCCTTCCCCTTGGGGCACGCAGGGCGGTGCCCCTTCCTCCCCCTCCCACTCCTCAGGGCTGCGGGGGAGGGAGGTGGCAAGGGAGATGGGGCATCAAGATGGCAGCTTGGGGACTGTGGGCTGTGTGGCTGGCAGCCAGGGGAGGCGGCGGCCTCTGGGGAAAGAGGGGTGCGGGGGTGGGGAGCAAAAAGGAAGCCACTCCTTAAGCCGGTCAGCTGGATGCTGGGGCTAGGAGGAAACGTGAGCCCTGCAATTTCTATTCTGCATCGTAATGATGGGGTCCGTCCGTAGCTACCAAATGGCGCTTGGCGCTGCTGGGCTGGGGGATGACGTGATGTCTATTTCTGGGCCTCCTGGCAGCGCCTAGGCTCTTCTTCCCAGGCCTTTGTTCCCTGTTTCCCTAGGCTGGCTTTTCAAAAAGGGGGACTCACCCGCGCTGGTGCTGGCGGGGGCCCGATCCAGGCCGGAGGGGGAGGGGCGAAAAAGGCCGAGCCCGGGGGAGGCCGCTTTGTGTACCAGAGAAAGCATTACGTCATCTCGGAGCTGCTGGTCCCCGACCCAACCCTACAGGCTCCAAGATCAGTTACACTCCCTGGAGCAGAGTGGGGTAGAAAATAGGGAAGCATATGGGAAAGAAAAGCTCGAGAAGCAAGTTTTTCCTCTGGGGGATTCCTCCAAAATGTGCTAGGGTAGCAAACTTCCTGTGCTATGCTTTCCTGGCCCCAAAATAAAAAAGAATTGTCCTGTTTCTCCCTCAGTTCTATCCCAGTTTGTATGGGAGAAGCCAGTGAGAGTTGCTGTCAGCCTAGGGTTCCTCCTTTTCCCTTAAGAGATTCTATCCCTCAGACAATCCAGAAGGTTTGAGCATCCAGACTCCAGTGTTTAGGGTGGGGCCACAATCCAACTAAGAAATGGCTTTTCTCACTCCCAAATAAAAGGTTTATGGAAATGAACAGAACCCAGTGTGCTCTATCCCCTCAATGCCAGGAAGAAGACATCAGATCAGAGAAAGTATAGGATGACAGATCACACCCATTTACTACTTGTTTGCACTGATTCCCTAAGGCTAAATCTTGATTATATTTCTTTCTTCCACTTCACCTTCTGCATTTTTATTCTTTGAGTCCTAAATTTCCAAAATAGATGTCCCTTTTGTCATCACATGAGCACCTCATGATTTTTCTTCTTGCTCTTTCTTTTTCTTCTTATGCCTTCTTTCCAACATATTCTTTTCTTTTAATTGCAGTTCCAGAGTCCTTGGAAAGTTAGATGCTGTAGAGCATAATACACTGATCTCATTTAGAGGGAATGTTAGTGGAAAAAGAAATTATCAGGCCCTTACATACTACATTTTATTTAATCCTTACAAATATCCTCAAGTGTATTCATTATTATATATATTTGCTAGATGAGGAAACTGAGGCTAAGGGAGATAAAATAACTTGGCTAAAGTAAAACAAACTAGTTAGGGTAGTGCTAAGATTTAAACCAATTTCCAGTTGATGCCAAAGTTCATTCTCATTTTACTGTGTCATGCTGGCCTACTTGACAGGGAAAAGCTATTTTAGCAAAGGAAGTGTCAATAAGCAGGGCTGGTCAGAGACTGAGAGAACTGGACAAAGCCCAGATGTGTCTTGCAGATCTTTAAATCCATACAGAGGATCTCCTCTACAGAGAACTGCCACTTCTGACTTTTTCACATCTCATAGAGCACTTCATTTCAAACTCCCTAGCCCTTGAGAGATTCACTGAGCCAACACTCAATTATCCATGACCTTGGAGGACAAAAGCAGCAAGCAGCATGGGTCACTGCAATTTACAACTACTTGAAAACACTCACTTCAGCTTTTAGTTCCAACTTCCTTTTCCCACCAAGCTTTTGACTAAAGCTAGACAATATCTCTGATTTTTCTAGTTCACTGCCTTGGGGGTGGGGGGAGAGAGGCAGGGGTTAACAAATACTAAAATGAAGAAGAAAGTAGGACAAAAGTGGGAAACAAGGTGGAGGAGATCGCCTAGGTAATTCACAAGTGGATTCATCCATTTCTCTTTTTTTCCTTCTCTATCCTCCTGAAAGATGAGAATCCTTCTTCTTCTCTTTTACCTGCTCCACCTCTATTTTCTAGCAATAAAAGTTGAGGCATTGTAAGCAGCAGTGGGGATCTCTCAAGATCACAGAGTAATCTATGGTAGAGCCAAAAGGATCACTCGGATGTCTCCCAACCCAGGCCTTTAGACTCCCTTTCAAATCATTCTCAAAAATATACTTGTCTTGGTGGTTCCCTGCTTTTCTCTTCTCATAGACACAATCAATATTCGATTTTACTAATCGGTAGCAAGCAGTTTTCAGGAAGTCCCTCATGGGTGAATGGAGAGCCACTTTTTCAAATTGTGCCTATGCTGATTGACAGTTGAACCCAATCAATTGTTCAAACAAATATTTACTGAGCTCCTGTTAGATGCAAGAGACTCAGGGATTCAAAGATGAACAGGGTGTTGTTTCTGCCCACTCTCAAGGTGCTTACAGCTAAGGCTGCTCCCATTTTGTGAAACCTCTCCCTAACAGCTTTTATTTCACTTGATACTCTGAAAATAAATGCTGTTGTTATTCAGTATGGCCATGGACACAGTCACCTTGGTTTACTTTGTTCAATGGCTTTACTCCTAATCTATATTAATATTTCAAAATGTAACCACTTCTTTTCTTACCTGGTCCCAACTTTCATAGAACCATGGAATGTTTGAAGTAGAAAGAATTTCAGAGACATTTATTCCAATCCTCATTAAAGAAATCTTTTTTAGAATATGCCTGACCAAGGTGATCCAATCTCTGAAAGTTTTCAAATGGAGATTCACTGCCTCCTGAAGCCATCTGGGCCACTGAGAGGCAGTTCTAAAAATAATTTGATTCTTTTCATTGAGTCAAAATCTGTCTTCCTGTAGCCTGTACGCACTGGTGTTAGACCTGCCCTCCAAAGTAAAATCACATCAGACCTTCTTCCAGCAAAATGCCTTAAATAATTGAAGAAAGTTATTATTCCCAGACTCCTCAGCTCCAGTTCCTTCAACTTCTCCTCACTTGATATGGTTTCCAGGCCCTCTACTATCCTGCTTATCCATAATGTACAGACATTCTGGTGTCAGATAGACCAGGGTTTAAATCCCATCACTGCCATTTGCTACTATGTGGCCTAGTGTAGATCTGAGTCCCCAGCTTTCTCAATTGTAAAGTGGGGATATAAATGGTACCTATTCAATGAGTTATTTGTTTTGGAGAGAAAAATCTCTAACGTGATGCCTGGCAGGGATATCATAAAGGTACACAAAAAATAGCAATTTTTATTCTTGTCAGTACTAGATAGAATACTCCGTATGTGTCGTGACCAGTGCAGATGAAATTATACTACCCCTCCTGTGATCTGGACATTGCACTGATAATATAAGTTAGCATCAGCCTAATTCTACTCCAAGCTTTTTGTCACCTAAACTACTAAGTTATTTTTACTCACACTCATCAAGTAAGGTCTCCCATTGCCTATCGATAGGTTTTGAAGGGCAAATAGAATTTTACATTTATCCCTGTTATGGGTAATAATATTGACCTCATTCTGTTTTTCCAATCTGTGGAAGCTGTTTTTTATTTTTATTGAGGTATATTTGATTTACAATATTGTGTTAGTTTCTGATGTACAGAATAGTGATTCGATTATATATTTTATATGAGTATATTATTTTTCATATTCTTTTCCATTATGGTTTATTACAGGATATTGAATATAGTTTCCTGTGCTATATAGTAGAATCTTGCTGTTTATCTCTTTTACATATAGTAGTTTGTATCTGATAATCCCAGACTCCTAAAGTGGAAGCTGTTTTGTATTCACTAATTCATTTGTTCACTGAACACTTACTGTGTGCCACATGGTTCTAGGACCTGGGAATATAGCAGTGAACAAAACAGTCACTATTCTTGTTACACTTACCTAGTGAGGGAAGACAGACAAATATATGTCAGGGGTAATAAGTGCTATGAAGAAAAATAAAGCAGGGTAAACGGGATATCATCTTACTTGCAGCAGTCAGGAAATGCTTCTCTGATAAGATGAGGTTTGGAACAGAGGCCTGCAGTGAGTGAGGCCGTGAGCCAGGCATATACTTGGTGGAAGGATGTTCTAGGAAGAATCTGGAATATGCTAGAATCACATTTATTTCCTTATTTCCCCTGCCCTACCCAAGACTTACCCTAATGAGTAGTATGGATAACTATAGGCCTTATCTAGATCTTTAAAGCCTAAACTCAATTTGGCTTCAATGAACTTAAGGGGGAGGAAATCCCCAAACCTAATTATCTAAGTCAGGGGCCCGATTTGTGTAGGAAAAGACAAGACTAGAGGAGGGGAAGGAAAAAAATCTGTTTCTCTTTAGTTATTTGTTTACTTAACAAATATATATTAAGTACCTGTTAGGTGTTTTTAGTGCTGGGGATACAGAAATGAGCTAAACAGACAAAATCCTTGTCTTTATGAAACTTACATTCTAGTGAAGACAGACAATAAGTAGTAAAATTATATGTGTGTGTCTGTATATATTCTTATGTGTATGTGTGCACCTGTGTATGTGTGTGCGTGTGTGTGTGTGTGTGTGTGTGTGTGTGTGTGTGTGTGAGAGCGAGAGAGAGCGAGAGAGAGCGAGAGAGAGAGCATGACAAGACATGTAGAGAAAATTAAGCAGGGCCAGGAAGTGTGGTCTCAGGGGTGGAAAGGTTTACACTTTTAAATAGGGTGGTCAGGGAAGACCTTATTAAGAAGGTGACAAGGTCTGACATTTTCCACAGTCCCTATTTCTCCCTATTTAAAATACTTGTATTTCATATTAAAAGATTTTATTATTTTATCTTAAAACACAAGTATTTTAATTTAATTATTTTATTTTATTTATTTTATTTTATTTCATTATTTTATCTTAAAATACAAGTATTTTAAATACCTGGGAGCTGAAATTTAGAACATATTTCAAGTACTTAGACGCAGAGTTCTTCTACTTCTTACCACCCACCTACTTTTATCACCCTTGGGCACCCTACCAAAACCATCCAAAATCAATCCCACATCCTTCTACCCTACCTGTCAGTCAGTCAGTCCACACAAGCCCACTGTTGCAAACCCTGTGCTGGGTGCTGTGGAATACCCTCCTGAAACCAGACACAGCTCATACCCTTGTGTAACAGTTGAGGTGAATGGGTTCTCATGTAAAAAGGTGACCTATAACACCTTAGTCGACCTATAGCCGACCTATAGGGTGGCTTTATGTGAAACACAAATCAATATGAGCAAACCATAAGTGCTGAGGGAAGGCCAAGAAAAGAACAGGCAGTCAGGTGGGGCACTTCAGGGGAGGCTTTCTAGAGAAGATAAGTATTTCATCCATGTTTGTTGGAAAGGAAGAGCCATGGGTTGGTTGGAGAGGATGGGTGAGGGCATCTCCAAGAGAGGGGAGAAGTTCATAAGCCCAGATGAGCAAGTTTTGCTTTGGAGGCTAGGTTACAGATTAGCTTGGCTCCAGCCAGAAGCACTAAGCAGGGGTGCTCTGGGCAGGGGTTGAGGTCCACCTGCCTTGACACGTCTCTGGTCTCCACCTTCAGATGTGTCACCAGTGGTCGCTGGCCTCATCGGGGCCTCTGTGCTGGTGGTGTGTGTCTCGGTGACTGTCTTTGTCTGGACATGCTGCCACCAGCAGGCAGAGAAGAAGCACAAGAACCCACCATACAAGTTTATTCATATGCTCAAAGGCATCAGCATATACCCAGAGACCCTCAGCAACAAGAAGAAAATCATCAAAGTGCGGAGAGACAAAGATGGCCCTGCGAGGGAAGGTGGACGCGGGAACCTGTTGGTGGATGCAGCAGAGGCTGGCCTGCTGGGCCAAGACAAGGGTCCTAGCTCTGGATCTTGTATAGACCAATTACCCATCAAAGTGGACTATGGGGAAGAACTGAGGAGCCCCATTGCGAGCCTGACCCCTGGGGAGAGCAAAACCACTTCTCCATCATCTCCAGAGGAGGATGTCATGCTAGGATCCCTCACCTTCTCAGTGGACTATAACTTCCCCAAAAAAGCCCTGGTGGTGACAATCCAGGAGGCTCATGGGCTGCCAGTGATGGATGACCAAACCCAGGGCTCTGACCCCTACATCAAAATGACCATCCTTCCCGACAAGCGGCATCGGGTGAAGACCAGAGTGCTACGGAAGACCCTGGACCCTGTGTTTGACGAGACCTTCACCTTCTATGGCATCCCATACAGCCAGCTGCAGGACCTGGTACTGCACTTCCTCGTCCTCAGCTTTGACCGCTTCTCCCGGGATGACGTCATTGGGGAGGTCATGGTGCCGTTGGCTGGAGTAGACCCCAGCACAGGCAAGGTACAGCTGACCAGGGACATCATCAAAAGGAACATCCAGGTGAGGAGGAAGAGTGTGTTGGGGAGGGATGGTAGGTTGGGGGAGAGAAGGGGACAAGTGGAAGGGGAGGGATGAGATGGATGGCAAAGAGGGGCTGTAGAAAGGAAGCTCTTGGCTGTCAAGGTTAAGCAGTGGGCAAAGTAAGACAGAGAACCTGGCAGGTTAGATCTCCTCCAAGAAGCAACTTCGTGAGGAGAGAAGGGCAGGTAGCTTCTGAAATTTCACTTAGCGGTTGGCACCCTGACGCTGCATCCAGCTTGCTTGGAGCAGGCGGGCTCACCAGTCACAGACCCATCACTTCAGGGATAAGGGGGCTAATTTCTTCTCCAAAATGTGTGATCTTCCTCTAGTGAACTTATTTCTCACAGCTGAGAAACTATGAAATCAGTAATTTTCCCCTCAGCTTCCCTTTCCCAACCCAAACCTAGAGATGTAAGTAGTATCATCTGTATGACTTTTAACCATTTTATAAATGCAACTTAACTGCTTCACCCTTTGGGCCCCTTACCGAGGCCCAAACCTTTGCCACAGATACTTCTCTCCCCGTTCCTCCTCTCCTCCTTGTTTGCATTAGAAGGGGGATGAGAGCCCTCCATCCTGCCCTCTCTCCCCTGGGCCAGCATTGGCTCTTGAGTTATTTCAGGGATGCAAGAACTGTAACCCCCAGCCCCACTAGTTCATTTCCTCCTCAATCTGGGAGGCAGTGTAGCTCTGCAGTTCAGCACAGGGGCTCTTGATTCAGACTGCCTGGCTTCACCTTCCAGCTCACCACTTTCCAGCTGTGTGATGTGGGTGAGTTACTTAACTCTTCTAAGCTTCTATTTCCCCCTCTGTAAAATGGAGCTGATAATATTGCCTTCCTTATGGGTTATGAGGATCAAATGAGATAATATACCTGGCATACTATTGCCCTTATGGAGCTTTTACTTTAGTGGAGGAGAAATACAAAAAAATCTTGGCAGTTATCACATAGTGAGTATGGTAGGTGCTATGAAAGAAGCTGTTGAAATTTTACACTTAGAGTTTCATTCCTTTTTCAGGATTTACCATTAGGAGTTAATAGCAAGGACTTTGAAGTCAGACCTGAGTTTGAATCTAAATTCCACCCGTTAAGTGACCTTGGGCAAGCTGCTTAAATTCTCTAAGTCTCAGTTTCTCACAGGAATTAAGATGATGAATTTACATAATCCCTAGCCCATAGTAAACCTTCAATAAATGGGAACCATGATTATTATTACTATTAATATTTCTATTATTAATAAAGTTTGATCCCTGGGAGAGATATATGATTTGTAGATATTTATATTTTGTTTTGACAAAGTGAAGGAAGACAAGGGAGGCCTGGATCAGTGGAGAAGAGGGTAGAAGGTTCAGAAAGGATAACAGGGCCACTAAAATCAACTGCACTTTTCCCAGAAAGAGCTCTGCCTGTAGATGCTTTGCTGATCTCTTACTGCCTTCTTCAGCTGCAATCCCACGCCGGACTCAGTGGGGAGGCAGGAGGCTCAGGACTGGAAGGAGGCTTCCAGGCCAGCAGGGCTGAGTGTGCAGTGAGCTCCCAGGAACAAGGTTTGGCCACTGCTGAAGGGCGCTGTGCAGTGTGCCAGGCTGGGGAGGGGAGGGGAGGCAGGAAGTGGCTCCCCCTGGACGTGTGTTCTTTTTATTTATTTATTTATTTATTTATTTATTTATTTATTTATGTTTGGCTGCATTGGGTCTTCATTGCTGCGCGTGGGCTTTCTCTAGTTGCAGCGAGCGGGGGCTCCTCTTTGTTGCAGTGCGTGGGCTTCTCATTGTGGTGGCTTCTCTTGTTGCGGAGCATGGGCTCTAGGCACGCGGGCTTCAGTAGTTGTGGCACGTGGGCTCAGTAGTTGTGGCTCACAGGCTCTAGAGTGCAGGCTCAGTAGTTGTGGCGCACAGACTTAGTTGCTCTGCGGCATGTGGGATCTTCCCGGACCAGGGCTCGAACCCGTGTCCCCTGCATTGGCAGGCGGACTCTTAACCACTGCGCCACCAGGGAAGCCCTGGACGTGTGTTCTTACCCTCTCTGCTGTGTAGGCGCCTGTCCCACTGCAGCCAGCCCAGCCATGCCATTGCCCAGAGAACCACTGTTGTCACGTGGCCCGCTCAGCTCTACCTCACAGGGGCCGGGGGAGTCCAAACATTTCAAAGACCATTAGAGGCATTTGGTCAGGGCATAAACACTGGTCTGTTGCCAGGATACAATGAGACGTCCCCGAGTCCAAGCCAGCAAGAGTTCTTGTATCCTCTGAGGTTGGAGTCAGAAGGCCTGGCCAGAAGCTGCAGTAGTGACCTGTCTCATCTCCCTGCATCCCTTCCCCTCTCCTTCCATTTCTTTTCCTCCAGATTCTGCCAACCCGCTCCCCTGATTCCTGACTCCCCTTTATAGCAGCTCCAGTGCTCTACTCCCTGCCTTCATCTAGCTCTCCTCGCAGGGTTGTTCTTTCCCAGCACAGCCTTCCCTGGAGCACTAGCCTGGTAAATCCACCAACTAGCTGGACTCCTTCAGACAGCTCATGCAGTCGCAGCCCACGGCTGACTGTGGAGGATGGCTCTGTACCAAGCTGCAGCTGGGAAGACATTGGCAAGGAAAGGGACTGATTTGGGCTGGGAACAAAACAGCCTCAAATCCAGGACACTGGGCAGGGAGCACAGACAATGGCATTTGCTAAACTGCCAGGGGCTCTTGGGGAGAGCCAAGCTTCTTTCCACTTTATTAACGCCCTTCAGGAGGGATAAGCTGGGGCTGGGATCCTGAGCAACACATCCCCTGGAAGAGGCTCCAGACAGGACACCCAGAGCCCCTGCGGCCCCACCCCAGAGCCTTGCAGCCTCCCGGGTGTCCTAAGCCTGTTTTCCCCAACCAGTGCCAGTGGGCAGAGCTGTGTTCCATCCTGGGTCGTGGCTGTCATCTCTCTAGTCACTCGTCCCCCTGATTCCCTAGCAGTACAGCCTCCAAATGTCTACCCTAAACCCTCCCTACTGTAGCCAAGAATCTGCCCTTTCTGGATCTCCCCATGGCTCATCAGTTAGAGCTGCTTTGGACTATTCCACACTGTCTGTAAAGAGCTCTTTCTGGTCTGGGTAAGGTACTCCCTTATAATAATGGAGCCAAATGTTCCTGGGCGGAGACTGGTGAGAACTGCATTTCTCTAGACAACCACCCACCCCTAACTGCATTTCCTGACCTTTAGCAGAAAATTCAGCTCTTGTCCTTTCCGTTAGTACAGTGCAGTCCAGTTGAAGAAGCCCTGGACTGGTCATGATTTCTGATTCTGTCCATTTCACTGACTAATTCTGGGCAAGCAGTTACCTACTCTGGGCCTCAGTCTCCCTCTAGGCTGGATCACGAAGGCTAATGGGGTGACTCTGTGAGAGTACTCAGCTCTTAGGAATATACAGAAAGATATAAGAAGCATTAAAAATTAACACTCAATTATTAATGAAAGAAGTTCACAGTATAAACTCTATAATGCCCAAAACTCTCTGAGTTGGACTTAGGAACTGGATTTTTTTTTTAGTGACAGCTTTTTTTTTTTTTTTCCTAGTATTTTATTCAGATAGAAATAAAAGTGAATTTACATTCCCATAATACATCCCCCACAAGGAGAAGGGAGGTGGTTCAGCGAGGGCTGGGGTTAAAGAAGAGACAGTGGGAAAGAAGTGATTTACAAGGCCTATAATAGAGAGTTGTTAGACTCCTAATTTCTTCAGGTCATTGTTTCCCAAACCATTTCCTGTCTTTCTACTGCCAGATTGGTGTTCATGACCTGGGACAATGGTCATGGGAATGATAGGATTCTTAGAATCTCAGATTTACAAGAGACCTTGGAGTTCATCCAGTCTAGTCAAAAAGGACTGAAAAGAAAGAAAGAAAAAGGAATGTCAGTTATCCAGGAACAATAAAGAAAATTGCTATGTAAAATAAGTAAATAAATAAAACCACACACACAAAAAAGAAAGATGCTCTATTTGTGTATTGGGGAGAAGACGAGGAGGGATGTGATTGAATGCTGAGGTTTTTGTTTCTTTTGTTTTCTCATGACTGTGATTTATGTGGAGGTAGCACTGAGAACTTCTAGCCCCAGTAAAGGTTTATTGAGGACGCGTGAGTCCTCCTCTTTGCAAAGATGCTGTGCCTAGAAAAATCACTGTGGGCGGGGCCCTGCTAATTATAAGAACTAGACTTATCCCTCGCCTCAGTATTTCCTTCAGCTGAACGTCTTCTTTAGGACCACTGCTCTTTTTCTTCTTTTCCACGGAGTGAGAAAGGATCCCGCTCTCTGAGAGCAAAGCCTCCCAGCTCTGTCAGGCATGGATAAAACCCTTTCTCCCCCTTGTCCTTCTGCTTGCCTGCCCCCCAACAGGGTCTTTACCTCACTAGGCCAAGGGGCTGGGAAACAGAGTTCGCTCCCAGCCCTTGACAAAGAGCCCTTGACAAAGAGTCATTGACAATGCCGCTTGGAATGGGAATTGGGTGGAAAGAGAAGGGGAGGGGGGAGGGGGAGACTTGAAACTCCGGCCTTCAATGCAGAATGGAATGGTATTCAGGTGGTGTTGTGGCTGCAGACTTGGGCATCACAAAGGGGCAGCTGAATGGGGATGGGCGTTCTGCCCATGTAAAATGGCCAAAGGTGAAGGGGGGGTGGTGGGAAGCAGATGGAGAACAGTTGTCTGAGGAGTGATTTTAGGGGAGGAAATTATTGTGAAGGTAACCAGAAGTTGTCCACCTTCCCAAAGAACTAAGGAAGGGGCACGGGATTTAAATTAGGATGATTTTGCTACAATGGATGATTTAGGAAACGGTTTTTTTTTTTTTTTGAAACAGAGTTTTAAATAAATAACCAGAAAACTTAAGTATAATCTTGTAATCAATGGTATTTTTACAAATAAAACTCTTTTAAAAAAAAATTTTTATTTATGTATTTTGGCTGCACAGGGTCTTAGTTGGGGCACGCAGGATCTTTTAGGTGCAGCATGCAGGCTCTTAGTTGTGGCATGTTTGTGGGGTGTAGTCCCCGACCAGGGATCGAACCCTGGCCCCCTGCATTGGGAGCACGGAGTCCTACCCACTGGACCACCAGGAAAGTCCCCAAGATTGCATATTTAATATTTAGATACCAATATTCAAGGATGGTCCCAGAGATAGATATCAAAACTAGTTAACATTTCATTATTCATGGAAATGGAGGGGAGCAGTGGCCCAAATAATCCAGAAGTTCTTTCTAGATCAGCACTAGCCACTGGATGCTGTGATGGTGGAAATGTTCTATATCTGCACTGTCCAGTATGGTAGCCACTGGCCACGTGTGGATACTGAGCACTTGAAATATGGCCAGCATGATTGAGAAACTAAAATTTTAATTTTATTTCATTTTAATGAATTAAAATTAAAATTTACATAGACACATGTAGCTAGCGGCTACTGTATTGGGCAGGCCAGTTCTGAATGTTTTAGAAGGCATTTAATTTTCTTTTTCGTGAGGGATTACTCTCCTGATGCCATTTGGCTGTGGCTGATAGTAAAAATGAGTTTACCTTCTCTGTCTGCATTCTGACTCGTCAAAAGGAAGCAGCCCAGAAGTATACTGGTTGGCAAGGGCAACCAGCCTGTGATTTTAAACTGGCTGAGGGTACTTCCCATGGATATAATCAAGAGCCGGCTATATGTTATGGGTAAGGAAGAGATGTGGGGCTTCAGTCTAGCAGAGAATACCATGAACATCTTTTTTAAAGTCTATTTTCTTTTGTACTTCAATTTCAAAAGCTAACGGCTAAGTTTAAAGTTCAGTCACATTCAGTACCCTACGAGAGACATTTCCATATGCTCCTGGTATGAAATATAGCCTCAAGAACCTTTTTAAGCCAAATGGAAATATTATCACAGTTCATTCCTCGAGGTGACTTAAGACTTATAATCAAAGCATAAACTATTAGGGTTTTTCCTCTTGTTTTTCACTGATGAGCTAATGAAATTATTTACTGCTGTTGTTCTTTCCTGCACCAGCCACACCTGAGCAGGTAGTGCACTAGCCTGTGAGCTTCTGGAGGGTAGGGGTCTTCTTTGTGCATCATTTCAGCCCTAGTTGCTAGCAGAGTGCCTGGCACTTAGTGAGTGCACAGCAAGTCATTTTGGTGGGTATGTGGCGTATGTAAGGCTGGTGGTGAGTTTGGTCTATTTTTGCTCAATCTAAGAAGAATTCCTCAAGTAGGTGACATTCCTTTGGGGCTATGAAGAATACAAGGAATAGGATTTGATAGTGGAGGAATGATTTGGTCTCGAATTTTTTTTTTTGTCTCAAATTTAACTTATTATGTCCTAAAGTCCTCCTATCCCACCTCCTTTTGTTTTCTTTATCCCAGCCTCATCCCTACTTCCTAAGCTAGAAACACAAGAAATAGTCCTCCATCTCTTCCCTCTCCCCTATATTTTCATCCAATTAGCTGCCCCAACCCAGAAAATCCTGACAATTCTTCCTGAGACATATCCTACCCCAGGTCCATCTCCTCTGCCACAGCCCTGGTTCCAGGCCTCATCATTTCTTCCCTAGCCTGTTGCAGCAGCCTCTTAACTGAGCTTTCTGACTTTGGTCTTTCTCTACTTTAGTTCCTTCTCCAGCTTTCACTCAAATAGTATTATTATTAATATACTAACAACAACAATAACTGTCGCACCTTTGCCTACAGACCTCCTCTTGCCTGGGTGCTGCGGCTGGCTCTGCTCTTTGGTTAGCTCACCCCCACTGCCCTTCACCTTCGCCTGACCCACCTCTCTGGGTTCCTGGCCCGTCCCTCCTGCCAGCACCCCAACATCAGGGACACTCTCGCCTCTCAGCATTCTCTGAACACAGCCTACCCTTTCAGCACCCAAAGACTTTGTACCAGCCATTCTGACGCCCTGCCCCACGAGATCTTCTCTCTGCCCATTGCCTGTGTCTCTTACTCACCCACCATCAACTCAGCCCAGATGTCAGCTGGCAAAGCCTCCCCCTGAATCTCTCAACAGCACTGAGGATTTTTTTGTTTTGGCTGCGCCACATGGCTTGTAGGATCTTAGTTCCCTGACCAGGGATTGAACCCAGGCCCTCGTCAGTGAGAGCACAGACCTACCCACTGGACCACCAGGGAATTTCCAGGCTTCTCACTTTTCTGACAAGTAACATGTTTGTTTACATCTCTGTCTCTTCTAGTGCATGATAAGCTCCTTGGGAGCAAGAACTGAGTCCTATCAGTTCTGAATCCCCAGCACCTGGCATGTAATTAGTATCCAGATTTTTTTTTAATATATATATATACATTTATTTATTTGTTTTTGGCTACGTTGGGTCTTCATTGCTGCGCGCGGGCTTTCTCTAGTTGCGGTGAGCAGGGGCTACTCTTCGTTGCGGTGCGCGGGCTTCTCATTGCGGTGGCTTCTCTTGTGGCAGAGCACAGGCTCTAGGCGCGTGGGCTTCAGTAGTTGTGGCTCACGGGCTTAGTTGCTCCGTGGCATGTGGGATCTTCCCGGACCAGGGACTGAACCTGTGTCCCCTGCATTGGCGGGCAGATTCTTAACCACTGTGCCACCAGGGAAGTCCTCCAAATATTATTTTAAATGTTCTTGGAGGACTAGAGGTTTTTTTGTTGTTGTTGTTTCAAGCTCAAAATAGAGACTAGCATAAAATTTCAAAGTGGGGAAACAAAGTTGTGGGCATCCGAGGTGGCTGGAGAAGACACTCTGAAGATAATACGCTGGGGCAGGCGAAGCAGGTGTGGATATTCCCCTTGTGAAATGGAGGCACAGGCTCCAGAAAGTTCAGGGACTTGCCCAGGGCCAGCTGGTGAGTAACTGGCCAAGTTACTCAAACTCAAGTTTCCTGTCTCCCACTATACAGTCTTCAAAACATTTTTATGGCAAGAACCGAATGAGGGACTTCCATGGGGGCGCAGTGGTTAAGAATCCACCTGCCAGTGCAGGGGACATGGGTTCTATCCCTGGTCTGGGAAGATCCCACATGCCGCGGAGCAACTAAGCCTGTGCGCCACAACTACTGAGCCTGCGCTCTAGAGCCCACGAGCCACAGCTACTGAGCCCGCGTGCCACAACTACTGAAGCCCACTCACCTAGAGCCCCTGCTCCACAACAAGAGAAGCCACCGCAATGAGAAGCCCGCACACCGTAATGAAGAGTAGCCCCCGCTCGCTGCAACTAGAGAAAGCCCGTGCACAGCAGCGAAGACCCAACACAGCCAAAAATTAAAATAAATAAATAAATTTATTGTTTTAAAAAATTTTTAGAAGAAGAACTGAATGAGAGAATAGGAGAGAATGCACATCTCTGGTACACACTGTGTGCCAGGCACTGTGGTGTTTTACAACTTCTAAATTATCGAATCCTCTTACTAATCCTGGGAAGTTGGGACTATTTTTATCTCCATTTTACAGATGAGGAAGTGGAAGTAGCTTGTCCCAGGTCAGACAGATGAGAAGTAGAGTCAGGATTTGAATCCAGGCCGGTCTGGCTTCAGAGTCTGCGCTCCTAAATACTAGGTTATGCTGTCTCTCCATGCAAATGATTTTATTTAGTATCAGGATTATGATGAGAACATTTCCTTTTTCCTCCGCATGCTTTCTGTGCTGTGGCCTGCTCCCTCTGCCGGGATTCTCACCTGCTCTTTCTTCTCCCCAGAAGTGCATTAGCAGAGGGGAGCTCCAGGTGTCTCTGTCATATCAGCCTGTGGCACAAAGAATGACAGTGGTGGTCCTCAAAGCCAGACACTTGCCGAAGATGGATATCACCGGTCTCTCAGGTAGCAGCTATTTACTTCAACCTATTTCTTTTTCCTCTTTTTTTTTACATTTTTTTTTTATTGGAGTATATTTGCTTTGCAATGTTGTGTTAGTTTTTACTACACAGCAAAGTGAATCAGCTATACGTATACATATATCCCCTCTTTTTTTGGATTTCCTTCCCATTTAGGTCACCACAGAGCACTGAGTAGAGTTCCCTGTGCTATACAGCAGGCCCCCATTAATTATCTACTTTATACATAGTATCAATAGTGTATATATGTCAATCCCAGTCTCCCAATTCATCCCCCTCCCTTCCCCCCTTGCTATCCATACATCTGTTCTCTATGTCTGTGTCTCTATTTCTACTTTGCAAATAAGACCTAAACGTGTCTATACCAATTTTTTCAGATTCCACATATACGCGTTAATATACAATATTTGTTTTTCTCTTTCTGACCCACCCCACTCTGCATGACAGTCTCTAGGTCCATCCACGTCTCTACAAATGACCCAATTTCATTCCTTTTTATGGCTGACATTCCATTGTATATACATACCACATCCTCTTCATCCATTCCTCTGTCGATGGACATTTAGGCTGTTTCCATGTCCTGGGTATTGTAAACAGTGCCGCAATGAACAGTGGGGTGCATGTGTCCCTTTGAATTATGGTTCGCTCAGGGTATATATGCCCAGTAGTGGGACCGCTGGGTCACATGGTAGTTCTATTTTTAGTTTTCCAAGGAACCTCCATATTGTTCTCCATAGTGGCCGCATCAATTCATATTCCTAACAACAGTGCAAGAGGGTTCGCTTTTCTCCACACCCTCTCCAGCGTTTATTGTTTGTAGATTTTGTGATGATGGCCATTCTGACTGGTGTGAGGTGATGATATCTCATTGTAGTTTTGATTTGCATTTCTCTGATAATTTGTGATGTTGAGCATTTTTTCATGTGTTTGTACTTCAACCTATTTCTATCTGTCCGTGCCCCGCCCACCACTGCCCCTTGCCTGTGACCCAGACACCCCCCTCCACCTTTCAGGACCCCTGGCACCTCTCATTGTCCACCCATTCCTCTCTCTGTCTACATTCCCTTCCTGATGAATGTAGCTGGGAAGGTGCTTTGGGTAAGCAAATAGGGTCTCTACATTTGGCGAGGTATCCTCAGTGCTATGCATGCACGCTGGGTGCTGTGCCCTTGCTCCAGGTGAGACTCTGCAAAAAGCCTGCAGGCTTTGTTAGTCCCTGTGCCCTTGAAAATGCTTCTTGGTGTCGTGGGGTTTCTTTGGCCCTGACTCGAGGTGGCTGTTCTGTTCCATGCCTGCCTCGTTTCCTTGGCCCCTTGTCCAGGAGGGCAGACGTGTACACAGTCAGTGTACACTTAGTGTGCAATCACTAAAGACCACACGGGGTGGGGGGGTGGGACACCAAGGAGATGAACAGCAGAAGCCCCTCCTCCCCAACCGGAAGCCACCATTGTATAGGAGAGGACTGTGTCATAGGCCTGTCTCCCTTTTTCTGATCTCTTTGGGGGCCCCAGATCCTTATGTCAAGGTGAACGTCTACTACGGCAGAAAGCGCATTGCCAAGAAGAAAACCCATGTGAAGAAGTGCACTTTGAACCCAGTCTTCAACGAGTCTTTCATCTACGACATCCCCACTGACCTCCTGCCCGACATCAGCATCGAGTTCCTTGTCATCGACTTCGATCGCACCACCAAGAACGAGGTGGTGGGGAGGCTGATCCTGGGGGCGCACAGTGTCACAGTCAGCGGTGCTGAACACTGGAGAGAGGTCTGCGAGAGCCCCCGCAAGCCTGTGGCCAAGTGGCACAGTCTGAGCGAGTACTAATCCTCTTCTCCTTGCCTCTAACCCCAGGGCCGGGCTGGGCAGGGACGTGGTGGGGAGAGAGATAAACAGAGAGAAGTGGACTCAAAACCTCATTTTAGCTGTAGAAGAAAATTTCTTACAAAACAAACCCCACAAAGAACACCCCACATGACCACAGCTGCAGATCAGTTCTTAGCGATGATGATTTTTCTCCTTTGCAAGGCACTAGGAAATCCTTTTTTTTTTTTTTTTTATGGGGGAAAAAAAGAGAGGGAAAGACCTCTACAAGTCTATATATAAAAATGTAACCTTATACTTGCATGTCTAATACAAACTGAAGAAATTAGCCTAACTGCCAATATCAAGGTACAGATTTTAATCCATGAAAATTGTGTTTTGTGCCGAATTGTATTTGCTGATTACCTGAAATTGGTCTCTTTTTATTGGGCTTCTCTAGAGAGTTATTTTCACTCCCCACCTCTGTGGAAGAATCTTTTGCTCTTGTAAAACCTCATGTTTTTATCATCCCCATCTTTTCTCCCTGTTACCTCTTACATTTCTGCTCTTTGACTGAGCGCAAGGTCCAGAGGTCTGTAGTAAGCCAAGAAACAAAGGTGGAATGGATAAGGCAGGGTTTGCAGGAGAAAGAGTACTTGAGAAATGGGGTATATTTGTTATTAGCTCTCCTGCTATGAATGGGTAAAAGGCAGTCCTTGATTAATTTGTGATCAAGTACACGAAGACATCAGACTTTTAGGTAGAATTTGGGTTTACAAAACTAGATGACTTGTCTAAAAAGAGCTTTGGCGACTTCAAATTCAGCTACAGGATAGTACCAATGAATACATCCAGCTGATCCCAAATGTAGGTATGAAGACAAGGAAAGGAAAATGAGATGACTGCCATCTCCCTTTGTAACTGTGTCTGGAAGGACAACCATTCGTTGGTTGATGGGTTAGAAATCATCAGAGTTTTGAAGGATTAAACTGGCCTCTGTTTTTCCAGAAATGCTGAAAACTGAGAAGCTTTAGAGTCTTCTCAAGTAGCTTAGATGAGGTTAGTTTTGCTTTATAAGGAAAAGGGACTTCAGAAATTATTCTTTCTCCTTAAATTTTTCAATCATGGCTCTTAAAAATAACTAAATGAGTAAAATGAGTACCTGTGACTAAATTAATAATAAAGATAACTTGGACTTTTTCAGAACATCCTTTCCCTGAAAACAAAGTGCTTAGTTCTTAGGACTTCTGAATCTCAAGATAAGATGAAGGTATGGGTAACCACAGAGTTCAGTCCTCCTTCTGCCAGTGGACAATAGAGGTTGAGAGAGATTCAGCATCTTGCTGGGGTTACAATTCACATCTCCTTATTCCTAGACCAGCCATGTCTCTTAGAGTTGAGACTTTTCAGATGGCAGAGACTTCACTGACAATAAGTAAGCCTGGATAGGCAGTAGATATTTTTGCCAGCCTGAAAAGGAACTCAAATAAGCAGCAGCTTGAACCAAGTCCTGAAAGATTAGCCAAGATTGAAATTCCACATTCATACAAGAACATCACTATCTGACTTGCTTCTGAGAAGGGAGTTGAAAAGCTGAGTCTCCGTGGAGAGAGTGGTGATGTTGCCTTTGACATTCCCTTAACTCTGTGGATTTAAAACCAATCTGTTCCCCGCCCACCCCCCATTCTTTTTTTTTTTTTTTTTTTAACCTGGATTCTTGACAATGCAGAGCAGCAGTTCTGAGCAGGCACAAAGCCCACTCTCTGTTCTTGTCCCTGTCATCCCACATCCCCCATAATCTGACTCACAATCTCATCATCAGTTGGGTTCACACCACCAGTTTCTATCCCACACTCCATGGAATGTAAATACTGTATCATACGTAGAAGAAAATAATTTTTGTTTTCTAAAAATGCATTTTGAGATAGTTTCATGTAAATCTGACAGGAGCACTCTGAAGCCCCATTAGGAAAAATTTTAAATGGTTCCTCTTCATCGCCTTAATGTCTAAAGATCAGAAATCGCTGAGCAACCCGCTTTTGTTTCCTCCCCAGAAACAATGCAAAGCAACAGGTGGAGATAGTCTGGTCTTTGCCCTGCTGTGTGTGCCTCTGTAGCTCCTCCTGACATAAGTCTGGGAAAACAGCCTCACCCAACTCCTCTCTTCCCCACTTCCTTGTAGCTTTATTCCTTGCATTCTTTGGGTCTACTGAGCAGTGGGTGGTGAGGTGGCAGGGAAGGAACCAGTAGTGCTGTAGCCTAGGAGCTGCCTCGGTGTCTTTCTCAGAAAAATGGCAAAGAGGCGGACAGTACAGGGTTCCTCCCTCCTACCTCAGGCCTGATCCATCGTGCCCTTGACTTTGCTGTCCCAAAGTTTCTTAGCTGGCTTTGGCTTTCACATTTGTTCCTCCCAGAGCTAACTGATAAAGGTGGAGGAGGAATGCCTACTCCTAAGAGTCAGTTAAAAGACAAGAGAGTCACATTCTAGCTTTTGCACAAGGCACTCATGGTCAGGAATAGGTTAGGGAATGGTCACTTCTGATTTTCCAAGAGTCAGTCCTTCTCTGCTGATATCTTGATTCCTTTGGGAAGACAAGAGTTTTTCTTAATAAGTCCCTTTTATGAGTTAGTCCTTCCTTCAGTTCTTCTCAGTGGAGCACAGCCAAGATGTACATGTTTATGAGTGGTGCTCTGGATGTGAAAACAGAACTGGCTCATGGGACAGGGGCGGCTTGCTCAGGAGAGGGAATAATGCAAGTCCTTTTTCTTGGAAGGCTTTTATTATGGCCACGATAGTGACATTGCCCTCACCGTGCTCCTTCTCCGATGTGGTCGTCTTTCTTTACCTTGTGTCTTCTCTTGTAAAAATGAAACTCAAAAATAAAATAAACGTGTCAAATTAAAAAAAAAAATGAAAAAAATGAAAAAGGTAACATGAATTGTGTGAAACTGCATAATGCTGTAACGCTAACCTACAATATGTAATGCTATCTTGTATGTTGAATTTGTTAATGCACCACACAAGTGCAGAATAAAGACTGATTCACATTAAATAGGCCCGGTGACATCAGCATGATTTTCTTAGAAGCTGGATGACTATGAATGATGTGAACATTCAGACTCCAATAGGATGTTCTAGGGCATGTTCTCCAAAGCGTGGTCTTAGACCACCTGATTCAGAATCATCTGGGACACTTGTTAAAAAATGCAGATTCCAGGCTCCAGACTGAGAGTCCTTTTTCTAGTCCTTCTGTTTTCCTCTTAAAATCTAATATTTAAGATCATAACCACCAGAGAGAGGGATGATGGTTTTTAGTGCTGAGAATTAGTCTGCCCCTTTAATTGGAAATATTTCCAAAAGTAATGCTGAGACTGGCTGATTCTGTTCTCTTATTTATTCATTAGTCAAGAAATATTTTTTAATTGAGTCTCTATCATATGCCAGGTACTGGGGATACAAGACATTGATGAGCAAGAGTCCTGCATTTGAGGAGCTTAGAAGAAGACAAGCATTAATCAATTAATCACACTAATAAATATTTAATCACAAACTGAGAAATGCCCTGAAGGAAAAGGAACACTGTGTGTACACGCAAGTAGTAGAGAGAAAGGAAGCAAGAGAAAAAGTTTAAAACTTTTTAAAGTTTCAGTTAAGGAACTATAAAACATTTTTAAATTGCAAAACTAACATCATAAGCATATTATAAGAACTCTGGAAAATAGAGAAGAGGAAAAAAAAATCAAGATTCCAAAACCTTAACAACAATTTTGTCTTTAGTCTTATTTCCTGTACATTTATTCCCCTGATACCTTACTCAGGATCATTGTAGAAAACACATAAAATAAAGTACAATTCATAGGAACTGGAAAAAATCCACCTACAGGCAAACAGTATTAATTTGGGCATATCTCCTTCCAATTTCTTTGAACGACCTTATGATTCCAATCATAGTATGTATATAATTTTGCATATTACTTTTTTCTAACATGATAATATAATAACAATGATGGTAAGAGTATCTTGGCACTCAAGATGTTTTTGGCTATAATTAACAGAAAACCCAATTCAAATTGGCTTACACATTAAGAATATGGATCGGTTCACCTAACTGGAAGTCCAGAGGCAGGTTAGGCTTCAGAGTTGACTCAGCAAAAGGTCACTAATACTATGAGGGGCCCAGGTTCTTTCTGTGGGCCATTCTGACATTCAATGCTAGCTTAATCATAAGGCTTTTATGATATTTATAGAAGCACCCCCCCCCGGGGAGGGAAAGGACCTCTCCTAGAAAAATAAGGTCAATCATTCCCAGAAGCCTCTAGCTATTCTTTCCTCTTATCTTGCTGGTCCAAAATGTGTCACATGGTCATTTCTGAACCAATCACAGGCAAGGAGGATGGGATTATCTTTAGGCCATTTAGGACTGTCCTGGAACTAAGTATGGGAGATGGGGGGATTCTTGAGTAAAACATTTCCTTTGGAAGAAAGAACTGATGCAGGGTGGGCAATGAATGAAGAACATCACATAGTTGGTTTTTTTTTTTTGGCCGCCCCGTGCAGCTTGTGGGATCTTAGATCCCCGACCAGGGACTGAACCTGGGCCCTCAGCAGTGGAAGTGTGGAGTCCTAACCACTGGACCGCCAGGGAATTCCCACATAGTTTTCTATAGTACCTTTCACTCCAAGGTATTTTCTCCTGTAATCTTGTAACAAACTCTCTGAGAAGAGTTGCCAACCTACCAAGTGCCTCACCTACCAATCTCATCCATCCCCCCTACCTTGTGGTTTGAAAAGACAAACAGACTAGTGCTTGAAGTCTTCTTTAAATAATTCAAGGGCTTCCCTGGTGGCACAGTGGTTAAGAATCCGCTTGCCAATGCAGGGGACATGGGTTCGGGCCCTGGTCCGGGAAGATCCCACATGCCGAGGAGCAACTAAGCCCGGGTGCCACAGCTACCGAAGCCCACGCACCTAGAGCCCTTGCTCTGCAACAAGAGAAGCCACCGCAATGAGAAGCACACGCACTGCAACGAAGAGTAGCCCCTGCTCGCTGCAACTAGAGAAAGCCCTCGTGCAGCAATGAAGACCCAACGCAGCCAAAAATAGATAAATTAAATAAATAAATTTAAATTAAATCAATAAAATACAAAATAATATAATAAACAAAATTTTTAAAAAAAAATTTTAAAAATAATAATTCAAGAACAACATAAGTTTTAGCAATAGGGCATAATTTTTCAGAAAACTGAGAACAATTTATTCTCATTCAGTATAACTTTTACAAGATTGTAAGCTGGAGAGTATCTCAATTGCCTAAAAGCATATTAGGTCAAATACACCTTCTGAGCACCTCTAATAAATGCTCAAAGCTCTGCTTGGCGTTCAAGAACAAACTCCTAGAGGAGGTCTTAAAGCTCAGCAGGCCCAGGAATAGATGTGCTAACAGAAAAATCGGTAAGAGCCTGGGAATTCATTAGCTGCTCTCGTGTTCAAGTCTGGGGAGCTGGTAATTCACCGCAAACATCATGGTAAACCTCAATCTAATTGAAAAGCTCTGACAAGCTGTAAGGAGGGACTCATTTTCTTTTTAATAGTAATAGCAAAAATAGCTAACACGATTGAATGCTTATCAATGCTGGGCACTATTTTAAGGACTTTATAAATTTAAAACTCAATCCTTCCAACAACCCTGTTGGATATGTGCTATTATTATGCCCATTTAACAGATGAGAAAACTGAAGTCCAAGGAGTGGGACTTCACTGGTGGTGCAGTGGTTAAGAATCCACCTGCCAACATGGGGGACACGGGTTTGAGCCCTGGTCCGGGAAGATCCCACATGCCGTGGAGCAACTAAGCCCATGCACCACAACTACTGAGCCTGCGAGCCACAACTACTGAGCACCGTGTGCCACAGCTACTGAAGCCCACGTGCCTAGAGCCCGTGCTCCGCAACAACAGAAGCCACTGCAATGAGAAGCCTGCGCACCGCCAACGAAGAATAGCCCCTGCTTGCCACAACTAGAGAAAGCCCACGTGTAGCAACAAAGACCCAACGCGGCCAAAAATAAATAAATAAATAAATGTATTTTTTTTTTAAAAAGTCCAAGGAGTTTAAACAACTTGTTCCAAGTTCCACCACTTACAAGCAATGCAGCTCAGATTCACCCTGTGCACTCTGACTCCAGAACCTCTTTTTTCTACCATAACTACTGGTGGAGACTTCAAAGAAAGATGCAAACAGAGGCTACGGGAACTAATGCAAATTAAATGTATTCATGCTCTTGATGCCAATGTCCTCAAGAATGTTTTAGAGGGTCATCTGCTATTGTACGAAACTGGACATTTTCATGATTTACATTCACTCACACCAAATCAGCCTCTTCTCAGGCATTTTTCCAAGTTAACATTTAAACATTATTGTTTACCAAGGAGTTGAAACTCCTGCTTGTCCTCCACCCCCTTTCACTCTCCCACCATCTGATTTGATCAAATCTCGCAGAAGATTTTGCACTTTAGAATTAGAGGCACCCAAAGAACAGAACTGAAACTCCAAGAGCTGTATGCTTGTTTTCATTCACTGTTGAATTCCCAACACCCAACACGAAGCCTCGGCATTCAGCAGGCACTCAGTAAAGGTTTGTCAAATAAAGGCAGACAGGCAGTGAACAAAATACTGTCTAGGAAGCAGACCTAAAGCAAACAGAAAAAGCCTTTGCCTCTTCTTCCTATTTACTCTGAGTCAGAGTTTCGAAAGAAGTTTGGTCTAGAGTTGTTTTTTTGGTGGTGGCGGTGAATGTATATTAGCTGCAACCAGACCCACATACTCTCTTGAGGAGTCTAAGGATATGAAAGTAAGGATAGCCTCAGTGTTTTGGGTGGGACTTTGCAAGTTATTTCTGACTAAATTGTATGTGCATGCATGCCTTCCAGGCCAGCAGAGATTTATGTCGATTGCACCGTATTTGAGTACATAGTTAGACTCACCTTCACATAAACCATAAGTTTCTCTGCCTCCACTCTCTCACCTACACACTCCTCTGCAAGGAAAATAAGAAAAGTATCTGGTGGGGGATATTTCTGGAGCTAAAGATTTTCTCCTGGCTCAGAGCAAACTGTAATAAACTCTAGTAATAACCAGCTCTGGGAAGGGCAGGAAATGACACATGTCCCCACCCCAGCAGCTTTTGTTCAAAAAACTGGGTGACTTCATGATATAATCATGTGTGCTGGGGAATGTACACACTGAACCAAAAGCTGCTCATCATGTTTTTTTCTTCTTTTTTAAAGCAAGGACTATCAGACAAAGCTAAAATATTTCAGTAATTTTGTCTCAAGGCCAACTCATATTTAAAAGTTGATTGGAGGGACTTCCCTGGTGGCGCAGTGGTTAAGAATCCACCTGCCAATGCAGGGGACGCGGGTTCGAGCCCTGGTCCGGGACGATCCTACATGCCGCGGAGCAACTAAGCCCGTGCGCCACAACTACTGAGCCTGCGCTCTAGAGCCCGCGAGCCACAACTACTGAAGCCCGCGCGCCTAGAGGCTGTGCTTGGCAACAAGAGAAGCCACTGCAATGAGAAGCCCGCGTACTGCAACGAAGTGTAGCCCCCGCTCGCTGCAACGAAGACCCAATGCAGCCAAAAATAATTAATTTTTAAAAAGTTGATATATATTTATATATATATATATATATATATATATATATTTCAAAATATCCCAAACATTAAGACCTAACAGCACTTTGTGCTATCCAATGGCTTCCTTCATAACAAGGTATGAATTTATATTTCTTGCCTGTCCCTACAGCCAAAGCCCTTGTTCCCTTACTCATGAACTACTAGAGCAGACTTCTTGTTGCTTACTTCCAGTTGCTCCCCATCCCCACACCATTCTACATAGAGCCACAATTTTCCACATCTGTTAACTACAACTCATCACTGCTTTAAACAGTCCTCCAATGATCTACCAAGACACTTTGACATCATCAAGCTCAGTGATTCCTAATCCAAGAATGGCTGCATGGCTACAATCAGAATCCTGGGAGGTTTTTGTTTTAATATAGATTCCCGGGTCCTATCAGAAATCTATGAAATCAAAATCTCCAGAGGTTAAAGTGAGAAAATGAGAAAAAACAAAACAGCTCTCTAGTGATGCGCGGGCTTCTCATTGTGGTGGCTTCTCTTGTTGCAGAGCACGGGCTCTAGGCGCTGGCTGGCGGGCTCCAGAGCGCAGGCTCAGTAGTTGCGGCGCACGGGCTTAGTTGCTCTGCGGCATATGGGATCTTCCTGGACCAGGGCTCGAACCCGTGTCCCCTACACTGGCAGGTGGATTCTTTTTTTTTTTTTTTTTGGCAGGAGGATTCTTAACCACTGCGCCACCAGGGAAGTCCCTAAGCCATCTTTTAAAGCCAAGTGTTTGTCAAAGTTAACAAGGACTTTTAAAAATAAGACTTCAAATTTGTCTCACCCCTCTCAAGACTGACTTTAGGAAAAGTGCAACACTGCCAATTATTTGTCAATGGCGTACTAAACTCGTATAAGCAATTTTTTTTTTTAAAGAAAATAAGCAATACATACGGGGAATGAGGAATTTCAGAAATTACATCTCTGATCGTATCTCTTCATTATTCTATTCAGGTCAAATTCAATCTCTCCTCAATTTTGCCTCCTCTCCCATTCACTCTTAAAGAGTCGGCTCCACTGATCTGCCCGAGCTATGTTAATTCCTTCCTTCTTTGAATCCTTGTAACACTCTGACTTTGAAGCACCTAATCTGTTACTTTAAGATTGATCTCCAGTTGTTTTGTATATGCAAATTTAATCCAGAGCAGGGATATTTTACAGCCCTCTGAATCCCTCACAGCTCTTAAAGCAAACAGTGCTTAGTGCACATAAGTGTCCATAAATACTTTGACTGTAATTCCACTGTCTATCCTAACAGAGGTTACATTAGAACATGGAATGCTCCTCTTCCATGAGCCATTTTAATAGTGGACACACTGACAGTTACTGACCTACTCAATAAATGTTAAATCATGAGGACACAAAAATATATTCCCTTAATGTCCAAACTAAGTCCTCTCTACCAACACTGATGCCCATTTAGAGTAGTGGAGATAAAAGCAACGACCTTCACATAAAAAATTATTCCTCATTCTCTCACATTTAGTTTACATCCTTGAAACAACTTTAGTTAACCCTTGATCAGGTGGGCAAACGCACTACCACTTCCAACATGTTTTTCCCATCTGCCCACCAAAGAGGTAGGCTCTTTTTTTAAAATTTTGCCTTGTCCCTTCGCCTCTCCCCAGAGATGCTGGGTTATCAGTGGGGTCTCTCCAGCACCTGCCCTGGAAGCAGCAGTTCACTCTGCGACCTAAGTTCTCCAATGGCATGGCCAAATACCAAGTGTCATCCATCTGCTGGCTCCAGGACAGTGGGCAGTGCTTTAGGGTCAGGAATCAGAGCCAGGTGGTGCCTACTGCCAGGACCCCAGCTCACTGTCACATGGGGGAGACTCTTCCACAGTTGGACGGCAGCACCTCCACCTCCCACCCACCCCTTGACCTAGGCAAGCACTGAGGTAATCTCTGGACAAAGGGGCATTCTGTGGCATGCTCCTGAGCACTTGACACAGGTGTTCTATATATGGTGGGCACTCAAATTTTTTTGAATCAATATTTTCCAGAATATAAAATCTCAAGGTACTAAGTTTTTTCTTAAAATGACCCTTGTGTAACGATTCCAGACATTTCTACCCATACATAGGTAAGTAAAGGAAAGGCCCAATAAGTTGCTTAAAAGTTTTGTATTGTGTCATACAAACTGTCATCGTATACAAGTGCATAAGTGAAAAACTTTTCTCTCCCCTCTCCTCCCCAAACATTACAGTAGACCAATTCTTGCTAATATATCACAAAGTTAAAACATATATCTCTTTTGGAATTCTAAACAGTTAATTCTAGACACCAGCTTCCAAATTTTGTAACTTACCAATCTGGTATGGACATGAACAGTTCCAGTGCTTTTCAACTTGTCCCTGAATTTTTCTCTCCTCAAAGTTCCAGGCAGTAATTGATTTTAATGCCCTCAAATTAGATAAAGCTGACTATTTAGAGCTTATAAATTATTTACACTATACAATCACTAAGAATAGAGCTATGACTTACACATATTATACCCCTCAAACTATTTAGCACCATGAATAGAATTCTCAATACTAACTGATGGGCTAAGTAATCCAATGATCAAATATATGACAGTGATAGTCTTAAAAACACCCACTTGTTATTTTTCTTATATACAGTACAAACTCCCTCCTGTCTTATAGATATAATTACATAGCTGTCAACTTCTTGCTTGATGCTAATAACAACTCCCTAGGTTATTAGTAATGAGAAGCTAAGGCATTAAACCTAACAGGCTCTAAGCTAGTTTAAATGTGGTGAAATACTGTTAAAATAGAATTGCACTGTACTTCTTTTCTAACTTCACACTTCTCCAAAGTGCTATGGTTCCTGTAAGACTTTTGTCCTGCATAGATTCAAATTCTGCATCTTTCAGTTTTGGATGGCTTGAGTACCATAAACCATGATTTATTTGGTAGCAAAAACATTTCAGGAGTTTCAAAAGGGATCACTACTCAGCTAAAAAAGTTACAACCATCACTTTCCTTTAAACCTAGAACACATACCACTGATTGGAAGGAAAAATACAACAACCCTGTCCTGACTGTAATAAAAATGGAAAACAGTGAATTGAGCTGTGCACTTTTTAAGAGATGCTACACAAAGTCATGTTCTTAGAGTTTAAAGTGGTCACAAACACTGCTTCAGTGACATTTACTGTTCAACATATGCTACATTACTCTTAGCACTTTTGTGCTTAATCTCCACACATAACAAGTTCAGGTATCAAAATAATCCTGATTCTAAAAGAAAGAACTCACCACCAATATTTAAAGCTGATTCTTCCCAAGAAGATAGGATAGTTTCTCAACTATGCAGTTATCAAAGAGGTACTGTCTTAGGCTAAGCTTTGTCAAGGCTCAGGCAAAACCCTGAGGTGAACTTAGCAAGGTCCTTGTAAAGAAATCTTCAATGAGAAACTCAACATATGGGAATTTTAAAGCTTCAAGACTGGCTCATTACACAGAAATGCCACAGGCTTTCTTAGAACACTGGGTCTAGTGATTGTCTATGTCAAGGAGGCACAAATACAATTTTACTAACTCCTGATGTCTCTTCTGTATGGAAAATGCAGTCAGTCTGACGAAGGGCCTAAAAAACATTCTGCCAGGCCTAGCTCTTCTAGAGAGCACAGGGAAGCTAAGGGAAAGCACTAGGAAGCAATTAATGTAAATGTATTGGTGTGTGCATCTCTGGGGAAAAAATAAACCTGTACAAGGCAATGGCTGTCCCAACCAAGGATTTAGATTAAACAACAGTTTAGTAACCCAGTAATGGTTCCCAAAATGTTTACCTTTGAAGGTAAAGGGCAAAACCCTGAAAGGAAGAGTAAAATAACCCTGTAGGAGAAAGCTTCATTACATTTTATATGTTTCTGTTTGCTCTCATCCATCCCAGTGCATTTGGGTCAAATGTGTACTTCTTAGGAAAGACAGGCTCCTCTGAGGAGCACTGTTCTGATCCTAACTTCTTCTAGCCAAGCTCCTGCAAAAACATACAGCCTGATTTCCCCAATCTCATCACTCCATAATCTGCAACAGGAGTCAGTTCCACAGCTATTTGCTGAACTTTAGCACCGATCTCTTTAGAACTGATTTCCCGATGATTTTTGTTCTGTCTCCAGGAAGCACAGCATGAACAGAAAAGACTGAAGTCCTTCCCTGGGACAGTCCCAGGAAATTGCAGTTGAAAGAGAATGCAGAATAGTGCATGGCAAAAAATTCCTTTTGTGAGCTTAGTCAAATACGTATGGTATGCGTATTCCCCCGGGTATAAAAAATTTACATTAATTAATATCAGCAACAGAACCCAAAACATTGGTAAATCAAATTCTAATGTGACAATTTAAAAGTAGACAGTGCTCCACTGGGTTAATAGAACCAGAATTAGCTAAGAAACAATATTTTAAATACCACGTCATTGAAAACTCCTAGTGGGCATGTCCCCTTCATCAGTTATTTTTAAAATAACGGTCATAACAGGAGAAATTACAAGCACCATGCTCACTAATGCAGGTTACTGGACTGCTCTGATTAAGCACTGCAGTTCACAGATAAACATTTCACATCTTCCCTTCAAGTTACTGAATCTTTCTTCTTCCGGAACGGTGATTTTAGCCTCTTCCATACACTGTTTTTGGGTTTAGATTTTTTCTCCATGGCCAGTACTGCCTCCTTTTCTTTCCTACGTATCTCCCGTACAAGGGCATGGAATACATCGTCAATGTAGTAGCGGTATGCAGCAGATGTCTCAAAAAAGGGGCAGCTGAATTCTCGGGCCAAAGCCAATCCTTCTTCCTTGGTGACCTTTAAAAATGTAAACATGAGAAAATTTATAGTGGTTAACAGCGGAAAAGATTCACAACTTCCCCAAAAAGTGAAGGGGTTACCTTAACAGGAAGAGAGCGCCTCAACTCTGGAAAGGTCCAAGCAGAGCAGAGTGATATTTGTAATGTTGGGAGGCTGGATTACATGACTTCTAATTCCTTCTGCTTTCAAATTATGTGATTCTATTTCTAGTCTATTTTAAAGATAACTTTTGGAACAGGGAATAGTTATAGATATCAAATATACAATCTTAATTTTCTTCATACTTTTCACTTCAAGAATGTAAATCACAAGGCAAAGAGAGGTATATTTAAACTACAATACAGAAAACCATAAGGAACCTGAAATCAATATATCCAATTATGGATATTCCATAATTTCTCCTACTTTTGGACATTTAGACTTATTCTCATTTTTTGCTACCATAAATAGCCTGGCAATGAACATTTCATATATAAATCCCTGAATAGATTATTTGAAACAGGAATTAACTGAGAAGCATTATGAATTTACCTACTGTCAAACTACTTCTAAAAAGTTTGTACCATTCGTTGCTTTCACTGGTAGTGATAAATGTGCCCCTTTCACCACTCCTTCAACTCTATACCAAACAGCAAAATTTTAAATATTGTTGCTAACTTGAAGGGTATCATTTATTCTAAAATCCTCTACAATTTCTCTTATTCTCCCTTTCCACGGCTCATAATCCTCACCATCAGGAAGTATACCTTGAAGCCTAAGTTTCTCTTTTTGCAACATAAAGAGATTTACTTCTGAGGTTTTAGAAAATGAAAATCCCATGATCCTTCACTTAATGTGTATTCTATTTGTCATCTGATTATTATCCTGTGGATTTTGTCCTGTAAACTGATTCCTAAAATCCAGATTTTACTCAAAATAGGAGCACATTAGTAGATATAGGGAAGTTTTCTAGGCTAGGGAGAAGCTAATTTAAAATTTTCTTTTTAAGGCAAAGAAATTTATAAACAGAGAAACACAAATGACTAATCCCACAAGACTACACATAGCATTTTCTAGTCTATCCTCACCTGTCTTAGCTGCTTTAGGTCAGACTTATTTCCCACAAGAACCACAGGGGTATCATCAGTACGTCGAACTCGATAAATAAGCTGTTTAAACTCCCGAACTTCATGAAAACTTCGACGATCGGTGATAGAATAACAGATGATAAACCCTTCTCCTGCCCTCATATACTGATCCCGCATGGCTGTAAACTCTGCCTAGAGGGAAACAAGGATTATTAGTGTATTGATGCAACCTGGAACTATATACACTTTAGCTATTTATTTCAGATTAAAGAGAGATGTTGGTTACCTGCTATCCTGAGTCAGAGTGCATGAAAAATTAAAAGAGATGAACTAATGATCTTCTCTGCATAAGTCTTCCCCTCCCCTTTACTAGCACAAAAAGGCCTTTACTCATTGCATTTTGGGATTTAATACCTGTCCAGCCGTATCCAAAATGTCCAGATTGGCAGGCTCATCATCAATACGGATCCGGATTTTATAAGCATCTTCTACAGAAGGGAAGAAAGGTGGTACTATAAACCCATAAATGCAGGAATATGTAACCTTATTTTGCAATTCATCTTATGGAGAAGTAGATTACACATTTAAGTGCCCAAATGTTCTCAGGAAGCTCCTAATTCCATTGAGATATGTAAATTGGGTCTTCAACTGATTTCTTTTTTCCCACATAAACCATGACATAAGTTTATTCATAGCTAAAGCTTATTAGACTTCACCTACAATTCTAAAAGAGTTGAGAGATTGTCTTTTTGAAAAATGTTAGGCCAGAAAAGTAACTTTACCATTTACTAAATAGTTATTAGACGCCAGGCATTATACTAAGTGATTTATATATGTTAGTTCATTCAACAGTGACAATAATTCAGTGAGGTAGGTATTATTACCTCCATTTTACAGGTAAAGAAAATTAAACTCTAAAACATTAAATGGGGCTTCCCTGGTGGCGCAGTGGTTAGGAATCCGCCTGCCAATGCAGGGGACACGGGTTCGAGCCCTGGTCTGGGAAGATCCCACATGCCACGGAGCAACTGGGCCCGTGAGCCACAATTACTGAGCCTGCACATCTGGAGCCTGTGCTCCGCAACAAGAGAGGCCGCGATGGTGAGAGGCCCGCGCACCGCGATGAAGAGTGGTCCCCACTTGCCGCAACTAGAGAAAGCCCTCGCACAGAAACGAAGACTCAACACAGTCATAAATAAATAAATAAAAGAACGTGAATTTCTTAAAAAAAAAAAAAAAAAAAATTAAATGTATTCCCCATGTTACAAAGTTCATTAATGATATAGCCAGAATTGAATCCAAGGGCTGCTTGACTCAAAAGCTTTATGTACTTAACCATATGCTATAGTTTTCCTCATTTTTAATATTATAGAGAAAGCAAAAACCAGAGTTTACTATTTTCTAAAGAATCCATATTGTCATAATTTCTCCTTTATGAGAGCACATTTCTTTATGTATTCTTATGGTAACCTTGGAAAATACAGCAAAGTAAAAAAGAAGAGAAAAACCTCACTCAGTATTTCCATCATTCAAACAATTGCTGCTTACATCCTTATGTATTGCCTTCAAACATTTTTTCTTGAACCTCTGCTTCTGACTCTTCCTCAAAAATGAAGAGCCTACTAAATCAATGATTCTCAAACTACAAGTCACGCATGATCCGTTAGTATTTGCGAATTGTGGATGAATTTAATGGGTTGGGACCAGCATTAAAATAAACAAGCAGAAATCTAAAATGAAAGAGGAAATACAAGAGTGCACCACACTTAGTGAGGTACATATAGTTTCATGATATTTTAATTACATATACATATGTGCAAACATATACTTATATGTGTACTGGTTACAATATAAAGTTTTTCTTCTTAAAGTTAGCAGCCAAAGTCTGAAACAAAATTGCACTAAACTGTAAACTCAATGACAGCAGACCCCATATCTTTTTGCTCATTACTGTACCCCCAGGGCCTAACACAGTGCTTGGCACATAACAGGAACTCAAGAGATGAAAGTATTTGTTGTTGAAATCAGATAATATTGTCAGAAGAGCAGCTGACTGGGGGAAAAAAAAATCAACTGATTATAAAAGTAACTTTTCAGGGGACAAGGATATGGGTTTTACTTTATTATTTTTTTAAATTTTATTAAAAAAAATTTTTTTTATTTTGGCCACGCCATGCGGCTTGTGGGATCTTAGTTCCCTGACCAGGGACTGAACGCAGGCCCCTGGCAGTGAGAGCACTGAGTCCTAACCACTGGATCACCAGGGAATTCCCGGGTTTTACTTTGAAGAAAGGAAAAGATATTTCTTTTTTTTTTTTGGCCGCGTTGCATGGCATGTGGGATCTTAGTTCCCTGACCAGAGATTGAACCCGTGTGCCCCCTGCAGTGGAAGCACAGCGTCTTAACCACTGGACCACCAGGGAAGTCCCAGGAAAAGATATTTCTGTAGTTCTAAGTAAATTATCCTAGGCCCTAAATTAATTTTTTTCCTAGAATTCCCACCATAGTGTGAATTCCTGAACAATGTTCTAAACTTAATATAGTACATGAAAAAATAAGAACTGTTTCTATTTTCCCCAAGCCACAGAAGCATCTACTATATAAAATGACCACATCCAAAGATGGGTTAGCACAGAACACTCATTGGCTCTGTGGAAAAAAGAGCAGCAGAGGACTGACCCAATGGAAATCCTTCCTAGAGACCCAGGATCATGACAAAGTGTCACATCCTGAAAATACAAGTAATATGGCAGGTATTCTGTGCCCTCCTCTATCCCCATCACCATTTTTCTTTTATCCTGGGATATAACTCCTAAAAATCAAACCTGCCTCCTTATGGTTCAGGAATGATCATAACATTCTTAGTGTTTACATAGAACAGCAGTTTTAAAAAAAAAGGCAAAACAAAATTACTTTTTACTCTCTAACACTGTTTTACTAACAATAGAGCATTAAGGATTAGAAAAGACATGAAGAAAGACCTTGCTATGTAATGAACTTGAGGTATAAGGAAGTAAATGAAAGGCTTCTAGTGGAACAAGTCCAGGCTCTGCACGTCTGGGTTGTTAAGAGTTCAGCAGGCTGGCTCTACTTGTTTTTCTGCTTCCTTCTGTGGAAGTTCAAACCAGCTGACTCATAGTTACAGAGTCAGTCTCAAGTCAGACCCTTAGAAAAAATAATAGCAAAAGGCTTCGTTAAGTGGCCTTTAAATTTTTCCCTTAACCTGGCAATGCAATATACCAACCATAAAAATATAACAAAGAAAGTGTCCCACTAATGCTCAATAAAAGACAGACTAAGATGGCTGATATACATATACGGTTAAGCTAGGAAAAAAAAAAATCCATTTGCTTACCAACTGCTATGATATTCTTATTAAATAAATCTGAATTAGACACCAAAAAAGGCTCAAAATATAAATGGTTTAAAATTGTTTGAAAAAATTGACATCAAGACACTTTTATGAGGTTTATTTGGAAAACCGAAGTGATAATCTGACTTACCAATGGTGGGATCATGATCTTCTGGAAACCGGTGGCTGATGAACTGCATGGTCATGGCTTTAAAACAAGAAAGGAAAGTTAAAATCCACGCAAAGGTCACCCACAGAAAGAACTGTAAGTATCAATATTGCATAATAGCCAGTCTCCCAGTTGGTTTGGGTGGAGGGCATTTGTTATAAGAATTTTTCATTCTAACTTCTTTTAAAATGGAAGAAAAACATCACCTACCGCTTTTCCCTACACCGCCAGCACCCAGCATCACTAGTTTGTATTCCCGTGACAGCCCTGCAGGGCTGCTACAGCTACCAACTGGGCGAGTTCCAGAATCCATTGTCCTCTTGGAGAATCCTGGGCTGCCCCGAGGAAAAGGCACCTGGCAAGAAAAGAAGAAAACATTTCAACCAGGATGAAGACACCGTGACGACAGTCCTAGAGCCAGTGCCCTACCTTCCCATACTCTGACCTATTACTCCTGCTCCCTTTCTGGCGGCCCTAAGAAACCCTACATCCTCACCTTCCCTCCGGAACAGCTCACGCCTATGAAACATCACAGGTTTTCCGAATTATTACACTTTCCAGAAAGAATAAAGAGACAAAGAAATTTTGAATTTTTCAAACTGGGGCACTGGCACAGCATGAAGGAGCCCAGTGAGAAAGATGAGGTTTGCGGACCAAAGGAACACCGCCCCTTAGGCCGCAGGGGTCCTCTCACACCAGCGGTACCCGGAGGTTCCGCCCCCTCCCCATTCCCCTCGACTGCTCCCCTCCCCCAGCTGCATCTCCGGCCGCCATCAGGCCCCCCACCCTTCCGTTTCACGAATTAACCCACTCCTGCTGCTCGTACCCGTCGGGACTTGAAGGCGTCGGCCGGGTTTGATCACTCACCTCGCCCTCCTCACTCGCAGCGAAGATCGGCACTGACCTGTGACCCCTCCCGTAGCCGGGAAAGATGGCGCCACCAGCGCCCGCGTCTCGGCGGGAGGGGCGGAGCTGCCCCGTGACGCCCGCAACTGGCCCCGCCCCCCCCGGGGAGGGCCATCTCCCCTGCAGGTCCTCAAAGCCTGTTCCGCGACTCACCGCTAAGGGCCTTGGGAGAGTACCATACTCAGGACATGCCCACAAATAAAGGCGTTAAAACAATTATTAACACAAAAGTCAAATAAGTATGTGATAAGCGACACACAAGGGGCCTCTAGAATAACAACTTACCCAGTACTGTTGAAGAGTAAAAAAAAAAAAATTTGACCAAATGAATGTGGAAACAGGAAACAGGAACCCACCAAATCCTCCCAAAAAACAGGACCAAGATCAAGTTTAAGGCTTAACAGCAGAAAAAGCAAATATCCCCAAAGGGACAAGGACAATGACTTGGGCTCTTAAAAACAGAATCAGGTCTCAAAGATAACGAACGTTCTAGTTAGACTAATCAGATTTCTGAACATATTTTAAACAAATGTAAACGAAAGATATTTAAAAATTAGGGTTTTTTGGTTTTAACAAATGTATTGATACTATCCCCCGGCAGGAAATGATAATTCAAGAGTTTTCAGGGGTCCTTAAATTAAATACAGCAATAAATGAAGGCACTATCAACTATATTCACCTCTAGGTAGCACACATAAATACTAGAAGGAACTTCACACAGGGAAATTTTTCTGTTGCAACTTCTGCTCACCCTTCTTCCTTTTTAAGCATGTTTCTCCAAGAATAATTTGTATTTCCTTTACAAATATTTCCTTCACTCAGTCCCTTTACAAACCATGTTCAATAAAGGGGGGCTAGAATATCAGAGTGGAAAACATCCATCACAAAAATCCTTTGCATTTTCATTTCGACTTTCAAGGGTTTACTTTGGAAAGTCATAAAACTCTTGGAACTATGTGCAAACTTTTGGGTCCACGTATGTATTTTTCTGATGGGGTTATATCATTATGCTATGAGTAAAAAAGTTTATGAATTTTAGCATATGGATGGGTTGTAGAAGAAAGAACAGAGAAACCACAAGCAGAATATTTATACATTTATTTATAATGAAATTATGGTCTAAATATTTACAACATATAGGAAACCAGAGGATACGTTTATACAAAGCCAGCCTGCAAAGTATTCAAATGTGCAAAAATGACAGTTCGGTATCTCAAACTACTCCTGGTTCAGCAGACTAGCTCCTTCACTTTCACACATCAATATTTGATACAAAAAAGTTCTTTTGGCAAAACCTGTAATGCCAAGAAAAAGGACAAGTTGCAATTTCAGTCACTAAGTCCACCATTCTATTGCAAGCAGTCAAATCTCTCTATTTTAGCGGCAACCAGTTCTGAGAGAGACAGACCACTGGGTTTCATTTCTGTGATGAGCTCTGACCAGCTTTTGATCAAGTAGTTTTCTCTGACCCAGCTGAAGACAAGGAGCTTAGACGGGCAATAAAAACAGCAACGGCTATCTGAGACAAGAGTGCCTGAAGGTGCCAGCTTTGGATCATCCCAATGGAAAAAAAAACCTTCACTATCCCGGGATCCAGCTATATCCAACAGTTTTAAATTAGTAAAACCACATTTTCCAAAACAAAGAATCCAAAAATGAAACAGGGATGAGGAGGTTCTTAGATTTAAGTACTGAAAGGATGGATGGTCTTAAAACCATTTCCCCACTAATAAATAGTAAGGCTTTGTATGTAACCAGTTATTATCAAAATTGACCAAACAGTAGTAAAATACAAATAAAACTTGCTTTACGTCAGAATAGGGGCTATTCATTTGGAAAAGGCTGGACCAGGTAAAGGGTATACTGGAATGACCCTGTTGAACAAGCACAATTCACCAACTGTTAAAAAGCTTCTGAGACAAATTTGTGATTCTAAGTAAATTTTAACAGATGCTATGCCACGGCAGAAATAAGGATGTTTTAAAAAGAATGGAACCCCTTTAAGAAAGGGGACACTCATCTCTGACTTCTGCAAAGGTCCAAGATGGTTCCCAGTACAGGTCCCAGAGTCTTGTTAAATCAAATGCATGCATTATTGCTAAAGAGTCACCGAGGCTCAAAACTCTGCTCCACTGTTGCCTATGGAGCCATCCAGAATGGCATCTGTTGTTTAGCTCGTGGTTGTGATGAAGGGTACTGATATCCCAAACTCCAGCCCTGTGGAAAACTACTTGCATTTTTATGACCTCCATGTTCCTCCTCTTCGTCAGATGAATCTGCAGCATAAGCCACCAAGCCAAATCCCTTCTCTGTAGTTTTCATCTTCTTGACTGGATAATCTAGAAGAGAGAAAAACAACCCCAACCCCATTCCCCCCCAAGGAAAAAAAAAAAAAAAAAAGATAATACCATAAATTCGTTAATTAAAAAAAAGATGTTAATTGTAAGTGGTTAATTGGACACCATTTTGAGGTCACAGGGTCAATGGTCACCCAAAAACGTTGAAGATCACACGAAAAACAGCACCAGCATCAGCAAATGTGAATCCACCAGAACCATGTAAGAAAACAGAGAAAGAAAAAAGAAACACACACACACACACAAAAAAAAAAAAAAAAAGAAAAAAGAAAAAAAAAAGGAAAGTTAGCAAGTGAGTCTCTGGAGGCTGATATTTCACCTTTTAAAGAGTTAAAAGAAAAGAAGTTAAGAAAAGAAAAAAAATGTATTTTCTTCTGTTCATTTTTATTATGACTACAGGCAAAGAACAAAAATAATCCCATTTATGGACCTCTCCAGGATTTAGAGTTCTGGGATACTAAGAAGCAACATTTTTAAAAACAGCCACTGGCTGACCATTCCCAACCAATAAATACAGCTATAAGGGGAGATGTGGCTCAGCTCCCAACACAAAGAAATATCTTTAAGTCTGATCAGATTATCTCCAGGTATTCAAAACAACAAAGGCAACAAAATTTTGAAATGACCTACCAATCATTACTTTTTCCTAGGGTTTTAATGTCACTGATGCTATGTATAAAATATAAGTCGACTGACTCTTTTCTAGACACACGTCGGTTGAAAATAAAAGGCTGTGTAACTATATGCTGTCCTTATAAATAAAAAAAAAAGTATTCTCATTAGCCAATAGATTACAGAGGGTGGATTAAACATCTGAATGAGTCACACCTGAATGAACATCAGTTTAGAAAACCAATAGTTTAAGACCAGTCGTAGCCATTCCCTTGTTCCCCCAGCTACACCTTACTCACCATGACTCCCTGTTAAAGTCCCAGACCCATTCCTTTCATCAGACTCTGTTTTTATTCCAGTCACTGGAAAGGCTGGTGGAGGCATCAACTGCCTGTTAAAAGAAAAAGTTAAATGATTTTTCAGACAAATTCAAACAATTTCAACATCTCCAGTAGATAAGAGGTAGAATAACAATATAGTCTGCAGATAATCTTTCAAGTTCAGTTTAACTATTAACTTCAACCCTTTCCACCTGACTCCCCTACTCTTCAAGCTGTTATCAAGTTGTAAGATTAGGAAATTCCCTGGCAGTCCAGTGGTTAGGACTCCACACTTCCACTGCCAGGGGCCGGGGTTCCATCCCTGGTCAGGGAACTAAGATCCCGCAAGCCGAGCAGTGCGGCCAAAAAAAAAAAGGTAAGATTATAAGGATATAATAGAATGAATGAAATATATGAATGAAATAGATACAACAGGGAACTATATTTAATATTATGTAATGACCTATAAGGGAAAAGAATCTGAAAAAAAATAGGTATGTATGTATACACAACTGAATCACTTTGCTGTACACCTAAAGTTAACACAACATAGTAAATCAACTACACTTCAAAAAAAAAACAAAAAACAAAATAAAGAAGAAAAAAGAAAAGAGATCTTTCCAATGCAAATTATCTTTGTCATGACTTGAAAGTAACTGTCTTAACTGTTTGATTTGTATGGATATGCCTTTATATACTTTCAATTACATGTAAAACATGGTCTATCCATTAATGGAATTTGCCAGTCACATTACATATTTCTAGGCAGTTTATAAAATGATGCACCAAGAATTAAAGTATGATATTGTCACTTAAGAAATGAAAAATAAAAGATATAACAGAATGAATGAATATGACAGAATGAACTGTTGTGATAAGTCAGCTCCATCTTATGAAGGCTAACATAATATAGGAAAGGAGAATTCAAGCATTGGATGGCAGGCTGGACTCCCATTCAAGCACCTGCATCAGTGATATTCTATGATTCTAAGTAGCAAAAATGGTGTAACACTTCTTTTACTGTCTATCCTTAGAAAAATGGCTAAGACTCAGACAATAAAAGTAAAGGAAGATAGGTGAATAATCAAGTACTGAATTATTCCAGGCTGAGTATAACTGCTTCTAAGACTGTGTAAGGGATATCATATTTTCCATTACTGCATCAATTACAACAAACAGGAGCTTGTTTGATCCAAATGATTTCATTTCAATTTCAGAACATGGAAGCTCGTAGCAACAATCATTATTCACATTAATAGTACAAAAAAATGACATCTGAATGTATTCATATATAATTATGTTACAACCAACTTACCTGTCCCTCTCTCGCTCTTTGCCTGAGGAACTTGCCGGCTTCGATCCTGCACCTTCAATCTCATTCTGACCGGAGAAGCCTGTACCTAAATTAGTCATATGAATGGGTCCATGCTATGAGCAGAAAAATACAGTGGCATTAGCAAATCTACAACTGCTGTATTGACTTTAGCTCCTTAATGTAACTGTCAAGTGCCTCATCTTTCTGATAAATTGCAGTAAGCTGCATTACATAGCTCTTTGGGATTTGGAGTGTAACTATAGTTTGAGTAGAGACTGTTATTTTTCTCTGTAGGACTTGGTTAGGGATGTTGTGATTCACTATGCTATGTCTGTATGTTTTCAACTATCCATGACTTAACTGGCTTGTACAAATCTAGTTATAAACTACAAAAACGCTCCAGAGTTTGTTTCAAAGAATGCTTCAAGGATTCTGGCAAAAAGGTGCTTCTCCTGATAAAACAAAATTGCACCGAAATTATATATTTTAATAATCTTAAAAAGACTCATTAGTGAATTACTGAGTTTATAATTACATACATGCACAGAATCACTGCATTTCTGGCTATCTTTTTTTTAGGGGTGTAGGAATTGGAGAAAGACATCATCCTCTTTTTTAGGAGGGAAAAAGAGAACACTAAGTTGAAAGCCAAGGTTTTAAATACAAACCATATATTGGTAGAATAACAGTTCTTCCCTACACATTTCATTACAAGCTATCAGAGGCTTTCAAGAGTCTGCTGTATAAAGAGGAAGTGCAGAATTCTACAGAACTTCCAGATGCTAGTCATAGGAGACTTCTCTCTAGGCAGAGAGCTTTATACTCTCTTATCACACTGACCCCAAAAGACAAAACTCACCCAAAGGGAATCACTCTTGCTTTAAATTAATCCCCAAGGATAAATACCTAATCTAAATGGATTCCAGAAAGCAGAAATCCTAGTACTGGTAGAACAGTTGATACAGATGTGAATTTATCTTTCTTTAAAGGGAGAATACAGTAAGATAAGATGAGGAAAGTAAGACAGGATATTTTATTTAACCTGGTATCCAAGAAGTCCAGATTCTCGTTCATCTGGTAGTTCCTCTGTGAATCGCCTCTTCTGTGCCTGAGGTTGACTTGGGAGTGGGGGCTGGGGCTGGGGCGGGGGCGGGGGGCCGGCAGGCAAGGCAGTTTTGACAGGAGCAGCAGGAATAAAAGGCCCACTCATCGGACTCTGGGACCAAAACAAACCAAGGAGGAAAAAAGTGTGAGAATGTCCAACTAACAAATAACTAAAGGATGATTAAAATATACTTTAATGATCAGTATGTTTCATATGAATCCTTCATCTTCTGGTCCTAAGTTTCCTTCATGTATAATGCGGTAACAGTATCACCTAGTCTTCCTACCTTCATGGTAGGAAAACATGAAATTGACAAACTCGATAGTGCTTTGAACTCTCAGGAAAAACTTGATGCACATTTTGGCCATTAGGAGCAAACATGATCATTAACAAACAATAGATACTCCAGCCACTTACTTAGTTCAGAAGTTCTCAAGAACATTCTCTTATTTAAAGCCCTTTAATCAATGTGATTAGCTCTTTGTGGATCATAAATGCTAATGCTTGTGGCAAAGGCAACTTCATCTATCACTTCCAAGGGTAAGTTGTTATGTCAAGAGCAAGTCTAATGTTTTAAGAGGTTGTTCCCAAAAGGAAAAGACAGATATATTAGAGAAAACAAGCACTTCTAAAAGGAAAACTCTCATTAATAACAGCCAATATTTATTGACTGCTTACTTAATCCTTGCGACTCTTTGAGATATGATCATTATGTCCATTTTGCATATAAGGAAAACCAAAGCCTGGATAGACTAAGTTCTATCCCAAGATCACATAGCTCAAAAATGGGGAAGCATCACGGACCCTGCCAGTCTATCTCTAAACCCCAACTCTTACCCACTTTGCCATACTGCTTCCTAATTATAAAAGGATGTGGCTCAAAGCTGCAGAACTATAGCTCTGCCTAAATATAAAAGTCATAAAATAATTATGACTAGGGGACCACAAACAGAAGTGAGTTCATAAGCCCATTTTTGGTTTCACACTATACAACCCCCTTCAGTGCTCACAGCCCACTGGTAAGGAGGCTGGGCAATGGTTCGAGGCTGCAGTTTACTCTGGCATGGGTACACTATGAGAGGCCCACAGAGGACCTGCCATAAATCCATTACCATGCTTCCATTAGTCTCTCCCCTGCCTCTAAGAAGGACTGTACATAATCTAGATGAGCTGGCTACTGACTCTTTTCCTAAAATTGTAGTTTCTTACCTAGCTTAAGAAATATATACCAGCATTTATAATCCTTGAGTTTGGAAAGTACATTATCTCTTGGCCTAGGAACACTGTATATGGTATATTTCTTCTAAGATTAGTAAATCAGTTCCAATCATTTAGATGAGTGCAGTACGCCAGCCTTTCTCCATGAGAACTTTCCTAACACTGCAAGGCCAGGGACAGGCAAACTATGGTTCTGGCCTACCTATTTTTGTAAATCAAGTTTTATTGGAACCCAGCCATGCTCATTCATTTGGTATTGTCTGCGGCAGCTTTTGCGCTACAGCAACAAGAGTGCAGTAGTTATGACAGAGACTGTATGGCCCACAAAGCCTAAAATATTTACCATCCAGCCCTTCAGAGAAAGCCTGGCATCTCTTGCTCTAAAGTTGTATTTGGTGGCAAGAGTTATGAAACTGACTGCAAACTTTAGGATGAATACACACACATGTACACACTACTCCAAAGTATTCAGGTAGTTTGGTGGTAGGAACACAGGAAGAAGACAATAGGTAAAAAAAATACGTCACATTCCATATTACTTCTAAATAATACCACCAGCTTTCCACCCCTTCCCTGCCCCAATTTTTCCTAATTCAATGGTCTCATGTATCATATCCTGGCATCCTACCTGTCCAGTGCTAGCTGGAGGCTGCACTTGTGTTATCGGGTATTGTGTTGGCACAGGTGGAACTCCAGTAGGTAATGCTGGCAAGACTCCAGGTGCCAAAGAAACAGCTGGTGGCACTATGCTTGGTACTCCGTAGGGAGGTTGAACTGGCTGCTGAGGAGGGGGAACAACAGGGTAACCAGACTGATAGCCATTGGATGGATAATATGGTGGCTGAGGAGGGACACTACTTATAGCAGAGGGTTGTGTATAGCCTGAGGGGGAAGAAAAAAAGTGTTTAATCAGCTGCAGCAGAATGAGACATTTTCGCTGAATATTAAACTTAATCTCTAGGGAAGAAAACTACTGAGGCACAAATGGCTTTCCAAATTACCCTAAGTTAAAGGGAACATTATTAGTGCCCTGGCACAGTTAATCTAGCCTCAAGTATCATATTTTATACATCAATATCACTAGCAAAATATTTTTTAGTTAAACACTTCAAGACATACACACCTGGTAAAGGTACAGCAGTATTAATCTGATTCACAAATCTAGAGTATTCAGCATGAACCTGAAAGTGAAGGGAAAACAAATCAATATGGAACAGTCCCAATTCACTGAGTATGTATAAGGATATATAATTCTAAGATCAAAGCAATTAGGAATTAAAACATTTCCACTGATGTTTCAATCAAATTTAGACTTGTTTAATCTAAATTTTAATAAGGCACACCTATAAATTATTAAGCCAGGTTTTGGGAACCAGGGGCATGGACATCAGGAGCATCCTAACTCCCCCCCTCCCACAAACTGACCCAATTCTGGGGTACAAAATCATTCAGAGAGCCACAGAAATTAAGCAGTTAGGAAATTTCTAACTTGTCTGTATAACTGTAGAGAAGTCATTCATTCTTTTATTTACTGGGTAATTTGCCCTCAAGGAGCTCATGGTTTAATGAAGGTTTAGTACTTCCCCTGTCCAGTTCTTTATTATAAGCATCTAAGTCCAATTCAAGTGGCAACAAAGAAAAAGAAGGGGAATGGTCAAGGAAGTTATATGGTACAAGGGTTGGTAACTCAGGTTAACTCACAAAAGCAAAGAAAACAATAGCTTCTTCCCAAAAAGCTTAATACCAAATACCTTAACCAAATAACACAAGGTTGAACATATTCAGCAACCAAACCTGATTTCCTTTAGGTGCTATAAAAACAGCCCTATGGTTTAACTTCTGGTTATTTGATTATAGAATAAAAAGAATGGGTAATTAAACCAATTATCCCAAAGGCATTGCTAACTGGTTTTAAATTATTATAGCTCCACCCTTACTTTAGCTAAAGCTACTATTAAATTTGGAATGTGCATCATAAACAACTTGACCGGGATTAATAGTAGTATTTAAACAACTGACAACGAGATTTTATGACACTATATACTAGAAATTTCATACTGAAATAGCTCCTGAAGAAGAAATGCAAGCCAACTGTGACCCTGGCTAGGGGAGTTTGACTTCCTTATAGAGAATATTAGTTGCCAGAATAATGTAGTGGTTTGAATAGTGTTGTTCCCACCCACCACCAAATTCTTGTCTGCCCAGAACCTTGGAATATGACCTCATTTGGAAACAAGGTTTTGCAGATGGAGATCATTAAGATGCAGTCACACGGGATTAGGGTGGGCCCTAAAACCAATGACGGTTATCCTTATAAGAAGAGATAGATACAGGGAAGAAGGCCAGGTGAAGATGGAGGCAGAGTTATGCTGACACAAGGCAAAGAATGCCAAGGACTGTAGGTAATCGTAAGAAGCTAGCAGAGAAGAATGGGATGGATTCTCCCTCAGAGGCTTCAGAAGGAACCAACCCTGCCCACACCTTGATTTTGGACTTCTGGCTTCCTGAACTATGAGAGAATAAATGTCTGTTGTTTTAAGTCACCCAGTTTGTGGTAATTTGATATGGCAGGCCTAGGAAACTAATACAGGTAGAAAAATAGCTAAGACACACAGTCCAAAATGGCAGTAGATCTCCTAAATGAGTTTCAGACAGATAAATATAACTCACTGTTTGCAAGAGATTCTCACAGAGCTTCTTGGCAGCAGCCAGGCCTTCTGGTTTGGGATGACTGCAAAGACGTAAGAACCAAGAAATTTGAAGGGGAGAAAAAGAAAAGATACAGAATTCTGCTTCCACTTTGTATGCTGTTTTATAAACGTAATATATTCAATATAGCACAAATCTAAGTTTCTGAAAATCACGAAATAGGAACACAAAAATAAAGTCATTTAATCTCTTCAAGATATAACTAATATCGTTACTCAAATGTTATTGGTCTCCTTCTCTGAGTAATGGTACTTCTTGATATAAAGAAAAGATATTTGAAGGTCATTAAAATTACTATAAGATGTATTAATGCTCTCACAGGTTTAAATGAAAGTTATTTTAGGCTTATCACAGCTCATTTTATGATCACAGACCCTTATAAAACCCAAGGATTTGAATACTAAAAAAACCCATTCCACCTCTTAATTCAGTTTTTATTAACTAATTACAAAGTGATTACTGCTATATTTACTTAAGTTCCTTATGTTACTACTTATTAAGCCCATTTTCTCTTGCTCCTTTTCAATCATTCCTGCCTGTACTAATCAGCTGACAAGTATCCAAATATCTTCAGACCCATCCATCCATACCTGATGTAAATGTACATAGGTTCAAAAGCTTCTCGGCCAGATGCTGGCTCAATGCAGCCTGAACCTTTCCCTCGCAGGAAGACTTTGGCACCCGTTTCAATCTGAATGTGCTGCAAATAGGAGCAGCCTGGACCTTCCACTTTCTCCTTGACGTTAAAAGTGGGCACAGCATGTTCTAGACCCACGAATAATTTATCTTGAACATAATGCATCTGTAGAAGAACAGAATACCTCAAATTAAACAGAGAATACATAATTAAAACCTAATCTTGAAAATGATTATGCAAAATACTTTAATCCTCCAGATACTTTCAATCACTTCTAGAATAAACAACCCCCTATAATTTTCTACCATGAGCCTAAAAAACCCTATCAAGTAGCTTAATTTAAATGCAAACTACATATTCCATGTATATACGTACTACATTAACACCTTACTGTGTTCAGTGAAATCTATTTAAGAGGTGAAAACCCAAGATTCAATACTGAGTAAGCATACCTATTTACCCCAACTGATGTAAGTTAACAAGAAACAGCAAAGACAGTCTACTGTAAAACTGGAGTAAAATGTTGGGTAGTACAGTCAGCCCTGTGATGTTCTCCAATAAGGGCTGCTCTCTCCAACCCTTTTTTCTAGGAGGATTGTATCAGCAGAGTCTTGCTTCATCAGACTCAGCCTTCTTAGTCCTCCAGTTGCCATCAAGTTTACAAATTTAAATCAAACCACTAACTTCAAAATGTACAACATGTGTACTCTTTGATCTATCAATCCCTTTTCTAGAATGTGTCAGTATAAAGAGATGTGTGTTCAGATGTTCACTACCCCTCAGAAACCTAAATGGTCCATTAATAGGATATCAATGCCGGTAACTTTCAGATTGGAATTTCAGGTTTTTCTTCATACTTTCTGTAGTATTTGGCATATATCATTTTTACAGAAATGATAACACTGTTAATGATCTCTCCACAAAACATACCCCTGACTGGAAGGGAGGCTTCTGGCTAACAGCTGGAGACAGCTGTGCAATGGGCGCTGGCTGGTGATAGACAGTGACTGTCGCACCATTAAAAGTTGGACTTGTCCCTGTTGCAGCTTTGACCACCCCATTGGTAATAATTTCTTTGATTCGGTTCACAGCTCCTAGGGAAAAACACAGATAGTAAGATACTATACTAAAGAAATGAACGAACTGACTAGTACCCAATGGTAAACACAGGCCAATGCTCAATTACTCATGTTTTAATCCGTTTTATAGATTCCCCAAGCACATTCACAACTAGTTCATAAAGAAGAGTTAGAACAGCCATCAGGAACAAATAGTTTGCCAACTTACTACGTATAATACTTTGCCCTTCACAAAAAAACAGTAGGTGAGCCAAAAACATTACTTACTGTCCACTAATTCCCGTGTCTGGCCCTGAACATGAAGATATAATGGACGATCCCTATAAAGAGAAATATAAAATGATGATCCCAAACTGGTCACAAACAAAGGAGCCAAATGGGTCACCAAATCTAATTTGTTTCACAAAGTTTCCAAATAAGTAAAAGAGACTATATACATGAAAATGGCTGTTGCTAGTTAATTTCTAAGAACATGGTTTTACAGCTGGGGAATGAATAAACTTTGTTGGTTGCTTAAAGTTAACGGGCCCACACAGGGATCAAATATGCTCTTATGGGCTCATGAACATTAGTCTCCAGTCAACTGGATAACCCAATGTTTGAGAAGAGAATTTTTTTTTGCTGGCTGTCTAATAAGTTACAGACAAATGTGCTCTTGGCTATCCAAACTAATGAGACAAGAGTGATGGTAGCATATAGATACATTTCTTTAAAAGTTCGCACCCAGGACTTCCCTGGTGGCACAGTGGTTAAGAATCTGCCTGCCAATGCAGGGGACACAGGTTCGAGCCCTGGTCCAGGAAGATCCCACATGCCACGGAGCAACTAAGCCCGTGCACCACACCTACTGAGCCTGCGCTCTAGAGCCCGTGAGCCACAACTACTGAGCCCACGTGCCACAACTACTGAAGCCCATGCGCCTACAGCCCGTGCTCCGCAACAAGAGAAGCCACCGCAATGAGAAGCCCGCGCACCACAACGAAGAATAGCCCCCGCTCACCGCAACTAGAGAAAGCCCATGCTCAGCAACAAAGACCCAACACAGCCAATCAAACAATCAATCAATCAATTTATAAAATAAATAAATAAAATTAAAATAAAGGCCCACACCCAACTGAGAAGACTCTTTAGATTCTAAACATAAAGTGGCTTAGATTCAGATTGTGATTATAATAATGAAGAAAGTGATCACTAACCATACAGTTAATAAAAAGCAGTAGGTAAAATACAACCGTGTTTAAAGATTAAAAAAGTTCAAAACAGCAACCCTCCATATACACAGTTAAAGTATAGTCTTGGTTTGGGGTGGGGAGCAAATTTTGCCTCCTAATTATATTTAGTTTAACAATGTGAAAAATGTTGCACTGCCTGAATACCTGCCCTCAAAAACTGAATAATGGAAGTAACGAAACTAAACTGAGATGAAACCTTTACATGGATAACCTACAACCTATAATCATCATAGAGGCAATAAGGAATTTGATAAAAGGATTTTTCTAAAAGGGAGATTATGACAAAGTAGGAACCCATTTGTTGGGGGAAATATTTCCATAGGAAAAAAGTTTAGAAACGTATACATTAAACGTTAACAATTATTATCTTCTTTTACACTTTAGTGTAACTTATTTCCTCCAATAAAAGCATTAACTGTGAAGTAAAAAACCAAACAGCAAGAGGAAAGAAAATAGCTGCTAACACTTACATCTGTTTGAGACGTTCCAAATTTTGCTATAAAGCATGTGTGTGTGTATAGCTACTAACCAAACATATACACATATTCCCTACAAATGAAAAATATGAAGCTAATGTGAGTCCTATGTCCAACCTTGCCCCAAAGTACAGGATATGCATACACACCCTGGTCCTACTTTGGCCTTCTCCTCAGTTGTCATGAACCTCCCTCGAGTTGACACTGCAGCCCCACTAAGTCGGCTGATCTAAAAAGGAAACATTCTATTAAAAAGATGATGTGGCAACTGAGTTCAATGACAGGTAGCAGGATAGATTTTCCCCATTAATTCACTCCACCAATAGGCAGGAATGAGTTCTCTCCTATTATCTGAAACTTTGATTCCATTGTTTCGTACTCAAACTAACTCAAGGAATTCACCCATATCTGTTTCCTTACCTTCACTAAGAAGTTCTTCCACAGTTAAACCCAATCCTGACTTTGCAGACGATGACCCAAATCCACTAATAAAAATCTGACTCCTGTTTGTGTTTAAAGGCCTTGTTTTTCTGAAACTACATCCACCCACCACCTTCCCCAAAGAGGCCCGACATCTCCACACCTCATCTTGAGTCTGTCCTCGGGTCAGCAAGTTCCTACACGTGAGAGGCACATCATTGATCTCCACTTCAGCCACCACCAGGTCATCCTTGCTTTTATTACTACTTAGGCCTTTGCCAGGGGCTTGAAGCTACAAAAAGAGAAATTAGATTAAAAAGTTTATATGATGAAATAAATATCTCTTTGTTGTCCAATTTGAAACTACCCTTTCCCAAGTGCCATCACCTCCTTACTGTTCCCTTTGCCTGCCTGCAAACACACCTGGAAATACTCCTTGGTCATTCTTCATAAATGAAATAAAAAGCAAACAAAACCTCACTAAAATGACATCAAATACAGTCAATTTACTTGAAGGCCATCATCAGATTTCTCTGTAACTTTGGCCGTGTGTGTATTTTTATGACCATATAATTACAGAAACATTATGGAACAGAAGCTGCAATCTCCAAAAGGAAAATTAAAGGGCCAAGTTATGATGCTTTGCTGCTCAGACAGCTACACGTGTAGTAAAATATAGGGCAGGGTAGAGTCCATGCACAACAGAGTCCAACAACTCATACATCTCATTTGTGTAATGGGAAGTGGCCTTTGTGCCAATGGTACAGTCACAACACAACAAATTTAACTAATTCCATCCTTACAGTGACCTCTAATTGTATCTAATTCACATCCCTTTACTCTCTATTAAGGAAGAACAAAAGAGAATGAATGAAAAGCCAAGTAAGATCCTAAAACCTGATCTGTTTTCTCTCAATTTAAACTACAGACAAATCCACAACATTGTAAATCAACTATACTTCAATAAAAAAAATAAATAAAATGGAAAAAAAAATGCTGTACAGCAGCAATTAGCACAACATTGTAAATCAACTATACTTCAATTAAAAAAAAAAAAAAAGAAAAGAAAAAGAAACTACAGGGAATCCCCTGGTGGTCCAGAGATTAGGACTCCGTGCTCTCACTGATAAGGGCCTGGGTTCAATCCCTGGTTGGGGAACTAAGATCCCACAAGCTGTGCAGCACAGCCAAAAAAATAATAATAAAATAAACTATAGGCAACTCCAGATAGCTGGATCTGAGTGTTACCTGAAAAAATTTTAACCTCAAGATGGCCTTCCCCAACCTTTAGTTACCCTGGACAGCACAAGGAAGGTAAAATACAGATTATTTATTTGCTCATTAGGTACATTTTTTAAATGTGGAGGCAAACTAAACAAACTCAACAATATCTCTTTTCATTTGTTTAGCCCCTTTCAGAATGCATTTACACATCTTATCTCACTGAATCCTTATGGCCACCTTTAAAGGTACATATCAGTGTTGTCCAACAGAACTTTCTGTTTTCTACTTGCCAGTCTGATAATGGGTGCCACTACCCACATGTCTATCGAGCACCTGAAATGTGGCTAACGTGACCAAGGAACTAAATCTTAAAATTTACAACCAGTAACTGGGGATTCTGGGTTTCAAACCTAGGAATCCTGATTGTAAATCCAATATTTATGCATCATGCTGCCTCCTGCTGAGTTCAATTACCATTTTAGAGATTACTATTTAGAGAAAAAATGAGTCTAAATGATTAACATCTGTATTAAGAATTTTAACATTCAAGTATCCATCCTGTCAGTGTGCTTTTAGTATTTCCTTCTAGACCTTAGAAAGAGACAACTGACTCACACAATCTTTTCAAACCATAAAAATACAATGAATAACAAACTTCCAATTCACTAAAAGTTTTCACCAAATCCACAGAACTTGAACATTAAAGCATCCAGACAGGTGCCTACTGATAAACGATGTTGATGTTATCTACTGATAAACTGGACGGCTGACGAATTGCATTTTCTTTCTTTTTTTCCCCCCAGCTTTACTGAGGTACAACTGACAAAAATAGTATACATTTAAAGTGCACAAGTTTATGTCTTGATATATGTATACAATGAGAAATAATCACCACAAACATACTAATTAACATATCCATCACTTCACATGAATTGCACTTTCAAACACAGAACTCATCTCTTCCCAGGTACCATGAAAGGCAATTTTAATTTAAGCCAAAAGAATTTTTTTCAAAGTATAACTACAGTGGAATGGTCTGTCTTGGAACACACTGAATTCTCCAACTCCAGAGGCTTTCAAACCAAAGCTAAACACCCAACTGTCCAAGGTGACTCTGAAGTCAGACATCTGTGCCTACCACTTACAGATCTAGGACAGTTACTTTCTATTCATGAACCTAATTTTCCTTATCTATAAAGTGGTGACGATAATCCATTCCATAAAATTGTTGTAAGGATTTTTTAAGTGCAAAGCATGCATTCTAGCAATACAAACGGAACTGTACTATTTATCCTGTAGGAAGCTTCTTGCATTCTATGGCAAGGTAAATTAAAAGGCTTCAAAGTTCAGATCCATTCTAGTTGTAAGATTCTAATTATAACAGGGATTTTATAAAATGAGCAAATAATTTCCTCAATTTGTACGAAAAGAGCAAAATAACCCATATATAAGTTACTCATTTTAGTTTATGTTTAACTGCACTTTAGTTAGTCAGTCATTAGAAATCTGAATCTACAGCTTCTAATTAGACACGACATTTTAAAGCTCACATGATTTACCTGAATTTCTCTTTTGACTTCAGGGAAAATGTGCATGTTATCAAAAAACATATTACATCATTGCTTTAGATGACTATATAGAACTTAAGCTGAACTACGTGAACATAGACAAAACAAGCTTTTTGGTCCATAAATGTAATCAGCCCAATCAAAATTGTCTCCTAAAAACAAATGACAAGATATCATCAAATATGTTCCAAAACTAAGTAATCTTTAAATTACTGTATCGCTGTTTTCTCCTTCCATAAACGCAAATTATTGGGAGATTACAAGATTACAAAATAACCCCCATTAAAATTGCAATTAGCAGAATCCCTTCAACTTCAAATACCTTCTCAGCAGCATTCTGAGTTGGTTTCAGCTTTCCTTTGGCCATAAGCATGGCATTGATCTTGGCAGCCACAGCAGCAGCAGCATCCAAGGCTCCAGAAGGAGCAGCCGTGGAGCCCCCAGGGCTTCCCCCACCGCTGGTAACCTCCCCACCTGGGGTCGCTGGTGGCAGAAAGAGAAGGGGGGCTGGAGCTGGTTGGTCCCATTTGCTGCGGCGCCTACGGAAGTAAAAGGAAAATACTGGGATCTACCAAAGCTTTCATTTATATTTTTCTCCCCTTACTACGCCTTAGCATCCCATTTTCCCTCTATCATGTTCCCTTTGCAACTTCGAATCTCCTATCAGAGCCGAAATTACCATCTCTCCTTAAATAGACAACTATTGCAACATTTTCCCAAATACTTCTTTCAATCTTTTCCCAAGGTCTCCTTCCTTTCCATTCCGTCGTCCCTATCAAAAGATTCCACTCTGTCCTATACGCCCTCGTTTTCGCTTTCCCCTTGTCTAGTCCATCCCGAAGTCCCTGCTTTCCTCCTCTCTCTGATCCCCGCTGGCCTTCTTCAGGGGCCCCGGGCCTGCTCACCACCCTCCTCAAGAGTCCGGCCCTCCAATATGTACACTTCCCAACTAAGCGCCCCTCCACCCATACGCTGCTTCCCATGATCCCTCCGCCTCTCCTACGCCCCATGCTCGCTGCGATGCCCTCTCCCGCGGAGCTTTACCCGCCGGCTCCAGGATGTGTCGCGCTCCCCGCGGACATGGCGACCGGCTCTGATCAACCACCCGCCAACTACCCCGCTACCAGCTTCCCGTCACTTCCGCCCCAACGCCCTTACGCAGAACCTCTTCCGGTCGTGAGGCAAAGCGGTTCCGGTGTAAACGTCTATTCCGATTGGACTCTCGTTGATTTCAAGGCGTCTGGCGTTCTGTGAGACAGGGTGTGACCTTCCTGCTTGCGCCTTGCCCTTGAAAAAGATGGCTGCTAAATCTCGTATTAAGGAGGAATTGGGGCAAGGAGAATCCATCTTTGTTATGGGCAAGTTGGTAGCCTAGAAGACAATACGCATGAGTCAGAGAATTAAACAGGTTTTCCTGTTTAATTTTCAGTCACGTTCGTGTGGAGTCCCAGCCTTTTGCCTGGGAGAACGCTTTCCCACGAGTTTTTCGAACTTCACGTTTCAGTTACCTGTTTAGGAAAAAGGAAACGATTCGTCCCAAAGGTCTTTCGAAGAATTTCTCTTTTTTTTTTTTTTTTCAATTCTATGCGAAGACATAGCGCTTAACTTGGAGCTTATACGCAGGTATTTGAAAGAAACGGAAGTTAAACGTGCGGCTGAGGGCTGGAGAAATGATCCAGCGTAGGTTATGAAACACCGTTTTCCGGGTTTCTGCCTACTTAACGGTTGAACTGTCCGAGAGTGGGGCGGGCTCCGGAAAGCCCTTGGATGCAATCTGAGTTGATTCTGAAAGCCAGAGATTTCCAACATGTAGGGTATCTTGGAGCAGCAAGGAGTCTCCAGACTGAATAAATAAAATACAATGCTATTTTTCAAATAAGTACATTCTGATAGGATTAACAGAATACAAGTTCATTTAAAAGCCAAGTTTATAGTGTTTTCCCTTCAACATTTTATATATAAATGTCCCTTCCATACAAACGCCACCTTTATTGTATATGAAATTATATATATAATATTTCTGCATTCTTTTCTATTGCATGAATCTACTTTTTCCTTTGCTGTAATGCTTTTATAACAATAATTTTACACCTACTTTAATATCTGTTAGGGCAAGTGGATACACCTACATTTCTTTGCTTATTCTGACAGGTGTATTTTTACAAATGAATTTCAGATTAAAAAACGTTTTCCCTTTGTGTTGTCTCCCCAAAATACAGTGTTGTTGGGATTATGACAAAAATTACATTGTGTTTATTTTTTTTCCTTTTTTAAAAAAATTGAGCTATAATTCACATACCGTAAAAATTTACTCTTTTTAAAAGGGTATCTTACAGGTACAATTCATTGGTTTTTAGTGTATTTACAAAGTTGTGCAAGTATCACCATGATCTAATTCCAGGTCATTTTCATCACCCCAAAAGCAACTCTGCTCCCATTAGCAGTCACTTCCCATTTTCCCCTCCCGCCGGCCACCAGGAACCACTAATCTACTTTCTGTTTCTGTGGATTTGCCTATTCTGGACAGTTCATGTAAATGGAATCACAGAATATGTGACCTTTTGTGTCTGGCTTCTTTCACTTAACATAATGTTCTCAAGGTTCATCCATGTTGTAGCAAGTATCAGTACTTCATTCCTTTTTATGGTCGAATAATATTCTATCGTATGGATATACCACAATTTGTTTATCTACTCATCTGTGTATAGATACTCGCCATTTCTGTATCTCCTTTGGAGAAATGCCTACTCAAATCCTTTGCCCATTTTAAAATTGGGTTATTTATCTTTTTACTGTTAAATTGTAAGAGTTCAGTATTTATTATGAATCCAAGTCCCTTCAGATATATGACTTGCAAACATTTTCTCCCATTCAATCCCATGGGTTGTTTTTTCACTTTATTTTTTTTTTATTTTTTTTTTGGCCACACAGCACGTGGGATCTTAGTTCCCTGACCAGAGATCGAACCCGCACCCCCTGTATTGGCAGCATGGAGTATTAACCACTGGACCTCCAGGGAAGTCCCCCTTTTCACTTTCTTGATGGTGTCCTTTGAAGCATAAACATTTTTTAATTTTGATGAAGCGTTATAGGTTAATACAAGATATTGAATGTAGTTCCCTGTGCTATACAGTAAATCCTTGTTGTTTATGCATTTTCTTTATTTTTAAACTTGGGAAGTATTGACAAGTTCACAAGATTCTTCCCACCCAGGAATGTCGTATGATTTTCCATTTTTTGGAGTCTTCTGTTATGCCCTTCAGTAAGTCTTACAGTGTTTTTCTTCTGGATTTTGGTTCCTTTCTTTTTGAATATATTCATAGGTATTTAAAATTTTTGACTGCTATTTTAAAAGACGTTTGAATTGTCATTTTAAACAATTTATTGTTGATATAAAAGAAATTATTGATTTTTATATTATCCAGCTACCTTGCTAAACTCTGAATAGTTCTAATAATTTTGTAGCCAAATCTCTTGGATTGATAAAATAGTATAATGGACAAGAGCACATGCCACCTATGTATATTTCCCAAAATCGCCACTGAATTAGCTGTGACCTACTTCACTTCTGAGCCTCAGCTTCCTTACCTTTATTTTATTTATTTATTTTTAAAATTTTATTTATTTTTGGCTGCGTTGGGTCTTTGTTGCTGCCTGCGGTCTTTGTCTAGTTGTGGTTAGCAGGGGCTACTCTTCATTGTGCTGCGCGGGCTTCTCATTGCGGTGGTTCTCTTGTTGCGGAGCATGGGCTCTAGGCATGCAGGCTTCAGTAGTTGTGGCGCACGGGCTTAGTTGCTCCGCTGCATGTGGTATCTTCCCGGACCAGGGATCAAATCCGTGTCCCCTGCATTGGCAGGCAGATTCTTAACCACTGTGCCACGAGGGAAGTCCCTTCCTTACCTTTAAAAGGGAGATAATGAGGGAATTCCTTGGCGGTCCAGTGGTTAGGACTCCTCACTTTCTCTGCTGAGGACCCTGGGCAATCCCTGGTTGAGGAACTAAGATCCTGCAAGCCGCGTGGTGCAGCCAAAAAAGAAAATAAATAAAAGGGAGATCTAATAATAATAGTGCTTATCTCACAGAGTTGTTGTGAGGGCTATGTGAGTTAATAATAAAAGTTCTTAGAATACTAAAGGTATGTGTTTCAAATTATTTTCTAGGTATAAGATACAATTTACAAAGAATGTATCAATAAAATTAATCTTTACTTAATTTCTAATGTTTGTACCACTTATTTTGGGAGATTCTCTTTTTTATTATTACTAAAGTAAATAGTGAAAACTAGTGGTGATTGAACGTTCTTGTTTCTGACATTAATTTCACTTCCTTTTCACTGCAGATTGTCTTTATTTTTGTTAAAAGGCATACTGTTGATTTCTTTAACAAATACTGTTTAGGTCCCCTAATTATTTTCTCTAGTCCTGTTGTCCTCCCCATCACCCGTACCAGAGCCAGCAGTATCATGAATTTGTTGTTTGTTCTCCCTGTCCGTGTTTCTATATTGTTACAACATTGTACAGATACATAAACAATATGCAGTATAGTGTTGTTTGTGTATGTTTTTTTAATTGAGGTGAAATTCACATAACATACAATTAACCATTTTATTTTTATTTTTTTTAATTTAAGGGTGATTTATTTTACTTAAGGGTGGCAGTGGGAATAGTCATAGATTTCTAATACAAACCAAATACAAAAATCAACCATAAGAATAATGAAAATCTAAATATGAGAAGCTAATCTTTTAGGAGAAAAATAAGGAGGCTATCTTTTTTTTGTTGTTTTTGCCAATGGTAATGGATATGTAAGGATATTGACAACAACATTGGAATAGCAGAGGAATTGAAAATGCTATACATTGATCAATGGGAAACTAGCTAAATTAATGATATTGCATATACACAATAAAATACCATGAAGAAAGCAAACACATATATAGTCTTTGGTTGAACCATATACCATTCTAAGTGTTCTACATTACATATACTATCTCACATAATTTCCCAACAATACTACTACTATCCCATTTTACATATGAGACAAGAAGTTAAGTAACATGCCCAAGATGACACATATATATATATATTTTTTCTATGTCTTAATATTGACATTCAGTCCAGTAATCCTCCACTGTAACAGCTCCTTTACTTTGCAGTGAAAATTGATTTGTATATTTTTTGCCTCTGAGTCCTTGTGGGATTTTTTTTTATTAATTCAAACAGAAAGTCACAAAAATTATAATCATCCTCATCAGTTCACTCAGTCCCATGTAATTAATTTTTTTTCATCTTGATCTTTTGTTAGCACTTTTATGAATTCATCAGTTTTCCATTAGAGTTCTGAAAATATTTATTCATTCAGTTTAGCAGTATAGTCAGTTACCAGAAACCTGTACTTGTCAGAGTCTTTTCCATGAATTCCTTGAAGATGAAACCCTTTTATAGGAACATTTTTGCAAAAGCATCAGAGTACACCCAGAACTGTATGTAAATGACAAAAGACTTAAAAATGACCATGGTTAAAGATTTGATGAAAGTTCATAATAATGCAATTGACAAGGAAATTTAGTTATTTCTGAGATATACATTTTAAAGTACAATTAACCATTTTAAAGTGTACAACTGAGTGGCATTTAGTGCATTCACAATGTTGCACAACCACCACCTCTGTCTAGTTTCAAAACTTTTTTCATCACCCCAGAAGAATACCCCATACTCAATAAGCAATCACTTCTCATTCTTTCCTGTCTCCCATCCTCTGGTAACCATCAGTTGGCTTTCTATCTCTATGTATTTACCTATTTTGGATATTTCATGTAATCATACAATATAGGTGTTTTGTGTCTGTCTTCTATCACTTAGCATGTTTTCAAGGTTCATCCTAATTGTAGCATGTATCAGTACTTCATTCCTCTTTGTGGCTGAATAATATTCTATCAGATGTATATACCCCAATTTACTTACTCATCTGTTGATGAGCATTTGGGGTTTCCACCTCTTGGCTATTGTGAATGGTGCTGCTGTGAACGTTCATTAACAAATATTTAAGTATCTGTTTTTAACTCTTTAGATTTTATATCTAGGAGTAGAGTTGCTGGGTCATATCGTAATTCTAGATTTAACTTTTGTGGAGTCACCAAAACAAAGGGCTACAACATTTTACATTCCCACCAGAAATGTATAAGCATTCCTATTCCTCCACATCCTCTCCAACACTTATTATTTTCTGTTTTTGTTGGTTTGTTTTTATATATATCACCATCCCAATGAGTGCAAAATGATATGTCATTGCAGTTTTCATTTGCATTTCCTTAAGGACAAATGATCTTTTCATATACTTGCTGGCCTTCTGTATATCTTCTTTGAAGAAATGCACTTTCACTTTTGAATATAATGTTTCCTTCTGATAAATATTATTTGTAAATGTTTAGGAAATTTTCTTCTATTTCAATTTTATTAAGCACTTTCATCAAGAATGAGTGTTAAGGACTTCCCTGGTGGCACAGTGGATAAAGAATCTGCCTGCCAATGCAGGGGACACGGGTTCGATCCCTGGTCCGGGAAGATCCCACATGCCACAACTACTGAAGCCCGCATGCCTAGAGCCCGTGCTCCGCAACAAGAGAAGCCACCGCAGTGAGCCCACGCACCACAATGAACAGTAGCCCCTGCTCGCCACAACTAGAGAAAGCCCGCGTGCAGCAACGCAGCCAAAAAAAAAAAAAAAAGAATGAGTGTTAAGATTTAGCAAATCTGTTTTTGGTAGGTTAGTTTTTTCTTTAATGCATATTGTAAACAGCTCTGATGCTACATTTCCTAAGATTGAACTCCCTCCATTTTGGAATAAACCCTTCTTGACCTGCTGAATTTGATTTGCTTATGTAGGGGAGGAAGAGTAGCTTTTTCCTCCTACCCTTTTTGGTTCTTGGCTGAGTCTTTGTAATAAAACACAGATTAACAAGAGAAGAGAATACAAATTTATTTAACACAGTATAAGTTTTATGTAACACTGGAGGCTTCATAAGGAGACGAAGATCCAAAGAAATGGTTAAACCTGAGAGTTGTTTTTTTTTTTTTTTAATTTAGTTATTTTTGGCTGCGTTGGGTCTTCATTGCTGTGAGTGGGCTTTCTCTAGTTGTGGCGAGCGGGGGCTACTCTTTGTTGTGGTGCGCGGGCTTCTCATTGCCGTGGCTTCTCTTGCTGCAGAGCACGGGCTCTAAGTGTGCGGGCTTCAGTAGTTGTGGCTTGTGGGTTCTAGAGGGCAGGCTCAGTAGTTGTGGCGCACGGGCTTAGTTGCTCCGCGGCATGTGGGGTCTTCCCGGACCAGGGATTGAATCCGTGTGCCCTGCATTGGCAGGCGGATTCTTAACCACTGTGCCACCAGGAAGTCCATCCTGAGAGTTTTTATACTAGGTTTAATTTAGAGTGGAAAGTCATGGAAAAAATATGAAAGGACAGAAAGGGATGTGAGCTAACAATGGTAATTTGGGGGAAACTGAGAAAAGCGTGTTTGTTCAGATTCTTCTTAGTGTCCTTCCATTTTGGAAATAAGGATGCTCCTTTCCTCTGGGTATAGGGAGGGCACCTCTCACTTGAGGGTCTGATGACCTGCTTCAGGGGAAGTTCAGAAAGCCCTTCCTACACCTGTTGTTTCTCAGAGTCCTTCAGCTGAAAATATTCAGTGTGCCAAGTTGCCAAATTTTGTGGTAGTGTGTCCCGAACCCGTAACAGCTATTCTGTTTTTGAGTTTTGCATCTGTGTTCATAGGTGACGTCTTGGTACTTTAAAAAATCAAGTTGTAGATTTATTCCAGCTTTGAAAAACTAGTTGGCAGCCCTTTCATTTTTTTTCCCTATGCTCTAAAATACTTTGAATAACTTAGATTTTTTTTTTTTTGAAGGTGGAACTGAACTTGCTTATAAAATCATCTGGATCTGGAAGCTTTTTAATGATAGATATTTGAAAATCTTTCAAATTTCTTATGTGGTTATTCATCTGTTCAGAATTCTTACTTTTCTTGAGTTAATTTTAGTCATTTAAAAATCATCCAGGGGCTTCCCTGGTGGCGCAGTGGTTGAGAATCTGCCTGCCAATGCAGGGGACATCGGTTCGAGCCCTGGTCTGGGAAGATCCCACATGCCGTGGAGCAACTAGTCCCGTGAGCCACAACTACTGAGCCTGCGTGTCTGGAGCCTGTGCCCCGCAACAAGAGAGGCCGCGACAGTGAAAGGCCTGCGCACTGCCATGAAGAGTGACCCCCGCTTGCCACAACTAGAGAAAGCCCTCGCACAGAAACGAAGACCCAACACAGCCAAAAATAAAAAATAATAATAATAAAAAAATCCATTTTACTTAGAGTTTAAAATGTTTTGCATGAAATTTGACTAAAGGTCTCTTATTCTTTTAATCTCATTTGTATGGCTGTTTCTTTCTCTTCTCTCTTTTTTCTTTTCTCTTATTTTCCTTAGCCTTGCCAGGGTCTTGTCTATTTGTTCACCTTTTTGAAGAACCCATGATTTAGTTTTAATCATCAGTATGTTCATCAATTCATCAATAGTATATTAAAGTTTTTTTATTAATTATCTTCTCCTTTTGGTATTATTTTGTTTCTGGTTTCTTAAGTCAAATGCTTAGTTCATTTATTTTATTTATTTTATTTATTTACTTATTTGGCTGCATTGGGTCTTCGATGCTGCGTGCTGGCTTTCTCTAGTTGCGGTGAGCAGGGGCTATTCTTAGTTGCAGTGTGCGGACTTCTCATTGCGGTGGCTTCTCTTGTTGCAGAGCACGGGATCTAGGCACGCGGGCTTCCATAGTTATGGCACATGGGCTCAGTAGTTGTGGCTCGCGGGCTCTAGAGCGCAGGCTCAGTAGTTGTGGCACACGGGCTTAGTTGCTCCGCAGCATGTGGGATCTTCCTGGACCACGGCTCGAACCCGTGTCTCCTGCATTGGCAGGCAGATTCTTAACCACTGCACCACCAGGGAAATCCGAGTTCATTTATTTTAAAGTTCTCTCTGAATTTCCCCAACAAAATTTCTCTAAGGGTATAGCCAAGTCTGATTTTCTAAACTCCATTCAATAGCACTTCCTTATATTGCTAATTGAAAAAAGTCTCTCTAAAGTAAGAGAGGTTAGGCTGAGGTCATTTTTTCTTCCTGTTTAGTGCATGGCCAAAAAAAAATTGACATATGAATCCCAATGACTGTGCATTTCCTGGTGCTCATTTAGGTAGTATTAGGCTATCTACCAACTCCAAGGCAGTGACAGCTTGGAGTTCAAATAAAACCCATACAGACTTCCCTGGTGGCACAGTGGTTAAGAATCTGCCTGTCAATGCAGGGGACACGGGTTCGAGCCCTGGTCTGGGAAGATCCCACATGCCGCAGAGCAACTAAGCCCGTGTGCCACAACTACTGAGCCTGCGCGTCTGGAGCCCGCGCGCTTAGAGCCTGTGCTCCACAACAAGAGAAGCCACCGCAATGAGAAGCCCAAGCACCGAAACAAAGAGTAGCCCCCACTCGCCGCAACTAGAGAAAGCCCACGTGTAGCAATGAAGACTCAACGCAGCCATAAATAAATAAATAAATTTAAAAAACAAAAACAAAAAAAAACTTATAAGAAAAAGCAAATGTGAAAAAAATGTTAACATTCGGGGAATCTGAGTAAAGAGGATACAGAAATTCTTTGTACTATTCTTGTAGCTTTCTCTAAATCTGTAATTATGTCAAAAGAAAAAAATACCAAAAGTAAAAAAAAGGAGGAAAAAGAAGGCTATCACAACAGTAAAACAATAGGAACAACAACATGGCACCCTTAGAAGCAAAAAGGAGAGGCAACCCACTAAAGTTCTCTAAGAACTGAATTGCCAGAAAAACACCAAGCCTGAACTGTTGGGTCCTGTGTTTGACTCAGATCAACATGGCAAGGCATCTCAACCTCTCCAGAGATTCTTAATCCCAAGAACAAAGGATAATGGCAGAAAAGAAATATTTTAGGAGCTCTGTTCCATGGGGGGAAATTTTTATCAGTGACTATCTCAGGGATGATCTAAAGATCAGCGGTGAAAGGAAAACTTCCCAATAAGCAAAAATGATGTAATCAAATGTTTTGACTAAGGAACTCCCTCCACATCTAAGGATGTGAGTCAGCAAACTGGTGCTGGGAATTCACTCATGTCCTCAAACACACTGTCACCCACCCGTGGGTACCCCTACAGTATCAATGGAATGCTTGCCCTACAACGCTGGTGTGCTGAGCTGAGGGATGTAAAATAACTCTGAGGATTTGACCAATATATGGTGCTGATATGCTGGAGGATACATTGTATTTTCTCCCTTTTAATTAAGAAATTTTTTGTAATTGTGTTTTCCTCTAGTAATGTACATCAGATGCCTGGGTGCTTATTTTCTAAAAGGTGTAAGATGGAGCTAGTCTGCAAAGAGAAGCAGGAGACTGGAGCAGGTGTGCTGAGAGAAGCAGAAACAGGAACCAAATGAAAAGCAAAAGGAATAAAACTTGCTTCCCGAGGGCTGTACTGTATTGTCTTCCCATTATCTCACCTGAATCCACTCAGATCTACTGAAACTCTAAAAATGCATTCTTGGCTCTACTCGTTCATGCCAATATGCCCACCCGCTGCTGTGAAGATAGGAAAGAGAAGGCAGGGTTAGGTAGGCAAAACGGTGAGGATTTTTGAAGGACTCTGGTATAATAAACATCAACCTGTCCTTAGATACAGGTTTCAGCACTAGAAGTAACTCAAGGGGGTTTCTGTTCCTTGCAATAAAAGAGGAACTGTAGAAAACCCAAGAGGAAGAGAATGACTGATGGAGCAGGATCTGGAAAGAGAAGGATTTGAGAACAGATACAGAGATTGCTCTTGGACAGGAAGAGGAATACTTCTTCCTGGGAATTAAAAAAATTCCCACAAGCTCAAAGAAAAACTGATTTGATTATTCTGTATCCATCAGAACCTATTTTAAATCTGTTGAATCAATGAACAACTCACCTTAGTGAACACCGTCCAGTGTCAGCCCCTCATTTCTCAAAGTCAGACAATCTTCAACCAATCAAAGGCAGTATCGTAAGAGTAATCATCTTCTTTTTTTTTTTTTTTAATAAATTTATTTATTTATTTATTTATTTATGGCTGTGTTGGGTCTTCGTTTCTGTGCGAGGGCTTTCTCCAGTTGCGGAGAGCGGGGGCCACTCTTCATCGCAGTGCGCGGGCCTCTCACTGTCGCGGCCTCTCTTGTTGCAGAGCACAGGCTCCAGACGCGCAGGCTCAGTAGTTGTGGCTCACGGGCCCAGTCGCTCCGCGGCATGTGGGATCCTCCCAGACCAGGGCTCGAACCCGTGTCCCCTGCATTGGCAGGCAGATTCTCAACCACTGCGCCACCAGGGAAGCCCAAAGTAATCATCTTCTATGGATGATATCTATCTAGTTATACCTCTGAAAATCCACCAGTTCCTGAACTCCAGCTTCCCCAAATCCTGTAGCTAGAAGATTTACAGTCTGCTCTGCCCATAGAGATAATGTCTGACTAACATGTCTCTCTCTCACTGTAGTAAGCAATAAATTTAGTGAACATTTCTGGTTCCTTCTGCCATAAAAAATACTATTTACTGATCTACCTTGCATTCCCTTCTGCTTGAACCAGGGTGCTTCTCATAACAAATAACAGAAAACCTAACTCAACATGCCTTGAACAATAATAAATGTATTCTCTCTCATAGCTACAAGTCCATAGATGGTGTACGCTCAGCTTCTCTGCTCTGCCTGCCTGCCTCCATGGGAAGGCTTTGTCCTTAGACTGGCTTCCTTCATGCTGACAAGATGATGGCCAACACCAACTGGGGCACATGTTTCTATGTTTAGGTCCAGCAAGAGAAAGAAATCCTCTCTGCCACTCCTAGAATAAAAATCCTTCCCCCAGTTCAGTCTGATTGGACCAACCTGTGGACTAATAACACTTACCAGGATAATGTCACGTGTTGATTGGCTTAATCCTTGACTCTTGAACCAATTACTGTCAAGAGGATGGTTACATTGTGATGGGCTTAAACTAATCAGGATCCACTCCTAGAGCTGGAGATGGAGTTAGCTTTCTCCAAGTCATCTGGGCTCTTGAGGAATGGATACCGGAACAGAATTAGGGGAGGAATGGATACTGGAACAGAATTAGGTTCTTTAGAAAGGAAGAGGGGGACATGGATGCTATGAAAGCAACCAACATGGTCACAAAGCTACTGGACCTTTCCTTCTATGAGCTTACCCATAACAACTTTCCACTGAAACCTTCTAAGTCTAGATCTTCAAGACCAGGTCTCTTTCCAGACCATGTAGTCAACTGCATATTGGATCACTATACCCAAATGTTCACAAATTTTTCAACCTCCTTTTCCTCCTGTATTTTCTAATGCCAGTGCTATACATCTGCTATACATCGATCCAGCCACCCATTCATGTACCCTCCATGTACTTAATTCCCCAAGCTTATACACTGGTGGTCATTCTTAATTCCTCCCTGCTCTTAGTCACTTTACATCCCTAGTCACTTGATTCTATTTCCTAAACATAATCCATATTTCTTCCCTCCTCTACTTCCTAACTATCCCAGCCCCTGTTTACAAAAGCCTCCTAATTGATATTTCTTCTCCTACCATTCTCAACCTCCTTGAATGGTCTTTCACATTGTCAATAGATAGATAATTTAAAAAAATAAATCTGATTCTGTCACTGTTTAGATTAAAAGCTTTTAGTGGCATCTTATTCTACAGGATAAAATCCAAGCTTCTCTGCCCGGCCTAAGGTCCTCCATAACCTCATTATTGCCTCCTCCACCCATCTTTCCTGGTCTTTTCCTTGGTACACACACTATTGTGCCAACCATGCTGAAACACTTGCATTTCCCCAGATTCTGCATGCAGTTGCATACCCCCATGTCTTTGATCATACTGTTCCCATCACCTGAAATGCCCTTTCCCTGGACAAGCATCTACTGATATTTCAAGGCTTAGTACAAAACTCATCTCTGTGACTATCCCAGGTAAAGCTAAACACCTCTTCCTTTGTAGTACCTTGGAACGCTCTATTAAATCTTTAGTATAGCACCTTTCATGCTGTATTTACAAGTATTGTTTATGTTGCCTTTACTAAGAGTGAGCTGTTTGAGGGCAGGAGCTATGTCTTAATCATCTTTGTGTATCCCAGGGCTGCATGGTGCCTGTCACTTACCAGATGCCCAGGAAATGCATTTTGGATGAATGTATGAAAGATCTAGCTGATCAGGGACATGTGAAAAGATTTTCATGCATTGCCGAAGCCTCATTGTGAGGCTGGAAACTGTAAGTTGTAGTCAGATACCAATGTTAGTATAGAGTAGAGCAGGGTATCCCACCAAGAAATTGACTAGCAGTGTCCATTACTGAAGACTTAAACTCTGTTTGGTTTTAGAACAGTGGCCCCGGAAAGAGCCTCTGCTCATCGACGTGCGTGGGGACGCATCTGTCCCATTCCTTTCTCAGGAAGGTGAATACCTGACATCTGAAATGGAAACCTACCTTTCATGTAGGGGGCCTTAGAAGACAGAAGGGCTAGGATGCTCAGAGCCACAGCCTGGGATGCCCAGTGTGGGGCACTCTAGAGTGAACCTGGCCCAGAGCAAATGGAGTCAGCAATGAGGCTGTCCTGTTTCAGAGGGGCACACTGCTAGGATTGGAGGCTGGGGCAGGCAGGACTTGGCTGCACTGTAGATGGACCTGGAATGTTGAACAGATGGAGGAGGAACAGATGCTTCAGTGAGGCAAACGGGAAGGGACAACCATGGCCTGGCAGCCATCAGGGCTCTTTCCTCCATGCTTGCTGTTGCATATAGCAGTAATCCATTCCTTTTAATTGTTGAGTACCATTCCATTGTATGAACATACCACAATTTATTCCTCCATTCACTTGTTGATAGAAAATTATGTTATCCATTTGAGTTGTTTCCCATTTTAAGCTACTTCAAATAAAGCTGCTGTGAACACTGGTGTACAAGTCTTTATGTGAATGTGTACTTTCATTTCTCTTGTGTAAATGCCTAGGAGTAGAAAGACTAGGACATATGGAGTATACGTTTAACTTTTTAAGAAAATGTCAAATTGTTTTACAAAGTGATCATATAATTTTATATTCCCATCAGCAATGTATGAAAGTTTTGGTACCCTACTTCCTCACCAACTCTTGGTATGGTCAGTTTTTTTTTTTTTAGACATTCTCATAGGAATGTAGTATTAGCTCACTGTGGTTGTACTTTGCATTTCCCTAGAGGCTAATGATGTTGAGCATCTTCTCATGTGTTTATTTGCTATCCGTATGTCTTCTTTGATGAACTATCTGTTCAAATCCTTTACCCCTTTTAAAAAATAAGGTTGTTTTCTTATTATTGAATTGTGAGAATTCCTTAGATATTCTAGATGCAATTTTTTTTTTGTTGTTCTTTGTTTGTTTTGGCTACACCAAGCAGCATGTGGGATCTTCCCCGACGAGGATCAAACCCATGCCTCCTGCAATGGAAGCATGGAGTGTTAACCACCGGACCGCCAGGGAAGTCCAGGTACAAGTTCTTTATAAGATCTGTGATCTGCAAATATTTTCTTAGTCTGTGGCATATCTTTTCATTCTCTTAACAGTGTTTTTCAAAGAGCAGAAATTCTAGGCTTGTGGATGCTGAGGGGGAGTGGGGATGGGGAGGGACGGATTGGGAGTTTGGGATTAGCAGATACAAACTATTATATATAGAATGGATAAACAACAAGGTCCTACTGTATGGCACAGGGAACTATATTCAATATCCTGTAATAAACCATAATGGAAAAGAGTATGAAAAAGAATACATACATATGTGTATATATGCGTATATACCCTATGTGTGTGTGTGTGTGTGTGTGTGTGTGTGTGTGTATATGGTTGGCCAGAAAGTTCAGGGTTTTCCATTAAGATGTTATATATATCTGAATCACTTTGCTGTACACCAGAAACTAACACAACATTGTAAACCAACTATACTTCAATAAAAAATAAGCTAAAAAAAAGTTCTTAATTTCAGTGAAGCCCAATTATCAATTTTTTGCTGTTACAGATTGTGCTTTTGATGTTGTATCTAAGAAATTTTTGCCTGACCCAAGGTCATAAAAAATTTCTCCTTTGTTTTCCTTTAGAAGTTTTGGAGTTTTAGGTTTTACATTTAGATCTATGATCCATTTTGAGTTAAATTTTGTGCATGGTGCGAGGTAGGGACTGAAGTTCTCTCATGCACGCTGTTTTTTTTTAATGTGGGTGTTCAGTTGTTACAGAATCATTTGTTGAAAAGACTATGTGTTCTTTAGTAAATTGCCTTTGCACCTTTGTGGAAAATCAGTTGACTGTAAATATGTGGGCCTATTTCAAGACTCTCAATTCCACTGATTTATATGTCTGTCCTTTTGCTAATACCACACTGTCTTGACTACTGTAGCTTTAAAGGCTTGGAATTGGATACATGAGTACTCCAACTTTATAATCTTTTTACTAAACTGTTCTGGCTGTTTTACAAAATCGTTTGGCTATTTGCACTTCCACATGAATTTTAGAATCAGCTTGTCAATTTCTTTTAAAAAGGCTGCTAGAATTTTGACTAGGATTGCATTGAATCTACAGACCCATTATGAGGGGAACTGACATCTTATTATTGAGTCTTCAAACTCATGAACACAGGATACCTCTCCATTTATTAAGATCTTCTAAATTTCTCTCAGCAGTGATTTGTAGTTTCCAGTGTACAAGTATTGGTACATCTCTTGTCAGATTTATCTCTAAGATTTTTTTATTTTTGATGCTCTGGCAGCTTCATCTTAATGTGGAAAATAAAAGAGATGGATCACTCTCACTGCCTTTGCAATTTTTCTGTAAATATAAAGCTCTTCCAAAATATAAAGTTGAGAGAGACAGAGATTGATTCAGAAGTTGCCCTTTAGCACTGAAGCTGCCCATGCCCCTTAACCAAGACTGGAGGATTTTCTCCAGTAGCTCTTGACAGACACATGAAGTAGTAGAGATGGTGGCTGATTGGGTTGATGTGAGGTTAGAGATCTGGATTAGGCGCAGGTCCCCTCCTCCTGCCACTTGTAGTCCTCCAAGCAGCTAGTCTCAGTCTCCACTGTCATAAATACAAATGCCAAGATCCCTTCTCTTTATGCTCTGTGGAGGGATAACTCAGTCTCTTCTGCCACCTCCCCCAATTCCTCTTTGCCTAGGCTTTGGAGTGCAGGACAGGGATGTGGGGCTGAAAAGACATGTGGATGAGGGAGGGGAGGGTATTCAGGTGACTGAGGGGAAGGCCCAGATGTTGGAAGTCCCTTTTATGAAAGGGAGACACTGTAATCTACCACTACAGGTCCTTGGATTCTGAGATAGAAAATGGGGGGCTTCCCTGGTGGCGCAGTGGTTGAGAATCTGCCTGCTAATGCAGGGGACACGGGTTCGAGCCCTGGACTGGGAAGATCCCACATGCCGCAGAGCAACTAGGCCCGTGAGCCACAACTACTGAGCCTGCGCGTCTGGAGCCTGTGCTCCACAACAAGAGAGGCTGTGATAGTGAGAGGCCCGCGCACCGCGATGAAGAGTGGGCCCCGCTTGCCGCAACTAGAGAAAGCCCTCGCACAGAAACGAAGACCCAACACAGCCAAAAATAAATTAATTAATCAATTTAAAAAAAAAGAAAAAAAAAGAAAATGGGGCTGGAAAAGTATGGCTCTAGAGGGTAATATGAACGTGAGAGATGGCAAAAGCATTTCTGTTGGGTCCAGTTCCTCCTCTTCCTCCAGCAGTTGTGGGGGAAGAGGCCATGGAAAGCAGAGTTGTCGCTATCCTTCTGTCCATATCCTGCTGCTCTTTCCTTTGGCGCTTCCCAAGGGCAGGGTCTGGCACTTCTGGCACTCTGGAAGGGGAAGAGGTTAGAGGTGGAAAGAAATGCCCAAAGGGTTTTGTGATGTACTGGAAAGAGCTAGATTCTAGGAGTGAGAAGACTTTTATCTCAAATCCTCACTCTGCCACTACTTCCCCTGTGGCCTTGGACAAGTCACTTTCACGCCCTATAAAATGAGAAACTGAACTAGATGATCTGAAAAGCCCACCCATCTCAAAAAGCTTATTATATTTTATGAGGATAGGGACCATATTATGTTTTCATCTCCCCAGCATCTAGCACAGTGCCTGGCACATAGTAAGTGTTCAAGAAATGCTGTGATTAGTGAATGAATGGATGAATCAAGGAACAAACTAACAAAATACTAAAATGAAGGGGCCCAAAGTGAAGTTCTTAAAGTTGGTCAGTTGGCGGCACCACCTCTCTACATAACCACAAAGGAGTGTTGATAGTCTCAGACCAAGGGAAAGGATTTAGATTAGAAAAGAATAAAGGTAAAAAAAAATGATCAGAGGACCGGATATTTCAAATGGAAAGCAGAACCCTGAAATTCTGACCCAGCTTCTGTTTTCCAAGCCAAGAGACAATAGGTCCAGTGCATTAAAAGACATCGTGGCTGCCAAATGGACAAAGTGATGCAGGATGGGTGGAAGAGTAAACATGGCCCTGAGAGAGGGAGTGATTGGCACAAGTCACAAAGGAGCAGTCCCTGAGGCCAGGAGGTAGCCCCTGGGGCTCACCTGAACTTGGGCTGGGCACTCCCCTGCGGCCACCCCCTTCACACCCATCCCTTGCTGAAGGACCCAAACATCCTGGCACCCAGTCTGAATCTCTTTCACCCCTGGGTCTCTCCTATGGGGTTCATCAAACCCATTGTTGATTATCCTGAAAGGGCCCTTCTCCTCCCCTAGCACTCAAGGGAACTGAACGTCAAACATCTTAGTTAGCTAGCAGAGGACAGGAAGGTGCTGAATATTTTGAAAAAGCCTCATTCTTTTATCTACACCCTGCCCCTCACCCCACGTCTTCTATTTTCCCCCATCCCTGCAAATCCTGCAAAGGATAGGGATACGGGCACAAAAGGGGAGGACCCAATGATGCACTTTTTCCATTTAGGACTGAGATCATGGGGAGACAGGATGAGGTGTGGTAAGGGTATATCTCAGAATCCACAGCTCTGAAAGGGGGTTTGGGGGTTGGAGGAGAGAGTAGGGGTACCACTGACCTCTGTCTCCACAGATTAGAGTAGGAAAGGGTGAAATGGCAGTGGGAGTGGTAGAGGTTACAGGACTTCTTAGCAAGAAGAGAACTGAGGGCATGCCCCGGGCCTGCTCAGGTCCTCATAGGCTGTGTTCCCAGTAGGGAGGGAACAGGAAGCTGTGACTTCCTCTCCCCTTTTCCTCCCTGCCCTTAGCCTCAAAGTCACTTGATGCTGCAATGAATTCCAACCTGTGTTTTAGTTGGCACTGTTCCCTGGGCATGGTGATAATAGCTGCTCGGTCGGTACCTTGCTCCCTTGTGCCACAAACACCCCCAACTTTTCCTTTGAAATAATAATCACTCATGCAAATAGCAATGTATAAAGTGCTTTTTCATGTGTTATCTCATTTTACCACACCAATCCCGTAAAGCAGAGACTTTTACCCGAAAAATTTAAGCTAGGAAACTGAGGCTCGGGAGTAAAGTCACACAGCGAGTGAGGAGCAGATCTGGGACTCCAGAACTTCTGCTCTTTCTCTCTCAAATACCTATTCTGATTCCCTGCCTCTATGCTCCCTCCCAGGCCCCTTCCCCCTGGCTCCAAGGGAGCATTTTCTGCAGAGAAGGGGGCCCCTGAACACTGTTAGGATTAGAGGGGGCTCCAGTTTGGTTCCTGTCATCCCTGAGATGGGGTATCTGTGGGCCTCTCCCTGGAGTGGAGGCTTGGGGCTGCCCTGCATTGTGGGATCATTCTCCCTCCCCCCACCCTCTTCTGCGTAGAGCTCTACACAAACACAAACACATTTATCCCAACGTTCAGGTTCTCTCTCACTCTGCCCCACCCACCACCAAGACCAACAGAGAAGTGGCAGGTCGTCCCTCCACCGCCCGCCCCCTGAGGTGTGGGCGTGGGCTGGGCCTCCAGGCAGCCAGAGGCCCCGAGAGAAGCAGAGAAGCGCTCAGATCTACACGGTCCTGCTGAGAGCCTTAGGTGGCCCCTGCCAGTCTGGCAGGCACCCCTGGCCCCTCTGCCCAGCACCACTGACGTCTGATGCCCTGCGATGCCCACGCCCAGCACCTCTGTGCCCCCGCCTGCTTTCTGGGTCAACACCTCTGGAGGCAGTGTGCTGAGTGCTGACGAAGCTATGATGCCTGTTGGATTCCTAGCCCTGAGGGTTGCCCGGGCCTATGGGATCGTGGGGGCCATCGGCTTGCTGGGAAATTTGGCCGTGCTCTGGGTTCTGGGTAACTGCGCTCGGCGAGCCCCCTGCCCACCTTCTGACGCTTTTGTCTTTAAACTAGCTTTGGCAGACCTGGGGCTGGCACTCACTCTCCCCTTCTAGGCAGCCGAGTCGGCACTGGACTTCCACTGGCCCTTCGGAGGTGCCCTCTGCAAGATGGTCCTGACAGCCACCGTCCTCAACATCTACGCCAGCATCTTCCTCACCACGGTGCTGAGTGTTGCCCGATACTGGGTGGTGGCCATGGCTGCAGGACCTGGCACCCACCTCTCGCTCTTCTGGGCCCGTGTGGCCACCCTGGCCGTGTGGGTGGCAGCTGCCCTGGTGACAGTGCCCACGGCTGTCTTTGGGGCCAAGGGCGAGGTGACTGGCGTGCGTCTGTGCCTGCTGCGCTTCCCCAGCAGGTATTGGCTAGGGGCCTACCAGCTGCAGAGGGTGGTCCTGGCCTTTATGGTGCCGCTGGGCATCATCACCACCAGCTACCTGCTGTTGCTGGCCTTCCTGCAGTGGCGGCAACGGCAGGACAGCAGGGTCGTGGCCCGCTCCATCCGCATCCTTCTGGCCTCCTTCTTCCTCTGCTGGTTCCCCAATCACGTGGTCCCTCTTTGGGGTGTCCTGGTGAAGTCTGACCTGGTGCCCTGGGACAGCACTTTCTACACCATCCATACCTATGTCTTCCTCATCACCACCTGCCTGGCACACAGCAACAGCTGCCTCAACCCCATGCCGTACTGCTTCCTAAGGCGGGAGCCCCGGCGGGCCCTGGCAGACACCTTCAGGGATCTGTGAGCAAGGCTGTGGCCCCAGGGCCGGGGCTGGGTAGAACAGGTGGCCCTAAAGGAGGTGGGCAGGCGGTGGATGGAGAGCACTCCTTGGGAGGGTGGCCCTTCTACCAGGCTTACCAACCTGGACAAAGGGACACCTGGGTGAAGGGGGCAAGGTAAACCCCCTCCTCTTTGTGGGGATCCACGCAACCTAGGGAGAGAGAGGTTGGCCTCTCTGCCACGATGCAACACCCTCAGGGAACGTCTGATCTTTGATCCCCAACTCTGGCTATGGGGGAACAGGGAGGCTGGGACCCAGGTCAGGGCTGGGTATGACCAAGTGGAAGTCTCCACGTGGAGATGGGAATGATGAGGATCTGAGAATAAACCTCTGGAGCATCCACAAAGTGTCTGCACCTTTCATCTCAGTTCCACCTCCAGGTCAAGGTGGCCCAAAGGATTCTTTGCCCCATTTCTGCCTTCTGTGAGAATTCCCAGGAAAATTTCCCTAAGGGTTCTAGACTAATTGGGTCATAGGTCAGTGTCTATCTCCCTCTATCCCCTCCACCCTCCCTCCCTCACCTCAAATGGGGTGTACCCTTGCCCTTCTCTGGTGCTGGGGCCAAATATGCCCTTCTCCTCTGGCCACCTCTACCTTCTTACCATCTCATTAGTGTCTACAGAAACTTGGTGCCCACAGACACCTCAGCTGCAAAAGCTGTAGTTCTCCCTGCTGTGTGCGGGGTCTTGCTGGATCCCTAGCTCCAGCCAAGCTCGGAGTGCAAACCCCTGTTGCTGGCTGGGAGTACCCGTGTGTCTCTCCTTAAATCAGGATTTGGAGGGAGAAGTGAAGATAAGGACAAGCTGAGGATGTGGGTGGGGCATAGGGAGGCAAGAAATGCGGAAGAGGGTTGGGAGAAGAGGAGGCTGAATGTGCAGCTAGAGGAGTGGGAACCACAGAACAGGTGCTAATCTTCCTCCTCCCCCAAGGGCTTAGAGCATCAACTCAGGTGTCAGAACACCTGGATTCACATCCTAGGTCTGACACTAACCAGCTGAGGGACCTCGGTAAGTTACTTTACTTCTCTGTACCTGTTTTCTCAATTTAAAATGGGCTGTTAAGGATTTAACAGTGCCTGAAATAGTTTTAGCTGTTATTCTTACACCCCATGTAAAATGGAGACAGAGAGAAGAAAAAAGGAAGAAATAAGGGGGCAACTGGGAGACAGGGACAAGGAGCCATAAAGGTCTTGTCTGGAATTTTTACATGCTCTGGAGTGAAATGAAAGTTTTACATAAGGAACTGAGTGAGGAGTTGGCCCCTCAGGCCCCTCTTGAAGGTGTGCACTCCAGGGCAAGGGGTTCCCCTTTGGTTTCTGTATCCATAGATACCCAGCAATGATAAATGCTAGCCATCAGAAGGGACTTTCGGTGGGGGCAGCCCCTGGGAAGGAGGGAGGTGGCAGAGAGAAAATGGGGTGCAGCTCCCACTGCCATTGTCCCACCCCACCCCAAGGTCTGACATGTCTGAACCCAGCTGGGCACGGCGCCTCCTGAGTGAGTGGAGCCCCCTCTGGAGGGGGCACCGCCTGCACCAGCTCCATCCAGTTGCTGAACAGAAGAGGCTCTAAAGAGCCGCCTAATTCACACCATATTAAGCAAATGCTAAAGAGATTTAATTAGCCTCTTGATGTTTAATTTTCTTTCTTTGATAATGTTTAAACGGTTCCAAAATCCACATCTATTCCCAGCCAATTCAGGATGGAAAATCCTCCACCACTCAAGTGCCCCTCTTCCCACCCCCTGCAGCTCCTCTGATGGCCCTGCTGGGGCTCCGGATATTGGCTCCTCTGGGGGCATCGCTGCTTTATGGGCTTTATGGGACCCGGAGGTAAATATTGACAAAGTTTAAACAGGTCCAAGTCAGAGGTGAATGAATGCATGCAGACCCACCCTTTGGGATGGGAGAGGGAGGGGAGGGTGCAATGGAAAGGAGGCATTGCTGTGGCAAGAAGCTGGGCCCTGGCTCCCTGGAGCTCAAGCCAGAGCGCTGTGAAACTGCCAACAGGGCAGACAGAGAGTAAGACTGAGTTTCCAAAAATGGGAATAGAGAGGGGACAATGGACAGAATGGGAAAGACGTGAGAGAGGGACTAATCTCAGAGGAACTACCATGTCAGAGAAATGTGTGTCTTGTTTTGGGATCAAGGATGAAGAGGGAGTTTCAGTCCAGGGGCGGCAGGAGGGACAGAGCAGCTCTCCTGTGAGCTGTGGGCTTCTCGGAACCCACGCTCTGGGCTCTGCGTCCCCAGGTATCCGTTACACTCCTGACCAGCATCCTTCACTGGATCTGTAAGAACGCTGGAGGAGCCTGCATTCCCTTTCCTGGTGGTCTTTGGATGCTAACATCCCACTGCTCTGCCTTTACAACTTTGGGTCCCAGCTGCTTCCCGCTGACGTGGCACACAGCTGAGCCATGGGCCATCGTGTTGGAAACTTTGGAGCTCTGGTGTTTTTCGGCAGAGCAGCCTAGGAGGGGAAGTGGAGAACTGCAGCTAGGAGGGCTGGCCCTTTCCTGGCTCCTCTGCTGGGCTGGCAACCCTCTGCACCCAGGTTTCCCTGTCTATGAAATGAGAACAATTCCTACCTCACAGATTCCGTTATGGATGAGAAAGCACCTTGTCAAGGCCAGATGCTGATGGATGAGAATTACAGGAGTGGAGGGTGCTGGCTGTGCCCCCAGGCCTGCCCCCCACCCCAGGTGATTTCAATTCCTCTTTCTAGCTGAGGTCATGGGCCCCATCCTTCCCATCTTACTCCATGGGCTCCAACAGAGGTCTGTGCACTATGCCAGCATTTATACAACTCTAGACTCTCTCACCCCTCCCCCTACAGCCCCAGAGCAGGGTATTAACCAGAAACAGGAAGCAAAAAATTAACGAAAAACAAGAACTGAAACCTACTTAATCTCTCACTGCCTCTCAAAATGGCAAAGAGCAAATGAGCAGCTCCTAGGAGGGGAACCGTCTTAAAAAGGTTAAACCAGGGCTCTGGCACTGCGAAGAACAAGGGCAGAGTGAGGGCTGAACCTGAAAATGAATGACTCTGGGGAGAGGCTAACAGGAACTGTGCTGAAAGGGAGGGAAGGGGGCAAGAGGCTGATGCAATTCCTGAGCATGGCATGCAAATGAGATGAAAACAAGTTTTTTAATGTTGGAACCTCCAACAGCCACTGGAACCTAAGTGCCCCTTCATTATCCTTGTATTTGTGAGCGTCAAAGATGACAACGAAAAAAGGTTGGCAGCAGTTTCTTTTGTTAGCGCCCCCTGTCTTCAGGGAGGCAGTCACCCTTCCTGGGAGAGGAAGAGGCTCCTTTTGGAGGAACACACGTCATTGCCTGGCTCTCCCCCTCACCAGCACCCTCAGAACTGGCAGACATTAACAGACAGTACTTCCTGGGGTTCCAGGACTTTAATTTTCCCCGTTTTATCTTTTTTTTTTTTTTTTTTTTTTTTAAACAATCAAATTTGCAGAAAACTGGCTGGGGCTGGCAGGCACTGGGGTGGGGTGGGGGGAGGTCCATTGAAAAATCCCCCTAATTCACGCAGAGGTTTCAGGTCATGGTTGCTGAGGTGGGGGATGAGGTCAGGGTTTGTAGATTTCCCAACTCACCCAAGAACTGTTTTTCCAAATGGCTGGGGAAGAGATCAAAATGGGTCCCCCAGTACTATAGATGAGTGGAGAAGTCATTGTTCCCCCCATCCCTCAAGTTCTTCCGAGATGTAGAGATAGAGGGCTGCGATTTCTAATTGCCTACAATCTTCTCTTAAAAATATAAAACACGTGCAGTTGGCTTTGGTACAAAAAAGAAAACAACAACAACAAAAAAACATTCTGGTCCCTGTGAGTTTTTCCCCTCACCCCCCAACAAACCATTACGGCCACCTCAACCTGTATTCCATCAACTCTAGGAAGCCAGGTTATCTCCCTGGGGTTTCCATAGAAGACAGAGAGAAGGGGGAACAGCAGTAAGAGGTTGAGGGGAAGGGGAGAGGGACATGGCCCTGACCACAGCCCTTCCTGAAGGGGCAGTAGGGTCTTATGGCTGCAGCCTCTCCTCAAAGATGGGTGTTGCTCAGGAGGGGTGTCAGGGCTAGAACCCAGCAGCTGCACAGTTAAGCCTGAATAAACCCCAGTAGTGTTAAAGGACAAGGCCCCCTGATCCCTATGGCTTGGTTCCCATGTCCCTGGTCCTCTAAATCTCCCCTCTCCCTCCATAACTAATAAACAATAAATAAATAAATTTTCCTAAAGTAGAGGGAAGAAGGCATGAAAAATTGGCATCTGCAGTGTAGCTTCTGGATGCCACCAGGGGGCACTGTGGCCTAATACCCCCAGCTTCCTAAATGGCCCCCCGTGTCCAAGGATCCCAAGAGCTGGCAAGGACAATCAGCAGTTCTTTCAAAAGTTCCCTCGTCATTGGCAGATTGGAGTCCCCAGGTTTGCCTCCCTCAGTAATGTTCTTCAGGGGGACACGGGGTGGGGGGAGGGGCCCCCTTAGCTCTCTGAAGCTACAGGCTCCCCGTCGCGGCTCTCAGTCTCTTCCGGGATGTCCTGCATTCGGGTGAAGTCTGAAGGAGGACGGGGCAAAGTTAGTGAGTGAACAGATGCTCCCGTGATCAACTGAACCCCCTACACTGACGCCTCCCCGTCTGTGGGCTGAGGAGCTCAGAGAGCTGTGAGGGAGGGCAGAGGTCTGTAATCCTTGGGTGAGGGGAAAACCTCTGTCAACAAAGTAAGGTATCCACACCTAGGTACTTGGAAGTATATGGAGACACAATTTGATTAATAAAATACAAAATATGTTAAGATTAGTATTACATGAAGTCACAGTAGTTTTGGGTTATTTTGTATTTCCTGAACCAACTATAAGAACTTGGAGGGCTTTGAAATTTTTTTACTTTGAAAATCTACTTCTGCTTGAACAGGCTGGGAATCATGGACTTACTGGAGCAGAGGCCCCTACATTCTTTGCTTCCTAGAGTTCCACTTCCCATCTACCAGGAGGCAAAACAGGAAGTGCTCTGTGCCCCTCCCAAGAGTCACTGTAGACCTCAGTGGTTGGTTAGGGACCATCCTAATTGTTCCCGTGCTTTAGGATGCAGGCTTCATTTGGAAACCACAGCCCAAGGGTCTGTACCCAGGTTACATCCCATTTCCATTCCATGTCTCCACCAGGATCTCACCTCGTGGACTATGGGGCGGAGACAGACGGCTGCTACCTTCCTCCTCGCTGCCGGTGTCGGGGTCACTGCTATCTTGTAGCCGCTCATCGGGGCTGCCCAGCTCCTGCCTCTCTCGATCCTCAAAGGGTCGATGGACAGAGCGAATAGTCACAGGCAAATCCAGGCGGTCATGGCCTCGGCTGGGCTGTGGACAGCAGGCCAGAAAAGCAGGAGGCCAGGGAATGAGCAGTGTGAAGACTCAACTCTCAGCACCTCTACCACTGACTGATTTCTTTCCGCACCCATCGCAACTGTTCAGTCCTCCCATCAGTATCCTATATCCTTCAAGTCTGATGCCTGATGTCATTTGGCCTCAAATCTCCAATTCCTTTCTGGTTCTCTCATGGACCCTGATGTCCACCCTGATGTCAGTTCACTACTTCAAGCTTCCTTACCTGTGGGGGGGTGAAACTCAAGTACAGGGCATCGCCTGCAGGGAGGCTACGCCGCCTCGGATCCAGAGGCCGCCGGGCCCAGGGGGCCTCAGCTGGGAGTGGTTCCGTGTGGCCCAAGGCGGCCAGCTGCCTGCGAGCCTCTTCGGCCTCCCGCTCCAGCAGGGCGCGGGCCTGCTCGCTCTCTCGGAGCCGGGCTTCCAGGCTGCCAGCCTCCGTCGCCCGCTCTTCGCCGAGGCGTCGGCAGCGCCGTAGCTCCTCTTGCAGCAGCGTGTGTTGCCGCTGCAGCAATGCCAGTTCCGTAGCCTGCTTTTCAGGAGCCACAGGGACAGCCCCGGCTCTGCCAGCCTCCCCATCCCGGGAGTTGGCTCGGGTCAGCTTCTCCCGCCGCTCGGGGCCCTCAGGGAACCGGGCTTCCATCAAAGTGTCCTGCTGGGCCACAGCCGCCTGCGGGTGGAATGGAGACGGAGGGGTGTATCAGGACCCCGTTTCTTCTACCCCTCACCCTCACTCCCCAGGGCCCAGGTCATGATTCCTGGAGAGCTCGAATCGGGAAGGCTTAGAAAGGCCTGTTAGGATGATTCTGTCCCACCTAAATGGGCAGCTCGGGTCTGGCTCCTCCCCTTCCCATGCTAGCCCTTGCCCCACTGACCTGTAGGCCATGTAGAAGTCCATAGAGATTGACCAATCGCTGCAACGCTTCCTGAGGACAGAGGAGAGGGTGGGAACAGAGTCCAAGCTTCAGGATGGGAGAACTGCCCAGAAGTTGAATAAGTGTGGGCGTGGGACAATAAGACTGCAAGTACTTTGAGGTGTACACTCCCCCTCCCAACTCCAAACTGGGCTCTAACTTCTCAGATGACAGTACCCCTCCTTCAGTCTCCTATATCATCACATTCCCACCTCACCTCCTGGGGAGATCTCAGCTGATTTCCATTTCGATCCTGCAGAAACGGGCAAGGATGGGGAATCAGCAGACACACAAGTCCCTGGTGCCTGTCCCTGATAGCTCCGAGTCAAGGATCTATAGGGCAGCTGTCCCTTTCCCTCCCTCTAGCCAAGTCCTGACACCTCCTGAAACCCACCTTCTGGCTGGAGTCTGAGTCAGCTCTGCAGAGCTCAATGGAGCCATTGAAGGTTCTCGCCTCACCATCTGTTGAGAAGGGGAAAAGGATGGGCCGAACCACTTCCCTAGCACCCCGATACCACTCAGTCCCTGGTACCACCCCATTCTCTTTAACCCCTCCCACGTGCTACCTTGGTCCCCTGCCCTGGCACTCACTGGCAGTGACTCCAGGACTCGTGTTACCACCGCTGTCTGGTTCCACGGACAGGGCTGGTTCCCGGGGTGTCAAGAGCAGCTCCACTCCAGGCCCCACCAGCAGGTCTTTCAGGCCCTCCACTGCGGGGAAAGAAGAGGTGAGGACAGCAGCAACAGAGAATCCTGTGGGGGATGGGAGGCGATGCCATTCGCTCAGTACACGGAACATGCAGGCATCTAGGGGAATGCCCCCTGCACGTGTAGTGGGGTCTCACTGCCACCACCACATACAAGGCAAAGGTCATTAAAGGTGCCCAAGGGGCAGCACAAGTATGTGCAGGATGAGAGGTATCAAACAGCAGCAAGGACCATCTTCCCCCGCAAGCAACAGGCACTCAGGGGAGTTATGGCCTATGGGGCTGACGTCCCCCTTGTCTGTGTGTGTCTAGCCACGGGTCCATATCTTGGGATGGTGAGTGGATGAGTCTGGACTCTTCCCTAGGAGCTCCCTCACCCTCACGGATGGCATCCTGCAGCAGCCGCTCGCCACGAGGGGACTCGAGGGACTCAGAGCGGAAAAGCCCCCTGGGCAGGGTGGGCAGGGGCATCCCGCTGCCGCCATCCTCTTCCACCTGGAAGTGGGTCATCTCGGCAAACAGCCCAACCTTCTCCTGCAGCAGCTCCACCAGTGCCCGGTCTTTCTGCTGCAGCTCCACTGTGGATGAGAAACAGGTGAGCACCCAGAAGAGCCAGTAGTGGAGGGGCAGCCCCAGGGGTCAGGGGCCAGGCCTGGGCAGAGGGGCAGGATTCAATTTTGATTTTTTGGCATTTATGAAAAAGAAAATAACTTTTTTTTGGGAAAAGTAACACGTACTTTTGTTTTAAAAACAAAAGTAAAACAATGTGTGGCAGGGACTGCAGGCTGTCCACCAGTTTTCATTCTCCCCACCTTCCTTTAATTAGAGAAGGTGTGCAAGTTTCATCTGGGCACACGGCTGCCCAGTTACACTCGATTTTCCAGCCTGGCTTGCAGCTAGGCATTGGCACGTGACTAAATTCTGGCCAACAGATGTGAGAGTCTTCCAGATCTGCCCTTAAAAAAAATCGGTACAAACTCTCCTTGTTCTTTACCCCTCCTTGCTAGCTGGGATGCAGATGTGATAGCAGGAGCTGGAGTAGTGATGGAGACACAGACATAGAGGACATAGAGATGGGGAATCTTCACATTGAAGAGGGCAGAGCTGCACAACTACTCTGTACTTCCCACTTCTGGACTCTTATGTGGAGAGAAATAATCTAGGACTCTTATGTGGAGAGAAATAATCTACCTCGTGTAACCGACTGATTTTTGTTAATCTTTTTGTACAGCAGTTAGATCATACCCCAATTAATATAAGGCCCTATAGTAAAAAAGTAAGTTACTGTCTTAACCCTGTTATTCCTAGTTTCCCTGCCCAGAGGAAGCCACAGTAATAATATCTTATTTTCCTAGAGATATTGCACACACATATACAAAATACATATGACATATATCTATCCCCAGTATTTTCACATCAGTGGTAGCATATACTTTACAGTGTTTTAAACCTTGCTCTTTTCGCTTAACAATATATTTTGGTTATGGATCTACATCAGCCCTCATAGAGCCATCTCACTTTTTAGACAGTATTCCACTGTGTGGATATATCATAAATTATTTAAACAAACTCTGTGGGTGGACTTACTCTTGATACGCCGCAGGTAAGCCTCATCCTCTGTCTCAATCAGGGGGAAGTCCTCCCTGGATGGGCATCTGGAGGGATAACAGGTTGGGTGGGGTTTGGGGAAGGAAGTCAGGTTACACACCAGGAATCTGCCTACCCTCCTTCCCAAACGTGCTCTATTTCTCCCTGGTAAGCCTCATCAGCTCCACGCCCTGGCTTCATCCACTCCTGACTCTCTCCTTTTCTTAGCACTGATCATCTGCATCTACTGGTCTGTCCCTCTCCAAAGGTCACCTGGAGAGGTAGCATAGTGCAGAGGGACAACTACAGTTTTTGGCATCAAGCACCCTGGGCTCAAATCCTGGCTCCACAATTTACCAGGTGGTAACCTCTCTATTTCCTCATGTGAGAAATGGGGACAATATCTTCCTCACAGGTTTTCTGTGAGGATTAAATGAAATAATGTACCACTGCTTTGAACACGGCAGAAGCTCAATAAATCAATTATAATGAATAATATTATTTTCGCAACTACAAATATTAATATTATTAATAAAAAGGGCACTATAGATCTATTGTCAATGGGACAGGTACTTTGCCTTGTTTTCCTAGAATAGGTAATTTCATACTTTGCACGCATTTCTGAAAAATTTGTTCAAAGTCTTAACTGCAGAAGTAAAAAAAAAAAATAGGTTTACATAGTATAAAGTGGAGAAGAATACATTCTCTGAAAGCTAAAAAAAAAAATCATAGGACTTCCCTGGTGGCGCAGTGGTTTAGAATCCGCCTGCCAATGCAGGGCAGATGGGTTCGAGCCCTGGTCCGGGAAGATCCCACATGCCGCGGAGCAACTAAGCCCATGCACCACAACTACTGAGCCTGCGCTCTAGAGCCTACGAGCCACAACTACTGAACCCATGTGCCACAACTACTGAAGCCCGCGTGCCTAGAGCCTGAGCTCTGCAACAAGAGAAGCCACTGCAATGAGAAGCCTGTGCACCGCAACAAAGAGTAGCCCCTGCTCGCTGCAACTAGAGAAAGCCTGCACACAGCAACAAAGACCCAAACCAGCCAAAAATAAATAAATAAAATATTAAATTACTTTAAAAAAAATCATAAACATCCTAACTGAATTTATTCTTCAGGCATAATCTTTGAGAATCCATTTTCAACATTTTACATGCACTTCACTTTTTTTATCACAACAGACACACAGTTGACTGCCTCAAATCTAATGTGTGTCCAACAGAAGCCAAAGATCTGCTGCTTCAGCACATGAAATGATTTCCTTCTTGCCTCTGTTGTATGGAGTTTGAGTTTTGCTCCTCTTACCACTAGTATCAATGCTTTCATTTTCCTCTTTTTCTTTCTTTCTTTCTTTCTTATTTTTTTTAATTTTTTTTAGCTGTGTTGGGTCTTCGTTTCGTGCGAGGGCTTTCTCTAGTTGCGGCAAGCGGGGGCCACTCTTCATCGTGGTGCGGGGGCCACTCTTCATCGCGGTGCGCGGGCCTCTCACTATCACGGCCCCTCCCGTTGCAGGGCACAGGCTCCAGACGCGCAGGCTCAGCAGTTGTGGCTCACGGGCCCAGTTGCTCTGTGGCATGTGGGATCTTCCCAGACCAGGGCTCGAACCCGTGTCCCCTGCATTAGCAGGCAGATTCTCAACCACTGCGCCACCAGGGAAGCCCCTCTTTTTCATTCATTTTTAGAAAATAAAGGTAAAAGACAGTACAATCCAAATAATGGCCCACTGCCTACAGACTAAGATGTTAATGGAGGTGAAATTGTACTGCTGGCTGGCAGGTATGCCAGAATGTGACAGCTTAAAGTATTCCTTTAGCTTGTCAGCTCATGCTGCATTTGGAAGGTGGTTGCGGTCGTCATCACATAAAGTGCGACTTTACAGGACAGTAGAACATAGATGACATTTCCTGCCTTGGGCCTTCTTGTCTCTCCCCTGGCCTCTGCCTCCACCTCTGAACCCTGGGTTCCATTCCTGGGAGTGCTGTGGCCTGGGGCCTGAAACTGCAGGTACTGTGAGGCCATACACACACTCACACTCGCACGCTCTGCTGAATGACGCGGATCCAGGTGCTCCGGTCATCCCGGGATGCCGTGTGGACCTCATACATCTCAGGGGGTGCCGCGCTGATCAGAAACATCCCTTTCTCCTGGTTGGCGATGTCCCGCACGATTAGATTCTGCAGTGACACCACCGAGGGCTTGTCCTGCCAGTCAGGGGAAAGGAAGGATTAAAGCTGGGAATCCTGACCCCTGGATATTTGAGTCTTCAGTCCTTTTGAAATACCCAAAGGATTGAAGAGTCAGCCGAGAATACAAGTTAAGAACCCAGGCTCTGGTGCCAGCCAGACAGGACTTAGAAACGTTTGTGACCCTTGACGATTTAATTAACTTTAAGCTTTACTTTCCTCATCTACAAAAAGAGGATAATAATGGGCCTTCCTCACAGGTGTAAAAGTGCCTGCATACAGTAACAATTTGTCTTGGCTATTCTTATTTCTCCTTATTATATTATAGTAATGGTTACAATAACAGCTGTTTGACTCTAGAGGATTCCAGGGTTCTTCCAGGCTGGGGTAAGAAAGCAAGAAGGGCCTCAACACTTGTCTGTGCTGAGGAAGAAGAAGGTAGAAGGTCTCACCAGGGCAAGAAAGATGTACTTCTGGTCCTTCTCCTGGAGGAATACCAGCACATCTGTCATCAGCAGCATGAGCACATCTGGCAGGAGGATAAAGGCAGGAGGACAGTCAGCATTATAGTGTCTGAGCAGCTGTTTTTCTTTCTCAAGGACCAGGTCTACCCCATTAGGTTAGAGCTCCTGTTTCCCCTCTTCCTGACCTCTCTCCCTCTGGTTGCTTCCTCCACTTTTGCAGACCTCCACCTCTCCCATTCTTATAGCTCAGAAATGGGGGGTAAATGCATGTGCCATCAGATAAATCAGCTTCTTGGGCTAGAGGTGCCCATAAGCGATCATCCAATGCCTGTGGAGAAAACCCTCTTTATACAACGAATGCGGGTTTCTTAACCTGGGGTCTACAGACCCCCTAGGATGTCTACTGTTGGGCTTCAGAGGCTCTGCAAATCCTCTGAAGTTGCATAAGCAACTTTACATATTAATATATCACACATGTGTATTTTTCTGTGTGAAAGGGTCCAGAATTTTTGTGAGGGAAAAAGGATTCCCAGAGCCTTTCAGTTCCATGTTGAACAACTGACTAACATAAGACCTTTTTGGATATTTGGTCTAAGCTCCCCCCTACCCCAGCATATTGCCACTTCTCATTTTGTGCTCCACAGGGAGGGGAACAGTTGGGTTCCTTATCCAGCTCTCCCACCACTGAACAATCCCAATCTCCTTCAACCCCAGCAGGCCCTGCTTTGATTTTCCTTCTCTGCCCCACCTTCCAGGCTCTCAGATCCTAAGAGGTCCTGTGCTTTAAGACTTAAGGGGAAATAAAGGTCAAGCCCAAGAAAGTTGGATGTCACAGTTGAGAAGACACACACTTACCCTTTGCCCTTGGAGATCTTTCTAAGTTGTGGGCACACAGAAGGGGAGGGATGTCAGAAATAAAGCTCTCCACCCTTGCTATTTTTAACCCCCCCATGCTTTATATTCTTAGCTTCTGCGTGGGAGGGATGGGAAGGAGAGAAAGGGATGAAGGAGTGGCTGGTGAAGCCTGCAATACTCAAGCCTACGGAGTGGGGGTTTCATGACACAGGACAGAGGTGCAGGCAGACTCTGGCCTCAGGTAGCACGGTATACTTCTGCCCCTCATTCCTCACCCCCACAGCCAAGGCCTGCAACTCTCTTGTCTTGATTGAGGTAGGAAAGCGTTGGCCAGCGCAGTCTGGGAAGAGAGCCTGGGAAAAAGTGCCCCAGCCCAACATGCCCCGCCCCCTTTTCTCTTCTCCTCAGCCCGCCCTTCCCTGGGCTCCGCCCCCTCCCGTGGGCCTTCCCTAGCTGTGTTCCCAAAGCTCCTGCCCATTCCCCAGCCCTGGTGGCTGGGATTCCAGCTGGTAGAACCAACTACCCTGATCTTGTCCTCTGCTCCTGGAATTTCTCTGTTTTCCTCATCAAAACCGGTAGCTTTCTGGGCATGCAAGAACCAAAGAAATGAATAAATACTGACAAGGAAGTCCTTGTATCGCACGTGAAATCCAGTATTCAGACTTTTGTTGCAACAGAGACCACGTATTTTCCTCCCACTGGGTCTCACCCTGGGTATAGGGCTGCATTAAAAGAGGTCCTAAGGGCTTGGATGCTTCTCCTTCTTTATATCTGACCGCGGACTCTTGCCTGGCCTGCCAAGCTGACCACTGACCTTTGAAGCGCCCAGTAGCTGTCTTCCAGAGCAGGCAACCATCGTGGATGAGCTTGCGCCGCAGAAGCTCCTCTCGGCCAAAAGGGCCCTTGCCAGGCACCGGGGTCTGGGCCCGAGGGTCCATACGGTTGTAGATCTCCTGCAGGCGGGCCCCTTTCTCCAGCTCGTGCACATCCTGGTCTACGTTGGACAGCAGCTCCTTCACCAGCCCCAGTGCCGTCGTCAGGTCCTGGCGCTCCTCCTCGATCCCTGACACCGGGAGTCAGCATGACGGAGGGATGGCTCAGCCAAGCTTCAAGCCAGCCCCAATTCCCACCAATCTCGATTCCCACCTTCAGAGGCTGCCCAGCATTCCACATCTGACCCTATCCCTCCCCCCTTGGTTATCCCGAGCCATTTCTCACCCCAGATAGCCCTCTCCCACCTTCCTCCCTCCCAGGCTCTTCCTCTCACCGTGGGAATGCTGCAGGATCCGGTTGATGAGCACTGGGTACTTGGTGATGCGCTGAGTCACCAGTAGGATGCACTCCTGTACACCATGCCGCTTCAGCACGGCCGAGCGGGTCACTTTCTACAAGAGCAGAGGAGGGCTCAGGGCCAGAGTGGGGCCCGAGGGGAGGGCAACAGAAAGAACGCTGGAGCGTTCTTGGAGCCTAAGCCCTGGTGCCGGCCCTAACTTGGCCATTTACCTCACACCGGTCGGCGTAGGTGACCCAGTCTGGAAAATGGGGATGACAAGGTCACAGGTTTATTGTGAGGACCAAAGTAGCAAAAGCACTTGCTCTACTGCTATGAGGGGCTGCTGATGGGATCCACGAGCGGATGTGTCCACAAGGGTTGGGCCACTAGAGGAGGCTGAGTGTGGGTCCTGGAGAGGTTTGCTCACCCGGATGAACTGCTGAAAGCGTTTGTCTCGGGCATATAGCTCCTTGTAGAGCTTTAAGGCCTTGGTGTGGCGGCTACAGAACTCCGAGTAGGTCTTCCGCATCTGCTCTGCGCTGGGACCTGAGAACTAGAAGTTGGGGGAGCAGGGCTAGGTCAGCATTTCCCCAAAAGCCAAATCTCATCCCCAACACCCTCTGGCCTCCCACCAAACAGGCGGGCTTCCTGCCTCTCCAGCTCTCTCTGGCTCCACCCCCTAGAGTTTCGAGATGAGAAATGCCCACTCTAGTCACACCTCCTCCCATGAATGCTGCCCATGGGTCCTGCCTTTTCTCACCTGGCTGATGAGCAGGTCACCCAAGCGATGGATGACGAAGTTCCGGGTGCTGCCAGGGCACAGGGCCTGGCGTCGGCGTTCTAACATCTGGCTGAGGAAGCGTGTATGGATGTCACTGAGTTCGTCCACGCAGGGGAACAGGCCCTGGACCACTCCCGGCTCCAGCTGTAGCTCTTCCAGCATCCCCGTGCGGAAGAGGCGGGTCATGATCTTCAGGGTCCGCACATGGTGTAGCTCTGTCTGGATCAGCTCTGTGGGTACGATGGGACACATGGCCTCTACCCTGGCTTGGCCACAATTGGTGGGGCCTAGGCTGGGGACCTCAGGGCTCGTTTGAGGTTTTCAAGATCCCTTCCAGGTTAACATTCTGCATTATTACAATCTTAGATCATTTTCTAATCATTTTTTTATCTTTATGCCGTGCCATCTTAAGCTATGAGCTGTTTTAGGGTCAAGAACCATATGTCCCCTACATGTCTAGGTTTCCCACAGTTCCCAGTACAGTGTTGGAACAGGCAGAGAGGAAAGACTAAGAATTGACCGGAAGGAAGGGATAAAGAAGGGCTTTGGAGGTCAACGGCCCAAAAGGTAGGGGCCTAGTGGCTACTTGTGGGGACGCCAGGCAGGGTCTTGAAGGCCAATGGGATAAGAGGGAAGGGTCTTGAGAGGTAGGGGCTGGCAGAGGAAGGACACAAAGAAACAGGACTGGTGACAAAAGAGAAGTCTGGGGTGGTCTTCTTGGCTCACCATAAATGACATCCTGCTGCTTCATCACCTCCTTTTTATGCTGCTGCAAGAAGTTGCTATCCACAGCAAGGCTCCAGGAATCAGCTGCAAAGTCCTTCTCATCCATCTCAAAGTCACTCATCAGCTCATTGTAGATCACCTCCGCACCTGGACGTGAGTGGGGGAAACAACTCGGACCACAATTCTCTTCCCTGGGTCCTGGGCCCTTCTCTAGATCCCTTCCCGCCTTGCCGTTCCCAGGACTGCTCCCACCTGCCCCTCATGCCCTGGTCTCCCTGAGGTCCGGGCACAGTCACCTTCGTCGATGAGGGACTCCACTGACAGGGTCCGGTTCCGCATGTTGAGGGAGTCTGTGGACTGTGAGAGGATCCGGCGCAGCCCCAGGGGAGACTCATCGTTGAAGTGTCTGAGGGGAGGGGAGCCTTGTTGCATCACCCGACGACTCGGGCAAGAGTCCCCTTCCCGGGTGGGGACCCAAGGTGGGATCCCAGAGGCAGTCACCCCAAGTTCTCCTTACCTGTCTGCCTATAATTCTGAACTCAGGGATGGGAAAGACCTCTCAGCCCCCCGCCTCCACTGCCATACTCTGCCTGCCTGGCTCCCCCCTTCCCCAAGCAGAGGCTCACCCAGCAATGTTGGTGGTGGAAACACTTTTGGCTAAAGACAAGGAGGAGCGGCCACGGCGGGAGCCAAGCAGGGACTGTCGGAAGCTGTCGGAGGGGTAGATGGCAGAGCTGGGCCGCTCCCGAGTGGTGGCTGTCGGGGGGATACCAAGTAGGCAAGCGTCAAACCTGGTGCCTTCCCAGGAGTCAAGCCTCCCAGGCTCCTCGACTAGAAGTGAGGCCTCCTCTCCTGCCCCACCTTTAGCCCTGTTCTAGTCAAAGAAAGATGATAACAGTAATTCTACCCGTATGTTTGTGCAATACTTTTAATGTTTATAAAGAGCTTTTCTTGCCTTATCTCTTTCCCGCCACAAGACTGTGAGCAATCTGCAGCTCAGGACGGTTAAGAGACTTGTCTGGGGTGACTCAGCTAATGGCTGAGCAGAGATTCGGACTCTGGTCTTTTTTTTTTTTTTTTTTAACATCTTTATTGGAGTATAATTGCTTTACAATGTTGTGTTAGTTTCTGCCGTATAACAGAGTGAATCAGCTATACGTATACATACACAGACTCTGGTCTTTTTGACTAAGCACCACGCTCTTTCTGTTACACCAGATCTGTCTGAATTGGCCCTTGACAACTTCTGCCAACATTCCCAAGTGCAGTGTAAATAACTAATAATAATAATATAAGGTGTGACCAGACTCAGATGACCAGCCATCCCAAGCCTTCGTCCCCATTTGAATTCTCCTGTCCTGCCCCTAAGCCCAAGAGTCCGGACCTCCCTTATGACCCCACCAACAGCATCCAATTGAAGAGAGGAAGGCACTGTGCCAGGGAACGACCTCAGGGGGGCAGCAGAGCTCATGGGCTGAGAGGCCTGGGGTCCAGGGTCCTATGGGGGCTCCAGCATCCTCACTACTCACTCTTACTGCGAAGTGAAACAGACTGCAAGGCAGTGTTGTTCTTCAGCAGGGCAGCTTTCTGTTGCTGTGAGACAGAGAGCAAGAGAGAGACACCAAGAACAGCTGTCACCCTAGGGTCACCCCCATAGGCCCAGGGCAGGAGCTGGGTGGCTGCCCCCTAGGGAGAAAGCTGGCACGATGGCTAAGGGCATCAGGGTGGCTGAGCCCAGTGCTGAGGGGATGTGTCTACAGCAACAGGCTGGCCCCCTCTTGCAGGGCCTGTGGCCTGGGGTGGAGGGTCTGGGCTGCCCCCTGGTGAGGAGAGGGGTTGAGTAACACAGGGTGAGGAATGAACGGAAAAGGCATGAGGGTACCGCACACTCACTACCCTCTCCCCCAGCCCTCTGCCCTCCCTGCCATCTCACCTTCTGCTTGACCTTGGTACAGTTGGCGAGGGTGTCTTTACAGCGGTTGTGGATAGTCACATTGCAGGCTGGGAGGGTGGGGTAGAGAGGGTGACGGGAGGGCCAGGTGGTACGGGGGGGACACACCCACATGCAGACACCCATCTCCCCATGGCCACACAGCCTGAGACTCTCCCCCTTCCCAGACTCCTCGGCCATCGCCGCACCCCAGTCCCTCTCCTCCCGCCTCCCCCCTTCCTTCAAGCAGGAGATGAAGTGAGGGGGTATAGGTGTGGACCGCAATTAAGCCATCAGGAGGGGTAGGCAATCCTGACTCAGAGATGACCTGCGAGGTGGACTAGAGGGAAGAAGGGGTTACTGGCTGCCAGAGATGAGCTCAAGAAGCACAAAGGTGGTTGAGAATGACAGATGGCAGAGAGGACGCCCACGGAACAGAAGGTGGCACAGGAGCAGCTGGGATGGGAGCTAGGGGCAGAGAGGGGGAAATGAACATCCCCTGAGCTTGATCCTAACCACCCCTTGAGGTAGATTCAATGATCCTCATTTTATAGATGAGGATCCTGTCTCCTGGAGAGGTTAAACCATCTGCCAGAGGTCATACAGCTAGTGGTAGAGCTGGGGTTTAACTCAGGAGTGTCTGTGCACTTCCTGTTGAGCCATACGCATGCCCACAAACTCTGGCTAGGCCTAAGCAGTGCTAAGGCTGATGGATCCAGCGGTAGAGCGGGGGACAGGCCATGCCCTGCCCCTGCCCGACACGCCTGCCTGCCTTCTGCACTGCTCAGCTATGCTTGCTATGACTCCAGCCTCCCTTCCGGACCCGGGGAGTCTTGTTCCCCAAGTAAGGTAAACCCACAGCTCCCACACTCCATCTGCTTCTCCCTCATCACCCACCCCACCCTGCCATGGGGTAGGAGAGAAGAGGAGAGGAAAGGAAGAGTAGCTAAGCCTAGGCACTGGGACTACTGGCCGTCCCTTTCCCCAACATGCCCTCACAGCCCTTGGCCGTCTCCAGCTTCCCCTCCCCCGTCCAACAACACCGGAAACTCTGCTAACTCCTTCAGACAATACCCAGCACCGTGCTTACTTCCACAAATACAAGGCGAGCAGGGTGGGGCAGAGGGGCAGACAGAAGTGGGGGCTGGAGCTGCGTCCACCCCCCCCCCCCCGGAGAGCTCCCTTCTCCTACCCCCAGCACCCAGTGTCTCTGGATCGAACCTCCGCTTTCCACCTGCTCTCAAAATAGCGCTTGCTGCCCGCCTCCCTGGTTCCCCTGGCAACAAGCTTCCAGATTGGGAATTCTGTCAGGTCTCTAGAGGGATCTAGATTGGGGTTCCCTCCTCATCCTCATAACTCTAAGTTGAACAGTGAGGAAGTAGGGAAGCCTCGCTGGTTCTTTCTGGGGTTCCTTCGCAGCTTCCATAGAGATTTAGAAGCTAAAGCTTTTGTCCCTCTGTTCCGCCGTAGGCCACAACACCTCCGGTCCTGCGTTAATCAGAAGCAGCTCTTTGCCATGAATCTGGGTGCGGAGGGGGGTGGGTAGACAGGGCAGGAGCCCTCCGTGTAGGCATCTTGGGGAAGGAAGAATTCGTTGCTTGTACTTACAAAATACAGGACTACCCTTAGATGTAGGTGAAGGTCAGGAGTTCTATCTAATCCTTATTCCCCCAACATACACATTGCTGCCATATTCTCTCTTTCTCACTGTGTATCAGTCAGACTAGAAATCTGAGACACGGGGGTCCTAATCCCTAATCCTCTGCTTCAAACTGCAGAGATTTAGAGATTTCATGCTCCCCCCAGTCAATAGAAAGGGAAGGGGCACGGGGACCCTGAAGTCCTGAACACCCAGTTCTGCCCAGGAAGATCGGCAGAACAGCTGCAAGGCCAGCAGCTTCCCACCCAGCTCCCCTATTTCCGCCCCCCCATCCCACATACACACAACATTCCTGCTCCTTCTCCACTCAGTTCTCCTGACCCTCAGCAGCTGTTCAGGGAGCTGGGGGATACCCAGCGGACGACAGCTGCAAGGGGAGCCACCCCAGCCTCCCCTCCCCCATATCCCCAGCTAGTCCTGCTTAGGACATATTCTGACTGCCACTACCCCTAGACATGAGGACAGGGAGAAAGGGATCAAGCATCTGGCCCTGGCATTTGGGCCCTGCGGGGGCTCACAGAGGAGAGTGATCCTTATGGATCCAAGGTAAAAAGAATGGATAGAAAGATTAGGGTCAGTGGGCGCTGACTCAGAGTGACATTCAGGGTCCAAACAACTTACTTGGGCAGATGAGGGCCTCCTTGGCTGTGATGCTCTTGTTACAGGCATAGCACATGGTCATGCCCGAAACGGAGATGGTGGTGAAGAGGTGCCCGTTGGTATAGCGGGCGTCCTTGGCTTCCTTCATTTTCTCTTTTTCCCGGGTCTGTAGAAGGGGCGAGAGAGACAGGAAGTGAGGCTGGAGGATGCCAGGGTGCCTGAGGAGTCCAGAGACACAGGCCGAGGGCAGAGGCAAGGGAGCAATGCCTGCCTGAAACACACCACTTCCTGAAGCAGAGCCTGCCGCGCTGTGTCAGAGGCAGCTGTCCAGGAGTGACCAGGCCAGCCCCGAGGGCCGAGTCGGCCCCTGACCTACCTGACCCCTGCGGCTGGGCTGCCTCCTGTTGCCGCTCATCTCCCCGGCTCTAGACCTCCGCGTCCTCACTCCACCTCCCAGCCCTAGCTCTGCTCGCCCCCGAGCTGCTGTACTCCCTTCTCTGTGCCGGGGGAAGATGCGCAGAGAGGAGGGGAGAGCAGGCGAAGCAGAAGGTGCCAGCTCACCAGCGCTTTCAAATCTATGGGAGTTAGCTCCTCTTATAACCATGACAACCAGTGTTGGAGCCGCTATCTCCGTGGCAGTGGCAGTCACAGTGGGGGGCAGGAGATCCCCTATTAGATTGGCTGAAGGGGGCAGAATGCCTCCACTGCCACCCCCAACCAGAGGTCAGGGTCCCAAACCTCTGACTCTTCCACATCTGCTCAGCCAAGGTACACGGGGCCTCTCTGTGGGAGGCAGCGTGTCCCCTGCTAACCTCGAGGCAGGAGGAGCCTGGTTTCAGTCTCCGGTCACTTGTCCTCTCTGGGATCTTTAAGAAAGGAAACTGGGCCACCAAGGTCTCATTCCCAGCAGGAAGTCTATTCTGCAGTCTAACTTTTATCCCTCTCATGCTACCCTCCAAAACCTAGGATATCTCCCTTATTCCTCCTCACCCAATTAGTCTAGGAAGTCCTTTCTGGCATCTACCCTCCATCCTCCAGCGGCAATGTCGGTTCCTCCTGCTCTGGTCTCCATCGAGATGGGGCACACTCTCTGGGCCCTTCCACAGAACCTCAGAGGCTGGCATTTCCCATCAGCTTTCTCTTCTCCTGCTTCCCCCTGACCTCTGCAGGTCAAGTGATACTCCCTGACCTCTTTCTGTCCCTTCTCAAGCCCCTGAGCTTTCCCTGAAACTGAGGAGATGAGAAGATGGGACACCATGCTTTCCACCTATTCCAGGACCCTCCTCAGTGGTCACCTCAGATCCCTGATTTTCCCTCCACTCTTAGAGGACTGACAGCAGGAAGAGGAGCTGGCAAGACCACTCCCTCCAAGGATTCCCTGCCTCTCAGAAAGCGAAGAGCGAGATCCTGATGGCTGAGGCTGAGGGTAATGAGCCCCAAGTCAGAGGACACTGTCTGGGGCCCCAGGGCAGTGAAACAAAACTCAGAGGAGAATCCTCAGCCTGGACCTTGGGTGCCCAGTCCTGACTCTCAGCTGAAGCCACACTAGCAGTTAAGAGGTGGGGGAGGGGAAGAGACACACTGGCCTGGTGTGAGCGTAGAAAAGGGAAGTGTGAACGGGCTGAGTCAACAGCACAGGGGCCAGAGGGCACTGGACTACGATGCCCTAGGGTCTCAGGGCTTCCTGGTAGCCCAAGATCCTTCTCTCTCCCGCTTACCCTCAGAAGCTCCAGGTTCATCTGACGATGAGCAGAGCCTAGGTCTTCAGGTCATTTCCCACCCAATCATCCATTTTTCTTTTCTCCTCTCCTCCCATCCTCCTCCTCTTCCTATATCATAGTCTCCTTCCCATCCCCTGGCCTCCCTCCTCTCCCACATGGCCTCCCACCTTGGCTGCCCCTTTTTCACCCTTGCTTCTCTTCTACTGCCCTTGGCCTCTCCCTGCCCTCCTCCTCCTAGACCTTGTCAAGAAAGCTCACCAACTTTTAACTCTAACCTCCCTTTTTCTATTCTGGTACCTACCTATCTGGACCACTAGAAAATTCTCCCTTTAGTCTAACCTCCATCTGCCCTGCTCCAAATTATAGTTCTTTAGGAGATCAAATCCTCCCCTGAATAACAGCTTTTATAGGATCTCAAAGTTCAAGTCCAAATAGCTCTTCTTACTGCCCTATAGTCTGCCTTCTCTTCTCCTCTCCTGCTCTCCCAACCTTCTCTATGACACAAATAAAAAAGTTTGAGGACTTACTATGTTTGAATTAAAAGTAAGCAAGCAAAAAAACGTGAAAATCATATTGAAAGAGCAACATGGGGAGGGGCAAATTAGGGGTATGGGATTAAGAGACACAAACTACCATGTATAAAATAGATAATCAGGGAATTCCCTGGTGGTCCAGTGGTTAGGACTCCACGCTTTCATTGTTGAGGGTGCGGGTTCAATCTCTGGTCAGGGAACTAAGATCCCGCAAGGCACGCAGCGTGGCCAAAAATAAAAACAAAACAAAACAGTAACAGATAAGCAGCAAGGATGTACTATATAGCATGGGGATTTATAACTGTCACCTTGTAATAACTTTAATGGATTATATATAATCTGTAAAACTACTAAAACTAATATAATATCGTAAATCAACTATACTTCAAAAAATAAAGTAAAAAGAGCAACATGTCTGAATCAGGGTCAACTCCCAAATGGGCAGTCCTGCAGATTTGCCCTAGGGCTGCTACAACTCCCACTCCCCTCCCCTGACCTCTTCCCTCTGCCCTCAGGCCTCCAGGAGCTCTCACCTGGCAAAGAAGCGGGGGAAAGGGAGGGAGAGAACTAGGGGCAGCCAGAGAACAGAGTCTCTCTGGCATCAACATCCCACAGACGACCCAGCTACTCTGGGCCCAGGCTCCCCCACCTCTCAACACTCACCCTCTCTCCAAGTGACCCTCGCTCTAGGTGGGCCAGCAGTGGGCAGCAGCAGCACATCCCAACACGGACACTGCCCAGCAGCAAGCGGCCCTGGCACTGCCTAGCGCTATTGTCCTGGAGGCAGTCCGCACCCGCCCCAGGGCTCAGGCTGGTGAGGCTAGAAGGACACAGGGCCTGCTCACCAGGGGTGCCTGCTCCAGAGACGGAGTGAATGGGTTTGTTTGGTTCTCTGTCCTACTCTTTCCAGATATTCTTAAGATCATCCCAGTTACCCGCCCAACCGCCAGCGGGACAGCCCCTCACCTTCATGGCCCCATCTGTCCACCAAGAAAAGCGGCCATTACTCTGCAATCCACAACACCCACCCCAACACTCAGTGGCCCTTCCTGCTTGGTTCGGTCCTCTACTGTCCAGTGTCCAGAGTCTTGCTTTCTCACAAATCCTCACAGAAAGTCTTTCTTGCTATTGCTACACAATAAATGAATAAAGCACAGGAAAGCACCTAGCACAATGGCTGGTATACAACAGCCACTTAATACATGTTTAGAAAGAAAGGAAGAAAAGAAGGATGGGTGGATGGATAGACACCAAGACAAGGGGTCCCAGCAGCACCCTTGCCTCTACCCTAAGGATCCCCTCATTCCTTATCAGAGCTTCAGAGCTTTCAATCTCCTCCTCTCTCTCTTTTTTTTTTTTTCCCTGCTGCACCTCGCACTTGTGCGATCTTAGTTTCCTGACCAGGGATCCAACCTGTGCCCCCTGCAGTGGAAGTACGGAGTCCTAACTACTGGACCACCAGGGAATTCTGGTCTCCTCCTCTCTTGTTTATTCTTTTCTCCCTCCTCCCAGACCTTTTCTCCTGATTCCTCTGAACTTCTTAGGACCAGATGGTATCCTCTGAAAGTCAGAAGAAGACCAACCCAAACCTTCCTTCCACTGTCATCCCAGATCTTGGTCATTTTGGGGAAAGAAAGACTAGGCGAATGGCAGAGGACATTGAGGCTGGTGGCTCAAAGGCTCATAGAACAGAGGCAGTCTCCCCTTTCTCCGTATTTTGTCTCCCAGGCCGAGAGATGAGGAAAACAGTGACATACGTGAAGCCCAAGGAATGCCAAAGCCTGGACTTCGGCTTTCTGTTCCCAGGCGGGCAGCAGAGGATGGCGGAGCCAACCCAGAAGAGTAAGAGCCTCTCCAAGCAAAGTCTAAGCTCTCAGCTGTCCTTGTTCCTCCATTGGGTATGTCCAAACCAAGACCTCTGGAGAAGTCACGTGGTGCTCAGAATGACCTCTGCTCCAACTGCAAGTGGCAGCAGCCCCTTCCCCAAGGTGGCGCAGCCTCTGTCCAGGCCCTTTGTTTAGGGACCAGAAGGCCCTCGGAGGGTTCCACTGGGTTTCCAGTCATCTGTGGCTTAGGCCCTGGATAGCAGAGGTTCAGAGTCATAGGCTGCAAGGGGCACTGAGTCATGAGGGATGGGCTCTAAGGCTGGGAAAAGAGGAGAGAGAGGGTTCCTGGCAATGGGACTGAGAAGAGGGCTTGGGATGGTCTCAGCCAGGCTCTGCTTCCTTTATGAGCTTCCACAGACAAGATAAAGGCAGGAGGCTAAGGAGAAGGCGGCCAAACGGAAACGCTAACGCCAAAGCCAGAAACATAACACAAAAAGACATCACTGAACACACAAAGGCACTTAATAAACGCTTGCCTGATGAATGAAGATGAGACACCGGACAATGGGGGTGGGCACACTGGTGAAGCAGAAGAGGGGTGCTAAGGACCATAGGGAATAAAGTCGGGCTACCCTCAGACCCAGGGATCCTGGACCCCACCCTAGCCCCCCCTCCACCCGGCCACACCTGTCGGGTCAGGAGAGAAAGACAAGCAGAGACGGAGGGGGGAGTGATGCAAACAGACGGGCATTTGTGCAGGCGAACAATAGCTGTGCCAGGACTCCCTGCCCTCCTGGCACAGGGCAGGCCGGCTGAGTTGGGAGGGGGGCAGCTGCTGCCTGCAGCCCCTCCCCCACCCTCCCCCAAGGAGACATAAACAAACCCAGAAGGGTCCAGCCAGTTCCTCTCAGCCATTTCTCTGACCAGCTCCAGGAACCATGACCAATCTGCTCCCTCAAGCGCCTAGATGATACTTCAAAGCACAGACTGAAGCTAAGAATGGAACTACTTCCTCGCATCCAGAGTGCAGTGAGCCCCCTACTTTGGTGACCATAATTCAAAACAGTGACACAGAGCATCTGGGGACAGGCAGACCGACACAGACACACACGCACACCAACATACAGGTCATGTGCACGCATGGGATTCATTTCTTCAGATCTGTCCCCTCCCCGACTCCAAGCTCAGGGTTCCGGGGAAGTCAGAGGGACTAAGATTGGACCCCTCCTTAAATCCCTCGGGCAGCCCTGGCAGGTCCTTCTCTAGGCAGCATCCAACCCCCTGCAGTCACTCAGTGACTTCCTTAAGCTTTTGGCTCCCTTCCCCCATCCTTGCTTCTCCCCCTCCCCTCAGCTCTTTCCCTAACCTCCAAGAAAGGCCCCTAGAATCTTTTCCTATTCCCCCAAAAGTCTCAGCCTCCCGGGAGACCCCCAATTCAACTTCCCCCCCAACCTGCCAGCACTCTCAGCTCCCTCCAGGGCTCCCCCAGCCCTCTTCCCCGGCTCCAGTTCTAGTCCTGCACACAAAGCCAGCCACCTCTCCAACACTCAGAACAAAGAAACAGTCTCTCTCCTCTCTCCCCACCACACTCCAAATCTGGGGTCCTTGAGATTCCAGGGAGACCTCCCTAGCCTCCAGGGCCATCCCTGATCCTCTGGCCCCTGCCCCCTCTTAGGCAGGAAAGGACCCTTTGTTCTGAGAGAGGAGACAGTTAGGGTTTGGGGGGGAGGAGGGAGGGAGGAACAGGGGATAAAAGAGAGAAAGGGACCTCTGGGGTTTGGGGCCTATGGAGGTAGGAAGTAGAGCAGAGAGAATGAGGGGGTGGAGGACTGAAGATAGCCTGAAAGAATAGAAATGGAGTGAAAAGAGAGAGGAGGCATGAGGAGGGGGAGCTGCACAGAAAGATTCTAGGAGGGTGGGAGGAAGGGACAGGTTCGACTTAAATTCCTCCTACTTCAAGGAGGTCCCGCGGAGGAAGGCAAGGAATGGGGTGGGGGGGGGATCAGGACATAGCTCTGAACCATCCCCCCACATAGGTAGCAGGGGAGACCATCTTCCTCAAATTATCTCGTTTCCAGCGGCCCCCCTCTACTTCCCACCGCAGTATAAAAAGAAAGGAGACAGCTGGTGTGTTTGGGGGAGGGGGAAGAGGGGATCCAGGGTTTGTTGGCTAAGAATCAACTCCCCCCTTCTGTAACCACAGCTTTCCGGAGGTGGCCCTCCCCTTCCGACCAGCCCAAACTGACAACCAACCTCCTCCAGTGGCCTCTCTGCCCTCTCAGATCTACCCACTCGCCCCCTCACATCCCCACCCCCAGTCAGATTCCCAAACCCCCCCAAACCAAGGCCAGCCCCAGGACAGAAAAAGCCAAGCTTCTAGATTCCCAGTCCCCCCAGCTACCAAAAAAAAAAAAAAGGCATGAGGACCCAGGTATCTGGCTCCCCAACTCCTCCCAGTAACGCAAAAAGGACCCGAGTATCTACCTTCCCAGAACCCCTGTCTATAGCCCCTCTCCAGGTCTGCCCCTCGCCGGTGCCCCCATGGCTTTCCCTTTTAGGGTGGAACCAAATTTCCGTGGTTTCAAAAAACCTCTCCACCCCCCTTGGCTCTGCTCCAGGGTCTCAGCTCAAACGGTTGAAAAATAAACAGACTTTCATAGCTGGGGCCTGGCCTGGCGCAGGGTTGAGAAGAGCCTGTCTGCCACCCCACTGTTCCACTGCACTTCAGCCATCTCTCCTCTGACCCTCTGTTTGTCTTAAGCCCTACCCAAATCCTCAGTTGCTTTCCTGTTAGCAGAACCTTATCCCAACCCCCTAAGGAAAAGTTCCAGGATGGAACCTCTCCCAACTTAGCCTCTAGATAGGTAGCCAGGCTAGGAGCTAGGAGGGAAGTGTGGGAAGGGGTTTCCACCATCTCTGAGGACTCCGAAAGGGTACTGCTCCCATGCCTGAAGAAGGTGATGGTGATCAGCATAGGCTGCGTGCCAGGGCAGGACACTGGGATTGGAAAGAGGCCAGAGGTTAAACCAGCTATGGACTGGGTCTTGGCCTTTCCCATAATGGGTACAGTGTGGGTGCCTTGAGCAGCTGGGAGGTGCTGTCTGCATGCACCACCTTCCTCCCAGCTCTCATTTATTCACCTACAAGTCAGCTTCATCATTTCTTGGGGGCTGAGGTGTGGAGAGGTCATGGCCTTTGGGAGTGGGCCTGGGTACAAAGGCAGAAATAAAGGATACTTGGAAAGGAGTGGCCAAGAGCTCAAGATAGGGGTGGGGGCTAGGGTAATTATACATCCAGACTCTTGAAATGGTAGGTGAACAGTCCCAAGATTAAGAGTTAAGAGAGCTGGGGTGGGGAGGAGGGACGAGGGCACAGTGCCAAGTGGGTCAGCCTAAAGGTTTCAGGTTGTTTCAGGCTGCAAGGACAAGGAGCTTGGAAGCTGGTGGGGCAAAAAGGGATGGGGGGACCCTCTGTGTTTCAGGAACAGGGGTGCTCTGGGCCCCAAGGATGGAAGAAAGGCTCCTAGCTACACAAAGACCTCTGCTCCCTTCACCTGAGGGTGATGCCTTGGGGGGAAGTGAGCCGTCCCTAAGCTGTCCTGACCCCAGTCACCCGCCCACCAGAGAGAAGAACTGAATCACAGCTGGAAAGTCCATCTGCGAGGAGAGGAGGAGCTGACTTTTGTCTCGGAGGGGTGGTGATGGTGGTGGTGATGGTGGGAGGAAGCCGGGAAACCACCCCCTCCCACCCCCTCCGCCGGATGGCGGGGACAAAGAGGGAACGACCAAGCCAGCGACGGCAGAGTGGGGGGATACCGAGAGCAACCCGGTGGGACCCTGGCGGAGGGGGTTCCGGAGAGCTTTCGCCGCCCCCACCCCCCGACACACACACCTTCCTCTTCCCGCTCTGTCCCTTACCGGAGCAACTTTCTTTCACGCGGCCCAAAACACCCGGTCCCGCCAGATCGGAAGCCCCTAAACCCCAGGTCCGCTGGCTCCCGGGATCCCGGCAGAGAATCTGCGCGGAGCTGGAGGCGCGGGTCGCGTCTACTGCTCCCCCAGCCCCCTCCCCACTCACTCACAGTCCCCACCCACCCCGTCCCGCCGCGTTCCCGGCCGACGCTCCGCCCGATTTTGGCGCCCAGAAAGCAGGCGGGGAGACCCGGGGGCGCTGCGGGTGCCGGGGATCGAAGGGCGCCCTGAGGACCGCGGGCGAGAGGGACAGGGGTTTCAGAGCCCACCTTGCTGGCCAGCTCTTTGCTCCGGTCGATCCGCGCCCGTGTGAGGGATTCGATCCGAGACATAATCCGGTGGGGGGGTGGAGCCCAGGAGGACGCGGCGCGGACCCTGGCGTCCGGCTGTTTTGGGGGGAGGGCGGGGGAAGGGTCCGACCCGCACGCGTCGGTCTTGGGGACAGGAAGTCTGACTCCCCTCGCCCGGCACCCAGCGCCAGTTCCTCAAACCCGAGTCTCCACCCCCGCCCGAGCTCAGGAAGGGGGGAGGCGGGGCGGAGGGAGGGCGGGTGCCGAGCGCCGGACGGGACGCCTCGGTCCGTGGAGGGGCGGCTGGCACGAGTACAGGGGGCCGTGGACTAGCTTGCAGGGCCCCTCTGCCTGTTTGCCCTCCAGCGCCGGGCGCCTCTAACCCCAGACGCCCGCCTCCTGGCTTCGGTTTTCCTAAAACCCACCCTGGCCCGCCTCGCAGCCCTCACCCAACCCCTGGTCTTCCCTTTCCCCTCCTCCTCCCCCTCCGCAGTCCAGCAGTCTAGAAAGACCCGCGGGCCGGAGGATTCCAGCCGCCCCCAGCTCTCCAGGGAACCCGGGACCAGTTCCTTCCTGGCCTTCGGGGCCCATCAAAGCAGGCCAGAGCCGCCGACCCCTTTTACGATTGGGGGCAGGCGTGGGGAGAGGGCGGAGAAATCAAAGGGGAACTAAAGGGTGGATCTTTAGAGGGCCTGAAAGGGAAGATTCACTCCTGGAGGTTGAAGAATCTGAGAGGAGAGCATTCTTCCACAAGCCCCCAACTCTCTGGGGCCTTACAAGACCGCCCTCGGCCCATCCTCTTCCCTCCTACCTCTGCCTCCGATGACTACTGGGGTGGTGGAGGGGAGGAATTTGCCACTGTTACAGAAGACTAAAAAGCTGAGGAAGTCCTTCCTTGTGTCTAACCCCAGTTCCCTCTGTTGCAAGTTAGGCCAGAACCAAAAGACAAGCAACCAGCCTTCCCCAGTCAGGGACAGTTGGAGTTTGGCCAGTCTCTCCACAAGAAGAAGGGGTGGAGTGGGACATTCTTTCTGGACACTTTGCCCCAGCCTGAGGCAACCTCCACCTTTTGGGGAAAATTCCTCCTCCACTCTAATTATAATCACTAACATTGAAGTTCATTTCTGCCTCTCAGGGTCTCCCATGTCTCTGGGAGAAAGAGAAGTATAGAGAGTCCTGGGACAGAGCATCTTATGTTTGCAGGGTCCTGCCTGATTTCTGGTCCCCAAAGGTGTGGAGGAAGGAGGGAGGGAGAGGAGGCCCAACCCAGACCCAGCGGCTCCCTGCCCGGTTTCAGCAGTAGGGCCTGGCTGCAGGTTTCAAGCCCAGCTCAGCACTCTTGTAGGTGCCAATTTTAGCCTCTGCCACTATTTTGGGCTCCACTGCCTTACCACTGGCTGAGCTAGTTGGGCTCCTCACCACCACACTGCTCCTCTGGCTTCCCCTCCTGCCTAGCAACTCCTTCACCTCCTTCTTCACCCATTCCCCTGTTTAGGATCCTTATATAGCAAAAACCAGAAAAAAAGGAGAGAAAATAACCATGCCCAGCTCTAGGCTGGATGGAAATTAGAAAGCAGAAAGGACTTTCCCAGGGCCATGAGGGAGGCTGACTTACCCAGGCTTGTACCTGCAGGGGAGACCTACAGGAAGGCCCTAGGAACTCCCCCAAACCAGCAGTCTTGAGGTTCCTGGGCCCAGAACCCCAGACTTACCTCCCCCCAGTGGGCAGCCAGGGCTGAGGAATGTACTAAATTTAAAAACAGACCGCCAGAAGCCAGAATCCTGGCCTCAGGGCTCCACCCACTAGGGGCCCTGAGACAAGGGGTAGGCTGAGACCTCGGCTTTTCTCCCAGGCCTGGGGTGGGAGGGTGTTTCAAGCTAAGGATGGAATCTTAAAGGGCCAAACTCCAGTCTGGATACCCAATAATCCCAGGACCTGAATCCCAGAGTTATCTGAAGGATCTCAGTCCCCAAACTCAACGTAGACAGTCTCTATGAAAGGAGAGGACTTAATCTTCCAACCCTCTTCTGTCTCCTACCCCAATCTTCAATATACTTTCCACCGATCTGCTCTTTGTTACCCTGCCTCTCACCCTATGCCCTCTTCTTCCTCTTAAGAGATGAGTAGTAAGGAAGGGGACTTGCGGGGTGGGTAAAGGAAACCGGTCTACCTTTAAGAACACCTGTGCTTTCAGTGAGCTAGGCCTGCAGCTTGACTTAATTTCCATTTTCTGTATCCTCTGGAACAGTGAACCCTTTTCCTTTCTCCTTGGCATCCCCTGCCCCTTCCAAACCATTTTCATCCCAATCCCTGCTCCTCCTATCCAGTGATGCCGCCCAGATTTTCAGAAATTATATTTTTAGATACACAAAAACAAAAGCCAACCCTAATTTCTGCCAGAATCTAAAAGTAGCCACCACTTTCTTTAGCTCCTTTAACTTGACAGATATGTCCCCCACATTTCAGGAGTAGGGAGGCCATCCCAGGGAAGAATCTGGTTGTCAGGATCTTGGCCAGTAGGTGAGCAGAGAAAGCCACAGGGATACCTGGGCCCAAGTCCTACAGTGCCCAGGAGGAGGTTTGCTTTTCTTCTTATTACTTTGGACCTTGTGTATTCTGGGAGCAGATGATTAAGGCATTATTGACTCCAATGGCCATCCATCAGAAATGGTGGAAGAAGCGAAGAGAGGGGATAAACTGTTACGTAGGTTTACTGACAGAAGCAGAGACAACAATATATAGTCAAGGCTCTAGGTTTGTAATACAGCTCCACCTTTTGCCAACTGTGGGATCTTGGGCAAGTAACCTAGTCTCTAAGTTATCTTGTCTATGAAACAGAGATTAAGGGGCTTCCCTGGTGGTGCAGTGGTTAAGAATCCACCTGCCAATGCAGGGGACATGGGTTCGAACCCTGGTCCGGGAAGATCCCACATCTGCGGAGCAACTAAGCCCGTGCGCTACAACTACTGAGCCTGTGCTCTAGAGCCTGCGAGACACAGCTACTGAAGCCCGCACGCCTAGAGCCCATGCTCTGCAACAAGAGAAGCCACTGCAGTGAGAAGCCTGCGCACCTCAATGAAGAGTAGCCCCGGCTCGCCACGACTAGAGAAAGCCCGCGCATGGCCAAGAAGACCCAATGCAGCCAAAAATAAATAAGTTATTAATTAATTTTAAAAATAATAACAAATGTAAATAAGAGCTTTAAAAACAAAACACAGAGATTAAAATATTTATCTTTGCCAGAGTGTTATAAGAATTAAATGAGATGACCTCTGGAAAAGTGTTTTGTCAACTCTACAATGCTAGTCAAATAGGAAGGAATAAGCTACTTCCTTCTCTCACTGCTTGACTGAGCTTCTCTCCACCCCCACCCCTGGTGTTTACCTGCTAATGGCCCCTATCCTGAGCTGGGAGGAGGGGGAAGAAGAGATTTAGTGACTCAAGCACACACATTCATGAGGGTGGAAGCAAGATGGACCAGGAGATGACAGAGAGGGAAACAGGAAGACAGAACAAGAGTCCTAGTAAGGAAAGGCGACTGGGACAATGTCCTGACGATGCTAGCTCTTTTCTGCTAGCTGTCTGGGCTTCAGTCTCTGCCCACTTTCTCCTTCATCCCCTCACCAAACTGCTAGGCCAAGGGCGGGCAAATGCGGACCAACTGGGATCTGGATGGCCCCTAGACAGCACCGACTTCCTCTACCATTCCCACTGCAGGAAAAGAGTGTGATTCTGCTGTCAGACTCTCCTACCCTGAACAGAGAGGCTGTGGGGAGAGGGAGTCAGACCCAAGGTCTGGGTGTTGGCTTTGTTCTCTAGAGAGCTCTGCTCCCCTCCACAGGAGAGAAGAAGCCTCACTGTGCCCACCTCGCCCTGCTCTCAGACTGCCTGATCTCACGCTTCAGCTCCCCGCCTGCGGCCTGCAACGAGAAGGAGCTGAGAACCTGATTCTTTTTCTGCCCTCCCTGCCCACCCAGAGGAAGGAGAATCCTGGCTGAAAGGCTGGCAGAGAAGAGAGCGCTGGCATTGCCGGCGGGGCCAGGAGGAGCCCAGGTAACCTTACTGGGTGAGAATCCCGTGGTGCTTCCAGGTGAATCTGATGATGTCTTGCCTGGAGTTTCTCTCAATGTTCAGGAGCCACCCCGGTGGGAAAGTACATGCATGCTTGGGGAAGCCAGGAGAGGAAAAGGGGGGAATGGCTCATTCTGCCAGTAAATGAAGAGAGTGGAAATGAATTCAAGCAGCAGGCAGAGCTCCTAGTTTCACCAGAGCCGGGGGGATGGTAATAAGGAAGAGAGCAACGTGCCTTCACCTTCCTGGGGTCGGAACTGCACGTGGCCCCCCTGGTACGGTGTGCACGCGCTTCCACAATCATACACTTTCCTGGCTTCCACTCTGCCTATGGTCTCATTTCAACTCCTTCAGCTGCCATATCCACCCATAAAATTATGAGTGTAAAAGCACTTTGCAAACCCGAATACTCTCTGAAGAAGTAAAAAGTATTGCTGTAATTATTATGATTATTATGCCCGATGGTTAAGATCTCGGCTGCCCACCTCTCAGCTATGTGGGGTCTCCAGAGAGGGAGGGCTAGGCCACTCCTCAGCTTCTGAGGCTCCTGGCCCATCTCCCCTTCCAGCTGTCTACAGCTGGCTGCTAAGCTGGAGACACAGGGAAAGCAGAGGAAAGGTGATTTACTGGGACAGAAGGAGGGAGACTGGGAGATATACCATGTTCCCTTAAAACTTGAACCATTACCCTGAGTCTCTGCCTAGCAGGGGAAGCTGGGGAGGGGAGCGGACAGGGAGGGGGAGGGGAGCGGACGGTGAGGTGGAGGGGAAGGGAACTGGGGAGGGCAGTGGGTCCCGGGCCTCCTGCTTCCCCAACTCCTACCTTGGCCTTTCCGGTCATGCCCAAGATGAAGCTGAGGGTCCGTCGCAGGGAGGAGCCTGCCCAGGTGCCTGAGCCCCCTTCCAGTTGGCTGCAGCTGCAGAGAGAAAAAGAAGACGTGAAGAGATGGAGACGGAGCTGGAAAAGAACAAGATACTCCCAGAGATATGGTGGATGCAGTGCCATGACCAGGGGAGAGAGAATGGGGAGATCCGGGGGAAAGACTGAGAGAAGGGTGAGGAAGAGAGAGGAAGGACTCGGGAGAAAGAGGCTCCCACTCCCCTACCTCCTGGGATTTCCTAGATATGGTCACTACAGTTTCCCAGGCCCTTCTATTTATGAGGAAAACTCCAGGCTCCTCCCAGATAAATACAGACTCCCCCTTCCTACCTAATCCAGGCCCAATCTCCTCTTTCATGCTGCTTCCCAACGGAAATGATACGGGGAGGGGGGCTCTCCAAGGGGACGTTTTCCCCTCACAAAACAAGAGTCCTGTGTACGACCCTCCCTGCTGTTTGGAAAGGGCCTCTGGGCCTAACGCCAATAAGGACTGAATTTCCTGGGATTTCATCAGCCCCATCCCATGAGCTAATCCCAAACCCAGAGCCAGGAGGATGTGTCAGCTAGAGATTTTCAGGACCACAAATCAGAGCTTGATATCTTAAAGGGCCCATTACTAGCTCACACACCCACACTGTCTTAGAGGGCTGACCCACTCTAATCAGGCTTCAGCTGTAGGAGCCAAATAAACAGGTGCTGATTTTGCGTGCTTATTTACATAGATACTATGTAAATCTCCCAGCCTCCACCTCGATTCCTGAACAATATGCCTTCAGCCCCTGCCCTCTCCCCTTGGGGCGCTACAGCCCGTGCCCAGCTCTCCTCAGGGCCACTCCCCATTGGTCAATTATCTCAGCTATCCAAAGCTGATCCATGGTCCTTGGTCACCGTCTCTCCCTAAGATTGTGCAGCAGCCAATCTGCCTGCTCACTTTTCTGACACTGACAACAGCAGTCAACCTCCACTCTCTTATTTAACAGACACCCTGGGGTCTATATACTCCTTTTCTTTCCCTGATTTCTTCTTCATCCCATGGAGCTACCGGGAACCTTCTTAGCCTTCCCCAGCCAATGAGAAGAAGGGGAATTCTATGCAGCGCAGGTAGAAGGATATTTGGAGGTCTTTCATAAGAAACGTTCAGGGGAACAATGTTTCAGGAAACAGAGACCCTTGGGGCTACAAAACCCAGGGCCCAGTCCCATTGTCCCTCCCCCATCTAGGGCTTTGAAGGGCTCTGTGTCCCCCAAACTCACCTTTGGCTGAGGTCAGCGGCAGAGGACTGGGACAAATTCCCTGCCAACACAAAAGGAGACGTGAGGTGTCCAGCTAAAGCCAGACAAAGGCGCCCAGGGCTGCCTCCCCAACCCCCTCCACCTGGATCAGGTTCCCAAGCTGCAGGTGCTTGTGACGCCATTCCTGAGGGCGGGCACTGGGGAGTAGGGAAGGAGGGCGGTGTCTGAGCAGAGCAAAGCTGAAGAACTTAGGAGCCAGGGTAACAGAGCACCGGCGTTGTGTGGAGAGGGGGCTGAGAGGCCAATGTCTCAGTTCCTTTTCAGTGAATGGCGAGGGCAGAGGGTTCACTCTGAGCTCGCAATGCCTCTTCTTGATGACAAGGTATGTTGCGGATAACTGTCCTCCATCTCTGGTGACAGGGGAAGCTAGAGAGCCTCTCTCTGTCCTATGTCCTCCTTCATTGGAAGGAGAGCCTCAGAATACCAAAGTCCTGAATTCGGGTCTCTCATTTGAATAAAGGCATTTTGGGGTTTCCAAGGGTGTGTGGTTAAACATAATGCAGGACATCTGGACCCTAAACAGCTGGCTCTGAGGAGTGGGGTGAGACAGGCAGAGGAAGTGGCCACCACTGCTTTGCTCCCCACTTTTACTCACCAGCTGGATCTGAGCAGCCCAAGAAGTAATTGATGCCACTCATGGATACAGACTTGGAAAGCATGCCAGTGGCCGAGTGGTCCAAAAGGCCAGCAGGTGGGTGACAGGAACGCTGACCCTAGAATCATGTTAAGAATCCTCATGCAAAGGTCAGGCTTCATCCATCTTCCCCCCCAGGCTCTTCACTTTCCCACAGCAAAGCCCTTCTTCAAGGCCTTCAGGCCTTCTACCCCTCCTCACTACCCATATCTGGAACATTCCACTTGAAATAGTTGAGAAGTTATTCCTGCTATTTAGCAGTCATCACTCTGTTGCAACTCAAACCCAGGCTGCCTTAATATAGAAAATATCTTAGAAAAGATTTACCCTGAATCGTTTCCAGAGATGACAAACTCAATATATAGAGGTCAGGCAGGTAATGAAAAAACAAACACACACACAGAAAAACTGGGGCAGTGTGGGTTTAAAACAATAGGGAGTAGAAATATTCATAAACCCCACACCCAATCTTTCGAAAATCGCTTTTTTTTCTCAAGCCTACATGGAGCATTACAAAAACTGGCTACGTATCAGTCCATAAGGCAAAATTCAACACATCTCAGATAACCTCTATCAGAGAGATCATAGGAAACAACCCAGAAATCCCTTTTCAGTAGCTTGGATAAACAATCTGAGGTATATTTATATATAGAAGCATTATTCAACATTAAAAATGGGGCTTCCCTGGTGGCGCAGCGGTTAAGAATCCACCTGCCAATGCAGGGGACACGGGTTCGAGCCCTGGTCCGGGAGGATCCCACATGCCGCGGAGCAACTAAGCCCATGTGCCGCAACTGCTGAGCCTGCGCTCTGGAGCCCGTGAGCCTCAACTACTGAAGCCTGCGTGCCTAGAGCCCATGCTCCACAACAAGAGAAGCCACCGTGATGAGAGGCCCGCGCACTGCAGTGAAGAGAGGCCCCCGCTTGCTGCAACTAGAGAAAGCCCGCGTGCAGCAACAAAGACCCAACTCAGCCAAAAAAAAAAAAAAATCCACAACATTAAAAATGAACAAACTACAGTTCACCCAAAAATATGGATGAATCTCATGAAAGAACGAAGACACAAAAGATTTATATACTTTGTGGTTACATTCATATAAAGTTTAAAACAGGCAAAACTAATTGATATTGGTTAGAGATACACATAAAGGTGGTAAATCTATAGGGAAAATCGATCTCAAAAGTCAAGAAAGTGGTCCGCTCTGCCAGGAGGGAGAGGGCTATGAATGGGGAGGGACACGGGGGGCTTCTGGGTTTTGGTGGTACTCTATTTTTTTTTAACCTGGAGTAGTTACATGGTTGTTTGCTTCCTAATTATGCATTACGTTGTACATATAAGTTTTATACACTTCTCTATATCTATGTTATATTTCAAATTTTTATTTAAGTTTTTAAAAAATCTGCATAGATTTAGAAATTTTAGGGGGCTTCCCTGGTGGCGCAGTGGTTGAGAGTCTGCCTGCCAATGCAGGGGACACGGGTTCAAGCCCTGGTCTGGGAAGATCCCACATGCCGCGGAGCAACTAGGCCCATGAGCCACAATTACTGAGCCTGCGTGTCTGGAGCCTGTGCTCCACAACGAGAGAGGCCGCGATAGTGAGAGGCCCGCGCACCGCGATGAAGAGTGGCCCCCGCTTGCCACAACTAGAGAAAGCCCTCGCACAGAAACGAAGACCCAACACAGCCATAAATAAATAAATAAATAAATTTAATACTTGCTACTCTAACTAGCTCCTCTGACATCTCTCTGTATTCACTATAAAAAAAAGAAAAGAAATTTTAAAACACCCTTCTAAATAAACTTACTGGTCAAAGAAGAAATCATTATGGGAATTTAAAGATATTTTATAACAACAATAATGAAAATACTACTCAACAAAACTTGTGGGAGATGGCCAAAATGTATCTCAAGGATAATTTGTCGATTTAAAATGCTTAACTGAAAAATTTTTGAACTGAAAATTAATGAGCTATGCCAACTTAAAAGGTTAGAAAAAGAACAACAAAACAAACCCAAAGTAAATAGAAGAAAGGATATGATAAAGATAAAAGCAGAAATCAATGAAGTAGTAACAAATGAAATAGGATCAATAAAGCCAAGAGTTGATTTTAGGAACAGGCAAATAAAATAGACAAACCTTTGATAAGGGTGATGCACAAATAAAAGTAGAATGAAAGAGTGGACCTAACTACAGAAACAGTAGTGACTAGAAAGATAATGCTATCTACAACTTAATGCCAGTAATTTTGAAAATGCAAACAAAATAGATAAATTCTTTAAAAAAACAAACAAAATATATATAACTTACCAAAACTGAATCTAGAAGAAATAGAAAGTCTGAATGGTCCTATTAAAGAAATGGAATCAGTAGTTAATCTTTCTATAAACAAAACAAAACACACCAGGCCAAAACAGTTTTATAGTCAAGGAACAGAGCTTTCAAGGAATAGATCATTGAAATCTTATACAAACTCTTCCAAAGAATAGAAAACAAAACCAAAAACTTTCCAACTCTTTCTATAAGGCAAGTATAACCTTGATTCTTTTTTTTTTTTTTAATTTTTATTTATTTTATTTATTTATGGCTTTGTTGGGTCTTCATTTCTGTGCGAGGGCCTTCTCTAGCTGTGGCAAGCGGGGGCCACTCTTCATCGCTGTGCGCGGGCCTCTCACCATCACGGCCTCTCTTGTTGCGGATCACAGGCTCCAGACGCGCAGGCTCAGTAATTGTGGCTCACGGGCCTAGCCGCTCCGCGGCATGTGGGATCTTCCCAGACCAGGGCTCGAACCCGTGTCCCCTGCATTGGCAGGCAGACTCTCAACCACTGCGCCACCAGGGAAGCCCCAACCTTGATTCTTAAACTACACACAGACCATATGACAAAGGAAAATTATGGCTCAATCTCTCTTATGAAAAGTACAAAAATTCCAAACAAAATATTAGCAAACTGTAATAGATTTTAAGTAGCCACAAATTATTTGCAGCTCCTACAATCAAGAAGGAGTCTATTTCTTCACTCAGTCACAGGCTGGCCTGTGACTTATTACGATGAATAGAATGTGGCAGAAGTAGCATGATGTGATTTTTTGAGCCTACACCTCAAGAAAACTTAAAGCTTCCACTCATGCCCACTTGGAATGCTATTGCCACGTGAACCAGCCCAAGCCTAAGCCTTCTGGAGAAGCCATGTGGATGAGAACCAAAGTACCACAACAAGCAACCTGCCAACCCACAGGCATGAGTACGGCTGTCCTTGACCATCAGCCCTATTCAGCCACCAGACAACTACGGCCACATAAGTGAGTCCAGGTGGAGCCAGCAGAAGAATACCCAGCTGAGTTCAGTCCAAATTAACCACCCATAGAACTGTGAGGGGGAAAAAAAGGTTGTTGTTTTAAGCCACTAAGTTTGGGGCTGATCTTTTATGTAGCAATAGATAATTGATGCCACAAATAAAATCCAGCAGTGTGTAAAAAAGATAATCAATCCATCGTGAAAAAGTCAGACTTATTCTAAAAATATAAGGGTGGTTTAAGATGAGGAAAATCTTTAAATGTAATTTACCTCAATGACATATTAAAGGAGAAAAAACATAACCAACTCAGTAAAAGCAAAAAAATCATAGGATAAAATCCAACACTCACTCATGGTAAAACCAAAGACCTGGCAGTTACAAATGGAAGGAATCTTCCTTAACTGGATAGAGTATCTTTTAAAACCTTACAGCCAAAAATCGATTTCAATGGTGAAACATAAGATGTACTCCCTCTAAAATCAGAAACAAGACAATGATAGCCATTTCTGTTCAGCACTGCAATAGAGCCCTAGCCAAGCACAGACAGTAGGGCAAGAAAAAGAAATGAAAGAAATAAATATTGAAAAAGAAGAAAACAAAGTTCATTTAAAGATGGTATATGGGCTTCCCTGGTGGCGCGGTGGTTAAGAATCCTCCTGCCAATGCAGGGTGACACGGGTTCAAGCCCTGGTCTGGGAAGATCCCACATGCCGCGGAGCGACTAAGCCCATGCGCCACAGCGACTAAGCCTGCGCTCTAGAGCCCGCGAGCCACAACTACTGAGCCCACATGCCACAACTACTGAAGCCCATGTGCCTAGAGCCTGTGCTTCGCAACAAGAGAAGCCACCACAATGAGAAGCCTGCACACCGCAAGGAAGAGTAGCCCCTGCTCGCCGCAACTAGAGAAAGCCTGCACGCAGCTACGAAGACCCAACACAGCCAAAAATAAAAATAAATAAATAAAATTTTTAAAAAAATAAAAAATAAATAAAATAAAAATAAAGATGACATAATTGTCTACTTAGAAAAGCCAAAAAAAAATCCACAGATAAATTGTTATAACTGAAAAAAAAGAGTTTAACAAGGTAAATAACTATAATTAATTAAATTGCATTTCTATAAACCAAAAATAATTATAAAATGTAATTAATGTAATTTAAATATAAGAAAGCATTTATAATAGCAACAAAATATATAAGGCACATAGAAATAAATCTAATAAAGATTGACAAGACCTGTATGAAGGAAACTAATACTTTTTTTTTAGAAAGCCTAACAAAATAGAGATATTATTTTTCATTGATAAGAAGACTCAATATCAGAAAGAAGTCAATTTTTCCTAAATTAATCTTTGAATTCAGTACAACCTCAGTCAAAATTCAGCAGAATTTTTCATCTTTAGAAATTGATAAGCTGATTCTAAAATTCACATGGAAGTGCAGAGACTTCCCTGGTGGTCCAGTGGTTAAGAATCTGCCTTCCAATGCAGGGGACGTGGGTTCGATCCCTGGTTGGGGAACTAAGATCCCACATGCTGCAGGGCAACTAAGCCTGCGCATCACAACTACTGAGCCTGTGCACTCTGGAGCCCGCGCGCCACAACTAGAGAACCCTGCACGCTGCGACGAAGATCCCACGTGCTGCAACTAAGACCTGATGCGGCCAAATAAATAAATATTTTAAAAAATAAATAAAATAAAATTCACATAGAAGTGCAAAGGACCTAGAATAGCCAAGATAATCTTAAAGAAAAATAATAAAGTTGGAGGACTTACACTACTACATTTTTAAGACTTACAATAAAGCCACATTAATTAAGATAATGTGATACTGGCATAAGAATAGACAAATAGATCAATGGAACAGAGAACAGTCCCCAGAAATAGACTCACACAAATATAGTCACTTGATTTTCAACAAAGTCACCACAGCAATTCAATGGGGAAAGAAAGTTTTTTAATGAAGCAACTGGATATTTACATGGGGAAAAAACCAAAACCTTGATTTCTCCCATACACAAGAACCTAGATAAATCACAGACCTAAATACGAAAGCTAAAACTATAAAGCTTCTAGAAGAAAATATCGAAGAAAAATCTTCACGTTCTTGGGGTAGGCAAGATTTCTTAAACATGACCAAAAGCACTAACCATTAAAATAATCAATAAACTGGACTTCATCTAAATTAAAAACTCATGCTTATTAAAATACACTATTAAAGTAAAAATGCAAGTCAAAGACCCAGAGAAGATACTCACAATACATATATCTGACAAAGGACTCAGATCCAGAATATATAGAGAACTCTTACAAATCAATAAGAAAAAGACAAGCTGTTTTACAAATTGAGCAAAAGACTTGAACAGACATTTCACAAAAGAAGATATTCAGATGGTCAATGAGAATATGGAAAGGTGCTCAAGAAAATTTTTCAACAGGGACATGCAAATTAAAACCAAAATGAGACAATTCTAAAACACCCACCAGAATGGCTAAAATTAAAATCTGGACAGTAATAACTTATAATAGAAAAGAATCTGAAAAAGAATACATATATATATATGTATAACTGAATCACTTTGCTGTACACCTGAAACATTGTAAATCAGCTATACTTCAATAAAAATTTTTAATTTAAAATCTTGACCAAAAAAGTATAATATACCTAAGAATACATCTAATATATATCCACAAACTCTGTATGGAAAAAAATTGATAAAACTTTATTAAAAGACATTAAATGAAGAAGTATACTATTTTCATGGATGGGTAGGAAGAAGCAATACTGTAAAGATGTCCACTTTCCCTAAATTAATCTTTAGAGTCAATGCAACTCCAACTAAAATCTCAAAAGTTTTTTTTAATACATGTTTTGTATGTATGTTATACTTCAATAAATATGTTCTTTTTAAATTAAGAAACTCTGTTTCTTTAAAGACACCATAGGAGAAGGAAAAGACAAACCACTTTTCCCAATCTTTGAGAAAAGATCATTGCAACACATGTAACAACAAAGGATTAGTATTCAGAATATGTAAAGAACACATTAAAAACAATAAAGAAAAAAACCCTCAAAGAATCCAATAGAAAAGTGGGCAAAAGACATGAAGAGGAATTTCACAGAAGAGGAAACACAAATGACCAAGACACATATAAAAATTGCTCAATTCCATTTGTAATAAGGATAATTCAAATTAAAACCACAATGAGATTTATAACCACTAGATTGGCAAAATTAAGAAATCTGATGACTCCAAGTGTTGGAAAGCATGTGGATCAATGGGAACTCTTATATACTACTGATGTGGGTGGAAACAGTTTGCCATTATCTTATAAAAATGAACATCTGTGTACTCTATGACCCAACAGTTCTACTCCAAGGTATATACCCCGGAGAAATTCTTGCAAATGAGCACCAGAAGATGAATAAAAGGATGTTCATAATGACACTTCATAATAGTAAAGAATGGAAATTATCCAAATGTCCATCAACAGAAGATTGGAATGAAAATAATTACCTATAACTATTTGCAACACATGGATAAAAATTAGAAACAGAATGCTGAGTGAAAATGAAAGTTATAGAAAATATTGTACAATATAACATCGTTTTTAAAGTCAGAAACAAACAAAAAAGAAATAATATATCATTAGGTAATGCTTTGTGTTAAAACTATTTAAAAAAAAAAGTAAATGAGTGATTAAGAAAATTCAAGATAGTGATTACCTCTGGTGGGAAGGCAAGGGAATAAGAGAAGAGAGGAAGACATAAGTAAAGATAAATGTACTGGTGATATTCTAGTTCCGGAGATGGATGGGTGATTGATTAGTCATTCGTTTTTACATATTATATTTATGACAAATGGAAAAATACAATAGAGAGTACTAGCAACTCTGGCAAACTGGAGGGTACAGCTCCCATCTAAGGACATCTGAATTTTGGAAAGTGTAAACACCATGCTGGCCAAACAAAATAAATTTTGAGCTAGACTTGGCTTGGCTTTCAAACTAGTCTGAAAGCCCCAGTCTAGTTTAATGAATCTCAGACTTTTAGTCTGTGGACTTTGCTGAAGACTTATACCTATTTGCTGCTGCAGGAAGATACAAAAAACCCCAAACATACAGACAAGGAGAAATTTAAGGGAAGTGCTTAAAGATTAGGTGAAGAGAGAAGAGGAATCAGAACAGGAAGGCATAAAAAGAGAAGAAAAAAAAAAAACCACTAGAGAAGGAGGGAAAGAAGAAGACATATAATACCAAGAAGGGGGAAGCAGGGAGAAGAGAGAGGTGGAAGAGAGAGAAAGAAGTACAAAGGAATGGAGGGGAGAAGAGAAAAAATAAATCGTTATCTCCTGTGTGCTAGCCTCTGTACTGGGCACTTTAACACTTTTTTTTTTATTGAATAATCACAACTGTAAAAGACAGTTTTTAGTATCCTGATTTTCAGAAAGCTGAAATAAATTGTTCAACTAGGAGCAGTGTGACTCCCAAATCCTGTTCTTTCTACCATACCACATTGAATCAGATGTGAGGGAAGACCTACAGAGATGCTGATGGAGAAAAGTGGGAGCTGGGAGAAGATGGGTTTTTCTGCTTCCCTGACAGGCTGTAACAGCCCCCTCTTCTCAGCCTCTCTCCCAAACCACAGGCACTTGAACAATGAGGCCGGGTGGGTACCCCTGGCCAGTTAAAGGATGTGCTGGAGGGGGGTAACCTTAAGTCACTGGGCTTGAGACAGTTTCATGTACAGCTGTCCCTCATTATCCATGAGGGATTGATTCCAGGATCCTGTGGATACCAAAAGCTGAGGATGCTCAAGTCCCTTACATAAAATGGCATAATACTGAAATTTGCATATAACCTGTGTGCATCCTCCCATATACTTTAAATCATCTCTAGATTAATTGTAATACCTAATGTAATATAAATGCCATGTAAATAGTTGTAAACACAGTGTAAATGCTATATAAATAGTTGCCAGCATGAGGCAAATTCAAGTTTTGCTTTTTGAAAATTTCTGGAATTTTTTTTCAAATGTTTTTGATCCATGGTTGGTTGAATCCATGGACGCAGAACCTATGCATACAGAGGGCTGACTGTACTCAGGGCCTCTTAGCTAGCAAACCCAGTGATGTCTCTAAAAGCTTCGCGTATCCTCAGTGGTCTCTGGGTCCTGGTTTGAGATCTTCCTTGTGATGTTCCCTTAAGCCAGAAGGCTGAGCAATCTCTATATCCTTTCTCACTTGATAGTCCTATGATTATCTTGTTAGAGAACTATTGTGTTTCAGGGTACCAGATGCCTAGTTTCATCCTACAAATAATAAGTTCATCTCCAAATCTGAGAAATGTGGGGTCCACAGAAAGAAGTAGTTATAACACCAAGGGGAGCAGGGACCTTTTAATGAGAGAGGAACAGAGATACCCACATCAACACAGAGACACAGACACAGAAAGGAAGGCACAGAGAGTCTCAGAGAAAGAGACAGAGGCAGGACACCAAGAGTGGGGGACAGAGCATACAGCCCCAGGGAAGCAGACAGAGGGGTAGAGACACCAGATTCAGATTCCATCAGATGGAGTCAAAGTGATGCCTGGGCACAGAGAGACCCAGCAGCTTGCAGAACAGAAGAGGCACAGAGTGGTGGTTGGACAGGCAAAGGGGCAGGAGAGGGGGAGGAAGGTGGTAGCTTCCATGGGGATTTGTCTATCCATACCACGCAGGAGGGTTGGCCACCTTGGTGCTGCAGTTCCAGAAAGGGGTCCAGTTCCTCTTGGCTCTGCAGTAAGGGGGGCTCCTGGGAGCCCACACATCCCGATGCCTGCAGTTTGTTCCTGAAACACACATTGCCACCACTGCCCTCCGGTCCCAGTGGCCTGTGACAGGCACCAGGGAGGAACACCGCCTCAGCCCAGTCCTGTTGCTTGCCCCCAGCCCAGCCCTTCCTGTTTTAGCCTAGGCGCAGGCCAGACCCAAACTGGCTTCCCTTTGGGGCTGTGCTTTGGCAAAACTGTGGAGCTGGCTTCAGGCAAGGGTGACCCCTGCTGGTCAAAGGACAGTACTGCCCTCCAGAAAACAGCCAGCGTTCAGCAGGGAGGGAAAGGAAGGGTAAGCTGCATTCTCGCTCTTTGCCTGGTTTCTGATGCCAACCTTAGCTCCTACTAAGATAAATGGTGTGCCCAGGGCTCCCTTTCTTCTCTACCCAAGGGTCAAAATTAGTGCCTGATAGTGAAAGGTGACATCTGGAAGACCCTGAGATAGAGTCGGCACCACATAAAGCGTACTCAGGGCATCTCTGCCTTAGATTAGCTGCTCTTAGGAAGGTACCATGAGTCCTGCGGACAAGGCTTCTCGCCCAAGTTCCCTCCTAAGCCAGTTAAGGGACAAGGTCCTCTCCCCTCACACAGCCCAGCCAGCCCTGCCTAGGAGCTAGAGAAGCTTGGTCTACTCACCAGAGCTAAGAGAACTTGTCCAAGGGGACCATTGTCAAAGCAGAGAGACAGGGCCCTTCCACGGCTAGCAGGCCCTCACAATGACCACTCACACTGAACTCTTCATGCTGACTCCTGGACCTTCTCTTTCTGGCTTCCTCTGTCTTTGGGGATATGGTCAGTGATTTTCCAGGAGAGGGGAAGAGCTGGGTCCCTCTCTTCTGGTCTGCCAAGCATATGCGGACCCCTGAGCAAGAGCAGTTCTTCCCCCATTGTAGGGCTGGACTATGATGTCTAAATATCTTGGGCCTGCCTCAGCCTGGATCCAGCAGTCAGGGAGCAATTTGGGAAAGGGGGCCAGGTTCCATGCCCCAACCCTGGGAGCACTTCTCTCAAGAAACCTCCCAAAGTTCTCCGGGCCTCAGTTTCCTCATCTGTAAAACGAGGTGATTGGGCCATATGATCCCTGAGTCCCTTCCAGCTCTGACACTGTTGTATGGTCCTAAGAAACCCAAGTGGGAGGTGGAGGCAATAAGATCTGAGTGCCCCGCTACTCACCTCACCTCCATACCTCTCCCTCTCCATTCTCACCCACCTGCCCTTGAGACCAGGTAGAAAGAAGGAGCTAGGACTACTAGGGAGAGCCACATTTTGAAAGGCAGGGTCCACCCTCCCCAAAGGCCCACAACAGGCCTGGGTTCGGATTCTCCAGGGAAGAGACTAGGGGCCCAGGTCTCTTCAACTCCTGTCATTCCTTTCCAACCACTTCTCCTAGGTCTAGGACTTGACAGAAGGAGAGACAGGAGGTCCCCTGGTGTTTTACCTGCTCAGTGGATCCTGGAGCTCCTTGCCCGGCCCCCAACTATGTCTTTTGAAGGGGTCGTAGTTGTGACTGTGGGCACGGAAAGCCCTTGACCTTCGGAGGGGTACAGCGTGGAAGCCATCTCCCTCTTTCTTTTCCCCCTCCTCCTCCTCTTCTTCATTCTCCTCCAGCTGCTCTCTGGACTCGACCACAGACAGGCAGCGGCGAGTGTGGCCTTGGGGCACCAGGTCTCCACCTGTGAGGAACACCTCTGGGACGTCTTTGTTCATGGGAGGCACACACAGGCCAGTCTGAATCAAGAAGACAGAGAATGGTGAGCTCTAGAATTCTGGAATTTGGAACTAGAAAGGTGTCACAGTCAGCCAGGCCTAGAGCATCCCTTTACCAAGGCACAGAATTGGAGGATGACTGGCTCAAGATCACACGAGGAATTAGCTGCAGAGTCAAGCAGAGAACTTGGGTTTTCTGACTCCCAGTCTAGTGTTCTTTCCAGTACATAATGACATCCTCATTCACTCATTATTATCCATTTAATGAGCACCTATATGGCAGAGGACCAAGCCAAGCAAAGAGAAATAGATATTGTTCTTACCCTCAAGGAATTCGTTCTAGTGAGTGTGTGTGTGCATGTGTGCATGTGTGTACGTAGACAAAAGCACAAATCACAAACAATTGGCCAGAGTTTGCCAAATGCCTCAAGAGAAGTTTCAAAAAAAGTCTTTGTGCTGTCAAAGGAATGAGTGCATATAGCCAGTTGGAGGACTCAAAAAAGGGAAACAGGAGGAAGTAAACAGCCTTTGAGATGGGCCTGGAAGGGTGGAGTGGTTAGGATTTGTCCACGTTGGAAAGGGAGGAGTCTAGGCAAATAAAACAGCAGGGAGAAAAGGTGCATGAGTGAGAAAGTATTATGATTTCTTCTAAGACTCTGGTCATTTGGGGGGTAAGAGAGCCATTCTGACCTTTTCCCAAGAAGCAAAGAGAAGGGCTCCAAAACCAGCCACATTGAAATTCCTTCTCTCTCTCCCAAGTGGGCATTGTTCTCACTGCCCAATACTCTTGGCTGCCATCAGGGCTTGCCTCAGTGTGTCTCAGATTTAAGAACCCTCAGGAGCTCTTAAAGTTGAAAATGATAAGCTCCACTCCAGAAACAAGTACCAAATACCCGAGAACTAAGGTGATAGAGGGGCGGGAAGGCAACTCACATCTACTGCATCTACCTCTGTACGCCCTCTCTGGGCCCTATCTCTGTAGAATTTCTGCTAGAATGAGTTTCCCAGGCTCCTCTTCTCCCAGGGGTGAAGCAACTGAGATGTTCGGAGGACCCTGGAGGACCCTGGAGGACCAGGAAGCAGTGAGCCAGAACTCCCCCTCCTCCCAGGCTTCCTGTGAGGGTGTCAAGCCTTCCGCAAGTTATTTTACTCCCCGCCCCCGACACACACACACCCCACAAAGTCCAGGTTGTTGGACAGTCGTTCCTCCCAGCTACTTTTCCCTCTTTCACTGCAACCTGCTCCCACTCCACCCAGGACCACTGAGATGGCACCTGTGCCTGTGTCAGCTGCACACCTGCCTACCACGGGGAAGGAGGAGACAAGTACTCAGGCCTCTGCAGATGGCATTCTGCTGCCCTGCCGGGTGGGTCTAAAGATAGAAAAGGAGAGGCCTAGGAAACCAGCGCAGGCCCCACCTGGACAGGCACATAGAGGGGACCTCTCAGCCTGCCGCTGGGAGACATCCTCTCTCTGTGTCCACAAACTTGGGCCTCGTGCCATCTGATGTGCTATCTATAAACAGGATGGGATGGGACTTCCCTGGTGATCCAGTGGTAAAGAATCCGCCTTCCAATGCAGGGGACGCGGGTTCGATCCCTGGTCAGGGAACTAAGATCCCACATGTCGCAGGGCAACTAAGCCCACACACCACAACTACTGAGCTCGCGTGCCTCAACGAGAGAGCCTGCATGCTGCAAACTACAGAGACCACGCACACTGGAGCCTGCACGCCACAACTAGAGAAGAGAAAACCCACATGCCACAACTAGAGAGAAGCCCGCGCACCGCAAGGAAGAGCCTGCGCACCACAACGAAAGATCCCGCATGCCTCAACGAAGATCCTGTGTGCTGCAACTAAGACCCGACGCAGCCAAAAATAAATTCAGTAAATAAATAAATAATAAATCTTAAAAAAAAAAAAAAAGACTCCACACTCCCAATGCAGGGGGCCCCGGGTTCTATCCCTGGTCAGGAAACTAGATCCCACGTGCCACAACTAAGAGTTCACACGCCGCAACGAAGATCCCGTGTGCTGCAACTAAGACCCGGTGCAGCCAAATAAATAAATATTTTCTTAAAAAAAAAATTTAAAAAATAAATAAATAAACAGGATGGGCAGATCTGCAGGGAGCAGGACAGAGCCTGAGGGCCACAGCATGGTCCCTGCAAACCAGTGGTCTCCAAAGCTGAGATTTGGGGGCAGGGGGAGAGGGGTACTGACAAAATGTATCGTGAGAAGCTGGGATGGAGGAAAGAGTAGGAACTAGGTATGTTCACTAGAAAAAGAGGAGCAGGGGCTGGGAACAGAAATGGAGGGGCACTGAGGGGGCACTACAAGGAACTTGGATCTGGCATTCAGTGACCTCACAAAAGAGAAAGAACTGTTTGACCTACACGCCCTGTACCCAGCTTCTATCTACTCTTCCTGCCCTGATTCTGCCCGCAGGGCTGGATTTGACAAGATGAATGAAAAGCAGTGAATGGAAGCCCTTTCCTTTCCCTCCATCCCTGGAGATGCCGCCTGTTGGAGGTGATACCCTGCTGCCTTGGCCTGGTGGACAGACATTTCGAATCCTGAGATCTTTATGTCTTGAAATTTCACCCTTCTTCCTCCAGCTGAGACCACTTCTCAAAGAACTACCCTCTTTCTAGCCTCTTTGTCATGTCATTCATGGTCTCTGCCCTCTGTGAAAATGGAATCCACTAGGCTCCTTCTCCCTTAAATCTTCATTCCATTCCTCAGAAAGTTTTTTCTGTTTTCTAAATTCCACCCCTTCATGCTATCATGTCAATAATTTTCATTCTATCCTTCAAAGAGATGAGGTTTAGCAAGGTTTCCTCAACCCCCTCCCAGAGATAGTCCCTCCCCCGCTTTCTGAAATTCAAGCTGGAGTCCCTCTGGTTGTGTTCCTTTCCTTGCCCCTCCTCCCATCAGTTCTCTCCCAGCCCCCTCCCATCTTTCACTAGGCTCCTGAGCTCAGGAAATGGTGCAAGGGAGCAACCAGGGCTGGGTCTCACACAATGGCTTTATTTAGCTCCAGAATGAGATCACATCATGTCACATCACTGCTTCCGCTGAGCAGAGATAGGAGATTCTGAAATAGGTCTGAGATCAGATGCTTGAGATGGGGGCAGGGGAGGAAAGCAAGAAGGGGCTCTAAGTCACTTTACCTTTCTTCCTACCTCTGGATCAGATGGTTTTCCCATCGACACAGACCATCAGCGTCTCATGATTCCTCCTCTGAGTGTGTGACCTCCAATTGCCCTAGTTATCAGTGATTCGTTAGACACTCTACCGTGTGCTGAGATTGGAGCATATAATATTTTAATAGAGAGATCTCTCTCTCTCTCTCTCTCTTTTTTGGGTTGCACCGCATGGCATGCGGGATCTTAGTTCCCCAACCAGGGATTGAACCCATGCCCACTGCAGTGGAAGCTCGGAGTCTTAACTGCTGGACCGCCAGGGAAGTACTGAGAGAAATCTCTCTTATTCAAAACTCTGAGACCATAATTTCTTCAGGGTGCTTTGAAGTTCATCAGATTTGCTAGCTCTGCCACCTTCGTAAGCCACATGACCTTGGGAACTTGCTTATTTAATGTTTTTGAGCTTCAGGATCATCTGTAAAATGGGAATGGTAATACTACCTTGTAAGGATATTGAAAGACTTGATAATGTATGTAATACAACTAACATTGTGTTTGGCACATATTGGGTACTTAGTAAATGCTACTATTATTTTTGTTGTTACTATTATTATATAGAAGCAGAGAGAAGGCAGAGCATAGAGAAATGGAGAGCTGGAGAGAGGAAGGCCCAAGACAGAAGCAGAAATAGGCATTATATGATGGTTAAAAAAGAGAGACAGAGAATAAATAACCCACAGGCTGACACTAAAACAACTGTGATGGGGACTCATTAACATAAACAACTTCTGATAGAAAAGAGCACATACAACCAGAGCAAGAAGGAGCCTGATGAACCCTGATGAACCTGCACTCTTCAAAGAGAAGGGATAGACAATGGCCTCTGGTAATTTAGAGCAGAGGTTGGCAAACTATAGCCTGTGGGCCAAATCTGTCCTATTTTCTTTTTTAAATGGTTGGAAAAAAATCAAAAGAATACTACTTTGTGACACATAAAAATTATATGAAATTCAATTTTCAGTGCTCATAAATAAAGGGTTTTTTTCTGGGGAATACAGCCATGCTCATTCATTTACATATGGTCTATGGCTGTTTTTGCATTATGACAGCAAAGTTGTTAGTTGCGACAGAGACCATATGGCCCATAAAGCCTAAAATATTTATTATCTGGGTCTCTACAGAAAAAGTTTGCAGACTCTTGATTTAGAGAAGCTGGGTCTCAAAATCTCAGGAAGGAGGAAAAAGAGATCAAAGAGAGACATTAAGGCTCACTGCCCACCAACCAGGTGTCTGCAACCAGCTTGGGGGAGGAGGGACATTGAAGACCCCAGCACACCCATTTCCTAAATAGCACCTGAGCCTACAGGGGGAAGAGGCTTAACCTATGAGTGCCTACAGCATCTTGTGGGATCCTCACAACCATTTCTTGAAATAGATACTATCCCTATTTTACATAGGAAGAAACAGGCAGCACAGAGAGGGAAAGTAACTTGCTCAAGGTCACAGGGCTGTAGGAGGTGGAGCTGAGTTTTCAAAGCAGATGCATCCCACTGTAGAGCCTGAGTTCTCTGAAACCAGAAGGCAAGCTCCCAACGAGAGCAAGTGGCTAGCTTTGAAAGAAATCTGGCAATATTATTATTCACTTCCTCATTCCTGCCCCCTTCACCCCAGCCAAAGAAAGGAAGCAGTTTCCAGAAGAAATTAGATGGGGGTTCCAAAAAATTAAATTTGTCCTTTCTACCCCCTCTGCATCTTAGAAATCTGAATGAGGTGATGGGGGGCAGGCAGGGCCCTGCTTCTGTTCGCTGCCAGCAAACACTGGGGGTAGGAACTGCTGATAGCAACCACACTGCTAGGCACGGGGGACGGTGGGCAAGGCTAGTGGGCGCCTTCGCAGCCTGGGGGGCTCCCTGGGTCTGGCTCTGGGGTCCTAAATTTCCCAAAGGGGGCAATAACGGGGAAGACCCGAAAGAACCAGATAATAAAGAATGGGGAGGAAGGGAGAGGCCAGATGGCATGGTCTGCTGGCTTCTCTCCAGGTCTCCTAGCCCTGGGGGAACAGGGTCAGAAAACCCTTTGATGGTTCAAAATTTAACCTACCTGCTTCCTCTCCCATAGAAAGTAAACCATTAATCCAACAGTGTCCTGCAAAGAAGACTAAAGCAGGGCTTCAGATGAAGAAGGTCCTGGTAACCACAGTTCCTTCCCACCCCTCCCTGCTCCCGAACACACCATTCTACAGCAAGTCATACAGCACCCAAGTTTCTAATTCCTCCTCACCTCACCCTGACCTGGCTACATCATCGCTCTATTTCTCAGTGTGAGACATATGAGATTTTGCTGTGCGTTCAACACTGTGTCCTGGAACTCACCCTCCTTCCCTGGCTTTCCTGTCAACTGCCAGAGAGTGGTATCACAATTCCAAAAATCAAAGAAAAGGCAAAGGATATATAGAGAGGATTCCTTCATTCAGCAAATATTTCTTTAGCACCTACCAGGTGTCAGGCACCAAGACGAGGACCCAGAAGGGTCTATGCACAAACACAGTAGTGAGGCAAGTGTACCACCCCTCTGTGGGACAGGGGCTAGTTCAGGCAAAAGCCATCTGCCCACATCAGCTTTTGGGTTGACTCCTGCTTCCAGCTGCTTCCAGGACCCACAGGGCAGAGTTGTCGATTTTATTGTTAGTACTTAACTCTGGAAGTTCAAAGCGAGAGAGCCAGACATTCTCAGTCCCCTAATCTAACCACATCTCCTTATTTTTATTTTTAAAATGTTTACTTATTTATTTTTCTGGCCACACCACACAGCATGTGGGATCTTAGTTCCCCGACCAGGGATCGAACCCATGCCCCCTGCAGTGAAAGTACAGACTCTTAATCACTGGACCACCAGGGAAGTCCCATCATTATCTCCTAAAAGTCAGCCATCAAGCATCTCAAAAACCCACCCTAAATCACCCCCACCTCTTTGATATATTAGGCTCACAAATCAGTCAGGATTTTTGCTGCTTTGGGCTTCCAAGTGTGATCATCTTTTCTCTTTTTTTTTAAAATTGGTTTGCAAACTGAACCTAGGGATCCTATCCTCTTTGTTTCTGCTGGGCCTGTGTGCTTATTCTACCAGTGGCTTGTTGGGACCCAGACTAGCCCACGATGTGTCGGGGTTAGAGAATAAAAGGGGGAAGACGAATCAGTCCACTTCTACCTCCTGTCAGTTTCTTGGCATGCATCCTGGGTGCCATGCCAGCAGGGTGGGGCAAGAGAGGGGCTGAGGTTCAGAGGGACACACCTGAGAAGACTTTGGCCACTGAGGCCCAAGGAGTTAACCCATCAGATCCCAGGGAAGAGCTAAAGGTAGTGGGTGAACTAAGGAGCCCCTAATCTGAATGGATGGGGTAATCTGGAATCTGGAAGCCCCTGGCTCTCAGGTATGAGTTTGTGGCCCTTTAAATCTCACAATTAACCACCAGGGATAAAGGGAATAATGTCACGGCCTAGAGGAAGGGGACCCAGGGTGAATTAGGATTTAAAGTTTTAAAATTCTAGCCATCCTGTTTGTCCATACCTCCTGTCTTAATGGTGCCAGATAAACTTGAGTCTGAATCCCAGTCCTATAAGTTACCTCTTAATTGATGAGCGTTAGTTATTTAACTCCTGTAAACCTCAACTTTAATATAGGGATTATGATATGCTAACCCCATAGGACTGTGAGGATTAAGAATGTATATAAAGGGGGCTTCCCTGGTGGCGCAGTGGTTAAGAATCTGCCTGCCAATGCAGGGGACGTGGGCTCGAGCCCTGGTCTGCGAAGATCCCACATGCCGCGGAGCAACTAAGCCCGTGCGCCACAACTACTGAGCCTGCACTGTAGAGCCCGCAAGCCACAACTACTGAAGCCCGTGCACCTAGAGCCCATGCTCCGCAACAAGAAAAGCCGCCACAGTGAGAAATCCGCACACCACAACGAAGAGTAGCCCCCGCTCGACGCCACTAAAGAAAGCCCACGCGCAGCAACAAAGACCCAATACAGCCAAAAAAAAAAAAAAAGGAATGTATATAAGGGAATTCCTTGGTGGTTCAGTGGTTAGGACTCCGTGCTTTCACTGCTGAGGGCCCAGGCTCAATCCCTGGTCAGGGAACTAGTGGCGCGGCCAAAAAAAGAAAGAAAAGCGTATATAAAATCTTTGGCAACACTTGTCCCACAAGTAGTGTTAATTAACTGTTGGCCATTATGGTGATTTCCTATTTGCACACTTGTGTGCACACACACAGAGACACACACACTCTCAGTGCACCCTAGTTAAAAATGGGAGCTGAGGGCTTCCCTGGTGGCTCAGTGGTTAAGAATCCATCTGCCAGTGCAGGGGACACGTGTTCAATCCCTGGTCTGGGAAGATCCCACATGCCGCGGAGCAACCAAGCCCGTGCGCCACAACTACTAAGCCTGCGCTCTAGAGTCCGCGAGCCACAACTACTGAGCCCACATGCCACAATTACTGAAGCCCGCATGCCTAGAGCCCGTGCTCCGCAACGAGAAGCCACTGCAATGAGAAGCCCGCACACAGCAGTGAAGAGTAGCCCCCGCTCGCAGCAACCAGAGAAAGCCCGCACACAGCAACGAAGACCCAACGCAGCCCAAAATAAAAATAAATAAAATTAATAAAATTAAAAAAAAAAAAAAAGGGAGCTGATGGGACTTCCCTGGTGGCGCAGTGGTTAAGAATCTGCCTGCCAATGCAGGGGACAAGGGTTCAAGCCCTGGTCTGAGAAGATCCCACATGTCACAGAGCAACTAAGCTCGTGCACCACAACTACTGAGCCTGTGCTCTAGAGCCTGCGAGCCACAACTACTGAGCCCGTGTGCCACAACTACTGAAGCCCATGCACCTAGAACCTGTGCTTCGCAATAAGAGAAGCCACTGCAATGAGAAGCCTGCTCACTGTAATGAAGAGTAACTCCCACTTGCTGCAACTAGAGAAAGCCCACGCGCATCAACGAAGACCCAATGCAGCCAAAAATAAATAAATAAATAATTTTTTTTAAAAAAAGGGAGCTGAATGCAGGAGACCGGTGGAGAATTGTTCTGTCACTTCCTGGGGGTGCTGAGGGGTTCCTGAAGATCTCTGCTTCTGGGAAATACCCATTCATGAGGTAAGGACTCAGGGAAAGGGAAGAGGGAAACTCACCAGACTTGGGAGATATCCCAAAGATGGGAGACCTGTTCTTGCCTTCGGTTGGTGACTGCAGTATAGGAAAAAGTCCCACTTCAGACAGCCCCTCTAAGAATCCAGTCCAGGACCTTAATGGGGGTGCCTCTTTCTTGGTTCTTTTAAGGGAATTGCTCATGGTCCAGAAGTTTGCATAGGAGACAGGGGGGACTCATTCCAGTCCAGATCAGCTGCCTCTCCAACTACTCTAGCCCTTCCCTTCCCCGCCCTACTTCAAACACCCTAGACAGTGCTGTGCCCAGACCTTTAACCCCTTGGGTGCCACTGCTGGACCCGAGGATTCCTGGGTTCCCCATCCTCAGCATCCCCCAAAGGGCAGCCCCCGGATTCAGGCACACGTAGGAAGATACAGGAAACCAAGCTGGGGTCACCCTGAGGGGAGAGTATGTGGGAACCTGACATCCCAGGGAACCTTCACCCGCCCTCCAGCAGAGACAGGGTGGAGCTGAGGGGAAAAAGAAGACAACTCAGGGAAAGGCCCACAGCTGGAACCCTACTTAACAGCAAGGTCCTACTGGGGTCAGGGAGGTCCTTTGCTCTCTCTCAAATTTGGTTTCAAAATGCTTGTCGTTCCCTTTAAGAGGCAGGTTACAGTAGGGGGGAGGAGGACAGACTGTATTTTCTGTGATGAAAGTACAGGGAGGAGCGATGACAAGGGCAGCTACATCAGAGGAGGACCCTCCTTCAGCCAACAGGAACAGGGTGAGCAGGCAGCTTGGCACACACCCGGCTGACTCCCGGCGTGTTGTGGATACCAGGCACAGGATATCTGACTGGCTCTCCACCCCCTTCCCTGATAACAGCTTCTAGGGGCACTGACTCACCCTCACCGCTTCCCTGGGGCAGAGGACAGAGTGGGCAGATGCTGGACTTCCTGAGGTACCGGGGAGCCTCCTCCCTGACAGGTCTCATGGTCCAGGGGAAAGGACACGTTGGAATCGGAAGAGCTTGGCTGCCTCTGCCAACTCACCAGTCAAGGGGCCTTGGAGAAGTTCCCTAGTAGCCTCGTTTCCTCCTCTGTACAATGGGGATAGTAAATGAGATACATACGAATAGTGGAACACTAATGCTGGGCCCATAATTGTTATTCAATAAATATGCTAGCTGCCACTTGCTGTGACCTTGGATAAACCACTCCACTCTGCCTTTCCTGATCTATTAAATGAGATTAAATTAGGTGATCTATGGTCTATCCTTGCTCTAAAACTCTCCCTCTGGGTGAGAGGAAGAGGGCAGTTGTTGCCAGATGTGGAAACTGTGTGCCCTTTCCTACCTGGCTGGGCTCCAAACCACATGAGTGACAGTGGTTGTTTCTCACTTCACAAGAATACAGGGGAAACAGCTGCCTGTCTTACTGGTGTAGGGTCCTCGGAAATTCTCTGATTTAACGATCCCGTGATTGTCCAAATGAGGACACGGGCTCCGAGCGGGGTGGGTGTGTGTGATTTACCTGAGGTCTGCCAGCCAGTGAGCGGCAGAACCGGGGCTGGGATGCAGCACTGCCGCCTCTGTGGTCAGTGCTGCTTCCACCACCCTGAGCCGCTCTCTCGAGGGACCCAGTCTTGATAACTTCCCATCCTGTCACCAAGCCGCTGCATTATCCACAGCTTCTTGGGAATCCTTATACCCGTTTCCAAGTAACTGTTGTCAGGTAAAGTCCCGAAGCCTAGTATGTGAAAGGGGTGGTAACCTGGGCCCTGGCTCCTCCTGGTACCAGGGCTGGGTGTGGGTGAGCAGGTGCCAGCTAAAAGTTTGGACGACGTGGGAGGGATACAGGGCTGGTTTCCAGCGGGAGGAGGGGATCTGGAACACGTTGAGAGCTGGGTTGCTATCTGTATTGCCTTTTAGGGAGGAAGCCCTCCGTTTGGGTACTCAGTCTCCAGTAAGGATGTAGGGCCAGTGCTTGCTTTCCCTCTCCCTTGCAGACCTGCATGAAATCTGGAGATCAGGGGTCGCATCTCCCTGGGGTAGTTTCCATTAGAACGAAGTACTGTCTGCTACTCATCCTCCATTAAGTTACCTCAAGAAGAGGGCTCAATCCTAAAGCAACTACTCCAGCTGAGTCTCGCCATCTATAGATTTTAGAGGCTTATATTCTTCAATGCGACTACTTAAGGGAGGCTCAAATTCCATCCTGACTCCAAGGAATTTGATCTCTCGAGGGATGAAGTATCTAGTTTTGGCCTTTTTTCAAGGTGCCTGTGACACTGCCTTCACAATGCTTCTCTTGTCATCTGGGTCAGACCTGGGTTTCCCCCTAGTCTCCTCTGTAACAAGGGCCAGGACACAAAGTGCTGAGTTCTGCAAGGAAAGGTAAAGATTGCCCCAGCTTTCAGAAAAGGAGTATCTCCCAGAGCTCAGACTGAGGGAGAAATCTCTCACGTTAGCTTCCCAAGTTATGAAGTTCATCCTACCCTTTAAACCAGAACCCCCCCGCTCCTATAGGTTACCTCCTCACTCTGTTTTCAGTGGACACCACACAGATGGCAAATAGTGTGTTGGTCCAAAGACCAACATTTCATAGTCCTAGAGGAAGACAATACATTATCAAACTAGCTCCCTCTTCCTTCCCTATGCTCGCTCTCAACCCCAAGCTTCTGACCCATTGTCTTTCTCCCCATTCTCTTGAGCAAGTCCCAGGTCTCCCCCAGGAACACAATGAACCAAAGCAAATATATCCTTCTTGCCCTCTGACCTGGCCAGTCCTGGGGTGTCCGAGCCGTAAGCCCTGAAAGAAGGATGTGAGCTGGTGGAGGGCTACTCCATTTGGAGCCTCCCGTTGTCTCCAGGTCCTTTTCATCCTTCTTGGGGCCCGGAGGCTCGGAAGGCTGGGCCAAGGAGAGGTTAAACTGGTTGGGCAGCACTCTCCCCCCGCCCCCCACCCGAATCTAAGCTGGGAAACTTGGTGACAGGAACAAAGCGGGTGTTTGTTGGGTTTCTCTCCTGCCTGGGAGGCTGTTCTCGGACCACGGCATTCCTGGGTTGGACAGAGTCAGCTCAGCGTGGCTTCTCCCCACTGCTGTTGCCGCAAAACCCACTGCCTTTCCAGAGGCCGTGCTTAGGTAACAACTCAGGGGATACAGGCGCTTCTGCCTGGCCTGAGCTCAAAGCAGAGGCATTAAAAATAAGTTCAAGATGGGACTTCCCTGGCAGTCCAGTAGTTAAGACTCCACGCTTCCACTGAAGGGGACACAGGTTCAATCCCTGGTCGGGGAACTGGGATCCTGCATACCCCGCAATGTGGCCAAAATAATAATAAGTTCAAGCTCAAGAAAAGCTAGCTCTTAAACGGAGGAAGGGCTAGAATCAGGCATAAGAGATAGTTCCTCAAAAACAGTCAATGAATAAATCACCCTTAGAAGGTCTCCCAGGGCATGAGAACAATTGCAGACCACTTTTCCCCATTCTCTCCTCTACTGTGGAGAGGGGCTCACAGGCAAGGAAGGTTTAGGGGAATATATGGTGACTGGTGAGAACAGAGGGAAATAAGGGACGGAAGCAAAGGTGCTCAAAAGAGAGGGTGCGGGGGGTGGGATATCTCTGTGGGAACAGAACCCACAGTCCCTAGAGCAAGGAGGCAGGAATTCAGCTCACCTGCCCAGGAGCCTGGGCAGTCAGGGCCTGAGTACCAACAGCAACCTGAGCTCATCCAGGTGATGGGAAAACAGACAAGTCCGGGTGGCATTTGTTTTTATTAGAAAACCCCATTTGGTAAGAGCTTCCCTAAGCCAGCACAGAGACTGGGTAGCCTCCAAGAGTCCCATAGCTTTCATCTTACCTTCCACCCTCTTCTGAGAGGGGAGGGTGGGGGACGGAGTGGTGTCAGGCAGTCTCCGAAGCGCCCCCTCCTGGACCCGAGAGAGTTCACATCGCCAGAAACGCACCCCATGGCACCTCGGTGGTGCACCACAGGGCCCCTAGGCTCAAGGCGATTGCCAAAGGCTTTCCTGTTTGTATGGCTTCAAGATGGAACCAAGGAGGCTCTCACAGACTCCCAGGTCTGGTCCTTCGCTCTGGTTGAGAGCAGGGCAGGATCAAGGAGAAGGTGGCCAAGGGCTGAGGGAGAAGAGGTTGCATTTGAGATACCCTTTGGAGTCTGGAAAGCACCTGGATTTCTTGTGAAGGGAGGGCTGTGGAAGCCCCACTCAGTTCTTCTTGGTTTTGGGGGTGTCATATTTCCTCTTGCTGGAGTACCACAACAGCAGGGGGATGCCGATGGAAGGGAGGGTCATGACCCCGAAGGCTGCCCAGTCCAGCTGTGGAAGACAAAGGCCTTGCTTAGAAGTCTCGATTAGGGCACAGGAGGGGACCAGGAAGGAAGGGGTCCAATGAGAAAGGGAGCAGTCCAGCCCAAATTTTAAGCAGAACCTTGGCAGGAAGGTTCCTCTCTGGCTACTCTGGACACAGAATGGCTTGCTAAAGACCAATCTATATCTTTTGAGCTATGAAACCAAAGGTCTCACCTGACCCAACCCAATCTGGAAGAGAAGCTTCTCTCTTCCAAACAATCTTTGAGGAGGGAGATGCCCAGGTCTTGCCCTAACAGTCAAGCCTCCTGCGACCTAACCCCTGCCCCCACCTAGAGCTCTCTCTTCCATTCCTCTGTCTCACATTCTGCTCTCTGGTCTCACTAAACTACCTGCCATTCCTGGATTGTACCACGCTTTTTCTCACTTCTGAGCTACTCCCTCTTCCTAGGGTGCCTCCCCTTCCTTACCTCCTCTTTAATAAGTTAAACCTCCCTCCTCCAGAAAATTCCTCCCCGACTCTCAAAGACCAGGTTAGGTGCTTCTGTTGCATCTCCTCCAGAGCCTTGTGTATGATCTCTATCACAGCCCTCTTCCCCCACTGACTTGTGCTGAAGCCTCTATGAGCCCGTAAGATCTTTAATGGAAGGGACTGTGTCTTGCGTTGTTTTCTCAAAGCAAAGCACAGAACTGAGCACGTAATTAGGAACCTCATAATTATTCCCCGAATGAATGAATAAATGAATCTCCTCATTCAGTACTTTAGGCAAATCTTCAAAGAATTCTCCCCTAGACTAGACTACAACAAAGTTCCCATTTAACCTTCCCGATGCTCTGTGACCCTTTTAATCTAAGCAGATATACTTTTAATCCTCAAATTAGACCCAGGACTCCAAGACGGAGCTCTACTCAAGGCTGAGCAGAGAAAAAGGGCAGCTTTTTTTGGTTCTGGCAATTTTGATCTCATTGCCAAAAATCTCTAACCATGGTTAAATCAGGATATTTGATGGCTGTGTGTATCAGACATCAAAAAACAGATATGACAAGAACCAACCAACTAAACATATCTTCTAAGGAAGCCCAAAGGTCCCAGAACCAAAAGCATGTTCTACTCCCAGGGAAATGACAAGAAGACGGTAAAGCTTACAAAATGTGGGGAGAATCTTCTATCAAACTCCCTCTGAGCCAGGATTCCTCCCTGTCCAGGTGCACTGGTAAAGCCAATCTGAAAAGCAGAAAAGAAAGGCATTAAGGCAAGTCTCCAGCTCTTTCTCATCTGGGAAAGGGCAGTTCCAACCAACCCAGTTCTAAGCAATAGTGTCTTAGTTCCCAAAGGCCCAAGAAAACAACAAGATGAGGAAAAGTTTTTGAACTAGAGAGAGTTGGATGATTCTTAGTGTGTTGTAAAGATAAGTAAATTAGGAGCCAGGAGACACATGATGAGCATTTACTAAAAAAAGGTAGGATGGGTATGCAGCTGAAATTAAAGCCAAATCCTTCTGTCTTAGCCTCAGACTCTGGAAAGAGTTGCTCACCACCACTGGCCCCTCTGCCCTTGGCAATCATTTCCCCATTCCTCAAGTGGAAACACTCTTCTATACCTCACAAGTTGACATGAGGCTCAAGTGAACTAATGAGAAGGATTCTGGAAAGTATAAAGCCCTACCCAAATGTACATTACTAGTGGAGGGGCTGAGTCTGCCCCACATTCCTTTGTCTTGGAGAGGAGGCCAAGAGTTTGAAGCACACTGCAAACAACTTTGTTCTAAAGTGGCGGCTGGGCCTTTAATTTTGTGTCTTTTAACCCATCAAGGACCAGGTGGAACCAAAGAGTCTTAGAGGTGGTTCTAAAAGCACACATGATAGAAGATATGAAAACATAACCAGGATTACAAGAATATGGTTCCACATGGTTTATTAAAAAAAGATAACTCAGAGAGTGCACTGAATGTTCAAGACTCTTGGATTTCTTTTAGTTCTATGGTTGACTCTGTTAAGTCCCTTCCTTACTGTGCACTCACTAAGTAGCCTAAAGCCCATCTGTATTTATAAATTCATGACCTAAGCTTTTTGAGGGCTAGGACAGTGTCTTAATCTGCTTGGTATTCCCTAGAGTCTAGCACCTTGCAGGGGCTCAATAAATGTCTGCTGACCTTTACATCAGTCAGTCAAGAGACTGGTTATCGCTGGGTTTCTATTTTATATGGGAAACAGAAAGAAATCTAAGACAAAGTTCCGTGCTTCAAGGAGTTTATAATTAAACTGGGAGGTGGGAGTGAGGGAAAGACCTAGATACAGGAAAGAGAACTAATAAAGATGGTCAATAATTAAACGTTCAAGTGGCATAGACTATAAGAGCTATAGAAGTTTAGATGCAGTCAGTCACTGTTTAGTGAAAGAATGAGTAGGAAAGAGCGATATGAATTGTAAAAGCAGAAGACAGAATCAAGGAGACGCAGCTCAGAGCTAGGTCTTGAGAAGGCTTCGGATGATGAAGTGGAGGAGAGAGACTACAGAGAGTGCTTCAAGCAGAGACCAAAGGCAAAGTGGAAAGAACGAGCACTGAGGGCGGGGGAGGTGCCACAGGAAGGAGCTTGGTCTAATTAGGACAGAAGGTCTTCGAGAGTAGAGAGAGGGAGAGGCAGAACACAGTGAGACTGCTGGAGGGTAAGCGAGAAGAGGCAGGAAACTCAGCCTTGCTGCAAGAAGCAGGGGCATTCTAAGCAAGGGAAAGACACAGACACAGCAGAGACCAGGAATCATCTGATGGCGGCACAGAAGACGGATGGGAAGGACAATGATGGCAATAAACTGGGCAGCACATGACACTGTACAGATTAAAAGTGAAGCGGAAGGGAATGCTACAGTACTCCCCTCCCATTCATTTCAATTGCTTGATTCTGAGACTTTATAATTTGAAACATACTTCCTTCCTATGACGATATCTCAAGTTTTTGGTCCTTCTTATCTTCCTCAGAATTTAGCACCTGCTCTGGAGATTTTCTGCAAGAGTTTTCAAAGGAAGGCAGAGCTGAGCCCCATCCAACTAAGGGTTTGGGTAACTCACCACAACGGGCCCATCCTCCTGGGCCAGGTAAGTAATAGTTGCTGAGGTGAAGTTGAAATAACCAGCCTTGAGAGGGCGCAGGACCACGGTGTGGGAGACGTTGCTAGCACTGACCCAAGAGTTAAGGAGGGAAAAAGATGAAGCTACAGTTGTTAACAAACTTTCAACTCAGGGACTAAACGCACCATTCACAAAAAGAGTTGCCAACACATGTAATGATTCCGCATCTGCAATATACTGCGAAAATAATAAACACGGGCTTTTTTTCTAAGCCTGAAGTGTGTGGTATAATATGATGTCTTTCTAGCCAAGTCTTAAGGGGTCTATAACATACTCAGTATTGAGGTGTTTAAATTAAACTTTTAAAGCAATATAGGTTATGGATGAAAAATTAGTCACTTAAGGTCACAGAAAATCTTTCGCTGCCTAAAACTGCAGGAAGTTCTTGAAAATATAAATCAAAACCCCCCCAAAAAACCAAAGAGAACACTTACCCTTGCCAGAAAATCTAAATATACTTTAAATCACAGGGAAAAAAATAATCTAATTCACAACACTCAGGAAATAACGAGTAGATCCGAATAAGGGATTTATTGAGTAAGAAGAGTCTTTAAAAGGTCACCCAAGGGACTTCCCTGGTGGTCCCGTGGTAAAGAATCCACCTTACGATGCAGGGGACGCAGGTTCGATCCCTGGTCAGGGAACTAAGATCCCACGTGCCGCGGGGCAACTAAGCCCGCGTGCCACAACTACTGAACTCATGCGCCTCAACTAGAGCCCACGTGCCACTAACTACAGAGCCCAAGCGCCCTGGACCCTGTGCGCTACAGCTAGAGAAGAGAAAACCCACACGCCACAACTAGAGAGAAGCCCACGCACCACAACGAAGATCCCTTGTGCCGCAACTAAGACCCGACGCAGCCAAAAAAAAAAAAAAAAAAGTCACCCAGGTCCTCCACACTAGCATCCCACTGAATTTCTTTTATAGCTACTTTTATTTTATTTATTATTTATTTTTTGGCTGTATTGGGTCTTCGGTTCGTGCGAGGGCTTTCTCTAGTTGCGGCAAGCGGGGGCCACTCTTCATCGCGGTGCGGGGACCGCTCTTCATCGCGGTGCGCGGGCCTTTCACTATCGCGGCCCCTCCCGTTGCGGGGCACAGGCTCCAGACGTGCAGGCTCAGTAGTTGTGGCTCACGGGCCCAGCTGCTCCGTGGCATGTGGGATCTTCCCAGACCAGGGCTCGAACCCGTGTCCCCTGCATTAGCAGGCAGATTCTCAACCACTGCGCCACCAGGGAAGCCCCTGAATTTCTTTTAAAAGCACCTTAAACATCCTCGCCCAGCCACAAACATCTGTCTACATTCTCCCAAAACAGAACGTTTTAGAACTTTATGACCTGAACTTCAGGAACCTCCTTCCTCAGGCCCACCCTAAATCATGCTCACACAATTCTCACCAGTCTCTCTTGCCCCATCTTATCCAGAGCGGCGACAAGGATGACCCTGCTGTTTTGCTTCAACATTCCCCCCCTCCCACCCACCACCACCAGCCTTCATCACCCAGTGTCAAGAGGATACGGAGCAATTCGGTCCCATTTGACATTGAGCATTCCAGAGACAATGCCAAAGTCTTCTGGAGGGAAGGAATCATCAGATAATTCCACATCTAATGCAGCACTAGAAAAGGGAGGAAACAAAGAAAGGTTAGTAATGGATATAAACTTAAAGCAATCAGCAATCAAACCTGCCTGCCTGTCCTAAAAAATCAGACCTACAAAAGACAGATATGAGTCACACAGTTATTTGGGTTTGTTGCACTGAAGAATCCCAGCCAAGGCCTGGATTCTGGGCACCAAAATACTCAAATATCTAGGAAAGAATGGGCCTGAATCCATTTTTGCCCCAATTTCTTCTCACGTGTGTGTGTGTGTGGGTGGGTGGGTGGGTGTAAGGAGGAGAAGAGGAGCAAGATGCATGTGGAAAAGAACATTAAAGGGGATAAAGTGAAAAAAAGACAACAAAAATGCTAATGAAAGAAAGGAAGCTGAAACTAAACCCCTGAGGTAACGAAGGATCATACATCTTCTGCCTTCTCATCTTCCTCTCCCTGTTTCACCACAATTCTTGCTTCTTCCCCACTCTGAAACTCTTCCAGCTCAAAAAGTGGAAGATGGTTTCCTGTAGCTTAGGTAAGAATGTCCTCCTCTTCCAGAAGTAGATCCAGCAGTATATTCATTCACTCACGATATCTGTTGCTGGAAATCTCCCAAAGATAAATCACTGCTGGTCCCTGTTCCCAGCTGGGAAATCTAAGAAGCCTGAAAAGGGCCCAACCTATAGCTCCAGGGTCTCCTTACCTTGAGCCAACATTGTAGATGTTGTACTGTAAGGTCAGGTCTCGCCCCTCCACGGCATATCTGTTCAGCAGTGATTTGGAGGCCAAAAGCCTGGCTCCTTCCTCTGCTTGAGTGACAGCAAATAGAGCCAACGCCAGGAATGCCAGCAGCCTCATCTTTGGAGAAAAAAGCAAAGCGAGCAGTCAACCCAAGCACGTAAAACCAGCAAAAGCTTCCTGACAGCCCTTTCTTAAAAAGTCTATCAAAACTCTTTTGAGCTTATCAAAGCAGCAGCCCCTTCTACAGAGCAGTCTCTAAGCCACCAGGGCCCTGGGTGCTCCCCAACTGGCGGGATCTTCTGAGAGGACTGCATGTGGCCAGACGCCTTGGGCCGCCGGATTTCGGCTGATCTCGGACCTGCAGCAGCCTCTAGCTTTCCTTCACGCAGGAGTCCCCCACGGCTGCTGCCTTCCCGCTGCTCCTTCTCCACCAGCTTCCCTGTGACCCCACGCCGCGCTCGCAGGGTCCTCCCCCACGCCCCTGTATCCCACCCTCCATCCTTCCCACGGGATCCCATTCGTCCTCGCCCTCCACATCCCTTTCTGGGGCCCTCCGAGAGCTCAGTCCGCTCTGCCCCCTCCCCTCCTCTTGCCAAGATTACACGTCCTCCCGCCGGCTTGCCCTCTCTCCTCCCCGCCCTCCCCGAGCTAACACTCAGCCGCTGAGTGTTGTGCGGACGTGAGACTCCCCAGCTCCCGCTGGCACCCCCAGTGCCTCGGGACTCACCGTGCTCACCCTCAAAGCCTTTCGGGGGCCGCCAAAACCGGAAGAGCGCATCAGCACCCAAAAGACCGGAAGTAAGCTCTGGCCGGAAACTTTGGTGCTCTTCCCGATGCCTTCTGGGAGTTGTAGTTCATAGACAAGCCCCACCTTTCCCTTTGTAGTACCCGCCCGCCTCCGGGATGCGACAGCTCCTGGAACAGGCTTGTTTGTGTATCCTCCACGTTCTTCTTTCTTTCTTTCCTGTTCTTTCTTTCACGCTTTTATTATTCTGCAGTCTAGAGTGACTTTTCAAGCTGGCTTGCCGTTACTGTAGATGACCAGCACCTGATAAAGTGCTTTGCGGAACTGGCAAACCTAGAGATTAGGGTTATCTATCTAAAGTGTAGTGTCGAACTAGGAATTAGAGAAAAGCTATTTCTCTCGGGGCTATTCTTCGTATTCCCAGGCGAGAAATTTAGTCATCCCTTATATCCAATAAGTCACCAAGCCCTGAACTTTCTTTAGAAGCCCTTTAAGGGCCCGCAAGAGTAGATCCTTTCTTCTCCATTCCCACTGTAACCGCTTTAGTTCATACACGTTGCTGTTGCTGTTTTTCATTGCGATAGTCTCGCTTTCTTGGGCCTTTCCCTGCGCATTTCAATCAGCTACCAGAAACAGCTTCCCTAAACAGCATTTTGAACAGTAGACTCTATGTTCAGAGGATGGACTGTGAAGTTAGGCAGTCATGAATTCAAATCTCCCTTCGGTCACTTGCTGTTTAGGTAACCTTAAGGCAAGTGTTACTTCTTAAAAAAAAAAAAAATTATTTATTTATTTATTTATTTGACTGCGCTGGGTCTTAGATGCAGCAGGCGGGATCTTCGTTTTGGCCTGAGGGATCTAGTTCCCTGACAGGGATGGAACCCAGGCCCCCTGCATTGGGAGTGTGCACTGGACCACGAGGGAAGTCCAAGTGTGACTTCAATAAGCTTTGGTTCCCAAATCTGTGAAATGAGATTATTATAGTACTCTCAAAATGCTGGATGATCAAATAGGATAATGTGTGTAAAACTCTTAGCGTATGTCTGGCACATTTGTGTGTTCAATAAATGGTAACTATCAATATTGCTATTATCCTATCTCTGCATTGTAGCATTCCTTCATTCAATATGCACTTATTGGGCACCTAATTTGTGCCTAGTACTGTTCTAGGTACTGAGGATACAGTGATGAACAGGACAGATAAGGTTTCTACTTTCTGGGGGCTTAACATTCTTGTGGACTAATACACATCACCTGTATTTGTTTTAGTATCACCCCCCATTCACCACCTCCCAGAGTAGAGCTCTTTGAGGACAGGTGGTCTGTTTTCCATTGCTTAGTGTCATGCCTGAGCACACAGGACGTACTCCAGGAATGAATCATAACAAATTCTCTACACACAACCTTCAATCTGCTCCTACTTCCTTTGTGTGTGGCTTCCTTCAAATGCCCTGTTGCCTCTCTTTCCTATCCAAGTCCAAGCCCTCCTTCAGGGCCCCGCTCTAGTCTCATCCCCTCTGGGAAGCCTTCCTTGGCTTTGCCAGACTGCATTGCTCTTTTACAGCACCACAGATTAGTAATTTTTTTTTTCTGATTGTTTCTGATCTGGAAACTCTACTTTCATGATTAGATGATATTTCTCTAGTATATACTTATACAAAGGTCCTACAGCGGTGCTGAACACACAGAGGTGCTCAAGAAACACCTGCTGATTGGAGGAATTTTCATCGTCTCTGTCTACAGTCTCCCTAATGGAATCTATTCTGACTAGAGGAGAGATTTTGAGAGTCAACTGCTGGGAATTCCCTGGTGGTCCAGTTGTTAGGACTCCACGCTTCCACTGCCAAAGAGAGAGAGAGAGAGAGAGTCAATTGCTAAGGGAAATGTTTCTGTTGAAAGGCTTCCAAAAGAATACAACTTCTTCCTGCCATCCTCAAGAGGACCCCAAACCAAGAGATTGAGTAGAACTTTGTTAGATGTGCAGAGAACTGTGTGCCAGGAACAGAGGCATGCAGAGCTAGGGTGCTTACTGTGCCCCCAGGATGGTGTCACTGGTTTTATGTCCTGTTTCCTGGTGTTTAGGACAGAGCGCAAGCTGCCCACTGACCTCTCTTTTGGGATCTGCAACAAGAGGGCCACCAAGAGAGTGTGTGACCAAGCTGAGAAGGAAGTGGCAAGCTGCTTTCTTGCCAGAAAGGTAAGCACCCAGAAATAGGGCCTTGCTGCCAAATCTAGGGGCCTCAGATGGGCCTACGTTAGCTAGAAGTGGTAATGGAGTGACTATGAACCATGCCAGTTTTCAAGAAACATCCAGAATCAAAGCTGTTACAGTAACTTTGCAACAATAATTTTTTCTCTTTTACATTCATTTTTTTTTAATTGTGGTAAATATACATAACATGAAATTTACTATTTTAACCATTTAAAATGTACATTCACATTGTTGTGCAGCCATCACTACCGTCCATCACCAGAACTTTTTCATCTTCCCAAACTGAAACTGCATACCCATTAAACACTAACTCCCCTTCCTCCTGTCCCCAGCCCCTGGCAATTACCATTCTACTTTCTGTCTCTGTGAATTTGACTACTCTATATACCCCATGTAAGTGGAATCATACAAAAAATCATTTTTAGTTTATATAAATAATACATGCTTATATTCTCATTGTTAAAAAATCAAACAATACTGAAATAGTGAGTATAAATGTCAGGATGCAAACTTAGATGTCCAAGAAATGTTAACTTCCTGACTTTTCTACAATCAAACCCAATTCTGCTTCCAGCCCCTTTTCCATCAGATAGTAAGGACTTAAATCTCTGTTAACGTAGGGACTACCCAGCCATTTTTCTCCAGTGGTGCCTCTAGTTTTCTAGACGGCTCCCGATGTGCCAGAGGCATGTGGGGGAGGGGATCAGGGACTTCCGGTGCTTGGTCATCAATACTTTTCCTCTCTGGTGTCCACTGAGACATCTGGATCCTGTCTGCTCTTGGGCTGTGAGTTCACACAGAGTGCAGGTGCATCCCCCTCAGCCTTATCCCAGGCCTTCCCAGGCACAGTACTCCTCTCTCTCCCACTTCCTTTCCCTCCCTCTACTTTCCATGCCTCTCTGGAGCCATAGGAAACTCAGTTGGGCTCTCTCAGGCCCTTCACCTCTTCCTTGCTATTCAGTCACTCCTCAATTCCACAAACCAGGCTGGGACCTGGGATGAGCAGAAATCCTGAAAAGTGTCCCAGACCCCCTACCTGGGCACAATGTGCATTTTTGGGAGCAGGCACAAGACTCCTCTTGCTCTTGGATTCACCAACCCATTTGGGTTTTTCCTTTGCCACCCCCTCCAAATCCCAAACTATGTCAAGTCGGAGCCAGCGGAGCCTCAGAGCTCTTCTGAGGGATTTATCCAGAGATAACTAAGATCCCCTCTCTCCTGTTCTCTCCTCTTTCTTTTCTTTCTCCCCAGTTTGGTTGAACTCTATCTAGATGAAATCAGTTGGGTGAGGGGATAGAAGTGATGAAAAACCGGCTCTAATGTCTCTAGTATTCCTTCAACAAAAATTTACTGATCATTCTCCAAAGTGCCAGGCAATGTTCTGGGCCGTAGGGCAAGAGCCGTGGACAAAACAGACAAAATCTCTGCCTGTCTCTCAAAACAGACAGAATGCCATGCCTTTCTTTCTAATGAGGCACTGTCCCATAGAACTTTCGGTGAAAATGGAAATGTTCTATAATAGCTCCACTGTCCAGTATATTAGCCACCAGCCACATGTGGCTATTGAGCACTTGAAATGTGAGTGGTCAGACTGAAGAACTAAAATTTTTAGCTTTATTTAATTTTAACTAATTTCAACTTAAGTTTGAATAGCCGCACGTGGTTAGTGGATCGGACAGCACAGCTCTTATATATCCTGACACCTCTCTGGCCTTTGGCTTTGAATTCCAAAAGGCCAGGGTTTTGATACTCAGCAGACCTTTTCTCTGCTTTTCTTCTGAAACAGCACTTCTGCCCATCACTGGGAGAACTCACGGTCCAAGGTACAGCATATTGGACAGCTCCCAGCGAGTCCCCAGGAAATGCCCAGATCTCGACTGATTCCACTGACTGCCTGAGCCCAGGGAAGACACCTTCCCTGTGGTGGATGCTTCTGGGCATACAAAGCACAGAGTGCTCCCCTTCCTGCCCTCCCCCTTACTCCCAGTCTTCCAACTCATTAAGGGGGAAGGAAGCCGCACTTCCTTTGGAGGGCTAAAGAGAGCCAATAGGAGAGTGTGGTATGAAGGACTCCTGTGTCTCCCTTAGCCCCTTCGCATTTTTGTCCCCCCAACCGCACCCTCATCTCTAGGAATGAGGAGCTATTTTAACATAAGAGCACATCATCCCTGTGCTCTGAGAGACGGTCTCTATGAGCAAGAGAGTGGCTTGTTGGATGGTTGGTTGGTTTGCAGATGCCACACTCTGAAGAAGACATGGCTTGATTCACTGTGAGGCCCCCAGGAAGCAGTCAGTAATAGCAATCCCCCCACTTTACCACAGAAAGAAGCAACAGAAAGAAGTAGGGCCTGGGACTTCCCTGGTGGCGCAGTGGTTAAGAATCCGCCTGCCAATGCAGGGGACATGGGTTCAATCCCCGGTCCGGGAAGATCCCACATGCCGCCGAGCAACTAGGCCCATGCGCCACAACTACTGAGCCCATGAGCCACAACTACTGAAGCCTGTGTGCCTAGAGCCCATGCTTTGCAGCAAGAGAAGCCACGGCAATGAGAAGCCCACGCACCTCAAGGAAGAGTAGCCCCTGCTCGCCGCAACTAGAGAAAGCCCATGCACAGCAACGAAGACCCAATGCAGCCAAAATAAATTCATTAATTAATTTTAAAAAAACTTAAAAATAAAATAAAATAAAATGTCACTTAAAAAAAAAAAAAAAAGACGTAGGGCCTCAGTGGAAGGACTGAAAGTAAATAAAGAAAGGAAAAAAGGGACTTCCAAGTATCTGCTCCAGGCTGACTCTAGAAGGCAACACTGGGGGAAAAGTGAATCCATACATGTCCCACCTCTCAGGCCAGGAGTCTATGTGTGTTGATGACCAACTACTAATGGGTCTGTTTTCTTTCAGATAATAAACTGTGCCCACCCATTTATTCTTCCAGACACCAGGGCATGACTGGCAGTGTTGGCGAGCTCCTGCTCTCTGCTCCCACTCAGCTACTGCACCCACCATGCTTTCGTAAGGTGAGTTGTCACCAAGTCTGTTCCCTCGCTGGATGGTGAGCATCTAGAGGGCAGGGACACACCTTGAGTTTGTTGAGTGGCTACCCTATAGATAGTTATTGAACAGAACTGAGTGATGGTGGGAAAAGAAAAGCAGTGCAGCTGACCACGCAATAGTTAGGTTTGGCTGGAAATGGAGGAGAGGTGGGAAAAGGCCAGGTTACAGAGCCGAGAACATTGTCTAGCATGCCCCCACGTGCAATTTTTTATTCTGAAAAACTTGAAACCTATAGAAACTTGAAAGATTGGCTCAATTAACACCTGTATGCCTTTCACTTAGATTTACCAGCTGCTAACCTTTTGTTCATTTACTTTATCTCTCTCTATATAAATTAATATATGTGTGTACACAGACACACACACACACACACACACACACTACACATTCACTTGTACATTTTTTGGAACCATTCAAGAGTCAGTTGCACATCGCGATACTCCATCCCTGTGTACGTCAGCACGTATCTCCCAAGAACAGGAATTCTCTTCCGTAACCCCAATAACATTGTCACACCCAGGAAGTTTGACACTGATAAAACACTATTTTCAGATAGAATCCATATGCAATTTTTGCCAAAATGCCCTTTAAGACTTTAAAAAAAAAAAATCTAGGATCCTATCAATGATCATACATTGCAGCATTGCCTTTGATGAGTGCCGATTCAACGAAATGAGTTTCTCCCAGGGAGAGTGTGGAGAGAAAAAAAATGCATGGAGGATACAGCCTTGGTTACTACCTCCCCAGACTAAGAGGAAGGGAGGAGAAAGGGAAGAGAAGGCTCAGACAGAGCTCAGGCTCTTGAAACAGACACTGAAGTGTCCCTTCTAAGTCTTTGGATCCCTTGAAGATCTCAGACAGACCTGGCCACCCAAAGTTGGTTGTGGACTATTGTCTGCTTCATGCCAAATTTCTCTCCAGCACATGTGGATTCCTAGGTGGATTCTGGAATCTGCATCTGCCATGTCTTGGTGCCCTTTGGGGTTTTGTCCCATTTTTTAGAATTTGGTCACAGTGTCTCTTTTTAAGCCCAGTCTTCTTATTCTGATCACTGGTGGGGGCCAGGGGAGGGGGATGAGCAGATCCAGCCTCCTCTTGCTGAAAGTGAAGGAGGAGGGCTGTGTGTGTGTGTGTGTGTGTATGTGTGCACGTGCACCCTCTCATACCCACAGAGGAGCCCTCCTTGAACCCATGGGCCTGGGACCCCACCCTCCTGTTGCTATGACAACCACTTCTGTGAGGACATGGGGACTAAAGAATTGTGAGTGTGGGGTTAGGGAGGCAGGGGACACACCAGAGTCTCATGGCATTAGTGATCATAGAACTTTATGATAATGAAGAAGAGAGATAATGTGTCTCTATCTTCAAATCTCGAAGTAGCAGGGCAGGATGGGACACAGGCAGGAGCAAGGGTAGGGTGACTCCTGAAGTTCTGCCTGGTGTGAGGGGCCCTGCTTCTAACTAACCTCTCCTTCTTCTCCCCCTTAGGAGACCAGAGAAGTTTGGGAATCCTCAGGGGCAGAAAATCCCTCCTTTAACACCGTTGATATATCCTTGACATCCATCTACAGCTTCACTGATGACCTAGGCTATCAAGGCAGCCAGGACCTAACCAGCGTGAGTACCCTACTTTGTATTTCTCCCTCCTCTGGGGTCTCTCACCCCTTGCTCTACCACCATGTCGGCATCTTAGCTCATTGACCTCCCCTAAGATGTCCTGTGGCAACCATCCATGTCTTCTCTACATCCTTCCAATTCACATCTTTACTAAACATGGCTCAAATTTACTCCTTCCGGAAAAAAATACCAACAGTAATAGTAGTCACAGCTTACATCTACTGAGTACTTACTACATGCCACTTGTAAGAATTTATATCTCGTTTAAACCTCATAAGAACCCGGTAAGCTCAATACTATTATTGTCCCCACTTTTCAGATGAAGAAACAGAGACATGAACAAGTTAAGTAACTCTCCCAAGATCGCATAAGTGGGAAGCAGAGATGCTAGAGTTTGAGCTCAGTTTGTCTGACTCAAGATCTCACACACAGCTGCCTCCCAGTTAGCTATCCCATTTTTATGAGTCCTCCAAGGTATCCTTTCAACATTCACATGCTGTTAAGCACACATGATATGTGAACTTATTTGCTTGTTTATGTGGGGGAGGGTTTAAATGCTAGCTGTGTTTTTTGTTATTGAGCTCTGACTGACACACAGTAAACTGTACATATTTAAAGTGTACAATTTGATGTTTTGACATATATTTATACTCATGAAACCATCACCACAATCAAGATAATAAACATATCCATCACCCCCAAATATGAACAACCAGGATTTCTAGAATAGATAAATTGGAGGGTTATTACCTGACTTCTAAAATGAGTCTTTATTTAACCAAAGTATTTGCATTAGGATCCTTTTAAAATAATGAGCTCTCGGGGCTTCCCTGGTGGCGCAGTGGTTGAGAATCCGCCTGCCAATGCAGGGGACACGAGTTCGAGCCCTGGTCTGGGAAGATCCCACATGCCGTGGAGCGACTAGGCCCATGAGCCACAATTGCTGAGCCTGCGCATCTGGAGCCTGTGCTCCGCAACAAGAGAGGCCGCGATAGTGAGAGGCCCGCGCACCGCGATGAAGAGTGGCCCCCACTTGCCGCAACTAGAGAAAGCCCTCGCACAGAAACGAAGACCCAACACAGCCATAAATAAATAAATAAATAAATAAAATTAAAAAAAAAAAAAAATAATGAGCTCTCTTCTAACGCATTCAGAATACACCTGCATATCCTTTGCTGAAACTGATTTGTAACTTCTCTTTGGTAATTTTTTTTTAAATAATTTATTTTATTTTATTTATTTATTTTTGGCTGCGTTGGGTCTTCGTTGCTGCACATGGGCTTTCTCTAGTTGTGGCGAGCGGGGGCTACACCTCGTTGCGGTGCGCGGGCTTCTCATTGATGTGGCTTCTCTTGTTGCGGAGCACAGGCTCTAGAGTGCAGGCTCAGTAGTTGTGGCGCATGGGCTTAGTTGCTCGGCGGCATGTGGGATCTTCCCGGACCAGGGCTCAAACCCGCGTCCCCTGAATTGGCAGGCGGACTCCCAACCACTGCGCCACCAGGGAAGCCCCTCTTTGGTAATTTTAAGTGCATGTCTGCCCTGGGCAGTGCAGTCTTTTGTTATCTGTGCTGCCCACTCTGTACTCTCAGGTGAGTGCTTGGCTTAACCTTTCCCTCTGATCTCAGTCCTTCTCTGCCTCACTTCCCCCCATCAGACGCGTAATGGGATGGGTCAGTGGAGAGCATGCTTCATTCCTTGCTCTCGGATTCCCCAAGGAAGAAGATCCCAGCCTTGATCGAGCCAAGAGTCAGAAGCGGAATAAAGTTGCCATCGTGCGGATGAGGAGAAATAAGGTGAGGGAGGCAGATGAGAATGACGATGATGAGGAGGACGAGGCAGAGCGCTCTCCTGGGGTGAGACGGAAGCGACACTCATACTCCAAGACCTGCCAACAGAGGCAAAAGGAGCACTTGAGCATCTTGGAAGGCAGCTTGAGCACGCCCACCTCCAAGACCAAGTCATCCCGCTGGAGTATGACCGAGTTCCGTCAATACTTGTGTATGTGTTGCCACGATAAGCAGAAATCAATGGAGGAAAACAAGGCATCGGACTCCAAAGAAAGTAGAGACCCAAATGAAAATGAGGATGGAGTCACAGGTTCCATTAATAAGCGAGAGAGGCAACAGGCTCCTGGGGGAACTCCAAGGGAAGGTCTGGACAAAAGCCAGGAGAACGGAGAGTGTAATCCTTCAGCTTGTAAATAAAGCAAATTTTATTTTTGTGGATGGCATGTATGAGCCTGATTGATGATTCCAGGTTTTTATCTTTCTTAATTTTTTTGGTCGATGTATTGACTTTCTTCCTCCCCACCCCCTTTTATCTCTCTGAACATCTTCTCATCCTTTCTAATTTTATATGAATTTCTGTCTCTTAAGATGTGGGGCTAGCATACCTTGAGAGGTATGAGAAGGCTTTAGAAACCCTTCCGGCCTGCAACCCAAGAAGGTGAAAAACAACCTGAAGAGAAAGAGTCCCTTTTTTTGGCTGCTTCGGTTGCTACGCGCAGGCTTTGTTTAGTTGCGGCTAGCAGGGGCTACTCTTCGTCGCGGTGCCCAGGCTTCTCATTGCGGTGTCTTCTCTTGTTGCGGAGCATGGGCTCTAGGCATGCGGGCTTCAGTAGTTGTGGCACGTGGGCTTCAGTAGTTGTGGCACATGGGCTTCAGTAGTTGTGGCACATGGGCTCAGTAGTTGTGGCTCACGGGCTCTAGAGCGCAGGCTCAGTAGTTGCACACAGGCTTAGTTGCTCTGTGGCATGTGGGATCTTCCCGGACCAGGGCTCGAACCCGTGTCCCCTGCATTGGCAGGCGGATTCTTAACCACTGCGCCACCAGGGAAGCCCGAGAAAGAGTCTTGATGTAACTCATGAGGGAGGCTTCAAGGCCTAATTTTCCAGGTTTCAACTCCAGACTTGTCTCATTTCCTTCCTTGTAACCCTCAGCTCTGTATAGCAAAGCTTTTGAGCTTGTAGCAAACAAAAAGACTGGAATAAAAACTTCGCAGAGGGAACTCAGAAGTCATTTTTAAGATCGTGATTGTTCCCGGCAACAAAGTTTAAGGCTAGCTCCCAAATTTATATTGCTATCTCACTTTTCCTTCCTCAGCTTGAGTAAAGAAGAGGAACCCTTACCCTCCAGAGCCTCCCCAAGCCCACCCCCGCTTCCCCACATACACACTAATCATTCAGAAGGAATCTTAGAAATCAGGAAACCTGTCTTAGGGCAGGTTCCCTAGAAGCTGAGGCTGAGATGGAGGTTCTTGTGTGAGGATTTTATTGAGAGAATGCTCTCAGGAGAAGGAAAGGGAGTGAGGGAAGCAGGATAGGGCAGGGGAAGAAAGCTAAGCAGGGTTGTTAACAGTTAACAGTGAAGTCTGCCTCCACCTGATTCCAAGGAACTCTGAAGCGTGAGTTACAACACAAAATTGGTTGCACTTTTGAGGCAAGGGGTTGGCCTTTTGTAAGCCCATATCAGTCAATCACTGCGGGCTGCCCTAGGTTCTCCAGTGAGGCAGCCTCCCTATTGAATGAGGGCAATTCTCCGGTGAAGGGGCTGTTTAGCTGTTAGCAATCAACCCCACTGCAGCTGAGAATGGGTGTGTGGCCCCATAAAGGGAATCTGGGCAGGGCAACTCTACAATTCATTGAGATTCATGTATTTCCTAGTATATATTTAATTTTTGTAAATGTCCCAGGTGTGCTTGAAAAGTGTATTCCAGTAAAGTGCATAAAAGTTAACATAAAAATGGGGGAGAAAGGACAGCTCTTCCTTACAGAAGAACTGCAACAAACACATGTAGAAGAAATGCAGGAGATAGAAAACCACTATTAAAACACCAGAGTCATAATTGTTGGAGCAAGACCCGACCATGGAGGGTAAAATTAGTGGGTGAAAATCTGAGGAGAAACAGGATACTTGCACAGTCTCAAAGTATCTCCTTCAAGATGTTTATTAATTACATAGGTAAAAATAATAACTACAGCGGGAAACCCAGCAGACCCCATACCCTTTTACCTAAGTTATCAAGGTTAACGTTACCAGTAATAAGACACAGTGATATTGTGTATCCCTGATATGTTGTGCTGAGAAGGCACTCATGTCAAAATGCATAACCTCCCTTTAAGCATAAGAAATATCAGACAAACCCAAATTGAGGGATATTGTACAAAATGATTGACCAGTACTCTTCAAAACTGCCAAGGCTTGAACAGACTTGTGGTTGCCGTGGGTGGGGGGGGCGTGGTGGTGAGGGAAGGATGGAGTGGGAGTTTGGGGTTAGCAGATGCAAACTATTATATATAGCATGGATAAACAACAAGATCCTACTGTATAGCACAGGGAACTATATTCAATATCCTATGATAAACCATAACGGAAAAGAGTATGAAAAACTGAATCACTCTCCTGTACAGCAGAAACTAATGCAACACTGTAAATCAACCGTACTTCAATCAAATAAATTTTAATTAATTAATTAAAAATAAAAACATTCACCAAGGGGGACTTCCCTGGTGGCGCAGTGGTTAAGAATCTGCTTGCCAGTGCAGGGGACACGGGTTCGATCCCTGGTCCGGGAAGATCCCACATGCCGTGGCGCAACTAAGCCCGTGCGCCACAACTACTGAGCCTACGTGCCACAACTACTGAGCCCATGCGCCACAACTACTGAAGCCCAGGCGCCTAGAGCCCGTGCTCCGCAACAAGAGAAGCCACCGCAATGAGAAATGGTGGAAGGGTAGCCCCCGCTCTCTGCAACTAGAGAAAACCTGCGCACAACAAGGAAGACCCAACACAGCCAAAAAATAAATAAAATTAAAAAAAATATATTTACCAAAAAAGGCTCTAAAAGACTTTGGAAAGATTGAGGAACTGTCACATATTAAAGGAGACTAAGGAGACATGACAGTTAAATGCAATGTGGGATTCTGGATTGGATCCTGGAACAGAAAAAAGGCCATTAATAGACAAAGTGGTAAAATTCAAATAAAGTCTGTAGTATAGTTCATGTTATCGTACCAATGTTAATTCGTTTTGATAATTGTACTGTGGTTATGCAAGATACTAACAATAGGAGAAACTGGGTGAAGAACACATGGGAACTGTTTGTTCTATTTTTGCAACTTTTCTGTGAGTGCAAAATTATTTCAAAACAAAACATTAAATAAATAAATGCTCACTCTAAGAAATTATAGTAGCCACTGCTCAGGTCAAGAAATGAACATTATCAGTACCCCTGAATTATCCCACATGTCCTTCTGCCGAATCACAACTTCTTTCTTCCCATGCAGGTAACCGCTATGGTGACTTTTATGGTAATTACTTCCTTGCTTTGCATTACAGATTTTCCTTCCAGGCAACCATCCTTAAAAAGTAAAGTTTAGGGCTTCCCTGGTGGCGCAGTGGTTGAGAATCTGCCTGCCAAAGCAGGGGACGCGGGTTCGAGCCCTGGTCTGGGAAGATCCCACATGCCGCGGAGCAACTAAGCCCGTGAGCTACAACTACTAAGCCTGCGCATCTGGAGCCTGTGCCCCGCAACAAGAGAGGCCGCGACAGTGAAAGGCCCGCGCACCGCGATGAAGAGTGGCCCCCGCTTGCCACAACTAGAGAAAGCCCTCGCACAGAAACGAAGACCGAACACAGCCAAAAATTAATTAATTAATTAATTAATTTTAAAAAAAAAGTGAATGTTAAAAGGAGAAGATTTAAAAAAAAAACAAAAAAAAGTAAAGTTTAATGTTGCCTGTTTTGGAGTTTTATATACATGAAATCATAGAGCATATATTCGTTTGTGTTTCCCTGTATGCTTTGTTGTATTTATTTTTTATTTCATTAATTAAATTTATTGTGGTAAAATATACAACATAAAATTCACCATCTTAATCATTTTTAAGTGCACAGTTTAGCAGTATTGAATACATTCACATTGCTGCACAACCATCACTACCCCCATCTCCAGAACTCTTTTCATCTTGTAAAACTGAAACTCTGTACTCATTAAACAATAACTCTCCATTTTCCTCTCCCCCCAGCCCCTGGCAACCACCATTATACTTTAGGTCTTTATGAGTTTGACTACTCTAAGTACCTCATACAATCATACAGTATTTGTCTTTTCTTGTGACTGGTTTATTTCACAGCATAATATCCTCAAGTTTCATCCATGCTGTAGCATATTACAGAATTTCCTTCCTTTTTAAGGCTGAAAAATATTCCATTGTATGTATATACAACATTTTGCATATCCATTCATCCATCAGTGGACACTTGGGTTGCTTCCACGTTTTAGCTATTGTGAATAATGCTGCTATGAGCATAGGTGTACAAGTATCTCTTTACGACCCTGTTTTCAATTCTTTTGGGTATATACCCAGAAGTAGAATTGCTGGATCATAGTGGTAATTCTATTTTTTGAGAAACCACCACCATACTCTTTTCCATAGCAGCTGTACCAGTTCAAATTCCCACCAACAGTGCACAGAGTTACAATTTCTCCACATCTTTGCCAACACTTGTTTTCTGTTTTTTTGTTTTTGTTTTTGTTTTATAGTAGCCATCCTAATGGGTGTGAGGTGGTATCTCACTGTAGTTTTACTTTGCATTTCCCTAATAACTAGTCATCTTATCATGTGCTTATTAGCCATCTGTATTATCCTCTTTTGAGAAATGTCAATTCAAGCCCTTTGCGCATTTTTGAATTGGGTTATATGTTTCATTGTTGTTGAGTTTTAGGAGTTTTCTATATAGTCTATATATATTTCTATATATTCTCTATCCCTCATCAGATATATGATTTGTTGTGGTTTTTATTTCATTAATTTTTTTATAATAGTATACAACCTCATGAGTTAGTGGTGAGATTTTTTAAAAATATTTATTATTTATTTATTTTGTCTGTACCGGGTTTTAGTTGTGGCACACGGGATCTTTAGTTGCAGCATGCGGACTCTTAGTTGCGGCATGCACAAGGGATCTAGTTCCCCGACCAGGGATCGATCCTGGGCCCCATGCATTGGGAGTATGGAGTCTTACCCACTGGACCACCTATTTCATTAATCTTTGCTCTTCTCTATATTTTTCCATCCTTCTACATTCTTTGGGTTTATTTTGCTATTCTTTTTTTAACTTTCTGAGCTGGTTGCTTAACCCATTACTTTTCAAACTTTCTTCTTTTCCAATATATGCATTTAAGGCTACAAAATTTTCTCCACATACTGGTTTAACTGCCTCCCATCAGTTTTTACAGGTAATTTTTTATTATTTAGTTTTTAAATATTTTATAATTTACATTGTTATTTCTTTTTTGACCCATGGTTTATTTATTAGTATATATCCTTATTTCCAAAAATCTTGGGTTCTAGAAAACTGCATTATGATTAGAGGTCATACTTTGTATTATTTCTGTCCTTTAAAATTCATTGAAAATTGCTCTATTTCCCAGCATATATTTAATGTTTGTAGATGTTCCATGTATGCTTGAAAAATATATATATATTCTATACTTTATTGGTTGCAGCATTATATGTATTGTTTTTCACTGAAACTAAGATGCACCCAGTATTTTTTTGCTAGGGTTGCCTTTCAAAAGTACCACAAACCAGGTGGCTTAAACAATTGGATTTATTGTCTCACAGTTCTGGAGGTTAGAAGTATGAGACCAAGGTGTTGGCAGGGTTGGTGCCTTCCGAGGGCTGGAGGAAGAATATGTTCCATGCTTCTTCCCTAGCATCTGGTGGTTTGCTGGTAATTTTTGGTGTTCCTTTGCTTCTACAAACATCACCCTGCCTTCATCTTCAAACGATGTTCTCCCTGTTTGCCTGTCTCTGTCCAAAAGTCCCCTTTTTAAAAGGGACAAGTCTAATTGGGTTAGGGGCCCACCCTACTCCAGTATAACCTCATCTTAATTAATTTCATCTGCAATGACTCTTTTCCCAAATAAGGTTACGTTCTGAGGTACTGAGGGTTAGGACTTTAACATATGAATTTTTGAGGGATACAATCCAAACTAGAACACACTGTTACTTTACTTACTATCAAAAGGTTTTAACATGCTGCCAATTAAACTATGACTCAATACCAGGAAACCAACAGATTAAAAAACAAAACAAAACTTCCTTTCAGAATTGTTAAAATGTGAAAAAATCTGTATCTTAGAATGAATTAACATCGATATTTTTTCCCTGCCTATTCTATAAATTACAGAGAGAGGTATATTCAAATCTACAATTGAGGGTTTTTCTAATTCTCTTCAAAGTGCTCTAAATTTTTTTCTTTTTATATATTGAGGTCATGTTATGAGATGCATAAATATTTAGGATTATTATATTTTTCTGGTGAATTTTACCTTTTATCATTATGAATTAACTCTTTATCTCTTTTTTAAAATTTTTTATTTATTTTTTGTTTTTATTTATGGCTGTGTTGGGTCTTCGTTGCTGCATGTGGGCTTTCTCTAGTTGCGGTGAGCGGGGGATACTCTTCGTTGTGGTGCGCGGGCTTCTCACTGCGGTGGCTTCTCTTGTTGCGGAGCATGGGCTCTAGGCGCGTGGGCTTCAGTAGTTGTGGCACGCAGGCTCAGTAGTTGTGGCACGCGAGCTCTAGAGCGCAGGCTCAGTAGTTGCGGCACATGGGCTTCCTTGCTCTGCAGCATGTGGGATCTTCCTGGACCAGGGCTCGAACCTGTGTCCCCTGCCTTGGCAGGCAGATTCTCAACCACTGTGCCACCAGGGAAGCCCAACTCTTTATCTCTTAATGTTAATTTCTGCCTGAAATTCTAGCTGGTCTATTATTAATATAGCTATCCTAGTTTTCTTCTGGTTTGTGTTTGTACAGTTTATCTTTTTCCAAACTTTTACTTTCAATCTTTCTGTTTTCTTATGTTGTATAAATGTCTTATTGTAAGCATACTGTTAGGCTGTTGCCCTCACCCCCAGCTCCACCCACTGGGGAATTCAGAATGTTTCATTTAAAAGGGAGTGATTAAAACTAGCCCCTTGCCATGCTTCTCTGGGACACCAGCTTCTCTTTGAGGCTGGGCCATAACCCTCCTCCCCCATCACTCTGCAGACAGGGCTATGACCCAGGAGGTGGCGAGGTCTCTGGGACCGAAAAGCACAAAGCAGCTGGCCTGTGACCCACCCACCATGGGCCCTGTGAGTGCCCCTGGGGTGTCTTGACCCCTGCTCAGGCTCAGAGCAGGCTCAGTCCCTCACCTCCTTCCAGAGATGGCCCACCAGTGGGCCCGGGGCCTCCTGGATCCCCAGTAGGTGTAGGGTGGGGTGTGGATTAGGCTGTCCTGCAGGCTCACATGATAGCCTCCACTTGCAAGATCTTCAGAGCCTTGTAGTTAGATTTTTATTTTATTGATCCAGGCTGACAATCTTTGACTTTTTTTTTTTAAATAAATTTATTTATTTCATTTATTTATTTTTTGGCTGTGTTGGGTCTTCATTGCTGCATGTGGGCTTTCTCTAATTGAGGTGAGCGGGGGCTACTCTTCGTTGCGGTGCGCGGGCTTCTCATTGTGGTGGCTTCTCTTGTTGCAGAGCACGGGCTCTAGGTGCGTGGGCTTCAGTAGTTGTGGCACGTGGGCTCAGTAGTTGCGGCTCGCGGGCTCTAGAGCGCAGGCTCAGTAGTTGTGGCACATGGGCTTAGTTGCTCTGCGGCATGTGGGATCTTCCTGGACCAGGGCTCGAACCCATGTGCCCTGCATTGGCAGGAAGATTCTTAACCACTGAGCCACCAGGGAAGCCCAATCTTTGACTTTTAATTGAAGCATTTAATCCTTTTACATTTAATAAAATTACTTATATATTAAGGTTTAAATCTGCCATATTATGTGTACTTTCTATTTGTTCTGTATATTTTATTTTCTCTCTTGTTTTGTCTTAAACTTTTTATTTTGAACAATTTTAGATTTATAGAAAAATTGTGAAGATAGTAAAAGAGTTCCTATATACCCAAACCCAGTTTCCCCTATCATTAACATCTTACAAAAAAAAAAACAAAAAAAACAAAAAAAAATCTTACATTAGTATAGTACATTTATTACAATTAATGAACCACTACTGATGACTAAAGTTTATACTTTATTCATATTTATTTCATTTTTACTTAATATCCTTTTACTGTTCCATGATACCAACCAGGATGCTACATTACATTCAGTTGTCATTTCTCCTAAGGCTCCTCTTGGCTGTAACACTTTTTCAGCCTTTCCTTGTTTTTGATGACCTTGACAGTTTTGAGAACTGGGGAGGTGTTTTGTAGAATGTCCCCCAATTGGAATTTGTTTGGTGTTTTTCTCATGATTAGACTGAGGTTATGAGTTTTGGGGAGGAAGAGAACAGAGGTAAAATGTAGTTTTCATCACATCAAGAGTACGTAATATCAGCATGATTTATCATTGACCATGATCACCTAGCTGGGGTAGTGTTCCCCTAAAGTCACTCCCCACCCCACCCCTTTCCACACGGTCCTCTGGAAGGAAGGCATGTGCAGCCCACACTTGAGGAGTGGGTGTTACAATCCCCTCCTTGAGGGCAGAACATTTACATAAGTTGTTTGTAATTTTTCTGCACACATTTGTCTCTTCTCACTCATTTATTTATTGTTATTTATTTGTATCAGTACAGATTCAAGGGCATTTATTTTATACTTATTTATTTCGTTGCTCAAATTGTTCTAGATTTGGCCATTGGGAGCTCTTTCAGTTGGCTCTTATGTCCCTTTGACATGCCCTCATCATTGTAGGTTGCTGTTTTTCTTTACTTTTAAATCACTTACTTTCTGGCACTGCAAGATCCACCAGACACATTTTGTCTATTTCCCGCCCCAGGCCTGGAGTCAGCCATTTCTCTGAGGACCCCTGGCTCCTTTTACTGAAAATGGTATTAGAAACCAAGATCTGGGTACTAGGTGTCCTTGTTGCCACCAAGTGTCATTACTCCTAGGCCCTCTCAGCTGACAGAACAAGAAAATATGTGTGTATACTAACTCACTAATATCTATAAATATTTCCATTTGTAAATATCTGTATCTGTATTAAGCTAAACATGAGTTCATACTGATGTCTCCACCTCTAATCCATTACTGCATAAATAATTCTAGCCTTATCACCTTGCTTATCTATAAACTCATAGTGAGAAACCTGGCTCCCACCATCCACCATTTACTTAATTGTTCAATTCTAGTATACATGTACAGTGGTATCAGAACTGTTAACCATGGGACATGTATCAACTAGGTATCTCTGATCAACTGCATCAACCAGAGTACCCTGCTTATGTATAGTTTCTTTTGCCTTTAGTCTTATAGATTCCACTAATTTCCAAGTTACTTAGGTAATAACTTACCACCCATCCTTCAGTGAAGTTATTCCATACATTTGTAGTATAGTTAGATTCTCTGGTTACATTCTTCATTTCATCCTGGGATCACCTGACTTCCCTTTCTTTTTTGGCCTCACCACGCGGCATGTGGAACATCCCCGACCAGAGATTGAACCCAAGCCCCGTGCAGTGGAAGCTCGGAGTCTTAACCCCTGGACCACCAGGGAAGTCCTATATGTTTTTTTTAGTTTGCATATATTAATGTTTACTCTTTGTGTAGTAAAGTTCTATGGGTTTTGGCAAATGCATATTGTTGGGTATCCAACATTACAGGATCATATAGTCTCACCATCCTAGAAAATCTCTTGTACTTCTTGACATGTTTGGGTTTTTTTTCCCCTTGTCTTGTTTTTGAAAGGTAATTTTTATCTTATTTTCCCCCTTATTAGTTTGGTAGTTATACATTGTTTTTATGTTTAGTGGTTTAGCAAAACATTCATCCTTGCCTTACCAACGCCTAACATTAACTGACACTTTACTTTCTACCAGCACAATGCAAAGACCTTAGTATAGGGCTTCCCTGGTGGCGCAGTGGTTAAGAATCTGCCTGCCGATGCGGGGGACGCGGGTTCGAGCCCTGGTCTGGGAGGATCCCGCGTGCCGCGGAGCGACTGGGCCCGTGAGCCACAACTGCTGAGCCTGCGCGTCTGGAGCCTGTGCTCCGCAACAAGAGAGGCCGCGATGGTGGGAGGCCCGCGCACCGCGATGAAGAGTGGCCCCTGCTGGCCGCAACTGGAGAAAGCCCTCGCACAAGAAACGAAGACCCAACACAGGCATAAATAACTAACTAACTAAATAAATAAATAAATAAATAAAAGACCTTAGTATACTCCAACTCCATTTACCACTGCCTTTCTGACTCCTATGCTGGTGTGTCACGCACTTTAATTCCTTGTCTATACATTTTAACACCATGACACATTATCATTTTTGTTTTATAGTCAATGTTTACTTAGATTTACATACATATTTACCACTTTCTTTGTTCTTCCTTTTATTTTTTTTTTCCTTTTTATTATGACTGAAGTTAATTACCCTTTGGAATTTCCCTTAATGTGAGACTGCTGGTGGTGGACTGTTTTGGTCTGAAAATATCTTTATTTTACTTTCAGTTTTGAAAGATATTTTCACTGGGCAGCTACCTTCTTTAAGCATAGGGAAGATAGCATTCCCTCCTCTGTCTTCCAGTTTTGCTGTTGAGATGTAAGTAGTAGTCTGTTGCTCCTTTGAGGATAAACCATCTTTATTCCTTAGGTGCTTTAAAATATTTTTTTTGCTTTTGCCTTTTTGCAGAGTGCAAGTTTAATTCATTGGGCTTCCTGAATCTGTGACTTGATGGTTTTCATCAGTTATAGATAATTCTGACACTATTTCTTCAGATTGCTTTTTCCCCTTTCTCTCTTCTCCTTGGACTCCAATTAAGCATAATTTAGCCCAACTTACTGTCTCTTCTGTATTTTCCATCCTCTTATTTTTCCAAGGTTCATTCTGTTTCTATAATCGACCAATTCTCTCCTTAGCTATGTCTAATCTGCTATTAAACCCATCTATTGAGACCTTAATTTCATTTATTTTATTTTTCTAGCTAAAATGTCTATTTGGTCCTTTTCCAATTGTGCTATGTCTGTTTGTGTAGTTTCAGGTCTGTCTCTGCTGAAATTTCCAAGCCTCGCTTTTATCTTCTTGAAATACTAAGCAGTTGTTTTCATTTCTGTATAACTCCAATATATGGAATTGTCTATTTATTGTCTGTCATTTCCTTTTTTTTTTTTTTTTTTTGGTCATTTGTTTGCTTTCATTTTCATTGCCTTATTTCTTCAAGAGCTCGACTAATTGACTAATTCTTATTGTGGCTGATGTTATATTTGAAAAATTATTAATTACAATACTTTTGAGGTCTAGGTTGTTGTTAAGTTCCTTGAGATTTCTGCTTGCTTCTACCAAGCATCTGGAGATGCTAGCAATCTGGGATCATCTTACTCCAAGTTTGAGACTTGAGAATTTCTGAACCACCCAGAATGTTGGGACACTAGGCTGCAGAATATGAGGACTGGTTTACTCCTGATTCATCCTTAGGGGTTCCTAGTCCAAGTGGATCTTTACCAGCATCCCTATCTTTAGCTGTCCCCAGATTCCAATTTTTTGTTCCTCTAGCTCCTAATCCTTCAAGGCCCTCAAAACCACAGCTCAGCCTCTCAGCAGCCTTTTCCCAACTGGAAAAGCCCCCTGGGCAAAGGCAGCCTTTAGGGCCTTCTTTTCTCTCTGGATTCCCAGCCAATCTTGTTAGCCCTTTGATTTTTTGATAGCTTTCATATTTAAAATTTCTGAGAGTGCTGGTCTGAAACATTCAGCCTACCACTATCAGAAGTGGAACCTCCCACTCGCTTTATTCGGATATCACAGAGCTCTAATCCATAACCTCACCACACAAAAGATAAAACCGCATACGTATGAAAAGACTTTCTTAAATTCACGTATTTAGTGGTAGAGCTAGGTTTAGTCTCAGAGCTCAAGACTAATAACTGTTAAACTCCGCTTGCATTAGATCTGGATACAAGGGTTTCTCTTGTTTTGACCTTTTTCCCTGGGGTAAGGAGATGGCAGTCTTGCCAAAAGATCAGAGGATGGAAGTAAGGACTTAGCCATATTCCCGGCACCTTTCATACATTCTTCTCCCAGCCCTGACCTATGGGGGAGCAGGGGTGGGATCTGATAACTTATGGTCTGGCAATGGGGAGTGGAAGAAAGCAATCCTTCCCATTCCTAAACTACAGATTATAGATATCCCCACGATCAGTTATCCCTTTATCTTCGATGTTTCTGAACACCTGTGGTAACCGAACCCAACTTCAAATTCCTCTAGATCCCACTTTACAAAAGCCCTCTAAAACCAAGAAGTTGTCTTCAGCCAGCCTCCTCTCCCCCAGAAAACAAACACCAAGACACCCTCACAACAAAGACCACACCATTTATTTACAAAGGCCAGTGTGGGAGTTGGGGGAGGTAGGGAGGGAAAGCCACACAGACATCCTCTCTGGACTGCTTGGGACCCTTTCCCACTTGGAGAAAATTCTGTTCCTCTTGCCTCCATATTCCCAGCAATGGGTCCTCCGAGCAGCTGGGCTAAGTAGCAGAGAGAGGGGGTGATATGAGCCTCCTCTGTGCTCCAATAGAGCAATGTCCAATTCCAGATCAAAGGCATCATTGCTGCCCTCTCCTTTCCTTCCCCAAATAGAACTTTCTGGCCTGGAGGGAAACAGTGAAAACTCAAAGGGCAGGAGCTAAGACGCCAAACGCCAGGGGTTCTAGAGGGAAAGACTCCTCCCCTCCTATTCCCCGAGGCAATGAGGGGAGGGGTAATAAGGGTGCTGGTCACAGCCCTGACAGCTTCAGAAGAGGTACCCACACTACCCTTGGGTTACCCAGCATCCAGAAGCCCAGGGGATCTAGCTCTCCAGGCTGTATTTATTCCTGACCTAGACTGGCCCTTTTGCCTACTTCTCTCTGGTGGGAGAAAACTCTAAACCAGAAATCAACAAGGGATCCACCCTCCCACTCAACTCACATGCACATGTGTGCGTGCATGCATTCATGCACCCACCCCCACACACACCCTCACTGCTAAGACAGACCCCAATCCTCTTCATGTCTTTTGAGGGGAGCTTAAATTACTGGTACCTGGAGACACAGACAGGTCCTGGGTTCATGGAAACGTGTGTGTATATATATAAGCATGTGTGTTTGCGGAAATGGAACCAACATAACCCCCTGTGAGCCGTATTGTTTAGCTTCATTGAGCCCTTTTCTTCCACTCAAATTCCGTTAACATCTCTTAAGTCTCCTTTGCCAGGCCTGAACCTGGACTCTCCGGCCTAAAAGAACTATTAGTGCTTCCATTCCCTGTCATTCCAACTTCCAAGTCCTCTACTCAGGCTCTTTCCCCAATTCCCTTCCTCCAGAAAATCTCATTCCCTCCTCCCCTCATTGGGCTGGTCCAGGGCCTGTTAATTTGTTCTCCAGAGGGCTGTGTCTCACCTCTCCCTTCAGACAGGGAGAACAGGCATCTTCCTTCCTCTGGAAGTCCCAACAGACCCCATGAAAAAGTGCTGGGTGAAGTGAACAGAACAGGGGGTGAGGAGGAAAATCACAGCCTGTTTCACCTGCCCCTCCTTCAGAGCATGGAAGTCTAGCATTGGTTAGGCTGGAGGTGGGAGGGGATGGGGGAGAGAAAGAAGGAAGAGTTACCAAAAGTAAACATAAGACAAGCAAAACCCTAGTGGTACAGACAGAATACCCTGTTCCAGTAAAGCAGAGAGTCGGTTCCTCCTTCAGCTCTGCACTGCCACTGAGAAGTTTGAAGGTTGCAAAGGTGAAGGGGGGGAGGGCCAAGGAGGAGGGGCCAATCAACAAAACTGTGAGAACTGTTTAAATAGCTCTGCTAGAGCAGGACCAGGAGAGAAGGTTCTACAAGAGGTGCAGAAGTAAAACTGGAATTCTCAGAGCTACGGGGCTGGGGCCCATGCCTCTAAAGTCACCCTGCCGTCTGGAGAGGACAAGGGAGAAGACAGAAGGGATGACAAGCCGCAGAGGGTCGGAACCAAACGCTGGCATCGAGGGACGGGAGAGGCAGGAGGCACGGGCCGAGGGATTAGGACAGCTGAGAGCCCAGGAGTCTCTCGATAGCTGCGTTGATGTCCCCTCCTGTGGCGATCAGGGCCTGCAGGTTGGCCTCACGATTGATGAAGCCCATGGAGTTGAGCTGCTCCAGCTGCTGCTGAAACCTCACTTCTGGCGTCTGCACCTGGAGGGGACAGGCCTTTTGAAGCGGGCACAGGACCAACCCCAGGGGGCCTATCTGATTCTGAGCGTTTATAATGGTGAGAAGAAGACATCCTCAGAGTCAACCAATGGGGCAGGGGTCGGTGAGCTGCAAACAGAGGCCAAGGAGCCGGCGTCCCAAGTCACTAAACAACTGTGTCATCATAAGGCAGGGGGCATCTCTCTTAAGATTTCGAAGTAATAGGTAGGCCTAGATCAGCCAATATTCCCAACTGCTTTCCATCAACACTCTGGAGATGTTAACAGGCAATCCAAACGCCAAATGTTCTGTGGTTGATGAATACCGCCTCCAAACCCCCTCCTTCCTGGCAGTCATCACACACACACGGCCATATTAAAGGTCAGAGAAGGGCCCCAGGAAAGCAAGAACCTGTTAATTGTGTTTAACCAATCAACAAACACGGTTATTTACGAAAGAGAAGGCTTTTCATTTTTGACACTCCTATAAACATCTCCTGGAAATGTTTTCCCCAAGGCATGTTTAGGAGGCACTAGCCTAGATCATGAACAGAAGACTCAGAGCTGGAAGGAGCCCAGCAATCACAGAGGCCCCCAACATGCAGTACAAGAGCCGTTTCCAATGCTCTGTGCTGTTTTTCATCACGGTCCACACAATTTAAGCTGGACTGGGCCTTGGGGATCCCTTCATCCAGCCCCCTCAGTGCCCTGCACAGAGCTGGGCACACTTATATTCCTGTTGAAAGGCTTTTCCCAGATGAGTCACAGAGGCCATAGAAGGGTTAAGGGGCTCATCCCTGCTCCTCCCCCAAACCCCAGGCCTTGACTATGTGGCCCAGGGCTCTGGTCACCTCACCTCCCAGAATCCTCCTCTCTTGTCTCAGAGAGGGAGGCTAATTTAATTATCAAAAGGGTCCTCTGATATAAGCAGAAATGGTGTAACAGTAGTTAAAGTGTAAATTCTGGAGCCAGCATGCCTCAGTTTGAATTTTAGCTCCATTACTTTCTAGATATGTGACTCTGAGCAAGCCAATTAACCTCTCTGGGCTTTAGTTTTCCCCTTTTGTAACACAGAAATAATAATAATAGCTTCCTGGCAAGGCTGTTGTGGAGAATAAAGTAAATGAGCTCTTATACATAAGGCACATAGACCAGTACCCAGCTGACCCAGTAAGCGCCATTACTAGTCTCATCTCTATTTCACAGCTGTGGAAACTAAACTTACGGAAGATCGGTAACTTGCCCAAGGCTAGAAAGTAGCAGACCAGGAACTAAAGCCAGGTCTGGCTGACTCCGAAGTCTGCTCTGCTGTCTCCATTCTACTGCCACCCTTAACACTGCAGGGTCCCAGCACCAGCCCCGCTGCCCCATGTACCTGTGAGTTTCCACTTCCAGCCAAAAGCTGGATCATCTGCTGCATGAGCTGCTGCTGAGCACTGGAGGCCCCTGTTGGAGAGGATGTGGCTGGCGGGGCTGGCAAGGAGGTGGGGGCCTCAGGCGCAGACCCAGCGTTGCTGCCTGCAGAGGAGGCTGGGGTCCGGGACATCCCAAAAGAGCCAAGGCTGCAGGCAGGAGAGACCAAGAGGTGGGAGATGGCCTCTGAGAAAGGGATGGCAATGTGAGAGCCAGAAGGAAAAGCAGTTGGAAGGAACAGGAAAACACACCCTCAGAGACACAAGGGCTGCTCAGAGAGTGGCAGAGAAAGCGGTTGAGGGGGAGGAGTAGCCAGAACCTTGCTGCCCACCTGCCACCGACTCTCACCTGGGTACCAGTCCGGGGGCCTCGGTCTGCAAGGTCTGCAGTCCCTGCTGGATCTGCAGCAGCGCCTGCATGGCTCGGGGATTGGTAAGAATGGAGAGTGACTCCGGGTTCTGCATCTGGTGGGAAACAGCAGAGAAAGGCAACAGGAGGTGCCAGGAGACAGGAGGCAGCCTAGACCCTGAGTCCAGAGCCAAGTGTGGCCCCTCCTTTAAATTCCACCCACTGGGCCTCGCGGTCCACCCCGGCCCTCAACCTCCGCCCATCTAGGCTCCTCACTCACCTGCTGCAGGAAGACTGGGAGCTGCAGGCGGAGCTGCTCCTGCAGCTGGGGGTTCCCCGCGAAGAGCGGCACGTTCACCATCATCTGCCAGGGTGAAGGCAGTAGGGGAGGCCTGGGCCTACCCACCCCCAGAATGCCCCCACGGCCTCATCTCCCTTGGTACCCCCTCCACTGCAGGAAATCTGGCCAGCTTTTCCAAGGCTCTCAAAGTATCCTGAAGGCCTAAGTGGGACAGTGAGAGGAAATGGAACTATACTCTGGACGAGGACGAGTCAGGAGCCGGTCTGACGAGGAGGATGATAGCTAACATTTCCGAGTACGTAGGGCTTACTACGTGCCATGCCATGTTCTAAACACTTTATGGTATTAACTCAACCCTCACAACTCTCTGAGGCAGGAACTATTGTTATTACCATTTTACAGATGAGGAAACGGGGGTTAAATAACTTGCTTGGCTCACACAGCTAGGAAGTGGCAGAGCTCAATACAGAAACCCAGGCAGTCTGGCTCCAGAGTGTTTTGATCATCACAAGCAACAGCCCCCAGTACACTCCGCTCGTGCCAGTTCCATACCTGAGCAGCAAAGTCGGGGTTCTGGGCAAGCGTTTGCATCATGCTGCGCATGTAGGGGGCTGAGATCACATTCTGCATTAGCTGGGGGTTCTCAGAGATCTGCTGGAGGAGAGCCTGCATTTCCGGGCTGTTGAACATCCCTAGGACAAGAAGGAAAAAACAAGAGAAAAGGGGTCCAGATGGAAACCAGATGCCTCACTTCAATCTACATTACTTCAGGCACTGAGTGGTTACAAAACTCAGAAAGGCAACGGTAAAATGGGCACCCAAGTACTGGGGCGTGGGTCCAAGTCTCTCTTGACTCTGAGGTCATCTCGCCCGGCTTTGTCCTGGCCCCTTCCCCAACTACTCTGCTAAGGACAAGCCAGTTGCAAACTAGGTCTGATTCATGCCCCTCTGGACTGTTCCTGCCACAGGTCAGATGTCAGAGTTGGAAAGGATGTGACTAAAGATCATCCAGTTCAATGGTTTTCAAACTTGTCTTAGCAGCAGAGACCCTTTCCTCAAACCAGATCTCACTTGGAAACCAAGTATGTCAGTGGTCTGGTTGGAGCTGGGGCAGGAGGCCTGGAGCCTTTCGCTTTTGGTCTTCCCTCATCCTGGAGATGGGCCAGAGCCCTCAAGACTCAGAAGTACAATTTTAAAACCATGGATCAGGTTCAAGTACCTTATTTATGAAATAAGCACATAGAGGGGAAGGGACTTTCCCAATCAAGATGCTCCCCAGGGTACAGAGAAATCAGAGCATCTACCACACATCCCTAGAGCCATATGTATCGTCATAGTCCAGACAAACGGGGCATCTCCCAGGGTTGTGCAGTGCATAACCTGCACTTCTGTACAAGGCAGCTCTGCACATCCCTCTCCCCCAGCCCACATCTACCTGCCCCCTGATTCCTCTCCCACACCCCATTCCCAGTCTGACCCATTTACTCTGGATAGTACCAGCAGTGTTGAAAGAGCTTAGGAAGTGGGGCCTGGTTTACTCATGAGCCTTTACTTAGGTCACTCCTAGGGACATCAGGACAGGGCCAGAACCAACCCTTACCCTGAGGGGCCGAGCCACTACTCCAGGCTACAGAGCCCCCTCTGTGGCTTCAATACAGTCTCACCTCTGTCTTCAATATTCTGGAGCAGTGTGAACCCCATTCAGTCCTGGGGCAGAGGGACTGCCCTGGTGACCCCACTAAGCTCCTTCCACCCTAGGACATACCTGACCCCAGGCTAGCCGCATTGATCCCAAAGGGGTTCGAGACTGTCGGGTGCACCTGGCTGGTCCCCGATCCTCCGGTGCCCTCCCCACCGGACCCGGGGGCCTGGGAGGTGGGGGGCGAGGGGCTCCAGGGGTTAGGGAGGGGCTCTCGATTCTCAGTCCGCAGAGGCTGGGAGGATGAGCTGTCGGAGTTCCCGGCCAGGGAAGAGAAGGGGTTGTTGCCAAACTGGGAGGAGGGAAAGGTTTTGGGTTAAGGACTGAAACAAATCAGGGATAAGGGCTAGGCCCTTTCTTTATTCTCACCTAATAGCCTCCCCTTCCCCAGGAAAGGGAGAGAGATCTAAAACCTTGGAGGTCCTCAGGTCAATTTCTAGCCCCACAATGGGCAACTTCACCCTCATCCTGCAGGGTGGGAGCTGCCTGATGCTGATGACTGGATAACTGAACCCTTCAGATAACCGGAAACGCCACATCTCCCCTGGTGGCTCTAAATATTTGGTATCTAATCTCCTCTGTGCTCTATAGTATCAGTACTTTACACACACCTTTCCCATTGTGTGGTGAGATATTTGTTTTCCTTAGCTCTTAAGGGGCAGAGACAATGTCAGATTCACCTTTGCACCCCTGGCCTCTGACACTAGTAGGTGCTCAATAGGTAATTATTGGCTTGATGGGAGCTGGCTCTCTACTTCGACCCCGATCTGCCTCTAGCTCTCCCTTTTCCAGCCACCCTGGTCTAAGACTAACTCCACCGAACCCTCTCCCTCACCCCCAGGTCCCCCACGTGGCACTCTGTCCATCCAGGCACACCAAAATGGAGCCCCTTAGTGGGCACACCTCTGGCTAAGCACACCTCCCTAGGTCTTCTCCTCCTTCTGTTGCTTCTCCATGTAATCTCCTCCTTCCCCTCCCTCCCCACAGCCTATCTCCTCAGACTGGCTGCTTCAGCTAAACAGTCCCCATCAGCACCAGGCCCCCAACTATGTTATCCAGGATCGTCTCAGGGTCTGCACCCCAGCATATGGTGGGCTGCCCACGGCAGCACCCACATGTCCTCCCTCTGGACCCGCCAACACCCACGCAGGAGGTACCTGAGCAGCCTCAGCCCCTCCCCACCATGGAGTTTCGTGTCCAGTCACTTTTCCTGTTTATTCGAAGGGGGTCATGGGGACCAGGGCTGACCAAGGACTCTCCTGCTCTGAGCTGTGGTTCCTTCACCCTACCAGATGCCTGTTCAGATAACAGGGCTTGCAGGCCAGGGTTCATGCACCAGTTTCAGTCTTTGTCAACGTTTCAGATTTCCTGTTCAGGTAACTTGCCTAGCACCCAAACCCACCTAGTTCTGGGTCCTGCTTTGCTCTTCCCCATACACCTTAAGGCCTGAATTTCTTTCCCTGAACTCCCAAAAGTGATAATAGCTGCCATTTATTGAGCACCTACTATGTGCCTGACCCATTTATTCTAATGTTTACAATATCCCTCTAACACACCAGTTCTCAAAGTGTGGTCCTAGGACCCCTGCAAGGTTTAAAAACCATTTTTATAATCCTAAGATGTTATTTGCCTTTTTCACTCTCATTCTCTCATAAGTATTCAGTGGAGTTTTCCAAAGGCTATGTAACATGTGACATTGCAACGGACTGAATGCAGAAGCAGATATAAGAATCCAGCTGTCTTGTAGTAAGCCAGACATTCAAGAGATCTGCAAAAAAATCAAACAAGGCCATTCTTTCCTCTAAAGTTTTGTTTTGGAAAATAAAGTTATTTTTCAAAAGAATATGCTATTTATGTTAATGTATAATGGATTTATTGTTATTTTTAAATGAGTTAATAAATAAATTTTTTTTTACTTCTCAGTTTTAATTTCAGATACAGTGAGTATCAATAGGCCTAACCCACAAAAACAAAAGCTTTTGGGGTCCTCAATAATTTTTAAGTGTATAAAGGGGTTCAGAGGGGAATTCCCTGGCGGTCTAGTGGTTAGGACTCCGAGCTTCCACTGCAGGGGGCTCGGGTTCAATCCCTGGTTGGGGAACTAAGACCCCCGCATTCCACACGGTGTGGCCAAAAAAAAAAAAAAATTTTTTTTTTAAGTTAAACAAAAAATAAATAAAGGGGTCCAGAGACCAAAATGATTGAGAATACTGCTATAACACATTGTCTCCATTTTGCAAATGAGGAAGTGAAGACTCAGGGAGGTTAAGCAACTCACTTAAGATCACACCACTGAAGTATGATGGAGCAGGTATTTGAATCCAGGTTTGCTGATGCCAAACGTTATGTTCTTTTAGCTGAACCAGTGGTTCACACACCTCAGAGTACATCAGAATTAGCTGGGTGCTTGTTATAAAGCCTTGCTCAACTACTTGAATTTTTTTTTAACCAGGTACATACATTACTTTGATATACATTTTTAAATTAAATACTTAAATAAAATAAAACTTAAAATAAATTAATTTCTTTAAAAACTCACAGTTGATCCCTATAGTACTTTCTAAAATTTGAAACAGCAATGGCAAGAATAACCAAGATGATGGTGAAGAATAAGCTGGAAGGGGGGAGGGGAGGTTCACCCTACCAGATGCCCAGACTTAATTAAGACAATGTGGCATCATCGTAGGGACAGGGTCAACAAGGCACACTCATCTGTGGAGACTTGGTGTAGGGCAGAGATGGCATGAACAAGGAATCCGTTGGGATAGCATGGGCCACTCAGGATATGGTGCTTTTTCCTTTCCACAAGGAAGAAGGAATGTGAGGCCCCACCCTCCCACTTGGGCGCTGGTTGGGGATGGCGGGGCGTTCAGTCTGTGAAAGTCCATCCAGCTGTACACTTATCATATGTGCACCTTTCTGCAACTATATTATTCTTCAATAAAACATTTTTAGATGTTTTTTAAAAAACAAGTTTAAAATTTTATGAACAGCATGATACCACTTCTATAAGGTTGAAAATATGCAAAACGAGGCCACAGATTGTTTATGGATTCATACATAGGTAATAAAAGAATCGAAATGACAAACACCAACTTCAGGGTGGTAGTTAGCTCCGGAGAGGGAAAGAGAGGTATAAGATGGGGGAGGGGTATGTGAAGGCTGCAATTCTATGTGTAATATCTTATTTGCTAATGTTTAATACGTCTAGGAAAACATACAAAATACTAACAACATTTGTTAACTCTGGGGTGGAAAAGAGGTGGCTGGGGGATGGAAATAGCAGGATCCCTTGTGTATACTTTTGTTGAGCTTGTATACCTTTCTATACTTTTCAAATACCGTTTTGTTTACTTTGTGTAACTTTTGAGTTTTGAAACAGGTAAATGTATAATGTATTTAGTGTAAGCTAAACTTTAAAAAAAGAACCCAGAAAGGCACTGAAACTATATATGGCAACATTTTAGGGCCACAAGGGTACAAGAGAATGCTATACTTTTTGTATATTTGGAAAGAATTCTTAAAGCCTTTTTTAACGTGCATATTCCCAGGACTTGATTCCAGAGATTGATTCAATAAGTAGCTCAAAGGTGGGGACCAGGAATCTCATGGTGAACGAGATCCCCAGGTGATTCTGATGCAGGTCATCTGTGGACCACACTTGAGACACACTGTGCTAGGGCTGGCTGTTTGACCCCAGGCCTGCCCCACAACCTTTGAGCCCTTGGTGCAAGAAGTTTGTCAGAACAATGTCAAATCCCTTGGATACTACCCTTCGCCCACTTCCCTAGGGAACTCTGCTATCTTCTGCCCTAGTGCCTCAGTCCCATGCCAAGTTGGACCATCCCTGGCTATGCAGCATGAGAACCACTTTTAAGCCAAGGCCCACCCTCAGGGCGCTAGGGAAAGAAAGAGGAGCAGACAGCACCTCAGTCTTGCCTGGATCTGGGGTAGGTAATCCTGAGTCCAGACTGCCCTCCCACAGCCCAGCCCCTGGCCCCACCTGTTCCCGGGCAGCACTAAACATGGGCTCCTGGATGTCCGTGTACATGCGGCGGAGGGCATTATACCCTCCAGGGATGCTCTCCAGGTTGCTTAGGGCCCGGTCCTGGTTCCGCATCATCTCCTGCATCATGGCTGGATTCCGAGCAAGCTCCATCGTCTGGTGGAAAAGGGAAAGAGAGAGAATGGCCCTGGAACCAGGGGATCACCAAGCTTGGAAAAGAGTGGGCCCTGATGAGGAGGTCTGCATCAGGACCAGGGTCCAGGGCCTAGGAACTGACCCATAGTGGCAGGGAGTAGGGTGAACTGGACTTCCTTCCTCTACTGTCACCTTGGCTCTAAATAACCCTGCCTCCCTATGGGTATTCTGGTTGACTTCTGGGGGTACAATGATCCCAGATGGGGTGAGGGCAGCAGCTTCCCTCCCTCAGGTTCAGAGGATCCACAGAAGTGTCAGGGAGCACAAGGAAGTTGAATAAGAAAGGACATGAGAAAGAAGAAGACGCAAAAGAGAAAATTAACATCTACTGAGCAGTTACGACATACAGGCACTCGGCTAAGTACTTTACAGAATTCAAATCACTTAATACCCACAATAACCATCCCGTGTAGGTATTTCTGTCCCTATTTAGCAGATGAGAAAATAGGCTCAGAGACTCACTGCCTGGGACACACAGCCAGTTAGTGGTGGAGACAAGGTTTAAGGCCAGATTGGTCTGTCTGACTGAGACCAGACTATGGCTTCTGGTAAATAACAAGTTGGGGAGGGAAAGGATTCAAGCTGGGACAATGCTACCAACACCTTCTAGATCTCACCCCAGGTCTTTGGCCTCACTGAATCTTGAGAAACAGGATGGGGGCTTTCTATTGGGAACCAATGGCTCACTTTCAATAAGGAGGGGGTGACCTATGTCAGCTCTAGGGGACAGCAGTACATAACAGATAAAATGAGCATAGCTGCTTCTTGTTCCCATCCAACTTGGAATGCCTTCCCTGTCCTTCTTCCCAAATTTGCTCCACACTTGCCTCTTCTAAGACACTTTTATGTCTATGATAAGATTCTGATCTCTTATCCCACAATTCGTTCATTTAATAAGTACTTACTGAGTGACTACTATATACCAGGCACTGTTCTAGGCAGTGAACAAAACACTTGCAAATCCTTGCCCTTCTGGAACTTATCTTCTGGTGAGTCTAGCACTAGTGTCCACAGCTCTGCTGAGATCATCTACCCTCGTCCCATCCCCTGGTGGATGGCCACGAGATGGAGCTCCCAAAGACCAACACCAAAGCACCTCCCCTGGGTCTCCCTTACCCACCAGGCCCTGTCCAGACACAATGCTCCCCAATCCTCCTATTATCTTTCATTCCCAGGCCTTTGTACTTGCTGTCCCTCAGCCCTGAATACTCTTCTCTTTTTCTTCCTCTGGTTCATTCTTCCTCTTTTGGGTCTCTGCTTGGGTGACACTTCCTTTAGGGCCTCCTCTGAGCCCCAGGTAGGATCAGGAGCCCTTCTGTGTGCTTCTAGGGGATACTGTGACTATCTCTATAATAGCACCGACCACACTTTATTATAACTGCCTGCTTACTTGTCCCACTTCCCTTTGAGACCAGAAGTTCCTGGAAAGCTAGGCCTATGTCTTTTCATCACTGTACCCCCAGGGCTCAAAACATGGCTGCTGAATGAATGAATGAATAAGTCAAGGTAGGACAAGGTGGGAAAAGGCCAGGCAGGGCACAGCTGGGCACCAGGTGTCCTCCACAATCCCAACCTTCTCTCAGACCCACCTGCCTCATGAGCTCAGGGTTGTTGAGCATGTGGCTGATCTCGGGGTTCCGCTCCATCAGCTGCTGCATCTGGGGGTTGGCCATGATCATGTGGCGCATCAGGTCGGGGTTAGACATCATGTCCTGGACCAGGGGGTTCTCCATGATCTGCGACAGCATCTCAGGATTGGACATTAGCTGCCTCTGCATCTGCTGCTGCAGCTCCATGAAGTTGGCAGAGCCCAGGCCCAGGCTGCCCAGGCCCAGGATGCCCCCAAAGCCAGCTGGGGGGAGGGGGCAGGGTCACAGTCTGTTGCAAGACTCTTCCCCTGCCTGGCCAGAGCCACTGAAGTCAGGTCTCCAGGATGGGCCCCTTCTGCTTCTCACATCTCCCTTTTCCAATCATTTCCACAGCCCCAGCCCTGATCCACTGCTGGCAGACAGATGTGAGCCTACTAGACTGAGACCTCTTTGATGGCCGAGGCTGACAGGCAGGCACAATACTGAGCACAGAGAGGGCAACCAGGGATGGCCTACTGGATGAGCAAATAAATATTCCCCAACCGGCTACTGTTGGACCCACCTTTTTCCCAAACTCCAATATCTTTACCCAGGGTTCCCCACATCCCCAGCCCCATTTCTCCCCTCACTCTTAACATTTTGCCATACTCTCCTCTTCTGGGAAGCCCTCACAAACTGGTTTCTTCCCCCTCTTGGCTCAAGTACCAAGGTCTGGACCCCTATGTCCAGGGGTCCCCAATCCTCATCGAACCAGGATCAGGGACCATATTTTCCCCTCTTCTTGGCTCTCCCCCACTCCACAGCCCAGAACAGGACAGTGCCTTCCACCCTAAAGGCTTACAGAGTATGGATGCAGTGGCACTGGGAGGTCCCTCCCCAGTCCCTGGGGAGGTACCCCCCCCACTGCTCCTTCGGCTTCCACTGCCAGTATCCGAAGTGGCACTGCCAGAAGTGGAGGGCTGGGCAGAAGTGGCAGGTGAAGCAGGCGTGGTGGAGGGCGCTGAGGCTGGGTCTGGAGTGGAAGGGGAAGAAGCAGTGGCAGTAGCCGGATCTTGAACCCTGAGGACAGAAAGAAAAATCCTAGTTGAAGTGAACACAAAAGGGAAGACAATGATTTCTATATTTGCTGTGCAGGTTCAGCCCTAACCCAAGCCACCTCCTAAGCAACCCTGAGGCTGGGGCAGGGTCATGCTGGGGGCAGTCAGTATATCAGACAGAGGAAGAGAGGAGCGAGTATCCTCTATCTTCAGGGTATTCAGGGAGAGGTAAATCAGGTTCCCTTCCCCTGCAGATGAGATCACAGGGCTTCCTGACAATCCATCCAAGAGCCACCTTCCTGGGCCTTGGCATAGGCCTTAGATGTACAGTTGAACAATGGGTGAGAAAGTATCAGATGGGGAAAAAAGTGCCCAGTCCGAAGCTGGACCTGCTCCTCTCCTGAACTTACTTCTGAGGGGTCTTGATGACCAGATGGACAGTGAGCCCATCCTTGATCCCATGCTGGTTCAGTGTGTCCCCATCCTTGAGGATCTTGCCTGCGAAGATCAGGACCAGCTGATCCTGCTGAGCCTTAAATCTCCGGGAGATTTCCTCTTTGAACTGTGATCAAGAGGCAAAGGTCACTGTGAAGGCTGCCTGGGCTCCTCCAACCAGGGACCCTGCCTCTTCTTCAAAGCCTCTGTATTCCCTTGCTCCCACCTCTAGTCGTGGGAAGTCCTTTCAGCAGTCCTGACTGCATCCCTCCAGCTGCAATAAGCAGCTCCTTTCTTAACCAAGGAGGTGGACCAGTGAGAAGCTCCTCTCAGCTCTACCCCAGGGTCTCCCACCCTAGAAAGCCCTTGCTTCTATCTGCCACTCCTTCTTCAGTCCATCCACCCAGTTCCCTGTGAGCATACTACCTGGGCAGTTCTCTCCATCCCAACTCCTTCAACAGCCTTGGGCCCAGGCCCTATCTCCCTTCAGCCTTCTCTTTCCTCTCTTTATTCCCAGTGTTCTTGTAACAACTACAACAAATAGATCCCATTTATAACAGCACTAACTATTCACTAGTTAAGAGTTCCATGAGATACATGTTAGTTATTATCTCCATTTTAAAGATGAGAAAACTGAGGATCAGAGCAGTTAGGTAACTTGCTCTGGGCAGACTGGAACTCAGGTCTTGACATCAAAGCCCAGGCTCTTAACCAAACACATGGGGCCACTCAATTAGGGCTGATTTCAAATTCAGTTTTGCAGGCAAAAATTATTTAAATTCTGGAATGTAGTCATTTTATAAGGTGGGGGAGGGGCAATGACGGCACTAAAGGCTGGCTTGGGGAGAGTTAGACTCCCCAAATCTATCAGCAACACCTCTATCAACCCAACCAAATCAAACCCACACTCTAAGTAAAAAGAGTGCACTTGTTAAGCAAAGGCAGCTTCCAGATCCCTCCCTTCCAACCAGACGCCTATCTTAAGCCCCGCCTCTGTGAAATTCTGGAGCAGCCAGAGGGGGGTGGTGAACATAGGCAATATTCCCTCATTCACTCATTCAACACATTTTTATTGAGCACCTACTGCACACTGTGTAAATCCCAGAGGGGCTGAGAATCAAATGTAACCACCTCGATTTGAAAGAGTACGAAACATCCGGGCAGAGGGAAATCCTACCCCCTGGCCGGGCGTGAGAATGCTGAGCGTTCTCTGAGGCGCACAGTAGGCGCCCGGAGCTCTCCCCCAACCTGCGCCTCCCGCCCGTTCAGCTCCTTGCCTGGCCCCCACTCTGACTCGGCGCCTCGAACCCCGACCAGTAACTGGGACGAATACTCCCCTCAAACCCAGGGTCCTTCCCCCTTCCCTGTGCAAGGTGTCCTCTTCCCACTCTCCACCACGCCCCCAGCCCAGGCTACAAGGCAAACCGCCGGCCTCCCTTCCCCAACACGCGCCACGCTCCCCCAGACCACCCCCGCAGGACGCCCCCTACCCTCCTGCCCGTCCCTTCCGCTCCTCCGAGTGCGTGCTGGGCCCCCGCCCTCCTCTCCCCGGCCCTCCCGTACGCCCCACCGTCTCAGAGCCACCCGCCTCTTCGCAGACCCCTCCTCCACGCTCACCCTCACCCCCGCCACCCATACTACCTCTTTGACCGAGGCTCGATCGCAGATCACAATTTCCTCCTTGTCCTTGGGGGTCTTGACGGTGACCCGAATGGGGGGCCTCGTCTCGGCCCCGCTCGGCTCCGCCATGCCGCCGCCGCCACCCGGCCGCCCGCCAGCCCGCCCCGGCTCCTCCTTCTCCCCGCCCGCCCGGCCGTCCGGGCTCGGCTCCGGCGCCTCCAACACTCCCCTCTCCCCTCCCCTTCCCAAGGCTTCACCGCCCCCTCCGGACCAGCCGCAGCCACAGCGCCCCGGGCGGACTGGGGGGGCCACTGCAGCGGGGTCCGCCCAGGACTGAGCCCGGGGTCCAGCAGCTTGGACAGGGCCTTGCTGGGCTGCGGCCCCCGAGGGGTTCGGGGCGGAGGCGGGGCGTGTCCGTCACTGCGGGACGGGGGCCGAACTAGCTCGCCCAAGCCGAGCTGAGGTCCACCCGGGCCCAAAGCTGCCCCCGCCCCTCCGCGGGTTAAGTCCCGCTCCGGGACAAAGGACTTTCTGTGTCGCCGCTTTATCTCCGTTGCCTGTGATAACTGGTCTTTCTCGGGAAGCCCAAATTCTTTCCAGGCCTGAGCCCTCTCCCGACTTTGAGGTTGAATTTTCCCACTTCTGGATGTCCACCTAAAACCTTGTCTCTAGGATTGACTTTATTCCCCTGAGAGTAGTGGCCTGCACGAAGTCTATTAAGTACAGTTCTAGAGATCTGAATTTTGCCTGCGTGGCCCTTCTGAGCCTTGGTTTCCTCAATAGTATCTATCGCCTCATCTCGCAGAACTGTGCATAATGTAGAAATTTGCTTTGAAAAGTAACCAAAGGTGTGCCGGACAAATATAGGGATTTTATTTTCTTTTAACTACTGAATCGTGAATTGTCAAGCGGATATGACTTTTCTCTGCCCGAGGGGGTTAAATGTCCTTCCAGTACTGCCTCTGTCCTTTTTCTCCCGCTCTTTTCCCCCATAACCGCGTGGTCGCACTGGAAAAGCGAACTGTAGTTCCCAGGGTGCCTCGCGAAATCGTAAAGAACTACAATTCCCAGGGCACCCCGCGGTGGGGCGGGGTTGAGTCAGAACCACAAAGCCAGGCCAGAAAACTACAACTCCCAGGGCGTTCCGGAGCAGGGCAGCTGGACTACGGGAAGCGGCAGGCGGAGGGCAGTAGTAGGAAACTCGGGGATCTGGGTGCAAAAGCCCAGGGATAGGAGCCGCAGGCATGCTGCGTCCCAAGGCTTTGACCCAGGTGCTAAGCCAGGCCAACACTGGAGGCGTCCAGAGCACCCTGTGAGTGCGGACCGAGAACCCGAGTGGCGAGCACTGGCGTGGGGCAGCGCGCGACTCTCCGAGGGAGGGGTGGAGAAGGGAGGAGGTGGCAGAGGGGGCAGCAGCTAGGTGAACCGGCCGGAGGGCCCCTCTCGAAAAGAGAAACCGACGTACTGGGTGCTCGGGGCATGTTCTAGCACACACTCAGCCCAGACGCTTGCTTTCTAGAAGGGCCAGTGGCGGGAGTTAGGATGGGAGCCCAGGCGTTTGCCTCCCCGTCCTCAGCACGTTGATATCCCTCCTGATCCTTCGCCAGGCTGCTGAATAACGAGGGATCTCTGTTGGCCTACTCCGGTTACGGGGATACGGACGCCCGGGTCACCGCTGCCATCGCCAGTAACATCTGGGCGGCCTACGACCGGAACGGGAACCAAGCGTTTAATGAAGACAATCTCAAATTCATCCTCATGGACTGCATGGTATGGAGAAGGGAGCCACTTCCTCTTTCTCTAAGGGCATCCCCCAAGGGGCGACCTGGACCCCATCCTGGATGGTTAGAGGGGCAGGGACAGGATCTCTGGAAGATTACTAAGAGTCGGTCTGCAGCAGCATTTATAATAGGCAGGACCCTATGCATCAAGTGGTGATGAGAAAGGAGTCCTGGACCTGAGGTCTGGCTGGGGTTCTGGTCTCAGCCAGCCACTTATCATTTGTGGAACCTTGGGTAAGTCACTTAACCTCTCTGAGCTTTCTTACCACACCTCCAAGGTGAAAACAATAATCCCCATCACCACACCATGCACACAGGGTTGTTGGGATCAAATGAGAGGGTGGATATAAACTGTAGAGTGATATGCAGACACAAAGTGTTGTCATCTGAGATTCACAGACTCAGAAGCATGGCAGAGTCTCCAGACCCTAGTCCAATCCCTTCAGTTTACAGAGAAACACGATGCAGTCCAGAAAGGGGAAGTGGCCATTAGACTGTGAACTTCTTGAAAACAGAAGCTGTCTCATTCACCTTTCTATCTGTTCAGTCAACAAATTTTTAGATCCCTGCAGTGTTCTCAGGACTGGGGAAAAAGTAGCAAACAAGACAGACAAAAACTACAGCCCTAATGCAGCTTACAGTCTTACATATGCCTTAAATTAAGTAAAATATGTATGTTCGTAAAATAAGTTCGTAAATATGTTTTGTAACGTATGTATGTAAGTGTAAAAAGTAGTATGTTAGGTATTGAAAATGCTGTGGAGAAAAAGCAAAAAGGAAGTGAGATAGGATGTTTGTGTCAAGGACTATCTCACTGAAAAGGTGACATCTCATCAAAGATCTAAAAGATCTAAAGGAAGTTGGCAAGCTATGTGGCTGTCTGGGTTAAGAACATTTCTTTTTTTTTTTTTTTTAAATTAATTTATTTTTGGCTGCGTTGGATCTTCGTTGCTGCGCTTTCTCTAGTTGCAGTGAGAGGGGGCTACTCTTTGTTGCGGTGCACGGGCTTCTCACTGCAGTGGCTTCTCTTGTTGCGGAGCACAGGCTCTAGGCACTCAGGCTTCAGTAGTTGTGGCTGGTGGGCTTTAGAGCACAGGCTCAGTAGTTGTGGCTCGCGGGCTTAGTTGCTCTGCAGCATGTGGGATCTTCCTGGACCAGGGCTCAAACCTGTGTCCCCTGCATTGGCAGGTGGATTCTTAACAACTGCGCCACCATGGAAGTCCAAGAACATTTCTGATAGAGAGAACAGTAAGTGCAAACGCCCTGAGGCAGAATGATGCCTGGTCAGAGATCAACAAAGTTGAAGTGGCTGGAGTAGCATGAGAATGGGAGGGGTTAGTAGATGAGGCACCCAGAGAGGCAGGGGGTGCAGCACCTGGTTCCAAGCACACAGTGGATGCTTAGTGAAAGTTTGCTGAACCAAATTGAAAAGGCCCCAAGAGTGAACTCTCCAGGAAGGATTTCCACTGTAACTCAGCCACCGACCTCTCCCTCACTCCCTCCTTAACCAAGGATGCCAGTTCCACTGATGATTCCTAGGATGCCTACCCTAGAGCTGGTGCTATAAGGGTGATAGCTTTCAAATGTTCTGACCACAACCCAGCCATAAGAAATATATTTTAAGTCAGAGTCCAGTAAAACGAAAGTTTCATGAAACAGTACTTCCCTTACTATATGCAATATACTTCATTTCTCTTCTTTTTTTTTGGCCGCGCCGCACAGCTTGCGGGATCTTAGTTCCCCGACCAGGGATTGAACCTGGGCTCCAGCAGTGATAGTGCCGAGTCCTAACCACTGGACCAGGGAATTCCCCTTCTTTTTCTTTTAATGCTGATCAACTTCTTAATTGATCTGGGGTCGGTTAACCCTGGGGCCAAACCTACAGTTTGCAAAACATTACCTTGGGAAGTGAGGAGAAGTATAAGTTGGGTTACTGTTCTCCCCTTACCATAATGATAATAACTGTATAATAAACCATAATAATAACATCACCCATCTGGACAGCCCTTTGCAGATACAAAACTCCTTCCTGTGTATTAGCATCCTCACCAACTGGAGTGAGGTACAGGTTACAGAAAGAGTAACTGAGCTTCTGGGAGATTGAGTTTCCCAGGGCAACTTGGTTAGTAGGTGGCTGTGCTGAGGCTGGAATGGCCTCAGAACTTCACGTCCAGGTCTGTGGCCAAAGTCCCCCAGCAGAAGCTCCTGCTGGGCCCAGGACATGGAAGGAAGATACAGTCTCTCTCAAGAAGAGCCCATGGGGAAAGAGGGGGCAAAGGGTACAAGCAGAACATCACATCCCCTGATATCACCCCCACCAGGAGGGCCGTGTAGCCATCACTCGAGTGGCCAACCTTCTACTATGCATGTATGCCAAGGAGACTGTTGGCTTCGGAATGCTCAAGGCCAAGGTGTGTATGTGCCCATCCCTGTAAAACCCTGGGCCCAGCCTTCATGCTCCATCATTGTGTCCACTCCCATCCCCACCACCTTCCCGGAGTCATTCTCCTGTCACCCAGTCCATGTCTGGTGCGGGCTAACACTGGAGGCTGGGGGCTGGGGGCTCGGCATTAGGAGTAGACCTGAATTTAAGATCCCTCTAGTGGCAGGCCTTGTGTGGGACTGGTTTCTCCTCCCTTTCTCACAGGCCCAGGCCTTGGTGCAGTACCTGGAGGAGCCTCTCACCCAAGTAGCAGCGTCGTAATGACTGTTGGTGGAAGCAGGGGTTCAGAAAAGAGAGATGACCATTTGGAGGGGCAGGGCCCCCTGGGGAAGCCTTCCTGGATGTGGAGGGTTGGGGGGACTTTGTTCTTCCCAAGAATAAACTTCAACTCCTGTCTTGTGTCTTGGCTGCTTTCTTGGATGGGGGGAATCAGAGGAGATAGGAAGGAGCAGGGATTGCTTATAAGGTTCTTCATGTTTTGCAAGTGAGTGGCTTTTCACTCACTCCTTCTCCACAACCTCCAACACCAAAAGGTTATTGGCAGTGGTGCCTCAGGTCCCTTGGCCTCTCCAGTGGTGTTACCTCACCTGGCCGCTGCCACTCAGAGAAGAGTCTTACCCACCTGTTGGCAAAACCTTGAGAGTGAGCTGAGAGGAACAAGGGGCTGGTGGGGGTCATGCTAGACAGAAAACAGGGCGTGGGAGTTCAGTGTCCTTCAGTCCTGAAGTCCCTTGGGGGGCACCTTTTCTACTCGGGGTTGGGAGGGTGCCCCCTGGCGGCCTACAAGGGCCACCCCTTCCCTCTTCTCCAGGCATTCACAAGCTCACACAGACCCTCTCCAGATCAGGAAGCCCTTTGCAGACAGGAGGGCTTTGCTCTGAAGCCTCAGGTCCTGGTGAAGGAGTAGAAAAGATCCAGAAGTCCTGTCCCTGCACTCAGACCCCTCACCTCATCTGCTGTTTCTGCCCCAGGTCTCCCCCTATCCAGTGTCCTTAGAACAAGACTGGACGGGGAGCTACTAGCCCCTTTCCTAGTGCTGTAGGAAGGGACCCATCCCAGGCAAGCAGGTGGGTTGCAAGTTCCAGCTCCACCCAGGATGAGAAACTGCCCATCCCAGGCCCTGGGCTGTCAGGGAGCGGCAGAAGTTGCTATATCTAAGATGCACCTCCCAGAGCTCTGCACTGCAGCAGGGTGACCCCAGCCCCTCCTCACAACAGCCCTTCCTCTTGTGCCCCCAGTTACCCCTCACCACAGGCTCTGCGGAAAAGTGGGAGGCCGAGTAGCTTCCTGCTCCCCAAGGGACTATTTCTCACTCACTGGTGGCTGGGCCCCCCATGGCCACAGGTCCCAGAAACCTAGCAACGCGTATTCCGTCCTCTCAGCTGGTTCTGTGAAGGTCCTGTCCCTGTCCCAGCTGCCCCCATTGTCACTCCCTTGAGCCTGCTCGCCTGCTTGCGGGAGCCCAGGCTGAGAGCAGACACCCAACCTGTCTAACCTGTCTGACGTCATTGTCTCTCCACCCACCTGGGCCCCAGGTCTCCAGCCACTCACTGTTCCTGTTCTCAGCTTCCGTCCTCTCAGCTTCCTTACAGCACCGCCACCTGCGAGAGCTGAGCCCCCCTAGGCCCTGGCTAGCCTGAAGTCGGCCCTCGATCCCTCTGGCTGCAGAAGTCTCTTTACTCCCGATGAGAGGAAGGGCGGATCCAGGTCTCTTGAGAGCTGAGGGTTGAGGGCATTGAGCCAACGCATAGACCCGTCACCTCTGCCCTTGAAGACACTTGTGCCCTCCATGCGGAGCCAAGATGGGGAACAGAAACGAGGAAGATTATAACTTTGTCTTCAAGGGTGAGTTGGGGTCCGTAGGGAAAGAGGAACACCTGAGAGAGACCCAGGAAGAGCACAACAGAGCCAGAGGCCCCTTCCTGTTTTTTAATCACTTAGCAGGACCTACCTCCTAGGGCTCCTCATTCCTTTGGATAAGAAAGAAAGCCTAAGGAGTGGGGGAGGGTCTGTTTACTGGTGCAAAAGTCCTGGAGCTGCCAGAATGCTCTAGTAAATAATGCTGATCACCCCTTAATGGTGCCAAGTTAGGCTCCTCTGCCCTGTTCCCAATGGAAGCCCAAACCCCTAGGAATAGTCAGCCACTGCAGCACCAGAGATGGAGGATTCCCTCCTGAGAAGAAGGGGAAACAAGCCGACTTAAGAGGAAGGAAGTCACCTTTCTAGGCAGCTGTACAGGAAAGGAGAGATAGGATAGATCTATCCCGTCAGAGCGCTGGAGAAAGCCATAGGGAAGATGTAACGATTGGGAGAAGGGTCTAATAGAACCTGGAGGACTCCCAGCGCCACGGCTTTGTCTGTCTGCCCCTTGGCAGACCCCTTGGGCTCAAATACCAGGAATTGGCTTCAACTTGGCTGTCCCTGGAAGTCCGCATGTATCTTTCCTGCTCCTTTATCTTACCCCTGTGTTTGGCCAGTCTAGTGTTCCCCACCCCCACCTGCACACCTCCTTCAGGGCAGGGTGGACCAGCTGCCCTATGCTTCCCTGTCCAGCCACCCCACCCCACTGCCTCTCCCAGCCTCGGCTCCGCCCTCACTTGAGCTGGGACTCTCAGTCGACCAGGGCTTGGGGAACCTGTACTCCCAGCATCTTTCCCAGGAAGGGAGACAGAGTAAGGATTAGCAGTAGACTGGGGCGATACTACTCCTATCGTTTACTGAACCCTTGCTATGTGCCAGCCACTGGCTCATTAATCACCATAACAACCCAAAAATTATCTTTCATTTTGAAAACATGAGTTCAGATCTCAGCCCTGCCATTTACGAGTTATTACAGGTTGGGGTCACTAGAAGCAGACACTGAGAAATGTGGGGTGTAAGATGTTTATTGTGGCTCAACAGCAGTGAAAGGAAGAGGCAGGGCGCAGGACTGGGCAAAGGGAGAAGTCACACTGCAAGGCAAGATCACAAAGCCTTGGCCAAGGGCAGGCAGCTCTGGGTTCCCCTCTCCTTGCTCGGGCGCTGCTTGCAGGCTGCCCAGGAAAGGTATGACCTCAGGTGAGGCTGCCCTCTGCATCAGAAGCAGATGCTGAAGGAGCCAACAGCTGAAGGCTGTGTGCTGACTGCGCTCCCTGTGGCTGGGGGCAAGTCCTTCCTAGAAGGCTTATCTGAGCAGCACAGCTCGTGTTTACCACACTAGCTGTGCCATCTTGTGCAAATCATTTAACCCCCCTGTAAAAATGGGGTGATACTAATAATGGTACTTGCCTTATGGCATTGTTGTGAGGATTAAATGAGTTAATATGTGTAAAGCCTTCAGGATGGTGCCTGGCACACAGTAGGAGCTCAATAAATGTTAACCATTAGTATCTCCATTTTACAGATGAGGATGAGACACAGAGCAAATAGCTTACAAAAGGTCACTAAGTCAGTACTCAAACCCAAGTCTGTCTGACTCCAAAGCCCTTGCCCTGAGCCCCTTTGGGGCCTGAGGATAGCGCTCAGAGCACACCCACTGGGAGGGATGAGATGGGGATGAGGTTCCCAGTAGGGGAGAGGCAGGAAAACACACACACACACACACACACACACACACACACACACACACACACACACACACACACACGTCCATACAACCTCTTATCCACACACACCCATATAGCTCCCAGCTCTTTCCTGCACTAAACAAATAAGGAATTTTTTAAGTTGGAGGGAGCCTTTATAGGTTTTATAAACAGGGAAACTGAGACCCAGAAAAGGTGAGCCACTTGTTCAGGGTCACACAGCTAGTCAGAGGCTGAGTGGGGACCAGCACCCAGAATATGTGGTGTCCAGTCCTGGGGTGCCTGCCTGCCTTTCCAGAACCACCCTGGGTAGCTCAGGGCCAGTGAGATTATGAGCTGTACTTACATCAGCCCCACATTTTAACCCCAGCCCCCAACTCACCCATGGTGGGTAAGGCTGGGCCCTGGATGCTGCCCTCCAGCCTAAAGGCTCTTCATGGCCCCGCTGGTGGATCCTTGTCCCTGAACACCTAAAGGTAAAAGCACTGGCCTACCAACAACAATAACGACAGTAACAGTTTTGCACACTCACTATATCCTGGGCAATATCTCATTTACTTCTTGCAACAATCCATAAGATAGATACTATTGTTATCACTTTTTCATAAGAAAAAGGTCAGAGAGGATAATAGCTTGCTGAAGGACACACATAGCTGGTCCCACACCCAGTCCCATGGTCTTAACCATACAAGACTGCCCCTTCTTGGGGACAACTGGATCCTAACTTATTGTACACATACGTCCATACCTTTCCCCCACCCACAGACGTGTCACCTGCCAAACTTTCTCCTTACCCACACTTCTGTTCACACCTCTGCTCCCCACGCAGACACACACAAACCTCCCACTTGTCCTTCCAGCTCGTATACATAGAAACACGCACAATGTTCTCATACTCCCCCACCCAGAAATGTGCAACCTCCCCCCAGGCCCCTACCCTCCCTCTTACCTCACAACCCTGAATGCCAATACCCACAAACAGCCCATAGACGTCACTCCATCACCGTATTCGCAGGTTGACTCTGCAGCCAGGTCACAACAGACCAGGCCTAGACCTCTTAAACGGCCTGTTTCAAACTCTCAGCCCTTCTGCCCCCGGATGGATGCATTCATGTAGAGTTGCAGACCCTAGCCTCTGCCAGGAGACCTGGCTCCCTCCTCAGTTTTCTGAGCTCAGCTCCCCTTTTCGGATGGGCAGACCCTCCAAGCTCAGCCCTTATCTCTCCACTCCTTCAGTGGTGCTGATCGGCGAGTCAGGCGTGGGGAAGACCAATCTGCTATCCCGATTCACTCGCAATGAGTTCAGCCACGACAGCCGTACCACCATCGGGGTTGAGTTCTCCACCCGCACTGTCATGCTGGGCACCGCCGCTGTCAAGGCTCAGATCTGGGACACGGCTGGCCTGGAGCGGTACCGAGCCATCACCTCGGCGTGAGCTGGGGCTGGGGGTCTCCTGGGGCGCGGGGGTGCTGGGGAAGTCAGGGCATACCTCTGGAGGAGACGTGGAGGAGGAGGAGGAGGCAAGGACACTCAGCAGTAAGTTCCCTGAATGGGACCACGGGCCACTGCGGCCCGAGTCAGGAGACGTGAGTACTGTGAGCTGCGAACAGTCTGAGACAGGCTGCAGTGATGCTGACTGCTGGAACTAAACACAAGGGCCATCGCCACCACTTACTTAAGTCCTTGCTATGTGCCCAGGAAGGTACAAGGCACTTTACATTGGGCATTTTATGGAATCCTCAAAGTACCACAGGAGTAAGGTGCTATCATTAATTCCTCTTTAAATACGAGAAGTTTGAGTCTCAAGCAGGTGAAATCAGGGTGCTGCTGGGATGGGGGCAGGTTCTGCGATCAAGAGCACCCCCTCACTTCTGCACAGTGCTTTGCACTTGGCAGCCTTCACTGTCTAACCACAAGGTGAAGGGCTGGACCCCTCAGCTGCATTTTACAAAGACTCAGAGGACACAGAGGAACGTAGGTCTCCTGACACCAGACACAGAGTTATCTCCCAGGCAGTGTTAGGCCAAAGGTGGTGTGTGTGTGTGTGTGTGTGTGTGTGTGTGTGTGTAGTGGGGGACAGCACAGGAGTCAGGGGCTTGGTTTATACATACGCATTACTCTTGGACTGGTCACCTGACTCTTTTTTAAAAACGTTTATTTTATTTATTTATTTTTGGCTGTGTTGGGTCTTCGTTGCTGCACGCGGGCTTTCTCTAGTTGCAGTGAGCGGGGGCTACTCTTCATTGCGGTGCGCGGGCTTCTGGTTGTGGTGGCTTCTCTTGTTGCGGAGCACGGGTTCTAGGCGCGAGGGCTTCAGTAGTTGCAGCTCACGGGCTCTAGAGCGCAGGCTCAGTAGTTGTGGCACATGGGCTTAGTTGCTCCACGGCATGTGGGATCTTCCCGGACCAGGGCTCAAACCCGTGTCCCCTGCATTGGCAGGAGGATTCTTAACCACTGCGCCACCAGGGAAGTCCTGGTCACCTGACTCTTATGAGCCTCAGTTGACTCTTCAATAAAATGGGAGTAATTAGATACCACCAATCCGAAGAAGCTCCATCTAACTCCAAGAGTGAGACTGGATGCTTGCAAGGGTGCCTCAGATGATAGGGGAGATTTAACTAGTCCTAGAAAGATGGCCATGAGAGAGAAGGCACTGTGGGTCAAGATCTTAGAGGTGGGACATCTAGGAGGCTGTCTTGACCAGAGCCCTGGTATACATTGGTGAATAGCAGGGACTCAAATCAGAAAAAAAAGACCTGGAGAAGCAGAAGGCCTAGGAAGGAGGAGGGAGCCACTGGTTTTGGAGAAGGGAGGTGAGTCTTCGGAGGCTCCAAGACCAGTATCTCTGGAGGGCGCTCAGCTTCAGACATGGGAGCTTTGGGCTGCCCTGTGTGGTTTGGGTCTTTGGACTCTAGTTTTCATATTCCCCATCTCTGGTACTCATCTCTGGCTTTTGGCTTGAGGGCTCTGCTCTGAGGCTGGGCCTGATGGGCCTGACCTTGCCTCTGTCCACCCCACTACCCCCCACCCAGGTACTATCGTGGTGCGGTGGGGGCCCTACTGGTGTTTGACCTAACCAAGCACCAGACCTATGCCGTGGTGGAGCGCTGGCTGAAGGAGCTCTACGACCACGCCGAGGCCACAATCATCGTCATGCTCGTTGGTAACAAGAGTGACCTCAGCCAGGCCCGAGAGGTGCCTACTGACGAGGCCCGCATGTTCGCTGGTGAGAGCCCACCATGACCCAGCCTGACCCCTCCAGCCCTGCCAATGCAACCCCAGATCCCACCTCCCCAGCCCCTGCTCCCACCTCCCCAGCCCCTGCTCCCACCTCCCCAGCCCCTGCTCCCACCTCCCCAGCCCCTGCTCCCACCTCCCCAGCCCCTGCTCCCACCTCCCCAGCCCCTGCTCCCACCGTAGGGCTCCGGCCTGGACATCCTCCACAGGATCCCCTACCTGTATCCCATCTTCCTCAGAATCTCCTAGACCCTCCCCTCTGTGACCCTGTGTCCCTCTTTATGTCCCACCACTTGCCCTGAGATTGTCTTTATGGGCAATTATTCATAGTTGGTTTTAGGACAGCCCACCCTGCGATGCTCAGAGATCTTAAGTGTAGCGGGTGGGCTCCCCTTGACCACCTGCAGTCACACTTTCCCCAGGCTTTCTGGGGTTTAGAGGCAGCAAGATACAGTGGTTAAGGGTGTAGGCTGTGGAGTCCCATGGCCCAGCTTCACATCTCTTGGCCAATGACTAGCTGTGGGACACCAAGCAAGTTCTTTATTCATTCTCTCTGTTTCTGGGCTTCAGTTTCCTCTTCTATAAGAAAGGGATAGTATTCAAACCTACCTCACAGGTTGTTTTAAGTTTTATATGAGCTACACATGCCAAGGGTTTAGTGCGTAGCAAATGTACATGGTAAACATGAAGTAAATATTATTATTATCACGTTGGCCCTCCACAGCTAATGGTGTGCTTCCTTTCCTGTCAGAAAACAATGGGCTGCTATTCTTGGAGACCTCGGCCCTGGATTCCACCAACGTTGAGCTGGCCTTTGAGACTGTCCTCAAAGGTAGAGCCCCTGCTATTCGGCAGGCACCCCATCCCATCCGTGAGCCTTCTGTGGACAGTGTGAGGAACGCAGACACCCAGCCCTCGCCCGCCCCAGCTGATTCCTCAGCCCCTCTGTGGGCCCCCAGCCTCCTCAGAGCCTCCCTAGTATGCCCCCCACCCCCTCAGCTGGAGCTTAGGGAAAGAAGCAGAAGGCCACACTTACCAGGGAGCTGAGTCTTAGCCCTTCTCCACCCACGTAAGTAGAAGGGACCCAGGTGCCCAAACTCCTCTTCCTTCTAGCAAAACCCACGGTGTTCAGAAAGGGGCACGTAGAGTGTGTATGCGGAGGGCAGGCTCTAAATCTTCATCTGACCTGACCACTGCCCTCTGCCCTCACAGAGATCTTCGCCAAGGTGTCCAAGCAGAGGCAGAACAGCACCCGGACCAATGCCCTCACCCTGGGCAGTGAGCCGGGCCCTGGTGAGAAGAGGGCCTGTTGCATCAGCCTCTGACCTGCCCCTGCTGGCACTCTGGTGTCCCCCATTCCCACCCCAGATCCAGGAGCTTTCCCTGCCCTGTGGTTCCAGATGTCAGAGTGGCCGGTCCTTGTTCACAGCCCCGCAGAGCTCTAAGGTCTTCATGCGCCGCCCCTCCTCCCCACATATCTCTATTATCGGTCACCTCTTCACAGACTAGGGCCCCCCAATAAAGCTGTGTTTTGTATCAAGACCTGGCCATCCTGCTGCTTCCTGGTGCCTCCCCTTCATCTCTGGCCCAGTTCCCCTTCCCCTCCCCCTCCCTCCATCCTCCCCACCATACACTGCCCCCCAGGGCCAGCTGCCTCTGGAGTCCTGTGGTCCGGGGACAGTGCCAAGGGGGTGGGAGGCGCCCGCCCTACCCTCTGCCAACCCCCAGGGCAGGTAGGGGAGGGAGGACAGCATGGCAGAGAGAGGGTATCTGGAAGGCGAGACAAAAGGAAACCATCGGCGGGTACCATCTGGTGCCCAGGGCCCTGGTGCCAAGAACTGAGGGCACTCCGATGCCAGGGGTGAGGGGAGGAGGCGGGGGAGTTGTTCGAGAGAAGGGGGAGTCAGGGCTAGCCCTGTCTGTGTGTGCTGGGGAAGGGGTTTTAAGCCTGGGAGGTGGAGGGTCTAAGTCTTCCATCCAGGTTTCTGCCTGACCCCGAAGAAGAGGGGGTGTGGTGTGTAGGGATGGATTGAATCTGGCGGGGATGAGCGGGGAGAGTCGGGCTCTCAGCTCTCTGCCCCTTCTCCATCGAGTCCACAAGCTGGCTGTCCAGGGAGCGTCGAGGTCACCCAGCCTCGCCTTCCCCTGTTCTGCAGGGCAGAGTGGAAGGAGGTCTGCTGGCACCCCCAAGGAATAGAAGGCGGTAAATGGGGAGAAAAAAGAGAGGTTGAGCACTTGGAGACGCAAGTAGGGAGCTGTGGAGAGCAGACAGGAGCCATCCACTTCCTGCAAGGTGAGCAGGGTCACCCAGAATCACACCAGAGAAAACCCCACTCACCCCAAGGTGGTTCAGACTCACATGCAGAGAAAGAAGCCGGAGCCTTAAGTAATAATACTTTTAATAAAATTAAGTTCTTAATAGCACATTTAATACATTAACCCTCCCCCTTCTTGGTTTCTCTGTGTTTTGTGCAACATCACTTTGACTTGATTATTCATGGGTCCGTTTTATTCCCGCCTTTATTTTGCTTTTGAAACGTTTTTCCTTGGTGGATTTGTAACGTGTCTTCACTAGATGCCTCAAATTAAGTCTGACCACAATCCTACTCTACTTTCTACAGTGGAGAGACCACTCCCCCTGCCCCAGGGCTGTCTCCCCCCACCCACCCTACCCCACCCGTACCCTCGAGCGGGGAAGGGGAAGCCCTCCCCACCCCAGACGCTACCTTCCCAAACTAGCGGGGTTTCTAGGACAAAAAGAGCAGGGGGGATATCTGTCCCTAGGTGGGGTGAGAAGAGTAAACTGGGGAGAGGGAGTTGTGTGTTTGGGGTCTAGGGCCAGGGAGGGGCATGACAGTCGTTGGTGTCATGGAGCAGGCTCTTCTTGCCAAGAGCCAAGGGGCCTCCCCACCCCCTTGGGTAGGAGGGAGGGGCCCGACCTGATTGCAAGCTGGGGTTGGTAGAAGGCAAGTGCTTAAAAAACGAGTTGATTTCTCACAAGCAAAAGCCAAGCTCCCCAGTTTTCTGTGGGGAGGGTGATGTGCCCTGGGGCCAGGGCACAGTGGATGACCCCTACCTGAACACTTACAGATGGAGGTGCACTAGAACAGAGCATTAGGGTCAGGGTCACCCAAAGTCGCTGCTGCCTGCCCTCCCCCTGCCTTTGTACCCTTGGGGACCAGTTCTCCCAGGCCTTTAAGGACAGCATCTCTGCTCTACCCCAGTGGGTGGGAAGTCCTTCTTGAAATCTAACTTCTATGAGATAATAAAGCACTTTTGCAAAGCTGTAAAGCACAGTGCAGCTTTAAAGGAGAACGATTATTGAGTTGGTTCCTCCACCTGCTGCCATGGAGGTCGGAAGCTAAGTAGAATATTGGGTGGGAACAAGGAAAGGGGACAGACTACCCCCTCAGTCCCCTTGAAGCTCTGAGAAAGAAGCGTGAGCATGTGTGTCTGTTGGTGAAATGACCTACCAGGCTCTTGGATCAATCTGAGGTGGAGTGGATTGAGGTTATACTTCAAGAAGGACTTCCTCAGTTAGGCCTGGGAGAAGTTGCCTCTGGAGGGTTGGAGCTGGGCAGTCTCCACCCTCCCAGAGAACCCCAAGAGGACACATTCGGAGTAAGGGCTGCCCAACAGACAGGAAAGGCCAGGATGGCCAGGCCCTCAGGTACTGGGGTGCAGAGCAGGGGTGCAGGTGAATGTGCTCTCCCTCCTCTGCTGTCCCTAGCCCAGCCCTCCTCTGGTTGAAATGACCACTGTTCATCCTTTCAAAGACCCTGGGAACTGAGCCCCTTATCTATTTGTCCTATAATTTAAAAATCCAAGGATTCTCAGAATCAACCCCAGCAGACTGGAAGGAAGCTCCTAACCTTACCTAGCAACCTGCTCCCACCCTGATACCTGAAGATGGAGTGGCTCAGGGTGGACTCAGCCACTTCCCTCCTCTATTTTCCTTTTCGTTATGACTTTTATACATTCTACTGGACCCAGGGGCCCTCAATGCTACTAAACTTTAAGCTATCTGAATATCATCTACTAAGTAACTAGTAATTCTTTCTCTTTTTCTCTAGGATTATATGAAATAAATTTGAATTATTATTATTATTATAATTATTATTTTGTAGTATTCTTTTCTTTTAAACCCCTCGGTTTCTTTCTTTTTCTTCTCTCTCTCTCATTTTTGGTTAAAAAAACAAACAAACAAGAAAAACTATTTCTCTTAAATCTCACACCTCTCTGAGGGTTCCCGGAGGCCTGCTAGGCCTCAGTTCTGGACTTGCCCTTCTCACTCGCCCCTGGGACAGGGCAGGGGAAGGGGGGGGACACCCCAGGATCCTCAGTCCTCAGTCCTCCAACTTCTTCCTTTCTCCTTAATCCCTTTCTTTGTTTGGCTCTGCCGGCTCCCCCCGAGGGGGAGGGGTAGAGGGGAGGGGGAGCCCCGGGAGTGAAATCCAATCTACTTGCAGGGCCCCAGAGGGACCAAGTTCCCCTAGCCCCTGTCTCCACGATCCATCCCAGGATGCTCCCCCGGAAAAGCAAATGACATTCCTCCCCAAAAAAAAAGTGGGGGGAAAAAGGAACGTAAACCCGAACATATATTAAAAACACTTTTTTAAGATTTAACTCTGAATACAAATGTATTTTTTTTCTTCTCTCCCTACATATATTCTAAACCTTCTAAAGTTTTTTTATTTTTTTTAAGGATCACTTTATCATAAAATAAAATATCCTTTTCATATAATAAATTACCTAATAAAAAGTCTTTTTTTCATATTAGCCCAGGTTCTTTGCTACATTTATACGGTAATAAACGCCTTTATTAAAATAGAATATTAAATTATAAAGAACTGTTTTTTTTTTTTTTTTTTTTTTTTTTTGCTATTTTTGTTTTCTCTCCTCTGTGTTGGTCACCTATCTCGCTCCCTCTCACGCTCTCTTTCTCTCCTCTATCTTGTCTCTCACTATGTGTTTTGCGTTTGTTTCTAGGTTTGGCTCAATTAGTAAGAGTGGGATTGAATTTTCCGAGCCCCCTAGTGTAACAGTCTTCTGCCTTTGTGGGTAGAGTGGAGAGGGGGAGGGGGATCGACAGACAGACATCCCATCTTCCCACCCCCCTCCCCACCCCCCTCGGCGACCGAGGGGTGCCCATTTGGTTTGGTTTCTATTGTACAGACATCTCAGGATGGCTCACATTGGCGGGAAGGAGGGAAGTTGTCACAGGCCAGTGTTCCTGGCTGTGACCTCCTTCCGCTCCCCTCCCTGGCTGGTGGTCTGGAGGGGAAGGCTGAGGAGAGGTGAGTTAATTCACAACAGGAGGAAGGAGAGGAGGAAATCCCCTCTGTACCCCCATCCCTGCACCCCCTCTCCATCCAGGAAGAATGGGACTCTGGAGCTTAAGTGCTCAGAGATCACTTAGAAGAGTCCCACCCTACTATATACAAGAATCTCCTAGGACCCCCGCGGGACTCCCATCCCCCATCCTCTCCTGGCCCGGCCAGCGGAACCCAGGAGGGTGGGAGGCTGGTGGCTGCCCCAGATGAGCAGTAGGGAAGCAGCAAAGGGGGTGCAAGGCCTAAAATCATACATGATTCTCAGAACAGGCCCTGCTGTACCCCAATCCTGCTTGGCTCTGGATTGACCCCTCTCTGAAGACCTGGTCTCTCTCCTCACCCACAAAGAGTGAGACAGAGACTTCATGATTAACGTGCTAATAAGGGTTCAGGTCAGGTCCAGAGAGGGGCGCATGGAGTGGGGCACCGCAGGGGAGGAGGAGCAGCCCCTCCCCCCAGCAGCCTCTCCTATGGCCTCAGGCCCTTTCCTGCTCAAAACTGCAGACACACTACCCTGGCTCTCCCCCTCCCACCACCAGAAAATCCAGCCCAAGAACTGTTCCCTAAATGTAATGCCCCAAGATGATAAAGATGGAGGTTTGACCCTTTATGTAACCCAGTATTGGTCCCCTTCTCAAATTTTCACTGAGAACAGGGATACATTCCATCAAGAATTTGAGGTGTTTCTTTGGAGGAGTACGAGAGAGGGCCTCCGGATGCCAGAAGAGGAATTAGGGGGGACCATCAAATTGTTCTTCCCCCTACTTCTCTCCAGGGGGATGGTGTCCCCAGAGCTGGGGTGGAAGGAGCAGGAGGGAGGGGGGAGAAGGGAGGAAAGAGAAAGAGCAAGACAGGGCTGGTTGTGACAGCCAGCCAGGGGAAGCAAAGAGGAGAGTTGGGGGAGAGAAAAAAGGAGTGAGGAAAACCCAAAGGGAAGAAAGATGGGGAGGAGAGAGTGGAGGGAAAAGCTGCAAGGGGCAGAGAGGAGCACCCCCTCTCCAGATTCCTCTAGCCCAGCTTTGTGGGGATAGATGAGTTCTGAGCCCTTTATTGGTTGACATACTTCCTCCCCTTCCCCCTTAGAAAATCTATCCCGACTTCCAAAAGGGCCCCAACCCCCTTATACTGCTGGAAACCCAGGAACAGATTCCCAAACAGGATACGGCAGTGGAGGGTCTAAAGGGTCGAGGTTGGAGGTCAGAGGTCAGGACCAGAGGGCTTGGGGATTGTTAGAGCACCTCTAGATACAGATGGTAATTCTCCCTCTCCCTTTCCCCATCCCCTCCACAGAGGAAAGGGTAGTGTGACACACATAAGGGTAGGTGGAGAGGGGGTCAGGATACCTTAGCGGCCACCTCTGGCAAAACAAAAGTTTCTCTTAGCTGCTTCCAGACTGAAAGGTGTGTTGAGGTATCAGAGTTGTAACTCTAGTAAAATTTCCGGCCTGGCCCCCTCCCAACCTTTCCAGGACAGGGTGACCAGAGGCTCTGAAAGTGGTCCACCCTCCAGCCACCATCGCCTCCCCTCCCCCCTCCCCAGAGAGCGAGTATCTCTAAGCACCTTGCCCCTCAAATCACTGATTTCCAAAAGGCCCTAGTGGAACACAGCTCCAAGAAGGGCCCCTGGGGAGTGGCCCCAGGAGGCAAGGGGCAGGGGGCTTAGGAAAATATTCGGATGGCTTGCGTGGCTGTGATGTGGCAGACGGGACACTCCGGGTCCGTCCTCTCGCAGATGCGTACTGCACACTCCATGCAGAACAGGTTGTGTCCGCAGGGCACGAGTGCGGCAGTCACCTCACTCTCGAAGCACACCATGCAATCCCGCCCGCCGCCGGGGCTCCGCAGGCCGCCCCCCCCAAGTTTAGAGAAGCCCTGGAGCGGCTCTCCCGGCGGGCGTCTCGGGAGTCCTGCCAGCTCAGGCCCCGCAGAGGCGGCAGGAGAGCGGTGCGCGCCCGGGGGCCCAGCGCGGGCCTTGGCGGAAGAGGAGGAGGAGGAAGAGGCGGAAGAGAAGAGCACCGAGGTGGGCGTGGCGTTCTCCTGGCCCGCCCAGAGAGGGGGGCTAGTCTCTGCCACCCCGTAGTACACGTCCTGCTTGCCCACGCCATAGCCAGGAAACAGGTACCCTCCGTAGCCAAAGTCCCCTCCCTGCTCGCCCAGGCGCGGGGCCTCAAAACCAGAGTCCACTCCACACTCGCCGATGCAGCCCAGACTGTTCTGCCTGAAGGTGGAGAGGGGCTTGCAGCCAGGCGGGTGCACCCGCCAGGCCTCGGAGTAGCGGCTATCAAGCGCGGCGTCGGGGCTCCCGGCCAGGAAGTCGTTTTCATTGTTGTACTCGAGGATTTTGCCTGTGCGGACCGCAATGTGCGTCTCGATCTCCTCGCGCGCACGCTCCACGTTGCCCGGGGCACCAGTGATCTCGAACACCGGGTCGCGGTCCCGGCTTGGCGTGATAATGTACGTGTTGGTCTGCTGCTGGATGCGTTTGATGGTTGCCCCCTTGGGGCCCACCACCAGCCCCACCACGCGGTAGGGCACCCGCACACGAATAGTCACTTGGCCGGGCAGAGCAGGCGCCACGCCAAAGGCGGCGCCCGACTTGTTGCGGGAGGCCCGGATCATGGAGAAGTGCTCAGCTGCTGAGATGATTTCGCGTCGGGCTGTGGCCACGTCCTCCCGCCGCCCGGTCACCATGAACACTGGCTCCTCGCCTCGCACCGGCGTCTTGATGTAGGTGTTGGTCTTGGCCCTCAGAGCCTTAATCTTGCAGCCTGGGACAGGTAGTTAAGGGAAGAGAGAAAGAAACTCACCGGCCAAGAAGGTTTGTACTCAGTCCAACAAGCTCCTGCTCCTACTCAGATACTCAGCCCCCCAGGAACCTCTGTCTACCCTTTGAACCCCGCCCCCCCAATCCACCCTAACCGGAACAATTCACTCATCGTATCTTAAATCTACCCAACGTCTCTGTCAACCACAGATCGCCAAATGTCCCAACTTTCCCTTGAATTCCATTCAGGACCTCCAAATTCATGCACTCTTTGAAATCCTGAAATAATCACTGACCCTCCAGACAAGGTGCTAACCTCAAACCTACTCACTAACTCCTCTCCAACCACGAGCCGTTGCCACAATTTCTCTACTGATTTCTGGCTACTCAAACTTACAAATCACTTAATCACCCCCACCCTGCCCTGGAAATGCAATCTACAATCTGTCACTGACCTTGATCTTTCCTCAGAACTGCAATGGACCCAGCCACCCACAATCTACTCCTCACTTGATCTCCATGCCTTAAAAGTGTCCTCCAGTCTACTCTGGGACCACTGACCCCCCAGCTGCTCCCATGCCTTCCACCCATTAGTGTCTCTCAGTGGGTCCCAAATTCATAGCAAGTTTTCAGCAACTAGTGGAGTGTGGGAGACTGGGAAGGGTCTGAGAATCAGAGTTTCAAGAGGGAAAGGAGGATAATGATGTGTAGTGCCTGACCCCATGGACACTCCTGCCACCCTGTCCCCTGGGGGCAGGAGAGCCAAGATGGGCTGGGGGCTGAGTAGGGTGGGGAAGAAGGTAGGTGTTCTGGACCTGTACTCTTGCTTTGAAGAAGGAGTGGGTTCAAGGTGGGAGGTTGGGAAGAGAGGCAGAAAGAGAAAGGAGAAAGGCCCAGACAAAGAGAGACAAAGAGGGAGAAGGGGAAAGAGAAAAGTGAGGGAGGCTGGGATGGCCACACTGCAGTTTAAAGGTGGCAGACCTTGATGGCTGAGTGGACAAGCCTCTCTCCTCCTCTCCCACTCCCCTCTCCCTGCCCCCAGCTTCACACAGAACCTCAGAGACTCACATGCTTTCTCGAAGCACACATGCTACGTGTGTGAGTTTGCGTGTGCGCACACACACACGAACCTAGGAGCCGTGATGCAGTGTGCCTTTATCTAAGTGATACTTGTGGTGCAAGCCTAATGTACACTTTCACATACTCCTCTGTCCCATACACACAGATTCCCTGCGTTTCAACCTTTCATCCATCCCACTCTTCCATCCCCATCATCCCCAGCACACAAGCAGCACATTCCTATACACACCTGCCCACAACTTTGGTTCCCATTCACATTTAGACACGTTCACACCCCTCTCCAGATACACATTCACCATTCCCTTCCTCACTCCCCAACCAACGCCAGTGGTCCTAGTTTTCTGATTCTGCCCCAACCCTCCAACCACAGGCCTGGGGTGAGCTCATCTTTTTTCCCCTCTCCTTCCTCCACTCCAGATGGCTTCTTCTCCAGATTGGCATGTGGGAGGAGAGAGTGGGTTGGGGGCAGCTCTCCTCACCTTCAAGAGACCTCAGGAAGGAGAATTTGCTCCTCCCTTTTTGTCTTCAGACCTCTTGGCAGCTGAGAAGTCCTACCTGTTGTCAAGCCCACATCCTTGCTGCTTTAATGTCAGTCAGTAAATGACTGTTCTATTTGTGAGGCATGGAGGGTTAAGGAACAGTGAAGCCCCTTCTCCTACAACTTCTAATCGCATGGCATCTGATAGGCATCGGCGTTCTGGCTCTAAGTTTTGGGCCCATAAACTTACGCGAGAGCTAGGTGTCTTTAGGGATTGGAGTTGGGGTGAGGAGGACAGGCCGGGTATAAAACTAAGGAGAAAAGCTAGAGGCCTGGAGGTGCAGAACTGGTGGTGGACCTCGTCCTGGGTTTCACAACCCTGAAGAAGCATCTCTTGAAGGGAAGACCCAGTTGGCTTCACCTTCCTAGAGGTCAAATAGAGGAGCACGGACACTGCAGCAGGAGGAGGGAGGTTAGACAAGAGAAAGGACTTCCATTTACTTAAGGAATGAGGGAGAGGCTTATCTTCTCTGAATAGGAGAAATCCCCCTACTTTTATGAGAGACAGGCCCATCTGATGCGGAGGCAGAAGAGGAAAGAATGACTCCATGAAATTCCGGGGCCTCCCAAGACCACCCCCGCACCCAAGAAAAGATATCAGTGTCCCCACCCAACTCCAGGGCTCTGGGTCCCTAGTTTCTGGCAACAAGAGGAAATCCAACTTTTAAAACCAGAAATCTCAAGAGATGGAGTGCCCAGGAGGATGAGGGCTATGCCTGGGAGTGGCATCTTCCCCTCCTCCATTCTGGATCTCCCTGCAAAATCCCCCCAACCCCCCACACTTCTGGTAGATGAGGTGAGATGTGGAGTAGGGGCCCTCCTGGCTTGCCTCCCCTCTTCCCCGGCCAGCAGCCGGCCTCCTCCCTCACTCCCAGCCGGAATGCAGCTCCTCTATTGTTCCCCACTGTGGGACAGCTCCTCCCCTGCTCCTCCCCCACCCCACACCTCCCCAGCCCAGCCCCCTTGCAATTTCCAAATCCCACCCCCCAACTCCCCTTTGGGAAACTGGGAGAGGGAAGGGTCCCCAGGATCCCGTCTGCTCAATCTGGACCCTCACCAACACTCCCACCCCCACCCGCCCAGGGATGCTGGAGCGGAGGAGGGTGTGGTATCAGACATACTACACTGGATTAATTCTACACCCACACCCCCCTCCCCCCAACAACACACCCAGACACATGCCCTCCACCAGATCTCCAGGTGAAGGTTTCTTACCCCCCAGCATGCCCTCACCCACTCTGTCCTACTCTCTCACTACCAGAGACCCCTCTCCAGGCCTCTGGCCCCTTGCCGTGGCCAGCCCAGAACAAAAGCCTGAGAGGGAGGAGGAGAGGTCCACACCAGGACGTGGCACTTCATTGGAGGCGCCCCTTCCAAAACCCCATAGACCATTCAACTTTGGTGTGTGGGTGACCACAGGACTCCCTCCTCCCAGCAGCCCCCCTTTCCCACCTCACCCCCAGGCTGGGACCCTCCCATGAGCCACACCCCCTTCCATTCCTACACTCAGCCCAACAAAGAGATAGATACTCAGTCTGGCTTCCCAGGCCAGGTCTCCCCCAAAGTCTGTAACTCCAGGCGGCTGGGGGTCCCAGGGGTGCCCCCTCCCCAAAACCACTAGCAAATGCCGGAGTTGGGGCTTCTGAGTAACTCTTTGCACATTCCACCAGTTTTTCTGTCTACGAGTGGACACCCCCTCCGGACAGCCTCCCCGGATTGGAAGACCGATCCCCCTCCCTTTTCCCTCTCTCCACGAGAGGATATTTCTTTGTCTAAGGGCAGGGCCCTGGGGGAGGAAGGATCTGGAGAACAGTCCCAACTGGCGGGGTGGGGGTAGCAGGGAACTTTATGGCACTTGGAAATCAGGGTAGGGGGCGGGTCCCCCTTTGTGGGGAAGGGACAGAGCCAGAGGCGGGCAAGAAGGGAGGAAATGAACTTTCCGTGGTAGGAATGGCGTGCCCCCCACTCCAATCCCTCTCCGCGGTCCCGGCGCCCGCTTACCTTGCCTGCCCACGATCTCGGCCACGTGCTCGGAGGTGGGCACGGGTACACACTCGGTGGTGTTGCTGCTGCCCTTCAGGCGCAGCTCGGCCTCTTTGTAGAGAGCGCAGAGCTTGGCGTCGCTGGCCCCTTTGGGGGCGGTGGGGGGTTGGGGCGTCTGCGCCGCGGGGGCCGCCGTCGGGGCTGCCGGGGGCGCCGCGGGCGGCGGCGGCGGGGCCGGCTGCGGGGGGGCGGCCGGCTGCGCGGGGGCGCCGCCCCCCCCACCTCCCCCGTCCTCGCCCGCCGTGGGGGCGGGGGGCTCCCCCAAACCCAGGAGGCAGAGTTGATCGAGAGCCAGCTGAAGGGCGCGCTCGTCTTCCAGCAACCCTCGGTCCTTAGCGCTTCCCCCGAAACATCCTAGTTCTCCAAAGCCCCCATTTCTTTCCATTATTCCAGATACCACTAGACTAGGCATGGCGAAACAAAAGCTGGGGGAGAGAGAGAGAGGGAGAGAGAGAGAGAGAGGTGGTGGAAGGGAAAAGAGGAGAGAGGAGGGGAGGGGAGAGGAGAGGAGGGGGGTGTGTGGGGAGGGGGGAACAAAGAACTGGGGAGGGGGGAAGAAAGCGAGATAGAAAGATAGACCCTCCCCCTAAGCCCCCCTCCCCAAACACCCTGTAACCCGACTCCCCTCGCCCCAGCCCCCAGGGTGGGGGTGGGGGGAAAGAGAAGCAAAACCAAGAAAGCAGATCTCCTCTCCTCTCCGGGGGTGACGGGGGGCGGGGGGCTGCGGGATCTCTGCCCCCACCCCTCCCGCCTCAGTCCCGGGAGTCTCTAGACCCCACCGTCCAGACGCCCCCTTTAGGCTCCCGCACCGAGCCCCAGTCCAGGAGCGGCGCTCAGTGGCCCCCAATAGAGCCCAGCCCCTTCCAGCGCTCAAACTCTTTTGTTTTAAATGAACTGGATGGAGCAGCATGGAACTGACGGGAGGGGGGCGCGCCGGGGGCGCCCGGGGCATGCCGGGAGTTGTAGTTTCCCGCCCTCGGGGGCGCGGGGACGAATTCCTTGACCCGAGGAAGATATGGATGCGCCTTCGGTCTTTACCCGCGGCTGGGAGGCGAAGCTGGGGGTGGGATGGAAGTCAAGGTCCCTCATTTTTCCAAGAGGCGGGCACCAGGAGAGGAGTCAGTGTACAGAAACGGAACGTGTTGAAAAAAGGCTAATGGAATGTGCCCCCCTCCCAAGGCAGGCTCCTTCCCGATCCGGGCCGGTCTTTGGTCCCTCTTTCTTATGGTAATGAGGTGGGGGCGAGAGGGCGGGGAGCGGTCCCGGTTGGGTCACTGCGGCTTTCTGTCGCTCTCTCTCTCTCTCTCGCTCGCTCTTTCTCCCCTCTTCCCCCTCCCTGCCGCGCTCCCTCTCCGCTCTCAGCTCCCCCCTCCCGCTCTCCCAGAGTCGATCCCGGCTCTGGGCCGCGGGGAGAGGTTCTCCGCAGAGCAGACAAAGCCCGCAGCCGCGATGCGGGGAGAACACGGCTCTGCGTGCTGGGGGGGCCGGGATGGGGTGCCGGGTTGGAGGGTGGGACCCGTTGGTAAAAGACGGGGTCCCCTCATCCCCAAGCGGCAAGCCATCCCCCCTCGTCCCCTCCCGCTCCCCCAGTCTCGGAGATCTGAGAGGCACCGACTGGGAGGTGAGTTAGTTAACATCCTTCTGATCAGTAGAGGGGAGCTGGGAGGGCTGTGGAGAGATGAAGTGAGGAGGATGAAGGGGTGGAGGGAGAGGAGAGAAGTGGGGGGACAGAGAGTGAGGAGGCAAGTAAGTCTTAAAGGCATGATGTGACTTAACAGTTTCGGGTGAGAGCCAGGAGCTTTGGGTGTGACAGAAGGAGGAAAGAGAGACTGGATGGAATGGAGACCCAGACTTCTTCAGGCCTGGGCCATATATATAGCTTGGGGGTGATCTTCACCATCATCCCACTTTGTCTCACCCACCTCTCCCCATTGAAAACCCATTAATTAATTCAGCTCCTTTGACTCTGGAAATTTGGTGAAAGTAAAAATCAGTTTTTAAGGCATGAATTGGACAGTTGGGCACTTTTAGGGGAGTTTGTGGAAGTTGGAGTGTAATGCAATCTTTTCTCCCCTTACCCCATAGCTTCAACATTTCTTTTGTTACCCTTTTTATGCCTGGGTCTTTCCCAGTAGGAGAAGGGATGGCACTGCAGCTTGAGGGCTTGAGGTCAGACTTTTAAGAACTTCCCAAAAGAGTTTTATAAGAATGGGGGGGGGTGAGCTACAGTAGTAAGGTGTCCTTTTCTGGAGTGCCTTGGAAACCAAAAATCTGAACTAGTTTGTGAGGTAAAGTCCTGCTTGGAGGCAGGGGAACAGAGGAGATGACCTCAGAGACCAGGCACTGTGAGGCCGTGAGGGCTGAGCTGCAAACCCAGTTCCCTAAACTGATTCTTGGAGAGAGTAAATTTGCACACCAATGGGAGGGTGGGAGCCAGGGTGCAGGATCTCAGGAGGGGTTGGGGGTTGGCGCACTGCGGGGCTCTTGCTTCTTTGCCTGGCAGAAGATCCAGGGAAGGGGAGCCGTGACTGAGAAACCCCGGAAGCCCCCGGAATTGGAGAGGGGTGCCCTCTGGATCGAGGATTTAACATAAAGTTAACAATAAACCTTCTTGGATTGGGCGCTCCCGCCCTAAGCAAGAGTGGGCGAGGAAGAATTGGAGAGACATGGCCCTGTGGGAGTGGCTGTTTCCTGCTCTTGTCCCCTCTCCTTCTGCCCCAGGAACCTGGACTGGGGGAACCAGGAGCTATGGGGAAAGCCTCCTACTCTGTGGACCAGGTGACTGTTTTTCACATGAACAGAAATCGCAAACAGTTGCATAGGATGGATTGTGTGCCAGGCCTTTTTGTCACCAGCTGGTCTGAGCCTTCCTGTCCCCTCTGAAATGAGATTCCCCCTAGACACCCACTCCTGAATCGGCCCTGCTTCCACTTTCCTCCCCACTAAGCTAATTAAAGCAGGAGGTTAATGACCAAAGAAGCCTTGGGGGTTTGGCCAGGGAGGAAAACAAAGGACAGAAACAAGTGTGTGCTAGTGGGGAGGGGACAGCTGCTGAATGGGAAGGGACAGAATAAGGGGCAGGGTAGGGGAAGCGGCAGTCCCTGCTGGACCCCCGCTCACTGATCCAGCAAGGACTAATCAGCCCCCCTGGGTGTGTTCATGTACCATGGGTCCACCCTCAGGCTCCCACTGACTCCAAATATCCAAGGTGAGAGAGGCAAACGTGAACCTGGCACCTGGAGGGCAGGATGTGTGTGTGAGCGCACTTAGGTCTGGGGCTTGGCTGTGCACATAGAGGCATGTGCCTGCAGATTGTGCGGGGTACGTCCACCCATGGGGTGGGGGGGGGCCTGCCAGAGTGCCCAGTGGCAGCGGAGCCTGGCGATGGGCACCTTGAAGAGCCAGGTTCTCAGGAGGTTTTTTTTTGGCTGCAGGATCTTAGTTCCCTGGCCAGGGATTGAACCCATGCCCTTGGCAGTGAAAGCTCGAGTCCTAACCACTGGACTGCCAGGGAATTCCCTCGGGAGGGGTTTTGATGAGTCCTTCCCTCACTCCCAGAGGCTGGTGCCGTCCTTTGTTCAGGGGACTCCCCTCCTCCACTGACATTTGTGCTGGCCAAGCTAAGTTTCTGTCCAGGGGCACTCCTTTTCCTCTCTCCCCCTGCCTGCCCATTCTAGAATTAGCCCCATGAGGGCTGAAGGCCTTACTTAAACAATTTTGCTTGGAAATAGGTAGCTATGCCCGCCCCGCCCCCCCAGCCCTCACTCTGCCCATGACCAGAAAGGTGTGTAGGTGGCATATCTCTCCCCTTCAGGACCTTGGAGGACAGGACTGTGGGTCTCATCTTTGTCATTGTCTCCCACCCTGGTCCCCCAGTACCTAGTACACGGCCCTGCCCAGAGCAGAAGCTCAGTAAGGGTGTAGTGAGTGTAACCTCGCATTCCAGCCTTCATGATGTAAGAGGAAGGAGCAGACCTCTGGAGCCAAACATGCTGGGTGCTAGTTCTGCCCCTTGAGCAGTCAATTACTGCTGAGCCTCGATTTCCTCATCTCTCAAATGGAAATAATAAGCCAAGTTCCTAGCACAGTGCCTGGCTCATTTAAGGTGTTCAGTCAATGTTAGTTTGGGGGCCCTGGTTGCTCTCCCCTGGCAATTGACTTTACCTAGACTGTGGTCTTCATTAATTAATTTTAATTCATTCATTCAGCTAACTACTTCCTATTGAGCTCTTAGGTTGTGCCAGGCACTGGAGGAGATCCTGACCCACTGTGAGTCATTTGAAGATAGTTCTAGATCTAGACTTGCAGAAATAAGATCATCCCAAACAAACAGCAGATAAATCCAAAAATAATTCCTGTTGAGCACTGGAGTGCAGGTGAACTCTATATGTCTCTAGCACACACACAGCCTCAGGCCTGAGGAACAAAGGACCCTGTGGAGTCGTTGAGTTGGCTGTATGAGCGTGTGTGTCTATGTGCAAGTGTATCTGTGTGTGTGTGTGTACACACAGGTCTGGCTGCAAGGCAAGAAAGGTGACCCAGTTGAGAGTGGGATGGCCCAGAGCTCGAGTGGAGGCTGAAAGACAGGAGTAGGATGGGTGATCCAGACTGTGCTTATCTGTGTGTGGAGCTGTGTCCCTTTTCTTCTTCCAGCAAACCTGGGCACCTATTATTGCTGTCAAGTACCAAGGGTTGGGGCACAAACCTAACACCTGCCCCTCCCCTGCCCTATTCTCAGAGCCCCCAGGGAGGGAGGCAGACACAGGAGGCTACCACCAAGGTTGCCCTAGCAAGCTGGCTGGCCCTTTAGAGGTTATCTCAGCCATCTCCCTACTCCTCTCGGGATGCCTTCTCCATCTGTCTTAATCAGCTGAGCCTCCCCTCTCCTGTGCTTTATGGGGTTTATGTTTTCTTTTCTTAATACCCCTCCCTTATGGGAAGTCTGCCTTGTGATCTAAACACCATTCTTCCTGCTGAGAGCGCAGCCAGTTTTCTCTCTGTTGCTCGAATACACTCAACTCATTAATTTCTTTCCTTCTTTCTTCCTTGCTTCCTTCCCTCCCTCCTTCCTCCCTTCCCTCCTTCCCTCCTTTCTTTCTTTTTCTTTCTTTCTTTATTTTCTTTCTTTCTTTCTTTCTTTCTTCCTTCCTTCCTTCCTTTCTTTTTCTTCCTTTCTTTCTTTCTTTCTTTCTTTCTTTCTTTCTTTCTTTCTTTCTTTCTTTCTTTCTTTCTTTCTTTCTCTCCCTCTCTCTCTCTCCCTTTCTTTCTTTTTCTTTCTCTTTCTCTTCCTTTTTTTCTTTCTTTCTCTCCCTCTCTCCCTTTCTTTCCGGCCACACCACATGGCTTGTAGGATCTTAGTTCCCCGACCAGGGATTTAACCCAGGCCATTGGCAGTGAGGCAGTGAGAACACGGAGTTAACCACTGGACCACCAGGGAATTCCCCTCAACTCATTAATTTCAATCAGTGACAATGTATTGGGTAAAATTCTCTAGGACACACAAAAGAAGTAACAGACTTGATCTCTGCCCTCAGCAAGACACAGAAACTAGCCTACATGACCCAGAGAACATGGACAAACAGGATTAAATGTGAGGGCAAAACAGTCTTTGGTACTTGGAGGGCTACAGAGATTGGAGAAGAGAGGAGGTCTCTCTGGGTCCTTCCACTGTTGTGGGCCCAATCTCCAAGGGCTTTGGACCTGGACAGACAAACACCTCTCTGCTCCTCCCATGGGACCACTCCAGCACTCCCCCTAGCAGGTCCCCTGCACTCTCTGATTTCCCTAGGGAGAGCAGCTCAGAGGGGCTGTGGCAGAACTAGGGTCCCCCAGGACAGCTGGCTGACAGGGCCCCCCTGGGATTCAGGGCCGGACCCAGGTGTCCGGGAGGCAGGTGATACCAGAGCCGTGACAGTTGGTCCCCAGATTCCTCACCCAGTGGCGCCAGCTCTGGTTTCGGGCTGAGGCAAGGGAGGGGGAGGGGCACCTGGTGCCAGGCAGGGCTGGGTGTTCTCCTGGGGCAGGGAGAGGGCGGCAGTAAACATGCCCTTGCTAGGTTGTTGGGGAGGGATTTTTCCAGTGTCCTCTCTGTGCCAGGCACTGTACTGGATACTAACAGGGGATACTGAAGCATAAGACACAATCTGGCACAGGTGAATTAATGGATATAAAAGACTGTATAGAATGTCATAGGTGGACTAGAAACTGAATGAATGAATGAATAGATTCACCAGTTATCTAATGGCCTTGTTTTACAGCGAGGAAGATTGAGGCCCAGAGAACTCAGGTCCTATGACTCTCTTGTGCCTTCTGTTCCATCATGCTTCCTTTTTCAGGAAAGGGAAGAGGAAGTTAGAGAGAGAGGGGTGGGAAGAGGGACTTTCCAATTCCTGAGTTTCCTTATTTCCAGGCTCTCTTCTTGGTGTTTACAGACTTGATCTCATTTAATCCTCTTCACAACTCTGTGAGGCTGGAATTGCCATCTCTGCTTAACATCAGGGACCTAAGGCTCAGAGAGGTTAAGTAACTTGCTCAGGTCACACAGCTGGTAAATGGACACTCCAGTGTTCAAAGCCAGATCTGTCTGACTCCAGAGCCTAGGACCCCAGAAGTGAACAGTGACACCCAGTGAGTAGTCTGGAGGCCGAGGAGAGAGTGATCACTGAAGTTGGACCAGGAGAGGCTTCCTGGATCTGGAGTCCCTGAAGTATGAGTGAAGTTCATTCAAAGGGAGAGGACTGGAGATTGATGTCAGAGGTGCCCAGGAGGCTTGCTGGTTGGGAAAGTGGCCTGCTTGCCTGGATCCTGAGGAGCGCCAGGGATAGGTGGAGGAAAAGCACCTTTGAACTTTGGCCACGAGGTGGCGCTGCAGGCCAGCTACTGGGAGCGGCTCCAGCGTGGGCTTGCACACTAGGACCCAGAGGTTTCTTCCCTGCCAGTTAGGGATCCACGCCCAGTCCTGCCTCCTCAAGTGTCATCTCAAGCTTCCACCTTTCCCTTTTCTGGAGGGGCATCCACCAAGTGGGAGACAAGGAGGCTACCAGTCTATTCCTGACTAAGGACAAAAACCCAGGTGGCCTGGGTTTACAGACCATCCCCATGGTCTGACCAGCTCCCCAGGTAATCCTGAGCCCCCTCCAGCTGCTTAAGACTGGTTCATGTCCAGTTGCCCTCCTGAGTCCCTGGCAGACACTGATCGGGGCCAGGCTAACCAAACAGACATTTGAGTACAACCAACCTGGGTCTGAAGCAGAATAATAATAAAACCTACCTAATAAGGAGTTAAAAAGTTTTCATCCAATAAACACATATTGAACACTTGCTGTGTCAGGCGCTGTTCCAGGCATTGGAGATACATCATTGAACATGACAAAGTCCTTACTCTCATGGACCTGATATTCTGTGGGGGAGGGGAGACAGAGTAAACAAGTATATCATGTAATTTCTGGTAGCGGTAATCACTGTGAGGAAAAACAAAGCAGGATTTGGGGGTAGAAAGGTGTGAGGTGGTTAATTTAGAAAGAATGGTCATGTTGTGAGAATTTAACTGGACATATATAAAGCACAGTGCCTGGCATTGAGTTAGCAATTGTTACTATTATTTTGTTCCCTTTGCTTCCGCCCTTCTCCATCCCCATGTTCCCCTTCCTCTGTCTCACATTCTCGCTGCTTTCTCCCAGTAGTCCCCCCAGGGAAAACAGGTGCTGGCTTGGAACCAGGAGTCCTGAGTTTTTAGTCCTGGCTCCGCCACAATAGTCCAAACCGGCTCTCCCCTCCCCCGCTTCTGGTAAATGACATCACCCTCCACCTGGTTGCTCAAGCCAGAAATCTGGAGCCATCTATCATCCCTGCCTTTTCCCTAACTTCCTCCCATCTAGTCCATCAACCAATTCTGTCAACTACCCCTCAAAACATTTCCCAAATCCATCAACTTCCCACCTCCACTGCTACTCTCCTGATCCAAGCCATCATCCTCTCCTGCCTGCAATAGTCTCTAGCTGGTCTCTCTCCTCCATTCTTGTCTCCCCTGACCCCTCCAATCCATTCTCCACATGGTGGCCAGAGAGATAATTTTTAAAAACCAAATATGATCATGAAACTCTCCTTAAAACACTGTATTGGCTCCCCATTGTCATTAGATCCAAGACCAAACTCCTTAGTGTGATTTAGAATATCCCTCACATTCTGGCCCTTGCCCAGCGGTCAGCTGATCCTGCCCTCCCTCTCACCCTCCACTCCAGCTACATGAGCCCTCTTTCAGGGCTTTGAGCACACCATGTTCTGCCCATCATCCAGCTTTGGCCTGTGCTGTCCCATCTGCTGTTCCCTCACCCTTCACCTGGCTCATGCTGGTTCATCTTGTGGGACTCAAATTCCAGGTCACTTTCCCTGGGAAATCTCTCCCGGTCATTTTTGGAGATCTCTTACCATTCATCACACTATATTGTAACTGTCCGTTTACATTTCTGTCTCCCCAAGTACCCTGGGAGCCCCTTGAGGACAGGGGCTGGCTCTAGTCCACTCCTGTATTCCCAGCACCTGTGCCGGCACACAGTAGGTGCTCAATGTTTGCTGCTTGGAAGCTGCGTGTGCGTGCTCATCCATACTTCCCTCTTAAACAGGCTCTTCCCTTGACCCCCACACCCCACCAAATATTCAACTTCTCCCTCTGCTTTTCCACCATACCTCCTACCCTCCACACCCAGCTGCATCTCTCCCCTCCCCTCCCAAGCCCCACCCCTGGGCCCTCAGAGCCATCCCTCATCTGGTCTCCAGAGGGGTGCCGTTTGCATGATGCTTGGCATATACCTTCACTGGGTTGGAACCAGGAGTCCTCCTCTCGCCAACGCCTAGTCCGGAACTCATTCACAGCAGGAACTCCATAATGGTGCTAATTCACTGGTGTGACTTCTGACTGATGGCTCAGAAGGGATCTCTAAGCATGTAAACCCCTCCCTTCAGTCACTGCTGGTAAAAGGAGTCTTGGACCCAGTAGGCCCTTGAGAGTGCAAAGAAGTACACATAGATCATGTGCTCCTGCCAGGTCTTCTCATTCCCCTATGCCTTTGCAGGTGCTATTCTCTCTGCCTCCAACCCTCTCTCCCCCATCATCTTGTCTATCTCCCACTCATCCTTCAGAGCTGAGCTCAGGAGTCATGTCCTCTGAGAGGCCTTCCTGACTGTGCTGATGGACTTCAGTGCTCCTCCTGAGTCTGCCGTGGCACCGGTACCTACCCCTTTGGTGGTACTTAGCCCACAGTGCCGTCACAGCCAGTGTACATGTTCTGTATGCTACCCCAGACTTCAAGCTCCCCCAGGACAAGGGACATGTCTTCCCAAAGCCTAGCGGAGGGGGCACTCAATAAAAATTTATTAAGTGAATGATTAATTGAATGAGTAAGAGGAAGAAAATTACTGTGTGATACTGAATAAGTCACTCCCCATCTTTGGGCCTCAGTTTCGTCTTCTTTGAAGTAGGGACAGGAGAGGGTAGAACAGAGATGTGCTTGCACATGTTTAATAACAGGGGTGGGGTGGGGGGAAGTCCTGGTTTGTGGCAGTTGTCAATTTCCAAGGTGTAAATTCTCTCACCATGGCTGATTTCAATGTAAACAATGGGTTCTTACCAGCAGGCATAAGCTACCTCCAGCTCAGGACTACAGATGGGGTGGCTTGGGCCAGAGGGACTTCAAGGCACTTTCTCATTCCAACATCCTTGCACAATGCCCCTTCTCCAGAGCCTGAGGGAGGTCAGGCTGTTCCCCAGTTGTATACAGTTCCAGGACTTGGCCAGTTATACCCAGGCTGCCAGTTATACCCTTATTGCCAGTTTTCTAGAGGCGATTCCATGCCCATTCCAGGTGGGTAACTATACATGTCTCTCCCAGGCAGCCTTCCCAGACTGCTCCAGGCCTGTTGGTTGGCCCAAGCCCTGACATCAGACCTGTGCAGAGGGATTACCTACCCTGCTCTCCCGGTGTTTCTGGGTCCCACCTTCCCACACTGATGGGCTCCCTTAGAGCAGAGGCTGAGTCCAGTCTCAGTTTTTATCTTGCTGGACCTCTGACCTCTGACCCTGCTGGCCCCTCCTTCCTTCTCTATACCCTTTATTTCCTCCCCGGCTTTTCTCCTCCCTCCCTGGGTGCTCCTTTTCGGTCTCCTTTGCCCGTCTCTCCTGTTTCCACAGGGCCAGTGATTTCCAGGCCTGTAGTTTCCTCCACCTGGAACACACTTTCTTCTCCCTTTCTGCCCAGCTATTCAAGCGGGAGCCTGTAGTGTCCTCCACACCTGGGCTACAGGTGGGCAGGTGGCCTATTACCGGTGAGCTCTATGCAAATTACTTAATGTCTCTGAATTTGTTTTCCCCATCTATAAAATGAAGATAAGCAATTACTTCATGGGATTGTTATGTGATTAGTGGCAAGAGGCATGTAAAGTACTGACATAGCGTCTAGTACACAGAAAGTGCTTAATAAATGTTGGTGATTATTATTCAGGACTTAGCTTGGTCACCCCTTACTCGGGGAACCGCAGCCTGGGTTAGGTGCCTGGTTCTCTGCCCCTGCCAACCCTCGCATCCCTAGCTGCGCCTTTTGAGGCACTCATGACAGTTTAATTGCTTGTTCCGCTAGGACAAGAGCTATTTGGGGCACACAGATGGTAAATATCTGTGAATGAATGAATGAACGAATGATGTGGATGACTGTCTCCCCTGGCAGGACACAGCCAGGGCCTTCTGCCACTCAGGACTAGCCTGGACACGCCCACCCTTAAGGAGGAGGTGGGGCTGGTACCCCCGGGCCAGCAGGTGGCGCCAGCGCCCGTCAGTCTCTGTCCGTGGCCACCTCCCTTGCCCTCGCTGCTTTTACAACCCCACGCTAACGGAGTTTGAAATGGGCAGGAAAGGTGAGGTCCTGAGGCCCGCGGGGGCAGCCGGGGCTGAAGTTCACTCATACCTCATGGGCAGACGTTTTTCCAGGAGGTGCCCAGACTAACTTGGCAGGGAAGGGAGTGGAGGCCGCTGGGGAAGAGGGCCCTGCTGAGGGACTGTGGGCACAGATCCTGAAGTGGGGACAAGGTTGATGGTATCCTGGGGACATGAAATGAGAAACGGTTCAATCAGTGAATCAAAAACTGAGATCTAGGAACCAGACACAGTGTGGGGGACAATGTGGTGAAATCAATCAGTGAGAGAGGAAGAGGAGGTCCGGTTTCTATGACAATGGTAGTGTTTGTGGCAAGCTGGGGACTCCTGGGACCCCAGGGCCTGTGAACAGTGATTCTCCGCAGGAACGGGAAAGCTGCAGAGGGACTGGATGCTGGGGACCGGATGCCCTGTGGTTCCTTCTTGGTGCTCAGCACACGTTCTCCCAACCACAGCTCCCGAACCTGTGCTCTTTCAGGTGCTGCGAGGGGAGCTGAGCCCTGACAAGAGGCAGGCCCTATGCTCCTCACCGTACATGCACATTTCACTTATTGCTCACAACGGCCCTCTGGAATTAGTGTTACCCCATTTTACAGAAGAGGAAATTGTCAGGCTGGCCAAGGGTGACACAAGTAGGACATGAGTGGTAGAGCCAGGATTGGAACCCAGGCTAGTCTGACTCTAACCATCCTGTGAAGACCCAGAAAGCAGAAAAAGAAGAACAGGGGCATGGAAGTTAGAGTGTGGCTAAGACCCAGGAGGAGACAGGAAGGGGCCCCTCCATCTCCCCCACCCTCCCTGCCTGCTCTGCCCTGTGTGAATCCAACCCTGACAGGGAGGGAGCTTGGCAAAATGTACAGCCTGAGGTGGGCCAGAAACTGTGCATCCAGCCTGCCTCTCACTGTCCTCCAAGCCCATGGAAGCAGGTCATAATTCTGGCCATGCAATTTCCCCTACCAATTTTCCTGTATCCTGGTCCTTGGGGCAGTAGTGTATGTGTGTGTGTGTGTGTGTGTGTGTGTGTGTGTGTGTGTGTGTGTGTGTGTGTGTGTGAGAGAGAGAGAGAGAGAGAGAGAGAGGGAGAGAGGTCATCATGTTTGACCCCCTACTCTCCACTCCCAGCCCCTACTAGAGCCTGGGAATTCCCAGCATCCTCCAGTCATTGTCAGGACAGTTTCATTCTTGTTTAGTCGTGGGGCCCCCACAATTTCAGTATGAAAGGGGGTATCCCTGTCTCATCCCCTAATGACATGCAAGAAGGAACTGTAGCTCTTCACCATCTCTTCCTCTGCAGCAGAAGGGATGGAGGTTGGAACTGCCTTGGAAATCTTCCAGTCCAGTCCACTTGTTTTGCAGATGAGGAAACCGAGACCCATAGAAAGGAAGAAATTTCTCCAAGGTCACAGAGCAAATTAATGGAAGAGAGAACTAGATCCTCTGTCTTCTAAGTTCTGTGATCCCAGAAAGAACCTTCTTGAATTTGGCACTGGGTTCTTAGATCGGAGTCAGGCAGAGGAACAGAGGGAGGACAGCAGATTAAATGGGAAAACCTAACATAGTATATAGCCCGTGGAAAGAAGGTACACAACTCATGCCCCACCTGTCTACCATGTTACAACAGGAATGATAGTGGGGGGATCATCAGAAAGACTTATCACATATGTATGTCAGGGGGTAGAGGATCTTTGGTCAAAGTGGACTGCGTGATCTTTGGCAAATCACTTACCCTCTCTGAGCCCCAGTGATAATGTGGAGTACCCTACCTCCAGGGTTTTAGGGATGATGGATGGGATGGTGGGCAAGCTCTTATGAATTATGGGGTGACATGAATGTTCTTGGTTGTCAGGGAAGGCAAGTCATGTATAGTGGGACTGGAGACAGAGTTGCCCCGGAGTGCAGAGGTAGGTGATAAGCTGAGGTGCTTGACCCTTGATCCTTAGGAGAGCAAGAAAGCCACGTGAACTTTTCACATGCTCACTACAAGCAGCAATTCTCCTCCCTGGGGGCAGGGGGAGGTGGGCAGCAGGTTCCTGCAGACCCTGGGGGTGCCCAGAGGCTGTGGGAAGCTGAGGACTAATTAGCTCTCGCTCCCTAATTGGACTTAATTGCCTGCTTGTGATCAGCAATTAGGAGGCTCCATCAATTAGCACAGGGAGAGTGATGGCTCAGCTGGGGCTGGTCAGGGCTCCCCTTCAGGAGGGGAGGGCGTCAGGCAGGTGGAAGTGTGGTCCCATGGGGAAGTTGCCTCACTGCCCAGGCCCTTACCACCCAGCCCCTTCTGCCCCTGTGAGGGAGGGGCTGGGAGCTTTCAGGCCTCCCACCTGGACTGTGGCTTCTCTGACCTTGGTTTACCCACTCTCACCGGCTTTCTGACTTGTGTCTAGAGGAGATAGCATCTGGCTGGGCCTGGTTCCGCCACTGGCTCCTTTGCAACTTTGGGGTTGAGAGTGTGCTCTTCCAAGCCAGGTCTCTGGGGTTTGAATCCCAGCTCCACCACTGATTGGTTGTGTGACCCTGGACCCACTGTGCTGTGTTTTCTCACCCGTAAAATGGAGCTGATAATAACAGTCCTTCCCACGCAGGGTCATGGTGAGGATCGGGTGAATAATGCACCTGCTCTATTTAGAACAGTGCCTGGCATCGTCAGCACTCAGTGTTAGCCGTTATTATAATCCCTACTCCAAACCTCAGCTTCTCCATCTGTTAAATGACAGACTGAAGTAGTGTTTACTGAAAAATGCCAGGGTCCCACCCTAGATGAATTATTGCATCAAAATACCCCAACTTTGGATGCTGGCAGTTTTGAAAGCCCCCTCCCCCAAGCGATTTTGATGCCCAGTGAGGGTTGAGACCACAGGGTTCCCCCCAGCCATGACCCCTGAAAACCCTCGAATAGATCCCACCCCACCCTCACCCCCGTCGTGGACAGTGGCTCCCTGTCCTGTGCCACACAGGACTCCCTGCATGGCCCTGGAGGTTCTGCCATTTGGTTGAGAGCCACCTGTGTGGCCAGAAGCCGGTCTCTCCCCACTCATTTGGACCAAGTCCCCTTCTATAAAATGAGAATAATGACCTTGCCCAGCTCAGCTCCCAGGGCTGTCCAGAGGTAATGTTTCAAGAGTGATAGGACCTGCTGTAAATGTAGGCAATTACATTGTTCCTTCCCTCAGTAGACATTTATTGACAGCCTAGTATATAACCCATCTCCTTTACACACTGTGATGACAGAGTTATAAGCTCCTGGAGAGATTGGTCCTGAACCATCAGACAAGTCAGGTTCTTGGGCCAGTCTCTTTTTTTAGCTCCTGCTGGGTATCAAATGAGCCAATGAATGGAAAGAACCTAGAACAGGCCCTGTCACATAGCAACCGCTCTGTAAACAGTAGCCGTTGTTACTACTGGTATTGGGACTATGCCCTGGGCTGGGTGTGGAGAGAGGCCTGGTTGCAGAGCGAGCACACGTAGAGCTCCGATACAGGGAGGCAGTGAGGGGCACGTGGGAGGAAGGCAGGGCTAGAATTAGGTGCTGAAGAGCGGGGTGTGTGGACAAAGTAGAGGGAGGAGTTGAGCTTTGGGAGTGCTGGTTCAGGAGGGGGGGTCTGTTGAGATGCTCAGCTCACATGTGAACAGAGAGACTTCTCTGTCCCAGGCACTGTGCTGGGTGCTGGTAATACAGGGGAGGCCCAGACCCACCCAGCCTCTACCCTCAAGGAGTTCCCCTAATGTGGGAAGACAGAGGTGAACACAGACAGTGTCAATTTCGTGTGACAGGAGATGTTGAGGGCTTAGCGGGGCACCTAACCCAGACTTAGTGGCACTTTTTAGCTGAGCCGGGAGGGTGAGGAGGAGTTGGTCAGAGGGCAAAGCATGTGCCAAGTCCAGGAAGGTTAGCTTAGAAGAAACGAGAGAGATCCGGATTGCTGGAATCTAGAGGGCAAGCAGTGAGGCTGGAGATAACAAGCAGAGCCTGGGCCACGGAGGGCTTTACAGGCCAGCTCAAGGAATTTGGACTTTATCCCAAATACAGTTTGGGAAGTGCTGTTAGTTTGAAGTCTTGTGGAAACATGCTGAGGTTTACATTTTGGAAAGATGGCTGCGGTTTAGGGAAGAGAAAGGATCAGAGCAGAGACAAAGGTGGAAGCAGGAAGACTGGCCGGGAGGCTCCTGCAGTTACTCAGGCGAGGGCTGTTGGTAATCAGAGCCACGGAGCTGGGGAGTTCCCTTGCGGTCCAGTGGTTAGGACTCCATGCTGTCACTGCCGAGGGCCTGGGTTCGATCCCCGGTCGGGGAGCTAAATCCCACAGGCTGTGTGTTGTGGCCAAAAAACAAAACAAAACAAAACAAAAAGAACCACGGAGCTGGAGGCAGAATGGAGAGAGATTCTGGGTCCACAGAATGTGGGGGGTCACTGGCCAGGGGAGACAGAGGGGGTGAGGCTGTGGAAGGAGGAACAGAGTGGGGCTGGGGTGGTGTTGGGGAGACATGAAGAACTCCATCTGGGACATCCAAGGAGGGGTGGCAAGTGTGGAAGCTCGGGAATCACCCCTGACCTGGGAATCCTTGGAGGCCTCTTCCAAGAACTCTCTGGACTGGAAGGGCCCCTCACCTATGGCCCAGTGCCAGGCTCCCCTTTCGCTGGCCTCTCCTGGACAGGCTGGGACTTCCTGGCCCAGAGACACCGTGTTGGGCCAGGCCTGCCTGGATCCTCTCCAGCCCAAAGGGAGAGAGGTGCCCATGTGCCAGCTCCAGGACACACGTTTTGGGGAAAGAGCAGTGGAGGCAGTGAGTTCAGGGAGCTCCACTTCCTATCCCACCTCCCTGGGCCTCTGGCCTCTGCTGTGGCCCTGGGAACAGATTCCGAGGAGGAGGCCAGAAGGCAAGCTCTCTGGGCTTGGGCTACACAGGGCAGCAGGGTGCAGCGGCCACACTGCAGTTTCGGCAGTGGTTGTGTGAATGAATTCTCCTTCCTCCATTCACTTGAGCATCTAAGTGTTTGGAAGCTGAATTCTCCCTGGCCCGAGGTGTTCCCAGTGGATGGATCACCGCACCCAGGCCCCCGCTCATCTCCATTTCTAGACCCCTCCTGCGGCGCCTCTCTGCCTTCTTCAGCATGCTCTTTGCCCTCCCTCATTAAGCGTGGTTTCTGTAGAATGTGATTTGAATTAACTCTTGGGAGAAAAATCACAGAAACCAGGAAAGGGGGGCCATGGGGAGGGGGCAGTGAGTCATGTTTCCGTGTGTATTTTTCAAACTTTCCAATGGGAGTTTGGAAAGCAACACTCTTTCGGTTGCCGGCTTGGACCTGGCTCTCCAAGGGTCCCTCGGTCTGTTTCTATAGGGCTGTGCCCTGGCCCACCCTTCAGGTCGGCTTTGTTTCCTGGGATCTCAACCACTTCTCCCTCTGGGCCAGCTCATGCTGTGGACGGGCTCGGGGAAGTCCCTCCTGGTGTGGAGCTTCAGTCTCGCCTCTGTGGTCGTTTCACAGTGATGGCCCTCCATCTACCTCCATTTCAGGGTGGACCCATGGGGCCTGCAGCCACTCTGGCCAACCCTTCAGCCCTCAAGAACCTCCATCAGCACCAGGGAGCCTGGGCTCCAAGAACCTCTTCTCTGCTGTGGCAGCTTCCTCTTTGTGTCCTTCCCTCCCATTTCTGCACCCCGATTTCCAAAGGGCCTGTGGCCGAGGGTGAGAACCCACTGACCCCCAGGGAGAAGCCCTGCAGAGCAAAGACCTCACCCTGAGGAGGTGGGTAAAGAAGAGAACCCCTCTTGTGTGCTGGGCCCTGAGCTGGGCCCTGGGCACATCTTCTGCCTTGGGAAGAGGTGTCAGGATGTCCATTTTGCATATGGAAACCGAGGCTCAGCCAGGGAAATGAATGGGAACCTTAAGGGTGGTGGGGAGGTCACCTCAATCCCTTCTTGCAGGCCCGGAGCCCTTTTACCCTCCCCCAAAGCTCCCATCTGCTGCTTCAGGGGTCCTGGCCTAGCTGTCCCTCTCCCCTGCCCCTCCCAGCTTCTGACTAATACTTCCTGGCGGCAGTTGTATGTCCTGCCCCCACTGTGCCCATGCCAGCGACAGCCCACATCACATGGGCCACATCTGGCTCCATTTGAACACACCCTCCCCTCCTTTGTCCCTCCCCCTCCTCTGCCCAGGCGCCAGATCAGGAAGGACCCCTGAGAACCTCTCTTCTCTGGATCCAGCAGCCCTCCTTGCCTGCCCTTTCACAGCCTCTAAGGGAGTCACTCCTTCCCCTCCTTTCAGCCTCCTCATCCTCTCTTCCAGCCTCCACCCCCTGGACATCTTGACTCCATCCTTCCGCATCCCCTCTCTCACTGTATCCTGACTGCTTGGACCACCTCCCTCTCCAGCCCCCACTGAACAGCAGATTGGGAAGGGGAATTTTGCAAGGTTTGAGCCCCCAGAGCTGTCCTAGGGGAAGGGGAAGGCCGGGCAGCCCAGGGATTAAGTTGCCTCTAGCCCAGCCCTCTGTCCTGTTACCAGCGTGGGGCTGGGGCGGGGGGGACATTGGTAGAGGTGACTCCAAGATATGTGTGCATGGAGGGATATAGCCGAGCCTGCGTGGAGTGGGTGGAGGGCTGAGGGGAACGGTATGGCTCACCCTCTCTAAGTTGTCTTTTGTGAGGGATGGGAGGAGCCTGGAAGGCCCTCTAGCTACTGGCTTCCCTCCTCCTTCCTCCCTGCTTAGCAACTGTTGCTGGGTAAATATTTGCCCCACCAGGATCTGGGGCTGGAGAGCTGGCGTCAGCCTGGGCAGCTGCCCCTCTCCTCAGTTCCTGGGCCTCCCCTCTGCCCAGCTCTCCACTCCTCCTGGGCCCCCTGACCTGGACTCCAGATGTGATCTCTCCCACACTTACCTCAAAGCTCAGTTCTTCCTCCCTCACGGTAGACTTCTTCCCCAACCTTCTTCCTCTGCCCACTCTTATCTCTCCCCCATCCCCACTTACCCTCTGTGCTCAGGTCTCTCTGGTCCATCCTCCACCGCTGGTCCACTAAAGTGAGGCCCCACCTCTGAGCCAGACAAGTCCCTTGCCTCTACCCCACCACACCCCACTTGCAGTCCAGCCTGGCTATCGCATCTGGTACATCGCTGGTGTTCACTGAGCCCCAGGACCTAACCTCCTCTGCTCTAACAAAAAATATGCCCCCACCCCTAAACCTTGTCTGAGCTCCCCAAAGCTCCAGGCAGAGGGAGGAGAGGGGATGTGGGATGTTTTGATGGACACCCCGTCCGTCCTCCATTCCCAGGCCAGGCAGCTCCGCTTCAGGAAGCCAGCACCATTTTCATCTCATCTGGGGGTGGCATGGAGGGAATCCTGGCCAAGAGGAAACAGATGCCCTCTTGGCCCCTCCCTGGGCAGCCTGAGAGCGCACCAGCCTCAGCCCGTGCATCCTGTCCCTCCCAGTCAGTCCCCTGCTGCCCACCCCTGCTCCCGTGGTTTCCCCATCACCTATCACTGTGATGAAGAGCCCCTCAGGGGTCGATGGCCAAAGTGAAGTGGGCTCTCAGGGTGCCCTGTGAGCTTTGGATTTACTGGACAAAGAGGGCAAATGGGGTGCTACTCTGGGGCAGACCTGTGGGCGGCTTAGGGATAGTGGGATGGGGGAATCTGGGAAGTTGGACCAAGGCAGGTCTAGAAATGAGGGGGGTTGGTCTGCATGATGTCCTAACTCCTCCCAGCTCTGAAGTTCTGGCTTCTAGGCAATGAATGATGAAGCACTGGCCCAAGGCAGTCCCTCCCCATCCCATGGGCCTCCCTCCAGGAGCTCCTGATCTTGGCAGAGATGCCGCCCATCCACCTGCCCCACCTGGCAGTCCCAGCCACTTCTCCAGAAAGTGCCCTTTGCTCCATCCACCCATCAGGAAATCTCCTGCAGATTAACCACCATTCTCCTTTTGAGAGTTCACTTTCCCAGTTGACCCCACTGGTGTGAGTGCTGGGGGTGGGGTGGGTAGTCTTCAAAGCGGGCCCTGAGGAGCTTAGGAGCGGCAGGGGCTGGAGCCTTAGGGGGATTTATGGTGAAGGTAACAAAGGTGAAGCTCAGGGACCCTCAGTTGCACGGGCCTTTCCAGGACCCTCAGAGGAGTCTGCCCATGTTTGCACGTGGTCATATTTCTGTGTAAAATCTGTAAAAGATATTCTCATATTTTAGAAATAAAGCCTCCCCACAAAAATTGGATGAACACTTAGGGAGACCGATTGTCCGGTTTGCCAGGAATTGGCCCGGTTTGAGCACCGCAAGTCCCTTGTCCCTTGTCTTAGGAAACTCCTCAGTGCTCTGCAAACAGGACAGGTGGCCACTCCAGTTTCAGGCCCCACATTTGGTAACGTTTGGTCCTCACGTGGATGAGGGGAGGGGGACAGGGGATCCTCTTCTACCTCACTTTCTGCAAGTGTACGGGTGTGTAGGGCTTGGGGACCCTTTTCTCCAGCCCCAGTCCTGGAGTTGTGGAGCTTCTGTTTGTTTCCTTGGCAACAGGGAGAGGAAACCTCCATTTAGGAGAGCCGGGAGGCCCCAGCAACCACACACACACAGACACACAGACTCACAGGCAGCCGCCCACACGCAGGCGCCTGCGTCAGCACTAGCCGTCAGCACTGCCCGCCTACGGCCCGGGGCGGGGGCTGGAGGGAGGAACAACCTAGTCGGAGCCCGAGTCACACTACAGCCCCAACTGATCTGCCGCTCCACATGGCTCCACCCATGTCTCCGGTGCCCCGCCCCTTCCCACTCCTACCTCCCCTCCCCCGCCCTCACCAGGTGGGGAGGGGCCATAGCTGGGGGATGGAGAGGAGAGAGGAAGATGTCACTGCCGAATTCCTCTTTGCGCCCTAGTCTGGTGTGTACTGTGGCAGTATTGTGTATTGTGGTGTGTATTGTGACAGTTCTGGAAACCTGAGGCTCACAGGTGGGGCGGCTCTCGTGGCCCAGTAGGGAGGGGGATGGGGTTTGGAATGTTGGGCAGGACCTCCCTGGCAGACTCTCCGGATTTTGCTGTTGGATTGGTCTCCTCGGGGCCTGGGCTGAAGAGAGGTGGGATGATGTAGTCAACCTGGAGGCAGACACCTGGGGTTTGGGGCCTGCTTCTGACACTTGTCAGCTGTGTGGCCTTGAGCAAATCAGTTAACCTGCCCAAGCCTCAATCTCCTCATCTGTATGATGAGGGTAATGGTGTTTGCTTTTTGCATCTCTAAGAGGTTGGCAAGGGTTACGGTAGTAATCTTAATTGTGAAAGGATCACACCTGGGAGACGTGCCCAGCCAGGTATGAGGTGTAAAGGGTTAGTTCTCTGTCCATTATCCAGCAGCCCCTTCTGGCCAGGCTGGAGCCCTGAAGGAAAAGAACCGCGCTCTGGCTTAGCAGCCAGCACCCCTACGTCACAGTGACGTTAATGCCGGTCTCTTGAGGTGGATTAGCCCCTCAAATAGGTCCAGGGTGCTGTCCTGTCTCCTGTGGTAGCATGCGATGGGGTCAGAGCGCTATTTCGGGGGTTCTGAGTGACCTTGGGCAAATCTTTCCTCCTCTGGCCTTAGAAGCCACTTGTAAAGAGAAGGGCTTATTCCCCAGAGCCCTGGGGGCCTCTTGGGAGAGGCGCAAGGGATCACCAGGCAGGGGTCCCCAAATCTCCCTATTAGAGAGGCTCTGCCTCTGTCATTTAGTATCTTTGGCTTTTTGGGTGAGATTTCATTCGAATGAGGGGTTCTCTGTCTTTCCAAACGGCTGTCAAACACACGCTCCTTCTAAGGGCCTTCCTGGCTGAACTAAGCTAAGCTAATTGCCCTGAGCCTGCATCATTCCATCTAGCTGAGTCTGGGTAGAAAGAAGGCAATCTAGTCAGCTGGGCTACCTTAGGTCATAGTCAACCTCTCGGAGTTTTGGGGTTTTGGTATATATTGATAAAATGCAGATAATAATACCTCCCTCATAAGGCTAAGGTGAAGATTAAGTGGGATCACCCACACACAGCCCCTAGCCCAGTGCATGGTACATGGCAGCCACTTAAAGAACAGGCAAGTCCCTCCACTCTCAAGGTTATAATAATCACCTGTGCACAAGTGACTCAGCAGTTCAACAGGTGTTTAGTAGTAGACCCTGTGATCAAAGAATGAATAAGACAGGGACCCTCCCTCAAGAACTCACTATAAAGGGATCCTCAAACCATGGCCTTGACTCTCCAAATTAGCCCCCACTCCCTAGACCCTCCTCCAAAGAGTTACCTCTTCCCACCCCTATGGGGGAGTATAACTGTCTCCCCAGTGGCCTAGGACCCATTCGAATCCTCCTCTCTCTCACTCCTACCTGTCCAGGATTATAACCGGGTGGGTAAGTGCTTGGCTTTCAGAGTCAGGTCCACCTGTATTACAATCCCAGTTCTGCTACTTACCATATGAACTTAGATAAGTGGTTCTCAACTGGAGGTGATTTTCCCCCACAGGGGACATCGGCACTGTCTGAAGACTTTTTTTAAAAAAAAATTTATTTATTTATTTGGCTGTGCTGGGTCTTAGTTGCGGCACGTGGGATCTTCGTTGCTGCGTGGAGGATCTTTAGTTGCGGCATGCGGGCTCTTGTAGTTGCGGCATGCAGGACCTAGTTCCTTGATTAGGGATCGAACCTGGGCCACCTGCATTGGAAGTGTGGAGTCTTAACCACTGTACCTCCAGGGAAGTCCCCTTCTCTCCTTCTTGACCCCAGGCTTATCAAGCAGCAAGAATCCTCTCTCGCAGGCCCCATCCCTGAACCAGGCGGCTGCCTCCCATCTCCCCCTTCTCTGGTCCTGGTCCTGCCTTTCCTCCCACACTTTCCTGCCTCACCTCTAGTGTCTCCCTGCTCAGCTCAGCTGTGCACCCTCCTCAGCTCTTTCCCGCTTCAGCACCTCTACACAGACTTCCTCCCTGCACCAGTCCACCCCTACTCCTCCCACACGTCCCCGACAAAGTGCCATAAGATAGTGAAGTCCTGGACCTGGCTGCCTCGTCCAAGTTCTGAGCTCGGCCTGTTACTGTTTAGTTTTGGGAAAGTCAGCCTCAGCTGTGAAACAGGGAAATAATCTGCAGCCCATAAGTTGGTTTTGTGGAACGAAATTGAGAATGTATGTGAAAACATGCAACTATAAAGTGCGTCAAAGTGTAAGTTACCCAGTTTGTTGAGCATTATCCCACTTTATATTTTATTTTCATAGCACTTAACCACCTTCTAACAAACTATAATTTTGTCTTTTATTTATGGACCATCTCCCTCCACTAGGATGTCAACCTCATGAGGGTAGGGAGTTTTGTCTGTTTTATTCACTGCTGTCTCCCAGTGTCTAGCTCAGTGCCTGGCACACAGTAGGTGTTCAATAAATATTTGTTGGATGAGTGAATTCACTATCTATGGATAAGGCACTTCTGTAAAGCCCGAAATCTACCTCCTCCAAGAAGCCTCCCTTTAAATGCATGTTACTTAATCATTGCAGCATCCCCATGCTGCAATGGGGAAACTGAGGCTGAAAGAAAAGAAATAACTTGCCCAAAGTCAGTCACCTGAAAAAGTGGCAGGACCAGATGCATTCGTTCATTTAAGAAACACTGAACACCTCCTGTATGCCAGGCTCTGGGCCAAATATTAGGGACACAGATGGCCAGGATTTGGTCCCTCCTGTCCCTCACAGCACTTTTGGGAGGCAGGGTCAGAGGAAGACCCAGGATGCTATGGGAACAGAGGGGGTTCCCCCTCCAAGGTCATTGGTCTTCAAGACAAGTGCCCCTCCACTGCCCAAACCACCCCTTGGACTCAACTATATTCTGATATCACTTATTAATGTTCCAGCTCCCAGCTTCTGGGATCCATTTGGAATTCATTATCCAGTTAAGGGTTCTATGCTGCTCTTTAACCACTTGTGCTTGGTTTTGCCTTGCCTTCTGTTTTCCCTACCAGTGGGCAACTCCCTTGAGAGCAAACATAGTAGCTCAGCCCCCACGTCTTTGATAGCCACACTACCCATGTTACAGATGAGGGAACCGAGGCCCAGAGAATTCAGTAGCAGACCTGTCATCACATAGCAAGTGAGAGATAAGATTGGAACCTGGTCTCCACCCAGTCACAACTCCCCCCATTCCTCACCCCCAGCAGGCTCCGCTCCTCTGGACCTGGCCTTCCCTGCTTTCTCCTGCTTCTTCTGGGACTGGTGATCTACACCTGGCAGCAAGAGAGCAGATGATGACATTTGGGATTCAGAGTTAGGATTGAATATTCAAGATAAAGTCCCTTTGGAGTTCACGTTTAGGATTGAGGCCATTGTGGTGGTGGTAAGGTGGGGGGACCCTTTGGAAAGGACCTAGAGTGAAATTTAGGGTGAGTTCCCCCCCTTCTTTCTCCTGCCTCTTTTCTCCAAAGATGGGGAGGTCTGGGCTAGGAAGGGTTAAGTGTGGTTTTGCTTCCCCAGCCAGGAGGGGAAGCCAGGCCAGGCAGGGACTGGGGGCGGGGGTGAGGGGGGGCGGGGGGACGCTCAGTGGCGTGGGGGCTAAGGCAGTGGGAACAGCCGGTGTCCCGCATGTTTCATTGGCACACCCACCCCGCCTCTGCTTTTGGTTTGGAGAGCACAAGAGGGAGAAACAGAACAAGGCTTTTTGTTTTGTCTGGGAAGCTGAAGGTGAGTGCCATGCCCTGGGGGAGACGGCTGCAAGGAGGGGAAGCCATATCCTGAGTCCCTCAACTGGGTGCATCCTGGATACTCACCACACTGCCAGTCACCCCCCTAGAGATGGGAACCTAAGCATCCCCTTCCCGGTTCCTCTCCCTGAATACTCAAGAGTCCCTGCCTTAATCCCACTCCAGCCCCTTGTCCCTCTGAAGCCAGCTGCAGAACCCAGAACAGAGGACCTGTCCAGCTCTGCTTCTCTTGCGTATCCTGATATCCTGGAGCTGTAGGAGTCAGCAACATAATTTAATTTCCCCAGTTGCTCATCAGAGAATAAGCTGTGGAGGCCACAGGGGCAGGGCAGGAAAGCACATGGGTTCTGGAGCCTCAGCCACTGCCACCTCTTAGGATGAGATGGTTGGTGGGGCCAGGGCCAGGATAAGGGGAGGGGAGTAGAAGGCTGATTAAAGGGGTCTTTGGTGAGTCCTGAGGATGGAAGCTCCAGAGCCTGGGGTGGGGAAGCCTGGGGACTTGGGTGATCCTGTTTTGTGAGAAGGCCTGGCCCCTCCCCAGAGCCAGTGGCAAAGCAGACCTGGCCAGAGAGGAATGTAGAGATAAGTGCAGTGCTGGCCCTGCAGCCAGCAAGGTTGTGGGAGTCTTTGCTGTCCCTACCTCCCACCACCCCTTCTCTGGCTGAAACCGGGATAGAGACCCAACATTGGCTGTCCAGCCCCCAGCCCTGCTCCCCCTTTCAGGCCCCTCTGGGAACCACAAAAATCTGGGACCTGGTGTCCTGGCAATGTGATGAATGCATGCACAGCTCTGGTATCTGTTTTAAATTATCCATTAAAATAAGTACAGTCCTGGAAAAAAAATAAGTACAGTCCTGGAGTTGGTGGGGTGGGGTGAGGAGTAGAAAGGGACTGAAGGGGGAGGAACCCAAGGCAGGCTCTTTTTCCAATTGCTTGAATCCAAAGGAAAGGGGCAGGAGATGGGCAGTGCCTGGGTCCAATTCTTGGCCTTCTCTGGGGCCTGTGGCTTGTTCCTTGGGTCTAAGACCCAATGGTTGGTTTTGAAGGCAGATTAAATTGGGGCAGAAGATAGGAAAAGAGCGACTCCAAACTCCTGGTCCCCACCCCAAGTTTGAGGGTGTAAAAGGAACTCAGGATCCAGAACTTTGCTGCAGCCCTCCCTCCAACCACCCCAGGGAACCCAGGCATTCTTCCCCACCCCACCCTGGCATCCTGAGATGCAGCTTTGAATGGACTGCCCACATGTGGGGGGGGGGGCGCGGGGTAGGGGTGACTCACTATCACTATGGGGAGGAAAGGGGGAGCCAGTGGTGGAAGAAGAGTGAGTCACCCTGATGGTCACCAGCCTTAGCCCTCCCCCTACTTTCCTGGATCTGCCTGCCTGGCACCCTCCCTTGCTTTACACCCACTTTCCCTCTCTCCCCCGCCCTTTGCCCACCCACCCTCACCCCTTGGCTCTGCCCTCTACCCCCGAAGGCCTGAGGCAGTGGGGGCAAGCTTGCAGCTTGGAGCGCTGAGCAGATAGGGACCTAGACGCGAGCTTCAGCTAAGCCTCGGGCACGCGGGGGTGCGCGAGAGAGGGTGGAGCCCTACTCCGCCACCACCGCCGGGTGGTCCTCTCCCCTCCTCACCCCTCCCGCCCCCCCAACCCCCCGTGGGTATGCGACGGCCCCTTTAAGAGCAGTGGCCCCTCCTCCCATTCCCTAGACCTATTAGAGCCTTTGCCCGGGCGCCGGTGACTCAGAGTGATCGCGGGAGCGCCGCATCCATACCGGCCAACCCAGATCCCGAGGTCGGACAGCGCCCGGCCCAGATCCCCACGCCTGCCAGGAGCCAGACGAGAGCCAGCCAGCCGGCCGGCGCGCTCCCACCCCGAGCAGTCTCTGTCCTTCGGCCCGAGCCCCTTGCCCTTCCCGGGACCTCTGCCCCGCGGGCAGCGTTGCCACCCTGCCGGCCATGGAGACCCCGTCCCAGCGGCGCGCCACCCGCAGTGGGGCGCAGGCCGGCTCCACCCCGCTGTCGCCCACCCGCATCACCCGGCTGCAGGAGAAAGAGGACCTGCAGGAGCTCAATGACCGCTTGGCGGTCTACATCGACCGTGTGCGCTCGCTGGAGACGGAGAACGCAGGTCTGCGCCTTCGCATCACCGAGTCTGAGGAGGTGGTCAGCCGCGAAGTGTCCGGCATCAAGGCCGCCTACGAGGCAGAGCTCGGGGATGCCCGCAAGACCCTCGACTCGGTGGCCAAGGAGCGCGCCCGCCTGCAGCTGGAGCTGAGCAAAGTGCGCGAGGAGTTCAAGGAGCTCAAGGCACGGTGAGTGCGCCCAGGTGGCGGCGTGGGGCCGGGAGAGGCGCAGAGAGGGCGGGCGGACTGTCGCCCTTGCCGAGCTCCAGGCGGCTGATAACTTTGCGTTATAGTCTCCTCCCTCACCGGAACCGCCCCCAGCGGGTGACTGGCAGTGCCAAGGGAAATTGTCAAGACAGGACAGAGAAGGGAGGGGTCTCTGGGAGAGGGTAGGATATATAAGGTAACGGCGCGGGCAGCAGGGCCAAGTAGGAGCTGGTGGCAGGTCCACATTCTGTCAGGGTGGGATTTGCCAGTCATTTGGGGCCTGGGGGAGAGTCTTGGGCAAAGCGGAACTGGCCCTGCCAGGTCTAAGAAATCTGGACACCCAGGACACTTTGGAGTGGGTGAAAGGGTCCTGTTAGAACTTTCTTGGCAGGCTTGGCACTGTGCCAACTTTACCCAGCCTGGCTGTGAACACATGATACCCACTAAGACAGAGTTCCCAAGCTGGCAGATGTCCAGTGGTGCTGGAGAGAGGTCACCAAAGCAGGGTGACCCCCTTTTTCCCCTGCAGGGGCATGGCGATGGCCCCCTCGGCACGACCCTTACCTGGGTTCTCTCTAAGAGTTGGGAAGCTCTCCTTCACTCCCTACCTGTCTGGGACCTTCCCTGGACTCTGACAGGCCCACCAAAGAGCTCCAGGAGAGCGGCTTCCCCACAGCTCTCACAGCCCTTGGCCTGCTTGGCCCAGGAATGCAAGGGAGGGAGGGAGACAGAGGGCAGAGGCTCCCAGCTCAGGAAGTTGTGCTATGCCCAGGTCTGCCTACCCCCTTCCCCACCTCCCCCCATCTCACCCTCACCCTCTGCCTGGAGTCTTCGAGGGTTGGGGGCTTGTTGTTCCCTGCCTCCCTCCTTGGGGTGAGCCGCTTTCATTTTCCCAGCCAAGCTGAGCAGCCTTTGCTCTGGCCCGTCCTCTCAGCCGCTGACTTTTTGTTGTTGTTGTTGTTCTTTGCCTTGTTCAACTACCAGAATACAGTGACATTTTTGAAATCTAGCCGTTGGAAGCTTCAGGCCACTCCTACCTTACCCATCCCTGCCCCACTCTACCGCACCCTACTTGGCTCCTCCCTCTTTTCTAAAAAGGCCTTTGGAGCTGGGAAGTTTAGGCCCTCTTCAGCTCCCCAAGAATTTGTTTTCTATGAAGACCTCAGCCAAAGAGCACTAAAGGTGCTTGGAGATCCCTGGCTGGGGTGGGGGTATGGTTTGACTTTCCTTCTTTCCCTTGGCATCATCTTCTCCAGACTCATGCTCTTCTCAGGACCTCTGTGTATTCTGTGCTCTTTATACCCCTTCGTGAGCCCCTAGCCCCAGGCACGGTGGGTGTGGCAGATCGATCATCCCCTTGTGAAGATTAGATGGAAATTGAAATTGTGTGGAGAGGCAGGGTGACTTGCCTGCCGCCCCCAACTCTGGCTGTGGCTTGTGGGGATCTCAGTTCCCCGGCCAGACCAGGGATCGAACCCCAGCCGTGGCAGTGAAAGCCCAGAATCCTAACCACTAGGCCACCAGGGAACTCAGGGTGACTTTATTTCTGTTGAAAGGGATCACTGCTGTCATTGTCCACTAGTGATACGCATAACTTAGCAGGACAGACAGGAGGCAAGCTAGGGGAGTCCCAGAGAATTAGTGTTCTAAACTAGTCCACTCAACTACCAAACTACTACCTTGCAGATCCCTGTGAAGGGCATTGTTAGCAGATCTTTTTCTGGGGAAGGCGTTGATCAGGGAACAGAACAAGTGGAGTCTATGGTCTCTCGCTAACCCAGCCACGCCAGTCTGTCTCCTCTGCCTCCTGGTGCAGCTGTCTGGGCCTGGGACACCAGGCGGGTGTGCACGCACGTGGGGCAGGGCCGGGGGTGGTGTGTGTACTTGTTATATTTAGCCACCTGCCTCTCCTCTCCCCCACTCATCCTGGCTGGGGAGGCTGGGCTTCCGGAAAAGGAAAAGGGGGGGTGGGTTTGCACACCTGGATCCTAGGCTGATGAGAGGCAGGGTGGAGACAAAGAGGGCTCAGATTGGGGTTTCTGTCCTGTTCTATGTCCTCAGTGGGAGGAGCAAGGATTTGTTGCTCCCTTTTGCGTCTGCTGTGCTCAGGGTGAGGTGCGGAGTAGAATGAAGAATTTGGGAGAGGAAGAAAGGCATTGTCCTAACTCCTCCCACTAAAGCCTAGAGAGAAGGTGTTGCCTGGTTTAATGTTTAGTTAGAGCTCAGAGTTCAGGGCCAGGCTTTGGGTTGGGATGCAGAGCTGTCTGTAAGATCTTGTGGGGATCCCTGGCCCAGCCTGGGTACCTTGACCACACCCAGGGGTTTGGGGCACCCTCTCATCAGGCTGGGTTATAGGCTGCAAGCAGAAACACTACCCCCTCCCACAAACACATACACACATCCTCTCAATTCTGGAGCCCCAGGGATTTGGGCACCTAAGTGCGGGAAGAATGAGGAGGTTAAAAGCATCAGGGAAGGCCTGCCTGGGGTCCAGGCTTGGAACTAGGCCCCACCCCAAGCAGGACAGCTGGGTGGATGACTCAGATGCTGCCCCTCTCTCTCCCACCCTGGTGGCTTTGCAAGAGACAGCAAGAGACAGGGTGGAGACAGCAGATGTCTTAAAGGGAGGGATGGGGGCCTGAATGTCTGCATCTTCTGCTCCTCGCTCCCCACTGCATCCTGGGACCCTTTTCTACCTCCTTCCTAAGGTTGTTCTGGTGGTGGTCTGGATCCGGGACTCCTGACAGGCAGTATGCACAAGTAGTTCTAGAGTTGAGTCTAGAGTTATGGGCTTGGGCTGCGGGACGGTGCCAGGGTGTGTGTCTTCCCACGCGGAACTGGTGGAGGAAGGCTGAGTCAGAAGTGGGGAGATCCCAGCCCCACAAAGCAGAAGCGTCTCTTCCCCCGCAGACAAGGCCTGGGTGCTCGACGACTTCCTGAATTGCCCGCCTTTTGCGGCCCTGGTTGGGACAGGCAGGGACCTGCCAGGCCCAGGTTCATCCAAGCTCTCATCAGGATAAGAAAAGCAAAAGCCAGAGAGGTGCAGAGGCTTGTGCCATGTCACACAGCAAGGGAGTGACAGGTCAGGACTTGAGCACAGGCCTTCTGATTCTTAGTTATGTGCTCGTACCATTAAACCTTAATTCTCTAGCTTAGGGGACAGGCTGGAGGATCTGGAAGGCGGGTTGGGATGACTGAGGTGCACTCCTGCAGTCTGGAGATTCTGCTCTGGGACCAGTGTTGTCTTAATGTTCTGCTGTCCTGCAGGGCCCGTTAACACTTGATCAATAGCGTTTGCCACATCCCATGCCTGGAAAGACCCAGGACCCTGCCAGGCCATGGATCATGAGACAGAGCTCAGGGAGGCTGGTGATTCCTGTCTTGAGACTGTCTTGGGACTTGTCATGGGAATTATCTACCTGGATCTGCAGGAGGCTGTGCCCTTTGGCAGATACCTAAGGATAACAGGGACGGAGGCCTTCGAGGACACCTGGGCCCCAGTCCTCACCTGAGGGAGCCCCTGGTGTCATCTCTTCCCCCACCCCCACCCTGAAGTCCACATTCTTATTCAAACGGAAAGAAGAAGGTACAGCTAACCCTGGGGGCTGAGCAGTAAGTACGCAAGGAGCCCAAGAGAAACAAGAAAGACAGTAATTCCTGCCAGGGCCCCTGATTGCCTTCCCACGGATTGATGCCCCCGGCCGGCCGGCCGGCACATCCCCTGGCCTCCAGGAATCTGAGACTTACTCTTGCATGGGACGTGCCCATTGTCCCTACTCCCAGTCCCACCCCCAGTGATTCAGTAGCTCAGTGTCAGGGCTGAAGGCAGGGACAGCTGTGGGGACAACTGGTAGGAGATGCCTTTACCTACCAACTGTGCCCTGTGCTCCCCCTCCCTTGCTTCCCTCCTCCCCAGGCCCTGACCACCTCTAGCAGCTGCAGCAGGCAAGACCAGGTCTGGCTCAGAGGCCCAGTGCAGTTCATTCCATTCTCACCTCCCTGAGCCCCACCCTGTGTACTGAAGATGACACAGGCCAAGCTCTAATATTCTTGGAGATAGCGGGAAAGAGGTTCTCTGGGGAAGGTTGCAGCATCTCCTACCGCTTAACAAGAGGCAAGGTGGTCCACCAACAAAATGACAGGTAGTAGGAGGTAGCGGAAACAGCCCTGGCCCTTGGTGTCCTTAGTTCTAGGCTTGGCCCTGCCGCTAAATTGCTGTGTGACCTTGAGCAAATCACCCCCCATCTCTGGATTTCCCTAGCTATAAAAGAAAGGGGTTAGGGCCGAAGGTCTCCAGAGATCCCTCCGGTTCCAAAGTAGTACAATGACCCACAAAGTGAGAAAACAGTCCTCTAAAATACCACACTATAAGTATGAAAATCGAATATAATTAATAACCAATGCTATTTACAATAGAAATATTTCCCACAAGCTTGGAATTAAAAGTACTAACACCCTCTTCTCTTTCTCAGAGAAAGTTTGTGAGAAACAGTTAACTATTATGGCATTACATCCTTGGCTTATGCTTTGTTTTTACTGCTAGTAGGAAAGGACACTACGTTTTTAATGCGTCTCCCTCCAGGACATGTCATGTAGGCTGTATCATGCAGGAGAGGGAGAGTCCCATGGACCTGTGTTGGGGAAGAAGGGAGGCTCTGGGTCAGGCAGGACTGTTACCTTAGTGCTGGCCAGGATTAGACAGCATGAGCCCAGAATCAGAGGAAGGTGCAGGGGTGACCTTGAACTGCCCATCTTCTATCCTTCCTGCACCCGCAACCTGAGGCTGGGCTTTGAGGAAGTCTTGGCCCTTAACAATCTCTCAAGGAAGGGGACAGTTTGGGAAGGAGGCGGGTCAGGGTGCGGGAGGCAGGAGCTCCCCCTGCCCGTTTGTGGGAGAGGAAGCTTGAATCCTGCCTGTCGAAACCAGGAATAATTCTGGCTGGAATCCCAGGCCCAGCAGAGGAGCTGAGTCACGGTAGAGGGCAGAGTAGAGAGTGGACGGGAGACCCTGAACTTGTCCAGTCAGAGAAGAAAAGGCAGAGAGATGGCCTTTTATTGAAAACTATGATTGGTGTTCTTGTTAAGTGGCAGCAAGAGGGATGAGGGTCTGAATCAGATGAGGGACAGATGGAGGGGAGAAGATCACAGGAGTCCCTTTAGGGACTGGCTCAGGGGAGTTAGAGACCCTTAATTTCAAGGGTCCCAGACCTAGGCAGTTGAGAGGGGGCTGTTTGGGATTGCCAAGGCACCCCCTTCCTCCTCCCGAAGCTCCAACGCTGCCACCCTCTGCTGGCTGGGAGAGAGCATTGCATCTTCCCAGGCTGGAGCTGGAATGCAGTGGTACCAGAACTCCTCGGCCCTCCCCCACTTCCTCTCTCCATTTCGGGGTGCGGCTCCCACCCCCTTCCTGCTGTTGTCAGGGTTAATAACCATGAGCCACCAGGTGGAGGGTTAATACGTCCTAAGAAGGGACTGCTGAGTCGCCTTCTTGTAGGGATCCCCTAAATGTCCCACCTTTTGGCCAGTGACCTCCCTCCCTCCCACCTCCAGGACATCCTACCTCTTCCCAGGCCTTCCATCTCCCCTCCATGCCCCTACTTCTTTTGGTCTGTCCCCAGGCCTCAGCCCTGCATTTTTATGACAACACAGGAATAATTTCTGGAGAAACAGGCCAGGAAGAAGGAAAGTGGAGTTTGGCACGGGACCTGGAGGGAGCGGTTGGTCAAGAAGCCCGCTGCCTGTTGTCCAGGACCCCAGTGCCCTGGCCTCTGGCCGCAGGCCTCTCCTGCCTCTGCACAATGCCACGTTGATACACCCAGCAGCTGTGACTCAGGCCTGGCCCCCTGCCAGTCCCAGCGCCTCTGCTGGAGTTGCGTCTGAACGTGTCAACAGGCCTCCTGTCCCCCTTCTCAGCACCAGTTCCCCCATCCCAACCCTCCCTCTGCTTGGAATTAGACCTGGCTTTGTCTGGGGCGAAGACAGCTGGGAGCCTGGTGGCTCTGGAAGGGGATCTGAGGACCCTCAGACACCGAGCATATGTAGCAGGTGTCACGCCCAAGGGAGGCGTGCGGAAGCAGAGCCGTGCCTGCTGTGGGTGCATGTGCCTGTGTGGGGAGGCCCATGCACCCACATACTGGGGGTCGACCTCTACCATGTGCTTTCCAGGTGCAAGACATTCAGAACTTCACAGGGTGGCGTTTGGGGGAGGTTCAAGGGGCTTCTAAGTCCCTGGAACACCTGCCCCCCTCAGTTCCTCTCTTCAAGGTCTCCTTTCCAGAGAGGGCTGGTGCCTTGAATGACAGAGTGGGGAACCAGTTGTCCCAGCCTATCCACGTCCTGCCTATACCTGAAAGTGATGGCAGACCCACAGACCAGCCAAGAACCCAAGCAGTGGTTACTTTCAGGGGTGGGGGACCATTGAACTTCATGGCTCCACACACAGCTGTGGGAGCAGCTGATGTTTGAGGGCTGCTTCACTAAGTGTCTGTAGCATCACCCTCAGACTGGGGTGGCTCCCAGCAATTGAGCAGAAGTCGAAGTGTCTTCCAGGCTCTCTTCCTGGGTGTCTCTGTCTACTTTCTGCGCCCCCTGTGTGTGTCATGCCATTTTCTGTGTCTGTCTCCATCTGTTGTGAGTGTCCTCAGGTGACCGGGTGGGCAGGGTTTTAGGGTCTGAGCCTGCTCTTCTTCAGGCCTTGGTTTCCCCATCTGTAAAAGGGCAGGAGTTGGTCCAGGAGGAGGTCCCCCTAGAAGCCTTGAGCTCCTCCTAGTCTCAGGGCATTTGGGGACATACAGAAAAAGCCCCGAGACACACTTATTACTGGAAAGAGAATAAACCAGCAGATAAAACAACAGCTGAACGCACTTGGAAGAGGAGAGAAGCCTGGGACTGGATCTGGAGGCGCAGGGCTGAGGCGGGGCTCAAACGGAACGGGGGGCGTGGATTTGGATAGGTGGAGGGAGGGAAGGATACATTTCAGTGGGGGGAGTTGCTGGAACAAAAGGAGGAACGTGCGGCCGGCTTGGGGTGGCCGTTGGAGAAGCCCCATCACCTGGCAGGGAGTCAGCCTGGGCAGAGGTCTAGACTCCTGGGAGGAGAGGGGAGAACTCTCGCCAAGCCAGGCGGGCTGGGACTCACTGCTCTGCCCCCAGCCCTGCTCTGCCCTGCCCAGCCACAGGGGGCTCCCTTTCCTGTGAGGCAGGAGACTCTCGGGGGCTCAGGGCCCTTTGTGCGCCTGCCTCCCCTCCCCCTCCTCCCGTCTCCGACCCGCGGCCATGGGGAACTCGGAGGGCCGGTGAGGCTAGGGCGTGGCCAGTGAGGGGACAGGGGCGGGTCTGAGGCAGCCCCGGCTGGGCTGGTCCGGCTCCTCCACCACCCCCTTGGCCATCTGCCCCTCCCACTTCTTATTTTTAGCCCCAGCCCGTTATCGCTGCTCCTCTTGTCTCTTCCTCAGCCCAGCGGAGGAAATGGGGGCCTCTCCCTCAGGCCTAGCAAGTTGCTCCCGGCAAGCGGGCCCAAACAGGCCTGCGGCCGGCCCTGGCTTCCATATCTGGCATCCGAGCTGGGCTGAGGAGGGTGACTCAGCGGGCGGGTCAGCGCCTGGCCCAGTGCCCACCTCAGCCCCTTTGCTGTGCTGCGTGCCTTTCTCCTCCCCCCCGCATCCCCCCCCCCACAGGGCAGCCCCCAGAGTCCTGGCCTGCAGTGGCCCTGGAGCCTGGCTTCCCTATCCCACCAGCCAGCCTCAGCGTAACAGAGCCCCAGCCTGGGGCCACACACGCGCCAGCTCCCAGGTCTCATTTCTACCTTACTCTTTTCCTCTCTGCTCCCCTGCCCTCCCCCACCCCACTCGTCCCTCCTTCTGCGATCAGATTTGCCAGACGTGGGAAGAGTTAGAAACAGGATGCCCAGCCCTTCTTGCCTCATGAGCCTGCTGGGATGGAGCCACTCCTGTGCGGGAGGAGCCTGGCGGATGGGAGGGAGAAGCCGGCAACCCACTGGCATGGCACGGGGCCTGGGGCAGGACGTGGGTAAAGCCAGGGCCTCCCCTGTGAGCACCAGAGGATTTCCCCGACCCCTGCCAGGGTATTGTGTGCTTGAGGATGAGTCACCTGTGGAGCCCCTGGTTCCCACCCTTCCAGCTCCCCTTGCCTGCCCCACCCTGTCCTCCCTGCCCTAGCTGTGGGGCAGCAGTCAGCATGTGCCCGGCTTTCCCACCGCCAACCCCCAGTGGACTCAGGCACGGGCAGCAGCACCACTCTGGGGCTGAACGCCTGGCCGGTGTCTGCTTGGGGTCCCTGCTAGGGCTGAAGACCCCAACTAGGGAAGAAATGGCATTTGGAGCTGGTGGTCAGGCAAGACTGGGGAGGAGGTTGGAGAGGCACTGGGTTCCGCACTGCCACCCCCAGCCATCTCTTGGGGAGTGCTTGTGGCTCCCTGGCCACAGAGCTCCTGAGGTCTGAGTCATGAACCCATGGGTGATAGCAGCTGCTTCCCCACAGAGGGGAGCTCCCCAAACACGGCTGAGAAAACCACAAAGGCTCTTCCTTGCTTCCCTCTCTTTGCTTGGGGTTTCCCTCATCTGCAGGGTGTCTTAGTCCTTTCATCGCATGTCTTTTAAGCGCTAATCAAAGCCTCCAAGAGGGGAAGGAAAATCGCCCCCTTAATTTCTCTGGAGGCCATTATAGCACGGGAGGTGGAGCAGTACAGCAGTGATTTCCAGCTCTGCTCCCGACTTGCTGCAGGACCCTGGAGGGACCCTGGACATAGCTCTCTGTGCCTGTTTCCTCAATCACGTAGTATTAGCACCTATCTCAGTAGGGAAGCTGTGGACATTAAGTGAGTTAATATTATAATATTTAGAGCAGTGTCTTGTACGCAATTAGGTGTGTTTGCTGTCATATGATTATTAGTATTAGTCTGAGTATTAGTATTAATATTAGTATTACTACCACCCCACCTTTGGGAACAGTAGGAACTGAAGAGGTTATACCGAAGGACAAAATCCTGCAGTTGTCAGGCTGTGAACCCCCGAGGGCAGGGACCATGCAGCGCCTGTTGTTTTCCTCTGTCAGTGCTGCGTTGCACTGCCACAGGAAAGGTATTTCCAAGGAGAACTTCTGAAGTTCCTCTTCTGGTGTCTGAGGAGGCCAGGAAGGCGGGACTAGGGAAGAGACACCCTTGAGATGCCTTCCGAAAGCATCACGGCGCTCCTTCCTGCTTCTCCCAGCTCAGGCTGGCTGGGTCTGGGAGCCCTCTTTCTCCTGCTGGCTTCTCTGCTCTCTCTAGACCTGTGGCTTAGGAGGAGGAGGAGGGGGAGGAGGGAGGGGAGGGGGAGGAGGAGGAGTCCTGATCAGCAGCCAGAATTGACTGTGACCGCCCCCCCCCCACCAGTCCCCACAGCTGCTTGCTGTGCTTGACACTGGGTCACTCACCTTCCTCCTCTGTGCTTCAGTTTCCTCATCTGTACAAGGAGGGGGTTAAGCTGAACATATGCTCAGCTCCTTCTAGTTCTCTAAATTCTGAGAGCCTCCCAGGATGGCCAGCTGCAGCCGTTAGCCTGCAGGGTAGAGAGGCCTCTTGGCTGGGAAGTCCCTGCCAACCTTGGAGTCAGCCCAAGGGGCTCGGAATCTATGTCTGCTGCAATCTATGTCTGCTGCGTCGCTTCGCTTTACCAGTGGTTTTTCTTCTTTTTTCCTCCTCCCCCTGCAGCTGCCTCAGCTTCGGAAAAGTTCTGAAGTCATGGAAAGTTGGGGCTATGCTCCCAGCCAGGGGCTGGGCCGGATGGCAGCCAAAACCTGAGCTGGGTTTTGACTTTATTTTTAGCTTTTCTGGCTGAGACGGAGGAGGGGAGACATCCTCCAGATCTGGAAGGGCCTCTTTTCACAGGAGACAGACACTGTTGCATTAAACAGCTTGTTCTGAGATGGGGCCAGAGGCCTGGACAGAGCAAGCGTGCAGGCCGGGGGTGCTCCCCCCAGGTCTTCGGGTTCTTCCCCTGCCTGTCTGGGCGTTGCTCTGTCCCCCTCCCAGTGGAGCCCAGTTGGAGGGGAGGTGACTCCTGTTTGAAATCTAAGCTGGTGGCAGGAGAACACCATCTCAGTCTTGGGCCCTCCCTCCAGAGCTGCCTCCAGTCTAGCCTTCTCCATCCTGCTTCACAGTGAATTGTTGGGTCTCCTGGAGCTGAGGGCTTTGGTGGCAGGAGAAAAATGTTGGCAGGGCCACTTTTCTCCTTTCCAGGATAGAATTTGTTCCCCCTGCCCACGTTTGGTTTTCCTTTTTTCCATCTGCCATGGTGGGTTCATGCTTGAAGTCTGATGAGTTACAGATGGCAACTGGGACCAGGCCCCTTGGCTCTTTCCTTCCACTCCCTGGGTCTAGTGGTTTCTCTCACCACACATTGCTTAAGGGATCATTACAACTGAAAAGTTTTTGGGTTCCCCAGAGGTCTTTAAGAAAATAGGATCCCTCTATTTCTCTAGGTCACTCTCCAGCAAAAATCATCAGCGGCCCAGAAAGGGAAGGGAGGTGGCAGAGGCAACCCCCGTTTGGTTGGTTCTAGCTAAAGCTTTACCCAGTTTGAGGAGTGGGGAGGTTCAAGGCTGGAACCCAGATGGACCTGGAGGCCTGGGGGTCACATCTGGAGCCAGATGCTGAGGCCTGTGGTCGATGCGTCAGGCTCAGCATTCTCAGGCTCTGATGAGGCCCAGAGGGAGGGAGGCTGGAACCCCTGTGCTCTGCCCAGATCAGGGGACCCACACTGGGTCTGAGAAAGGGAAGGGTCAATACCATGCCTGGGTGTCCTCATCCCAGGTCTCCCTGAGCTTTAACCAGACTTTCTCTCCCAGCAGTCTCCGGTGTGTAAAAGGGACTAGAGGAGGTGACAGACACCTTTAGGTCTCAAACTGATAAGTGTTAGGGACACACAGACCCAAGGCCTAGGAGCCTGGCTGTCTGGCTACCCACAGGGAAGGAGGCTTGGCTGAATGGAAGGTGGGTGGAGTCGGGGGAGAAGGTTAAGGCCCTCTGTGGGAAGGGGCAGGAGACAAAGGTGGCTCTGTCTCTTTGGGAAGAAATGGGAGGGGAGAGAGGGAAAAGCATTCATCTCACGGGATCGAGCTTTGCCCTTGGCCCCAGGCACGTTCCTGAGCACTGAGTCATGGGAAGGGTGGAGAAGCAGGAAGGGGGTTTTGGGGACCTTGGGAGAAGTGGGAGTCCAGCCCCAGAAGCAGGCAGATGCAAACAAACCAAAGCCAAGGATGCCCTCCCCTGGCAGTTTGAGGGATAGCAGAGCCAGGCCCCACAGCTGACCTCCCCGAACCTGACTTCTCTCTCTCCCTGGGGGACCTGGCTCTCTCTAGGAACACAGACTCCTCCTCTTAAACCCACTCTTCCCTGGCTTCTTTAGCAATACCAAGAAGGAGGGAGACTTGATGGCTGCCCAGGCCCGGCTCAAGGACCTGGAGGCTCTGCTCAACTCCAAGGAGGCCGCACTGAGCACTGCTCTCAGTGAGAAACGCACGCTGGAGGGCGAGCTGCATGACCTGCGGGGGCAAGTGGCCAAGGTGAGGCCTGCCCGTGATGCCACCTGACACCTCTCCCCCCTCCCCTGCCAAATGCACACTCACTCTTCCACCCCAGGCCCCCTCAGGAGGTGCCCGGTCTGACCTGTCACATGGCATCAGAGCCATTCCCACGTCCTACCATCGTTGCACCCATCCAGACCATATTGCATCCTCCTTTGCTGCCCATGGTGTCTAGCACGGTGAATTTAAAAGAATCCACAGGCCATTTCCATTTAACTTTGCAATGAATTGTGCCTGGCCCTGGATCCCTCCCGGTTTGGCCCTGCTATAGAGAGCCATGACCTCTCTGGGAGGCAGGAGAGGATGTAGACTGTCCTCAGAGCCCTGATCGGGAGCTGATGGTCGATCACATATGGATGCATGTTCTCAGTGCTCAGCATGTAGACGATGGTCTTTACTTTCAAAACACTTTGCTATCTATTCTAGCCTCTAATCTCTCATGTTACAAGCTAAGGAACAGAATCAAAGAAGCTGGCTTGTTCCCAATCTCACAGCCACATCTGCTCAGAGCAGGGCCAGGACTAGAGACAGTCACCAAGCTTCTGTCCTGGGCTCTCTTCCCTCCCAGGCCCTGCCGCCACGGTACACCGTGGAGAGACCAGGAGAAGCCAGCAGGTTGACAAGAAAACCAAGGCTGGGCCATTCTCCTCCCAGGTCCTGCCCCCAGCCCTTCCCAGCTGCACTGCCCAGCTTGTGCTTTCTAAGATGAAGATCTAAGACAGGTGCCCCCCTGCTCGAGATTCAGAGGATTGTTTCGTGGCAGATAACGGCGCATCTCTCCATGATCAAGCCCCTGCCTTCCAGTCTGGCCACCTCTGCTGTCACTCTACCCCCTGAGCCCTGTCCTTCAGGCTTCAGCAGTACTGAGCCTTCTGGAGATCCTGAAGTGCACATGTGTGCCTTCATCCCTCTGTGCCTTTGCACTTGGCTCCTGTCTGCCCCACTCACCTGTCCTTCAGATCTCAGCCTCTTGGAGGCCTTCCCGGAAGCCCCCTCTACCACCCCAGGCACACTTTGGTTCCTTCCCTCATATTCCTCTGTACTCTGGACATACTTCCTTTATAGCAATTGCTATGTTGTGCCAGAGAAAGGAGGCACTGTCTTTTTTTTTCTTAGCACAGTACCTACCCAGAGTCATTACTGTGAGGGAATAAATATATTATTACCTCTGTGGGTATCCAAGGCTCTCACTCCCCTAGACCTGTTTCTGCACATATAAAGGGATATGCTGGACACAGCCCACTTCTCAGCTTCCTTCCAGCTCTGATGTCCTATGATCCCTCTCCCTGACCTCTGCCCCCTTCCTCTCAGCTCGAGGCAGCCCTGGGTGAGGCCAAGAAGCAACTTCAGGATGAGATGCTGCGGCGGGTAGATGCTGAGAACAGGCTGCAGACCCTGAAGGAGGAGCTGGACTTCCAGAAGAACATCTACAGCGAGGTGGGAACTGTACCCTGCAGACCAGAGGACCAGGGCTGGGTGGTGACAGACGTCAGAGCTGGGGCTGGGGGATCAGCTGTGTGCAGAGCTCCCTGCCTGACTCCCTTGCACTAGTGGATGGGGAGTTGGGGGGTGGCCAGCCCCCAGGTTAAAGTGGGGCTGTACAGTGACTCCGTTCAGGGTTAGGATTGGGCCGGGAACTTGGGTTTCATCCTTGAAGGACTAGTTCTGATTTTGGTCTCTGGGTCCAACCCTTCCAGGAGCTTCGTGAGACCAAGCGCCGCCATGAGACGCGCCTGGTGGAGATTGATAATGGGAAGCAGCGTGAGTTTGAGAGCCGGCTGGCAGATGCCCTGCAGGAGCTGCGGGCCCAGCACGAGGACCAGGTGGAACAGTACAAGAAGGAACTGGAGAAGACCTATTCTGCCAAGGTGCTCATTCTCCCGTGGCTCCCTTGCTGCCTCTGCCCCCAGCAGCCCTCCACCCACCCACCCTGAGATGTCCTGTGGGAGATCAGGAGGACGGTGGCAGGATCTCAGGGTACCCAGGACCTGAGGCTGCAGCAGTGATGCCCTTCTCAGGTCCCTCCTGCCTTTGGTCGCTGCAGCCCTAACCCTGTGTCCTCCTCTCCAGCTGGATAATGCCAGGCAGTCAGCCGAGAGGAACAGCAACCTGGTGGGGGCCGCCCACGAGGAGCTGCAGCAGTCCCGCGTCCGCATCGACAGCCTCTCCGCCCAGCTCAGCCAGCTCCAGAAGCAGGTGATGCCCCCACCCCGCCCCTCCCCCATCAGCCAGTAGTCTGGGCAGGATGTCGGGTGGAAGTCCTGAGGAGGGGAGGGTAGTGGACAGAACATGCCCCCAGGACCGCAGGCTGAGTAAGAAGCCTAGGATTTGGAGTCAGATGACCTGTTTGCTGTTCCAGGACTACCTCTTATCTTGCTTCTCAGAGCCTTGGTTTTCCCATTTGAATATGGAGATCATTCTTATCCTCCCTAACTCATAGATCTGCCACGAGACCCAGTGTGAGGTGTTAAAAGCATCAATATTCTTCTAGCTGGCTGTGCCACTTGTGGCAGAGGAAATAGGTTCTAGCCTCAGATTAAGAGATTTCAGGTGGATATTGAGAAGGACTCCCCAGTCATTGCCAGCCAGCCGAGGCCACATGAGAGCCATAAAAGGCTCTGATGGGAGCCTGGAGATCCTGGGGAGGATAGCTGGGTGTCCCCTGCCCCTTACGTCTCCATACTTGGGGCCCTTGGGAGCTCATCAGACCCCTGCCCCCTGTCACCCAGCTGGCGGCCAAGGAAGCAAAGCTGCGGGACCTGGAGGACTCGCTGGCCCGTGAGCGGGACACCAGCCGGCGGCTGCTGGCGGACAAGGAGCGGGAGATGGCGGAAATGCGGGCAAGGATGCAACAGCAGCTGGACGAGTACCAGGAGCTGCTGGACATCAAGCTGGCCCTGGACATGGAGATCCACGCCTACCGCAAGCTCCTGGAGGGCGAGGAGGAGAGGTGGGCTGTGCGGGAGTCAGGGAGGTGCTAGCGGCCGCCTCCGGCCTGCCACCGGCCTTGACTAGGCCCCCCACCCTGTCTCCCCTTCCGCAGGCTACGCCTGTCCCCCAGCCCCACCTCGCAGCGCAGCCGCGGCCGGGCTTCCTCCCACTCGTCCCAGACACAGAGTGGGGGCAGCATCGCCAAAAAGCGCAAGCTGGAGTCCACGGAGAGCCGCAGCAGCTTCTCCCAGCACGCTCGCACCAGCGGGCGCGTGGCCGTGGAGGAGGTGGATGAGGAGGGCAAGTTCGTACGCCTGCGCAACAAGTCCAATGAGGTAGTCCCCCAGGTTGGGTCTAAGAGAATGCGTCCGGGTTAGGGAGAAAACCTGGAAAGTGAAGGGATGGAGTTTGCGGGGAGGGCCGTGCCTCGAATCAGAGGCAGACCAGGGCAGTGTGGGTATCTCCTCCGCACTCTCGTTCCAGTCCTGGCTCCGGGACTCATCGGTGGCAGTGAGACCTTCGGCAATTTATTTAACCTCTCAGAGCATCGGTTTCCTCATCTGCAAAATGGGCATAATAATAGTCCCTAACCCTTTGAATTCTTGGGAGGATGAAAGTACTGAGTGTGTTTGGCACAGCATAAGAGCCCATAGATGTAGCTATTATTTATCCTTGAGGGGGAAGGCAGTGAGGGGCAGAATAGAATGAGATAAACCCAAGAGCCTGAACGAGCCTCCCCCAACCTTCCCCTTCTCTCCCTGGCAGGACCAGTCCATGGGCAACTGGCAGATCAAGCGCCAGAATGGAGATGATCCCCTGCTGACCTACCGCTTCCCACCAAAGTTCACTCTGAAGGCTGGTCAGGTGGTGACGGTGAGTGGCAGGGTGTTTGGGACTCTGGGGTGGCCTCGGGTGGGGATGGGTTGGCCTGAGGATGGGAGTGCTGGAGTGAGCACCCTTCTCTAATTCTCCCTCCCCCAGATCTGGGCTGCAGGAGCTGGGGCCACCCATAGCCCCCCTACCGACTTGGTGTGGAAGGCACAGAACACCTGGGGCTGCGGAAGCAGCCTGCGCACGGCTCTCATCAACTCCACTGGGGAAGTGAGTATGCTGCAGGCTGGCCTCTTACTGGACAAAGCTCCCCTGATGGCCAAAGTAGGAGCCAGCTGCCCCCAACCCAAAGGGGCCAATTCAGGGCCACTTTCTCCCAGCTCTCCTGTGCAGTCCCAGGCCCCAAACTCTCCACCCAGTATGCAGATCCAAAGCTGCCTCCCCCAGCAGCAGGAGGGGTGGAGGTTAGACAGTGAGGATTGTTAAGGCAGACCATGCTCCTACCCAGAGAGTTTGACAGTGTCACCCTGGGGTAGAAACAAGTTCCTTAGCTCTGGTACCCCAGAGGACAGAGTAAGCAGCAGGCTGGACAAAGGGCAGACCACTCGAAGGTTCTTAGGTGGTCACTGGGTTGGGTATGCTGCACACTCCTCCCCTGGCCCTGAGCCCCTAACCCCTGGGGCTCTCGTATCCCCGGCAGGAGGTGGCCATGCGCAAGCTGGTGCGCTCAGTGACTATGGTTGACGATGACGAGGATGAGGATGGAGATGACCTGCTCCATCATCACCATGTGAGTGGCAGCCGCCGCTGAGGCCAAGCCCACGCTGGGGCACCCAGCCAGGCCTGGGGACAGCCTCTCCCTGGCCACCCCGTGCCCAAAAAAATCTTTTCATTAAAGAATGTTTTGGAACTTCACTTGCTGCCCTGGCTTTTCTTCTCTCTCCTCCCTATACCTTGAACAGGGAACCCAGGTGTCTGGGTTCCCTACTCTGGTAAGGAAGGGAGTGGAACTTTCTGATGCCATGGAGTCGTCCCATGGGAGCAGTGGACAAGGGTCTGGATTTGTCTCCTGGGACAGGGATGGGAGGACAGATGTGGGGCACCCAGCCCTGCCTCTCTCCCCCAATTTCTGTTGCATGCATCTCCTTTCTTGTCTCCTCCCCATTCCTGTCACCTGCATGGCCTCTCATCTCCCCCATTTTTCCTGGGAGAACGGTCTCTCTCACCCACCCCACTTCCCAATTAATTTTGCATGCCTGCTGCTCTACAAGCTTGCTCACTCTCTCTCCTTTCCCTCTTAAGCTCAGAGTAGCTAGGACAGAGTCAGAGCCACAACTCCCATTCCCTGTCTTCTGTCCCCAAGTCTTCCTGACCCTGCCCCCTTTCATGTCCTCCCTTCCCAGCCCCGGCCCCCTAAGCCCTATCGCCCACCCGCCGTTAGGTTAGGTTAGGTTACTTGAGCGCAGAACCCCACCTTCCCGCCTGGCAACTGGGAGCCTCCAGCAGCGCGGAGCCTGGGTGTTGGGCCTGAGCAGTCAGTCTCAGACTCGCCGTCAGGCCTGAGCCTTGTCTCCCTCCTCAGGGCTCCCACGGCAGCAGCTCGGGGGACCCCGCCGAGTACAACCTGCGCTCACGCACCGTGCTGTGCGGGACGTGCGGGCAGCCTGCAGACAAGGCGTCTGCCAGCAGCTCGGGAGCCCAGGTGGGCGGATCCATCTCCTCTGGCTCCTCCGCCTCCAGTGTCACAGTCACACGCAGCTACCGCAGTGTGGGGGGCAGTGGGGGTGGCAGCTTCGGGGACAGCCTGGTCACCCGCTCCTACCTCCTGGGCAACTCCAGACCCCGAACCCAGGTGAGTTGTCCCTCTGCCTCCACACCCCCACAGGCAGGGGGCCCTGGTCCCTGAGGATTAGGGTGGCCCTGTGGGGGGAGAGCCTTCTCTTCCGCAGCCCGGGGGAGTGGGAGCCTCCTCCCCGAAGCCCAAGATCCTAGCCGGTCGCTCCCGCGTCCTGCCCCTCCTGTCTGAGCCCCAGATTGGAGGGCAGGGGCGGGGCGGGGGGTAAGGGGAGGGAGGGTACCGGCCAGGTGCTGCCGCTCACACCTCTCCCCTTCTCTCTTCTCTCTTAGAACCCCCAGAACTGCAGCATCATGTAATCTGGGACCTGCCAGGCAGGGATGGGGGCGGAGGCCTCCTGCTTCCTCCTCACCTCATGCCCACCCCTGCCCTGCCCCTCCTGGGAAGGGGCTTGAAGCCAAAGAAAAATACCCCTTTGTTTTTTCTTCTATGTTTTTGTTTTTTTCTAAGAGAAGTTATTTTCTACAGTGGTTTTATACTGAAGGAAAAACATAAGCCCCCCCCCCAAAAGCGCATCTATCTCAATCCCCCCCTTTTTTTCCCTGCTTCTGGGAAGCTCCATATCTGCCTTAAAACCAAAGAGGGAGCCAAGGGAAAGGGATGCTTTTTACAGAGCCTAGTTTCTGCTTTTCTGCCCTGCCTGCTGCCCCCATCCCGGGGACCCTGTGACATGGTGCCTGAGAGGCAGGTGTGGAGTCTTCTCCGCCAGCCTCCGAGGGAGTAGGGCTGAGCCAGGCCCCTGGGCCATCCCCCATCGTTCCACTACACCTGGCTGAGGCTCCTCCGCCTGCCCCGCCCCCAGTTCCCCCCTGCCCCCAGCCCCGGGATGACTTGATTCTCCCAGGTACCAGCTGCGCTTGCTTTTTCTGTATGTTATTTAGACAAGAGATGGGAATGAGGTGGGAGGTAGAAGGAGGGTGAAGAAAGATTAGAATGAGCCTGCCGTCACCCAGCTTCAGAGCCAGGGGTGGGCTCTGCCCAGTCACTGGAGGTCGAGGTCAAGTGGGTGTAGGGGAGGAGGGAGAGGGAGGCTGACTAGAAAGGGGGAGAGCCTGCTGGGGCCCCCCCGCAGAGGAGGAAGGTGAGGAAGGGTGGAGGGTGTGTGGCAGTGGATTTTGGCAAACACTAAGGAGCCCCTTGCCTCCCATTTCCCATCTGCACCCCTTCTCTCCTCCCCAAATCAATACACTAGTTGTTTCTACCCCTGGCTGCTGTGGTGTCTGTCTTTGTTGGTGGGCGTCACTGTGTGTTCTGAGGGGCAGACAGACACACACAGACACACACAGACATACACACAAATGTCGCTCAGTCACCGCATCCTCATGCCACCCAGCCTTGCCCCTGCTCTAGGGGAGATGCGACAAGGCCCTCAGAGCTTCAGATGCACATCTGGGCACCCAGTGGTGGCTGATGGGGAGAGGCTCTGACCTGAGCATTGCCCACCCAGTGCAGGGCTCTCTCTCCGTAAGTCCCTCAGAGAAGCAGAGCCCGAAGGAGAGCATTTCCTTCCAAGCTTTCTTCAACCAGCCAGCACTTAGTGAGCACCTTCTTCGTGCTGTACCCTGAACTCAGCGTGAATACTGAGACATATGATGATATGGACCCAGTTTGAGGGTGGTGACATCTCAGGACCTGGGGCAAGGACAGATGGGGAGGAGGGAATAGAAGCCAGTGAGAGCAGCAGGAAAGGGGCAGGACTGACTTTGCAAACAAGCAGTTAATGTCCCTCTGCGCCACACTACGTGCTCAGCTCAGGGACAGGGAAATGGACAAGACAGTGTGTTCAGTGTCCTCAGGGACCTTACAGTCCACTGGGAGCCAGAAAACGTGGACTGCTGTGGACAAAGGGACGTGTCAGGCGGAGTAGGAGCCTCAGAGAGGGAGGCCTATCATCTGGGGGAATGAGGAGCCCAGACTGAGGGAAAGGGCCCCAAACAGGGAAAATGAGCTATAGGAACCAAACTTTCTCTGGCCCTTTATAAATTCCAAAGCATCTCTGCGCTATTTCATTTGACCCTCATACTGTCTTGACAGGTGGTTGTTGTCCCCTTTGCCCCTGGAAATGGGGACTCAGAGTTAACTCGACAAGACCACACAGCTAGTAGATGGCAGAGAACCCAGGGTCCTGGCTGCAGACCCCTACTTCTGTGACACTATTCTCCCCCTCTGAAAAGAAGATAGTGATGATAAAATATAAGTTTATGTTCCCTGGGACAGAGGCGTTGAGCCTGCAGTCAAAAGTCAGTGAGAAGGGGCTTCCCTGGTGGCACAGTGGTTAAGAATCTGCCTGCCAATGCAGGAGACACGGGTTCGAGCCCTGGTCCGGGAAGATCCCACATGCCGCGGAGCAATGAAGCCCACGTGCCACAACTACTGAAGCCCACGCGCCTAGAGCCCGTGCTCCACAGCAAGAGAAGCCACCACAATGAGAAGCCCACACACCGCGAGGAAGAGTAGCCCCTGCCTGCTCGATGCAACTAAAGAAAGCCCGCGCGCAGCAACGAAGACCCAACGCAGCCAAAAAAAATAGTCAGTGAGAAAAAGAGCATGTCTGGGTTTGTGGGAAAACGAATTGGAGAAAGCAAAATGAATGAGAGGAGAAAAGCCTCTTTAAGTCTTGCTGGAAAGTTCTGGTTCCCCATGGGCTGAAACCAGGTGTCTCTGGGAAAGGGATGCTGAGAGGATGGGGCGTGGGCTTGAGGAAGCGGTGCCTTTCTGAGGTGGGCAGCTTCGAAGAAGGAAACCCTTTCTCAGTCCCAGGCGAAGGCCTCAGGGGTCCCAAGTGGGTATGGGGTCTTGGGCATCATTGGAGTCCGGTGTCTCTTCTAAATGAGGGCGTCCACATGGACTTCCCAGGCTGGACACCTGGGGGCGCCAGAGGCCCACCCACGGCGTGGGCTCCCCCCCCCCCCCCCCCCCCCGCCCAGCCCAGCCGGGCCCCGATGGATGGCGCGGGCTCTGAACATAGAAGGGTACGTGGGCACTGTGGGCTGGGAAGCACCAGGACCAGCCGGCAAGGTCCCGGCTCTTGAGGAGGGCGGAGCGATAAGGCAGGTCCGCAAAAGCTGTGGCAAGCCGACCATGCAGTCGAATTGGTAGCTACGACTTAGCCCAGCGGGTGCGTCGCACACGTGGTTACTTCACATGACACTCAGCGGACCACAAATGACTATTAAGAATTTTCTTGCTGTTAATAACATGTAACACATACTCTGTAGTAAAACGGAAAACACAGGTAATTACAAAGAAGAAAAAGATGTCATCCCCTTTCAATCACCCAGAGGCAACCCCGGGTGGATTTCCTTGAAGATTTTTTTTTCCCTGAACATATACTTATTGATAGTTTACATAGTTAAGGTCTCACCGTGGTTTAAACTTTGATTCTGCTTTTCTCAGTTAACATGCATAAGCACTTTCCAATGTTATTTCAAAATAACATTGACTTGGGACTTCCCTGGTGGTGCAATGGTTAAGAATCGCCTGCCAATGCAGGGCATATGGGTTCAAGCCCTGGTCGGGGAAGATCCCACATGCCGCGGAGCAACTGAACCCATGCCCCACAACTAGTGAGCCTGCGCTCTAGACCCCAAGAGCCACAACTACTGAGCCCTCCTGCCACAACTACTGAAGCCCGCGCACCTAGAGCCCATGCTCTGCAACAAGAGAAGCCACTGCGAGAAGCCACTGCAAGGAGCCACTGCAAGGAGAAGCCTGCACACTGCAACGAAGAGTAGCCCCTGCTCACCATAGCTAGAGAAAGCCTGCATGCAGCAACGAAGACCCAACACAGCCAAAAATAAATAAATAAAATAAGTAAATTTATTAAAAACAATAATAATAACATTGACTCCTTTCCTATCATGTAAGTAATACTTGGCCATTACAGAGAGGGTAGAACAAGAGAAAGAAAAAAATTATAATCATCTGTGCTGCCACTACTCGGGGGTAAACACTATGGACACTATGGGGGAAGGCCTTCAAGCATTTTTTTTTCAATTTTCAAATATATACATATATTTACAATTTTCTCCTGGCTCTTGTAAATAATGTGTCCTGGAACAGACATCTTTGCACACATCTCTGGGCATTTCCAAGAAATAAATTCCAAGAAGGGGAATAGCTGAGACAAAGGTATACATATTATAAAGGCCGTTGATAATATTGTCAAGTGTCATCCAGAGAAACTGGGTCATTACCATTCTCATCTGCAGCAGAGCCCACTTTTTCCCAAACTCTTCCCAACACCAGGATTTTTGTCAGTTTTAATCTTTGCCATCTTGTTAGGAAAACAATTATAGTTCATTAGTGTTTCAAATTGCATTTCTTTGAAGAGAAGTTGAAACCCTTTTTCCATCCACATATATTGGTTTTTTGCATTTCTTCTGGTGTGAATAACATGTTTCTATCCCTTTTGCTCATCTTTCTATTGGCAAGATTATCTTTTTCATATTGGTTCTTAAGATAAGGGAGAAAGTTTTTCCTCTCAATTTTATCTATAGCTATTAAGTCATATGTTTTGCAAATGTATTGTGTTTTGCAGCCATTTTTTTTTTAAAGATTTATTTATTTTATTGATTGATTGATTGATTGATTGATTGCTATGTTGGGTCTTCGTTTCTGTGCTAGGGCTTTCTCTAGTTGCGGCAAGCGGGGGCCACTCTTCATCACGGTGCGCGGGCCTCTCACTATCGCCGCCTGTCTTGTTGCAGAGCACAGGCTCCAGACGCGCAAGCTCAGTAATTGTGGCTAACGGGCTTAGTCGCTCCGCGGCATGTGGGATCTTCCCAGACCAGGGCTCGAACCCGTGTCCCCTGCATTAGCAGGCAGATTCTCAACCACTGCGCCACCAGGGAAGCCCTTGCAGCCATTTTTAATGGCTGAATGAATATACAACACTTCATTTAACCACCCCCTCTGGACATTTAGATTAATTCTCAATTTTATGATTGTAAATAATGCTGCAGTGAATGTCTTGTCTTCAAATATTTCAGGTAGTTTCTTCGGATGGAATTCTGATGATTCCCCTGCTGACTGGTCTTTAAATTCATGAGCACACACCCCTGGGACTCCCTCCCCTGCTATTCCTGTCCCTAGCGCAGTCATCCCTTTTCTCCAGATGACTATTTCATACCTGTCCTCTTTCTTCAGACTTCCCCTCCTCACTCTCAGCTGCTGATCTGCTTCCTCCTTCATTTGAAAAAGACTGCTTTTGCAAGGTCCCCATGACCTGCACGTTGCTAACCCAGCTGCCACTTCTCAGTCTTCATCTCCCTTGACCTTGTTTGTCACTGCTCAGCTGACATTGCTGAATCTTCCTCTTCTCCCTGACCTCTGATGGATGGAGTGACCCAGGGCTCAATTCTTCTCTCCTCTGTCTACACTTAGGCCCTGAGAGACTTCCTCCAGGTGCATGGCTTTAAATACCATCCATATATTGGTGACTCTCAAGTTTATACCTTTAGCTCATTCCTTTGCCCTGAACACCCACTTGACAGTCCAATGGTTCTCAAAGTTAACATGTCCAGAACCGATATGCTGATTTCTACACCTCCACTCCACTCTTATCTGCTTTGCCTATAATCTTCTCCACCTCAGCCAAGGACCACTCTTCTTTCCGGTTGCTCAGGCCAAAAACCCTGGAGTTCGTCTTTAACTCCTCTTGTCTTCTCATACCCCATGTTCAATCCATTAGTAAATCCTGCCAACTCCATCTTTCAGATATATCTGGAATCCAGTTCATTCTCACCACCACCACCATCTCTTGTCTGGGTTATGGCATTAATTTCCTGCCCTTGCTCCATGCACTTTATTCTCCACACAGCAGCAGAGTGGTCCTTTAATAGCTGGGTCACTCCTCTGCTCAGAACCCTCCAGAGCCTTCCCAAAGCACTCAATGTAAAAGCCAAAGTCCTCTAAATGGCATGCAAAGCCAGGCATGACGACCCCTCCAGTTCGTCTCTCACGGCTCTCCCTCGTGCTTACTCCACTTAAGCTGCAGTGACTGCCCACGTAATTCCTAGAACACACCAAGCACAAAGCACACGACTGCCTCAGGACATTTGCTCTAGTGGTTCCCTCTGCCTGGACCACTTTTCCCATCAAATATCTGCTTGCTTGTTCCCTCACTTTCTTCAGGTCTCTATTCAAATGTCACCACCTAGTAAAGCCTTCCCTGACCAAATGTAATAAAATAGCATCCTCCTCCTCATTCTGAGCCACCTTCCCTGGTTTGTTTTTCTCCAGGGCACTTATCATCACTGGACATATTTCGTTTGTATATTTGTTCATTTTCTGTCTTCCGTACTGGAATACATACACCTGAGAATAGGTGTTTTTGTCTGTTTGAATCCCCAGTACCTAGTGCAGTGTCTGACAATATAGTAGGTGATTTATAAGTATTTGTAAATGCATAGACTCAGAAATAGACACAGTGTGAGCACTTTTGCAGAACCTGAGACCTTCAGCCAAATTACTTCCAAAACGATAGGGGGCAGACTATTAGTGTTCCCGTTTTAAGTGAGGCAGCTGAGACCCAGAGAGAAGAGAGGTTTACCTGAAGTCACCCAGCTCACTGCTGGTGGAACCCAGGACTCCTGCTTCTCAGAAAACGCTGTGGCAACTCAGAATACTGTGGGAGAACCCAGGAGGGCTTTACAGAGGAAGGGGTCCTTTCGTGGGGAAGGCATGGAAGATTTCTATCAGGTAGAAATGAGGAGAAATACCATCCCAGGTAGGCCATAGAGTCTAAACTGAAACTTGAGGAAAGCAGGGTCCAAGAGGACTGGGCGGAGCCTTCCCAGGCTGAAGGGATGAGAGGAGGTCTAGAGCACCAGTCAGGGAGTTTGAAATTAATTCCACGGGCACTGGGGAGCCAGGGGGGATTTCTGAGCAGAGCAGTGATATGAGAACTGAGGTTTTCTGCTGGCTCATTGCTGTCTTTCAGTTTCCACTTCTCTTTCCCTCTACTTACACGTATCTCTCAGCTGCCCCCTGCCCTTCCAGGGACAGAAGTAACCGGTTAAGTCACTTTTCTTTTCTATGTCACCACGCTGACAGCTCATCAGGGAGTAGGAGAGGGAAGGGCTGAGCCAGGACCCTTTGTCTCTTAGCCTCCCCAGCACCTCAGTGACCCCTACCCAGGGAGGGGCGGAGGAAACAAGATTTAGAAGGTAGTTGAGAGGGGAAGGTGCCTCCTGCCCTCCCCCACCCCCACCCTAAATTGACTCTGAGGCGCTGGCCTCCCCTCCCCCTCTGGGGCCAGGCCTCAGGCCCTTACAATCCTTGGGCTGATTCTCCGTGCTTAGTACCAGTCAGTGCCAGCTGGCAGCTCTCACCGGAGACTGAGGTGGCACGAATATGGGGAAGGGGGGAGGAAGTGGGCAAGGGCCCAAGGGGAATAGGGGCCAGGATTCAAAGAGGTGGTAGTCATAAGCTGGGTGGCCAAAATGGGGGTAATATGGGAGGAAGAAAGGGCTAGACTGAGGAGTCTGGGGGGTTCCAGGGGAATAGAGGATGTGTCAGGCCCCCTACTCTGGCCCTCCTGTCCCTGGCAAACCTAATCCTCTCCCCACCACCTACTTTCCTCTACACCTACCCCCTTAAGCTGTCCCTAGCTAATTCTCCTTGGTCCCTTTAAGAGCTGCCTGGGAACTGGGGCACCGGAGGGGGCTGGCAGGGCCCCCACCCCTCCCCCTGCCCTGCCTGCCTCTGCTCCGCCCCCTGCCCCGTACAGACTCTGCTGGAAGTCTTGGACGCCTGGGTTAGGGTCTCCACTGCTGGGCTGGGGGTAAGGCTTGAAAGTGGTGGGGAAGGGGGACCGTGGTCCCTGGGGTGGGATGGGGGGGTGCGGGATGTCAGTTTCCTAGCCCTATGGACATGGAATATCTGTGTGCCAACCTCAGTGGATAACGTAGGGGGCCCTCTGAGTGGTCCTCCGGCCTCAGACTGGGGGAAGGGTAGCCCCAGGGATCTTGAGGGACAGAGCCTAGGGGGCAGGATGCCTGGGTTTCCTCACCCTTCACTCCTCCCATCTTATTTTCCTGGGACCCTCATTTGCTAACCTCCATCCAGCCACTTCCTGCCCTTCCTGCAATGAAAGACATAGGGCCCTGATGCCGTCTTCCCACAGATGGGGAAACTGAAGCTAAGCAAACCAGAGTAAATGGAATTGTGTGTGCCCCAGCAGAAGAAATGGAGATTAAGCTGTAGAAAGGTTCTCCTTCCTTCTCTACCCCAGTGAACTAGACACAGGGGACTTGGGAGTCCAGCTTACCCCAACAAAGTTCTAACTACAGCCACAGTCGCCACCGGAGACTAAGCCCCTGCTCCCTCGTCAAGACAACTTAGCTCCTGCCTGGAAGTTTTGATTTCCATAGGTCAAAGCCAGGAGAGGTTCCCTGAAACCCAGCTGGGTAACCTGGAATGAAGTGGAGCTGGGGGTAGGGGGCGGGGGCTGTAGACTCCCCCTACTTTACTCCTTTTTCAGAAATGGAAATGCAGTCCCTTCCAGTTCTGCCACAGAGACTGTGACCAATTCCCCTAAAAAGGAAAGAGATGGGGGCCAAGGACACTCCCGGGTGTAAAGTCTTTCTGCAGTCCAACCTGCCTGTTACAGCCCTAGCCCAGTTTCCTCTAATCCCTGCCACCTTGATTCCAAATCATTTCTTCCCCTCCTGCCGTGTGTCCCAGGGGAAGAAGAGCCTGTAGGCACCCTCTGAGTTCCCAAGGGCCTCGGGCTGAGGGCACAGAGAATGGCATGTCAGGAACTGGGGGGAAGTGGTAGCAGCTCTGCTCGGTCCACGTCTGCTTTCACCACAGGCCCTTCTTGCCCTGCCCTGGACAGAAATGCTCACCCATCACCCCAACCCAGACCTAACCTAAAGGGGAACCAGTTTTGGCCTGTGAAACTCTCTGCCCTGGGCCGGCACCAGCACACTCACTTCCTTCTTCCTAAAAATATTAAGTCTAGAGATAAGCCAAGCTGCTCCCAGGTAAGCTGGAGAGCCATCGTTTTACCTATGTGAATCAGAGAGGGCAAGTGCCCTGCCTATGATCACACAGCAAGTTATAGGTATCCAGGCCTGGGATCCAGGGCTCTTGCTCCCCAGTCCCATGGTACCTTTTCTCACAATCTTCCCACAGGTGGAGAGAGGCCAACCTGGAAGGGGCTTTTTGTTTTCCATTTCTTTTTTCCTTTTTGTTTTTTTTGGCCACACGGCATGTGGGATCTTAGTTCCCCGGCCAGGGATCGAATCCACACCCCCTGCAGTGGAAGCATGGAGTCTTAACCACTGGACTGCCAGGGAAGTCCCCTGGAAGGGGCTTTTTCAACTCCTCATTTTACCAGTGAAGAAGTTGAGGCCCAGCGGGGACAGGAGGGAACTCTGGTAAACAGTGGCTCAGGATCAGGGCTGGAAGAGGACACCAGGCCCAGCTCCCAAAGCTTCCACCCAGACCCCTGCTTGCCTCACAGATGGGAAAGAATCCAGCTCAGGCTTATCTCTTTTTATCCCTATCTCATCTGGACCTCTGGAAAGTCCTTTCTGAAGTCTTCCCTCCATCCCTCCTCTTATAGCACAAACCTTCTCCTAATAGGTCTCAGGGGGTTAGCCAAAGAAGGCTTTTGGCATCTTGGTAAAGTGGCTTAGGAAGAAATGGCAGAACCCGAACCTGGCAATGGAGCCCTTGCCATGCAAGCCAGGATAATATTAATAGAAGAGGGCTTCTTAGGCTTCTTGACAGAGACCCTGTCTCTTGGCTTCTCTGCATAGATATTTGTGAGTTCATTTGCATCCTCATTGGCAAACTCAAAAATTTGCCTGGGGTCAGGTGGACCAGCATCCAGGTGTGACCCCCTTACTTATACACAGTTCCTGAGAGAATGGGGAAAACACAGAGAAACTGGCCATAAAGGAGAATTGGCCCCAACTGACCCCTGAACCCAGCTGGGGAACATCTGCACTGTGGTGCCTGCCTGACGGTGGGCAAGGGAGCTGAGCAAGGACCCCCAGGGGCTAGTGTGCCCCCTCCTGCCTCCCCCCACATCCGGAGCTCTGCATCCTCCACACATGTGGATCCAGGAGCCGCAGAAGGTGGGGCGCAGGGGGACACTGGGTAGGAGGAGGAAGAATATGGGGAGATTCTAGTCCCTCCCACTTAGAGATGCGGTTGCCATGGTGACTGAGGACAAGTGAGGCGGGATGGGGTTGGGGATGGGGGGCGGGGGTGTGGCAGGGACGAAGGCACTGGGAGACAGGAAGCCTGGCATTCCAGGGGGAGGGAAACACGGAGGCATCTCCAAGCTCCAGGTAAGGGAGCGGGAGAGCTGACAGTTCAGAAAGGAGGGTGCGGGGCCATTGTCTGGCGCTGGCTCTGCCCTGAGGAGGGGACAGAGAGAGGGGGTCGGGCCATTGTGTTCAGTACTCAGCTCAGTCTTCCAGCACTAGTCAGACGGAAGGAGGAAACCTAGGAGGTACTGGGTAAGGGGTTAGGGGGGACTGGGCTGGGTGGGCGGCAAGAAGGCTGGGAGACAGTGGGGATGGGAAGAGGTGGGGGGGATGCTGGGGGAGTAGAGGTTTGGCGATATCGCTAGTGCCTTAGACACAGTAGGCACTTAATAATTATAAGTTGATTTGACTTGCTTGTGATTATAAAAAGAGGGTAACGAAGGGCAGGGCAGGTGGGGCTAAGAAAGAGAGCCAGGAAGCTGATGTTCCCCAGGACTGTGCTCTTCTGGGGCTGTCCCTGAAGCCAGAAGGGAGAGGTGGTGGGGGAAACTGGACCAGCTGGGTCATTGGCAAAGCCAGGAGTGGCTTCTCTCCTGGCTTCAGGAGCCCCTCCCTCAGTGAGGTAGCCACGCTCGCTCAGGGTGCAGAAGAGACAGAGTCCCCGGGGTGAGCATGGGGTAAGTGTGGGAGTGACATCCGCATCTCCCTTCCCACCTCCATCCCCACATCTACATCTCTATCCTGGGCTGAAAGCTGGCCAGAAAGGGGCTACTATTTGATGTGGTCTAGGGGCCGTGGGGGAGGAGTCCCCACTGGGGGGTCAGGGTTGAACTCAACATTGTTGTCATGGGGGTCCCCAGGCTGGGCCCCAGGGCTGGGGGAGAAAGGAGTTGGGGAGCTCCCACATTGGAGCTATGAAATGGCACGGCCCTTACAGCCTGGTCCTGAACCTCTGACCCCTTCCTACCACCACCCCACCTGAACTGCTGCCTGACTCCAACCTCAGCCAAGACACTTAGCCGCCCTGGCGTTGGTTTCCTGGTTTGTACGGTGAGGGGGTGGGACCCTGTCAGCTCTGAGCATTCTTGATGTTTTGGGCAGGACCTGCTACATCATTTGCAGGGCCCAGTGCGAAATGAAAGTGTGGAGCTCCTGGAACAAGATCAAGACTTTCAAGACGGCAGCAGCTGGGCATTAGACCGAGCGTGGGGACCTGCGTGACTGCGCAGGTCACATGCCCAGGAAGCCAGCCCCGGCTGTGGGCTCTGCAGGCTGCAGCAAGGGAGATGGCAGTGTAACTTGGGATCTGACTCCTGAGGCTCTGGTGCAAGACAAGCAGTGGTGGGGGCAGGGTGCCCTTCCTCCCCACCAGGCTCCTCCAGGGAACTAGACCTGAAGGCCCTTGTGGAGACAGGGGGTGGGACCTGTACCTGATGGCCTTTCTTCAGAGAGGCTTCTGTTTCCTCTTGAGTCAGGAATCACCCCAGAGGTACTGTTTCTTAGCCCATCGGAGCTAGAACTTGCCACCCCCCACCCTACACACTTGCCTTCTCCATCCAAGTGGCTCAGGGTTGAGTTTCCCAGACTAGGGCAGGAGTAGGACTCCTGAGAGACAGTGTAGCTAAGGGAGTCACTCTGGTATGAGGCAGATATGAGTTTAACTTGGGTTCTGGCTGTGTAACCTCCTTTGCCTCACTTTGCCTCATCTTTTTTTTTTTTTTTTTTTTTTTGCCTCATCTTTAAAATGGGATTATGGTGGTACCTAGCAGCTAAAATTGTTGGGTAGACCAAAGCCTGATAATGCAGACTTCATATTCACTGGAGAGGCTGGGGAAAAGGAGACTTGTTGCCAGAAGGAGAATTCCTGGGTCTCTGGAGAAGGAGGAACTCGGCTCAGGGCATTGAATCTAACACTTCCAGAGAGGCGGGGATAGGGCAAGGACTGGGAGGGTGGGGCTGGAACCTCCTCCCCCAAGCCCCACCCACCCTACCAGAGCTCCTCCCAGAGACCCAGAAAAGCCAATCTGTTAAAGCAGAGAGGCCCCAGAGCAGGGTAGGCTCCCACTCTGAGCTTGAGGTGGGGTCTGGGTGGGAGTTTCCCTTGATTCTGAGAGTCTACAAAATGTTCTCTGGGTGGCTTAGACCATGGCTTCTCCCAAGGATCTGGCAACAAGACTCCATGAGAGTCTGGGGAAGTCTTAGGTAAGTCTTGATAGAAACAGTTGTCAGGAGGGGTTTGGCTGAGGCCAGCCCTCAAGGAAATTGAGGGAAATTGAGGGAAAATGGGAGCAGAGGGAAAGGAAAGACGGCTGAGCAGACTGATAAGAAATTCTTCTAAGGAGGAGCCTAGGCTGTCCCATCACCCTGTAGGCTTTGCTGTGGCAAGAGGGACGGAAGTTACACTACAGGAAGGACTTCCTGACCATGAGGAATGTGCATTTAAGAAGGAGGTGGGTTATTTATCGGAGTCGGATTAGCCCTGGGGTGTCTGTGCTCTTTAACCAGCAGTCAGCTGGGCTCAGGCTGAGTGGGCAGGAAACTACCCACTTTATAGGTCATGAAGCCCTTGGTGCTAGATGCCTTATTAACCCTGCATTATGAGGTTCCCCCTGGAGCCTTCAGGGAGGGGGTGAGCAGCCATCATCAGGCGTTTGGGTGCCCCAGAAGTATGTTCAAGCTCAGATGGGAAATTGTCTGGGTTTCCCACTGGCCTGATGCTGCCGTAAGAGTTTTGGAGATAAGACTACAGAAGGAATTTCCACAGCAAAGCCCTGGATAAGAGCCTAATGCAATTGTTTTATTTACTTATTAGATTTTTTAAAGCCATTTTTAAAAATTGAAGTATAGTTAATTTACAGTGTTGTATTAGTCTCAAGTGTACAGCAAAGTGATAGTTATACATACATATATATATATATATATATATATATATATATTCTTTTTCAGATTCTTTTCCATTATAGGTTATTACAAGATAAGGAATATAGTTCCCTGTGCTGTACAGTAGGTCCTTGTTGTTTGCAATTGTTTTATTTTTTAAAGACTATGGCCCAGTTGGAAGTGGGAGGTTTGAAAGTTTAGACCACTGCAGGGACTTCCCAGTAGGTAGGAGTAGAGAGACCCCACCTTGTGGGTAAGTGGAAAGAGGAATATGAAAGACGGTGTCATGTCTCCTAGCTGGGAAGTCTTGAGCAAGAGGAGAAACCACTGCTAGTCTGGTTAGACTGGATGTGATGAGATAGAGGGACAGGGGAATGGCTGAAATGACCTAGAAACATTCTGGCCTTTTAAACTTTCTGGATAGATGAGGTGAAAGAGAGAGGTGTGCCTCCTTTTAGTCCCCTCCCAATCCACCAACTTCCGCCCAAGCCAGGGATCTGTCACAACTCGAGAGGTGGAAATTCTGGTTTCCCTTGCCCAGAGCTCCCAGTGCTGGCTTTGCCGCTATGGGTACCTGGAGCGCCGCATGCCTGGCCCAGCCAGGCTGAGCCTCCCGTCCCCTGCCTCTGGGGCCTGGGAACCCCCCTTCTTCATTCTCTTGGATGGCACCCACGCCCAAGAGTCTGGACACCTAGGTTCTGCACTGTGTCTGGCTCAAGGGTGAGATGAGATGGGTGGCTGGGGGGTGGCAGTCCCAGGGGAGGATTATGCAGAGGCCCAGGGAGACAGACAGCAGCAGCACAAGGACCAGGGAGAGAGGGGGCAGCTGCCGAGGCTGGGAGACAGCCAGCCACTCCCTGCCCTGGGCCACTTTCCGCAAGAGGCTGATAGCCAGCCCTCCAGGCTGGACTCCCATCTCCTCCCTGCAAGAAGAGGCCTGTAGGCCTGAGAGTCAGCGACCTAAGCCCAGCTGTGGAGAGATCAGAGCAGGCTGATTCAGACCTGGTCTGCTTGTTTGGGTCATCAGAGGGTAGGGCTGTGTACGAGTATCAACAGATCTGAAAGTGCTAGGAGAGTCAGGGCTGAAGAATCTATATTGTGAGTGCAGGAATCTGCTCCCCAGAAAGTTCCCTGCCCGGGACCAGGCATTGGTTTGGCCTCTGGGCTATGGGAGGAGGGAAGGCAAAGAGTAAACAGCAAGAAAGACTTCCCTGAGAGTAAGGTGAGAAAAGGCAAAGTGGGGCTATTGGTGCAAAGAGATCAGAAGGGCGGGATGGGGAACAGCTGGACTCCTACCCAGAGGGGAGAGTGAGGCGGGATGAGGCCTGTGGGATGATGGAAGTGAGACTCTCTAGGGGCACTCTGGAGAGGAAACTGGCCCGTCTCTCTAACATCCCCCCCACAATACACACTTCTGCTGCCTGGGGCTATCTGATTGGTTCCCAGGGAGGATGTGGTAAAGACTGCTCATCCAGAGAGTGGCGGGTGCCTGTTTCCCCAGAGCCGTCTGGTGACAGCCTCTGGCTGAGCATGGCCCTTCCAGCCCTGGGCCTGGACTCCTGGAGCCTCCTGGGCCTTTTCCTCTTCCAGCTGCTCCTGCTGCTTCTGCCACCACCGACGACCGCACGGGGTGACGGGCAGGGGCCCACACCCAGGGTCAAATACTACGCAGGTAAGTGTCTGATGATCAGGAAGTGTGGGGATGGCAACACCGGGCTGACTAAGAAAGGAGTGAATGATGAAACTCACCTGGGGCAGAGACTGAGGAGAGGGAAGTGAGGGGACCAGGGGGCCAGGGGCGTTGTGCCTTCTGGTTCTCCAGAGTTGGTGATTTTTCTTTCCCTCCTTAAATGTCACTGTTATCAAACTGGTCACCTCAAACCCGTAACTGCTTTCATGCCCTCAAGTGCCCCAAAGCCAAGGCCCCTGCCAGAAGAGCATCTGTGGGCCTGGTGACCCAGGACACACCAGGACACGCAACTGCACAGATGATGCTGGACCACGTCATGCCCAGTACTGTGGACACCAAGAATACAAGAACTCAGTGTGGCCTGGCTGGGATACGGACCCTGGGACCCTTTAGGCACAGCTTGGCTGGTTTCTTACTGAGGGTGTGGTGACTGCTGGTCTTCCACCTCCAGGTAAAAGATTCAGGAAGGGACATTGGCCCTGTAGGAGTTGTAGGGGCAGTCTCCTGGGCACAGCTGTGTCTTTAGCGTCTTTCTGGGGCAACGCGGTAAAGGAAATGCATGTTGCCCGTTGATGGAGGGGCCTCCTCTGTGTTGGGTGCTGAGATTACAACATAAACAGGACTCAGCCCCTGCCATCAACGTGCTGATGGTCCCAAGGGGAGGCAGATGAACAGACAACCACACTTTGGGGCGGTCAGTTCAGTTACAGAGGGGTGTATACAGTTCTGGGGAGGCCAGCCTCTCCAGCACCTTGCCACACGTTTCCCCAACTCCTCCTCTTGGTTGGTCCTAAGAGCCTCTGAGCCTCCAAAGGTAACAATTAGCTAGTCAGTTCTCTAACTAATGCAAAAGTACGAATGTGCTCTTGAGAGAGGATTTCAGAAGCTCCTCCCCCCTTGCTGATATGCCAGGGGACCAGGCACACACGCCCCACCTCTGCCACAGCACGGTGATGGGGAGACCTCAGGGAACCTCCCACAGCCAGCTGGAATCCCATGCCCAGGTGACATCTAGGCGCTTGCAGGAAACTTTGGAGAAAAATATTTCCTTTCTGTTCAGCCTATGGCAGTGATTCTTGTGGTGGAAATTTCCTGCAGTAGAGGCGGGGAGGGAAGTGGGGCTGGTGAGTGGGACCCCTACAACCCACAGTTACTCTGACACATAGTCCTATCTACATCTAGCTTTCCTGTCTGTGGCCGCCAACACCTTCCTGTCGTCTCCCTGCCTTCTGCTCTCCCCACGGGTGAGGACCAACGTGTCCTCCGCCCACCACAGCCCCCAGGCCTGGAAGAGCATCCATTGTGCCTCACTTTATTTCCTGTCCCTTTGTCTGTCTCTTGGGTACGGGCCACCCTCCCCCAGCCCCAGTCTGTCATTACCCTGTCTCTGGCTGCCTTTCCTCTCTACTGTGAGCTCAACACACAAAGCTCCTATGGCTGCCAGCAGGGTGGGACGAAGCGGGGAGCTGCTGATGAAGAGTGGGTCCAGTTGCCAAGGTCTGGGGAGCACACTCTGCCAGCCCTTTTCTTCCCCTGATTTTATCTCAGAACTCAGCTGCTTGACCACTGACTTCTCATCACTGTCTCCTTCTCACCACCTCTCAACAGGGGATGGACGCAGAGCTCTTAGCTTCTTCCATCAGAAGGGCCTCCAGGATTTTGACACTCTGCTCCTGAGTGGTGATGGAGACACTCTCTATGTGGGGGCTCGAGAGGCCATTCTGGCTTTGAATATCCAGGATCCAGGGGTACCAAGGCTGAAGAACATGGTGAGAGGCCAGGGGAAGGGCGTGGGCTGGGAGTGAGGAGGGGGCCAACAGCTGCCCTGCGCTTGGGCTGCTTACGCATGAATAACCACCCAATTTGCTGTTACCTATAATCAGCAACAATCAGCAATTCTTTTTTTTTTTATATTTATTTATTTTATTTTTTGGCTGCGTTGGGTCTTCGTTACAGCGTGCAGGCTTCTCTCTAGTTGTGGCCCGCGGGCTCCAGAGCACGTGGGCTCTGTAGTTGCGGCACGCGGGCTCTCTGGTTGTGGCTCGCGTGCTTAGTAGTTGTGGTGTGCAGGCTTAGTTGCCCTGCGGCCTGTGGGATCTTAGTTCCCTGACCAGAGACTGAACCTGCGTCCCTGCATTGGAAGGCGGATTCTTAACCACTGGACCACCAGGGAAGTCCCCAACAATCAGCAATTCTTCGTAGAGACATATATATATGATCGGTATAACAGACAAGAAACACTATAGTGGCCTCACTGTTCATTGGTACCATGAATACTGGTTGAATAATATTAATTACTAAAATGGCTGATATGGAAATCATTGACACATGAGAGAAACATTGACTCAAATTATATCAATAATATGATATCCACCCACTGGTAGAAATCACTGAAGCTTCTGTGTTAAATTACAGTCACCCTACTCATGGGAACAACGTGAGGGAGAAAGCGAGAGGGAAGGAAAAAAGGGAGGGAGGGAGCTAGCAATTACTGAGCATCTCCACGGTTTGTTTTTCTCAATGTGTGGTCTGTGGGCCACCTGCACACATGGGATGCCAATTAAAAATACAGATTCTGGGCTTCCCTGGTGGCACAGTGCTTAAGAATCTGCCTGCCAATGCAGGAGACACGAGTTTGAGCCCTGGTCTGGGAAGACCCCACATGCCACGGAGCAACTAAGCCCATGCGCCACAACTACTGAGCCTGCGCTCTAGAGCCTGAGAGCCACAACTACTGAAGCCCGTGTGCCTAGAGCCCGTGCTCCGCAACAAGAGAAGCCACCGCAATGAGAAGCCTGTGCACTGCAAGGAAGAGTAGCCCCCGCTCCTCCCAACTAGAGAAAGCCCACACGCAGCAACGAAGACCCGACACAGCCAAAAATAATAAATAAATAAATAAATATAATTTTTTAAAAATACAGATTCTCTGAGGTGTGAGGAACTGACATTTTTAACAATTTCCCCAGGAAATGTGGTGGTTTTTTTGCCAACTGCTGCTTTTATACCATGCATGGCATTAGGTGCTTTACATATGCTACCTAGTTGTGCCCTCCAGAAGCCTGTGCAATTGACCAAGATCACTCAACCAGTAAGTGGCTGAGTCTAGATTCAAACTCAGGTCTGATTCCATAGGCCATGTTCTACCATGGAGCTGTGTCCTAATGAATAACAGTATCATCAGAGTAATAGCCAGGGTCACAAAGTGAGGTTATTATAGCCCACCAGCATGTAACTAGCCACTATGCCTGCTGGTGATTTCACATCAGAGCCAAGGTGGGGATGGTAGGTCAGAGCTGGAGCTGAAGACCTCATTCCCTTTATCTCCCCTTTCCCAATGCCCCACTTCAGATACCCTGGCCAGCCAGTGACCGAAAAAAGAGTGAATGTGCCTTTAAGAAGAAGAGCAATGAGGTAAGTAGAGGTGGAGATACTGGGGCTCTGGTAGAGAACCCTGGTGTCCCTAGACCATCACTGGATGATCTCAAGTTGGGCAGGCAGCAGAGGATGCTTGTTTGCATGATAATTGCCTGCATCATGTTCTATAAAGACAGACAGGACTGCCTCAGCATTGCCCAGTCCTTCTCCCTACTAGGGAGTGAGGGAGCAGCCTCTGGGGGCCCAGGAGTTTGGGGCAAGTGCCCTGGAGGCCTGAATTCTCTATCTCCCCCAGACACAGTGTTTCAACTTTATTCGTGTCCTGGTCTCCTTCAATGCCACCCATCTCTACGCCTGTGGCACCTTCGCCTTCAGCCCTGCTTGCACCTTCATTGTGAGTTATCTGGCACCAGCTCTCAGGCCCCAAGCATCCCTCCTCACATCTACTCCCAGCTCATCCTCTGCAGCTCTGGAAAACTCTGGTTTTCCAGACGCAGGACCCTTGTGAGCTTCCTGGCCCCAGACCAATTTTCCTCTACATCCCCTCCCTGTCCTCCCTCACACCCCTCCTTTCCCAGACATGAGACTCTGGCGTTCTGGCCCCCCAGCCACTCCCCCTCTCTAGGAACGCCAAGATTCCAACCTGTTGCCCATCTCGGAGGACAAGGTTGTAGAGGGGAAAGGCCAAAGCCCCTTCGACCCTGCCCATAAGCACACGGCTGTCCTGGCAGGTGAGTATGAGGTTCCCTGGTCCATCCCAGCAACTGCTTTCCCTGGTCACTCTGTGACGTATGGAATCTGACAATTTCCTGAAAAGCAGGGGACAGAGGGAGGAGAAGCCAGGAGCCTCGGAGCACAAAATCAGAGGGAGAATCAGATACCCCAAACACCAGCTCCTGCTGAAACTGCCACAAAGGAGGTGGAGCGAAATGGATATGGAGAGATGCACAGAGGCGGGAGGGTCCAGGAAGGGTCTCAGGCAGGGAAGAGGCCTGAGACTCAGTCATTTGTTCAACAAGTATGCTCTGTATGAATGCCCCCTCTGGTGGGCCAGGCATTGTGCTAGGGACTGTAGGGATTACAAAGAAGAAATCATGGTGCTGTGCCCTCCCGGACACAAACCATTACAGACTCCCCACCCTGGCTTCCTGAAGGCGGTGGACTTTGACTGAGTGGGACCTTGAAAGATAGGTAGATGGGCAGGGAAGGTGTTCCATGAAGAAAAGGGTAGGACTTAAGGTACGGAAGCAAAACAAAGCCGTCTTCGGGCAACAATGAGTGATTCTAACTGGCAAGTGGTTTAGCTGGGCATAGGAGGGAGGAGCCAGAGAAAAGTGCCAAAACACTGAAGGCCATAAGGTTGGCCATTCCCTGTGGGCAGAAGGACCTAAGAACGGTGCTCAGTGGGGGGCTGTGAGCTGGGCTTTGGGATTCCATAGGAAGGTGTAGAACACATGAAGGAGGCCAGAGGCTGATGTGAATGCTGACAGGTCTGAGGAGGGCAGGGGCACCCTCCAACTGATGAGGTCTCCCCTCCTCTCCCCACACTAGATGGGATGCTCTATTCCGGCACCATGAACAACTTCCTGGGCAGTGAGCCCATCCTGATGCGCACACTGGGATCCCAGCCTGTCCTCAAGACAGACAATTTCCTCCGCTGGCTGCAACGTAAGGACCTGAGCCCTACCCAGCACAGGTCTGGCCCCCTTCCCCAAGTCCCGGAGACTTGGCACTGTGAACTGCTGTTAATTCACTCAACTCTCGTTTGTTGAGGCATACAGTGTGCAAGGCAGTACTGTTCGGCATTGGCGGTACTGCAGGGAAGAAGACATAGCTCCCGTCCTCTTGAAGCTTTCATCTTACATAAATAATTAAAGACGTACCAGTCGCTCCCCGCCCCCACCCCCCACCCATGGCTATGTCTCGACCAGCTGTGGGACCCGAGAGGTTGTGTCTCCTGTCCTCCAGAGCTAAGGGTTTTCACAAAGGGGAAGCCAGGGCATCCAGCTGCTCTATCTCTTAGCCCATCTGCCCCGCCCCTGCAGCGGACGCCTCCTTCGTGGCAGCCATCCCTTCGACCCACGTCGTCTACTTCTTCTTCGAGGAGACAGCCAGCGAGTTTGAGTTCTTCGAGAAGCTCCACACATCCCGGGTGGCCAGAGTCTGCAAGGTCTGCAGCCTGGGCGGGAGGCGGGGCTGGCCGTGGAGAAGCCAATGGGGAGATGGCAGAGGCGGGGCTGAACGCTTAGGGACCAATGGGAGTGAGGGGCGGGGAAGAGGGTGAGGTCACGTGGGGGCAGGGGGGGGGTCCCCTGACTCCTCCGGTGCCCCTAGAACGACGTGGGCGGCGAAAAGCTGCTGCAGAAGAAGTGGACCACCTTCTTGAAGGCCCAGCTACTCTGCGCCCAGCCGGGGCAGCTGCCCTTCAACGTCATCCGTCACGCTGTCCTGCTGGCAGACAATTCCTCCACCGATCCCTATGTCTACGCTGTCTTCACCTCTCAGTGGTGAGCAGCCAGGCGGGAACGTGGCGGCTGGAAGCGGGATTACGGGTCAGCACCCCTGTTGCCCTGGCCCGCCAGGGAGGGTAGGAACTGATGTGAGCCGAGCACATACTCCACACTTCACATACGAAGGCATTTGATCGTCACCATCTCCCAGGAATTTGACTCATGCCCTTAATGTAGATGGGAAAAATAAAGCTCAGAAGGGTTCTAATTAGTTTATATCCTGCCTGGTTCCAAAAAGGATAGGAGGTAGCTTACAAAAGGCAAACATTAAAATAAAATAAAATCCATGAGGAAATGGAAATAAAAGGAGAATAAGGGAACCCAGGGATCCGGTCAGCACATTACACATGTGCTTTACAAATGTGCATTACAAATGTGCAGTCCTGGGATGTCGGCAAAAATTTAGCTCTGAGCTTCCTAATGGTCAGAGCAAAGAGTGAAACACCACCAGCGACATAAGATAAAAATACAGTCATTGCTTAGAGGCTGAGAAAGTTTAACTTACTTGCTGTGGTTTGGTATCTGCTGACAATATGTCAGGTATCAAAGACATCTGTTGTAAGCAGGGTCTGGTATCTATGGCATCCAGAACTGAGAATATGGTGTATGTCACAGGTTAAAGAGAACAAGAGAAACCTTTTGTCTCCACAGACCAAGGCTGAAGGAATAAAAATCGTTGTAGTCAGGCTCTGGTTGGTTATCTGAGGACCAGAAATACATGGGATCCCCAAGGAGGAATACTTCACCTGGAGCCTGTTGGGGAGCTGGTTATACTGCCCCTCCCATAGGGGCCCAGTCTGGGCAGGCCAGGCAGGAGACACCCCAGGGCATGAGCCCCATTTAATTCTCATTAAAGATAATCACACCTCAGATCCTAAGATGGGCTAGAGTCTGGGGCTCTCCTAGCCCTTATCACCACAGCTGGGGCCTGACCCAGCCCTTCATCCTCCTGCCCTTCTGGGGTTTCTCACCAAGGGTGGGCCAGGGCTGGAAGGGGAGTTTCCTGATATAGCAGAGGAGGTTACAGACAATGTCCCCTTTGGCTTTCTCCAGGCAGGTTGGTGGGACCAGGAGCTCTGCTGTCTGTGCTTTCTCACTCAAGGACATCAAGCATGTCTTTGAGGGGAAGTATAAGGAATTGAACAAAGAGACTTCACGCTGGACTACTTACGGGTTCCCTGATATCAGTCCTCGGCCAGGCAGCGTGAGTACTACCCACCCCACTGAGCAAACTCTGCCTCCCCAGACACATAATATGCATGTCAAAGTACCTATCACGGCATAATAAATGCCCAATAAATGCTAGTGTTCCCCGCACCCCCAGGTCCTGTCTGCTCAGATATTCACCCATTCTGGCTGCCCACATTCCACATGTGTCCAACCCCATCCTAAACACAGAGCAGCACCCCTTCACCCCAGCTGAGTGCACCCCAAATACCTGGGTGTATCACTAAGGAAACAAGGGAGCACGGGCTGTGCCAAGGACTGTCTTGGGCATCTTCACCTGCATTTCTTATTTAACTTTTGTTTTTTGATCAGAGTGTATATGTACAGCATTTAAACAATCATATAGATTTACATGGTTGGCTACAAAAAACAGCCCTGTTTCCTATCCTCAGCACGTTTTCCTCTCTAGAGACAACCACCTTCAACTCTTTTAGCTGATTCTTTTGATATTTATCTCTAAATCTTGAAATACTTTTCTTGCTACTTCTTGATGTTTCAGTGTCAGGCAGTGTCTATTGAATTCCCGTTCTGGATGGTGAGGATTTAACTATGTCCCCCACCCGCACTCAGCGATGTGCTGGAACTGGCTTGCAGCAACTAGCAAGAACCCTTTGTGCATCTCTTTACAAATTCGAGTTCAGTGACAATACATTGATAGCTTGAAATCAGCCATGGTGGGAATAATACATCATGGAAATCATCAAACACTTCAAATCAGAGGTCCCCCCGCTCATCGTTCCCCAGAGCTGCCTTATCAACACACCACTGCACCCACGCCTCATCTCCCAACATTGTTTTATAGTAATTTTGGTTAGATCAATATTTATATTATGATTCATTATTCACAACTGAGCCAGGTAGTAAGCCATGATTATATTTCCTTTTTGCATAATTTAAAATTTTTCCCTGGAGTTAGTAATTATCTTGATTATTATTAGTAGTATTTTTTGCTTTGTTTTCTAAGCTCTTATCTTTAATTCAACCCCAAACTCTTCCTCAGTTATCTGAATCTCTTTTAAAAACAGATCCATTAGGTATTCTAAGAGTTTTGTCTTCCTGGAGATCCTTCCTATCTGCTGCAGTCTGTACTACATCTACATCTTAACTACATCCGGGACACAACTGCCATCCTGGAATCTCCCTTCCTCATCGTTCTGGGCATTCCCTTTGCCACTTTCTTGTGACAATCTGGTGGTTCTTGCATCCCACAACTTCCTCTCTTTTCTTTTTTGAAAAAGAGATTCCCAGAAAGGGATACATGGCAGGTAAATTTTTTTGAGACCTTGAATGTCTGAATATGTCTTTATTCTACATTCACATTTGATAGTTTGCCTAGGTGTATCTAATTCGAGACTAGAAATAATTTTCCTTCCAAACTTTGAAGGCTTCCTCTATTATCTTCTAGCTTTCAGTGCTGCTGTTGAGAAGTCTAAAGCTATTCTGATCCCCAACTCTTTGAATGTCACCTGGTTTTTTTTTTTTTCTCACTGGAATCTTGTAGTACCTTTTTTGTGTCGCTGGTTGTTTTGAAATTTCATGGTATTGTGCCTTGATGATATCTGTTCGTTCATTGTCTGGACATTCAATTTGCCCCTTAAGCCTGGAATTTTAGTTCTTTCAGTTCTAAGAAGTTTTCTTGAACTATTTCCTCCTGTTCCCTTTTCATTCAACAAATATTTTTTGAGGCCACCTGTCACTGTTGTAGGCACTGGGGATATAGCAGTGAACAAAACAGATAAAAGTCTCTTTCCTCATGGAGCTGACATTCTAATGTCAGAATGTTTTTTCACTTCTTTCTGGACCTCCTGGACTAGTCCTCTACCTTTTAAAATCCTTTAAAAGATTTTTTCCATGTCTTTGGTTTTTTTCTACTTTCTGAGAGAGTATCTCAATTTTATCTTCTGATCCTTCTATCAGATTTTTAATTTCTGCTATCAGATATTTAATTTACTAGATTTTTTGAGCTTTGAATATGTCTTTTATAAACATGTTCCATTATAGAGAATTTTAAATATATAAAAAGTGGACAGAATAGTGTAATGGACCTCCGTACACCCATCAGCCAGCTTCAACTCATAGCCAATCAAACTGTTTCATCTATACCCCACCCACTTCTCCTCTTATTATTTTGAAGCAAATTCTGGTCATTGTATCATTTCATCTGTATTAGTTTCCTATGGCTGCCAAAACAAATTACCACAAATGTGGTGGTGTGAAACAACAGAAATTTATTCTTTCACAGTTCTGGAGGCCAGGTGTTTGAAATCAAAGTGTCAGAAGGGTTGGTTCCTTCTAGAGGCTCTGAGGGAGAATCTATTCTATGCCTCGCTCTGAGCTTCTGGTTGGCTGCTGGAAACCCTTGGTGTTCCTTGGCTTGTAGGCACATCACTCCAATCTCTTCCTCTGTCATCACTTTGCCTTATCTCTGTATGTCTCCTCCACTTCTCTTATACAGACACTTGTCATTGGATTTAGAGCCCATTGTAATCCAGAATGAGTCATCTTTTTAAAAAAAAATATTTTATTTATTTATTTATTTATTTGGCTGCGTTGGGTCTTAGTTGCGGCATGCGGGATCTTTCATCGCGTTGCGCAGGCTTCTCTCTAGTTGTGCCGTGTGGGTTTTCTCTTCTCTAGTTGTGGCGCACAGGCCCCAGGGCGTGTGGGCCCTGTAGTTGTGGCGCGCGGGCTTAGCTGCCCCGCGGCATGTGGGAACCTAGTTCCCCGACCAGGGATCGAACCCACGTCCCTTGCATTAGAAGGCGGATTCTTTACCACTGGACCACTAGGAAAGTCCCCAGAATGAGTCATCTTGAGATTTTTAATTATGTATACAAAGACCCTTTCTGCAAATAAAGTCACATTCACAGGTTTTAGATGGACATGTCTTTTGGGGGACTACCATTCATCCCATTACCTCATCCATAAATATTTTAGTATGTATCTCCAAAGGATAAGGGCTTTGAAAACAACAACAACATAGCCATAGTACCATTATCACACCAAAAAATTAATAATAGTTCCTTAATCTAATATGCATTTAGTGTTCAAATTTCTAATAGTCTCACAGATATCATAAGGGTTTTTAAAAAATATTGTTTGTTTATTGGAGTCAAAATCCAAATAAAATCTGTAAATTTGGATTGGTTGTTCTTTTCAGTCTCTTTTAGTCTGTATGTTCCCTTTCCAACTTCTTTTTTTCTCTTGCAATTTATTTGTTATGTAGAATTTTCCACAGTCTGGATCTTGATTTTACATCTCTGTGATGGAGTTTAAGTATTTTCTGTAAATTGGTTGGTGTTTGGATCTAGAGACGTAATCAGATTAAAGTTTGATTTTCGGGAGCAAAACTACCTCATAGTGGTAGTGTGGTCTTCTTTCAGGAAGTATGTAATCTTTGGCCACACTCTTTGAAATAAGAACTCCTCTTTTGTAGCATTATGTTCTTGTTTCATGGGTATACTATGTTCATAATTATCTCTCTTAAGATAATAATGATACTTTGCTGTGGTTTTCTTTTCTCTGAATCATTTCTGTTTCCTCTTAGGTTTTTGTTTATTCATTTTTTCCATTTCCTTGGTTTGATCTCTTTCATGTTCATGGTTTCACTCACATATCTGGTAATCCTTGGTTATCTACTCATATTTAAGAGGGAGGGGACCATGAAGCTGTTTGGAAACTCTGCACCCTGGGCATGACTTGGCAACTTGAGCTCCGTGATAGCTCCACTGAGGATGGTCTGTCTGGACTGCTTTGTTGGGGACCTTCAATGTCAATATCTTTAAGCCTTTCCTCTTGGACCTCTAGTCAGTTTTCCTGGAGTAGATTCTTCCAGTCTTCTGCCTGGAGGGAGATGGTCTGGCTCCTGGTGTCTGGGAGCCGTGGGGGAAGAGTCTCAGCAGGTACTGTGTCTACTTGGATTTAATCCCCTGCTTTCATGGTGGTGTCACCCATCTCTGCTGTACTCCATTCAGAGTCCCTCTGTCTTACCCTCTCCAGAGAATAAACCTCCAGTTTGGGGCTAGGGTATGGAAGGGACAGTTACTCAGTGGCATGGAGCTGGGGGGAAATCTGCCTGCTTCTTAAAGAGACTTTCAAATAATCTTCTTTATTCAGCCCCTCCTTTACCCCATTTCCAGAGGTGACTGGGGCCACTAATCCATGAACTTCAGGAATTCTGCCTTATAAATCAGATAGTTTGGGGTTATCCCTGGGCTGGCTTAAGAAGATTCTTTTATCCTGCTAAGTCTTTTCCTATTTGTTCATTTGCTTTCCAGCTTCCAAAATGTGGCTGCTTTTGCCTCCTCTCCTGTTCTCCCCATCCCTGTAGGTTTGTGTCTTTAAAAAAAAAAAAAAAATCCCTTTGGGAGGAAGTGAGAGTAAGTGCATATGCTCATTCTGGCATCAAAATGAAATACAGATGTTATTACATCACTTTACAGATGAGGAAGTTGGAACTCATAGAGGTGGGGTAACTTGTCTGAGGACGTATCTTGTAGGTGACAGAGCTGGGGCTGGTGTTAAGACAGTGCCCTTGGAAACGGAGGACAAGAATCGTGACCAAAGATCAGGACACAGGTGTCCCAAAGCCACAGTATGCTGGTGTTGGCAAGTCCTTTCGAGAACAGCCGGTCCAACCCCCTCATTTTATGAGTAAGAAAAAGAAGGCCCAGAATGGAGAAGGGACTCTCCCAGAGTCACGCATCAAATTCATGCCACACCATGATGAGAAACACTCCCTGTTCACCACCCCTTTCTGTGACATCATTCATTCAATTACTGACTCAGCGAACATTTATTGGGCACCAACTGTGTGCCAGGTCCTGTGTTAAGCCTGGGCTTATAGACATGAGTTCAAGGTGGTCCTTGTCTGCAAGGGACCCTCACTCTACTTCCTGCTGGTGGCCAGGCATCCTTGGTGAAGGTAATGATGGAGGAAAATAATGACAGCTAATGTTTATGAAATACTTACTTTATGCCAAGCACTGTTCTAATTACTTTTCATGTATTGGTGCATTGCATCCTCACAGCAAGCCTGTGATGTATTGGTAATAGGCCCATTACCCTGTTAAGGAACCTCAGGCATGCTGAATTCAGAGGCTGGAATTCAAAGCCAGGCAGTTCCCGAGTCCAGCTTTAATCCCCATCCTGAAATGAGGACTGCCAAGAGGAAAGGAGGCAAAGGATATTAGCCAAGGGGGAGGGAGGGAGGGAAGACGCAATGGGTGAGTTGAAGGAAGGAGAAAGCTGACCTGATCTGCCTCCTCCCCCTTCAGTGCTCGGAGAGCCCCTCCTCTGATAAAGCCTTGACCTTCATGAAGGACCATTTCCTGATGGATGAGCCGGTGGTGGGGACACCCCTGCTGGTGAAGTCTGGTGTGGAGTACACACGGCTTGCGGTGGAGACAGCCCAGGGCATTGACGGGAATAGCCATCTGGTCATGTACCTGGGCACCAGTGAGTAAAGGACTGAAGGCCACCCCTCAGGGAACCAGAGCAGGGACTGCAACTCGGGTTGAGGAGGGAAACCTTTGAGTTCATTCACTCAGGCATTCATTCAACACATGTTCTCTGAGCACCTACTTTGTGCCTGGCACCCTGCTAGGCTCTGAAAATACAGTGGGAGAACAAAACAGCCCTGTCCCTACCTTCTCTGAGCTTTCAGTCTGGTGGGGGAGAGAAACATGCAGGGCTTTGGTGACCTTAGCAAGAACTGTTTGTCTTATGGGGAAGACGTGCTAGAGAGGTGAAGAGTGAGGGAGGATAGAGGAGGAGCTGGAAACAGCGAGAGTAGAGATCACAGATCACGCTTCAGGAAGCTTGGCTGTGAAGGGGAAGAGGGGAACGGGAGGTAACTGGAGGAGGGCGTGGGATCCAGCCAGCAATCTTTTTAAAGATGGGAAAGATCGTCAGGATCCAGTAGAGAGGGAGATGGCGAAGAGATGGGCAGGCGAGGGGCTAAATGGCAGGTGAAGTTGCAGAGGCAGCAGGAAGCCTGGTTCTAGAACCAGGTGGAGGGACTGGTCGTGAGTGGGGGAGGTACAGACCTCTGCTGGGATGGGAGTGAAGGAGTAGAAGGGGGGATAAGACTGGACGGGAGAATGTATAGACTTGTGGGGGAAATGGGCAAGAAGTAGAGGGAGCTCTTTTGTGAAGGCTTTTGTGTTTTCTACGAAGTAGGAGGACACAAGGTCATGAGCAGGGTGGGGGGGGGCGGAGATTGAGAGGTAGAAAAGGTGGGAGGTTTGAGGAGAGAGGAATAGATTGAAATATTCATCGTAGAGAGAAGGAGAGGGACTTCCCTAGTGACGCAGTGGTTAACAATCCGCCTGCCAGTGCAGGGGACACGGGTTCGATCCCTGGTCCGGGAAGATCCCACGTGCCGCAGAGCAACTAAGCCCATGCACCACAGCTACTGAGCCTGTGCTCTAGAGCCCGCGAGCCACAACTACTGAGCCCGTGCTCCGCAACAAGAGAAGCCACCACAATGAGAAGCCCGCGCACCACAATGAAGAGTAGCCCCCGCTCGCTGCAACTAGAGAAAGCCTGCGCGCAGCAACGAAGACCCAATGCAGCCAAAAATAAATAAATTTATTAAAAAAAAAAAAAAGGAAAGAAGGAGAGACAGTCTGCGGGGGAGATGGGGAAGATTGCCAAGCATATATTATATTGAGGGCCTGGCTGAGGTGGATGCCCTTGAGCTTTAGTGGAAGAAACCCATCAGGTTCATTCATTCTTTTAGGACATCAGCTGTGCATATATTGGGTATACAATAGAGAACAAAACAGACAAAAATCTAGCTCCTTTTTGGAGTGCATGGGGACAGACAATAAACATACTGAGGAGTCAATTACTTGGTACATTATGAGGTTAGAAAATAAATAGAGCAGTGTGTGGTCAGGAATGCCAGTTGGGGTGGTAGTAATTTTTAAAAGGGTGGTCAAGGGGCTTCCCTGGTGGCGCAGTGGTTAAGAATCCACCTGTCAATGCAAGGGACACGGGTTTGAGCCCTGGCCCGGGAAGATCCCACATGCTGCGGAGCAACTAAGGCCATGCGCCACAACTACTGAGCCTGAGCTCTAGAGCCCGCGAGCCACAACTACTGAGCCCGTATGCCACAGCTACTGAAGCCCGCATGCCTAGAGTCCGTGCTCCGCAACAAGAGAAGCCACTGCAATGAGAAGCCCGCACACAGCAACGAAGACCCAACACAGCCAAAAATAAATAAATAAATTAAAAAAAAAAAAAAAAAAAAAAAAGAGTGGTCAGGGTAGAACTCACTGAAGTGCCTTTGAGTAGAGACACTTGATGGAGGTGAGGGAGGCTGGTGATGTGATTTTCTACAGAATTGCTCAGCAGTCCACTGCCCCATGTCCATGGAGAAAGGGGACGGTTGGGTTCCTCCAGGCATGGAGTTTTATCAGGCAGTTGCAAAGGAAGGGCCGAGAGGCAAGGGATTTCCAGCCATTTACAAGCAAGCTCCATCTCCAAGGCATAGAGGGAAACGGTCTGACAGATCTGTGTCCAGTGCACACTTCAGAAGGAACTTTCTGACAGCTGCAGAAGCCATCTGGAGTCAGAGAGGGAGCACGAGAGGGGTGTGTAGATGGGGTCAGACAATTTCAGCTCTCTCTGTCTCTTCACAGGCACAGGGTCCCTCCACAAGGCTGTGGTGAGTGGGGACAAGAACGCTTATCTGGTGGAGGAGATCCAGCTGTTCCCTGACCCTGAGCCTGTTCGCAACCTGCAGCTGGCCCCCACCCAGGTGGGAAGGGGCCTGACCCTCAGATGGCCTTCTAGTGGGGCAGGCCTTGGGTACTGGGTCCTTCCTAGGTGTGGCGAGGACGCCCTGACACTCTCCATCTCTCTTCCAGGGCGCAGTGTTTGCAGGCTTCTCAGGAGGCATCTGGAGGGTTCCCCGAGCCAACTGTAGTGTCTACGAGAGCTGTGTGGACTGTGTCCTTGCCCGGGACCCTCACTGTGCCTGGGACCCGGAGTCCCAAATCTGCCGCCTCCTGCCCACCACCATCCCGTGAGTGCCAGTTACCCAGCTTATGGTCTTCCTCTTTCCAGGTGCTACTAACACATTCCCTCCAAGATTCCCCCGGCCTGTGGGGGGCTCCTCCAGGGATGGAGTTGCACCAGGCAGTTTTGAGCTGCTCCAGCCCACCCTGGGCTTCTCTTCCCCTCCTCTCTGTTCTACCTAGTCTCCCAGACCCACTTTCTTCCCCCCTGCACTTCGCTCTCTTGCTCCCTCCTCCTCCCACTCTTGTCTGTTTCAAGGGATAATTTTTGCTTTCCCTGCCTTCTCAGGAAGTCCTGGAAGCAGGACATGGAGCGTGGGAACCCAGAGTGGGCATGTGCCAATGGCCCCGTGGGCAGGAGCGGAAGGCCTCGGAGCCACCCCCAAATCAGTGAGTGTGGGACCAGGGGAGGCACAAAGGCTCGGGAGGACTTCTGGGAGGACGTGGGCATTTCTGCCTCCGTTTCTCCCCCAGCACCTGCCTGGCTTGAGACCTGAATACCCAGAGTTGGAATGGATTGGGATGTAGGCTGTAGGGAGGAGGGATAGGAATTCTAAGCTGGGATTCAGGATTGGGGTTGAAGTTGCTTCTGGTGTCAGAGTTGGAGTCAGATGTACTGGGGAGGTTAGTATGGGGCCCAGACTGGAGATAGGAAAGGGGTCAGAGTTGAGTTTAGGAGTTGAAATAGAAGTTGGAGGTGGGAGTTGGGGCCCACATGTCGGGTAGAGACTCCCTCCTGCCTGCTGTCTCCTTAACCTTTGGCCCCTTTCCCTTACCTACAGTTAAAGAAGTCCTGGCTGTCCCCAACTCCATCCTGGAGCTCCCCTGCCCCCATCTCTCAGCTCTGGCCTCTTACCACTGGAGTCACGGCACAGCAGCGATCCCGGACGTCTCTTCCACAGTCTACCGTGGCTCCCTCTTGCTGCTACTGCGAGATGGGGTGGGGGGTCTCTATCAGTGCTGGGCCACTGAGAATAACTTCTCATACCCTGTGGTCTCCTACTGGGTGGACAGTCAGGACCAACCCCTGGCCCTGGATCCTGAACTGGCGGGCATTCCCCGGGAACGCATGGAGGCCCCGCTGACCACAGTCGGTGGTGGGGCTGCCCTGGCCTCCCCGCGGTCCTACTGGCCCCACTTCCTCACCGTCACTGTACTCCTTGCCTTAGTGCTTTCAGGAGCCCTCATCCTCCTCCTCGCCTCCCCTTTGGGGGCACTCCGAGCCCGGGGCAAGGTCCAAGGCTGTGGGACCCTGCCCCTCGGGGAGAAGGCCCCATTGAGCAGGGAGCAGTGCCTCCAACCCCACAAGGAATGCAGGACCTCTGCCAGTGATGTGGACGCCGACAACAACCTCCAGGGCACTGAGGTGGCTTAAACTCTGGGTACAAGCTGGAGCTGTCGGGTAGGGCAGGGCGCCTGGCCATGCTGGCTGGGGGGACCGGGAGCAGTGCAGCCCTGACTAGGGTGGGAGTAGCACAAAAGACCACCTTCCTCCCACAAGAGGACCTTCTCCGCCACTCTGTGCCACCGATAGCACTCAGTGGGGCTGGGCACAGCGGCCTGACTCCCCTGTGGGACTCCCTTCTACCAAGCACGTGGCCTCTCTAATGGGGGCTGCCCCAGACCTGGACCTAGGCTATGATAGGAGGACCTAGAGAGGATCCTTCAGTTCTGGCCATCCCGGGACCTTCCAGAAACATACTGCTACAGGAGACCCTAGAACACCAAACACCTAAGCAACTGTAAGATAGCACACCACACCTGGAGACTCCACTCTAAAAGCAGCTGCCACCTTGGACACCAACACTCCCCTCTCCCAAGGCTCTCCAGGACTCTGCAGGGAGCTGCTCCCTTTCTGCTCCTCTTATCAACTCAACCCGGGAGGTCTTTCCTGAAGTCTCACCTCCTTCCATCTTGCTTCAGTTGGGGCAGATTTAACCCCTTCTGGCCTGGCTAGAACACAGGGGTAATCTGAGCCTTGTTCACTCCTTTTCCCTGGCTGACCCCTGGACCCCTTTCCTCTCCCCTCTCCTTTGTTTTGGGATTCAAAAACCACTTGTCACAGACAGTTTATTTTTTATTAAAAAGACAAAGCTTATGACTGGTGCTGTTTTTGTCGGGGCAGAGTGCTCCAGCAGAGGACCGCAGGAGGTAAGGGGAGCAGGCAGTCCGAGGACCTTAGTAGGTTTGTGGGGTGATTGTTCTCTCCAACTCCAAACCACCTCCTTTACCCTGCCAGCTCCCTCCCAGCCCCCAGCCAGCCCCACAGCCCTTTCTTCCACTCCAGGCACTGCTAGAGAGTGCCTGCATCTCTGCCTTTGGGGCCAACACACGTCTGTGTGTCTGCCGGCCAGGCAGCACCTCATCCATCACGGACTCCGTGCCGCAGCCCCACAGTTGCTGTCCCCAGCTGTCCCACACTTCTCTTGGCTCCTCCTCAGCCCCCCTTTCCCACTGCAAGCTGTTGGTTTCAACTCTTGGTGGATTGAATTTATAGCAAGACTGTGCAGTCACCCCCATCCTGGCCACATCCTTCCCAATATCTGACAAACACTCTGTCCACGCCCCCTTATCACCTTCCCCCTCTCCCTCCTGTCACGAAGGCACATGTCCCTCCTCCAACCAAGGCTAACAGGTGCATTTGCCCCTTCCGCTGTGCCAAGACCCCCTGCGTCGCCCTCCCCACTTTATTACTCCCTCATCGTTAATCTCCCTTCTTCTACCCACAAGTGTGCTAGGTGCTCTCTGTACCGAAAAAGAAAACAAAGCAATAATCCTTCCCACAGCTCCGCCCTTTCAGTCTACCCCCTCCACCCTCACTAACTCTTTCTTTCCTGTTACCACCAAACGCCAGGCAGGGTCCGTTCTTGCTTTCCCCCACCCCACCCCCCAGTGTCGCCCTCACCCTCTTTAATGCCCTGTGGTCTGTCTGGCTTTTCCCCCACCTCTCTGCTCAGATGACTCTCCACGATTTCCCAGAAGCCCCCCACTGGCCTTGACCTCTGTGCAGTCTTTACATCTTGGCCATACTGTTCTTCTTACAACTCTCTTCTACTATGGCTTTTTCTTCAAAAAAAAAAATTTTTTTTTTTTAAATTTTCAATTGTGGTAAAAAGCACATGGTGATATAAAATTTATCTCCTTAACCGTACAGTTTAAGCATAGAGTTCAGTATGTTAACTATATTCACATCGTTGTATAACAGATCTCTAGACCTTTTTCATCTTGCGAACCTGAAAGTTGATGTCCATCAAACACCATTCCTCCTCCTCCCAACCCCTGGCAACTTTCTGTCTATTAGTCTGACTACTTTAGGTGCCTCATATAATCATATAGTATTTGGCCTTTTGTGACTGGTTTATTTCACTCACCATACTGTCCTCAAGGTTCATCCATGTTGCTGTATATGACAGGGTTTTCTTCCTTTTTTGAGGCTGATTAATATTCCATTGTATCTATAGACTACAATTTCTTTATCCGTTTGTCTGCTGATGGACATTTGGGTGGTTTTCACTTCTTCACCATTGTGAATAATGCTGCAATAAACATGGGTGTGCAAATATCTCAAGATCCTGTCTGCTAGGGCTCCTTTATTGGCGTTATTTGGCTTCTCTTGGTATTTCTCCCCTTCTGGTTCCTTTTCTTCCTCCCATTACCCAATGCACTTTTACCCTGAGGCCTGGCTTTCACTGTTCCAAGCACCCTTTCCAGACCTTCTCTCTTGTGGCTCCCCATGACCTCTAGGCCAACGGCTGTCGGGTAGTGGAAAGGGAATGAGGCCAGGGTTGAGCTCCTGGGGCCTTCGTCTGCTGTTTATAGACTTGGACAGCTCTTCCTGTCTGCACCTCAATTTCTTCACCTCTCAGAGGGAAAGGATGCACAAGAAACTTCCTGCTTTAAGCATTATGGATCCCTCACTGTCAAATACATAGCTCCAGAGCTGAGCTTTCTCCTGTGCTCCAACCAGTGCAAGGACAAGCCTGCTGGACGTCTATATCCAGGTGACCCAAAGGCTCCCAGAACACCTATTCTCTGTTTCCCTTCTCAGCCTCCCACCATTACTCTGGAATGTACTCTTTCCTCAGCCTCCCACCAACATCGCTGTGGAATGTACTCTTTCCTCATCTCCCTCTAAGGTATAATTTAGAGGCTATCTCCTCCGTGCCATCTTCCCAGCCTGCCCCAGTCCTGGCTGATTAGTCTTCTCTAAGATTTCCCCAGCACTCACTGTCTGCATCACTCATGAGGTACTTAGACCCAAGCATAAGAATGTAAAACACAGCTTTTCAGGAAGATGGCGCTGAAGGTGAAGAAGGAAGCCCCTGCCCCTCCCAAAGCCGAAGCCAAAGCAAAGTCTTTAAAGGCCAAGAAAGCAGTGTTGAAAGGCGTCCACAGCCACAAAAAAAAGAATGTCTGACGTAATCTACCTTCCAACGGCCCAAAACACTGTGGCTCAGGAGGCATCCCAAATATCCTCGGAAGAGTGCCTTTCAGAGGAACAAGCCTGACCATTATGCCATCATCAAGCACCTAGTCAGCCATGAAGAAGATTGAAGACAACAACACATTGGTGTTCAATGTGGATGTCAAGGCCAACAAGTACCAGATTAAACAGACTGTGAAGAAGCTCTAGGACATTGATGTGGCCAAGGTCAACACCCTGATCAGGCCTGATGGAGAGAAAAAGGCATATGTTCGACTGGCTCGTGACTATGATGCTTTGGATGTTGCCAACAAAATTGGGATCATCTAAACTGAGTCCAGCTGGCTAATTCTAAATATAAAAGTTTTCAGTATATAAAAAAAAGAATGTAAAACACAGAAAGGGATGGCACATGCAGTTTCCCCTGCTGGACTCTCAACACCCTGGGGGCAGGAAGTATCTCAACCCCATCTCCACAGCCTAAAGCGTGAGGCACTATGCTCTAGTGAGAGGAGGCACCTGGGAAATGCTTACTGTTTATGAGAGCAAAACCTTGGTCAGTCTCATCCTACCTGACTTCTCTGCAGCCTTTGACGCTGGTGACAATTCCTTCTTGTAACACTTATGCTTTGGTCTCTGGCTGCAGTGCTCTTGCTTACCTTCCTAGCTCTCAGGCCACTGCTCCTCAGGTCTTTTAAGCACTTCTCTTTTCTTATTTCCCTTGAAAATTCCCCTTGGACAATATCTTCCATGCCTATTGCTTCCACTCTCACCTCTCAACCAAGGATGCCCATTTATTCATTCAGCAAACATGCACAAAGTACTTGCTATGGTTCAGAATCTGGCCTAGGGACTTCCCCGGAGGTCCCGTGGTTGGGACTCTGTGCTTCCACTGCTCGGGGCTCAGGTTTGATCCCTGGTCAGGGAACTAAGATCCTGCATGCCAGCGCAGCATGCCCACCCCCGCCCCGACCAAAAATAAAAAAGAATCTGGCCTAGACAGCTGGGGAGAAACCTGAATCAGACCTGCTTCCTACCCTCACAATCTGGCAGTAGGGACGGACTAGCAACAGTCAGAGCCCAGGGTGGGGTGGGGAAGAGGTATCGTGGGGGACAGAGTATTGCAAGCTCAGGCTTCCTGTCTCCCCCTCTAGCTACTGGTTACAGCCACCTGGATACACCACAAACATCTCTAATGCAACGTGTCCCCAGCTGAATTTATCAACCCTTTCAAACCTGCTTGCCCTCCCTTGTTCCCCATGCTAGTTAACCACACTGCGATGGAGAAGCTTGGGACCTCTTCTCTCTCACCCCCTCCACATTTAGTGGGCCACCAGTCTCATCTCCTCTTCCTTCTCCCTCTCCCTGGAATTCCTCAGCACCTCTCCATTCCCACAGGCCCAGATCACTGACCATGACGGCCAGATCTGACCCCTGACCAGTCTCTGCCACCTTCTCCTGCTCCCATCCTGCATTCCACTCTCCGATAAAGGGTAGTTTACTTAAAACAAAACAAAACAAACAAACAAAAAACCTGCCTAAAACTCCAAATGGCTTTTCATTAAATCCAGAATTAAAAAAATGAAAACCCCTTGGTATGGCATGGCTTGCCTCCAGCTCCTTCGTCCACATCTAGGCACTACTTGTAAATCCTGAGCCCCTCTGTACAGCTTTCTGGAAAGCTTTATTGAGTGCCTAGCACTATTCCAGGCCTTGTGACACAGAGATGAATAGACAGTCTGCGTAGAGGAAGCAACAGTGAGGTTCTTTGGGCATGCTGTGTCTCCCATCTAGAACAGCATATTCTCTGTGGGTTCTTCTCTATCCTCCCATGCAGAGTTAGTGACCTATGCACACTTCAGTATAACCTTTTTCATACAGTGCTGCTTTTTCATTGTGTTTCTGTGAGCCTGGCATATGGTAAGTGCTCTCTCAATGCTGAAATCCATTCATTTATTCAACAAATATTTACTGAACACCTACTATGTGACAGACACTGTTGGGTGCTGAGGGCAGATCAGTGAACAAAACAGACACTATTCTTGCCATCACAGAGCCTACATTCTAGTGTAGGAGAGAGATAAATAAGTAAAATAAATAGGGTACTTTATAAACAACTTTTTTTTTTTTTTGGGCTGTGCGGCTTGCAGGATCTTCTCCAACTGGGCCACAGCTGTGAAAGCCCAGAATCCTAACCACTAGACCACCAGGGAACTTTATTTTAGGTACTTATGATAGGGTACTTTATTTTATTTTTAAAAAAATATTTATTTATTTGGCTGCATCGGGTCTTAGTTGCAGCATGTGGGATCTTTGTGGTGGCGTGTGGGCTCTTCATTGCGGCACACAGGCTCTCTAGTTGTGGCTCGCTGGCTCAGTAGTTGCAGCATGTGGGCTTAGTTGCCCCACGGCATGTGGGATCTTAGTTCCCCGACCAGGGATCGAACCCACGTCCCCTGCATTGGAAGGTGGATTCTTAACCATTGGACCACCAGGGAAGTCCCCCGATAGAGTACTTTAAATAGAGATGTGCTATGGAGAAAAAAATTTGAGTTGGAGAAAGAAGGTTGAGAGTGGAAGGAGTGTCTACAAGCTTAAATAGGGGATTCAGAGTAGGTCTCATTGATAAGATGATGTTTGAACAATGAAACAATGAAGTAAGTGAAAGTAGGAGCTATGTGGATGCCTGCAGAAAGAGCTTCTAGGCAGAAGCAACAGCCAATGCAAAGGCCTTGAGGCAGGAATGAGAATAGTAGACGAAATGAGAAAGATGCTGTGTGTGCATGGGGGAAGATTGTAGGACCCTGTAGGCCACTGTATAGACTTTGGCCTTTACTGTGAATAAATGGGGGAGCCATTGGAGGATTTTGAACAGAGGAGGGACATGATCTGACCTAAAGTTTAAAAGTATCACTCTGGCTGCTTTATTGTGATTGGTACATAGCAGAAGCAAGGGTGGAAGCAAAGAAACCAGTGAGGAAGCTACTGGAATAATCCAGGTGATAGATGATGGTGGCTCAGATTAGGGTGTTAGTATGTTGGTGATGGGAAGTGGTCAAGCTCTGAACATTTAAAAAAATTTTTTTAATTGAAGTATAGTTGATTTACAATGTTGTGTTAATTTCTACTGTACAGCAAAGTGATTCAGTTATACATATACATACATTTTTTTCATATTCTTTTCCATTATGGTTTATCACAAGATGTTGAATATAGTTCCCTGTGCTGTACAGTAGGACCTTGTTGTTTATCCATTCTATATACAATAGTTTGCATCTACTAATCCCAAACTCCCACTCCATCCTCTCCCCACCCCCACCCCCAGCAACCACAAGTCTGTTCTCTACGTCTGTGAGTCTGTTTCTTTTTTGTAGATACATTCATTTGTGACATATTTTAGATTCCACATATAAGTGATATCATGTGGTATTTGTCCTTCTCTGTCTGCCTTACTTCACTTAGTATGATAATCTCTAGTTGCATCCATGTTGCTGCAAATGGCATTATTTCGTTCCTTTTTATGGCTGAGTAATAGTCCATTGTATATATGTACTGCATCTTCTTTATCCATTCATCTGTCTATGGACATTTAGGTTGGCTAATTATAAATAGTGCAATGAACACTGAGGTGAATGTATCTTTTCAAATTATAGTTTCCTCCAGATATATGCCCAGAAATAGGATTACAGGATCATATGGCAACTTTATTTTTAGTTTTTTGAGGAACATCCATACTGTTTCCCATAGTGGATGTGCCAATTTACATTCCCACCAGCAGTGTAGCAGGGCTCCCTTTTCTCCACACCCTCTCCAGCATTTGTTATTTGTGGACTTTTTAACGATAGCCATTCCGAGTGGTGTGAGGTGGTACCTCACTGTAGTTTTGATTTGCATTTCTCTAGTAATTAGCGGTGTTGAGCATCTTTTCATATGCCTATTGGCCATCTGTATGTCTTCTTTGTAGAAATGTCTATTTAGGTCTTCTGTCCATTTTTTGACTGGATTTTTAAAAAATTATTTATTTATTTATTTATTTATTTTTGGCTGCGTTGGGTCTTTGTTGCTGCACGTAGGCTTCCTCTAGTTGTGGCGAGCGGGGGCTACTCTTCGTTGCAGTGCGTGGGCTTCTCATTGCCGTGGCTTCTCTCGTTGTGGAGCACGGGCTCTAGGCGCACGGGCTTCAGTAGTTGTGGCATGCGGGCTCAGTAGTTGTGGCTCACGGGCTCTAGAGCGCAGACTCAGTAGTTGTGGCGCACGGGCTTAGTTGCTCCGCGGCATGTGGGATCTTCCCAGACCAGGGCTCGAACCCGTGTCCCCTGCATTGGCAGGCGGATTCTTAACCACTGTGCCACCAGGGAAGCCCTATTTATTATTTTTTACCATTTAAAAATTGAAGTATAGTTAATTTACAATGTTGTGTTAGTTTCAGGCGTACAGCAAAGTGATTCATATATATATATATATATATATATATATATATATATATATATTCTTTTTCAGATTCTTTTCCATTGTAGGTTATTATAAGATACTGAATATAGTTCCCTGTGCTATTCAGTAGGTCCTTCTTGTTTATCTATTTTATACATAGCAGTGTTAATCCCAAACTCCTAATTTATCTCTCCCCCACCCCGGCCATGCTGAAGTCTTTTTTTTTTTAAATTAATTAATTTATTTATTTATTGGCTGTGTTGGGTCTTCGTTGCTGCGAGCGGGCTTTCTCTAGTTGTGGTGAGCGGGGGCCACTCTTCGTTGCAGTGCGCAGGCTTCTCATTGTCGTGGCTTCTCTTGTTGTGGAGCACGGGCTCTAGGCACACAGGCTTCAGTAGTTGTGGCATGTGGGCTCAGTAGTTGTGGCTTGTGGGCTCTAGAGCGCAGGCTCAGTAGTTGTGGCGCACGGGCTTAGTTGCTGTGCAGCATGTGGGATGTTCCCAGACCAGGGCTCGAACACGTGTCTCCTGCATTGGCAGGTGGATTCTTAACCACTGCGCCACCAGGGAAGCCCCATGCTGAAGTCTTGATGCAGAATTTCTCCCCAGAGAAACCTTAGTGTTGCTCCAAAGGCCTTTCAACTAACTGGATGAGGCCCACTCACATTATCAAGGTAGTCTGTACTTAAAGTCAGCTGATTGTGGATGTTAACTACACCTACAAAATACCTTCACAGCAACACCTATTAGTGAATAACTAGTTACTATAGCCCTAGCCAGATTGACATAAAACTAACTTTCACACTAAGTTTGAAATGTCCATTAGATATTTTGAGGCAATTGTCAGTACAAATCTGTTGTTCAGGAGGGATGTTTCCTAGAGGTATCAAATTCTTTAATTGAAGTAAAATACACATGACATAAAATTTACTCTTAGTGATATTTAGCCATTCACAGTGCTGTACAATCATCACCACTATCTAGGTCCAGAACACTTTCATCACTCCAAACGGACACTCTGTACTAATTAAGCAGTCACTCCCCACTCTTCCTCCCCCCAGTCCTTGGCAACCACTAATCCACTTACCTGCTTTTTGTCTGTATAGGTTTGTCTGTTCTTCATATTTCATCTAAATGGAATTACACAATATGTGACTGTTGTGTTTGGCTTATTTCATTTAGCATAATGGTTTCAAAATTTATCCACATCATAGTATGTATCCATATTTCATTCCTTTTTTTGTTTGTTTTTTTATTCACTGTGTAATATCCCATTGTATGGGTATACCACCGTTTGTTTCTACTTTTTGGCTATAGTGAAGAAGAGTGCTGCTGTGAACATTTGTGTACAAGTTTTTGTTTGAACACCTGTTTTCAACTCTTTTGGGTATATATTCAGAGCTAAATTGCTTGGTCATATAGTAATTTTGCTTAACATATTGAGGAACAACCAAACTGTTCCCACAGCAGCTGCACCATTGTACATTCCCACCAGCAATGTCTGAGGGTTCCAATTTTTCCACATCCTTGCTAACACTTGTTACTTTCTAGGTTCTTGTTTGCTTGCTTGCTTGCTTTAATTTTAGCCATCCTCGTGGGTGTGAAGTGGGATCTCATGGTTTTGATTTGTTTTTCCCTAATGATATTGAACATCTTTTCATGTGCCTTTTGGTCACCTTTTTTGAAGAAACATCTATTCAAGTCCTTTGCCCATTTAAAAAAATTGGGTTGTTTGTCTTTTTGTTTGTTGAGTTGTAGAAATATCTATTTTGAAATGAATCTCCACCCCCAGCCTCCCAGTCCCTTATTTAAAAGGCTCTGCCTCTTCTTTTAAATCCATGTATAAGCAGATAGTTTTAGAGCTGGAAGAAACCACTCCACCTCCAGGATGTTCCCTATTCCTGCAGTTTTTTGAGTTCCCAAACCTTAAAATTGGTTGTCTAAACTTGGTCCTTCCTGCTGCACACTGGCCTCTGTTTTGGCTCTGTAGATGAGAAAAATTACACAAAAATTTACGGATTAGATTTGAATTTAAGGATTCCAATAAGTCGGAAACACAAGGTGACCCATTTAGAACAAGATCTTCAAGAAGCGCCGGGTGACTTTTAATTTCCAAGAATTAGAAAGAAAACGCATGCGCTGTAGAGCTAAGGGCATGTCGAAGCCAATGAAGGCGTGGCCTCTGCCCGAATTCAAGATGGTTCCCAGGACCTTCCACCCTTGCTGCGGGGGCGGGGCGAGAGGCTAAAGGCTCAGAACGCCATTGGTGGAGTTGCACATCGTTCATCCCCGCCCCCTGCAGGGGGCGGGAGTGACAAAGTCCCAATTTCCGGTTCCGTCAGTACCGGGAGCCCGGTCGAGATGGAGGAAGATGCGACCGGAGGCCATCAGTCGCCAGAAACAGAGGATAGAGTGGGAGCTGCGGTCTAGAGGTCCGCGCTTGGAGTTCACCTCAGACGGGGCGGAACCGCCCTGATCTGAGAAGGTAAGAAACCACCGGCTTGGGGTGCCTGAGGACTAAGGTCTCCGAGGACCTGGACCTGTCAGGGAGGCAGCGGGTGTCTGCAGTGCCCGGCTGCAATTCAGTGGGAGCCCGCCACGCAGTTTGGGGTATGAGGGGCGACTCCAACGAGTCATCTCTTCTTGTCGGAAGAGGATGAGTTTCGCTGACAGAGAAAGAAGCATGGCGAGAGGCATGGCGAGGCGGCATCTCGGGGGCCAGGACAGAAGCAGCTTAAAGGGGGTGTCATGTGGAGTAGGTGAAGAGGATTGTCATGTGGTGTCTGTCATGAGGGATCACGTGGGCACCTATGGAAGACCGAAGGAAGGCTGGGTGGAAATCGCTTCATGCCCCAGAGGGGAGGTTGTCTTGAAGGGAGAGGTTGGAGGCATGCCTGGGAACTTCCCTAAGGAAATGCATATTCATTAGGACAGGTGGGCAAGCATGTAACTATATTCACATTCATGTGGTAGATAGCTCCCAGGATGCAAAGCCTTGATGAAGTTGCAGTAAGAAGTACAGAGGAACAGAAGGAGGAAGCAAAGATGTTGTTTCCAGCACAGAAGTGGGGACCAAACCCCACGGATGTCTTGTCAGGAGTTGTAGGTGGCTATTTGATTTGCGGGGGGGGGGGGGGTTGTTGACTGAAAAGATTTGAATGAGTTTAGAAGTCATCACTGAGCCCAGTCCTGGTGACAAGTCAGGATGGAGTCAGAGGGCTCCTAACCTAGTCATAATGGTCCTGGACTCCTAGAGTAGTTGTTATCGTTGTTATAATACTGACAATCCTTAATATTTAAGGCAATACTTTCCAAACTCTGATATATGTATTAACCACCCAGAGATCTTATGAACATGTTGGTTCTTATTCAGCAGGTCTATGGAGCATCCTGAAATCCTGTATTTCTAACAAGCTCCCGGATTATGCCCATGCTGCTGGTCTGTGCACCACTCTGAGCAGCAAAGATTTAGAGCAGCACTGTGCAAGTAGAGCTTTCTGCAATGATAGAAGTGCTTTGCTGTTAACAAAGTGCTTTCACACATTAGCTCATGTGAGTTGCACCACAGTGACATAGCTATGGCAGGCTTTATTAGCCCCATTTCACAGATGAGGAAACGGGATTTCAAAGAAGTGACTTGGTTCCAGTCCTACTAGTAGGTAATGGAAGTGGAATTCAGACTTGCATCTCCTGACTACTAGTGTTCTTTTCATCGAATGACCTTACATTCCAGGTGACATTGCCTTGTCCTGAACCAGAATCTTATCTCAGAACCTAGTGAACAATCTGGTGTGGTTTTTCTGGTGCAGGGAGAGGGGAAGTGGAGAGGAAGTATACCTACTTGGGCCAGTTGTCCCTTTCCTCTGATGGGCTCAGCAGTGGGGGTTCTGCCTCTGACATCTCATTTGATGATTTCAGGACATCCTGGGTCATCTGTTGGGTCTCCGTATGAAGCACTTTAACCTTTGTGTCTAAGCTGTGTTAAAAGATGGGGGAAAATTCAGAATTGGAGCCATGCACACAAATAAGGATCTGGGAAGGAGCCATAAAGAAGCTGGGCTGATTGAATTGGAAGAAAGGAAGGCTGAAGGAAGTGAGCATACAGGTATCTGCATGGAGGATTTTCCAGAGGGTGAAACACAAGGAACTGGTTTTGATATTTCAGCGGGAAGTTTGGAGGTTAAATAACAAGGAGCAGGTTGAGATCCCAACTTTTAGGAGCAACCCACCTTTCAAAGGGATAGAGGGGTTGGGTGCAGTGCCTTCCCCTTCAACTGTGGAGGCTCAGCCCTCTGTGGCATGACCCTTAGTGGCTTCTTCTGTCGCCATGGCAATGGTAGAAATTACCTGCTTTGGCCGTGGAGAGTCCTCCCTTCTTTCTGGGAATTTAAAATAGACTGGCACATGTGAGAGATGGAGGAAAGTGGGGAAATGGGGCGCTGGGTGCTGCTGTAGGATTTCTCATCAGGAGTTGTTGGCACTCTGTCATTCAGTTTGATAAGTTGAGACGGTGCCCACAAAACCAGGTCCTAGAACAGAGTCCTTCGTGGCTCTGGCTCTCTGCCCTGCTCAGCACACAGTATCCATGAGCTGAGCAGGAGGCCTTGCTTGAGCCCTGCCGTATTTGTCCTATGATGACAACAGGGCTGCCCAGCCACTCAGCTCAGTCACTCCACAAGCACGCTGGGAAAGCAGAGGCAGCTCTTGGTTTCAATGGAACAAAGCCGAGAGAAATCCCTGGGCATCTGCTACCAGAAGCTTATGCTTAACCCTTGGGTGACTGGCAGTCATGAGGGCATTAATTCTACCTCCCAAGGGTGGGAATGACCTGGCTTTATACTGAACAGAGTGATTTGTGCTGGAACTCCTCAACTCCCATGGAGTAGAGGGCATGATGGAGTAGAGGAGCAAACTTGGCTCATATCCTGCCTCCGCTAACCAGCTGTGTGACCTTGGGCCTGTTCCTTTTAACCTATTTGTTGTACCTCAATTTCCTCATTTAGCAGAAGTGTCTTAACTGTGTAGAGGTTAAGTTGTAAGGATTACTTGAGGTAATAGGTGTTCAGTAAATCCTAGTGTCTCTCTCTCTCTTCTCCTCCTCTCTCAGTGGAAATGGACTCATAACTTTGGGACCCTGGATGCCAAACACCCTGTTTGTCAGTGATACAGTGACCCCCCTTCTCTTGAAGGGCCTTAAAGGAGAAGATTGCCGCACTGGACTTGATGGGTGTCCTGGGCTGAGGCTGGAGGAAGGGCCACTTTTGCCCACAGCAAGTGGCACATCAGTGTTCCAGGGGTTCTCCTCCTAGAACCCCATCTCTAGCTCATTTCCCATGGCCTAGATTCTCTGTTCTGGTCAACCCAGTTGTTTCAAGCCATTGTTTCCTCCCTTTCACTGTCCGCTTGTATTCCTCCATTCAAGCTGCTTTGTCCTCCTCCAGGAAGCCTGTCTTGGTTACATGTGCCTCACCCATGCCTCACCTTGAAGCTGAGGTTTTCCCTCAGCTCACATGTACTCAGTTTGCACTGCACGTATCTTATACTTTAATGAAAGTGATGCAGTCCAGCTCAGGAAATTCCAAAAAGCTAACCTTGCTTCCCCACTGACGTATATGGTAAACCAAGAGCTACTTAGGCTGGTTGGGACCTTTGGTTGGGGAAGGTGGTTGAGGATGAACTCTGGTTATACACTTGACATGAGATTTGTCAAGGCATTGGTGCTGGGACTGCCTGTGTAGAACATTTCACCTCTCTAGAGTTGTCCTTTTGATGTGGCCACCTCCTTTCCCATCCCTTAAGGATTTCTCTCAGAGCTTAGGGAGCCCCTGATTTCCTACTTCCTGGACTTTAACTTCCCACTTTCCCCTTCTGGCTGAAAATGTCCAGTATCCTACACAGGAGCACATTACATTGTCACTATGTGTATGTCCAATATATGATGTCCTCTCATTTGACATTTCTTTTTTTTAAAAATTATTTATTCATTTATTTAACTTTTGGCTGCATTGGGTCTTCACTGCTGCATGCCGGTTTTCTTTAGTTGCTGAGAGCGGGGGCTACTCTTTGTTGCGGTGCACGGGCTTCTCATTGTGGTGGCTTCTCTTGTTGCAGAGCACGGGCTCTAGGCACATGGGCTTCAGTAGTTGTGGCACACGGGCTTCAGTAGTTGTGGCTCGAGGACTCTAGAGCACAGGCTCAGTAGTTGTGGCGCACGGGCTTAGTTGCTCTGCGGCATGTGGGATCTTCCCAGACCAGGGCTCGAACCCATGTCCCCTGCATTGGCAGGCGGATTCTTTCTTTCTTTTTTAATTAATTTATTTTATTTTATTTATTTTTGGCTATGTTGGGTCTTCGTTGCTGCATGCGGGCTTTCTCTAGTTGCGGCGAGCGGGGGCTACACTTCATTGCGGCGCGCAGGCTTCTCATTGTGGTGGCTTCTCTTGTTGTGGAGCACGGGCTCTAGGCGTGCGGGCTTCAGTAGTTGCGGCATGCGGGCTCAGTAGTTGTGGTGCACAGGCTCAGTAGTTGTGGCACACAGGCTTAGCTGCTCTGTGGCACGTGGGATCTTCCTGGACCAGGGCTCGAACCAGTGTCCCCTGCATTGGCAGGCGGATTCTTAACCACTGCAACACCAGGGAAGCCCTTCATTTGACATTTCTTAAGTTGAAAGCTCCTGATTTTATACAGTTATTACAGTTGTAAGCTTATTAGTTTTGTTTGAAACTTTAGTCAGTGGATACACTTAACATGAGGGCCACATGTACATTAATTTGCCCTGGTTTCTTTATCTCTGTGTCTTACATCCATTCCCCAGAGGGATACTGTGTCCCGTTGAAGAGACTGAGTTTCTCAAAGGCAGAGTCTCTATATCTTTTCTGTCACTTGAATCTCCCTTCATTACCTAGGGGCTGAGGTTATTATTTATATGCTTGGGGATGAAAGAGGCCAAGCATGTTCTCTACCCTGTAGTTAAGACTCTTCAGGGAAACTGCTTAGCTCTCAGGTGGTTCTCTTCTTTCTCTAGAGTGAGTTATCTAATAACCAAAGAGGACTCTGACCTTTGGCTTGTTCCTAAATTTCTAACTCCTGTCATTAGAAGGAAGGGAGGTGGGGGGGGGTGCCTGTGGAGTGAAAGCCCCACTTGCCTTCTTCCTCACACTTTCTTCTAATGCAGACTGGAGAAAGTGTAAGTGTAGTGAGTGTGGGTCAGGAGGAGCTCAGAGGGGCCAGCACGGGAAACCAGAAATAAAGTAAGGTGAGTCAGCTGGTAAATGGTGGTAAAAGAGGCACCCTGCTGAGGCTCAACGGCCCAAGGCCGAAGGCCATGCCTCCTCAGTAGGCCCAGGAGCGTCAGAAATGGAGCACTTCCCTTTAGCCTTTAGGAACCTCCAGAATGTCACTTAGTGACATCCCCTTAGCCCACTTAAAGGCCAGGTGGTTGGTTTGCCCGCAGCATCCTGAGCTGTCTGGGTGAGCTAGAGAAGGAAAAGGAGAATGGGCCATGACACCAGGGCCTGGGCAGAGGCAGAGAGACCAGAATAGATGACCTGATAAGCTGGGGGTAGGGAGCTGAGGTGGGAGTGGGCCCACGGGAGTGAGGTGAGAAACAATTTTCAGAAGAGGGGTCCTGAATTGGGACAGACTGGTAAAGGAGAGAGAAGAGGGCACTATCCCGATCCATGAAGGAAGAATCAGGCAGGGGTTGGCAGAGCCAGACTGGGTGAAGTCTAAACTTTGGAGAAGTGAGTACCCCAGGAGCTGAAGGCTGAGAATGGGGTTTCAGAGCCCATCCAGGAGGGGAAAGTGCAAATTCTGATCTCCTTCACATTCCCTCCACCTTGCTCAAATCCCCAGGTCTCCAGGCACAATGGAGGACAAACGTAACATCCAGATCATCGAGTGGGAACACCTGGACAAGAAGAAGTTCTACGTGTTTGGTGTGGCAATGACAATGATGATCCGTGTCAGCGTCTACCCATTCACCCTCATCCGCACTCGCTTGCAGGTTCAGAAAGGCAAGAGCCTCTACCATGGGACCTTTGATGCCTTCATCAAGATCCTGCGGGCAGATGGCGTGACTGGCCTCTACCGGGGGTTCCTGGTCAACACCTTCACCCTCATATCTGGCCAGTGCTATGTTACCACTTATGAGCTCACCCGGAAGTTTGTAGCTGACTACAGCCAGAGCAACACAGTCAAATCACTGGTGGCTGGTGGCTCGGCCTCTCTCGTGGCTCAGAGCATCACGGTGCCCATTGATGTGGTCTCCCAGCACCTGATGATGCAGCGCAAGGGTGAGAAAACGGGCCGCTTCCAAGTGCGAGGGAATCCAGAGGGACAAGGGGTAGTTGCCTTTGGCCAAACCAAGGACATCATCAGGCAGATCCTGCGGGCTGATGGACTTCGTGGCTTCTACCGGGGCTACGTGGCTTCGCTGCTTACTTACATCCCGAACAGTGCTGTCTGGTGGCCCTTCTACCACTTCTATGCAGGTAAGCAGGGACCAGGAGGGTGGGGGTGGAGGATGGTTACTAATGGACAGAGATGTTGTTGCTCTGTGCATGTTGGAGCAAGTGATTTAATGGGAGACTGGACCATTCATACAGCAAACATTTGAATCCAGGAGGATTCAGAGATGAGTAAGACATGGTTCTTCCCTTCAAGGAGCTAATATTATAGTGGAGGGAATCAGACAAGTAAAGTATATGACTGTAGGACATAGAGTGGGTTCTCGATGCATCAGGATCAACTAAGGTTAGTGGAATATTGGCAGAGAATCATAAGGTGGGGAGGGACAAAATCCATAGGATTTAAAGATGAAAGCAATGGGTAATAGTGAGCTTTTGAGTTGGATGCCTTTCCTTACTATTTTTTTTTTTTTACATTTTTTTCTTTTTTTAAAATTTATTTATTTTATTTATTTATTTTTGGCTGCGTTGGGTCTTTGTTGCTGCGCATGGGCCTTCTCTAGTTGCGGCGAGTGGGGGCTACTCTTCACTGCGGTGCGCGGGCTTTTCATTGCGGTGGCTTCTCTTGTTGCAGAGCACAGGCTCTAGGCGTGCAGGCTTCAGTAGTTGTGGTGCACAGGCTTAGTTGCTCCACGGCATGTGGGATCTTCCCGGACCAGGGCTCGAACCCATGTCCCCTACATTGGCAGGCGGATTCTTAACCACTGCGCCACCAGGGAAGCCCCTACTTACTATTTTTAAATTAAGTTCAAGGGACTTCCCTGGTGGTCCAGTGGGTAAGACTCTGCACTCCCAATGCTAGAGGGCCTGGATTCAATCCCTGGTTGGGGAACTAGATCCTGCATGCGTGCCGCAACTAAGAGTCCGCATGCCACAACTAAAGATCCTGCACACCACAACAAAGATCCCTCACGCCGCAACTAAGACCCGGTGCAGCCAAAATAAATAAATAAATATTTAAATTAAGTTCAAGGTGTGATACAATCTTGAACCTCTCTACTCCTGTAATGTATTTTTGTTCACAAGGCATTACTTGTTAAGTATTTCCCAGAAATGGGATTTCTGGGTCAAAAGATAACATTTTTGAGGGCCTCAATAAACATACTGCCAGATTTCCTTCTGAAAGGGCAAAGCACATTGTCAAGATCAGGACCTGTGTGTGCCCGCTACCCTGCGATATCCGTAGCTTTGGGTAACTACCAAACGCCAGTTAGGGCAGCCTGTGCTTGCAGCGTCCCAAATCCCTGCTGCTGGCTCCTAAGCCTTGGCAGTAGGCATTCTGTCCCATCCCACCTGGAACTTTTCTGACCAAATTTTGTAATGACTTCCTAACCTATAATCACCTTGTTTCTATGGCACTGTACTTTTCTGGGTCTTTTCTTTTTCTTTCCTTTTTTTAAAAGATTTATTTATTATTTATTTATTTTATTTATCATTTTTGGCTGCGTTGGGTCTTAGTTGTGGCACGCGGGCTCTTCATCGTGGCACGCAGGCTTCTCTAGGTGTGGCATGCGGGTTTTCTCTTCTCTAGCTGTGATGCACAGGCTCCAGGGCGCATGGGCTCTGTAGTTTGTGGCACGCGGGCTGTAGTTGAGGCCTGCGAGCTCAGTAGTTGTGGTGCACAGGCTTAGTTGCCCCGTGGCATGTGGGATCTTAGTTCCCCGACCAGAGATCGAACCTGTGTCCCCTGCATTGTAAGGTGGCTTCTTTACCACTGGACCACCAAGGAAGTCCCTCTTCTATTTTTCTAATTGTACTTTTTTTTTTTTTTGATAGCTCTGTCTCTTCTTCTGTTTAACACAGTCTTTCATCTGGAGTATTTGGTAAAGTTCAGATACCTGGACTCCACCTCCACCCTTTGTATCAGATTCTTTGGGAATGGATGCTGGCAATCTTAATGTTAGAGAAACTTCCTAGGAAACGTGAGCATTTTCTCTGGAGTCTGTCCTCACCCCTCTCTCCTCATTTGATTTCGTTTACAATTAGAATTGTCCTTTTCTAATATGTCCAAAATTTCTATTTCTGTTCCCAAACTTACCTGTCCAGAGCTCTGGACAGACATCCTGACTGTTGGACCTTTTGACCTGGAGGCATGCACTTACATCTGAAATTTTTTTCAATTAACTATTTTTCTTTTTTTTTTTTTAGAAATCTCCATTTTAATTTTAATTAATTAATTAATTAATTTATGGCTGTGTTGGGTCTTCGTTTCTGTATGAGGGCTTTCTCTAGTTGCGGCAAGTGGGGGCCACTCTTCATCGCGGTGCGCGGGCCTCTCACTATCGCGGCCTCTCGTTGCGGAGCACAGGCTCCAGATGCGCAGGCTCAGTAGTTGTGGCTTACGGGCCCAGCCGCTCCGCAGCATGTGGGATCTTCCCAGACCAGGGCTCGAACCCGTGTCCCCTGCATTGGCAGGCGGATTCTTAACCACTGCGCCACCAGGGAAGCCCCAATTAACTATTTTTCATCCCAAGCTGGCTTTCTCTTCTGACTTACTTTCATGTGTCAGTGGCCATGTTATTCTCCAAATCACTGAGACTGAGGCCTTGGGCATAGTGCTTGGCCCCTTTTCCTTGTCCCCACATCTAGTCCTGGTGACCCTGGAATGTCTTGTCCAACTTTCTCTCCATTCCCACTGCCTTTCCTGGAAACCATGCTCTGTTCCTACCCTCTTGGACTGTTGCATCAGCCTTGTAGCTGTTCCAAGTCTCTTCCTTCCTATCTACACACAAGTCCCTAATGGATTAACTTTATTTATTTATTTTTAAAGATTTATTTATTTATTTACTTTTGGCTGCTTTGGGTCTTTGTTGCTCCGCATGGGCTTTCTCTTGTGGTGAGCAGGGGCTACTCTTCATTGCGGTGTGCTGGCTTCTCATTGCGGTGGCTTGTCTTGTTGCAGGGCACGGGCTCTAGGCGCGAGGGCTTCAGTAGTTGTGGCTCGCGGGCTCTAGAACACAGGCTCAGTAGTGTGGCGCACGGGCTTAAGTTGCTCCACGGCATGTGGGATCTTACCGGACCAGGGCTCGAACCCGTGTGCCCTGCATTGGCAGGTGTATTCTTAACCACTGTGCCACCAGGGAAGTCCCCCTAATGGATTAACTTTAAACTCTGGTTGTGATGTTCAGTGGCTCCCACTGCTTACTCAGTAAAATCCAAACTCTTCAGCCTGGCTTCACCTTCCCTTTTTGGTGAAACATCCTGCTGTTTCCCTATGTATAGTCTATGCTGCAGCCAGGCCAGTTCACGTACCATTCCTCCACCGTGCATCATCTCTCCCACCTCTGCTTGTGTTCATGTCCCTCTGCTAGATGCCTTCCAGGTCCACTTACCCTGGTGAAATCATGACTCATTGCCTCCTCTCCCATCCTCTCCATGTAGCTCTCAAGTCAGAAATGATCTTTCCCTCCTTTCAACCCCCATGACATTGCTTCGGTCTTTCTTAAGGCAGTTAGAACATTTGCCTTGATGTTATTTCTATGTGCCTATCTCTTCTATTATTTGCACAGGTTCTTCTTTTTTCTTAACGCTTTTTTTCCCCCAGCTTTATTTTGATATAATTGACTGGAAAGTTTCTTGGAAGCGGGTGGAAGCTAACATTTACTGAATACCCACTGTGTGCCACACTCTGTGACACTGTGTGTCTCAGGGTCTGGTGAATTGTAAGTGCTCAGTAAATATTTGTTGAGAGAGTAGACTGGTTTTTGTCACTGCATATTGCTTAAAATCTACCAATGCTGCCTTATGGGTATTTACAATAAAATCTAATGCTTCTCACGGTCAATACAGGTCTATGTGATCTGGTCCCTGTCTGCTTCTCCAGCCCCATCTTGTGCTCCTCTCCCCTTACTCACTCTGGTCCATTCTCACTGCCCTTCTCTCAGTTCCTGAGACATACCAAGCTCTGTTCTCACCTCAAGACCTTTGCAGATACTGTTCTTTCTGCCTGGAATACCCTTTCCCCTGTTGTTTGTGTGTCTGGGTCCTTCTCATGCTTCAAGCCTCAGCGTACATGCCATCTTTGCAAAGAAGACTTCTTTTTTTAAAAATTAATTAATTAATTAATTTGTTAATTTTTGGCTGCGTTGGGTCTTTGTTGCTGCGCGCGGGCTTTCTCTAGTTGCGGTGAGCGGGGGCTACTCTTCGTTGCGGTGTGCGGGCTTCTCATTGCGGTGGCTTATCATGTTGTGGAGCACAGGCTCTAGGTGCACAGGCTTCAGTAGTTGTGGCACACAGGCTTCAGTAGTTGTGGCTTGCAGGCACTAGAGCACAGGCTCAGTAGCTGTGGCGCACGGGCTTCGTTGCTCTGTGACATGTGGGATCTTCCCAGACCAGGGATCAAACCCGTGTCCCCTGCACTGGCAGGTGGATTCTTAACCACTGCACCACCAGGGAAGTCCCAAGAAGACTTCTTTACCCAGTTGGAAAGAGGGCTTTTCCTGTTTTCTTTTTTAAATTTATTTATTTTAAAATTGTATTTATTTATTTATTTTGGCTGTGTTGGGTCTTCATTGCTGCGTGCAGGCTTTTCTCTGGTTGCGGCGAGGGGAGCTACTTTTCATTGTGGTGCTCGGGCTTCTCATTGTGGTGGCTTCTCTGGTTGTGGAGCACAGGCTCTAGGCGCGTGGGCTTCAGTAGCTGTGGCACGTGGGCTCAGTAGTTGTGTCTCATGGGCTCTAGAGCACAGGCTCAGTAGTAGTGACGCATGCGCTTAATTGCTCCGCGGCATGTGGGATCTTGCCAGACCAGGGCTTGAACCTGTGTCCCCTGCACTGGCAGGTGGATTCTTAACCACTGCGCCACCAGGGAAGCCCTGTTTTCATTTGTAGCACCTTATTTTCCTTAATAGCACTTGTCATAATTTGCAATTATTTTATCCCCAGTTTCCACCCAGCTCCTTAATTAGACTGTAAGTTCCATGAAGGCATTTTCCTGTTCATTTCTCTGTTTTATGTCTAGTGCTTTCACGGTGCCTGGCATATAGTAAGCATTAAATAAATACTTATATTACTTGTCCAAAGTCATTTAGCCAGGAAGGACTTTAACCAAGTCAACCTGGGTTTATCTTCTGCCTTGCAGATAATAGATGCCCAATAAATGCTTGTTGAATGAATAATGGAGAAGGAAAGCCATGGGGCTCTTTCCTCCACCCTCTTGCCTTTGTTTTTTCATCCTCTTCCTAAACCCCAGAAAAATGGCATGTGTGCATGATTAGAATTGAAATCTGAATCCCACTGCAACTTGCAGGCCTGGACACCAGTGCAGACAGATCCAAGGAGGCTGGCAGTGCCAGTCCAGATGCTGCCTTCCAGTGGCTGTAAAATGTTTTCTTCTCAGGAGCAACAAGACACCCTTGAGGCGGAGCCACCAGTTCACTTTGTTTCTTTCTGTATGCTGACCCTGGGGAAGAAAGTGATTAGAAATCCAGGGGAGAGGTGGTTCTGGTAGGGCTTAAGGAATTCTGTCATGCCTTCGGACTTGGAAGCCCTCTCTTCTGTCCTGCCAACCTCCACCCTCCTACTTGTTTCCTAATCTTTAGTTGCCTGGCCGTAAATTACCAAAACTAGGAGCATGGGAAAAAAAAAATTATTATTTTTTTAAATCGAAGTATAGTTGATGTATAATAGTTTATAAATTACAGGTGTACAATATAGTGATTCACAATTTTTAAACGTTATACTCCATTTATAGTTATTACAAAATGTTTGCTATATTCCCTGTGCTGTATAATATATCCTTGTAGCTTGTTTGTACCTCTTAATCCCCTACCCCTATATTGCTCCTCCCCCCAAGAAAAAATTCGTAAAAGTATCATGGTGACTGAATTGTACAGAGAAAACTGAGAGGGAATCATGGAGATGATAAATCTATTTTATATCCAGTCGCACTCAGAGTAAAAGCCAAAGTCCATGCAATGGCTTCAGGGCCCTACCTCTTAGACCTCATCTACTGTTCTTTCCCTCATTCATTTGGCTGCAGGCATACTGGCCTTGCTGCCAAAGACCTCAGGCCTGCTCATGCCTCAGGGCCTTTGCATAGGATGTTACCTCTGCTTGGAAAGTTCTCCCCACAGATCGATAAGGCTTATACTATCCTTTAGGGCTTTGCTTAAACTTCACCTTCTACCCTTTCTGCCCTTGGCATTCCTTATCTTCCTTTCCTGCTTTATTTTTTTCTATAATTAGCACACATCATGTCTGACATAGCTGTATATTTTGCTTTTGATTTATTTATTGTCTGTTTTCTCCTACTAGAATGTAAGTTTCATAAGGGCAGGGATTTGAGGCTCTTTTATTCACTGTTGTATCTTTAGAACCCAAGGTGACTGGCTCATGGTAATCACTCAATAAATCTTTGTTGAATAAATGAACGAACTCTTGTCTCTTACCTCCAGAGAGGGAAAAGCAAAATAATTCAATTGCAGGTGAACTTCCTAGTGACACTGGGATTGGGTGAATCTGGATATTATTCCATCTTCTTCATCAGCATTTTGAAAAATGAATTTTTCTTTCTTTTTTTTTTTTTTAAATTAATTAATTTATTTATTTTTGGCTGTGTTGGGTCTTTGTTGCTGCGCGCGGGCTTTCTCTAGTTGCGGCGAGTGGGGGCTACTCTTCCTTGTGGTGCGCCGGCTTCTCATTGCGGTGGCTTCCCTTGTTGTGGAGCACGGGCTCTAGGCACGTGGGCTTCAGCAGTTGTGGCGCGCGGGCTCAGTAGTTGTGGTTTGCGGACTCTAGAGCTCAGGCTCAGTAGTTGTGGTGCATGGGCTTATTTGCTCCACCGCATGTGGGATCTTCCCGGTCCAGGGCTCGAACCAGTGTCCCTTGTATTGGCAGGCAGATTCTTAACCACTGCGCCACCAGGGAAGTCCAATTTTCCTTTCTTGATATAAGCTGAAGAAAAGTTTTCACTGTAGGATATGATTTTCTCTTTTAATTGTAATTGTTTTTATTTTTTAAAACATTCACATGGTTCAAAATTCAAAAGGTAGGAAAGGGTATGCAGTGAAAACACTCCTCACCTACCACAGTCACCCAGCTTCCTTCCTTAAAGACAATCAGTGTTACCAATTTTTAATGTATCTTACCAGTTATCCAGCACACATATAAGAAAATATGTGGTGTGTGCTTTTCTAGCCAGTGAGTTGTGAAAAGTAGAGCATAAACCTAAGAGTTTTACATCAGGAGTGATTTCTGAAAGGAGTCAGCAAGCAAAGAGGTTTTGAAATCCCCCTCTCCAGAGGAATTTTGTCCTGTGCAAAATGACTTCTGCAAGGGGCCTGAGATTTAAAAATTTTTGTTGGTTCAGGGCTTCCCTGGTGGCGCAGTGGTTAAGAATCCGCCTGCCAACGCAGGGGACACAGGTTCGAGCCCTGGTCCAGGAAGATCCCACATGCCAGGGAGCAACTAAGCCTGTGCGCCACAACTACTGAGCCTGTGCTCTAGAGCCTGCGAGCCACAACTACTGAGCCCGCGTGCCACAATTACTGAAGCCTGCATGCCTAGAGCCCGTGCTCTGCAACGAGAAGCCACCGCAACGAGAAGCCCGTGCACTGCAACGAAGAGTAGCCCCCACTCGCCACAACTAGAGAAAGCCCGCGTGCAGCAACGAAGACCCAATGCAGCCAAAAATAAATAAATAAATTTATTTTAAAAAATTTTTGGTTGTTGTTGGTTTAGATGGAAGCAAAGATGGGAGTTATAGGGTCTAAGGTGGCTAAGGATGGAGAGTTTGTCATCGTTGGGCCAACTTGTAGAAAAGGTTTGGGGGCGCATGGGGTAGAACCTCATGTCTTGAGGCATTATCTTTCCCTTGATTCCAGAGCAGCTCTCGTCCCTCTGCCCTAAGGAGTGCCCTCACATCGTCTTTCAAGCCATCTCGGGGCCTCTGGCTGCAGCCACTGCTTCCATCCTCACCAATCCCATGGATGTCATCCGAACCCGAGTACAGGTAAGACCAGTCTTCTCCCCTACCCTCCTCCCAGATAAACCATTAGAAGTGTGATCTTCAGGCCCTCCAGTATTTCGTGACCTCTTTGTGTCATGGCCCTCTAGTCTAGCCAGCCTTCTCCTGGTCATCCAAGCCTCTTCCTTGTGGTTATGCTTACCATCTACAGAAACTAGCTGAGCACTTTGAATCACCTAGAATGTTTCTGTCATCCTGTCTGCTACCTTGCATGTCTCTACTCCTTTCCTTGCCCATGCCTCTAGGAATTCTTACTGCTTTCTTCTAGGCTTTCATCATAATAGCGTAGCCTATCAACCGCCTTTTCCTTACCTTGTAGCTTTGTGGTTATTAGAAATATGATTTTAGTTAATTTCGTAAGTCTGTCTGGCTTCTCCACTTGGCTATGTGCTCTCTACAGTGAAAATGACTGTCCTTGAACAGGTTTCACAGATTGTTCTGTGTGGACTCAGCACAAACACAGACAAAGCCCTGGGTGGTGGTGTCCAGAAATTATAGTCCCTGTCTTTAGTCAGCTTAATGACAATTTCACAGCCCCGAGTCCAAGGAAATAGAATCTGAATGATGATGTATAATATACACATGGTAGGTTTTGCTGTATAAAGCTTTAGGTGGCGGGACTTACCTGGTGGTCCAGTGGGTAAGACTCCGCGTTTCCAATGCAAGGGGCCTGGGTTCGATCCTTGGTCAGGGAATTAGATCCCGCATGCATGCTGCAACTAAGAAGCCCACATGCCACAACTAAGAAGCCCACATGCCGCAACTAAGACCCAGTGCAGCCAAAATAAAAAAATAAATAATAATAAAATTTAAAAATAAATAATAATAAAAGAAAATAAATACTCATAAAATAAATAAATAAATATTTTTTAAAAAGCTTTAGGTGGAGAGAATGGGGGAATTTTAATATCTGATTTGGGTAACTTAAGAAGACAGCTGTCCAGGAGAGTGGGGTCATTGAGTTACAGTGAGAAGGAGAGGGAAGGAAAATAACCTTAGCAGACGGAGGTGAAGTCAGCTTCCCTGATACCAGGAAGTTGGGATGGAGGTGGCTGGTAAATCTAGGTACAGTTGACTCTTGAACAATATGGAGCTTAGGAGCACTGACACTCCGCACAGTTGAAAATTCAAGTATAACTTGGCCCTCTGAATCTGTGGTTCGCCATCCACAGATCGCATAGTACTGTAGTGTTTTTTTTTTTTTAAGTATAAATAAAAATGAATTTTTACTTAAATCATTTTGGTATAGATTATAGTCAAATATATGTAAACACATTGTGGGTAATATAAGCAGGCAGTTCAATTTTAAATTCAATTTTTTATGTAGTAACTCTGCTACCTATGTACAATTTTGATTTATTTCCAGAGAAGTAAAATAATCTCTTTAAATTTAATGCTAGCATAAGCATGGAATTCTTAAATTAACCAAGTGTGTACTTTAGAGAAACAGGAATATATCTTGACATGTTTAGAGAGATATGCAATCCATAAAGGTTAAATAGCAATGGTAAAGTCTTCCCGGTTATTATATTTATTTAATTTATTTATTTTTAAAATTTTTATTGGGTACTGTAGTGTTACTTGTTACTACTGAAAAAAAAAAAAAACTGCATATCTGTGGACCCATGCAGCTCAAACCCGTGTTGTTTGAGGGTCAGCTGTGTATTGGTCCCTAGGAAAGCATGCGCCCCCTCCACGACCCACACGTTTGAAAATGAGTGGCATCTGATTGGTTTGCAAATAATAAAGTGTATAGGTTCCATCCTTATTCTCTCCTGAGCCTTGTTCTGGGTGTTCCATGAGGAGATTCAAGGGAAAGGACGGGTCCTTACTTTGAGGAGTTCCCAGGCTGGAAGAGACAGCACATATGAGGACCAGGGCCATAGCTAAAAAAGCCCTTGACATGGCTGTGGATAAGTGGAGGATTAGGGGAGCACAGGTGGTCAGAGGAAGAAGGGAAAGACGGAATGTGGAGGAGGGCGCTAAAGGAGGCAGAGAGGAATGGGGAGACGTTCTTAGTCAGAGATGGGACCACCTTGTGAATAGAGGGAAGTATAACAAGGAGTGTGTCTGTCCTGCATTGGCTGAAGGTATGAAGGGGGTAATCTCTAAAAGTGTAATTTGGTGGCAGGTATGGGGGTGGGGGGGGAAGAAGAGGGCAAGACTATTAAGAAAAAAGAGAGAAAAAATTCCAGTATGATAGGGAAGACAGGTCACAGGGTGTGTGGGAGATGACAGGGTTGGAGGGGGAGGACTCTAGCCATGGGGCTTCAGAGGGATTGAGATGATCAGAATCAAAATCACTGGTAGAGAGAGCTGAGACAGGCTGGGACCGGGGCCCCTTTGCTGCAGTGCTGCAGTGCTTGCACCTGGACACACCTCTCCTCGAGCAACAGAATACAAAGAAACTGTATGGGACTAAAAACAACTGTGTGCATGCCCAGTTGGGGCAAATTCTGGACCCAAAAGATACAAAGAAACCAAAAAACCCAACTGCCACTTCTGAAGTGCGGGGAGCAAAAGCAGGGTACTGTGCATGCTCCCTGCACACAACACCACCTAAGGGGCGGCAAAATACCTAAGCCACCCCTCTGGCCCAACTCCTGGACACACCCCTACCCTCACCCCATATAAGACCTAAGCCACCCCTCTGGCCCGACTCCTGGACACACCCCTACCCTCACCCCATATAAGACCTAAGCCACCCCTCTGGCCCGACTCCTGGACACACCCCTACCCTCACCCCATATAAGAAACAAGCTTACCCCCACTTTGGGGAGTGAACCAGCAAAGCAAGCTGTTGTTTGTTCTTGCTCCCCTCTCGTGCAGCAGGGGCCCCAATAAAGCCTTGTCTGAATTTCTTGTCTGGCCTCTAGTCAATTTCTGTTGCTTCCAGAAGGCCAAGAACCCTGGTCCGTAACAGAGCTGCAGAGGCCCTTAGAGGTGATTTAATCCAGCCTCCCTGAGACCAGAGAGAAGCACCTGGTCCAAAGACTCATCACTATGTAGTTTATCTAATGATATTAATTATAACTAACATTATTGAATACTTAACTGTCTGCCAGGCACTGTTCTCAGCATTTACAAGTAGTCTTTTGTTTACTTCGTAGAACAACCACACAGGGTAGGTATTATCATTACTATTTTATATTTGAGGAAACTGGGGTACAAAGTGTTAAGTAAAGTACCTGAGATTACGCTGTTAGTAAATTGCGGAGCAGAATTCATACCAGGCAGTCTGGTACCAGAGCCCATACTCAGTCACTGTGCTGAACTGTCCCGCAGAAGCAGAGTCCAGCCCTCTGACTCCCAAGTCTAATTCTTTCCACTTTAGCCTAAGGCAGAGGGAGATTGGGTAGAGGGGCTTTGACTGCAGACCGTCGTCCTCCAATGCATTGACTTTTCCAGGTTGAGGGCAAGAACTCCATCATCCTGACCTTCCGACAGCTGATGGCAGAAGAGGGGCCTTGGGGCCTCATGAAAGGCCTCTCCGCCAGAATCATCTCAGCCACGCCCTCAACCATTGTCATTGTGGTGGGCTACGAGAGCCTCAAGAAACTCAGCCTCCGACCTGAGCTGGTGGACTCAAGACACTGGTAACCAGTGATGGGGAAAGAAGCCTGCTGTTTCCCACACTACTCTGGGTCGGGGGCAGAGAGAAGAGGGTAGCACCCTCTTCAGGTGCCCCACCACATACCGAGTCCGGCCCTGGGTCAGGGACAGAGACTTTGAACTGCTCTTGCTGAAGAGGCTCCACGCCTGGATCCCCTGCTCTCATTATTTTTTAATTTTCTTGCCAAACTGGGCTCACTCATTCAGTACAGGTACCGTCCTGCCCTAAGGAAATCCACTCTCCCTGCCAATCCCACTCCATCCATCCCCTGCCAATCCATCTCTGCCTTCCCCCTCCATCTGTGTCCCTGAGATCCTGAGAAGAGCTGCACATAGAACTTGCTTACTACCACTGGTTCTTCCTCTTGGGCTTTCAGCCCAGATTCCAAGCAGTTGCCATCAGCCCTTTCCTGCTTCATCTCTTAGGCTTGCTTATTTTTATTTTGGGACTGAGCTGCCCACCAGACTACTCTGCTTTTCCCTGCCACTGGGGGCAAGGTGCCAGGCACTTTTGCACAGGGAGTGGGAGCAGCAAAAACCTCTGGTTCTCCAGAGCACTCATCCTCTCTTTGGAGAGTTATTAGGTTGGGGAGAAATGTTGATACTTTATTTTGTGTGTGTATTTTTCTGTGAACCAGGCTACTGTCTTAGTCCTGCTAAAGCACCAATCCTGCAGGCAGAGCCCACCCCTTCCTCAGACAGGTGGAAAAATATCATGTAGCTTTTCCCTCAATCCCAGTTATCTATCCCTCCCAGTCCCTTCAGTCCCAGCAGCCCCAGGATATATAAGCTGTTTTTTTCTCCTGGCCCAGATGACTACACTGGTGGGCACAGCTCTAAATAGATCAGACTGTCTGGGACACACTGGACTTGGAACATTACCCTGAAAAGTCTGGTTGAGAGAGTAGTTGGTTTGGAAAGTGACAGGAGGATTATGTGTGCCCTAGCGCATCTCCCTCGACCAGCTGAGCCAAACCTAGTAGAGGGCAGTGGAGGTTCTCAGCCCCAGGCAGTCATGACACACATATATACCCCAATCACTTGGACTCACAGAAACAGATGTTGTCTCACAATGGGAATCCCTGAGATGTGGAACTGTTTGTGTTTTTCTTCTCTCCGATCTGAGGAGTCATCCCAGTCATGGTACCTTCTGGAGGGATGCTTGGAGGCGGGTAAAGGGTGGGTCAGGAACTCACCCAATACCAGGACCACTGCATTTACCAGCCTGATACTGCCGAGATGATCTGTTGAAGCTCTCAGGAGCTAGATGATGAGTGCTCCTTCCCTGCCTCATCCTTCCCCCACAACACACACCTCCTCTACCAAGCTTGTGTTGCAGGTGAGGAGAGGTGCAGTAAATGGAATGAGAAGAAGGCATATCAAACCCTGCACTTTTACTTGAGACATCTGGCTTGGATGACCCTTCAAACTTTCTTATTGGTCCCACCCCCTGGGAGAGGCCATGGTGCCAATTTGAAAGGTGCTAGCTACCTGAAGCCTTGATATTTCTTATGGCTGCCCCACATTCTATCCCCCAGGCAAGATCAGAATCTGAATTCTCTACCTTCACCACCACCACTGCCCATCTTGGGCTCTATCTTTGAGGGTTATTTTCTCTTTCACTTATTTTTATTTTTGTCTGTCCCTTCTTGCACTTTGTCAAGAGTCCTCCAATTTCTATTCACAAATGGTCATCCAAAGGGTTGGGCCCACAGATCATTCTGAATCTTCCTGCCTCTCAGTCACTCCTTTACCCTAAGAACCACCAACATAAAAGAAGCCAGGGATCCCTCCTTTCTCTTTAAACTCATCCTAGTGAGACCTATGGAGGTTGGTTTTCTCAGCTCCACACCTTCCCGTCCCTAGAGTCTTGTCTTCAGTCCTTCCCCACCATTGCAAAGTGGGTAAAGTATCATGGACAGGAGGTAGTCTCCTGCTTCTCATGTCTTATGTTGTTTCCATCCCAGACTCCTCCAGACTCTTTCTTCTGTTTTATTTTCTTGTACAGTATTTCAGTCTTTCACCTGTTTCCTCTCTCTCTCTCTCTCTCTGTCACACACACAGTTTTAAAGGATGATGGGCATTTACTAAAAGGGACCCCTGGCCCCTACTTTCCCATCTAATATTTTAGGGACTGGGATTCGGTTTGGTTAAAATGTCTTGGTGGGGGTGGGAAAGTGGGCTTCCATTTTCCCAGGACCATGGATCTGGACCAGTTGGAATTTTTGATGTATTGGTCTGTAGCCAAAATTGGAAGAAACTTTCGGGAGACTGGGCAAGACGGGAAACCTGATGGGAGTATTTAAAGACAGGGGAATAAAGTGCAGATGCAGTTAACATTTGATAAAGTGGACTCGTGAATATTAACAGCGAACATTGACTGTTGCACTGTATGAAGTCTCCGAAGTGTAATTAAACGTTTTTATTGAGTCCTTGAGCTTTGCGCTTATTTTGCACGCTTACCGAGAAAGTATGATACGTAAGTGTATCGTTCTTGTATTAATGTGTGTGTAACCCTCCGCCTCCGACAGTTTCCCCTCCCCGCGGCTCGGTGATAGACATTCGCTGTTTCCAATCGGAGGCGCGCAATGCCGGGAGCGGCCAATCGAGGGCTTCGGTGGGCGGAGCGGCCGGGCCAGTTAGCTTTGGCGGTTCTATTTCAACATGGCCGAATCAAGCGGCGTCAACGTAGGCAGCGGCTGTGAGGAAAAAGGGCCTGAGGAATTGTCTCAGGAATCTGCGCGCCCCGGCACTACCATCTCGAGGGTGAAGCTTTTTGACACCATGGTGGACACTTTCCTCCAGAAGTTGGTCGCTGCTGGGAGGTAAGGTGGAGGAAGTGAGGCTGAGTGCCAATCTCGCAGTAGGTTGAGGTGGGCGAGAGGCAAAAAGAGGGTTTGTCCTGCCAGAGTCTAAACCCCGCGAGACCAAGACGGCCCCAGGGCAACCAGCCCAGTCGCGTGGGTCTGGGGTTCTGGGTTATTGATTGGCGGTCTTATTCTACCCTCAATTCCTAAGCCTCCGGAAGACACGTGATGTTTACTAATACAGATAATGTGGAGCACATTTAGGACAAGTAGCTACTCCTTCCAGTAAGCCTAGTTTTGTTTTTTTTAATAATGGATGCACTTATAAATTTATTTATTTTATTTATTTTTGGCTGTGTTGGGTCTTAGTTGCTGCCTGCGGGCTTTCTCTAGTTGCCACGAGTCCCGGCTGCTCTTCATTGTGGTGCGCAGGCTTCTCATTGTGGTAACTTCTCATGTTGTGGAGCAGGGGCTCTAGGCGCACGGGCTTCAGTCGTTGCAGCATGTAGGCTCAGTAGTTGTGGCTCGCGGGCTCTAGAGCGCAGGCTCAGTAGTAGTGGCGCAGGGGCTTAGTTGCTCCGTGGCATGTGGGATCTTCCCGGACCAGGGCTTGAACCGGTGTCCCCTGCATTGGCAGGCAGATACTTAACCACTGCACCATCACTGAAGTCCCCAGTAAGCCTAGTTTTGATTATAGGTGGTTGAGAGGAAAGACACAGGCTTTGGAGTTAGATTTAGGGTTGAAGTCATGGCCCAACTTAAAGTGAGCGAGACTTAACTGCTCTGTGCCTCTGTTACTCATAAATAAAATGGGAACAATAGTACTTTTCTCATAGGGTCGGTCTTTCTGAGGTTTAAATGAGTAAATACTCGGAAGGCTCTTAGAACAGTGCCGGCTACGTAGAAAGCATTAGACTTCTAGCTGTTATTAGGGAAATAGTAATAACCTTCTTCACTGGGTGGTTGTGAGGACTAAATGTATTACCATAGAAAGAAACACTTCCTCTCTTGATTTCTACTTTATATGAACAGTATTCTAACAATGCTGTTGACCTGAATTGTTGGACACTTTAATCAATAGAAATTGATAAGAGGCCAGAGGAGAAATTCAGGCAAGGCTTTACTGAGACTCATGCTGCTGCATGAGGGAGTGAAAACAAGTTACAGGTGTCCTTGCTCATTTTTCTGAGGGGGAGTGAGCTGGTCCCTTAAATGGAGTGAGGGTAGGGGTGGATCCATTGGTCCGCTGGAGAGGTGGCTTAGGTGGTCTGCCCACCCCTTCAGTGATGCTGTGTGCAGGGATCATGGGCAGTACCCTGCTTTTTCTCCTGACACCTCAAAAGTGACAGTTGGCTTTTTGGTCTTTTTGTATCTTGATCAGAATTTGCACCAACTGTGCATGTATGTAGTTATTTTTAGTCCCTTATAGTTACTTTGTATTCTGTTGTTTGAGGAGACATTTGCCTAGGTCTGCAAGCACTGCAGCAAAGCGTCCCAGGTCCCAGCCTGTCACAACAGTATTGGACACTTTAAAGGAAGAGTTTTGTCCATGGTCCCATACCGCAGAACATTAATGCTGAAACACTGTTATCAGAACTTTAAGGGGTTTGACCACAGCCTGTTTTCCATCCACCCTCTATGTCCCCACTACCCCTGTTCTTTGACATCATCAAGACTCTCATCTGCTTCTTATTTCCTTCCCTCCTGGCTTTAGAACTTTACCTTTCCTACAAAAACCTTACGATACATCTCTTCACTCACTGATTCACTCAGCAAATATTTGAATGACTATTCTGTTCCAGGCACTGTGTCAGGTGCTGGGGATATGATAAAGCAGACAAGGCCCCTGTCTTACATTCGGTGGGTAGAGACATGAAGTAAACAAAATAATCACAGAGTTTGGTAAGGTAATGAACAAGCAACTTGAGGGAAAGGAAAACACTAGATAGGATAGTTAGGTGATTCCACTCTGAGGAAGTGACATTGATATGAAACAAAGAATAAGAGGGAACCAGCTTTTCAAAGAACTAGAGAAAAAGCTTATAGGAAGGAAGGACAGCTTGTGCAAAGGTCCTGAAATGGTCAGGGCGTTCTAGGAACTGGCAGAGTGAGAGTAAAATCAGAGGAGGCCGCACAGGCAGGTGACAGCCTTATCAAGCAGGGCCTAGTTTCCATAGTAATAAATTTGATAAAATAATTTGTAATCATTTTTATGGACCATTCATGACACACCATCATTTTATGTCCAGGCAAGATCTCTCCATTGATTGATTGATTGGCTTTCCCTTACTCATTCTTACCCTCCTCTCTCCTCCCCACAGGCCCTGCTTTCTGTTGGCTATATGTCATCCATTTATTCATGTATTCATGTACAAATGTTTTTTGGACATCTCCAGTGTCTCAGGCTCTGTTTTAGGAGCTGGAGATACAGCAATGATCAAGATAGGAAGGTCCCTGCTCTCGTGGAATAGACCTTCTTGTGCCGTAAAGAAAAATAAATCAGCGTGAAGGAACAGAGAGCAATGGGGAAGGGGTCTGGGTTAGTGTGAGTGCAGGGAGGTGACATTTGAATAAGTTTGCATCCTTGTAAAGTGTGTTGTTTTGTCTGTGTATTTTTTTAAATTAATTTATTTATTTTTGGCTGCGTTGGGTCTTCGTTGCTGCGTGAGGGCTTTCTGTAGTTGAGGTGAGCGGGGGGCTACTCTTACTTGTGGTGCGTGGGCTTCTCATTGTTGCGGAGCACGGGCTCTAGATGCACGGGCTTCAGTAGTTGTGGCCCATGGGCTCTAGAGTGCAGGCTCAGTAGTTGTGGCGCATGGGCTTAGTTGCTCCGCAGCATGTGGGATCTTCCCGGACCAGGGCTCCAACCCATGTCCCCTGCATTGGCAGGCGGATTCTTAACCACTGCGCCACCAGGGAAGTACCCTGTCAGTGTATGTTTTAAATTTATATGAATGATAGTTGTGCTGTATATGTCTTTTTTCACTTAATAGATTTTTTTTTTTTAATAAATTTATTTATTTTATTTATTTATTTCTGGCTTCCTTGGGTCTTCGTTGCTGCACGCGGGCTTTCTCTAGTTGCATTGAGCGGGGGCTACTCTTTTTTGTGGTGTGCGGGCTTCTCATTGACGTGGCTTCTCTTATTGCAGAGCATGGGCTCTAGGTGCGTGGACTTCAGTAGTTGTGGCTTGCGGGCTCTAGAGCGCAGGCTCAGTAGTTGTGGCGCACGGGCTTAGTTGCTCCGTGGCATGTGGGATCTTCCCGGACCAGGGCTCGAACCCATGTCCCCTGCATTGGCAGGCAGATTCTTAACGACTGCGCCACCAGGGAAACCCTAATAGATTTTATTTTTAAAGATCTAACCATATACTATAAATGCATATGGTTCAGAGCTCTCAGTGCTGCTTGTCATTTCATGATATGCATCCAGCACTTACCCATTCCCTATCATGGCACCTGGTTGCTTCCAGCTCCCTCCTCCACAAATTATGCCAGGGTACATCCCCTCACAGACTAGTGCTATAATTTCTCTGAGGTATATAATGGATTGGAATCATGGGATCCAAGGGTTTATATCTACCTATGTTTTGTCAGATTGCTTTCCAGAAAAGCTGTTCCTTTCTCCTGTGTCCTCACCATCACTGGGTATCTACCATTCTAATATTTGCTATTCTGAAAGTGTGAAAGGGGTATTTCATTATTATTTTAATTTGCACATTTCTAATTCCTCATAGGTGTGGACAATTCCTTATATACCTCATTAGTCATTTGGCTTCCTTTTCTGTGAACTGCCTACTTATTTTCTGTAGTTTTTTTTTTATTTGGACCTATTTTTTTTTAATTGGGTTTTTTATCTTGATGATTTGCTGGAGTTCCCGGTATAGTCTAGATATCAATCCTTTGTCTGTTTCAGACTGAAGAGGAAATAGCTATCTCTATTAGATGTTAACTTTGTCTATGATGTCCTTTGAGTAACAGAAATCCTTAATTAAATAAAAAGTTACACAGATTTTAGTTGCTTACACTTTACCCCAGGAAGATGAAGCGGAAAAAGAAATGTAGTCATCCCAGGGGACCTTCTCCCAAGCGGTATGGATACTCATGACTCTTCTCAAACTTTGCACTAACTCCGCATCCTTCAAACAGTCATAATAAATTGCTAAGTATTGCCTAATCAATTTGTATTTTAAAACCCTTAATTTTCATGTAATTCATGTTTTTCATTTTATGGCTTGTGCTTTTGAGGTCTTGTTTACAAGGCTATACCGACGCCCAGGTCACAAAGATAATCTCCAGTGTTTTCTCCTATTGGCTATTTTATCGTTTTACTCTCTACTCTAAATCTGTGATCTGTCTGGATTCAGGTGTAAAGTGGTAGTCTCAGTCAGTCTTATTTTTTTTGTTTTCCCAATCATTGTCAACTAACCAGTTCGTTTGTCCCCATTGCTTTAGGGAGCCCCTTTTATCGTATGGCAGGTCCCTCCGCCTATTGTGTCCCTGGGTCTCTCTTCTGCCCCAGATCTATTCACCTGTCTTTGTGCCAGTGCATATGGGTTCTTAATACCAAACCTTTGTAGGAAACCTTAAGTCTGGTACAGCAAGTCCCTCTTCTCTCTTCGCTTTAAAATTGACCCAGCTATTTGAGAACCTTGATTTTTTCCTTGTAAACTTTAGAATGAATTTTTCTGGATCCTCAAAACATTCAGCTGCAATTTTTGGTATGTATTTTTGGGAAATTAAGGAAGTCCCTGTCTCATTCTAGTTTTCTGAGAATTATTAAAAAGATCATGATTCGGTGTTGAACTTATCAAATGTTTTCTTCCCCAGTTAAGAAGATCGTATAATTTTTCTTTAGTTCATTAACGTTGATGATCTACATTGGTAGATTTTATGGAAGTTAAACTATCTTTGCATTCTTGGAATAAATCTGCTTAATTATGATGCATTTAAAAAATACAGTTGGATTTAGTTAGATCAGTTTTTGTGTGCTATAAGTGAAATGGGCCTATAGTTTCTTTTTCTTTAACTGTCCTTATCAGCTTATAGAACCAAAGATATATTAGCCACATATATCCCTCTTCAGGAACGAATTATATAAAATCAGGATTATCTAGTCCTCAAAAGTTTGGAAGAACTCATTTACACCTACAACTTTCTGGGGTTGTCGAGGACTGCCAGTATTATGTTAATTTAAAGAGCAATGATGCAGTAGGCACCTTTGTTTTGTCCTCAAAGTGTCCCCATAGTGTTTGTTGCAGATTTTTGGTGTTTCTGTTTCTTTAATGGCTACAATTCTGTTTAGATGTTATTTCTTCTTGTGACAGATTTGCCATTTTACAGGTTCCCCCCCAGTAATTTGCCTCTTTCACCTGTTATATTTTACTAACTTGTAACTGTTTGAACTGTTTTAAATTATTAATTTAATTTTCATTATTTCCCTTTTTTCCATTATATGCTGTTTATTTTGGACTTTATGTAGCTAGAGTTCTATCTTATTAATCTTTTTAAAGAATCAGCCTTTTTTTTTTTTAATTTCTGTGTTTTGAGGTTACTGTTGGGTCTCTTTGTCTTTGTATCTATCCTTATTTTTTAAAATTTATTTAGATTTATTTTATTAGTCTCTTCACAAATTCTTTCTTTCTTTCTTTCTTTCTTCTTTTTTTTTTTCTTGGCGGTGCCATGCAGGTTGCAGGATCTCAGTTCTCAGACCAGGGATTGAACCCAGGCCACGGCAGTGAAAGCCTGGAATCCTAACCACTAGGCCACCAGGGAACAGCTCCAAAATTCTTGAGTTGAACATTTAACTCTTCTTTTTCAGTCGTTTTTGTTTTCTGAAAAATGTGTTTAAAACCATAAATTTTCATATAATTACTGCTTTTGCTGGTTTCTACAAATTCTTATATCTAATATTTTCATAGTCATTTATGTTTTTAAATTGAGATTTAATTCATATACCATAAAATTCACCTTTTAATGAGTGAAATTAGTATATTCAAAAAGCTGTGGAACCATCACCATTATCTAATTCCAGAACATTCTTTTCACTCCAGAAACATTGTACAGTATTCATTAGCAGTCACTTCCCATTTCTCATCCCAATCTCACAGCTCCTGGTAACCATTATCTACTTTCTGTCTGTATGGATTTGCTTTTTCTGGGCATTTTATATAAATGGAACCATATAACATGTGGTCTTATGTGTCTGGCTTCTTACACTTAGCTTAATGATTTCAGGGTTCATCCGTGTTATATATGAGTACTTCACTCCTTTTTATGACTGAGTAATAATTCCATTGTATGGATATACCATATTTCATTTATCCATTCATCAGTTGATAGACATTTGGAGTTGTTTTTACTTTTTATTGTCTGTTATAAGTAATGCTGTTATGAACATCTGTGAACAGGTGTTTTCAGTTCTCTTGGGGATATACATAGAAGTGAAAATGCTGGAGTGTATAGTAATTCTATGTTTAACTTTTTCAGGAATTGCCAAACTATTGTCCAAAGCAAGTGCCAATTTACATTTACACCGGCAGTTCATGAGGGTTCTGATTTCTCCACATCCTCACCAATACTTGTTAGGTCTGTCTTTTTAATTATGGCCAATAGTCACCCTAGTGGGTGTAAATTGGTATCTCATAGCATCTTGGATTTGCCTTTTCCTAATGATTAATGATGCTGAGCATATTTCATGTGCTTATTGACCATTTGTATATCGTCTTTGGAGAAATGTCTATTCAAATTCATTGCTCATTTAAAAAAATATTTATTTATTTATTTGTGCCAGCTCTTGCAGCAGGTGGGCTCCTTAGTTGCAGCAGGCAGGCTCCTTAGTTGTGACTCGAGGGCTCCTTAGTTGTGGCTCACTGGCTTCTTAGTTGCGGCACGTGGGCTGCTTAGTTGTGGCAGGCAGGCTCCTTAGTTGCAGCTTGCCAGCTCCTTGGTTGCGACAGACGGGCTCCTTAGTTGTGGCATGCGAACTCTTAGTTGCGGCATGCATGTGAGATCTAGTTCCCTGACCAGGGATCGAACCCAGGCCCCCTGCATTGGGAGTGTGGAGTCTTAACCACTGCGCCACCAGGAAAGTCCCTCATTGCTCATTTTCTAATTGGGTTATTTGTCGTTTTATTGTTAACTTGTAAGAATTCTAATTTTGAGAAGTCCAATTTAGATTACTTATTTATTAATTTTATTTATTTAGGTTAAAATTTGAGAAGAGTTTTTTCTTTGGTTGCTTGGGCTTTTAGTGTCATATTTAAGAAAACATTGTGTAATGCGAGGTCATGAAGATTTACACCTATATTTTCTTCTATATAGTTTTTTTTTTTTTTTTTTTTTTTGGTTTTAAATGAGTAGGTTGTTCAGCCCCAGAACTCCTAGAATTCATGATCAGTTTTTCTGGGTTTTTTTGTCTGACTTTTTATGGAGAGAGTTCTTTTTTTATATATATATATATATATAATAAAACTCTCTAGGAGTTAAGCCAGCATTTTATTTATTTATTTATTTTTGGCTGTGTTGGGTCTTCGTTTCTGTGCGAGGGCTTTCTCCAGTTGCGGCAAGCGGGGCCACTCTTCATAGCGGTGCGCGGGCCCCTCACTGTCGCGGCCCCTCTTGTTGCGGGGCACAGGCTCCAGACGCGCAGGCTCAGCAGTTGTGGCTCACGGGCCCAGCTGCTCCGCGGCATATGGGATCCTCCCAGACCAGGGCGCGAACCCGCGTCCCCTGCATTGGCAGGCAGACTCTCAACCACTGCGCCACCAGGGAAGCCCCTTCTATATAGTTTTAGCTCTTACATTTAGGTCTTTGATCCATTTTGAGTTAGTTTTTGTATGATATGAGAAAGAGATCCAATTTCACTTTTTTACATATGGGCATCGTCATTTAATTTTATGTACTTTGTAATTTTCCTTACCATTTCCTCTTTAACCCAATGATTATTTAGTAGTATGTCATTAGGTTTCCACACATGTAATTTTTAAAAAGTTTTCCTTTTGTTGCAATTTCTAATTTTATAGCATTATGGTGAAATAACACAGTTTGTGTGATGCTTATTGTTTGGGAATTTTTGACACTGGCTCTATATGGCTAAGTCTATGGGCAGTTTTTGTCAGTGTTCCATGTACGCTTGAAAAGAGTGCAGTTTCTGTTTCTTGGGTGTAGAATTCTATACTTATTAGTTTGAGCTTTTAAATTTTATTATTAAAATATTTTAGGAATTCCCTGGCAGTCCAGTGGTTAGGACTCCGTGCTTCCACTGCAGGGGGCACGGGTTTGATCCCTGGTCCGGGAACTAAGATCCCGCATGCCACGAGGCGTGGCCAAAATATATATATATATATATATATATATATATTTTTTTTTTTTTTATATGCTCATTTAAAAAATCTTCTTGATTGAGCCATTCATTTTTTTTAAAATCTCCCATCACAGTTGTTTATATCTATTTTTCCCCATAGTCTATCTTTGTTGCATTATATAGAGAGGTTATTATTTTTACTAGACGCAAGGGAGTTTATTATTCTAAGAGAAATGGAAAGCCATTGATGTTTTTTAAGTCGTGACTGATCTTTTTTTTTTTTTTTTTTTGCATGTGTGGGAGATGGCTCTCCACTGGCTTAAAAATCTGTTTATCTGAAATGCTCTGAATACAGTGACTGATCTTTAAAAGGTACTCTGACTGCTGTGCAGATGATCGATTGTTGGTAGGATTCTTTTAAGGTCTTTCTAGGCTTCTAGACTCTGATCTTTTTGAGACCCCAGCCCACATCATGACAAATTTATTTATTTATTTAAATTTATTTATTTACTTATTTATTTTTGGCTGTGTTGGGTCTTCGTTGCTGCGTGCGGGCTTTCTCTAATTGTGGCGAGCAGGGGCTACTCTTCGTTGTGGTGCACGGGCTTCTCATTGGGGTGGCTTCTCGTTGCGGAGCACAGGCTCTAGGGCACGCGGGCTTCAGTAGTTGTGGCATGCAGGCTCTAGAGCAGAGGCTCAGTAGTTGTGCATGGGCCTAGTTGCTCCACAGCGTGTGGGATCTTCCTGGACCAGGGATCAAACCTGTGCCCCCCGCACTGGCAGGCGGATTCTTAACCACTGGACCACCAGGGAAGTCCGACAAATATATTTAAAAAGCATCTAGTATCTTGACTGAGGTGGTGGTTACACATGTGATAAAGATACACAGGGGCTTCCCTGGTGGCGCAGTGGATAAGAATCCACCTGCCAATACAGGGGACACAGGTTTGGTCCCTGGTCCGGGAAGATCCCACATGCCGCGGAGCAACTAAGCCCGTTGCCACAACTACTGAACCTGCGCTCTAGAGCCCGCGATCCACAACTACTGAAGCCCGTGTGCCTAGAGCCCGTGCTCTGCAACAAGAGAAGCCACCACAATGAGAAGCCCACGCACCGGAACAAAGAGTAGCCCCTGCTCGCTACAACTAGAGAAAGCCCGGACGCAGCAACGAAGACCCAACGCAGCCAAAAATAAATTAAAAAAAAAAAAAAAAAGAAAAGAAGATGAATACACACAAACAAATGTATGTGTAACTGTTGAAATCTGAATGAGTTCTGTGGATTGTACCAATGTCAGCTTCTTGGGTTTTTTTTTTTTTTTTTAGCTTCTTGGTTTTGATATTGTTCTGTAGTTGTGTAAGATGTTAATAACATCGGGGAGGATACATTTCCTTGCAGCTTCGTACAAATCAATAATTATTTCAAAAAAGTTCAGAAAAGTTTACATACAAAAAATATTCATCATAGCTCCATGTTCAGTGGAAAATAGTTGAAAACCACCAAAAATGTCCAATATTTGAAGAATGTGGTTACGTAAATATAATAACTATCTAATAAAATACTACGGGGACTTCCCTGGTGGCACACTGGTTAAGAATCCGCCTGCCAATGGAGGGGACATGGGTTTGATCCCTGGTCTGGGAAGATCCCACATGCCGCGGAGCAACTAAGCCTGTGTGCGACAACTGCTGAGCGTGTGCTCTAGAGACCACGAGCCACAACTACTGAGCCCACGCGCCCTGGAGCCCATGCTCCGCAACAAGAGAAGCCACCGCAATGAGAAAGAAGCCTGCGCACTGCAAGGAAGAGTAGCCCCAATCGCCACAACTAAAGAAAGCCCGCGCGCAGCGAAGACCCAACACAGCCAAAAATAAATATAAATAAATACATTTTTTTTTAAAAAGGTTAAAAAAAAAAGAATGGATTGGAGGGGAAGATGAGGGAAAGGGGAACTCCAAGAGGATGCTGACTCTTCATGATGGTGGTTTAGTGGAGGGTTTTACCATCTACTGAGATGGGGAAGAAACACTCCCCGCTGAGAGCTTGGGGAGAGAAATGGGTCTGGGGTTGGAAATCAAGACGTCTGTTTGGATAGGTTCAGTTGGAGATGCGAGGCAGCCACACTTCTGTTTCACAGCTCTTTTGCTCCCTCATCCTTCCAGCCCACCGACTGTCAAGCCGAACTTCAGTATCCTGTCTGCACTCCTCTGCCCCTACACTCAGCCTCCGAGCAGCACTGTAGAGTCTCACCCATGGTGGAAAATGGTGCCTCCACAAAGTCATGTTCTTGGAATTCATGTGAGCCCTCAGTGAGCCCATGATCCTCATGTCTCCAGCCAGTTCTCTTGCCCTTCTCCACAGTAGCTATTTAAAATCTTCATCATGTCCCTCAGGCCCTTCCCCTGCTCTGCTCCCTGTACCCTCTCAGTGAAAATGACCCCAACACCTGGTTCATAGAGAGAATTGAGACCACCAGGCAGGAGTTTATACATTTACAAATTTGGCTGAGAGATGCCCAATCTTGCATCCTCCTAGCGACCTCCCCATCAATTTCCTTCCCTTTACATCCCAGGTTGTGGCTTTGGGTCTCTGCATTCCCAGGTTCTAGTTCTCCATCTCCAGTTTTTTCCTCAGCTTAGGGCAATTTGCCACCATTCCCCTAAAATCTTCCTTTCAAGGTCACTAATAACTCTGTTGCTAAATATTTTGGATATTTTTTCATCTTTAACCTACTTGCTTTCCTTGCAGCATTTGACTGTTAACCACTTCTCTGTCCTTGATATTTCTCTCTTGGCTTGCAACACCATTCTCTGTCCCTTTACCTCACTAGTTGCTCCTTCTTGGGCTCTACTTTCTCCACGTGTCCCTTAAATGTGTGAATATTGCCCTTTCCTTACTTCACCTACACATGTTCATGATCACATCGCATTTGATATCTTGCAGCTGCTGAAAGTCCTTTGTGACTGTTCATTGCTCCTTACCATGGCTTCCAAGGCCCCACATGTTCTAGCCCCTGCCTACTTCTTGTTCCCCTCTCTAACTATACTTGGTCATACTAACCTCCTCATTTCCTAGAATGTCAAGAGCTTTCCCATCTCAGGGCATTTGCACTTGTTGTTTGCTCTGCCAGAAATGGTTTTCCTCCATCTCTTCCCTGACCTTCTCTAAAGCCACCTTTCTCCCCTGGTTATTCTTTATCATGGCACCATATTTTATTCCTTCATAGCACTTATCACAGTATATAGTTCTACTGTCTGCCTGTTTGTTTGTGGTCGATCTTCCCCACATAAAATGTAAGGTCCTTGAGGACAGGATCTTATCTGTCTTGTTCACCACTCTCTACTCATTGCTTATTATGGTGCCTGGCACATCGTAGACATTCAATAAATAGTTTTGGAATAAATGAGGGTTCCCAAGCCACATCTTCCTCCTGAGCATCAGACCTCTATCTCTAACAGTCTACTGCTAGAAATCTCCACTTGGTGTCCCTCAGAACCATTAAGTTCAGCAAAACAGGATTTCTCTTCCCTCTGTGGTCCCAAACTTGGTTGAAGATACCACCATCTACTCATTCTCTAGGCCAGAGATTTGGGAGTCCTCATTGACCCCTTACTTCCAGTCAGCCACCAAGCCCTGTTGGTTCCAGCCTGTCTCCTCAGTGTCCTCTTCATCCTTGTGCAAATGCTTTAGTTCAGACCCTCACTATCTCTCATAGGATTGTTGCACCAGCTTCCAAAATGGCCCTCCCGCTTCAGTCCTGCCCCCTCCAGTCTACAGCTCAGATTTGAGCATGTCTTTCTCCTGCTTAATTGGCTCAGGGTTGCTTCCAGAATCAAATGTCAGCTCCTTAGCTTAGTGTAAAAGGCCATAAACTCTTTGGCCCCTCCTGTCTCTCTAGCCATGGTCAGGGCCGTGGGTATGCAGCATATGCACACTTGCGTGCAGGCGCAAACACACACGCACGTAAGCTCTTCTGCATTGAGTGCTGCACTGTCCCCCCACCCTTGCCACCTGCTCTTTCCACTTACTGCTTCTCCTCGCTAGAACGGCCTTCCCCTCGTTTGGTTAGGTAGGAACTTATGGCTGGTTTCCACATAGAAAGGGCTCAGTAAAATGTCATGTATGAATACAGACTTTTAAAATGTATCCAAATACTTGACCCTCTCCCAAGTCATTAGAAGTCCTCAATCCCAAAGACCAAGTATTTATACCGAGGACAGGAATCTTTACATAGTAAAAGCTAGTTTATTCACATGTCATTTATCCAAACGGATATTTTAAACTGCAGGTTGGTTTTCCCTACAACTCAGCATATTTTTCACATTCATGTTAGCTTAACGAGGGGGGCAAATTATATGATGCACTCCAGAGTGACTGGAAGATTATTGGCCTCGCTGGGCTATCAGATCTCACAGACCCACAACCCTGTCTTCAGTTAGGGTGTCTTCCTTTCATTGGATCGGCTGACGCAAAGACGCCTGAATCTGTCCTTTCTCAGGCTTCAGAACATAGAAACGTGGCCATGTTGGAACTTACCACTTGCGACCTCTCCCTTGTCCTCTGAAAATGAAGGATTCTTTTCTGTGCTTACAGCCTCCTGGACCTTCTGAGAAACAGCTCTTCTCTTAAAGCAAGCAGATGCGGCTTTCTATGTTTTGTTATAAATCAGGACCCGCCAAGAGAGGCAGTTGGTTAGAGTTGGTGTTGGTGGGGTCCCGGTTGACGTTAGCACTGTTTGGGGTACCCATGGCACCTGGCAGCTGTGCCACATGTGTTGTCAGTGCCGGGAGGGCTGAAGGGAGTGAGAGGTGATTGACAGTTCCTAAGTTCTTAGATGCCAGACTGGTCCAGTGCCTGTCCTGGTCCAGTCTTACAGCCTGAGATGTGCTGCAGAGTGTGATTTGTGTAACTGACTTAAAGCCTATGTCTGACAATGACCAAGGAAGGAGAGCTGATTGCATTTGTACATGAACTGGTAGAGTTTTAAACTAGTGGCAGAGACTGTTGGTGTTCATAGGAAACAGTTTTTCACAGGAAAAAGAGTGGTTTGATATATAAAATGTTCCGATTAAATAAGTGTTTCAGAAATATCTCACCCTCTTTGAATGTGCAGATGATGCGTGCTACTGGCAGTGATTAGTTTCTGAAGTGTTGGTATGACTCACCAGACTGCGGTGTGCGGCTTCAGCCCCATCATGCTGATCCTCTCTTCTTTGTGTGTTTCCAGACCATCTACCTCGCTCTATCCCCACTGCGTCTGCCTTGCTCAAGTTGGCAGTTACCTCAGCTGTGCCTCCTGAGTCTACCCTCACACAGCAGCCGGAGGGAGCTTCTAACATACAAATATGATCTTGTCCCACCCCTGCTTAAAACCCTTTTCTAGCTCTTCCCATCATGATACGGTCTAGACTCTATGTGTCTGGCCTACCAGCCTGCAGACTGTGTGTCTTGGAGGCCAAGGCACCTGATCCAGAGCAGATGGTTCCACCATGTCCCAACTCTATGACCTTGGACAAGCTTCTCTCTGCCTCAGCATTCGCATCTGAAAAATGGGCATGGTGATAATAGACCCTACTTCATAGAGTTATCGTGAGGACTAAGTGAGTTACTCCACGTAGAGTGCTTAGAACAGTGCCTGGTTCTAGTCAGTGCTCAGTGCACATTTCCTGTTATTACATCTTCATACACAGGCATGCCTGTGCACTCTTCAGCTGCGCTGCCAGGGCCTTCTGTCCTCTGACCGACTCCTGCTGCTCTCATAGGTCTCAGACGTTGCTTCCTCCAGGGAGCCTTTGTTGGTTACATCACTTGCAAATATTTTCTCCCAGTTCATAGGTTGTCTTTTCATTTGGTTTATGGTTTCCTTTGCTGTGCAAAAGCTTGTAAGTTTGATTAGGTCCCATTTGTTTATTTTTGCTTTGATTTTTATTGCCTTGGGAGGCTGGCCTAAGAAAACATTGGTACAATTTACGTCAGAGAATGTTTTGTCTATGTTTTCTTCTAGGAGTTTTACGGTGTCAGGTCTTATATTTTAAGTCTTTAAGCCATTTTGAGTTTATTTTTGTGTATGGTGTGAGGGAATGTTCTAACTTAATTGATTTACACGTGGCTGGCTGACCTCTTATTTTCATCAAGGAACACTTTTTTTTTTTTTAATTTTATTTATTTATTTATTTATTTATTATTTATTGGCTGTGTTGGGTCTTCGTTTCTGTGCGAGGGCTTTCTTTAGTCGCGGCAAGTGGGGGCCACTCTTCATCGCGGTGCGCGGGCCTCTCACTATCGCGGCCTCTCTTGTTGCAGAGCACAGGCTCCAGATGCGCAGGCTCAGTAGTTGTGGCTCATGGGCCTAGTTGCTCCACGGCATGTGGGATCCCCCCAGACCAGGGCTCGAACCCGTGTCCCCTGCATTAGCAGGCAGATTCTCAACCACCGCGCCACCAGGGAAGCCAAGGAACACTTCCGTTTTCTTTTCCCCCTCTTGCTTTCTCAGTCTTGGGGCCGAGAAAGGGGGAAGGGGGAAAGACCAAACAGAGAAACCTCTCCCCTCCCCTCCCCTCCCTTTCCTTTTCTCTGCTTTCTTTTTTTAAAATTTATTTATTTATTTATTTATTTACTTTTGGCTGTGTTAGGTCTTTGTTGCTGCGCATGGGCTCTCTCTAGTTGCAGCGAGCGAGGGCTACTCTTCGTTGCGGTGCGTGGGCTTCTCATTGCAGTGGCTTCTCTTGTTGCAGAGCACAGACTCTAGGGTGTGCGGGCTTCAGTAGTTGTGGCTCGCAGGCTCTAGAGTGCAGGCTCAGTAGTTGTGGCGCACAGGCTTAGTTGCTCCGCAGCATATGGGATCTTCCCCGACCAGGGCTCGAACCCGTGTCCCCTGCATTGGCAGGAGGATTCTTAACCCCTGCTCCACCAGGGAAGTCCGAGAAACATTTCTTAATGAAACAGGGCAGCTGTACAGGTGGTGGTTGGAGGGTGGAGAGCATGAATTTCTGTCACTGCGCTCCCCAGCTTCTATCCCCAGCTTCTATCCGTCTTGGTCTGTCTTTGGCCTCCACTCCTTTACTGGTCGGAAACGCCAGTTCTCACCCGCCCTCTGGCGAACAGTCTGTGGAACAGGCGTTCAGTCAGGCAGCAAGCCGATTACCATGGAGAAGGAAGGCAAGCCAGGGCTTCCTTAGCACTCGTACAGGTGTTTACTTGTCTGTGCCTCTGTCTTTCCATTCCTACACAATTGATCTGCATATATAAACTGACAGATTGACTAGCCACCAGAGTTTGATTCTGGCCTTAAGTACTTTAAGTTAAACGTGTGTGATAACTCAGTTTACAATGAGTTTTTAGTGCAGTAAAAGACATGCTTTATCAGTGAGTTCAGAAAGAGTGATGGTATCTCAGATATTGCACAAGAAGTATTTAAGAGAAAAAAATAGGTTAAAATCAGTTAATGTAATCATCTCTGTTTTGAAACAGTAAATGCAGCTTTTAAAAGTTACTTTCATTGATGACAAATGTGGCCCTTTTTGTGGGACCACAGTGTAGCCTTTTCTTTGTAGTGGGGGCCAATGGGTTCTTCCTGCACATGCAGTTGCAACCAAGATGCATTTACTAAGCCCCTGCCTTCTGCAGACTTCTCAACCTTGGGAAGCCAAGTTACTGACTGTGTTCTACACTTCTCAGGGGGTGGTGAGGACTGTTCCTTTGAGAATAGTAATAATAATTGTAGCTAACATGGAGCATTTCCGGATGTGCTCTGCACTGTACTAAGTATTTATATATGTAACCTCATTTAATCCTCACAGTAATTTTGTGACTTATGGATAGTTACTATCTCCATTTGACAAAGGAGGAAACTGATGCTTATAAAGGTAAAGAAGTTGTCCAGGATCACTCAGCTGATGAGGGGTAGAGGTAGGATTTGAACCTAGGCAAAAGGACAGGCAGTCTTTAGAGCCGTACACTTACCCAGCACAAAGCTGGATGGCCCCTTGTGTACCCTTGGAAGGCCGAGGCCAGGAGACCGTTCCAGCAGAGGGCAAAGGGGGGCTTGGCAGAGAGGCCATTGGGGATGCTCTGTGAAGAGGACTGCTCTGTCCAAGTAGCCCAGGCCCTGGTACCCTGGGGTCCAGGGTAGGGGAGGTGGCTGGGAATGGACCAAGCCTGAGGCCACGCAGCCCAGGTCTCAGCTCAGCCCCAGTCGCCTGGTCTACAGCATGTCTTGAGTGTGCTATGTATCTAATACTGTTCTGGGTACCCTGGAAATCCCAGCGCCATTGCAGATGGCATCTCTATCCACAAAGATAATATAGTTTACATGAGAAGATAAAAGTTGACATTTGGATGGGGTGGCAATGAATGTTTTCTAAAATGCATCACTTTTCCTGTTTCTCTGTGAATGTATGTTTTCAGGAAATTCACAAGGGCATTCACAGCATTCCCAAGTCTGCATTGTCTCTCAAGAAAGGAATCCCTGGGGGCTGGGGAGAGAGGGAATTGCATGAAGGTGATCAAAAGATACAAACTTCCAGTTATAAGATAAATAAGTACTAGGGATGTAACGTACAACTTGATGACTACAGTTAACACTGCTGTATGGTATATGTGAAAGCTGTTAAGAAAGCAGATCCAACGAATTCTCATAACAAGGAAAATCCTTTTTTTTTCTTTTCTTTCTTTTTTTTTGTTTCTATTTGAGATGATGGATATTAACTAAACTTATTGTGGTAATCATTTAACAATATATGTAAGTCAAATCATTATGCTGTATACCTTAAACTTACAGGGTGCTGTATGTCAATTATGTCTCAATGAAACTAGAAGAAAAGAAAAGAAACCTAAATGTCCATCGATAGATGAATGGATAAAGAAGATATGGTAAATATATACAGTGGAATATTACTCAGCCGTAAAAAGAAATGAAATTGGGTCATTTGTAGAGATGTGGATGGACATAGAGTCTGTCATATAGAGTGAAGTAAGTCAGAAAGAGAAAAACTAATATCGTATATTAATGCATATATGTGGAATCTAGAAAAATGGTACAGGTGAATATATTTGCAGGGCAGGAATAGAAACGCAGACGTACAGAACGGACGTGTGGACACAGTGGGGGAAGGGGAGGGTAGGATGAATTGGGAGATTAGGTTTGACATAAATACACTACCATGTGTAAAATAGACAGCTAGTGGGAACCCGCTGTATAGCACAGGGAGCTCAACTCAGTGCTCTGTGATGACCTAGATGGGTGGGATGGGGGGGAGGGAGGTCCAGGAGGGAGGGGATAAATGTATACATATAGCTGATTCACTTCACTGTACAGCAGAAAGTAACACAACATTGTAAAGCAATTATACTCCAATAAAAAAAGAAAAGAAAAGAAATCACTTTCCTCCTGGCCTCCAACCTGGCTGTTCTCCCTCCATGTCCTTGGAGCATATGTTTCCCATCTTGTGTGTTTGTAACAGTGTGCATGTTTCTGGGTCCTTCACTTTCACTGAAGTCTCAGACCCCAAAGGGGACACCAGAAGGGTTGACGGGCAGCACCGGTGGGCAGAATTATCCTCACCCCTGCCCTGGGCCCTGTCTGCTGCCAGCCGCCTGAACTGGGTGGAGATGCACCCAGCTCAGATGCGCCTGGCGAGTGGGCTGGGAGGAGGAACAGGATCTCCCGTGTTTGAGCCAAACCCATTTCAAGCCACAATTACCCGGTTTCAATTGCAGCTGTGCTTTGTCAGGCGTCATGTATCCCTCCACATCCTCCATGTAGCCACAGACTGCGTGGCTCGTGGGGCCAGCGGCAAAACAAGATGTCTGGGGCTCTGCTGCGGGTTGAAATGATGCCTGTCATCTTTGTATTGTCCTTTTGGTACCTAGGTTTAGCGTCCAAGGGGTACTGATATCGAATGTGTACCCTCAGAAGGATGGGAGACTGTCACCCTTACCCAGAGGTGTGCTGGTAGGTGCGTACAGCCAGCTCTCCTGAAATAAAGCTCTGGCTTGCAGTGTTTGCCAGTTTCTGAGGTGTAAATACTCCTAAGCTTACCAGCGTAGCATCACTACACACAGTAGAGAAGAGATGGCCGGCAGCACACCTGTTTCCACAGATCGAGACCATAGATGGAAACAGCTTCCAGAGCAGAGTAAAATGTGTAGAATGATTAGGAAGTCATATGTTTTGAGCAGTTATTATCTTTTTTTTAAAAATAAATTTATTTATTTTATTTATTTATTTTTGACTGCATTGGGTCTTCGTTGCTGCGTGCGGGCTTTCTCTAGTTGCGGCGAGCGGGGGCTACTCTTTGTTGCAGTGCGTGGGCTTCTCATTGCGGTGGCTTCTCTTGTTGCGGAGCACAGGCTCTAGGTGCGCGGGCTTCAGTAGTTGTGGCACGTGGGCTCAGTAGTTGTGGCTCGCAGGCTCTAGAGCGCAGGCTCAGTAGTTGTGGCGCACGGGCTTAGTTGCTCCGCGGCATGTGGGATCTTCCTGGACCAGGGCTCGAACCCATGTCCCCTGCATTGGCAGGCAGATTCTTAACCACTGCCCCACCAGGGAAGTCCTGGTACCTTTGTTTTTAATATAATTTATTGTAACTTTGTATAATTTAATTTTCAGTAATGGCTGTGTTTAACAACTGGCTCACAGATTTCCTGGAAATTTAACGGTTATCTCTTGCAAGCCACTGTGAGCTGGCCTCAGCACACCACTGCTCTCACACTGCACCTGTTTCAGAAGACATTGTTTTGGGGGTAGGAATTGGGCCAGGAGGCCCAAAGAGCCATGAGAAAGGGAGGACCCAGTAGTGACTCCCTGGGTGTGGTGGGGGCTATGCATGGAGTTCCAGGTACCTAACCCCCTGTTTGTCCAGAGCCCAGCAGCCTGGCCCACGTGGCTGAGGGGTATCTGGGCCCATAGCGAAGCATCAGGGTGGGTTTTTTGTGTTCCAGGACTCCTCCTCAGACACTTTTTGCAGGTCCCTTGAACGTTGCTTCATCAGAGAGGGCTTCACCGACCACCTCCACACTTAGAGGTGATCCCCATCGTACACCCTCTCAGCCCCATGACCCCGGTCCTTTTCCTTCCAGGCACTCTCCACAAGTAATCTTCTCCACATTCACATGTGAGTTTCTGTGTTTGCTGCCATCTCTTCCTCTACTGGAAGCTCTAGGAGGGCTGTGCCAGTCTCACTGACCCGGAGCACCCAGCACATAGCAGGTGCTCAGTGAACACTTGTGGAGGGGAAGGGCCTGAGAGAGCAGGCTGAGAGACACGCACAAAAACGAGGAGGGAGAGGAGACAGCCATTTACCTTATTTGAGTTTCTTTTTCCAAGAACAAGCCGTTGGGAGTGTACTGGGTACCCTTTGACCTTTCCAGCTACAAGGGGTGTATCTGCTGCCAAGTGACAGAGACCTGATTTTAAATGGCGTGAACAATAAGAGAAATCCATTAGCTCACTAACAAGAAGCCCCAAGGTAGGGTTGCTCCAGGTGGGCGTTTTCAGCAGCTTGACGATGTTCTCAGAGACCCGAGTTCTTTCCGTCTTTCTGCTCTGCCTCCTTAGGGTAGAAACTCTGCTCTCAGACCAGGCCCTCCATGGTTGCCGGGAGCTAGAGGCATCACCTGGATATAGTCATTCCCTACAGACATCAGTTCCTTCCTGTGTGGCTCTTTTTAGGAGTAAGGAAACCTCTCCCAGAGACCACATGTCCTGTCCTAACGCAGCCCTGCAAGGGGACTAGAATGACCAGAGATTCTCAAAGTGGAGTGCCCAGACCAGCAGCACCAGCATCACCTTGGAGCTTGTTCAAAACTGAGGGGGTGGGGCCCAGCGATCTGAGTTTTAACAAGCTCTCCTGGTGATTTGGTGCTTGGTAAGGTCAAGTTTAAGAACCATGGCTGGCCTCATTGTGACCCACCCTTCAGAGGGAGACACCTGAACTCAGCTGGGGCTCTGCTGAGAGGAAGTGGGGAGACTGGTGGGGCTGAGCCATCCTCAGAGACTGGAGCTGCAGATGAGACACTTTGCATCCACTGCCTTTAACCAGCGCCATGAAGAAGACAAGGCTCAGAGTCCTGTGATGAGGGGCAGGGCTGCCCAGGCAAGAGCCAATGACTCTGAACCCCCCAACCTTTGCCTTCTCTCCTTCCCCCCAGCTACCAGAGATTCACTGACTGTTACAAGTGCTTCTACCAGTTGCAGCCTGAGATGACACAGCGCATCTATGACAAGTTTGTAACTCAGTTGCAGACATCTATCCAGGTGAGTGGCAAGAAGCCCAGCAGGTACTGTTGGCTCGGGTCCTGCCTCCAGATCGTCAGCCCCCTGAAGGCAGGGACCCTGCCCTCAGCCCCTCTCTACCCTCAGTCCCCAAAACTGTCCTCTGTTCCTTCCAAATGACAGGGGTGTCTTGAATGCCCCTTCTCTCTTTGCCCTGTGTTGTAATGGAGTTTATAGTTGTTGTCCCACCTGACCTTGTGAGCTCAGCGAGGGCACGCCTGGGTCTACTCCTCTGTGTTCCTCCAGCACCTGGTGCAAAGCCTGACACAGAGGAGGCACTTAGCAAATTGTTGAATTCATTGGAACTGCATACCGGAGGGGATACAGAAAAGGACAGGATTCCATTCCTGTCTTTAAGTAACTGTGATCCCTCTCGGGAGTTTAACTTCCATGCTGTCACACTCCAGGATGAGCTTCGTTAAGCATCTGAATGTGTGTACTGTCCGCAAAGGGTGCTCAGCTGTGGGGACAACCACAGGGATGCAGCCTTCAGAGATGATGTGCAGGAGGAGAGGCTTGCTGCAGGCTCTTTTTAAATGTATTCTATTTTTACTTTATTTTCTTAATTATAAAAGTCACATGTAGAAAAGTTGGAATGTTTGTATAAAGACAGAACTTAAATTAGCTAAAATTTTACTAAGTGCCATTAGTAGTTCAGCATATGGAATTGTCTGGTATTACTATAGCTCTTTCCTCTTTTCTCTTCAGGAGGAAATCTCTGAAATCAAAGCGGAGGGAAACCTGGAAGCTGTCCTGAATGCGCTGGATGCGATTGTGGAAGAAAGCAAGGACTGCAAGGAGCTGGCTTGGTGAGAAGGGTGATGCCTGCTCCCCCGGCCACGGGAGGGCTCGCGGGGAAAGAGGCAGCATTTCAGCATCTTGAAGGAGCTTTTCTGATGGACCCATATGCATGAGACTCTGGGCTCTCAGCCCCTGAGAGGACCTTGTGACAGGGACAGGTGGAGAGGACCAACACCAAACAGTGACCCAGAACAGAGAGACAAATGCATAGCCCCTCTGGGGGAGGAGAGCTGGGGGCAAGCGCATGTTGTCCAGGGGGTTGAGGTGACTGGGATGAGAGAAATCTTCCCGGGGAGCTCATTTCAGGACCCATCTGGCCTTCAAGAGAGAGGGTAGAGGGAGTGGGATGAGGCACAATAGCGAGGTTTGGAGTCTTATGTCGATTAGTCTGTCCCAGGCATCTGGTTTTTATTCATTTGTTCATTCAGCAAATACTTAGAAGCACTTACTATACGCCTAATACTGTTCTAGATGCCAGAGATTCAGCAGTGACTAAGACACGAAAGACCTTCTCTCCCAGAGCTGTCATTCCAGTGGGCAGCCCTGCTGCCAGGTTGTTCTGGGCAGGGTGGAGAAGGAGGCCCTGGGGACAGGAGTGGAGAGTTGAGGCCACCGAGATGGCGAGTGGCCTGAGCTCCTGCCTCTTGCCTCCATTCCCTGCCTGAGTAGAATCCTAGGTCAGGAGGAGTAAAAACCATTTTTGTGCTTTTCAGTTTGCTAATGCTTTGTGACATTCATAACTTAAGAGAATTAACTTTTATAACTGAGAAAGAATTTTTAAAGAACCCACAGTGGCTTCTACCCCACTGCCCATCAGAACTGACCTATCTCCTCACTCTGGGCACTCAGAACCCCCTAAACTCTTGCCTCCTCAGACCTATCTTTCCTTTATCTTCTCACATTAGCCAGCCAGGGCCTCTTGGGGTCTGGGCCTGCTCTCAGGCCGCCACCTTCCCCCCATCTCTCCAGCTCACAGTCCCATGGTGTGGATGCACCAGCAAGGCACATGGTCACAAGGACCGAGGAAAGTCATCTCTAGCCCTGGAGGTTTACAGCTGGAGGGAGTGTCTGTGGATGAGGAGGAGGGCTAAGGTGCGGGTTGGTGAGAAGAGGAGAGATGGGTTCCTGGGAGCTGAAGCTAAGGGACAAGGGGTTAGCGTTCCCCTCAGGAGCAGGAGCCATGCGGTTGGGTCTTGGGAGTGAGAGGGACCACAGGAGAGGCCTCAAAAGCCAGCCCAGCATGAGGCTGAAGGTGGGAATGCCACTGACTGGGTTTGGAAGGAGAAGCCTTACCCCACACGACGACTCCCTGTCCCAACCCCTGTGCCCCCTGCGGCCCTGCAGGCGCCCTAGTGGGATCCCAGAGAAAGACCTGCGCAGCGCTGTGGTGCCCTACTTTCTGCAGCAGCGGGACGCCCTGCAGCGCCGTGTGCAGAAACAGGAGGCCGAGAACAGGCAGCTGGCAGATGCCGTCCTGGCCGGGCGCAGGCAGGTGGAGGAGCTGCAGCTGCAGGGCCAGGCCCGGCAGCAGGCCTGGCAGGTGAGTGTCCCGGCCCTGCCCTCAGGCACGTGCTCCCCTGCTGCAGCCAAGGAGAAAACGGGCCCAGAGAGGGCAAGTGACTTGCCCAGGGATGGCTCCTCCATGTCAGGGTCAGGGTTAATCCTCTGTAGCCATGGTGGTTCTACTCCACGTGACCACTGCCCAGTACCTTTAACATGTGTACATTAGAATGACTTCGAGAGCCGTCAACATACCTAAAACATCCTCCATGCAACAAATATGTGTCCTTTGAGGGTGAACTTAATTTCTGAAAGTGGCCCACAGTCACTTGGGGCCAAGTTGGTGAATAAGGGAGAAGAGAGTAATCAGGCTGGGTGACGCAGATAGCACATGTGGCTACAGAGTGATGAGATGGATTTTCTCGCCGGCTCAAAATGTAGTTCCAAAAGAGGGTTTCTAGCGGGGCTTGAACGGTGGCCCATTATTGGGTTCTCTTCATCATTTAGATGTCCAACTTATGTTTACCTGTGGCCACTCGGCAGCTCCCTTCCTGGGGCAGACCCTCCTATTCCCGAGGGGAATAAGTCCCCAGATCCATGGCTCTCAGGTCCCCTGGTCTCCTTCCCAAGACCAGTCAGGGGCAATCTGAAGGCCCTGCCCCAGCCTCAGCAAGGCCCCAAGCCTCAGGGAGGCGGCAGCAGGAGGAAGGCTGGTGCCTTGCGCTGCTTCCTCTTATCTTCACCCCCTCAGCCTCCTCCTGTAACACACTGGCCCTGGGGGTGTGCAGTCTAGTGTAGTGTAGTGCAGTGGCCCAGGCTCTACACAGCAGACACCCAGGTGGTATAAGCGAGGCTTCAGCCTAGCGCCATCTCCTGGGACAGGTTCCACAGTTGAGAGTTGTGTCTCGGGTACTCTCGGGGCCGCCTTGCTGAGTCCTCCGGCTGCTCTGCCATTGGCGCTTCATCACCATGAGGCCAAGGGTCACTCCCCTGTCTAGGCTTTGGCTTCCAAATTGGCCAAATAGTGATCCCCAACGCCCTGCCAGCTCTGACATTCAGTGCTTCTATTTTAAGAGGAAGAAGGAAGCCCCCTGCTCTTATAGCCCCACCTCTCCCATTACAGCTACAGATGCTAACCATTGTTTGAAGTGGGTCAGCTGGATTGAGTGTTCAGTGCTGAGCCCTGTGTGGGCTCAAAGAGCCCTTTTTCACTACAATTCCCATGTCTGTAGCCCAGCTGAAAGTCCACTTAAGAAAGTTTCTCTGCTAGAAATCTCCGGTGAGGTCAGAGGATTGGGGGACACTTAAGGGGCCCTTTTTGAAAATCGGCTCTGCTCTGGGGGGCCCAGCCTAGGTGGCCATGGCACCCAGCCTGCCATAAACAACTGCTGAGTGGGGCGGATTTCCTAATATGCCCTGCTGGGCCTGTGATATGAGTTACAGACCCCTTATCATCCTGGGGGAAACCCAGGCCTGGAGTCAAGGACAGTGGAGGGAAAGGGTTTGGATTTTCTCATCTCCCAGTCTGTCTGTTCTCTCTCATTGATGTCAGGCTCTACACAGAGAACAGAAGGAGCTGGTGGCCGTGCTGAGGGAGCCTGAGTGAGGAGGAGAGGGCCCGGCCCAGGAGCAGAGGGCAGTCAAGGTCAAGGGCCTGTGGTCCAGGATGCTGGGCCTGAGTGAGCTGCCTCCGAGAACAGTCCCTAAGCAGTGATGGAATTTGCCGGAGAAGGAGGCCTCAGCTGTCTCCACTGCCGTTGTGCCTCTGGGGCTCCCTTGGGGTCAAAAACACACACTACCTTCAGATTCCTCCCTGTTTTCTTCTAACTTTAGGATTCTTGGCCAGCTCCTGCCCTGGGAATTAGGCACCATGCTTCCTCTCCTTTAGGTTCAGGCCAACCCCCCACCCTACCCCCATCACACGTATCGCCTATTCCTGAGCCCTCCCTAGGACCTGGCTTGGGGAATCGGTATTCAGTTTCCACTGATTGCCCCCTTGCTGGCCAGCCCAAGGGCCCTTGCCATGTTCTCCCCACATCCGCAAATAAACTTCCTCCACTACACTGTAATCTGTGAGGATGCTCCCTCTCCCAGGACTCTCCTGGGCCAAGATCCCCCCCTGGACTCCGGAGTCCTGGCTCCAATCGAGGCCCCAGCTGCAGGGCTCCGAGAGCCTCCAGGCTGGGGTGGGTTGGTGGGGGGTGCATCTGACCATCATGTATGGAAGGGCAGTGAAGCCCCTTGTCACAGAAACCAGGAGCCTTGGGTTCCCTGAGGCCAGGACAAGCTGCTGGGGGGGTGTCATTCTGTCCAGCTGCGCCTGCCCTTCTCTTTGCCTTGGGTTGATTCTGAGAGGCTCTATGGTGGGCCTCCCTAGGTGTTTGTTTGTGCCTGGTGAGTGCTCGAGCGTGGAGCAAGTGGGCCCTCCAAAGGCTGGGACTTTGTCCTCTGGCTTCTCACAACCTCCTCTTCCCCAGCCAGGGCCACAGGGCATCAGGAGTGACTTAGCCAAAGGCAGGGTGGGTGTTTCCTCCAGACTGGAGGGTGAAGGGGGTGGGTATGGGTGGGGGCAGAGCTTTCTTCCCTGGCGAGGGCTTCACCCTAACTCTGTAGAGAGAGGCCTGGTTGGGTCTGTCTAGGAGCAGCGGGGACACTCGGGAAGATGGCAGGGTGGTCCCTGATCATCAACCCCACCCCCCCAAATTGAGCCTAGTGGCTCCTCTCTCCTCCTGGACACACCCAAACATCCAGCCACCGGCTGTGGGGTGGAGGCAGCAGTGCTTCGTCTGGCAGGTCTCCACCTGGTGAGTGGGTGGTGGGTGAGGACACCCTCCCTCTTCTCCAGGCTGAGCTGAGGCAGAAGTGGCTTTCAGGTGTGGGGTGGGGCTTCTCAGGCTGAATGTTCTGCCCCTCGGAGGACAGGTCCCCAAGGTTGTTGGCAATGGGGAGGCTGTGAGGGCAGGAAAAGGATCGGGGTGGGGGCGATCAGGAGCTCAGAGGTGCAAGGGGCATGGGGAAGGGGGTTCCCACCTCATTGCCCACCTGGCCAGTAGCAGACAGAAGGGCTGTCCTTACCTCACGCCTGGCCACACCTGTGTTGGCTTTTGGCTCTTGGCCCTATGCTGCCCCAACCCCTTTCCCCGTCCCGAGGCTCAGGGCCTGAGCAGAGTCCAGCCGCCCCCATGCCAGGCCTGCTGTTGAGGTCTCTCTGAGGCAGGAGCCCTCGGGGTGAATGAGGGCATTGGCTCTCCCTCCCTGAGTTTGGCTCCTGCCCACAGGGCTGACGGTGGAAATCAGCCTGTGAGAGGCTGTAGCCCAGCTCTGTGCAAATCTATTTTGGACCTCTGGGCCCCCCTTCCTCTCTAGGCTCCCCCTCCTACCCATCCCAGTCTGCCCCGCTGGTGCTCAAACTGAGGCTGGGGCTCCGAGGGAGAGTGAGTAGGGGCTGGAGGACCTGGGGCGACCCCCTTGAGGAGGGGCTGGGGACCTTGTCTGGAGGCTGGCAGTCTTGGACTGAGGCCCACCTTCCTCCATCACTCCCAGGGGCCTGCCCAGGCAGCCGCAGCTCCAACCACAACATCCTTTGGGGTTTGGCCTAGGCGGATGACCCCCAAATAGCCCTGGTAGATTCCCCCAAGACCCGCCCGCACCCTTGCCTCTGGGGCACAGCCCAGAGAGTATAAAACAGCGCTGGAAGCTGGGAGGGGCAGTTGAGTCCTGAGCAGCAGCCCTAGCGCAGCCGCTGACAGACACACCATGAGACCCCTCATGTTCCTCGCCCTGCTGGCCCTGGCCACACTCTGCCTCGCTGGCCGGGCAGGTGAGTGCCCCTATCCCTGCCCCAGCCCGCGGGATCTGCGAGGGGAAAGCACCATGGCCTCACCTCTCCTCACCCCTTCCACTGGCAGTCCCTATTGGCAGTCTAACCACGTTTCTGTGGGCTCAGTCCATTTGCCCCCACTGCTGTCCTTGTGGAGGGAGAGGAGGGAAGAGCAAGCTGCCAGAGAGGAGGGGAGAGGGGAGGAGAGGGAGAGCCCTAGGGATGAGCAGGGGTGAACTGGGCTCCTTTTTTTTGCAGATGCAAAGCCCAGAGATGAGGAGTCTGGCAAAGGTGCAGGTATGAGGCAGGGCCTGATGGGAAGCTGTGCCCTGTATCACTCAGTGGTGCTGCCCACTCCCAGCACCCCTGTCTCACCCTGGTCCCCTCAGTCCCATTCTCCCCTCCTGCCCCCTCCCATCTGGCTCTCAGGAAGGCCAGCCTACTCCCCACCTTGTCCACCCAAACTCGGAGTCACCTGACCCCTGACCCCTGACCCTCTGCTCCACAGCCTTTGTGTCCAAGCAGGAGAGCAGCGAGGTGGTGAAGAGACTCAGGCGCTACCTGGATCATGGGCTGGGGTGAGAGAAAAGGAGGTGCTGGGCCAGGGCCCTGCATCTCCAGGATGGGCTGGGAGGAGCGACCGCTGTGGGAGGACTCTGGAGCCCCAAGTGCAGTGGGAGGAGGGGCGGGCATTTTGCATGGAGGCTGATGCCAGTGTGTTGGGCTCTCAGGGCCCCAGCCCCCTACCCAGATCCGCTGGAGCCCAGGAGGGAGGTGTGTGAGCTCAACCCCGCCTGTGACGAGCTGGCTGACCACATTGGCTTCCAGGAGGCCTATCGGCGCTTCTACGGCACAGCCTAGAGCTCTCAGCCCTGCCGGCCTGGCTGGCAGCCCCCAGCTCTGGCTCCTCTCCGGGACCCCTCCTCCTCCCCTCGCCCTGACCTCCCTGCCTGGCACGTGTGAGATCCCAGCAGCTGGGAGCGTCATCCCAGCTGCTCCAGAATAAACTCCAGAAGAGGAACTGGTGGGGCTGTGATTCTTTGTCCATCTATGGAGTGTGAGGAGGAGGTATTGGGAGGATGGGGAGTGGAGAGGAGGTTTTACCTTTTTCAGTCCCAGAAAGTGCTTCCCAAAATCTGTTGTTGAGTTATTTATTTATCCCTGCCTCAGTCCAGAAGCATTGAAGGTGGCTTCCTGAAGTCTAAATAGGGTTCTCCTCTCTAGCCCAGCACCTTCCCCCACCTCAACCCACTGCCCCATCCGTGACACACCCAAATAGACCAGATCCCAAAGGCCTGAACGCCTGGAGTACACGGCTGTGACCAGGACAGACAGCCTCGTCGCCGTAGGCAAAGAGCTTCCGGTAGACGGTACTGCCTGGTTTGGGGGTGGGGGCAGTAGCGGGCCTCCCGGCCTGGTTAATAAGCATTCAGGATGGGCCTGGGTTAGTCATGTTAGTTCTTGCCTGGGCTGAGCAGAAACTCCAGGAGCACCAGAGATGGGACCAGATGAAAGGGCCCAACACCTCCCCATCCCAGCCTTCGATGGCGGGTGGGGCAGCTCCAGCCTGGACACACGCACCTCCCCTCTCAGACCCTCAGCACTTCCCCCAGCCCCATCAAGAGCACCCTCCCTGACCCTCTTGCTCTCTACCAGCCCCCCAGCCCCTCTCCGCTCCTCTGCCTTCTGATCTCCGCACTCCTCTCTCCTCAGCCACTCCTCTTGGTTCCAGGCTCAGAAGTGCCCCCATCTGATCAGGCCTGGGTCTGGGCTCCTCCCCAGCACGGGGCGGGGGGGCCTGGGCTCTGCTTCCCTCCAAGGCAGGCTCAGAGCTGGGGCCTCACTGTAGTTTGGCCTTTGCATTCCCCTCCAGCGGGCCACCCTGCAGCAGGGGGCACGCACTGGGAGCCCGAAATAGGGAAGCTGTGAAAGCAGCGATGATGAGCAGGTTCCCGGCCACCGCCAAGCCCAGTGTGGCCACTGTGCCCGCCAGGCCCAGCGGCGGTTCCTGCATGGCCAGCCAGGCTCGGCGAGATCCCATATCAGCCAGCACCGCCTCCAGCTGGAAGTGCGTGCCCATCACTGCACAGATGTGGAATAGCTGGTGGCTGTGGCCTGTGGGGAGGATGGGCGGCGGTTGAGGGCACATACCCCATCCCCAGGGCTGCTCCAACTCATCCTGTGACCCATGGTGAGCACCACATCCTCTGGGCCTGCTACCCCCCTAAAACTGGGAATAAGAAACCCAATTCCCAGAGTTATTGGCAAGAGTGAGTGAGCTGCTGTGCACAGAGCCCCTGGCCTACAGGCTGCTGGTTTTGTTGTTATCTGAGGACTGGGGCTGGGCCTGGACCCCGAGGGCCCTGCCAGGAATACTCTCCTTTACTCAGTTCACTCTGTGCTCTGGGGAGCCGTCTCCCCATCCCGTCCCGGGCCAGGCCAGGTGTGCTCTCACCGATGTAATCAAAGCGTCCTGGTGCCAGCCGCTCAGGCAGGTGGGAGGCAAAGAGGAAGCCAGTGAGCAACGCGCAGAAGAGGTGGTAGCCGTGGCTGGTGCTCAGTGCCTCCTGCCCACAGCTGTGGCCCCTGCCCCAGCACAGTCCGAGCTGGCAAAGGAAAAGCAGGGTTGACGGGGAGGGGCTTTGGGGGTGGACATCATGTGTCTGGGATCTGGTGAGGATGAGGAGGGGGAGGGCGCAGCTGGACTGGGTGCTGGGCTAGGAGGGTGGGCGGCAGGGCTGAGTCAGGGATCGAGGGGGCAGGGCTGGGAGTGGGCACTGTGAGAGTCAGGACAGGAAAGCAGGAGCCTTACCCGATAGAAGAGCGGGAGGTTGTCGAACAGAAAGGGATAGGTGAAGGCGGCCGTGCGGAGGATCTTACTGAGTGCAGGGCTTTCTAGCTCGGGGAACCTGGGAGGCGGGAGTGAAAGGCTGGTCACCATCCTTACGCTGGGGTGGGGGTCAGAGGAGGGCAGGGGACCTTTGGCCAAGATGGAATGTCAGTGTAGCTTAGTGGCTGTGAAAGCCCTTAGGCCACATGACTCCTCTGTAAGTGACAACAGCTGTTAGACGGGGATAGACACCTGCCTCTTACGTGGCTGTGAGAGTTAGAGACAGCGCAGGGATGGTGCTGGTGCACAGGGTCTGGGCACAGTCAGTCCTCAATAAACGGTCCCATTGTTACCAATGTTGTTCAAGAGCAGTGAAATGCAGGCACAACCCAGCGGTCCTGGGTGTCCAAGTGTTTGTGGGTGCCCTGTCCTGTCCCTCCGCCTTCCCCTTCACCACTGGCCGAGAACCCACCGGGAGTAGCAGGAGAGGCCGGTGCACAGGAAAGAATTGAGTGCGGCGGCGGGCACAAATAGCTGGTGCAGGCGGCTGTGCAGCCAGGAGGCCGGCATGGAGTAGGCGGCATAGGGGAAGGCGCAGCCTGGCGGGGGGCGGGGCGGGAGCTGAGGCCCCGCCCCAGAGACCCCGCGCCACACCCCCGCCCCGCCCCGGAACGCCCCCGCCCCCCCCTGCCCACCGCTCCGGCCTCCGCTGCGGGGCTCACCCAGGCTGTAGAGGCTGAGCGCGCCGTAGTCCAGGAAGTAGCAGATGTGACGCGCGCGGGGTGACATGGAGCTGAAGGTGTGCGCGCAGCACGACGCAAACGGGTAGAGGCAGGCGGGCAGCAGGAAGACGAGCAGCGGCCAGTGGTAGGGCTCCGACCGGAAGCCCTGGCCTCCCGCCAGCGCCAGGAGGCGCCACAGGAAGTACCTGCGGCGGGCACGTGCTCAGGCCACCGGACCCCCAGCGACTCCCAGTGCAGCCCGCGGGCCCGGACGGTCCCGGTCCGCCTGAGTACCCCCTTGAGCTCGAGGCCCAAACCTGGGACAGAGCCTCCCTCACCAGGTGGGCAGGAAGTGAGTCCAGATGTTGACGGTCTCGTTGGTCATCTGGAAGGAGCTGAGGACACAGTCCAAGGCCGAGCTGGTGGGGCGGCGGTAGCCAGACATGATACCATCTTCCCAGAACACCTGGGGTTGTGGGGGGCAGGGAGAGGAGAGGAGTCACTGTGTCCCACCCTTTCTCTCCAAGGGACTCCACTGTATCCCACCCTTTCTCTGGAAGCAGGGTTGAAGGGAATGGGCTGGAGATCACAAAGGCCCCAAAAGTCAAACTAAATCCAACCCCATCTCACCACAGGTTCCAGTACCCAGAGAGCAGGTGAGAAACAGAAGAGGCAGAGTAAGGGGACAAGATAGGATGGACACAGGGTGCTCTGAGGAAGGCGACTCTGGATAAAGGCGCGTTCTGGGCTCTAGGGAGCCGGTCACAAGCCTGTTCCTTAGAGAACAGAAGAGTCCCACACTGAAATGGCAGGGATAAGAGCTAGCCTAGAGCAGGGACTTCTGCACTTGCAAAAAGAGAAGAAACTGCCCCAGCCAGTCCCCTGAGAAGTAGGAGTTGGTGAATCCCTCACCCTGGGGACCTGGTGGATGCGAAGGAGTTGGGGCAGCTTGAGACTGAGCATGGTGGCCCGGCACCTCCACGTTGACCTAGAGACAAAGGGCAGGGGGAATTAGGTATCTGCCCCCATCCACAGGTCCCTTTTCGCCCAGGTCCAGGCTGGACCTGGTCACTGAGTCCCAGGGTAGGCTGTGTACACGGGCATGCATGCGGGTGGCAGCTGGCCACCAAGCTGCTTGCTTCAGGCCAGGGGAGGCTGGCCCAGCTTCCCCAGTGGTCATAACCCCAACCCCTCCCCAGCCTAGCCTGGGGGCTATTTAGTTCCCCCATTGAGAGGGGCTGGTCAGCCTCAACTCAGCAAGGAGTGGAGGGTCCTCCTCAGCCAGAAGGCTGCCTCAGTAACCCTGGACCCTGGAGCCAGGTCCCCAACCCCCAATTTTTGTCTCAGAAGAACCCTGACGTACGGAGGACAGCACAGAGAGAGCCTAAGCACACACCACCACCGCCATTGCCAGCACCAGAAAGCCCCTTGGCTCACAGTGCCTGGGCTGAGCACAGAAAACTTAGGGTGCTCAGGGAGAATTCTTGGAGAGGCCAGATGCCTACCGGTGGGACAAGGAATTAGGGGGATGCCTGGCTCTTCTCTGAAGACTACACTTGTGCCCCGGGGGACATTTGGGGTCCCTGCCCCTCCTGAGCCCCGGCCCCTCAGCCTCAGACCTGTGCGCTGCTTCCGGGTGGCCGCAGCTTTGCTGCCCCTCCCGCCTCTCAGGCCGCCTCTCCCAGGCACATTCCTTGGCACAAGTGGATGGCCTGGGCCACCGGGGTGGGTGGAACTGCCCCGGGAGGAGGGAGAACAGGACACTCCTCCCACCTCTCCAGGCCAAAACTTTCCAGCCCCGCCCCACGCCTCTTCCTGTCATCGCTTTGCCTACTCTCTGTGTGCATGTTTGCTCCACACACACTCTGGGCCCTCACACCGCCAGCCCGAACCCAAAGCCTCTGTTCCTGTCTTTCAACATTTGGGGGGCCCTCTGCCCTTGAGCTGGGGGCTGGGGACCCCGCTGGGCACAAGGCCGACCTGGTCCCTAGTCCCTGCACCCTGGCTGAGATTTGATAGATGACCCCGGGAATTCCCTGGCGGTCCAGTGGTTAGGACTCTGTGCTTTCACTGCCGAGGGCCTGGGTTTGATCCCGGGTCAGGGAGCTAAGATCCCACTACCACAAGCCTTGGGGCGCAGCCAAAAAAAAAAAAGAAACTGAGATAGATAGATGACCCCTCCCGGAAGTGGGATGGGGGTATTCTAAACTATCCCGAGTGCGGCCCAGCTGCCTGGGGGAGGGGTGGACCAGGACGATGCTGGCGTCTAGCTCCCCTCAGGGTCCCTTCCCTCAGCACTGGGGTTCAGAGGTCTCTGAAGTAGTTTGTGCTGTAGCCATGGAAAAGGGGGAGGGGCCGGCCGGAGCAGGCAAGTGGCCTCTAGTTCCCCAGAATGGGCGTCTTGGCCCCAGGTGAGCTTCCTTACCCAGAGTTTGATGGGCGCTCCTAAGCTGGTGGGTCGGCAGGCCCCGGGCTCCACGGGTGGAGTCCCTGCCTCTTGCCAGCCGGGCCAATGGGAGGGAGAAGAGAGTGGCGGGCAGGCGGGCCAAGCCTGGGCGGGGAGTGGGAGACAAAAGGGAGCCAGAGAACAATCCCAGCCTTGTCCAGCCTCCAGGGAGCAGTGCGGGGTGGCCCAGCCCCATTAGCAGGCAGCTCACTCGGGCTCCAGCACACAGCCAGCCCCTCCAGCTTGACCCCACCCCACTGAGAGCAGACTGGCCGGAAGAGGCCAGGGCCCTAGCCAGGATGCAGCCAGGGTGGTGCAGAGCGCCCCCCTCAGACCAGGCTGCCCCACAGCTCCAGGGTTCCAGACTCTCCCAGGAGCTGAGGGTGGCTCTGCCTTAAGCTGGGCAGAGGAATCCAAACCCTGAATTTGAATTCTCCAAAACCTCTTCTCACTGTGCTTCGCTGCCTCTCAGCGGCTGGTGCTGGGCGGAATCCACAGCAAATGCATTTGGTAAATGTTGGTTCAACCACAAGGGGTTCACCAAGCTTCTCCACTCCCCAGACACACTTGAGGTGTCAGTCCTTGCGGAGGGATGGGGTTGAAGACTCAGAGGCTGGTTTCAAGGTTCACCCTCACCTCTCCTTTGAGGAAGTTTCTCCCTGATTCAGAGGACCCAGCTGAAAACTGCAAACCACCCCCAGGGAGCACTGTAGCCTTCAAAATAGTTGACCCTTGAACATAGGTTTGAACTGCATTTATATGCAGATTTCTTTCACTAAATATGTACTCAGTACTACATGGTCCCCAGTTCATTGAATCGTGGATGCGGAACTGCAGATACAGAGGGCGGACTGTAAAATCAAGTGCAGATTTTTTCTTGCATAGGGGTCAACGCCCTAAAACCTCATATTGTTCAGGATCATCTGTATATTGTTTTCACCTATCACCCTTGTGAAGGCAGCAGCTCAGTTCAATGAACTTCACATCTACCAAAACCATCTCTGGAGTTTGTGCTCCAACTGCTGGTTTCTTGCTTCAACTGGGCCACCTCAAAGAAACCTTTGCAAACTGCCATTTCAGCATGTAATCTCCAATGTCCCAATAAAATTGTACAGAAAGGCACCAGGAGACAGGGAGTGGGCTTCTGGGGGTCTTTATTAAGTGATGCTTTAGTCTCAGTCTCTGCCAGGGACTGGAAGTGGGGGTGATCCCACTCCCCCCAGGTTGTCCCAGACTTGCTGTCTTAGAGGAAGAAGGCAGGAAGCCTGTTCTCCTCCGAGAACAGTCTGGGAAGCTAGGCTAGCGCTGGGGTGGGGAACAGCAGAGCTGAGATCCCCGACCCTCAACCCCCAGCCCGAGCTGTATGTGCAGCCTGAGGGGGAGGGGCCGAGGCAATCCTGGCCAAAGCCTCCCACACTCAGCCCCACTCTTGCTGCTCCACTCACTGCCCTGAGCTATTCATGATCTCCGCTCTCACATTCACCTCAACACTCCAGAAGCTAGCCCCATGCTCAGCTCCTCCAGGCCTTTAGTCCCGGGGAAGGACAGAAGTAGGGAAGCCCATCAGGGCAGAGGGTCCCTGGCCGGGCAGCTTCAAGGGGCCTCTCCTTTCTGCTGTCCATCCGAACACAGGCCCCTCCCTAGATAGTAAGGGGGGTTGTGGCCTCAAACTTCACCCCCCTCTCCTCTTACTGGCATCCCACTCTGTCCCAGCACAGCAGCCCAGAGCACAAAGTGCAGTGACCATGGGGCTGGTGGGCACAGAAGCCCTCACTGGCACACAGGCCAGACTGCCTGCAGCCGTCGTGGGCCTGCTCCCTGCCCTGGAAGCTAGACGAAGGGAGACAGAAAACAGAAGTGGGGCAATGGGTGTGCAGCCCCTGCAGCAGGAGGAGGGGATCTAAGCCCTGCCCTGCTATTGGTGCAGGCAGCTCCAGGCCCCTCTTCCTTAAGAGTCCCCAAGGCTCCAGAGCTGCCCAGCCCCTGCAAAGGGAGATGAGAGGGGGATGGGTGGTCCTCGAGGAGAAGAAGGGTCTGCAGAGAACCACCCAGACACCTGGTGTTACCCAACTCTACCCCCAGGCCCAGAGGGCCCAAACTCCTGGCACCAACCACCCTGCGTCTGTGAGGAAGAAGGGCCCCTTCTGCTGTCCCTTCCCCTCAGAGGTCCAGGAACCACTCCAACGAAACGCAGACACCCGTGCCTGCCACCTGCCCCTGGGGAAAGCAGGGGGGCTGAGGCAGGAAGGCTGGCTAGGGGCCCACAGGCCTCTCCTGCTCCAAGCACTTTCCTTGCTTTCCTGACGTTGTCTTGGCAACAGGGGGACGCCCCCCTCCCAGCCGGCTCCTGGGCCCTCCCTGCAGCCTGTGTGCAGCTGGGCTTCCTTCCTGTGTGCGTGCGTGAGTCTGCGTGTGGTGGGGTGACTACAGGTGGTGGTCCTGGCTGCCAGGGAGGGCAGGAGAGATCTGGAGTCAGCCCCGCTGCAGGGCCTGGGGGTCGGTCTCAACCAATCTCCTTCCACTGCTTGTAGAAGTCCAGAACATTCTTGATGTCCACACTGGCATGTGCAGCGGCCTGCAAGGCTGCCTGTAGAATTGGGGGGAGGACAAATGGAGGAGGGCCTGACCTCCCAAACTCTGGGACAAGCCGTTGAGGGGCTGGGGAAGGGGTGATGGAAGAGGAAAAGGGCAGCTGTCTGGTCTGAGGGAGTCGACTCCGGTACCTCTTCCCCATTCCACACTCTGCCAACCATCACCCCGTGACCCACCTGCATAGGGCCTGAAAGCGTGCTGGGGTTGTCCAGTGGAAGGCCTGTGATGATGGTCACCATGCCACTCGGGTCCTCCTCACCTGCCCCCTGGGCCAGAGTCAGCTGTTTGCAGCTGTCCAGGATCTTATAGAGCGTCCTGGTGGGAGCAGGGGGAAGGCGGGCCAAGCCCCAGCATTAGCACAGCCTGAACACCAGATCTCCAGGGCACAGGGGGAGCTGGGGGTGAGGAGGGCACCAGGAGAGAGCGAGAGAAGCCAGGCAGCCCAGAGCAGTGGGTCCTGGAAGCTGGCCCTGGAGGACATGTTACAGGGACTGGGCAAAGGTTCAATGAGTGAGGAAGCTGAGCCCAAGGATCTCAGGGCCACGGGGGCTCAGATGCTGGAGCACCTTCTCACTCCATCTAAGGTGAGACCTGCAGGAGGCCTCTGGCAGAAGGAGCCTGGCCCCGCGCTGGTCCTGCTGCCTGTTACAGAATTCTCCGGCCCTGTCCCTCTGTCCTGGGGAGTGCCCACAGAGAAGCAAGGTAGGCAGCCTATCTGAGGTTCTAGGGGTGGCGGCTGAAATTTTACCAGGCATCTGCATCCTGCCTCTTCAGCTTATGCCGCTCAAAGCTCTTCCCCACCTCTTTCTGGCAGCGAATGTACCTGCAAAGGAGACGAGAGAGTGAAGGTTGGGGGCAGGGGACAAAGCGGGCCATTGTGGCGCAGGGGACCCAGTTTTATGGGGGGGGGGAGGCACGTCTCCCACATCACAGGTCTGTTTGGAGTCATTTTGAAGTGGCTTCCTAGCTGCTGAGCCCAGCTTGCTTTTCCTCCTGATAACGTCAATTCTTTGGTTCCTCCCTGGAGAGGAGCTGGGAGGGGAGAAGCAGCAGATGCTTTTCAAGTCAGTGCTTCTGGAGACAAGGTCCAAACAAGCAGGCTTTGTGCAGCTTTCTGACCAGGCAAGGGCAGATCCAGAGGAGGGGTAGACCAGCCAGCAGAGAGCAGGGAGCTTTCTCCCTCTTCCTTATACCCAGTGTCTAGTCCTTTTCTGGCCCCAAAGGCCAGAAGGAAGGGCCTGTGCTGGGCTGAGCACCTATACACTGCCATCTGTCCCCCCAGCCCCATGGGAAGCCCCTGGGCAGCACCGATGAAGGCACTCCCACCCTGGTCAACCTGATCACCTAAAGCAGGAGAACCTCTTGCAAAGGAGTCCACAGCTTGGAGGTGGGGGCTTGTTCCCCTCTCCCCGGTCACAGTGATCTCATGTTTGCCCCAGAGGTAGATGGACAGCAGGTCACTGTTCCCCAACAGGGCTCCTGGCTCCTCCAATCGCTGTCTATTTCAGCACCTAAGACCCTGACTTCTAATTATGTCTTCGGCCTCCCTCACCAGGCAGTGAGCCAACTGTGAGCAGGGACCACGTGTCTTACACGAGGAACACACGCATTTGTTGTCTGGGCTCAGCACAGGTCCAGCCAGGCCTGCACTCACCTGTTCCCTTTTTTAAACTCTGCCTCCAGGTATCGGATCCCATCCCGGGCCCCGGGGTGTTCCTTCTTCAGCAAATCCAGGCCATCGATCACTGGCGGGCAAGATGCGGGTGGGGGAACGACAAAACAGATGAGCTCAGGCTGTCGTGACATGGGGCTCTGTAGAAGCATCTGCACTCACTCCAGGACACACTGCAGGAAAAGGGACCGTAGCTCCTACAGGAATCCTGAAGTTCTTTCAAAGACTGACCTTCTGCCAACAACGTATTTGGCAACTTACCAATTGCTTTCACTTAGATTTTCTCATCTGTTTCTCCCAACCATCTTGTGAGTCAGGGTTTAACAGGGATTGTCATGCCCGCTTCGCAGATGAAATGACTGAAGTTCAGAGAGGTGGCAGGACTTGACCAAGGCCACTGTGTGTAAACTGGGCCCCAAGTAAGGGTCTCTCAATCCCAAGCCAGATTCTCTTTTAGCCACACTCTCTGCCCCCACCTCTCCAATATACTTACCTGTCCTTGGGATGATGACAATGAAGCGGCCACTGGTGGCCAGCTGGCGGATGACAGGGAGGTGGTGGCAAAGGGCTTGGGTGTCGGGGACGAGGTAGGGAGACATTGCTGACTGGGCCTTGGGCTGCTGCAGGCTCCCTTCCAGCTGAGAGACCTCGAGCTGTTGAGAGAAGGCAGAGTGGGTGGAGCTGCGTGCAGCCTGGGCAGGGGAAGAATGGTACCCAAGGTGGCTCTTATGGGGCTCCTCCTGCTGCCAGTGGGAACAAGGGACCCCTTCGACGAATGGCCTCATAGGAACAGGAGCGCGGGGCCCCAACTTCTTACCTGAAGTCGTAGCTGGGCCATGTCTCTCATTAGCCTGTTCCGCCGAGCTTCCTCCTGTGCCTACAAGGGGAGAATACCAGGTGCTAAGCTTGGGACAAGCAGCTGGGGGAATATTCCTTTCTCCAGTGATCAAGAAGACCAAAAGGGATTCCTGGGGTCTGAAATAGGTACGGCCTCATATAAAGTCAGCTCTCTATCTCTCCTGCTAAGTGAGGGGAAGGGAGGCGTGGGAGAAAAAATATCCCTCCTGTGTCATCTGAACACGTTCCATTAGCAGCCCACAGAAGCTCACGCCTCCCGGGGAGAGAGGGAGGGGATGGCACCTGTCTGCATCTCAGGGTTCCACCTCTGCTCCTCTCAATCTGTCCTCCCTCCCAGGGGATACCATCCATGCACCCCTTCGCTTTCTATCATCATCCACTTGCCAACTTCTTCCAAAATCTGCAGCTTCCGCCCAGACCTGACCACTCCTGAGTTCCAGACGTACATACCCAAATGCCTACTTGACAGCCCAACCTGCTTCTCAGAACCTGCTTCTCATCCTCTAGTGTTCCCCAGCTTGCTAAGTAAACCACCATCTGCCAAGTCAGAAAGCTAGCTGGCTTTGACTTTTCCCTCTCTTTCAGCCCCAGAAGTTATCAGCCTCCCAGTCCTGTCAACTGTACCTCCTAAAAAATCATTCACATCCCTCTGCATCCCTCCATCTTCAACGTGCAACCCTGGTCTAAGCCAGTACCTCCCACCTTGACTATTATAACCACCTTCTTTTTGGTCTCTGCCTCCAGCCCAATTCATTCTCTCTGCCTACAACCAAGGCAATCTTTCAAAAACCATCTGCTGTCCACCATGGCCCTGACTAAAAGTCCTGTGATGGTTTTCCTTTGTCTTCTAGATGAAGTCCAAATTCCTTGGTCTAAAGATGGAGACTTATTCTAAAAGACATGGGGAGCCACTGAAGGCTTTTTGACAAGCAAACTGGCATCATCAGAGTGATGCTTTAAAATATTAATCTGGAATGTATAATCTCATCCTAATCATAAGACACCAGACAAAGCCAAGTGAGGAACATTCTACAAAACAACTGAACAATACTCCTTAGAACTGTCAAGATTATAAAAGACAAGGAAAGGGACTTCCCTGGTGACACGGTGGTTAAGACTCTGGGCTCCCAATGCAGGGGGCCTGGGTTCGATCCCTGGTCAGGGAACTAGATCCCACACGCATGCCACAACTAAGGAGCTCGCCTGACTCAACTAAGACCCGGCGCAACCAAATAAATAAATAAATATTAAAAAAAAAAAAAAAAAAAGACATGGAAAGACTGAGGAGACATTAAAACAATCAAATGTAATGTGGGATTCTGAAAAAGAAAATAGACATTTACAGGAAAACTAGTGAAATCTGAATAAAGTCTATAGTTAACACAATTGTACCAATCCTAACTTCTTAGTTTTGATAATTATACTATGGTTATGAAGTGTCCACCTCTTACCCGCCGGCGGAGTGTCCCCTTTGAGAAACTCTGGTAGAGAAAGCAAAAAAGGGAGGCAGAAGACCAGACCCACTGGGAAACAGGGGTCCCTAAACCAGGCAGACACTAGAGCCCAGAGAGTAGGAGCAGCGCCCCGCCTGGCTTGCAGAGAAGCTAAGCTCCCACAGCAGCTTAGAACAAGGACAAGAGCCTGGTCTTTCCAATTCCAGAGCCCCGGCTCTGCCACTGATACCTCCTCCTTTGTCATTCTGAGCTTCCTCGTCTATAAAATGAGGCTGCAAGCACCCACCTCACAGGGCTGTTACAGGGCTAAATGAGATGTCACATGCAAAGCAGCTTTGCACATGCAAAACTCTCGATAAATGATGGGAGATAGCAATATGACAAGGACCACGCTGCTGCTGCCAGGGGATAAACCCCTTGGGGTGGAAACGTGACTCAGGCAGAGCAGGAGGCAGTCCTAGCAGGCAGTGTGGCCTGGGTCCACCGTGGCCTGTGGTGTCTAGCACCACACCAGAGGGGCTTTCAAGTATTCCGTGCCTCCAGGAGTCGTCTTTGGGAGCTTTAGGCCAGAGGAAATGCCTGCAAACACTCTAACATTTTTTGAAGCTGTGTGACTTTCCCATAATTATTTTTGTAACCCCCTGTGTTTTCCCCTACGCAACAGCAATGAAAGTCTTAACACAAAAGGTTAGTTTTTAACAAAACGTGCTTGCTTTTAAGGCAGCAAGGAGGGGGGTTTCTGGGGAGACTGTGCCCCTTCCCATCCACAGGAAGGGGGTGCTCAGAGGTCGGGGAGCCTGGGGCTGGGGAAAGGAAGAACATGGGGGAGGAGACTGGCTTGAGATGAAGAAGAACCCCTGGGCTTGCCAAGACACGTGGGCCGTGCTTCCCGCGCCAGACACCACCCCCCCACATGTACTGGTGCCACTTAGCTTGGGGAGGACAACACGCCCAGGGTTGTGCAGGCCCCACTAAAGAACCCACAGTGTTGCTCACAAAGTATTAGCCTCACAAGAGAAAGGCCTGTCTTGTTTGCTGCTGTAACCCTCATGCCTAGGATACTGACGGGTCTGGCACAAAGCAGATTCTCATTAAATATTTGTGGAATGAATGACTGACTGGAAAAGAGGTAACACAGGCCACCTCCTACTCTCTGGGGCTTCTGTGGGATGGGAGGGTTCCTGCATGGTGTCTGATGCCAGGATCCCTCCATTCCTCAGTCTTCATCCCTCGAAAAGGGAAGGGAAAGGAGCATTTTGCTGAGCGCACATACTCCACAGCACACACTCCATAACGCAAAGTGCAAAGCGCCTGCCATTCACTATCATCCCACAGTCACGGCAACCCCATAAAGCTGATTCAACTATTCCTGTGTAACCGATGAGGAAACAGAATTAGCAAGGTTAAGTGACTTGCTCAATTCAGACTAGGAGGTGACAGAGATGGCCCTCAATCCCCAGTCAGTCTACATACAGGCCCGGTGCCAGGCTGCCCCTGCTCAAGGCAACTCTCACTCCCTATCAGCCCTCAGTTCCCTCCCCAGGCTCAGTCTCCCCGGCCCCAATGCCCAGGTTCTTCAGTCGAGGGCCACCAGTGTGTCTGAGCCTCTGACCCTGGGTTTCTCGGTGAGCCCATGGGAGCGGAGCAGACAGGGAGGGGAGGCCTGACTCACCATGCGGAACTGGGCCTGGGCCTGCTGCAGCAGGCTCTCCTGCTCAGACTGGGTGATGCTGACGAAGATGCCAACCTCTGGGTTGAACTGCAGGATGCTGCCTTGCAGGCGGGCAACGAAGTGGCCAAAGCTGCGGATGCAGCAGATGCGCACGACCGTCTGTGAGGAGACATGGGAGGCGGCCTGGCTGAGCAGGGCCCTCCAGGCCCGCTGGCCCCCGGCTCCTCCCCTCCGCCGTCCCTGCCAGCCCAGCCAACTCAGCAACATGGGCTCCCTCGTAAGGCCTGTGGTCTGTGGGGCGGAAAAGAGGAGCGCCGAGGCCCAGGGCCTCTAGCTACTGGAAAAGGAGTGAGCAAGTAGGGCGAGGAAACTCCCAGAAGGACTAGAGAAGCAGGACTCAGGGCTGAGAAGAAAGAGACAAGGACACGGGCTGGGAGTGACAAGACCTGGGTTCTTATGCCATCTTTCTCTGGGTCTCAGATCCTAACGTGTAAAATGAAAGGACAAACTAGATCACCATTTCCAACTTATGTTTTTGGTCAGCAAAACCCTTCTTTCCCCATCAAACAAAAATCTTATCTAGAATGCTAACATATAAAACAGACTATCAAGCCAAGCTGGAGAAGGAGGAACCAACGCGGGGGTGGGGGTGGTGTGTGTGTGTGTGTGTGTTTGTGTGTGTGCGTGTGTTTGTGTTGGGGACGGGGGCTGGGACGCCTGTCCTCTTGGCTTCCCTTTGCTGCCCCCAAGACGGCCCATGTGGTGACACAGATTCAAGGGTGAAAGTCACTGGACTAAATGGGTAGCACATTCCCTTCCAGCTCCAACTTTCTGACTGTTTGCTGGTCAGCTTAGAGGAGGCTGGGCTCAGAAGAGAAAAGAGACCAATAGAGATTTCAAAGCCCTAATAATTTACTTGTTTTGTCCTCTCCAAAAGGTGGAGAAAGGGGAAGGAGGCTTGTTCTACAAAGGGAGACACTACCAACAGCAGACCTGTGGAAGGACATCCTGCCAAGAAGGAAAGGAAGTCCAAACGGTTCACCGAGTGAAAAAGGACTCACAGCTGCAGCCCCAGGGACATGCTCCCTGTCCGGATGGAAGGGGTGCCTGCCTGCCCCCTCCAGCCCTGAGCCCCTGCTTTGCTACTGAGTCTGATGAACAACAGAGCTTGTGGCGTGAGAAATGATATCCTCACCTCTTCTGAGGTGCTGAGCAAGAGCCGATCCGTTTCAAAGTTAAAGCGTCTGTGGGCAGCCCGGAGGGGAGGCAGGTTGCGAAGTGCCATGTCCTCTGGGAGCAGCAAGCTAGACGGGAGGTCAGGCAGTTCACAACCTTCAAGAAGATCCTGGACCTCAGGACACAGGACCAGGCCTGGGGAGAAAGAGGACACGTGAGACCACCTGCCCTGTGGGAGCCCCCAGTCAGAGGGACACAGTCCTTCCTCAGAGGCTGGGAGGCAGGACATACTCCTCGGACACAAGGTGGGGAGTGGTGGGGGGAGGAAAGGGGAGATGGGTGCACAGGGCCGTCAGGCAGAGCTTTAGGAGACCAGAGCTGGGAGGGTTAGAGGACCGCTCAGACTGGGACGGCCCCCTGACAGAGGCACAATCACACTAGGATGGATGTGAGAGGAGGAACTCTGGAAGAAGGAATGGATTGCCCTTGGGTGAGTCCAGAGGTAGGAGAAGGTGATTTCCAGCTGGAAGGTGGCAGGAGGGGATGAACCAGACAGATGGGCTCTGAAGGTCAAGGTCAATTCTCAATGAGGAAGGCATCGGTGCCACACCAGTGACTGGGGCTGGCTCACAGGCTCCCCTCACTCTGCTCTTGCCACTCCACTGCCTTCCCCAGGGAGCACACTCCCTGGTGGACCAGGCCACCTGCCCACAGTGGGGCAGTGTTGGGGCAGGAAACCAGAGAGGCCCAGACCACAATGACTGCTGTGTGTTAGGGAGGCTAGGCAGTGAATCCCATTAACCTCCTTACCCTAAGGGCCAGGTTACCAGGAAGGGGGAGGCGGGCTTTGTGGGGCCAGTGAGGGAGAGAGAGAGGGAGGACAGTGCCAGGGACTCACTCACCAGACTCTTGGAGTTCGCCAGCAGCTGGCAACAGATTAAGCAACACAGACAGGCGGTTCCACAGACTTTGAGAGCTCTTGAGGGAGAGAGAGAAGAGGAAGGCTTCAGCTGGGGCAGTGCTGGAGGCTGGCAGTGAACAAGAAAAGCACTATATCTGGGGGGTCTGGGGCTATGGTCACAGGCCTAGAAGCGTTTGGGAGAAAAATTAACAAAAGAGGCCAAGGGGGGCTCACGGAGGACTTGGAAAACAGGCAGGAATGAAGAAGGGGACCATGAAGCCTCACTGAACTTCATCAACCGCTGAAGGCTTCATGAAAAGGGAAGGCGTGAAACCACAGGAGAAACCCTCTGGATCTTGGTAGTGGAAAAAGCTAGAGCGTTGGAGGAAGCTTCTCCCTGTCTAGCACAAACTTTTCCTTTCAGCCCTCCACGTGCCCACACTGGGCCACCTCTCTGGGGATGTGACCTGCACCCCCATCTTCACCACACCGCCCTCGATGACTAACAATGACTAACTAGCTGTCATCAGGCACAAGCACATGCCCAAGGTTGTGCCTGGCCCTGACCTAAACTCCCTCATCTCGGGAAGAGGGCGACCTGCAGGGAAAAGGGTCTTCCACAGCAGGCAGGTGTGCTACTGGAATAAAGCAACACTGAAGAAAAGCCTCAGGGCACCGGAGGCTCAAGATTAAGACTCTGAACCTGAGAAAGGAAGGAAAAGGTCACAATCACGGCAACCAGTCTTCATGGCAGCCCGCCTCTGACACCACTCGCTCCAGCTACGGGACTCTCTTTAAGCCGTTTCCCTGCTCACAACACCTGCACCTTGTCTGAACATACTGTCACTTCCCAGTCTCATCTCTCTTGTCACTACTCAGTGCTCTCTCCTTTCTCTGGACTCCGGTGTTCACCTATCCAGGTTAGCCCTTGAACACACACTGTCATAGACATTACTCATAATGGCAGGCATTATGCCTGGCGTTGGGGACACAAAGCAGAATAAGCAGTGCTCTCATTTTCCCAGTCCACAAAATTTGTATCCCAGCCCAGGCCACAGGCTCTGTGAGGGCAAAGGTCATGCCTAATCCTTGGCCCGGAAAAAGCATACGGAGCCAGCACAGAGCAGGTGCCTGACAATAACTTTTGTCTTGACCAGCCCACCTGAGGGGATTCCCACACCCCATCCTGGCTGGCGCCCTCCCCTAACACCTTGGGACCTGACGGAGAGCAGTGGGAGTGGAGTGACACACCTGCGCACACACAATGATGAGGTCGGGGTTAGTCCGTAGCCAGTCCAGGAAGACTTTCACAGCAGGAAGCAGGCCTTCAGCCATCAGGACTTGCAACTTCTCCTGGATGCTGCGCTCATTCCGACAGGAGCGCCCACTAGACTCACTTCCCTCCGACTCAGAGCCCTCTTCAGAGGCTGGGGGTGGGTGACAGAGAACCAGGATGAGCGACTAGTAGGCACATGGCAACAGGCTTCGGCTCCGTGGGGGGAGCATGCCCCAACCTGCTTGGACTCTTCTGAAGAATTCTGATGTGAGAGGAATCAGGCCCCTGCCTAACTTTTCTAGGCCCACTAACTGGTTGCTTTTAAGCCAAGAACCTGGTGCCTTTTAAAATACGAGCTAAGGGGCTTCCCTGGTGGCGCAGTGGTTAAGAATCCACCTGCCAATGCAGGGGACATGGGTTCGAGCCCTGGTCCAGGAAGATCCCACATGCCGCGGAGCAGCTAAGCCCATGCGCCACAACTACTGAGCCTGCGCTCTAGAGCCCACGTGCCCCAACTACTGAAGCCCGCGTGCCCCAGAGCCCATGCTCTGCAGCAAGAGAAGCCACCGCAATGAGAAGCCCATGCACTACAACGAAAGAGTAGCCCCTGCTCACCGCAACTAGAGAAAGCCCGTGCACAGCAACGAAGACCCAACGCAGCCAAAAATAAATAAATAAAATAAATAAATTTAAAAAAAAACAAACGAGCTAATTTGTGAGGTCTACAGCTACTCACTCAACTGATATTTATGATGTGCCTATACTGTGCAAAAGGCAGGGCAGACAGAAGTGAGCTACAGGTGGGGAGAAAAGGGGTACAGAATTAAAAGAACTACTTCCAACTCCTAGCTCTCCAAGTCTGCAGGTTAGAACACTAAGTAGTTCACACTCCAACTCTGAGCATCAGCTTCCTCATTTCTTTTGTTCATTCTAAGTCCCAACCATGTGCCAAGCACTGTGTTAGGTAATGAAGATACAGCGACAGACAAAACATGGACTGCCCTGCCCTCAAGAGGCTCGTGGTATTGCAGGGGACGGACAGCCAAGTCAACGGACAATGTCACTTGAGTGGGAAAAGGCTGGAAGTTGCCGAGGTGCAGAGTCTACAGGAGCTCACGAGAAGCCTACCCTTGGAGGAATCCCAGACCAAGTGACTTTTAAGCTAAAATCTAGAGTGAGAATTAGCCAAGCAATAGGCTCGGGGCAAGGGAGGAAAAGTACGTTCCAGACCAAAAGAGCACTGTGCACAGAAGCTTGGAGGTAAAGAAGAGAATGTAGAATACGGATGATAACTCTTCCACCACAAGGCTGCTGTGAAAATTAGATAAGACCCCCCAGAAAATCCAACTTAGTGCTTGGCATAGAGTAGATGCCGCGAATGTTCACTGCTGCTGCTGACCAGGTGCGCCCTTTGCACCTCAGGGGAAGACCCTCAGGAGAAAAGTCTCATTCTAATCCACCTGCCCTGGTGGGTGCTGGTTTTTCTAGCTTCCAGGAGCCCTGGTAGGACCTGGGATGGCACGGGAGGGAGTTACAGCTGCAGTGCTGTGTGGGGAGAAAAGCCCCAAACCCACGGAGCAAGGTGGCAGTGGGAGGAGAATAAGACCACGAAATCAGCTGGGAGCTGAGAATAAGGAAGTGAGCAGCAGAGGGGATTCCCAGGAAAAAAACTCCAGGCCACACTACAGGCAGAAGCCAAAAGCAAGGCAGTGAGGGTGGGGATGTGAGGTACTCAAACAGAGAAAAAAGCGGCCCCTCTCAGATGAATGCCGATGGTATGGAGGTGAAGGCCAGAGCAAGATGATGAAGAGAGGCCCAAGTACCTGGTTCTGAGGGCTTGTCCACATCCCCATTGACACAGGGCCTGCGGTTGGCCAAGGTGGGAGCTTCGGTGGTGGGCTGGAGGAGCAGGTTGCTGAAGGTGGGGGCCAGTCGGAAGCAGCGTTTAGTCTGGAACATCTGGGTGGACATGGCTTGTAGATTGCTGGCAATGCTGGCCTCACTGGTGCCCAGTGGGCCGTTGAGGGATTCAGGAGCCTCTGACCTGGCCCGAGGTGGCTCCAGGGCTGGGGACCGTGTCCCTTCCTCGTCCTCCATATCTTCCAGGTCTGATCGGGACTCTTGGCTGTTCATTTCTGAATCTGTCTCGGCATCAAAGGCCGTTCCCCCACCTTCAAGGCTCTTGTCGGAGCCACTATCTGAGCCCTCACTGGCCCGGGCTGAGTCATGGCTCGAGTCTGAGTCAAAGCCTTCACTCAGGTCACTGTCATCACCAGCTTTGGGTGGGTGGCGCCGGCGGCGGAGGCAGGAGAGGCGGGAGAACTTCCGGCTCTTTCTGACCTCGCCATCTTGAGATGCTGCAGGAGGAGGCTCAGGACCCGGCTCCTCCTCCTTCTCCAAGGGTTCCTTGGACTCTGGTTCATCTGTGGAAAGAGGATGGTCAGGTGGGGCCTAGGGACAAACCGGAACGAGGACACTGGCAGGTGCTCTTTGACAGCACCTCCCCTGCCACACCTGTGTTCCCCTCCCACGATCCCCATGCCCCATGCTAACCTTTCCACAGTCACAACCTCCCCCGTGCCTGCACCTGTGCCATCACTCTGGAATGCCGGGACAGGATTCTCGCCCTCTTCCAGCTCAGCTTGCAGCCGTATGTTGACATGATTGACAAGGTGGGAGAAGAGGGCCAGGGTGAAGGCAATGGCTGCACTGTACTGTTTGGATCCTAAAACCAGGAAAGCCAGCATTAGGGGCCCAGGGCCCTGAAGAGGAGTAGGCTCCATTAATTCCAACCTCACCTCACCTGTTCTCAACCCTTCCAAGGGTCCAACTACCTCTGAAAACTTCCTCTAAGGTAAAAAAAGACTTCTCAGGTCTCTTCACTCTCATCCTGTAATGTGGAATGTGCCAGCTCATCCTGCTTCCTCATGTAAGCTCATGGATGCTCTTGTCCCATCTCATCCTCCCTGGCTTTGATGCCTTCACGCAAGCGTCTCCCCATATGCCCCAAGCATCTTCGCACCCAGCCCTGCCTCTCCCTCCCTTCCATCCAACTTTGCTCTACATACACCTCCGGCAGAAAGGTTTCCAGAACTGCCTAGCTGCCCCCACCCCCAGCAAGTCTGAATTCCATCTGGATCATCAGCTAAGCATCTCAACCACTGTGTCTGCCTGGGTCCTGGCCAAGGGTACGTGTGTTTGTGGGTGCAGGGGGGCGGAGGGGGTGGGAATACGCTGTTGCCTTTGTTCATTCACTAGGAGCTTCTTTAGGGCAGGGTTCCTTGCCCCTCTCTCCCACAGCCAGGCAGCGACACAGGTAGTGAAGGGACTGCTTGTGGAAGCAAGTTTATGGATAAGGAGCTGCAGAAAAGGGTAGTGAGGATCCCAGAAGCCAGTCGGGGAGAAATGAGGGACAGAGGAAGAGTTACCTGCTCTCTTCAAGCTGTGCACACCCATAAGGCAGATGATGACCATTTGAAAGATGAGAAGGTCCGGGAGGAAAGCATATCCACTCTCATACTCCTCCTCATCCTCACTGGCCAGGCTGAGGTTGGGTGAGGAGGGCAGGTAGAAGAGACAGAGGTTGAAGTCCTCCAGGACTGACTGGCAAAGTGATGTCAGCTCTGAGTCCACAGAGCTATGGAAGGGCAGGATAACAGGGGAGGTCAGTGATGGGGGCCGGGGCAGGCAAAAAGAGTTGGGAATACAGGATTCAGAGAAAAGACCACAGGATCCTTAGGGGAGACTTCAGAAAGAGGAGCAGGGGGAATCAGCGCTGGCTGGTCTCCAAAGCAAACAGAATAACACGGGAAGGGCAGACACGCAGTGGAAGGGATGTGGGCAGGCTTCCCATTCGGCCATTCCTTCAACATCTAGTAAGCACCCACTGTGCCAGCGGGTAAGCCACCCAGAGAATGGGCACAGAATCTAGGGTGAGACAGTGAGGGATGCCAAGAAAGGACTAACCAGCTAAAGAATTTCCAATCAAAAGGCAGAATTCACCAGCCCACTCCCTCCTCTTCAAGTCCCCTGCCATAAAGAAGCCATCGTGGATGGGGCTCACAGGACACAGTTCTTGCTCACACTCTCTTCCACTCACCTGCTTTTGGGCTGCAGGAGGCTTTGCAGATACATAAAGTTCACCAGCAACCTCTTAATGTCTTTACATCTGAAATGAGAGGAGCCCAAGGTAAATGGTGAACAGCTCCAGAGTCCCTACGGTCCTACTGCACCAACTGCAGAAAGACCCCCTCTTCCCACAGGCCCCACTCACCGCTTCTTGCTGGGAGAGAGCTTCCGAGTCTCGCACTTCTTCAGCTGGTGGTACATTTTGGCTGCCTTGTCATACAGCCGCTTGAGGTTCCCATAGGCCCCCTCAAAGGACACTTCCGACTGGATGCTGAAGGAGACAGAGGTGAGCTACTGAGTCTTGGCAGAGGCAGAGGTGGAGAGGGGAAATGTCAGTCTTCCAGGGATTTAGGGAGCACTGTTTCTAGTCAATACAGGCTGCCCCCAGCCTCCCCTTCCATGTATGTACTCAGGGTGAAAGCTATCTTTCCTAATAAAATACACACATACAACTTCCAGATTAATCAGAGTAATGATGACGTCTGCATCTCCTCTGTATCCAAAAATGGGACAATTAATCCCACTCAATGTTACAAACTTAACTTAGTTACCATCCCTGAAATACACTATCCTTCATCTTTCTTAAAGCACACAGCACTTAATAGGTAGCATTTAACAAGCATTTACTATGTGCAAGGATATTTACATACACTACTTCAGTTAATCCTCACGACATTCATTCAAATGCAAATATGTACTGAGCACCCCACTCTGTGTCAGGCACTGTACCCTACTATTGTGCACATTTACAGATGAGGAAATAAAGCCTGAGAGATCAAGTATAATGCAAAGGTCACATAGCGGACTTCCCTGGTGGCGCAGTGGTTAAGAATCCGCCTGCCAATGCAGGGTACATGGGTTCGAGCCCTGGTCTGGGAAGATCCCACATGCCGTGGAGCAACTAAGCCCGTGCGCTACAACTACTGAGTCTGCGCTCTAGAGCCCACAAGCCACAACTACTGAGCCCGTGTGCCACAACTACTGAAGCCCAGGTGCCTAGAGCTCGTGCTCCCCAACAAGAGAAGCCACCGCAATGAGAAGCCCGTGCACTGCAACAAAGAGTAGCCCCCGCTCACCACAACTAGAGAAAAGCCCACACGAGGCAACGAAGACCCAACGCGGCAATCGATCAATCAATAAAACAATGGTCACATAGCTAAAACATAGTAGAGCTGAGTCTCCAACCCAAGTCTGTCTTACCACAAAGCCTATGAACTTAACAGCATGCTATACTTTTTAAAAAATGTCTTGTTTTTTGAAACGTCTTTTAATTACAAAAAGCAGTGATAGAAGAAATACACGTCAGTGGTGAATATAGCTACAAATTCTTTGATACTCCTTCCACTGAGAAGTGGGTTCTGTGTCACCTCCCCTTAAATCTTGGCAGGGGGTGAGGGTGGGAGACAACGACTATGCAACTGCTTTGACCAAGAGAATGCTGTAGGAGTGACTCCACCAGTTGCCAGGCCCAGGCCTTAAGAGACTGGCAGACCCTACTTCCAAGTTTCTTGGGTCATTATTTGCTGTTGGACCCCTGAGCCACTATGTAAGAAGTCCATCTACCCTGAGGAAGATACCACATGGAGAGGCCCTGAGACTATATGGAGAGGGAGAGGGGTCCAGATGAACCAACCCTCCAGACATATCAGACCCCCAAATCAGCCGAATACCACTGACTGACCCTAGACAACGCCACCAGGAGGAGAACTGCCAAACTGAGCCCTAGCCAAATGCCTAACCCACAAACCATGAAATATAATTGTTTACGCATAGTAGAGGAGGACGTTATTTGGCACCTCCCAAACCTGGATGTGCTTGGCTCTCTTTGAAAGTGATTCACCCTAAATCATGATTATGAATGTGATGAGGGATCCAGGACAAGTAAGGGGGGCATTCCCCGGAAGGCACACAAGGAATGGGAAAGATGCAATGGGAGGTTATAAACCTGGTAATCATATTCAAGAATGAATACACAAATAACAAAGGCTGGACAGGGTGTGGAGAAAAGGGAACCCTCCTACACTATTGGTGGGAATGTAAATTGGTGCAGCCGCTATGGAAAACAGTATGGAGGTTCCTCAAAAAACTAAAAATAGAGTTGCCATATGATCCAGCAATCCCACTCCCAGGCATATATCCAGACAAAACTATAATTCAAAAAGATACATGCACCCCTATGTTCATAGCAGCACTATTTTTAACAGCCAAGACATGGAAACAACCTAAATGTCCATTTACAGATGAATGGATAAAGATGTGATACATATATATACACAATGGAATATTACTCAGCCATAAAAAAGAATGAAATAGTGTCGTCTGCAGCAACATGGATGGAACTAGAGATTATCATACTAAGTGAAGTAAGTCAGAGAAAGACAAATACCATATGATATCACTTATATGTGGAATCAAAATATGACACAAATGAGCTTATCTACGAAACAGAAACAGTCTCACAGACATAGAAAACAGACTTGTGGTTGCCAAGGGGGAAGTGGGGGTGGAGGAGGGATGGAGTGGGAGTTTGGGGTTAGCAGATGCAACCTATTATATACATATAGAATGGATAAACAACAAGGTCCTACTGTATAGCACAGGGAACTATATTCAGTATCCTGTGATAAACCATAATGGAAAAGAATATAAAGGAGAATGTATATATACGTATAGCTGAATCACTTGGCTGCACAGCAGAAATTAACACAACATTGTAAATCAACTATATTTCAATTAAAAAAAAAAATGAATACAGGTGATGGGAGGCCAGTCTGTAGTGATCTACTAAAGGAACAGGGCAAATATTTGTTGATACAGGAAACAGGTTTCCTTGACCAGGAAGGCAGAATTAGGTTATTTTACTTTACACCTTAGTAGCTGACCATTTAAGCTATGAAGACCACCCTTATTCCCTTTAGGCTTTGAAGCCCAATTCACTAAATAACTTCTTCTGAGATAGATTTGGCTTCTCAAGTAGACTTTGGCCCTGATTAGGTGGCAACAGTGAGTTTCCTGGCAGTTTATGTCTCACTAAAACTTAACCAATGGCATTCTCATTTACCTATCAGTCTCATGTGCGTTTGGTTATGGTGACTTAGTAACCTAAGCCTAATCAACTTTGGGTGCCCTGAAAAAATTGTTTTTTCATTCTAAGAGCTAAGTGTGAGATCCAGGGAAGCAGTGATCCACCCTGTTAAACTTGTCCCCCCCATGCTGTCATCTCTGTCACCTCAAGACACTGAAGCTCTACAGTTCTGAAGTTCTTGTCAGAGGTTACTTTGGTACCATTTTATCAACTATATAAAATTTATTTCCTTCTTCAGAAAGGCAGCAATCCTGTTATTTTTCATGATAGCAGACAGCTACTTCAGCTGCCCAAGTATCTGCAAGTCCAGGTGGCTGTGTGAAAAGCAGCACGGCTGCGTCAGGATGCCCCTGAGAGAAGGGACCCCCTCAATCTTAGCATTCTCCTATCTATCTCACCCAGGAGCTAGAAAAGGGAGAAAGGGAAGAGAGAAAACAAAGCAGGAATTGTGCAGACATGAAAGTAGGGCTGGGGAAAGAGCTGGCAAATACTCACCAGCGCAGGTAGCAATACATGGCTTCCACATTATAGTACTTGCTGCCGGCAAGGGTGCCCAGCTGGTTGAAGGGCATTCCTGGAGAGATAGAGAAGTCACACAGTCTGTAGCCATAATACTCACCGAAAGCTGCAAGGCCCAACCCACGTTAAGCATCAGCGAACTCATGGAGAGAACAGTGGGTCTGCAGGCGACACTGGTGTCTCAGGTGATCAGCAGCTTAATCTTGCTCCTCCAGGGTGTTATCTATTCTAGACTCACTTCCTATCAGTCTAAGCCCACCTGGACCGCCAGGGATTTCAGCACTGATGGGTGCCATTCCTTCAGCAGCAGCTGTGCCTCTTCCAATGCTGACTGAGCTCCATGGAGCCCTCTCCTCTATCCCAGCTCAGTCTCTCACCTCTGAGTTCTCCTTCCTACATGCTAACCCCCATCTTTCCCTGTAATGGAGCCTTATCCCTTCCCTCACTGTGATTCTGTGGGGGCAGCTGAAGTACAGTCTCCTCTTTCTACAGAAACCTCAGGGCCAGGGAAGCCATCTTCTCTCTCCCTCTTCTTCTGCCTCCTTCCTTCTTAGTTCAAGACTTTCCCATTTCTCTTCTCCTTCCACCATCTTCTGAGTGTGTTACAAGGGGCAGAATGCAGAACCAAGGTGAAGTATGAAAGAATTGAGAGTGGGTGGGAAGGACCTAGGGGGAAGTGAGTATGGCCTGCCTGCCATCTCAACATTGTCTTCCTCTTGGAAAATGCTGCTGGGTTGGGAGGCCCCAGTGGGGGGGGTCCACTTACCAATCTGGGGAGCCACTGACAGGGCTTGGTAGTAAAATCTCTCAGCTAGCAGCTCAGTGTCTACGCCAGCTAATTCATTCTGATATCGTGCTGCAGGAGGGAGAGGAGGAAAAGAAATACAATGATTCCGTGTTTCAGAAAAACCTCCCCTCATCTGGGAGTCTACTCTGGAGAACTGTAGTAAGAGCCCGGGAGGAAGATACCTGAGCTAGAAGGCAGGCTGCTTGGGTCTCTGGCACAGTCTTAAGTCTGCATGACTATGGGCAAATTGTTCAACTCTCTCTTCCTTGCTGGTAGGTCCAAAATGTAAAGAATATTTAGTGTTTGTAAAGTAAAGAGGCTCTTCTTGATTATCTCTTCCCAATGAAGGGGCTGCAGCATATATAAATGCTTGAAAAGACTTCTGATATTTGGTTCTGGAATTCAACTGCTCAGTTCTAGAGAGAAGACACTACTAATGACACTTGGTCAATCTACTGTGAAACAGCTGATTCTCTCTGTGCCCCCTGCCTATAAAGGGTCCAGGAGTGGGATGGAGGCAGGGAGACTAGCCTCAGATCAATAAAGGATAATGCATCTGACAGCCACACACCAGCAGCCTAATGACAGAACCTTTGTCTATCAGGAATAGAGACCCAGGGGCCATAAAGCAAGAGAGTACTTTTCCATTCTGAGAAACATATTTCAGGCAGGTAAGTCCTCCCTGAGGTCTAACTGCAATTCCTCTAGGAATCCATGAAGAGAAAACCCCAAAGGAGAAAGACATCAAATTAAAATCCTCCTAACCCACCAATGAAACCAGGTTATCACCCTGACTTTCTTAAAGTGCAGTGACATTTTCCTTCTTCGTGTATTCACCATCCTTTTTGACTCATGCATGAACAGTGAAAAGAAGGAAACGCTGTAAACAGACTGGAGGGAAAAAGTTATCAGAGGCCAAACTGCTCCTCCTGCTCTCCAATCACGTAAAGGGTGGTACCAACAAGAGCAGTTGGAGCCTGTCCTGTAGCCCAAAACAGAGAAAAATGAAAGGTTCGGATTCTTACACAAATCCCCCAGGTACACTAGACATCGGTGGCATGCCATCTGTGCCCAATCCATCTCCTTCCCTGAGGCAGACACTGGCTTCTTGCATCCTGAGAAAGAGAAAGAGAGAGAGAGAGATGTTTATAAGCCCATTCCTCTGTCCTTATCTATGGGGAAACACCTTTCCTAGGTGGAGAAAGCAGATAAAGAATCCAGGGCTAGTTTTAGAACACGGCCTTATGGGGCAGAGAAGACACCCATCCAGGACACAGATAGAGACACATGCTCACAGGTAGACAGAGGCAGGGGCACAGAAACTCATAGGCAGGAGTCATTCACAAGACAGAAAGGAACTAGAACAGATGGGCTATGGTCCTCAACCTAGGACAGCTCCCTGGGGGAAGGTCATGTGAAAGGTCATCATAGGAAGGCTTTTAGAAAGAAGAGGTGAGGCTCAAGTGTCAGTACAGTTGTGGGTGCCTTGGGTAGCAGCTCCCCACCTAAAGGTAAAAGGTTTGGGTAAAGATGGGAAACTTGCCCAGGAAGAATGGCATTTGAATGAGGCCAAGGTAAATGCTCCTGGCTTCTGCCTGGTGGGAGGTCCACAGAGAAGGCAGCCTACGGAGAGTCTATCCATGAGGGAAATGAGGTTATCTTGCCTGACCTGAGGACTGGTGGTGGCCAGAGCCAAATACGCATGGGCTCTCTCCTCTCCCTTCACCCAGGCAGCCTTGTAACTTCAGAGAGCTTCAGCTACTTGGCAGGCAGTTTTCCCATGTGCCAGGTACTGTTCTAAGTGTATTAAAATATCAACTTAAGTAATCCTCAAAGCAACCGCATGAGGTAGTTACTCTCGTTACTTCCATTTTACAGTTAAAGAAATCAAAGTTGCACAGCAGGTAAGTGACAGAGCCAGGATTCCACTGGCAGCCTGGCTACAGAGACCACCCTCCTGTCCACTCCACTTTGCAGCCACTCTCCTGGGTGTGTAGCTCCCATTCTGAGCAGCCCTTCCTAATATTTTTTATAGAGACATCGCTGAGTTGGCTGAATAAGAAATATCAATAAGGAGAAAAACTAAAGTGGTTTGGGGAACTGACCCTTTGAAATAAGGGTTCTTAATCTTTGTTTAAGCTATGGACCCCTCTGGCAATCTGGTATAACACCTATAAATGTTGCCTTGGATTAATGTTATTTTGTTTTGTTTTGTTTTTGGCTGCGCCGCGCATCTTGCAGGATTTTAGTTCCCCAAACAGGGACTGAACCCGGGGTCCCAGCAGTGAGAGTGCCAAGTCCTAACCACTGGACCGCCAGGGAATTCTCCATTGTTTTGTTTTTAAATGTTTTTAAATGTACAAAATACAGTGCTCTGCTTCTGACCAGAGAATGCTGCCACATAGGGGTGCAGACACAACCTCCATCTCTGACCCAGAATGTCTTTGTCCTGGTGAGGGAAGGGGCATGGGGCTGGGGGAGGGTAGGGGGTATAGAGAGCAAGGCGAGTTGGAGGAAGAGGGAAGGAGCTCTAAAGGACAGCTGAACTGAAGAGAAAACCACCATAGCTGCCAGTACCTCAGAAGGCCAAAAAGAGATTTGCACTATCTTGAAAGAATGTCCATGATTTCCCCAACGTTTCTAAAAACTTTAATACTTTCATCAAATACTAGGAAACAATCTCTAAAGTTAAAAGAAATGCCAGCCAAATTCAACTGGAAGAAAAAAAATGCTATTAATAACATCTTCCAGTGCCAGACCTACTCTAGATCATTCTATTCCCTCCCCGACTCCCCATCGGTCTACAATCCCAGACTGAAGAGGTCTCTCTCTCTCTCTTTCCTTAAGCTCTTTACCCCAAGTCATACGCTTGTTTGGATAAATCCAAATTTCATGAAGCATTTGTAGGTCTTCTAGAATCCTCTCTGCCTGGCTGGGTCACAAGGTACATGGATCCTGAGGGATAAGAAGGCCAGAAGTAGAAGCATATGAACTTGCTCCTTGAGCCCACCTTTCAGGTTTCACTGACCTATGAGGGGGTCGGTGACATGGGTCCAGTCGATGCAGCACTGCAGTTCTAGCTGGTAGTGGGACTGGATATAAAGAAGGAGATGCTGGTAGAAGCCAATACCAGCGACCAGGTGTGTCCTGTAGGCACATTCCAAGGTGCTCCGGCTGTGGATATGCTGGAGATTGGGAAAGGGAAGGGGCTAGCTAAGCAACAAGATCAGAGTTCTGCTCCCCCATCCCTAATCATATTCATCTCCCTGAAGAAATAAACTTATTTTCTTGGCTCTGGAACATTATCCACATCTCCTCTCACTCACAAGTTACCCCTATACCCTTAGATCTACTTCTCTGGTCTCCCCATCTGGGATCAGGCTCCCCTCCTTCCCTGATCCTAATTCCATATGACTCCCTCCCTTTCTGCTATCTCTTCCTTGGTTTCCCTATCTACAACCATACTCTGGCCCACTTGCCTAGCTGTCCTTTTCTTCCTTAGCTTCCCCTCTTTAGACAAACGTCTTGCCAAGATCTTGACCTCCCCTTACCTTTTTGTTAGTCTTGATAAGCTGGATAACTTCGTAGTACACCTTTCTCCACAGCAGCTCCTCAGCCTTCCTCCCATAGTCCACCGGGTGCAGGAACATAAGCTTTACGCAGAGCTCACGCAGCCTGGGAGGGTGTAGAGGAGTGCATGAGAGGGACTGCCCATCCCTTGGTGAGGGACACAAGAACTGAGGACAAGAAGGCATTTGCCAACACCCTGACTGACAAATCTCTGTGCCTCCCAATAGACATCCAGGGTCAGTCAGTAGGACCCAAGACAACAGCAGTCCTGGAAGGCAGTGGGAGCCCCAAAAGACAGAGGCAGGAGCAATAAGAATTTTAATAATCTTCATTTCCTTCCCTGCACCTTTCTCTCCTTTTTACTCTGCCTCTGCATCTCCTCTTTCTTTCCTTCATTATGCAGTATGGCCAACTCCTCCAACTCAAACACCATTCTAATGGTGTTAGATGTAGAAGCTGCAGAGAGTGAGGGATCCCCTCTCCCTCTTAGGAGGGCCAGAGACGTCATACCCTATTATTGTACCATGAGGTCAGGAGATAAAAGAGAACACGTGTCTATATGTGACAGGGTTTCAGGTGGAAAGGAATAAAGAAACTGTAAGAATGTGTGGTTTAGAGTCTCAGCTTACTTGTTCCTCAGGCTAATGTTCTCTGGTTTGAACACTTCTTGGTAAGCGGTTTTGTTGCAAAGGATGAGGTCAAGTCGATGCACAGCCTCCACCACGGCCCTGCAGGGAAACATAGGCAAAGAGCCCCTGAGCCATGTGTATGGTCCACCTATGATGCTGGAACACTGATCACAGAGGAAAAGCTAAAGAATTTGGGGTGGAGAAACCAAATGGCTGCAGACTGAGCTCCGTACAAAACAAGATGAACACAGTCTCCATCCTGATACAGCAGTTCCCTCAGGAGACATCTGGCAATGCTGAAGACATTTTTGATTGTCACTACCTGGGGGAGGGGAAGAAGAGGCACTGCTATTGGCACTTACTGTGTGCTGCTAGACACCCACAATACATGGGACAGTCTACCACCATAACTACCCTGGCCCCAACGGTCAACAGTGTCAAGGTAGAGAAACTCTGTGATATGGGAAGGTAGACTCTCTCAATGGAAAGAGCATAGGCTGTGATGCCAGGCAAAACATCTAGGGTTTGAACCTGGCTGTGTCTTACTAACTCTATAACTTTGGGCAAAATTACCTACCTCGGGCTTCCCTGGTGGCGCAGTGGTTAAGAATCCGCCTGCCAATGCAGTGAACACGGGTTCGAGCCCTGGTCCAGGAAGATCCCATATGCCGCGGAGCAACTAAGCCCGTGCACCACAACTACTGAGACTGCCCTCTAGATCCCGCGAGCCACAACTACTGAAGCCCGCGCGCCCAGAGCCCGTGCTCCACAACAAGAGAAGCCACCACAATGAGAAGCCCACGCACCGCAATGAAGAGCAGCCCCCACTCGCCGCAACCAGAGAAAGCCCACGCGCAGCAACGAAGACCCAACACAGCCAAAAATAAATAAATAAATAAATACATTTATTAAAAAAAAAAAAAAATTACCTACCTCTTTAAGCCTTAGTTACCACATCCATAAAAATGGAAATAATAGGGCTTCCCTGGTGGCGCAGTGGTTGAGAATCTGCCTGCTAATGCAGGGGACACGGGTTCGAGCCCTGGTCTGGGAAGATCCCACATGCCACGGAGTGGCTGGGCCCGTGAGCCACAACTACTGAGCCTGCGCGTCTGGAGCCTGTGCCCCGCAACGGGAGGGGCCGCGATAGTGAAAGGCCCGCGCACCGCGATGAAGAGCGGTCCCCGCACCGCGATGAAGAGTGGCCCCCGCTTGCCGCAACTGGAGAAAGCCCTCGCACGAACCGAAGACCCAACACAGCCAAAAATAAATAAATAAATAAAGTAGCTATAGAACGCAGCTAAAAAAAAAAAAAAAATGGAAATAATAGCAGTTACCTCAAAGGGCTGTTGTGAGGATTAAATGAAATAATAAATAATTTATATACAGCACTGATATACAGTAGGCATTCAATAAATATTGGTGGAATGAATAAATTATTATTATGCAAAGGCTTATTATCTCTGACATAAAGGAAAGGCATTCCTAATATAAAATTCTGCTTTGGAATAATGGGGTAAGAGAAAGGGGGAGGGTGTCCCTAAACTGCTTAGTTATAAGGTCTCCTGGATCCTGCTGAAGGAACTGTTTCTTTAATATAAAGTGTAGGCTCTGGAACCAGACAGCCTGGGTTCAAATCCTAGCTCTACTTCTTACCAGCTATGTGGTCCTGGGTAAAAAAATCTAACTTCCGGGACTTCCCTGGTGGTCCAGTGGTAAAGAATCTGCCTTCCAATGCAGGGGACGTGGGTTCGATCCCTGGTTGGGGAACTAAGATCCCACATGCCGCGGGGCAACTAAGCCTGCGTGCCTCAACTAAAGAGCCCGCATGCTGCAAACTACAGAGCCCACGTGCCCTGGAGCTCGTGCACCACAACTAGAGAGAAAAAATCCACACGCCACAACTAGAGAGAAGCCCGCATGCCGCAATGAAAGATCCCGCATGCCTCAACGAAGATCCCGCATGCCGCAGCTAAGACCCAATGCAGCCAAAAAAAAAAAACCTTAAAAAAAACCTAACTTCCTTATGTGTCAGTTCTCTCATCTATAAAATGGGGTTAATATCATCATCTACTTTGTGAGGGTTAAATTAGCTAATATATAAAGCACTTGTAACAGGGCCTTGTACACAGTAAGTACCAAAAAATATTAGTCTTCATCCTGAGGAAGATATTCCAGACCCTAAGAGAAAAGTTCAAGGAAACTCTACAATGGATGGCCAAGAGGTGCCTAGGTAAGTATCATCTCTGGAAGGGTAAAACCCAGAGGACAGACAGCAGCTGTGAGAACAGGTGAATCAGGCACAGCTCTGGACACAAAACAACCAAAAAACAGGGAGTGATGATTCCTAAAACAGTCCAAAATTGTTTCAGAATACTGAAACATGCTCCTGGGCCGGGGAAAGTGGGCCACAGGAGGCTAGCATCTTGTGGTGGCTCAGGTGGTACACCACTAAAAGCTGTCCTGTACAGGGCGAAGTGACCGCCAACACCCAGCTGAGTGGGTGGGATGGTAATCAAGGCCTTCTCACAGGCAATCTTAAGAGCCCAGCATTTCTCCAAACACCTCCTGGGCTGCCTAGAGATGGAAGCCAAGCCCTTTCAGCCATCCTGGCCCTCAATGCCAAGGGCAGCACCAGGCAGCCATCAGTGATATGCCAGCTTAGTCCCCAGGAAAGGGCTTTTAACTTCAGTGCTATGCACAGATGTAAGGAGGCTGTGTGTGTATTTTTATGGACAGGCCCCAGAGCTTTCCTTAGATTCTCAATTCAAAAAGGTTAGTAACCACTACTCAAGGAAGTTCTAATTGCAAACTCTTAAACCTGAGAGGTTTCCGCACTTTCTTCTACATTTCCCATCAAACCCTAAGCTCCTCCACTAAATTGTAATCTCCTTTAGAACAAAAACTACAAAAACCAGTCTTGTGTCTCATTCACTATTGTAATCCTAGGCCTAGAACAGTGTTAAAAAAGAAAAATATGTTTTAAAAAAAACAGTTAAAATTGGCCTAATTAACTGGTGCTTGTGTCCCTTCCAGCATCTCTTTTCCAGCTGCCTTTTCTGAGGGGCTTAAAACATTTCAGAATTTCTTTTCTGTAAACAGACTGTGGGAATTTCCCAAATTTACTGAAGGTCGGATGACAGTTACATAGTCTAACAACATATTTACCTTGGGCCGAGAAATCAGACCTTCCTCCCCCAGTTCTTCCCACCAATCAACACTGCTATAATACATAATAAAAAGAGATCTGCTGCCTCAAATTTCCATCCTGCCCAAAGCCAACAACACACAATTACCAGCAGAGATACCCACGTGCACACATGTAAGCCACACATGCAAACATATTAGCTTAAGTCAGTCAGTTCTGTGAGGGCAGTGGCTTGAGAAAAAACAAGATTTGTGAATGATCACAAGGATGACCAGAGCCATTTCCAAAAGCTGGAGACAAGTAAGGAATCTTGCCAGCACTGCCCACGCTCTGTCTGACAGGCAGCACTGACACTCGGCAGCATGACAAGGCACACGTGCCATCCCAGCCAACCGCTCACCCACCTGGAGACTGCTTGGGGCAGCCCACAGTGAGCGCCCAGGGGCTGACAGATTGGATCACTTTTCTATTTTTGGATCAGCCTATACTCCCCTCTGCCTTCTGGCTTAGGAAGCCAGAGCAGGCAGGATGCCTACTCAAGGGTGGAAAAGACAACATGTTCTTGACTCTTTCACTGTCAAGTTGAGGCCCGTGGCTCTGAAGCTGGTCTTCTCATGCAAACACCTCTGGTTCTATAGAGCCTGAGCCGAATGAAAACCCCAAACCCTACTCCCTATTAGAAAGCAGAAAACTCAAGTTGGTCTCTATGCTTCAACCTATTTTGATCCAGTTCAAGAGCCCATGTTTCAGTTGCCCCACACAAAAAATCCTCGACTCGGGGCAGGAGGAGCTCACTCAGGATGGGAAGAGCTCATACTGGCCTGTTCCCAACAGAGGGCTGAAAGGCTGAAGACGTTGAGGAGTGTGAGTGGCACTGTGGAAATCAGAAACCAGGAATGCAAGTTGCCTGGCAAGAGACTGTAGTCATGAGGCTGGAAGGAAGGCAGAACTCAGGAGTCCCCAGGTGCCCTGAAATGGGCTCCTATGACCTAAGAACATTCTGGACTCAAAGTCCTTCACCGCCCTTCCAGTCCAACACAAATAGTCTTCCAGCCTCTTTCTTTTCATTCCGATTCCCAAAACTTAGAGCCATAAGGGACCTCAAAACCTATCAAATCCAAATCTCTCCTTTTAAGGATGAGAAAACTGAGGCCCAAGGTTAAACTGTGAGAGAATGGCAAAGCAAGGAGCTGAACCTGGCTCTCTTGATTTCAGTCCAGGGCTCTTCCCTGTAAGTCCTTACAGGGTTCTAAGCACCATTCCCTTCCGGGTTTTTCTCCCATATGTGACCCCACCCTCACCTTCCCAACCCCTGCAGTCCCCAATTCCCACCTTCTTACCCCAAATCCGCAAAGCTCGGTGCCCGCCCCAAGCTCACTGCGGAAGGTATCCCTCCACGTGCTTCCCTCCCAACCTCCCACCCACCCAATTCCTTCTTCTTTCAGCTCAATCCCGGGTTACGGGGCCCCGCCCCCTCTGCGCCCTCCAAAATTGCACCCCCCCTCCCTCGCCCGCACCCCAGCCCGGCACCAGAGCCCGCCCGCCCGGGAGGCCCCGCCCCTCGCGGTCCCCCCACTTCCCTTGGCGACTGCACTCACGCCCCGGCCCCTCTCACCGGTAAAGCCGCTTAGTGTGGAGGACCTTTGCTTCGGGCTCGCTGCTCTCCCCTGTGGGGGGGCCTTGGCTCATGGTGCTCGGGACAGGGGGCGGCTCCCGGTCACAGATCCCCGCCACCTACCGCTACCGCCACCACTGCCGACTCCGGCCGTAGCCGCAGCCCCCACCGCCGCCGGCCCTGCTCGGCCGCCATAGCTGCGAGACGGCTGCCCGCGACAGCTCCTCCTCCGCCTGCCAAATCTCGCGATACCAGCTGGAAGTTGCGGGCCAGTGGCCTGCCGCTACCAAATCTCGCGAAACTCGTTTTCCCTCCCGGGAAGTTGCCAGAACTAACTCTGGGCAGCATGGCCTCTTCCTGGCTTCTGCAAGCCCTTGCGAAAAACTTTATTGACAAAGCTGCCAGAGAACGGGGGAGCCGAGGCTAAGCTGGATCAGGGCAGATGGACTCACAGCTAGGAGCTTGACTTTGCTTTGTCTGACGGTGGTCATTTGGTCCATCCTTCTGCCCGCACCCCCCACCCCCGCCCCATTTGAGCCGAGCCTCTTTCAGATTACTAGTTAGGGTGATTCCAATTCTCCCTTTCCCCCTATTATTTAAACAAACAAAAAACGTGTATGTGAAAATTTTCTTGGAAAGAGTCAAGCATAGCATAAGAGCAAGGCCCTCCAATACAGGACTCTTGTACAGGCACCTCGGCCCTTCAGCTCCCGCACTCCAACCCAAAGATTTCCACTTGCATGTTCATCTCTCACCAGTCCAGCAAACATTTATTGAACACCTGCTATCTTCCAGTCACAATGCTGGGTTCTGGAGACACAGAGATGAGCAATCCAGACACTGTCCCTGCCCTCACAAAGCTCAAATAACTTCAGGGGAAAAGATCCACAGGACTGAGAAGGTACACCCTTAAGCGGTTCTGCCCCCGGAAAGATCACCTTGGATTCCAATTGCTTTCTTAAACCTTAAACCTAACCTAAAAGGCAAGGTGTTCAGGGGACCTGTGTACCGCTGTAATGGGAACATAAATTCCTTTTCCAGCCACCGACCTTCTTTCTGTACCTGAAACAACCTGTCTTTCCCACTTGTTGGCCTTTCACTTGCTGTTTCTCTGCCTGGAACACTCGTTCTCCTGATTTCCCATCAGGTCTCAGCTCAAATATCATTTTGGCAAAGAGGTTTGCCCTACTGAAATTGTCATATTGGTTTAGTTGCTAGGCTTCTTTATTATCTGTTATCCCAAAAGAACAAGCTCTTTAAGCGCAGAGACTTTTTTTTTTTTTTTTTTTTGTGGCTACGTGGGGTCTTTGTTGCTGCACGTGGGCTTTCTGGCTTTATCTAGTTGCGGCGAGCGGGGCCACTCTTCCAGGGGCTACTCTTCGTTGTGGTGCGCGGGCTTCTTATTGCGGTGGCTTCTCTTGTTGCGGAGCACAGGCTCTAGGCGCGCAGGCTCTAGAGCACAGGCTCAGTAGTTGTGGCACACAGGCTTAGTCGCTCCGTAGCATCTGGACTCTTCCCCGACCAGAGATAGAACCCGTGCACGCTGCATTGGCAGACGGACTCTTAACCACTGCGCCACCAGGGAAGTCCCAAGCACAGACACTTTGTCTGTCATCTTGTTCTTTCCTGTGTCTGTGCCTAGCTAATAATAGGTGCTCAATAAATATTGAATGAATAAGTGTAGAAATTCAACCTCTTTTGGGTATCCCAATCTACTCCAAGCACCCTCTCATGCCCAAACTTCTTCCTCCTTTGCTTTCCTGTGCTGGGGGTTCCTATGCATCCCATGTTGCTAGGACACACACTTACCCTTATGATCAGCTGCACCCCCACTTTCAGAAAGGACGAAAGTCCTCCTTTAATGCTTTTTCTGTCGGCAGATTCAGCAGGGCGGGGCCTGCCCCTTTAAACTGGGCCCCACCTGCTCTGGTCAGACTGGTTTGGAGACACAGGTAAAGGGAGGGAGACTGAGAGGAATACTTGCAGAGCCAGCAGGGAGCTGGGCAGCTCCTTCCCAGACGCTGGGGACCCTCCACCTCTCTCCAGATGGAAAGTAAGTGGGTGTCATGGGTCCAAACACTAAGGGTTAGGAGATCCTTGAGGAGGTGGAGAGAGGGGAATCAGCCCCAACCAGAAGCAGTGAGATGGAGGGCAGCAGGGAGGGAAGAAAGACCAGAGAGGAGGCATGGGAAACAGCCTTGATTAGACTTAGAAGTCAGAATGAACAGACCCAGGCCCTCCGGAGACGTTGTGGGTGGGTTACTGAGAAGTTTGGAAACTGACCAGGTATCCAGATTGGAGACAAAAGAACAGGATGCACCGCTATTGCCAGCTCCTTGGGACAGATCTCTTGGCAAATCATTGGTATCAGTTGCCAGGAGAATTCCAGTTGGGGATCTGCAGGGGAATAGGAGGTGTGGAAGTGAAGGGGCAGCTTCTCTGTCCACAGAAGATCCTTAGCGGGAATAAAATCCTTGGCAAAATTCTAGACCTCTCCTTTTCCTCCCATTCCTGCATTAGGGTGGCCATGACCCCAAGGGTTTTGGTGGAGGGGGTAGAAGGTGTGGGTGGCGGCTGGCTGAGGCCACAGCTGCCAGCGCCTGTGCCCCCTGACTCACCCTCTCCTGCTGATTAGCATTTGATGTCGAAAGGGTGCCTCCATTTCGGCTCTCACTTCCCTCCTGCCTCCCTCTGTTTCAACACCTTCCTCCGGACCATGTTCTCCCTAAGGTCCCCGAAAGGACTAAAGCCCACGAGGCCAGCTGTCCTGGAGACTTCCAGTTCTGTCAACCCCTCCTGAGGGCCAGAGGACGGCAGCTTCTGACAGAACTTTACTCCCTCCAGGGTGACATGACCTGCGGTAGACCCCAGAAGTGAAGCCCCAGGATGACAGAACCCGAGACCCTGGCCCTGCTGGAAGTGAAGGGGCCCGAGGCCCTGGAGAAGAGCCCACCCCAGGCTTTGGTCCCCAATGGCCGGAAGCTGGAAGGGGAAGGTGGGGTTGAGTCCCCTGGAGCTGAGTCCTCCAGAGCGGGATCTTCAGCTGGGTCTCCCACAGCCGGAGAGGGGACGGAGGATGGTCTAGACAGCACAGTAAGTGAGGCTGCCACCTTGCCCTGGGGGACTGGCCCCCAGCCCAGTGCCCCGTTCTCAGATCCCCCTGGCTGGAGGAACATTGAGCCTGAGCCCCTTGAGTCAGAGCCACCCACCAAGCTAGAGGAGTTGCCCGAAGATGACGCCAGCCTGCTGCCCGAGAAGGTGGCCCGGGCCTTCGTGCCCATCGACCTACAGTGCATTGAGCGGCGGCCCCAGGAAGACCTCATTGTGTGCTGTGAGGCCAGTGAGGGTGAGCACCGCCAGACACTCCTGCCCACCCGGGCCACCCACCCTGAGCCCCCGGAGCGCAAGTGGGCCGAGGCAGCGGTGAGGCCACCTGGGTACTCCTGTGGGTGTTGCAGGGGCTGTGGAGGCCATGAGGGGCTGTGGGCCATGGCCTCGGTGGGAGCCGCCCTCATCCTCTTCCCCTGCCTGCTCTATGGGGCATATGCCTTCCTGCCCTTCGATGCCCCGCGCCTGCCGACCATGAGTTCCCGCCTCATCTACACGCTGCGCTGCGGGGTCTTTGCCACCTTCCCCATTGTACTGGGTGAGCCTGGGCCCTGCAAGAAGGGAGGGGGCATGTGGGAGCTGGGCTGGAGGGCAGGGCCTCCCTGGCTTGGGGAGCAGGAGTTTCCCTTCACTAGACCTGGACCCTCAGGGCCTCCCACACCCTGTCACCCCTGTGTGCCCATCTCCTCCCAGGACCACCTCAGCCCCACCCACGGTGCAGAGCCCATGCCCATGAGCTCTCTGCTACGAACCCTGCCCCCAGCTTCCTGCCTGCCGCTCCTCTCCTGACCCTATGTGTCCTCCAACCCCACCCAGGGATCCTGGTGTACGGGCTGAGCCTGTTGTGCTTTTCTGCCCTGCGACCCTTTGGGGAGCCACGGCGGGAGGTGGAGATCCACCGGCGATATGTGGCCCAGTCGGTCCAGCTCTTCATCCTCTACTTCTTCAACCTGGCCGTGCTTTCCACCTACCTGCCCCAAGATACCCTCAAACTGCTGCCTCTGCTCACTGGTCTCTTTGCCATCTCCCGGTGAGTTGGGGCCGGGGGTGGGGCATAGGGAGGTGCTGGTGCTCAAGAGACCCAGGCATCTGAATGTCTGGAGAGCCAGGGAGCTTTCTGGACTCTGCATCAGCCCGAATGTGCACCCCAGAAAGTTGAGTCACTTTCTTGCTTGCACTTTACCTCACCTGGTAGCAGGTGATCAGCTCGTATGTCTTTCATAAGATACATGTATCAACCTAGAACTGGAAGGGCTTTCAGGTGTCACCTAGACCAACCTCCCACCCATCGCAGCCACTCCTCTGTGGCACTCTGGTCAGGTGGCCATTGGCTGAACATTGGTTGAACAGCCCCTGTGACCAAGTGCTTAGTTCTTTATAAGGCAGTCTTGTTTCATTTTTCAAAAGTCCTAATTATTAGAAAGTCCTTTTTTATATTGTGCTAAAAACTGCTGCCCTGACTCTGACCTCTGTAGTTGCCTAGACAAATTCAGATCTTTGACAACAGCTCTCAATTCCCCCACTCCAACACTCTGCTTCCCCAGTGTTTACTTTGCTAAATGGCCCTGGTCCCTTCACTATCCTGTGTCCTTCCCTCGAGGCAGGAAATTCTCCTGCTTGTCAAATGGGAGGGATGGGGGCTGGTCAAGGGTATTGTCCTGTTCATACAAGCCAAGGCCACATAGGTCTCATGGCAGCCTCATTACTCTGCTTTCATTTAGAATTTGTAGGCACCTGAAATCCTTAGGGGTGTTTTCATGTGAACTACTGTTAACCCAGAAGGCACCTTTGAATTTCTGAAGCCAAATGCAGGCCTTTCCATTTTTTCCCCTAATACATTTCCTTTTGTTATTTTCCATATAGCATTCCAGGTAGCTTTAACTGCTAAAGCATTCTTCTTATTTAGCTTAAATCTGTCTTCCTGTCACTTCTGACTGTAGTCTAGTGGTCATTTGTCCCACCAGCCTCCTGACCATCATGCAGCCCTGCAAGTTCTCCCAGTAGATGTTTCCCAAGATAAATATGTTCCTGCTCATGTAACTCAACCTCCCATCTCCCTCTCGGGGAATGCTGGTCTCAGACAGAAGTTGGTTTAAGCACCAAGAATCATCAGGGAGCTAAAGGACCAGCAATTGTCTGGTCCATCTTACCCATTTTACAGAGAGAAAGTGACTACAGATTGGGGGAGAAGAGTCGCATAAGTCAGTCAGCAGCAGAGGCACGACTAGAACCCAGGTCCCTTCCTTCTCTCATCCAGGGTCCTTCTTCTCTACCATGGGCAAGTTACTTAAGTATTTTGTGCCTCAGTTTCATCATCTGTAAAATGGAGTTATTGTGAAGATTAAGTTAGTTAATTCATATAGAGTGCTTGCAACAGTCTAGTACTTGGTAAGTGTTCACTAAATGTGAACTTTTATATTATTATTAAGCTATGCTGCCTCCTGGTGCAGTAGAGAATCAGCAGTTACTCTTTCCTCCATTTCCCAGGTAAAAAAATAGAGCCATCACAATTTTGTAATAAGTGATCCTTCATATATTAAGGGGAACCTGCTGCCCTCCCGCCACTGAGGAGTGTGTATTTTGAATGGATCTTCCAAGAGGGGAAATTTGGTTGTGCCTAGTCCATCCCTCTGGGCTTCAAGCTCTCTTGAAGCTGGTTTCCTTACTCTCTTCTTTCCCTCAGCCCCTCTAAAATGGCAGGAGACGGGGTGATGAACAGGCATGGGTTCAAACCATGGTTTTACTATTTCCCCAATGTGTGACTTTGGACCAGTCTTACTTAACCCTTTTGGAATCTTAGTTTCTTCATCTGCAAAAGGGGAAGTAAATACAATGGAATGTACTGCAGCTGTGAAATAATGAAGCTGTTTATATACTAATATAACACAATCTCCAAGATACATTAAATGAGGGGAAAAAAATCAATGTGCAGAACAATCTCTATATTTAGTATGCTACCAAACTTCCAAAAAAAAAGGGAAAAGGAAAACATAAATCTTTTCGCTCTTATGTACAGAAAACATCACGATGTACAAGAAACCATAATATTAGATGTCTGGGGTGGGAGTGGAACAGAGGGGAGAAGGTGAAGGACGAGAATAGGGTGTCTGGGAATCAGTAAAGGAACACATTTTACTATACTCACTGGTACCTTTGAATTTTGAACCATGTAAATGTATACTGCCTACTCAAAATTTTTTAATTAAAATTTGAAAAGTAAACAAAGAGGGAGGTGAATAATATACACACTTCATAGAGATGTGGGGGTCTAAATTAAATTAAACAGTGCCCCTAAAGTAATTGGTACCATGCCTGGCACATGGTAAGTACATAAACACTGGCTGTCTTTAGAGGTATCAGTTGTGCTGACCAACACCCATCTGCTGCCTTCACTTTGTATTCTCCCCATCATCAGCCTGTTGCCAGTTAGCTCATGTACTCCCCTCAAGGAAAGCCCGATCTTTTCTTGCTTCCCAGGCTGATATACTGGCTGACCTTTGCCGTGGGCCGCTCCTTCCGAGGCTTTGGCTACGGCCTGACATTCCTGCCCCTGCTGTCCATGCTGGTGTGGAACCTCTACTATATGTTCGTGGTGGAGCCCGAACGCATGCTCACTGCCTCCGAGAGCCGCCTGGACTACCCTGACCACGCCCGCTCCGCCTCAGACCACAGGCCTCGCTCCTGGGGCTAAGCCGCCCCACCCCTTTGCTCCCAGCCCTGGTACCTGGGTGGGATGAACCCACCTACTGCCCCGACAGGGGTACCATCCAATCAGAGCCTGGACTGTCCCCTGCTCTCCGAGTTGGGGCACTCCCCTTCACCTTTGGAGCCTGGAACAATTAGGCGGGAGGGACTCAGACATTCTTTCAGGGAAAGAGGTGGACAGCCATGTTCCTTAAGGATGCTGAGGGCACAGGACCGGGAGCAGAGGCATGGTTCCTTCCTGAGCAGCCTCCCACCACTGCCACTAGGGGCCACAATGGCTGGACTCTGCTCCACTGCCCAGCCTCCTGTGAGGCAGCCAGCAGAGCCACAGCCAAAACTCTGACCATTTCTGTGCTGGGTGTCTAAGCAGAGGGCCTCAAAGAGACTAGAAACCTTGCCCATGCCTAAAGGTAATGGCTGGGCATCAGATCAAATAGGATGTTCACGTTTGGTGAAAACCTTCCTGGGGACCTGGGTTCAGGACCCTCCATGACTGGCCATATAGGCTCTTGAGACTCAGTCAAGTCAATTACAGCTGTCCCAATCCAGTGTGGCTGCCTCCTCCCTTCCAACCCTTTAGGTCCCTGTAACCTTGCACCTCCACACTGCCCAGAAGTCATACCTCTCTCATGGGAAGAGGAGCAGACAGGGAAACCTGCCTCCCAAGAGGCATGTGTGTCTGTGTGTGTGTGTGGGCGTGTGTGTGTGTGAGTGTGTGGGCGTGTGTGTGTGTGTGTGTGCACGCGTGCACCCATACCTGTGGTGGCTGGGAGTGGTTGGAAGACATAGTGGTTGATGTTAACCCCATAGGAATGTGTGTGTAACAATAAACAACTACCACTGTCTTCCTTGGCTCTTCCTTCGTGTGTGCGCCCTCGTCTCAGGTGTCCCTTCCTTGTTGGATTCAGACTGCACCAGAGACCTCCCAGCTCCGCATGCTGAAGAGTGGCTGGCAGGAGCCTGGTCCCATGGCAAGGGAGAGAACTGGGCCTGGGGAAGAAATGGTGCTGCAAACAAGAAATTGCCTTCCATGCCCACCTCCAGCCCTCTCATTCCCTGGAACCAGACCCAGCAACACTCACACACTGAGAGACAAGCCCTGGGGAAAAACTTAGTCTATTTCATGCCCTCCAGGGTAGCAGACAAGTCAGAAGGCCTCTCATTTAGGCCTGTGAGTCCCATTCAAGGGAAATGGGGGGTGGAGGGGCGGGGAGGCAACGCCGAGGGGACCCTCCCTCTAGCAATCACTCTGTCCCTGGTGCCTCCTCAAAGTTTGAAGGAAGCCCCACCTGGGTCCGCAGGAAGTTGAGGCTGGTCTCTGAGGTTCTGCAGAAAAGCAAGATGGGAAAAGGGAGCAGCTGGCTGGTAATACTGACCCTCAAACCTGCAGACCAGCAAGGCAGGTCCAGTAATGTCCTTCCCTCTAGAGATCAGGCCTCAATTTATAGGCTGGTATTCTGAGTACCACTTGCGGCCCAGCAGCAGAAACACACCTCCTGCCAGCAGCATGAGCGCTGGAGCACCCAGGGCCACTGCCACGATGCCTAGGACTAGCGAGGACAAGGCATCTACTGGAGGGGTGCCCACACCCAGGAGCATGGACCTAGAGCAAGCAGAGTGAGAAAGAGAGGTGAGCAGGCTTAGGAGGGAAGGCCGAGAGGCCCAACCCTCCTCCACTTCGACCTCCCAAACCCCTGGCCCAGGCCCTGACTCTCACCAGCTGAGGTAGTGTTGGTCCCAGTAGCCAGGGCCTGTGGAAGCCCCAAATGTCAGATTGAAGGCACAGAAGTTGTTCTGGGACCCAAAGAAGGCTTGGACAATGGGTGACTGGGGGAGAAGGTATGCCAAGGTGGGGTAAAGAGGGGAAGCTTGGCAGGGCATGGCTGATTCCCGGCCCCCCTGCTTCTGGGAGAAAGCCACTGGTCGCCACTGCATGAAGCCTGATGGGAGGGAGCCCCATAGCAGCTGGTCCAACTGGGGAGAAAGGCAAACAGGCAGGATGAGGAAGACCAGTGGTGCCCAACTTTTCTGTTCCCCCACCCTTTCCCAGCCTCCGTCTGTCACGAGTTGTCCTGAATCCTAGGCCTGGTTCTAGAACTAACAGGCTGTTTGCATCAATCTCTCCTCTGTAGAAAGGGGAGCTGGACTGGATGGCACTGGGTCCTTTTCCAGCCTCAACACTCAGCAAGCTTGCACTCAGCTCCCTCCTTTGGGCCCCCGGGCCCTTGCAAATCCCATCTGTCAGAGCACTAGTCACACTGCACCGCCTTCCCTCTGGCTTCTCCACTGAGAGCAGAGACTGGGCTAAATTCATTAGCACAGTGCCCAGCACTTAAAGGAGCTGAATAAAGTGTTGCTAAATGGTAAATGGTTGAATGGATTCTCTGAGGTCCTAATGGGGTCCCCCTTCACCCCACACCCATCTGCTTCTCTGCTGGAAGCCTGACCTGGAAGACAGCAGGTGCATATTCATCATCGATGGAGCGCTGCTCGTGCACTGAGGGGCAGTCAGGGCCATGGCCCAATGTGGCTACCTCCAGCCCAAACAAGGAGCGGTTTCCCCGGGGAGAGACCCCAACCAGGTCCACCTCTAGCTGGCAGGTGTCCGCTGTGTGCAGGAGGCGAGGGGGTTGGGCTGGTCGGCCAGATCTGGAGAAGGCCTGAACCTAGGATGGAAGAGGCATGGGAGGTGTGGGAAGCAGGTGGATGCCTGTGTTTGAAGGCGACCCCCATCATTAACTCCCACCCTCGTAAACCAGCCTTTTGAGTTCTGATTCCCCATACCCTTACCCTGAAGGCCAGGCTGCCATTGGCAAAAGCCCCAGTGGGGTCGTGAATGGGGTGGCCTCGAAATGTGGCGCGCAGGCTGGCAGGATCCAATGAGTCAGTGATGTTGTCCCAGGAGAAATCAGCCAAGGAGTATGGGGGATATGATTTTCCTGGAGGCTTGGCAGCCGCATCGGATGTGTTGGTGCTGTCAAACTCAAACAGCTGGCGGGTGGGGGTGGGGAGGGACTAGGCTTGCCTGAGTCCAGCTTTCTCCTGAATCACCACTACCCCCCGTTCACTGGCCCCACCCCAGGCTCTCATACCTGACTCTACTTCACCTACCCCCAGTCTTCAGTTTCTCCCTCTAACTCGAATGAACCCTCTCCTCTGCACTCTTCCCCTTGGTTCTCCCCCAACCTCCTCACCCTGGTAAAGATGAGGGCAGAAGAAAATTGGATGCTCTCCTTGGGGAGCACCATGAGGCCCCCGTCAGGCTCAGAGGAAATCAGGAGGCTCCAGTTGACACTCAGGGTGCTGTTGGGGGTGTTGGTGGCCACCAGCAGCACGGCTGGAGGTCCCAGGCTGCTCCACACATAGTGCAGGGTGGAAGTGGCACCCACTGCCTGGATATGAAGCAGGTTCTGGGAAGGGTCCAGCCAGTCAGAGATGACCTTCAGAGACACCTGGAACATGGAGCAGTGGAGGGTCAAGCGAACAGGATCAGGAAGAGACACAGGGCAAAGAAGTTTGGGGATAAGGAGAGGGACCTTGGAAAATGATGGGGAAAGGGTGGGACCTTGGGGGCCTAGGCAAGAGGAATGCTTGTGGGAGCTAACAGAACCTTGTTGTAAGGGGCAGAGGTGGGGTGGAGGAGAGGTGGGTAGAGCCAGAACTGCCTTGACCCTGGTGGAGAGATCAGGGCACAGGGCTGAGAGGAAGAAAAAAATCCAACACTTGCTTGGACCTGGCTCACTCAGGGCTAAGTCAAGGTCCAGGTTTCACCGGAACACAGGAAGCCCTCACATCCACCCTACTCCCCAATCCTGTCCCGTGACCCACGGCTGCTCCGACCCCCAGTTTGAAAAACTCTTTTGTCAATGCAAGCATGCTCCACCCCCACCAATTGTTTGCCCTAGATTCCAACCACCCTTCAAGGTAGCATATCCTGAAACACCTATTGCTCTAGCCCCTCACCTGGCGGGTCTCCTCCCCCAGAAGGCCAAACGGAGCTGCTGTCAGAAGTAGACTCAGGAGGAGCACGAGACTCCTCATAGCTTCTCAGGCAGTCCCGACTTCAGAGGGCGGAAGAGACGCTGAAATCATGTGACTCACAGATTCAGCTGATCTCTTTAAAGGGCGGGACCATCACAGCAGTTCTTAAAGAGACCGCCTCCCTTAACCCAGATTTGTGAGTGAGAATAGAATCAGAAAGGTTAGGAGTTCGTCATCCCCAGCTGACCTGGCAAGCAAGTCATCCCAGGCTAGATCTGCAGACATACTCCCAACCTCTCCTACCCAACTGGTCCCGCTAAAGTTACCTATAAGCAGGCATGATGTCTGGATTCAACATCCAAATATAATCTATAGAATGACTCTGTGGCAGGGAAGGCACAGAGAAGAATTTGAAGGAATTCGATGGGAGAGATAGCACACCTCAGAGGGTTCTTTTTGTCAATTTTTAATATTTATTGAGCCCCCAGCTATGCAGGTTCTTGTCCTGGAAGAGCACACAATTTTATTGTGGAGAAAAGAAACCTCAGAAAACAGGACATGAAAGTGATACATAACTGTCATAGGAGGGAGTTCATGTCTGGCTGAATGAATGCACTTTTTATTTTTCTTGTTTTTTTTCTTTAATTTTTAAATTTTATTTATTTTTTGGCTGTGTTGGGTCTTTGTTGCTGCGCGCGGTCTTTCTCTAGTTGCGGCAAGTGGGGGCTAATCTTCGTTGCGGTGCACGGGCTTCTCACTGCTGTGGCTTCTCTTGTTGTGGAGCACGGGCTCTAGGCGCATGGGCTTCATTGCGACGCGTGGGCCCTAGAGCGCACAGGCTTCAGTAGTTGCAGCACGTGGGCTCAGTAGTTGTGGCACACAGGCTTAGTTGTTCTGCGGCATGTGGGATCTTCCCGGACCAGGGATCGAACCCGTGTCCCCTGTATTGGCAGGCGGATTCTTAACCACTGCGCCACCTGGGAAGTCCTTTCTTGTTTTGTTTTGGTTTTTTGTTTGTTTGTTTGTTTTGCTTAATCCTAAAATCATTTTGGCTAATAAAAAATGCATACAGTACAATATTCATAAGGTACCAAAGGGTACCATCCCTATTCCCCAGCAACCTGGGTCCTTCCTTGAGACAACCACTATTATCAGTTTCTCATGTGTCCTTCATAAAATATTCTATGCATGCTCAAGTGTATGTTTTGTTTTGTTTTCTTGGCCATGTCATGTGGCATGTGGGATCTTAGTTCCCCAACCAGGGATTGAACCCATGTCCCCTGCAGTGGAAGTGCGGTCTTAACCACTGGACTGCCAGGGAAGTCCCTCAAGTGTGTGTGTGTGTGTGTGTGTGTGCACACTTGATAATACATATATACATATACATATATATACACATATACATATGTATAATAAGATACAATGGAATCCACTGTTCTGCAGTTTGTTTTTTCACTTATATATTGAGCAATGTTCTGTATCAATGCACTTGGAATTGTCTCATTCTCCAGTCTTTCATTGCAGGGGGGACGTTCCATGGGTATATTTAGCCACAACCTTGATAGTATCCAACATTTTGCCACGGCAAACAACACTGAAAGGAATATCCCTGTATGAAAAGCATTTCATACATATTTGTAACCAAATCTATAGGATAAATACCCAGGAGTAGAATTGCCCAGTCAAGTTGCCCTCTATGAGGTTCATCAATTGACACTCACACCATGTTTGAGAGCCCACTTCCCCCACACCCTGGCAAGTGCTTACCAAACTTAACTTGCATTTCCCTATGAATAAGGTTAAACATCTCTTCATGTTTTATTAGTCATTTATTTTTTGCTTCTCTGGAGCTATTTATACCCTTTGCCTATTTTTCTGAGGCCCTATCTTCTTAATGGTCAAGTTCTAAAAGTTCAAGGAAATCAACTCTTGTACTGTTGCAAACATCATCCTCCCTCTCCCATTTGTTCTTTTTTTGCCATGCAAATATTCTATGTAGTTACATTTATTATTTTTCCCCACTCTGATAAGTATTTATTTATTTATTTACTTACTTACTTACATCCACACTGTGCAACTTGCAGGATCTTAGTTCCCTGACCAGGGATGGAACCCGCATCCTTGGTAGTGAAAGCGCAGAGTCCTAACCACTGGATCGCCAGGGAATTCCCCTGGTAAGTATATTTTTAAATCTCGTGTCTTCTTCTAGTACTCTTATATTTAAATCTTTCAGTTGCCTGGAATTAATTTTGCTGTAATAAATGAAGAAAGGATCCAATTTCATTTTTTCCCCCAAATGGCTACTCTAGGATAAACTCAAGTTTCCTTAAAAACTTTCATTTTTCTGGCCTTACTACCCAAAGCAATCTACAGATTTAATGCAATCCCTATCAAATTACGCATGACATTTTCCACAGAACTAGAACAAATAATCCTAAAATGTATATGGAACCATAAAAGACCCAGAATTGCCAAAGCAATCCTTAGGAAAAAGAACAAAGGAGCAGGCATAGCCCTCCCAGACTTCAGACAATACTACAAAGCTACAGTAATCAAAACAGTGTGGTATTGGACTTCCCTGGCAGTCCAGTGGTTAAGACTCCATGCTTCCACTGCAGGGGGCGGGGGTTCAGTCCCTGGTTGGGGAACTAAGATCCCACAAGCTGTGCAGTATGGCCAAAAAATTAAAAAAAAAAAAAAAGAAAACAGCATGGTATTGGCACAAAAACAGACATATGGATCAATGGAACAGAATAGAGAGCCCAGAAATAAACCCACACACCTATAGATAATTAATCTTTGACAAAGGAGGCAAGAACATACAATGGGGAAAACACAGTATCTTCAGCAAGTGGTATTGGAAAAGTTAGATAGCCACGTGTAAATCAATGAAGTTAGAACACACCCTCACACCATACTCAAAAAAAACCTCAAAATGGCTTAAGACTTAAATATAAGTCATGACACCATAAATAAAACTCCTAGAAGAGAACATAGGCAAAACATTCTCTGACATAAATTGTACCAATGTTTTCTTAGGTCAGTCTCCCAAGGCAATAGAAATAAAAGCAAAAATAAACAAATGGGACCTAATCAAACTTACAAGCTTCTGTACAAAGGAAACCATAAACAAAACGAAAAGACAACCTATGTACTGGGGGAAAATATCTGCAAATGATGCAACCAACAAGGGATTAATTTCTAAAATATACAAACAGCTCATACAAGTCCATAACAAAAAAAACAAACCAAATGAAAAATGGGCAGAAGACCTAAATAGACATTTCTCCAAAGAAGACATACAGATGGCCAATAGGCAGATGAAAAGATGCTCATCATCGCTAATTATTAAAGAAATGCAAATCAAAACTACAGTAAATCAACCAAACTGCAATAAAAATTAACTATACATACAGAAAAACCTACAATGAGGTACCACCTCACACCAGTCAGAATGGCCATCATTAAAAAGTTTACAAGGGCACTTTCCTGGTGGTCCAGTGATTAAGACTCCGTGCTTCCACTGCAGGCAGCACAGGTTCGATCCCTGGTTGGGGAACTAAGATCCTGCATATCGCAGTGCGGCTAGAAAAAAGAAAAAGGAAAAAAGAAAAAAAGTCTACAAATAATAAATGTTGGAGAGGGGGTGGAGAAAAGAGAACCCTCTTACACTGTTGGTGGGAATAGAAATTGGTGCAGCCACTATGGGAAACAGTATGGAGGTTCCTCAAAAAACTAAAAATAGAGTTGCCATGTGATCCAGCAATCCCACTACTGGACATATACCCAAACAAAACTATAATTTAAAAAGATACATGCACCCCCTATAGCAGCACTATTTACAATTGCCAAGACATGGAAACAACCTAAATGAAGAATATTACCCATAAAAAAGAATGAAATAGTGCCACTTGCAGCAACATGGATGGACCTAGAGATTACCATACTAAGCGAAGTAAGTCAGAAAAAGACAAGTACCATATGATATCACTTACATGTGGAATCTAAAATACAACACAGGACTTCCCTGGCAGTCCAGTGGTTAAGAATCTGTGCTTCCACTGCAGGGGGCACGGGTTCGATCCCTGGTCAGGGAAATAAGATCCCGCATGCTGTGCGGTGTGGCCAAAAAAGAAAGAAAAAAAAAAACACAAATGAACATATCTACGGAACAGAAACAGACTCACAGACATAGAGAACAGACTTGTGGTTGTTAGTAAGGGGTGGGGGTCGGGGAGGGAAGGATTGGGAGTTTGGGATTAGCATATGCATACTATTACATACAGAATGGATAAACAAGGTCCTACTGTATATAGCACAAGGAACTACATTCATTATCCTGTGATAAACCAGAATGGAAAAGAATACGAAAAAGATATGTCACTTTGCTGTACAACAGAAGCAGCCACATAGCACAGGCAGATCAGCTTGGTGCTTTGTGACCGCCTAGAGGGGTGGGACAGGGAGGGTGGGAGGGAGACGCAAAGGGAGGAGATATGGGGATATATGTATATGTATAGCTGATTCACTTTGTTATAAAGCAGAAACTAACACACCATTGTAAAGCAATTATATTTCAATAAAGACGTTAAAAAAAAAAACATTTACAGAGAAGTTATAATGCCATGAGAAAATGCCTCTGACCCTAATGCTAAGTGAAACTAACAGATGAAAAAAATGTTCTATATGTGTTGAGCTTTTTCTGTTCCTATTTTTTGTTTCTTTTTTCTTTTTCAATAAATAAAGTTGCACAGAAATAAGACTGGAAGTAAAGATAACAAAATATTAACAGTGGTTGGATTCAGATAGAGGGGCTTTGGATTCTTTAGAAAATCATTTCTATTTTTCTGTATTTAATAAATATTCCTTTGGAACTTTAAAAAAATTGTAAATCAACTCTACTTCAATAAAACTTAAAAAAACAACTTTCACTTTTCCTGAGGAAAAAAGTACTTGTACCCTCTGAGGTTATCAACTCTGGACTTGACAAGCAAGGATATAAGCAAGAGTCTTGGCTGAGTTCAAAGGGTTTCAGTAAATAGGAATTCAAGTCTCCCCACCACCCCCAATACACCACTTTAGGGGCGGGTGTGTGGAATAGGACTTAGTTGAATCCAGGAATTTGACAGGGAAGAACCATGACAAAATCAAGGTGGCAGCAAAGTTGTGTTCATGGAATCACTTAGAGTTCATGCAGGCAACAAAGTGGCTTGGGTAGCCTTTAATCACTGTTAAATTTAGGCTTTGAACAGCACAAAGGGGCTTTGAAAGTTAGACTGAAGAGTACAGATTGATCTAACATGCCAGAAGGAATTTTCATAGGTTCAGGAGACATTGTAAGTCTTAAAGAAGAAAGAGGCACTGATGACAGCAGGGAAGACTACTATGTACAATTATCCAAGTGCTTAACCATTACAGCTGAAACCAGAATGGACCCAGAAAGGTGTTAAGGAACAAATGGGAGGCAATTCCGCCCTCCATAACTTCTCAGATCTTCCAAGCACTACTTCTTCAAGATCTTTTTATTTACTTGAGAATTAACTCATCTTTCTTTAAGGTCTTAAAGCTCTGAGGGAATTAACACTGCAAGTAAAGACACAGGGATTTCAGCAAAAGATAGGTAGGCTTATCTCAGAGCCTCATTGAAGAGAAAAAGCTGAAGACTTCATTTTTTTTTTAAATTTTATTTTTGGCCACGTTGGGTCTTCGTTACTGTGTGAGGGCTTCCTCTAGTTGCAGCGAGCACGGGCTTCCCATTGTGGTGGCTTCTCTTATTGTGGAGCACGGGTTCGACGCACATGGGCTTCAGTAGTGTGGCACACGGGCTCAGCAGTTGTGGCTTGTGGCTCTAGAATGCAGGCTCAGTAGTTGTGGCGCACAACCCGTGTCCCCTGCACTGGCAGGTGGACTCTTAACCACTGTGCCACCAGGGAAGTCCCAAGCTGAAGACTTTAGACTGGGTTAAGCAGGAAGCTGAATACTAGGCATGAACAGCGCAGAGTCTCCAGCGGCCCTTTTCCACAGCACACCTCTGTTCAGGCAGCATAGCCAGCTGTAAATGCACTTATAGAGCCAGACTGCCTACACAGGAATTCTAGGTCTGCCATTTATCAGCTTTGGGACCCTTGGACAAGCTACTTTATGCTTTGGATTCCCCATCATAAAATGGGGTTATTACCTATCTTATAGGGTCCTTTTGAGGATATGCAAAGTGAACAGAACATATCTATTATACAATAGGCAATGTGTGCTAGCTATTATTATTCTACCTAGTATTCAACTTAGTAACACTAAGTCCCGTGGTCAGGGAGGAGACACAGTCTGATTGCATGAGTCATGAGGACAAAGGGGACAGTGGAAGGCCCAGAGGAAGGACTCTGAAAAAATCAAATGCTAGCCCCACCTAGCTTCCAGCGTCTCAGGGCCACTACAAGATTTTTTTTTTGCCTTGATAAAAACAAAGCACAAAATGGGACTTACATCTTTTGTTTCTGCTTACAGGGAAAGCAGAGGTCCTACTGTGACACAAGCATGCCAAGAAAATAAGCCAGCAAGCCAAAATAGACTGGAATCAAGAACACTGGGAGAGGGCAGAGAAAAAGAATTCTAGGTATGATAGGAAGGATTCTGAAAAGTTACGGAATACAGTACAGAAACAGATGCTCTATGTTCTTTAGGATAAGTGCCTGAGCCCTAGCATGTACTGGGTGTTGCTCTACATACAACCACATGCAAGGAACACCCATGGTTTGGGCAGGTTCTTCCTGTTGAGTGGTGAATGCAAGGTGGTATGTTTTTAAGCTTTGCAATATCATGCTTTGAACTCCAAGAGCCTTCCCAACCAGCATCTACTGAGAAGTCTGAAGAATACCCTCTCAAGGAGGCAAAGATACTGAATGACCTCATTCCCGTCTCTCTTCCCAGTAAGGTTTTCTGCCTCCTCCCTCCTTGCCAGGAGGCAGAGATATGACCCAAGGTTGAAAAACAAATAACCACCATCTCAAATGACTTAGATTTAATCATCGGAAGCAAACTAAATGGAAAGCTTACAATAGAGAAGAATTACATGTCAGTGCCTTTTGCAAACTGAGCTGGGACAGAAAGGGACTGGGGCTGCCCCTCAACCCGATCCCTTCCAAACAAAGACATCCACAGTGTCCCTGGCAGTCTGGCTCAGGGAAGGGGGAGACTGTTGGCTCTGTGCGTTGAGGTCGCCTTGCCCACCGCTCACTCCTGGCCAGCATCAGGAGCCCCGCCTTGCTGGCTCTGGTCATCACCCTTTTTTTTGTGGCCTGATACGATGTCATCAATCCGCAGCAGTAGAACTGCCGTCTAGGAGAAAAACCACAGCCCCAAAGAGGTTAGCAAAGAAGGGAAGGACACTTGTTTTCTTTTAGACGTATCACCTAGCTCCTCCTATATAATTACCATTTTATCTGAAATCTACCCTTTCAGAGTCTTGAATGTAAAATGCAGTTCTCTGTAAGCAAGGGATGCAGCCTGTGCTACGTTACCTTGCCTTTTTTTTTTTTTCTTTTTCTTTTGGCCATGCTACACAGCTTGTGGGATTTTAGTTCCCCAACCAGAGATTGAACCCGGGCCCTCAGCAGTGAGAGAATGTAGTCCTAACCAATGGACTGCCAGGGAATTCCCTACCTTTTTTTTTTAAATTAAAAATATTTATTTATTTATTTTTGGCTGCACCGGGTCTTAGTTGCGGCATGCGGGACCTTCTTAGTTGTGGCATGTGGACTTCTTAGTTGCAGCATGTGAACTTCTTAGTTGTAGCATGCGAACTCTTAGTTGCGGCATGCACGCGGGACCTAGTTTCCCGACCAGGGATCGAACCCGAGCCCCCTGCACTGACAGCACAGAGTCTTACCCACTGCACCAGGGAAGTCCCCCTACCTTGCTTTTTAAATGAGCTAAATATAAGTAGGGGGATGGAATTCCTTGGGAGATCTTTTGGGGAATACTCTGCCTTCTATCTCCCCCTCCTCAAGACTGGACCAAACACACTGTTTTCTGGTTATCTGGAAATAAACAGCACAGCATATGTCTTAGAGTGCCTCACCTCCACTGCTGTCTTATACGTTTGCAGCTTTACAGCCAATGGTTCCCAGATGCCCAGTTCTTTCATGTCCACCAAAGTACCTGTCTCACCATTTACGCCCCAGGTCTCACAATTCTCCTGGGTGTGCTTGGCCTATAGTTGGAACAAGCATAAATAATTAAAGGGGAAAATACTAGGAACAAGTAAGCTGACAGAGACCATTACATAAAAATCAAATACACTGCATTGATAAGGTAGGGATAAGAGGAAATGGCAACGACAACAAACAAATCAAAAATTAAGAAAGAGAAGAGATTTTAAGGGAACAAGCTACCAGGAGAACCTGGAAAGACAGACATGAACTACCCTCTTAGGCCAAACACAGCTTTTCCTACCCCATCAAGAGAAGAGCATGGAAAGGAACTCACCCGAAGGGAGGTAAGTAGACGGATGGTGCTGGCCCCACAGTTTTGAATAAGGGTACGAGGGATGACCTCTAGGGCTTGGGCAACAGCCCGATATGGCCATTGTTCCACACCAGTCATGGCCTTGGATTTTTCTGTCAAGGCATGAGCCACAGCCATCTCAGAAGCCCCACCCCCAGGCACCAGCTGAGGGTCCAGGAGAACATTGCGGCACACCTGCATGGCATCCTGGAGGTTGCGTTCTACTTCCTTGGGAAAGGAAACAAAGAGTATAAAGCCAAAGCTTGATGACTCAAGGACAGATCAGAAGTACCAAACGACTTCCTGACTGCCAAGTTCGGTAAACCACCAAGGAGGGCAAACTAAGAAAGGTCCTTCAAACCTTTTGGGCAGGGCAGATGCTACTAACTCTGGAAAAACACATTAACTACAACTGCAACAAGGCCAGGGGGAATGTGGTGTCACTCTGGGATGTTAGACTTTTGTCCATTGTGCTTGACAGACCCATAACCCTACTCTGTCCTGTCTAGCTGTGTACTCCAGGAGGCTGCACAGTGTAGTGTAAACTCTCTACTTACTAGCTATATGCCTCTGGTAAATTACCTAACCTCACTAAGGAAAAAAAAAGTAATATTTGTAATTTCAACTTAAAAAACAAGGAAACAGTGGTTACTAGTGGATGGGGAAATGATGAGTCATTGTTCAATGGGTATAGTGTCTCAATTTTTTGAGATCAAAAAAGTTCTGAAGATCTGTTGCATGTGAATATGAATACACTTAAAACTGCTGTAACTATACACTTAAAAATGATTCAGATGATATATTTTACATTAAAAACATTTTAAACCATGATTAAAAATAAAAATATTAAAAAAAAAAAAAGGAGAGAGAGATTTGTGGCTTCAGATGGCAATTAAATAACTATAAATGGGCAACAGGATGATTTTAGGCCCTCTGGGAAACTCTCAAGAAATGGAATGACCTAGATCATTCAGTCACACTTCCAAGGCTGACTCACCGAGAGAATCTCTTTGCTGGCCCCCCGGAGGAGAATGGTGCAGGCCTTGGGGTCTCTGCATTCAGTGATGAATGTAAAGTACTCATCTCCAATTTTCTTGATTTCCAACAGGCCTGCCCCTGTCCCAACATCTTCTTCTCTCAGTTCCTCTGGTCGGCTGACTATCCGGCCCCCACAGGCTCTATTGATTAGATGGGGAGAAGGGGGACAGAGAGAAGACCAGATGATGTCATACTTTTACTCATCTTCCTGGTCCTTAGGGTCTGCGGTGGGGTGTAAGGGTTAAGGGCCAAAGTGGACTGCTAACAACATTTCTACCTAACTCGAGACGTCTTGGTTGCCGGTGAAATAGATTTCCAAATATGTAGGTGAAGTTTCCTTAAACTAATGTGGCTTTATAAGTGAAAGTGTGCATACCTAAGGCAACTACTGTAACGAGATACAGGTTAATTCAAAATATACTTCGTGGACCCTAAAATTTGGACAAATGAATCCTTATGCATATCTGACCATGTGTATAACACATAATGGTCATTTCTAGATAGAACTCATCCTATAATGCCTAGTTAGATCTCAAGGTCAATAACAGGACTGTACTAAAGACAATGTAAAGGTCAAGCAAGAAATAAGGTGATTAAGTACATAAGTATATGTCTCACCCCATTTTAATGAATGTAGGGCTAATTTTTTATTTGTCACTTTTTCCCCACTCATGGGCATGTAGAGTCAACTATGTATATGTATGTATGCCGAGCCATTTCAGAGCAAGCGTTTTAAGTATAAAATTGGATTTGGATCTATGGCATATTATGTGATGTAGAATAGACTCACCTTTAAAAAAAAAATTACTCTTAAAAATAGATGGTATCTGAGCCTACATATTCATGCTGAAGTAGTGAGTGCAATCTAAGGTTGCATTAACAGCAGCTGAGGATCCAATCAAGGTAATTGTTGGATCTGCTATATTCTGAGCTAGTTAAAACAGACTGATCTGAAATGGACCCCTATACCAAGGTAGTGATCATAGATGTCTAAGCATAAGCTGTTCACTACTGGTTAGGAGCAGTAGAGTCTCAGGCAGCAGATAACTGTTACTCTAGATAGAGGACTTCTTCTTCTTCAAATATTTATTTACTTACTTGGCTGCGCTGGGTCTTAGTTGCAGCATGCAGGAACTTTAGTTGTGGCATGTGGGATCTAGTTCCCTGACCAGGGATCGAACCCAGGCCCCCTGCATTGGGAGCACGGAGTCCTAGCCACTAGACCACCAGGAAGTCCCTAGACAGAGGACTTCTGAAGAGGGCAGATGGCTAAACCCAGGTTATTTCCATCTGTAAATAATTTGGCTAGCTTTATCCTATGCTAAACTTTTTCAGATAAGGATGACTACATTATGAAGCTACAAAATAAAAACACATGGGAAGGAGAATCTTATTTTTACCTGGCCTACTCACCTAGCAATGCGATTATTGTCTGTCTTCCGGACTCTGCGGATGGCTGTGATATTGGCCCGCATGAGGTAGTGCTGAGCTAAATCTGCAAGAATAGAGGTGTCAAGCTGGAAACCAGAAACCCTGGGTTCTGAACAGGTTTTATCCTCCACATACCCTAACCATCACATGTTAATTATGTTCAGTGTATGACAACATGCGAGGAAAAAAATCACCGACCCTCTTCTACCACAACAATAGTCTGGAAAAATGAATGTAGTCCTACCTGAGATGCCCTTTTCTGTGATGACCACGTCTGGCTTCAGATGGATAATGTCCTCGCAGAGCTGCTGAATATACTCTTCTTCCATTTGGAGGATTCGGGTGAAGTCTTCCTCTCGTGTGATCTCAATGTCAGTCTATGTGGTGAAGAAAAGTCACTCTGAATTAAAAATTTTGGATTGGTGAAGCTCTTTAGGGTCATCCTAACTACTATACTCCCTCCATCCAGCACTATCATGTATCCCAGAAAGCATGAGTTAGAATAAGCCACGACCCAACACCTCTATAAGCCACTTTAGCTCCAGCAGTCATCTAGTTTAACCCCATTTAATTATAAAGCAACTGGAATGCAAAGTCACAATGCAATTAGTGGAGTTTGGCTAAGGTCTCTAGCCACTTAGTTCAATGTTTCTTCTGACCTGTCAGTGTGCATGGTAACTCAGGGTCTTAATTCTTCTCACTAATGAATCGATTCTTGTTCCCAACCACTGTTTGATAAGCTTCAATTACTTTGTTTTATCCAAGGGTGATGGAGCCTTGTGAGCTTCCTGCCCTCTGGAAATTCTTTGGCACTTCAAAGCTCAATTAACTCCTACTCTATGTTCTACTGATGCATTAGGAAAGGTGGCATGATAGTGTGGAATTGAAGCCAAACAGAGCTGGGCTCAAATTCTGATTTCGCCAATACCAGCTGTGTTCCTCAAGCAATTAACCTAACTTCTCTGAGGTGTAGATCCCTCATCTGTAAAATGGAAGTCAGTATCATCTGCTGTAAAGAGTAGTTGTAAGAATCAGAGATTACTTGTAAAGGTCACAGAGTAGGCATGTAACAAACACTTTTTCTTTCCCTTGTCCATATTAACAGATTCTTACATCAAATTTAAGGAATAGGGCCAGGGACATTACCTGGCTTTCTCCTTTCTTGTATTCCAGAGAAGAATCCAGCAGCACGATGCGAGGGTTCTTGATATAGCGCCGCATCCGCGGATGGGTCACATCCTTGTTAATCATGACTCCACGTAGCACACACGAGTCTTCAATGATGCCGCCAGGTATCTGAGCAAAAGAACCACTTCAATCCACAACCAGGAGATAATTTCTCAACTCCCTGCCCAGACATTCATCTTTCCCAAATGACCACCATTTCAGATTTTTAAAGTATCTTTTTTCCATGAACCTCTAAAACAACTACAGTTGCAATCACACTTCTTTCTCTCTAGGAAGCACATCAATCTTAGACCATGATACACAATTTGAAGGTTGGCTGAGACAGAAATTCAGTGATTGACAAAGATTTAAAGGGGCACAGGGACTTCCCTGGTGGTCCAGTGGGTAAGACTCCGCACTCCCAATGCAGGGGGCCTGGGTTTGATCCCTGGTCAGGGAACTAGATCCCGCATGTGGCAACTAAAAGATCCTTCATGCTGCAATGAGGATCCCGTGTGCCGCAACTAACACCTGGCGCAGCCGAATGAATGAATGAATGAGAGAATCACGCAATATTTCTTAAAAAAAAAAAAAAGGACGCAGATCTCTACTTCCTGAAAGATATTTCCATGAATTTTAGACATAGGGCTCCATCTACTGGCCACAAGATATTAATGCTACTTTAAAATCTTAAATTAATAAAGATGGAGAAAGCATTCTGGGGCTTATTAGCGCTATGCTGTAGAGCCTTTGTTTATTTCCTGACCCAGTGGCTGATATGTATGCAAATGCACAAATACAGACACAAAAATAAGCCTTTCTCTTGCCCCTGTAGACCTTGTGTAGGGACAGCAGTGAAGCTAACAGAATTATTTCAGATACCTCTTTGGCACCCTCTTTTTCAAGTTTTTGTTTTCCAGGTAGCAAATACTCTTCTTCCTGGTTCTAATAATAAAAATATCTTGCTCTGATTTAAACTTATTTCCTCCACAAGTGTGATGACTCATGCTACCAAATAATTTGTCTCCAAAGTACACATTCAAAGAGTTTACCTTTTCTACCTTTGCGTATTTCTTGATGTCAATCTCCTTCCGACCGTTCTCCTCAAACTGTACAGTTTTGACAGCATCCAGGGCAATGTTGCAAGCCAAAGAAGACCACCGACTGATTACTTTGGTAGTAATGGAGCTGTTGATGATGTTCAGCATGGCATCTCGGTTACTGGTGTCAACAGGGGTACTGGAGAAAAGAAAAACGAATAATATGCTCAGTGGGATCCTGGATGTTTAAGGAAGTCCTCATCTATATCTTGATGACTGTAATAGTGGGCCAACAGGCAGAACAAGGGGAATCTGTTCCTTTGTAGGAAACTCAGTGTTATCAAGAAGTAACTTTGTCCACCCTCTGCCTTTTAGCAAAATTACAATTAACCCATCCCTGAAAGGTGTCTCAAATCCCTGAGTAATCTGCTCTCATGTCTGACAACTCTCCACACTTACAGAGTCTACAGTAAGATAATTTCTTTACCTTCTGCTCCAACCAAATAAACTCTATTACTTTCACAACTTGGGTCAAGACACATTTTACCTTTGAAACCTCATCCTATAACTAACAAATTCTGAGAGCTCCTCTGGAGAATCACCATCAGTCTGTGCTATCCATTTGGACACCTGATTCTATTTTACCTAGCATCATAATACATGGTGCGCCACAGTGTTTTTACGTGTTTAGTCTCCTCTAACGAAATTACAAATTTGTACGTGGCAAGACTATCTAGAATCATAAGTTGTAAGAGACCTTGGATACCATCTTGCCCAAATTTTCATACTGCTGAAATCCCTTTTATTAACACAGTAAGACACACAATAAGCAATCATTAAATAGTTGCTGAATTATGTATTTTAGGGAAAAAGCAATAGCTCCAAAAATATTATCTAAGATATACAGGCAGTTATTGCTTGATAAAAAGAAAAACATTAAAGATTCAGCTCCAAATATTCAATAAATCCTTTGTGTACTCTACATTCTTACAAAGCTTACTTCATAAAAATGTTTTAAATCAAGCACCTCCTTCTGTAAGAGTGCTAGACAGATATTATCATATACTTTGTTTCTTAACAGCAGGAAGTACAATACAAAGCTCACCAAATTGCTAGGTACTTGTGTACCCGACAACCTAAGGATATGAGTAGAAAATTATAGGTTTTAATTAATTAATTAAAAATAAATTTATTTAAATAACTGATTTATTTTTGGCTGCGCTGGGTCTTCGTTGCTGCGCGTGGGCTTTCTCTACTTGTGGTGTGCGGGTTTCTCACTGTGGTAGCGTCCCTTGTTGCGGAGCACAGGCTCTAGGTGCGTAGGCTTCAGTAGCTGTGGCTCGCGGGCTCCAGAGAGCAGGCTCAGTAGTTGTGGTTCATGGGCTTAGTTGCTCCATGGCATGTGGAATCATCCCGGACCAGGGCTCGAACCCGTATCCCCTGCATTGGCAGGCGGATTCTTAACCACTGTGCAACCAGGTAAGTCCCAGGTTTTATTTTTTAAACAACTTTTTTAATCAAAGAAATTTTGCATTCTGTATCATGTTCTTACTTAACTGACATTTCCTCAAGTAGAAGTCACACATTCCTATATTCCTTTTATTACCTTATAGCACTCAGCAAACATAGACTAACAGCAAGCTCTTTGATAACTAGAGAGGATTCAAATAGCATTTTCAGTACCAGTCCTTTTGATTTTAATGAAAACCACTGGCTACCATCCTCCACAGCACTTTAGAGAGAGTACTGACTGAATTAGTTATAATCATACACGATGGTAGGGTATTTTAACCCCTGAATAATTAGTTATCTAACTCCTTAACTTATTTCTCCCACTAGAATCTAAAACTTTGGAGGGTAGCTCTATTTCACTTACTACACATTTCCCATAGCAGTGCCTAACATGGAAACTAGCAGACTGCATATAACCAAAATATATTTTGAAGAATTAAACCTAGCTTCTTTTATTTGTCTGCTTTGTATCCTTTGCCATTTTCTAAAAACTTTTTTTTTAAAATAAAGTGTATGTCTGTATTATTTTAAATTTTTATTTATTTATTTATTTATTTTTGGCTGTGTTGGGTCTTCGTTTCTGTGCGAGGGCTTTCTCTAGTTGTGGCAAGCGGGGGCCAATCTTCATCGCAGTGCGCTGGCCTCTCACTATCGCGGCCTCTCTTGTTGCAGAGCACAGGCTCCAGTCGCGCAGGCTCAGTAGTTGTGGCTCACGGGCCTAGTTGCTCCGTGGCATGTGGGATCCTCCCAGACCAGGGCTTGAACCTGTGTCCCCTGCATTGGCAGGCAGATTCTCAACCACTGCGCCACCAGGGAAGCCCTCTAAAAATTTTTTTTCTCTTACCCTTCCCTTCATTTTGCTCCCCTCTTTGTTTCTCCTTCTCACAAAATACCACCAGGGTATAAACTACTGGTGATGTGCTCGGCCTTCCTTTACCATCTAAGAACAGATTAGTTTTCCAGGCCTCCCATAGTTGACACTACCCATTTCTGGTCCCCACCTCCAATACCTTATTTTCTTAAGGGTGCTGATCATATCGTCCAAAGCCCTGCGGTAAGCACTGATCACCACTGTTGGGTGCATCTGCTGCTCCAGGAAGTGCTCAGCCACAGACAGCATCTCCCCTGCTGAAAAAAGATGCATACACCATAACATTTTGAAAAGTACCTGGATATCAAGGCAACTTCATTATGCTTCTAAAAGTACCTGCTCTTTTTTCTTAAGTACGTTTCCCCAAAGTATGCAAATACTATTCCAGATTTTATACTTTGTACAAGCAAATTCGGAAAAAAAAAATTCTCATCAGATATATTTTAAATGATCAAAGACTGATCCCAGGGTTTACTTATTCTTGTGATCTAACTAAATATTTGTTCCCAGTTTCCTAAACAAATGGTAAACATTTTCCCGAAGACTCTAAAAGAGAAAGAAAAATAAAGGAAAATTGACTTGCTTATTATTATTTCAATACCTAGGATGTAGTCAAACTGCTGGTACTGAAAACAAAAAAACCCACAAAACTTTATACCTGGAAGAATACCCATAAAAATTTACAAAATTTACCCTCTGGAAGAGGGATTATTGGTAAAATGTCCCTTCCTTTTAAAAACTGTCCTTACTTTCTAATTCTAATTAACACACACACACACACAAAAGCTTGTTTCTAAAAAAAGTTTTGAAGAGGAAAAACCATTATTTTGGTCAAAAAAAGGACCTTTTGCACAAAGGGCTTGTACTACCAGGTCCACTGATACTAATTTTTAAAATGTACACAAATGTGTAAAAGTTCACATGTATACTCTTTGGCATGTGCTCAAATGTTTGATTTCAATACTTTAGAATTCCTAAGTGACCATCATGTATATTAAAAGAAAGATAATCAAATATTTTTAAACATGCTCTAATAAGTTAACTTAGAAAAGACTATACCCTGTTAAAGAAGAATCAGAGCAGTATCACAGAAGAAAGATATCTTCAGAAATGGCAGTTTTGGTTTTTTAAAAGCTACCTAAGTCTAAGAAATCTAGACTCATGGATACTTAACCTACTTAATATCTCCAGGAGATTTAACTAAGATTACCAGCTATAAAATTCTGCCTGAAACCTAAAGCTCATCTTCTACCCAAATAAGTGAAAAAGCACATGGAGTCTTACCTACTTCTTTCATCCTCCAAGTTTCAGTACAGAACTAGCCATATGTAATTAATCCTCAATCCACAAAAGAACTGGATCTAAAGATGTGATTAGTTGGTGGTGACTCAAGCAAATCTCCACCCAACTCACCATTCTCAAAATGCAGTACAAAGGCATTTAAAAATTAATTTTTAAAAAGTTCATATTATAATAATTTTGTTAAGGATTCTATTTTTAGGCCTGTGGGCCAACACTATAAATTGGCATCTCCTAACTGAAAATAGTTTTTCCCTCAATTCCTGAAAACATATTGCTACAGATTTTTTTTTTTAATTAATTAATTTTTATTTTTGGCCGTGCCACACGGCTTGTGGGATCTTAGTTCCCCAACCGGGGATCGAACCCGCCCCCTCGGCAGTGAAAAAGTGTGGAGTTCTAACCACTGGACCACTGGGGAATTCCCATGTAACACATGTAAACAAGTGTCCTTTACGTGGTATATTTAGTGGCATGTTTTCCACATTTTTTGCACATTTTCTTGTTGATTTCACTGTTTAAAATGGCCTAAGTATAGTCCTAAAGTACTATCTAATTTTCCTACGTGCAAGAAAGCTGTAATGTGCCCTGTAGAGACAATAACTTACTACATAAGCTTTGTTCAGGCATAAGTTATAGTGCTACTGGGCATGAGCCCAGTGTTAATGAATCAACAATATATATAAATAAAGTGTCTTTAAAACAAACAAATAAAACATAAAACATACATATTTATGCATTGATAAATATGTGACTGGACGCTTGAGGAACCTAACCCTATACTCCCCCCGGAGTGATGGTTTAGTATTCACTAATTCAGTGTTTGTGGTGACTTTATAGAATATAACTTATTGTGAGTATGACAATGGACTGTATTTTATTCAATCAGATTTGCAAAGCTCATCCTATACCATGATGAACATTTTATGCTCAGTTGGAGACAATACACAGAAAATTAGCAAAAAGTTCTTTAAACATTTATAATTAGTGGATTGGTAAAAATGTTCTTCTTAAAATATGACTCAGGGGACTTCTTTGGCGGTCTAGTGGTTAAGACCCCATGCTTTCACCGCAGGGGGTGCGGCGGGTTCCATCTCTAGTCAGGGCACTAAGATCCCACATGCCGCGCGTTGCAGTCAAAACAAAACAAAAAGCTCTGACGTTATTTCTGGCAAAAATCTTAATGTTTCAATCTAATTTTCCTTATCAACCTTCCGTTCTTTTCTTACCAAGAATAATTACAGATGTGGTCCCATCTCCAACCTCTTCATCCTGTGTCCGGCTAATTTCAATCATGGACTTGGCTGCTGGATGCTGTACTTGAATCTGAAAGAAAGACCTCTTAATCCATTCTGCTTGGTCCTAACTCTTGAGGTTCTTGCTTCCACACTTACTCCCTTTTATTGTTTTACCACAGCTTTAAAGATTAAAAGTGGCCCCTAAAATATCTAAGTAAAACACCTTTCCAAGTCTTTTTCTTTTTGGGGAAAAATGCATTAGGACAACTTAACTACTGAAGTTTCTTGAGAACAGAACAGTATCTTTTAGCTTATTTATTGGGAACACCATTGTTGTGGTTGAATTGTGTCCTCTGAAAGAACATGTTGATGTCTCATCCCCTGAAAACTATATTTGGAAATAGGGTCTTTGCAGATGTAACCAAGTTAAGATGAGGTCATAGGGGTAATCAAGGTACGCTCTAAACCCAACCACTGGTGTCCTTATGAGACACACAAGAAAATGCCATATGACAGAAAGAGAGCTTATAAGCCAAGGAATGTGGTCAAGCATCAGAAGCTATAAGAGGAAGGATTCTTCCCTAGAGCCTTCAGAAGGAGCATGGCACTGCTGACACCTTGAGTTTGGACCGCCAGCCTCCAGTCCATGTGAATAAATTTCTGTTGTTTCAAGTCACACAGTCTGTGGTAATTTGCTACAGCAGCCCAAAAAAGCTAATCATTATTTACATTATCTCTTTATGTGTCCTTTATAAAATGTTAGAAAGCAAAACGAAAAGTCAAACCTCTCGAAGAATAGCATTGCCATCATTGGTCATCACAATGCCTCCCATTGGGTCCAAAAGCATCTAGGACAAAAGCAGAAGTTATATTTAAGTGTCCCAGAAAACAGAAAGGGAAAATCTGTAGTCGAAGTTTCAGTAATGAGATAAGCCTACCTTCATCATAGACTTGGGTCCCAAACATGTTCGGATGACATCTGCAATAGTCTATGGAAAGAAAATATAAAACATGTAAGCACAAATCAGAAGATAGTGAGTGTGTCAGGGGAAGAGGCATGAGTAACCCACAGAGCCAGTGTTTTAACAAGGACACTTCTAAAGTAGGGTTGGCGACCACTTTAAATACAGCACGCCACATGGCTAGATTCTGTTCTTTGCTTTTTCCGCTTTGGGAATGTTTTCTGGATGCAGAAACAAATAACTTTTCACAAGGAAAAAAAGGGACATGCCTCCCAGAGCTTCAGTTTCCCAGCAGTCCAGATAACTGAAAGTCCACGTATTTGTATTTCTTTCCATGATAGTAGCCTCCACCCCATGCTAATTAGATCTAGGGCTATTTCATTCTTTCATTCAAAAGATATTTACTGAATACCTATCCAGGATCTGCACTGAGTACTAGGAATACAAAAGGGAATTAATACAGTTCTTCCCTTCAACTAACTCAGTCTAGTATGGGAGACAAACACAAACAGAATATTATGAGACAATATACAGCAATAGAATATGCACAAGTTAATATAAGAAGACCATCAGGCCTAGCTCAGAGAGGGAAGGCTTCCTTCTCCTTACCACCGAGACGGAAATGTCCGGAAGGAAGGGAAGTCAACTTTTCCTCTGCCTAATTGCAAACAAATACAGAAATACTAGGGAAGGCAGCTACAGGCAAACTACTATAAACAACTTAAAAGATGTGCTACCTTGGCAGCATTGATGTTTCCAGATTGAACTTTTCTTCCAGATTCACGCTTTGTGTTCTGGCCTAAAATAGATAAAAACAAAAGGCAACAGCCCAGGATTGCCCCACTGTATATAAGCTATTTATTCCCCAATCTTTGAAAATAAAAACACACCCAGGTTTCATGATGTATATACGGATTAAAGCTTATCAACCTGTACTCTTTAAATATGTGCAGCTTATTGTATGTCAATTATACCTCGACAAACTGTTAAAAAGTAAACGTATATACTTATGTTTATTTATTTACTTCAACCCCTGGTATACGAAGAAACAATCCATAAAGCTTCAACTTTGGAATCTTGGTCATCACTTTCCCTCTAGCCAAACATTCATGTATTTACAGCAAGAATTCATAACCTGAGATCTGAGATCCATGAGATTCTCAAAGGGCTGGTGTCTCTAATAAGCATCAATCTCCTTTACGTAAAAAGGGAGTCTGGGGGTTCATATTCTCATACTTGGATATGGGGAATCATACTGACAGTCCCAGCATAATTACTGATAGGGCCCCCCCACTGTGCTGTGGAATGAGAACACACACTCAAGTGTCTGGGTTTGCCAAGATAGTCACATCATGCTTGGACATAACCAGAATGCCTCAGTTACCCATTTACCATTAGAAAGAGCTGACTACGTATTTTAATAAGGAGCCTGACTGGATACAGCCACTAATGCCAGAGATTAACGTGGACCTCCAAAGGGCTGCACAATGCACCACTCAGTCACCCCAGGGCCCTCTCAATGAGAGACAAGCCAATGACTATAACTGAACCTACGTAATGTCTCACTCCTCTCTCCAAATTATATTTTCCCTACAATTTGCTGTAAAATTTTCGATCCAGTCCCATCAAATCTAAACACAATTCTCAGGATTTAGATTCCTATTTCAGGCAGTGAACTAAAATCCTGCATGGACCTTTCTAATGGATTCATCAGAAAAAATAGGGTATTTTTCTGGGTTAAGTGAATTCTTGTCTGAAAACAGTTATTTTCCAAGTAGAGACAAAATAGATAAAATCTTGGAATAGCATTCTCTACAAAGAAGATGGTGAGGGAAGGAAAATGGCTAGTCAGGCATCTCAGGTGCTCTTGCAAATAGGATACGGAAGTTACAAAGGTTGGAAACATACCAAGGGAAGACAAGGGAAATGGGACTCGTAAGTAAGGAAAGAAATCTGGGATGTTCCCGAAGGGTAAAGAGAACCAATCGAGGAATCTGGGAAAACTCAGCTGGTAAGTGGGAAATATTACAACGGAGAGGACACTTGAGGGAATAATTACATCTAAGCCAGACCAATGAGGGAAGCAGGGTTATTACTTCGTGAACAGGGGTTGACTAACGGAAATTCAAGAGGACGGCTACCGAAGAGGAAGTGGCCAAGGATACCACTCGCTGTTTGCCAGACCCTCTTTTAAACAGCTGTATCTCCTTATCTCATTTAAGCCTCACAATCCTATGAGGAAATACTGTTAACCCTAATAACAAAGATGGAGCCATTTTCACTCAAGCAGTTTGGACAAGGCCACACCGTTACTAAGGGATGAGCCAAGATTATAAAACTAGGCCAAACTAAAAAACCTTTATTCATTCAGCTACACATTGAAAATCGCTCAAGGAAGAGTTCAAGGGCGGGGGTTGGGGGTGAAGAACGGAACGCCGTTCCGTTCAACAGGCTCGGCGACAGGAAGGTCAGTTTACATTTGCCAAGACAGGGGAATGGGTTAAGAGAAGAGAGGGAAACAGGAGAAGGGGCTTCCAAAATTAACGACTGGAAGGCTCAGTGGCCGGACCTGAGCGGGACTGGGCTGGGGCAAGGCTGTAAAGTGCGGAAAAAGAGGGGTGGTGAAGGGGGGGGGGGGGTCCCTTCCCCGGCTTTCCCACAACTCACTAAGCACGAGTACCGGACGATGACCCATCATGGCGGCGCGATGCAGAGCCGGGTACCCAGAGCTGGGGGAACCCGCAGAACCTTCTGGAGAGAGAGAACCAGCGAAGCCCAGAAAACGCTGCCTCCACAGGGCTGACACACAAACCCACTACTCTCCGGGTCGCCACCAATCACCGCACCCACCTCACTGACCGGCACGCAAACAGACCAATTGACATTCTTAGCCCCGCCCCCTACGTAAGAACGCAGGGAAAGCTAGATAGAGAGGGCACAGACGCTTGCGCAATAGGGTGGCCGCTCCCGACCGCGTGCAGCGCGAACCTCCGCGCAAGCGCCAAGGCTCGGGCAGTTGACCGGCATGGCACTGCGCATGTGTATCAACTACAAGGGTGGTTGCTGGGGTTGAAGCTTTCGATTAACACCGCAGGTGAGGTCCTTAAACTCTTGCGTCTCAGCTCCTCTCGGGTCCCGAAGGTCAAGAAAGGCGTGACAGTTTCCACGCTTTCGTTCCAGCCTTAGCAACCAGGAGGGATAGAGGGGCGGGGCTTAAACCGGCAGTTGCTGGAAGACCTGGCCGGTTTGATGCGGGGTGAAATGGGAGTTGTAGTCCGATCGGACTGGGCTGGGCGGTAACTGTTCTTCCGGGCACGCTGGGAATTGTGGTTTATTGCTTCTGACTCGTTGCTGTGCGTGGACCTTTACTTTCTTAGGCAAATGTGTTCTGCTGAGGCTGTGAGCCGTACCGGAGGGTGATGGCTTACTTTTTCCCCGAGTTATCCTATCTAAAACACTTTTTCAAGTGTTCCCTGTAGTGCTCTCAGATTTTCTTTCTCCACTCCCATTCCCTCCTCTGCCCTCCTCATCTCCCGGTGCATTAGAGATGTTGGGGAGCCAGAGTTTTTAAATTACCTTACAAGACAAGAAAAGGACGGATATTACAGAAATTAAAACGATGAGAGAACACAGAATATTTGCCCGTTCATAGGAGACTGTTAAGGTTTGGGCATGGTTACAGTACTATTTTGTCCAGGAAAAAAGGCTGCAGTACTACTAGAAACATGTTTTCCAAACTAATGAAAGGGCTGTGAGACCAAGATCAATTCAAGAACAATTACTTATACTTGGCCATGAGATAGAACAGTACACCCTTTTACATTTTTTCCTCCCCAAATTGGAACAGCCTGAGCTCTGCTGGGGAGAACTTATGAAGTTGTTAATAGTAGCATGGGTTGTCGGTGGTCATGTGATTCTTTCCCAGGCACGACACCCGTTGGTGTTCAGATGGAGCAGAATTCTAGTCATCCTACTAACAGAAGAGGTGTGTGTCAGAGACCCTGCTTCCTCTCCCTTAAAACCAGGCCTCCTTAATTGCTCAGCTTTTGGGAAAATGAAGCTAGTTGTATGTATGTTTTTTCCTGTTACTTATTTAATTGGAAAGTATTTGTATTTGCTCTGCATTTCCCACTAAATGGGAACATTCCTGTATTCCCAGTGGCTAGAACTGAATCTGTTAAATAATAGATGCTCAATAATTTTTTAAATATATTTTAATAAATTTTTAAATTTATTTTTGGCTACTTTGGGTCTTAATTGCTGCGGACAGGCTTTCTCTGGTTGGTGGTGAGCGGCGGCTGCTTTTCGTTGTCATGCGCGGGCTTCTCATTGCCGTGGCTTCTCTTGTTGCAGAGCAGGGACTCTAGGCGCGTGGGCTTAGTAGTTGTGGCTCACGGGCTCTAGAGCGCAGGCTCAGTAGTTGTGGCGCACGGGCTTAGCTGCTCTGCGGCATGTGGGATCTTCCCCAACCAGGGCTTGAGCCTGTGTCCCCTGCATTGGCAGGCGGATTCTTAACCACTGTGCCAACAGGAAAGTCCCAGATGCTCAATAATTATATGTTGAATGAATATATTAATTATTACTTTGTATCTCCCCTTAATACTTAGAACAGAAGACATATTGTTGGCTAGAGTGAACAGATACTCAGACTGAGTGGGATAGTCCCACTGGTGGCCAGGGAAGTGCCTGAGACCATCTGACTCCAGAGCCTATTCACTTAACTGTTAGGTGGGGTAGATTACTTTATCTGAGAGGCCTGCTCTGTCATAACTTGAACATAAATGAACTAGCTCTTTTCACAGATTATATTGTGCAGTGGTAAGGAGCATGACTTTGGAGTCTATAGGCCTGGATTTGATTCCGCCATTGCCACATACTAATTGTGGAATCTTGAGCAAATTTCCTAACTTAAGTTTTCTCAAAAACATGTGGATAAAGCTACCTACTTCATAGGGTCATTATGAGAAATGTATAAGATACTGTATGTAAATCACCTTTTATTATTGTCTCTGTTCTGCTTCCTTTGGCTGCTCCCCAACCTCATCCTCTATTATACATTGTCTAGTCAGAAATATGGTTCCTTTAGTGTGGATTGTGTGTAACATACTCTTCAAACCTTACAGTTCAGCAGAAAATGCATCCTCATACACCTAGGAAGGGCCCAAATGAGAAGTGCTTTCGCATGGAAGTTCACAAATTTTTCAAATGGTGAGAAGAATCTTGAGGCCTGAGTTTCACCTTCTAGCTCCTTACCATGCTGAGTGAGCCATCAAATGAGATGATGACTCTGGAGCAGGAGCGAGGAGAAGATGGAAGACCTACAGTAGGGCTCAGAAAAATCCACAAACCCAGGGCAAAAAAATGGATTTCCCTCACCAAGAGTAACTGATGGTGCTTGATCACTTAATGACTGTCTAAACTGCAATACTGTCAGTTCTATGAGAATAGCAACCATGTCTGTTTAGCTCACTGTGGTATCTTCAGTGGCTGATACATGTAAGCACTTAACTGTCTCTTATGTGTATGAATGAATGAATTCAATTTTTTATCCTTTTTTGATCTCATTATGATAGTGAATAATGGATTCCCCACTGTCTCAACCCCTTTAATTCTTTCATAGAACCAGCTGTTCTGCCTTTCCATCCATTGCTCCTCTGTCTACTTTGCCACTTCCTTTTCATCTTCCAAACTCCTGAGGAGGAGTTCCCCAAAGGTCCAGTTTTCTCTCACAGTTTTTGACCTTGGAGAGCTAATGTATTTTTGCAGTTCCTTCATCACCTCTTTGTGACTGGCCTGGCAGTTTGACCTTTCACCTGAGCTCAGTGCCTTCTCTCTGGCTGTTTTTCTAGGCATTTCTATTTGGACTGTCTTGTCTCACCTCAGATCCAATATGTCCAAAATGTGATTTATGTTAATATGACGTTACCCCAACTCAGACTCCTTTGAGAGAGAAAGGAAATTCAGAGGCTTGTGCAATTGGGAGGTTGCTGAGGTAGTCAGAGAATAGGAAGAAGAGCTACCAGTACCACAGGGACTGGAACGGGATTCAGTGCCTGTAGCTATCTGTCCATCTCTCCATCTTTCTCCTGCACTCTCTCCTCTCTAATCTCTTGCTTGTATCTGCTTCTCATAGCATGCTAGCCAAACTCAGTAGCTTTCATTGACCCCAAATTTACATCTTCCCAGCATAGCAAATCAGAGGAAAGCAAGCTTTGACAACAGAATCTATATATCAATCCCAAGGAATGACTGGCCCAGTTTGCCTCATGTGCTTATCCCTTCAATCAGTCACAGCTGCCAAGGGAGATAGGAAACCATGATTGCCCTGTATTGGGTCACATGCCTTTTCCTGTTGGAATATGGAGAGGGGCCTGATGTATGTATGACCTGGAATCTGGGGAAAGAGTAGTTTTCCAGAGCAAGGGTTGCTCAGTAGACAGAAATAACATATGTCTCCTATAGGACTCATGGTTTTCTCCCTACAAATCAAATTTTCCTTCTAACGTAACTATTTTTGCCGAAGGTAATCTGTTTTCCCCTTTGAGAACTTCCATGTCCAACCCATTTTAATCCCAGTGGATTAATTAAAGTAAAAATTTTATCATATTTTCTAATCCTAAAAGGCTCAGTGACTTTCTGAGAAAGTCTCAGATTTGCTATTGGAAAGAGTCTTCCATGACCCATCCTGCTTTCCCACTCTCCACCCTCTAATTCTGGCCACTTTCTTAGGGCTCCTCATCCTCCTAGCCATATTCTTGCTTCCTTGCCTTTGCTCATGCCATCCTTTTTTTCTCCCACTTGAAATATCTTTTCCACTTATCCAAAGCTTCCTGTTTTCAAGGTCCAATAAATATCCTCCACCTGCCTGGAGTCTTCTTTGACTGTTGTACTCATATTGATATCTTACCCCATTTCAAAAACATTCATTTTTACATTTATTCACATCTTAGTATAACTAAAAGGTAAAAGGACTTACTTTCACCCGAGGCTGTCAGACTCATTGTTTATGTCCTGTGTTGTTATATCACCATTTCACCAGAGTCTGATTCGTCTCCCTAAGTAGATATTAAACACCTAAGAAACCATGTCTTAGATGTCTTGTGTATGCCCTAACATTCAGCACAGTAGTCAGCATGTAGCACAGATCAATAAGAACTTGCAGAATATAAGCAAATTAGATTTTAGCTTATCCCAACCCTGCTTGGTTTCCCTTAGTCCCACTATGGTTTCTCTTTTGTCTTATATAACTTTCTTTGAAGATATTCAGGCCAGGATCTCAGCACTTGCATTCATAGACCAGACGCAGGGATCTAATTAGGCTGTCCCTTGTCGGAATGAACTCTGACTTAGTTGCCTCTGATTTTGTTCCAGCCAAAGAGGAAGGTAATGCTGTGCCTCTTTGTTGAGCCAAACCCACCCCAGCTTTATTAATCTTCAAGCAAGTTCCCCACCAGCCACTTGCCTGAAAATCCCGGCAACAAAGCTGTCCTCAGGTAAGGAAGGATGCAGGGTGGATTTCCCAAGTGGACTCAGCAGGGGGAAAGGTTGTATGGAGGAGGTGGCTGGAGCTGGCTGAAAATTTTATTGCTTGCTAGTAATGTTAGTTGAAAAGTGGCCAGGGAAGGAAATAGTAACAGTTAGCTCAGTTTCTTTGCATTTCAGTTATTCATCCTCCCATGGCGAAATCAGTGGGTATTTAGCATACCTGTGGGAAGCCAAACAGCGCACTAGACAGTCATGAGTCCTGTTTTTGAGGACCTCAGAGTTTAACAAAGAAGTCAAGACCAATAAATACACAAACAATGGATAAATAACTACGAAGGTTAACTAAGAGCTGGATGCAGATAATGTAGTTGAAAACATTAGAAAAAGAATTGATTTCAGCGAGACTGGTCAAAGTTAGACAACAGGAAGAACTTCGGGTCACTGCTGATGACCTTACTATGTCAGGTAAGAAGAATGCTGAGGCATCCCCTGAGCTCTTGAAAGGGAAGTTAGGCCTCACTCTCAGACCATTTCATTCACTCATCAAATATTTGTTGAACACTTACGCGTCAGGTACTGTTCTAGGTGCCGGGGACACACTAGTGAACAAATCAGACAAAAATCTATGCCTTCCTGGAGCTTACATTCTAGAAGGGGGATTACATAACTAATTACAATTAAAAACAATTATGTAACTAATTACAAAATATGCCAAATAATCATAAGTACTAAGGGAAAAATAAAGCAAGAGAGTGGGTAATAAGTTCCAGGGGATTGGTTTCAAATAGGGTGGCCAGGTAGGCTTCATGGAGAAGGTGACAGCTGAGCACAGCTGCATCTGGATTGAGTTGTGCCCAGAAAGATTAGAGCAGTCATCTTATTAGAGCCCTTCCCACCTCAGTACAATGATAAAATCTCTCTTTTGTCTCCTTTGCACCTCCATTGCTCTTCCTTCAGGAATTGACCACAAGCCCAAGGAATGCCTAGGACTCCTAGAATGTATGTATGCCAGTCTCCAGCTTGAGACCCAGCTTGCCCAACAACAGATGGCTATTTTTGAAAATTTACAAGCATCCATGACACAACTGGCTCCTGGGAGAGAAAGCCAGAACTCTTCTCTCCCAACCTTATCTTGCAATCTGTTGGTAAATCACCTGCCCCAATTCAGTAAATGAATTGTGGAACAAAGTTATTGTGTATGTTTTCCCTACTCTCTTCCCAGTAAACCCTTGGTGGAATCTGGGCATATATATTCTACAAGTAGTTGGTTGGTTCACAAGTTCATAGTAAGTGCTCATTGAGTGCAAAGCACTATACAAGGCACGTGGGGATACATATTACAGAAGAGAGAGTTTTGGGGGATTTACTATCTAACGAAGCAAATAAGAAAAAAAATTCATTGTAAAATTTAGTGGTACTCTGAGGGGGAATGGAAGTTCGGAGATAGAGGTTAGTAGGCTACTGGACCAATCGTGGAATCTTGCTGGAGGAAGTGGTGCCACTTGATGAAGGAGCTGCGTTGGATGACATGGACAGATGAAGTAAGGTAGTTCCATGTCAGTTGGGAAGCTTGGACAAAGACCTAGAGGTAGGAGAATAAGTCATGAAAAATTAGGATAAGAGGGTTTTTTATGCCCAGAGTATAGGATATGAGTCACAATGTAGAGCAGCTGAGAACAGACAGAGCAGCTTTCCCTGGGGAATTATTCCGGTAACAACTGTTAGAAGCTCTGATTTTCATTCTTTTTTTAAAAAATTTATTTTATTTATTTATTTATTTTTGGCTGCGTTGGGTCTTTGTTGCTGCATACGGGCTTTCTCTAGTTGCGGTGAACAGGGGCTACTCTTCGTTGCGGTGCACGGTCTTCTCATTGCAGTGGCTTCTCTTGTTGCAGAGCACGGGCTCTAGGTGCGTGGGCTTTAGAAGTTGTGGCTCGCGGGCTCTAGAGCGCAGGCTCAGTAGCTGTTGAACACGGGCTTAGGTGCTCCATGGATGTGGGATATTCCCGGACCAGGGCTTGAACCCGTGTCCCCTGCATTGGCAGGCAGATTCTTAATCACTGTGCCACCAGGGAAGTCCCAGCTCTGATTTTATTTGAAGCACTAGAGAGCAATTGGAGGCTTTCAAATAGCAGCAAGGCACATATAATGGGTAGAACATTTTGGGGTGAAGGGAGAATGGAAGTGGAGAGGCCTGCACTAATTAATAATAGTAATCTGATACAAAACTACCAGGATCTGGATAAAGGGTTTAGAAATAAAGACAGGCAATGGGTAAATCTGAGCTAAATTACAGAGAAGGACTAGTCTTGAGCTTGAAACACCAAGAGACTGCATCCTGAAATTTCTAAGTTGGGAAGTCAGTTTAGCTTTAATGAGGGTTCAAGTCCAGCCATAAGTTTTCAGTGTTTGAGAAGGGGACACCTGAGTTTGGCTTAGCCGTTTGAGCCACATTAGTCACCACTTTCTTTTACAGATGTGTTGGCAAATTATTCTTGAGATTGAGACTGGGTCCTTTTTCCAGAGGTTTATTTTCCCGTGGAATGTGGAGAAGATGAAAGGAGAGTTAGGCTTGAAAACAGAGATGAGGAGGAAGTGAGAAAGCAGTGATTGAGAAGAGGACTTCACATTGGCTTCAACTCTTTGAAGGGTTTTTCAGAGAGACTTCTTTATTCTGTATAATTAAAGAGGACTGAGCAGGAATAAGGCTGAAATGAAGCTTGAGGAATTGGGGTTGGGCATTGAAAAAATTCTGATTAAGCTATTATCCATGGAGAAAGAGAAAGAAATAATTTAAATAATTTTACAAAGATATTTGTGGATAAGTTTAGACCAAACTGCTTGGAAAAAGGAAGGATAAGTTATGTCTGGAAGTATGTTTATTTCATCATCTCATCCTCATCAAAATGCAATTTTTTTGAACAATTTTTTTTCATTTTTTTAACTTTTTTTCATTTTTTAACATTTTTTTCATTTTTATTTTATTTTTTTTAACATTTTTTTCATTTTTATTTTATTTTTTTTAACATTTTTTTTTTCATTTTTATTTTTATTTATTTATTTTTTGGCCATGTTGGGTCTTCGTTGCTGCGTGCGGGCTTTCTCTAGTTGTGGCAAGCAGGGGCTACTCTTCGTTGTGGTGTGCGGGCTTCTCATTGCATTGGCTTCTCTTGTTGCGGAGCACAGGCTCTAGGTACATGGCCTTCAGTAGTTGCAGCATGTGGGCTCAGTAGTTGCAGCACGCAGGCTCTAGGGCGCTCAGGCCTCAGTAGTTGTGGCTCACAGGCCCTAGAGCACAGGCTCAGAAGTTGTGGTGCATGGGCTTAGTTGTTCTGTGGCATGTGGGATCTTCCCGGACCAGGGCTCGAACCCGCGTACCCTGAAGTGGCAGGTGGATTCTTAACCACTGTGCCACCAGGGGAGTCCCCAGAATGCAATTTTTGAATAAAGTCTGAATGGGGTCCCCTCTTCCCTTAGCCGGTGATCTCTCCATTCACACCTAAAATTTAAGAGTCATGCTCCCACTAGAATGGCTGTCATCAAGAAGACAAAAGACAACAGTTGCTGGTGAGGATGTGGTGACAAGGGAACCCTTATATCCTGTTGGTGGGAATGTAAATTGGTCCAGCCACTATGGAAAACAATATGGAGATTCCTCAAAAAATTAAAAATATATCTGCCATATGATCCAGCATTCTACTACTGGGTATATACCCAAAGGAAATGAAAACAGTATTTTGAAGAGGTAAATGCACTTCCATGTTTATTGCAGTATTTGCAATAGCCAAGGTATGGAAACAACCTAAATGCCCATCAGAGGATGAATGGATAAAAACGATGTGGTATGTATACACAGTGGAGTATTATTCAGCCATGAGAAAAGAGGATATCCTGCCATTTGTGACAACATGGATAGACCTTGAGCACATTATGCTAAGTGAGATAAGTCAGATAGAGAAAGACAAGTACTGTATGATATCACTTATATGTGGAATCTAAAAAAGTCAAACAAAAAAGAAAAGCAAAGTAAAATGGTAGTTTTCAGGGGATGGGGGTGGGGGGATAAAAAAGTAATGTTTAAGGGTACAAACTTGCAGCAAGTAGTAAATAAGCCATAGTCTTTTTTTTTTTTTATAAATTTATTTATTTTATTTATTTATTTTTGGCTGTGTTGGGTCTTTGTTGCTGCGCGCGGGGCTTTCTCTAGCTGCGGTGAGCGGAGGCCACTATTTGTTGCGGTGCGCGGGCCTCTCACTGTGGTGGCTTCTCTCGTTGCGGAGCACAGGCTCCAGACACGCGGGCTTCAGTAGTTGTGGCACGTGGGCTCAGTAGTTGTAAGCCATAGTCTTAATGCACCATATAATGAATTTAGACAACAATATTGTACTATAATTATGTAATGTGGTAAGTATCACTACAACAGCAATTATATTACAAAATATAAATATATCAAAATAACACATTGTACACCTTAAATATACACAATGTTATTTGTCAAATATATTCAATAAAAAAATTTATAGTCACGCTTAATGAAAACATATTCCATGTTCATGGATAGGAAGACTCAACCTTTTTCTTTTTTTTTTTGGTCCGCACTGCCCAGCATGCAGGATCTTAGTTCCCTGACCAGGGATGGAACCCACGCCCCCTGCAGTGGAAGCACGGATTCTTAACCACTGGACTGCCAGGGAAGTCCCAAGGAAGACTCAATCTTGTAAAGATGTCAGTTCTTCCTGCCACTGCAATGAGAAGCCTGCACACCGCAGTGAAGAGTAGCTCCCTCTCGCCACAACTAGAGAAAGCCCGTGCGCAGCAACAAAGAGCCAACACAGCCAAAAAGAAAAAGAAAAAAACGACAAATTGTACTGCTAGGGATAAAGAGGAACATTTCATAATGATAGATAGGTTAGGATAAAATGTTATATTCAAGCAATGGAGTGCTACTTAGCAATAAAAAGGAACAAACTACTGATACATTCAACAACATGAATGAATCTCAAAAACATTACATTAAGTGATAGGCATCTTGCAGAAAAGAGCACACATTGTACCATTCCATTTATTTGAAGCTCTAGAACACACAATATTAATATATGATGGAAAAAAACTAAAAACAACAGTTGCCTCTGGGGATGGAGTGGGAATGAGAATTGACTGGCAAGGGGCAGAGGGAACTTTCTGGTTGATGGCTCTATATTTTGATATAGGGTTTGGGTTACATAAAAGTATGCATTTGTCAAAACTCATCAAATGGTACACTTAAGATATGTGCGTTTCATCGGATGTAAATTTTACCTTAAGAAGAAACTGTAGGGGCTTCCCTGGTGGTGCAGTGGTTGAGAATCCGCCTGCCAGTGCAGGGGACACGGGTTCGAGCCCTGGTCTGGGAAGATCCCACATGCCGCGGAGCAGCTGGGCCCGTGAGCCACAACTACTGAGCCTGCGCGTCTGGAGCCTGTGCTCTGCAACAAGAGAGGCCGCGATAGTGAGAGGCCCGCGCACCATGATGAAGAGTGGCCCCCCGCTTGCCGCAACTAGAGAAAGCCCTCGCACAGAAACGAAGACCCAACACAGCCAAAAATAAATAAATAAATTAATTAATTTAAAAAAAAGAAACTGTAAACAAATATTGACCTCTAGTTAATGATATGCATACAGAAGGTTTAGGGGTGAAGTACACTGATGTCTGCAACTCACTCTGAAATGCATCAAAAAAAAAAAATAGATGGAAAGATGGATAGATAATTACGTGACAAATAGAATAAAATGTTATGGTTGAGTTTAGGTATTGGTTATCCATGAGTTTTCACTGGAAAAATTTCAACTATAATATATGTTTGAATATTTTCATAATAAAATGTTGAAAATAAGGGTCCTCATGTTTAGAGATACATACAGAAACATATACAGATGATGTCTGTGGTTTGCCTCGAAAGAACCTTGGTAGAGGGGGCTGGGTTGGGGTGTGGATGAAATAAAATTGATCATAGGTGGTTAATTGTCTTATCTGGGTGATAGGTACTTGAGACTCCAGGATAAATTCATCAATGGAATTGTTTTAAAAATGAGGTGTTTTACAGCATCACTGCATTCTTCGTGATGAGATAATCCTAAAAATGATAACATTTGTTTTTCCTTTTTTCTTCATTTCTTCATTCATTCATTTACTGGGTGCCTCTCATGTGGCAGGCACTGATCTTGGAGCTGGGGATAGAGCAGTGGACAGAACAAAGTCTCCATCTCATGGAGTTTTCATTTTAGTGCAGGGAGACTGACAGTAAGAAAACAAGTAAATACATAGTTATGTTGGATGACAATAAGAACTATTAAAATATAGTGTAGTACACAGTTCTGCAAATGGGGCCAGGGACTCCTGAGTGTTCCTAAAACCCTTTTAGGGGATCCTTGAGGTCAAGACAATTTTTGTAGTAAGTAATACTAAGACATTATTTGCCTTCATTCTCATTCTCTCATGTGTATACAGTGGGGTTTTCCAGAGGCTACATGGATGTGACATCACAACAGATTGGATACAGGTATGAGAATCCAGTTATTTTTCTATTAAGCCAGACATTAAAGAGATTTGTAAAAATGTAAATAGTGCTCTCGCTAATTTTGTTTTGGATATTATAGTTATTTTTACTAAAAATATTTGTTAACATGAGGTTGCTATTGTTTTTAAATGAATACATGAATATTTTTAAATGTTCTAATTTCTAACAAAGTAAATATAGAGAGATATAACCCATATAAACAAAAGCTGTTTGGGGTCCTCAATTTTTTTTTTTTTAGAAATTCACGTTCTTTATTTATTTATTTATTTATGACTGTGTTGGGTCTTCGTCTCTGTGCGAGGGCTTTCTCTAGTTGTGGCAAGCGGGAACCACTCCTCATCGCGGTGCGCGGGCCTCTCACCATCGCGGCCTCTCTTGTTGCGGAGCACAGGCTCCAGACGCGCAGGCTCAGTAATTGTGGCTCACGGGCCCAGTTGCTCCGTGGCATGTGGGATCTTCCCAGACCAGGGCTCGAACCCGTGTCCCCTGCATTGGCAGGCAGATTCTCAACCACTGCGCCACCAGGGAAGCCCCGGGGTCCTCAATTTTTAAGAGTGTAAAGGGGTCCTGAAACCAACACTGTGAAAACCCTTGGTGTAGTGTAATGGGGGGAAGGGGGAGATTGTGGGAGGTAAGGGAAGCCTTACTGAGAAAGTAGCATTTGAGCAGAGACCTGAAGGTAGAGAGGGAGTGAGCCATATAGGAGTAGAACATTCCAGACCAAGGGAACAGAAAGTGCAAAGGCCATGAGGCGTGCCTGGAATTCTGGAAGAACAAACAGGTCAAGATATTTGCAATGGCATGACTGCAAGGAAGAGTGGAAGGAGGTGAGATCAGAGAGGTGATGAGAATCCCAGATGATGTGTAGGGCATTGCAGGATATTTTAAGGACATTGGCTTTTTTTTTTTTTTTAATTTTTATTTATTTATTTATTTTTGGCTGTGTTGGGTCTTCGTTGATGCGCGCAGGCTTTCTCTAGTTGCAGCGAGCGGGGACTACTGTTCCTTGCGGTGCGCGGGCTTCTCATTGCAGTGGCTTCTGTTGTTGTGGAGCACAGGCTCTAGGCGCTCGGGCTTCAGTAGTTGTGGCGCAAGGGCTTCAGTAGTTGTGGCACGTGGGCTCTAGAGCGCAGGCTCAGTAGTTGTGGTGCACGGGCTTAGTTGCTCCGCGGCATGTGGGATCTTCCCGGACCAGGGATCGAACCTGTGTCCCCTGCATTGGCAGGAAGATTCTTATCCACTGCGCCACCAGGGAAGCCCAGGACTTTGGCTTTTACTCTGAGTGAAATGGGAAACCATTGGAGGATTGTGAAGAGTCATGTGATCAGAAATACATTTATTTTGACAGGGTGACTCTAGCTCCTGTGTTGAGAATAGATTGTATAGAGGCAAGGGAGGAGGAGGAGATTATTTTAATAATCCGAGCAAGAGGTGAAGGCGGCTTGGACCAGGGTCGTAGCTACGGAGGTGGTGAAAAACGTTTAGAGTCTGAATATATATATATTTTTTGGCTGTGTTGGGTCTTCGTTTCTGTGCGAGGGCTTTCTCCAGTTTGCGGAGAGCGGGGGCCACTCTTCATCGCGGTGCGCGGGCCTCTCACTGTCGCGGACTCTCCCGTTGCGGAGCACAGGCTCCAGACGCACAGGCTCAGTAGCTGTGGCTCATGGGCCTAGCCGCTCTGCGGCATGTGGGTTCTTCCCGGACCGGGGCACGAACCCGTGTCCCCTGCATTGGCAGGCGGATTCTTAACCACTGCGCCACCAGGGAAGCCCTAGAGTCTGAATATATTTTGAAGGTATAGGTCTCAGGATTTGGTGATGGATGGATACGATGTATGAGAGAAAGAGAAGTCAAGGATGACGCTAGATTTTTGACCTGAACAGCTGGAATGATAGAGTTGTCATTTATGAGATGGAGAAGCCTGGGGGAGGAATAGGAAGGGGTGGATGCAGAAGCAAGGTTCTGACTGTTAGATTTGTGATGCTTGATATGTATTTAAGTGGAAATGTCCACCAGGCAGTTAGATACATGACTTAAATTCATGGGGGAGGCTTGGGAGGAGATAAAAATTCCGTAGACATCAGTATATTAATGATATTGAAAGCCACAAAACTGGAGGAGATCACCTAGAGAATGAAGAGGCAGAGAATAGAGCTCTGGGCACCACAAGGCTAAGAGTTCCGTGAGAGGAAGAGCTACTCTCAGGCTCTGCTGTCCTTAGCTTTGATTGGAAAGGCTAAGGTAGTGTTAGATGAAAACATCTTCAAGAATGAAAGAGCCAAATTACCCTTCTTTCACTGTTAGGAACATAATTTGATTACTAGAAACAAAAGTTACTTTAATTATTTTCCCAAATTTTCCACCAATATTTGCTTTCCCGTACTTCCTTGTCTCTGATTTTCCAGTCTTTCTCCTTCCAGGCCCCTGATCAACCAGCCAAGCAATTCATCACTACTGTCCAGAACTCCATGTATACTCGACCTCAGGCCACTTCTGCCATACAAAGTAAACGACTGGCTAGGTTCGATGCTCAAGGCTCTGGTCCGGGAAGGATCTCCCTCCATGGTGTCCTTTAAAGCCACCCCTGAGTAAGGCTGTGATACAGCAGCAGCCCATTTACAGCTAACCCCAGTGTATCATGTTGACCCATCTCTGGACCAGAATGAGTTGTTGTTTTTAACTTTGATTTACAGAGAACTTAGAACATACACATAAGTAAATAGAATAGTATATGAACTCCCATCTATCCCTAACTCAGGCTTAACCATGGCCATTCATTTCCCCTCTCATGATATTTTAAACAAGTTGCATACATTACATAATTTCACTGTAAATATTTTAGTATGTATCACTAAAAGATAAATGCTTTTGAACAGTGACAACATTATTATTACACTTGAAAATAGCAATAATACCTTAATATCAAATATATAGGAAGTGTTCAAAATCAGACCTGAGTTTTTGTTCCTCTGTCAGTTGGTCTTGGAAAGTTTCCCATGAGGCCATAGATATGAGTTGAGGGAAAAGCACTGGAGCAAAGGACATAGACAGTCTGGACCACCAGTTGATGTAATTAGCATGGGTCTTTTGGATCTGCTCAGGCCTAATCCCAAATATGCCATTTTCCCATTGTACAGTGGATTGCTGCTGTGCCCTCCCAATCTTATGACTCAATGGATCTGATAATACCCAGTCAAGATGAGTAGCTATGGATGAATAGTCACTCGATGTCCCATAGTCAGTGCTGGGTCTGTGCCCAAGCCCTATAGCCCATTTTTCAAATGATAACATTCTCTTTCACAGTAGGCAGAGTTTGGCTCCAGAACCCTGAGTCTGTGTTACAGCCCTCCTATTGGGGCTTTTTAGAGACTCTCTACAATGTTCTAATCCACTGTAGAGACCTTTGGATTCACTGTGTTTTTTTGTGTCATGTGGCTTTAGTGGCAGGACAGCTTCAGTCATAGCCTGGACATGCCATAGAGCTCTCTCTTGCTTTGAACCCCACTCAAAACTGATAGCCCTTCAGGTCACCTAATAAATGGTTTGGAGCAATATTCCCACGTGTGGGATATGTTGCCTCCAAAATCTAAAGAGTTCTGCCAGTTACCATTCTTCTTAGTGGTAGGGGATACAAAATGCAACTATTTGTCCTTCACTTTAGGGGAGATGTTCTGGCATACCTCAGATTATTGGATCCCTAAAAATTTCTTCAATGTTGCAGTGTTGTAGGACAGAGGGAATGAAAAGCACGCACCAAACTGAGAAGGCATCTTGAGACTGAAAAACGAGGCAGCTCCATATAATCAGTAGATCAGTGGGTGGGATTGGGATCGAGCTGCTTTCCATACCGCAGAGGGGCCATTGGGATAATTTTATAGTTAACCTAGGGTATGGGGGTAGGTGCTTGGAAACAGGACGTACATTCCTAAGTTAAGGTTTGTGAATGGGTAACTAGTCCTGTGGGCACTGGGAATACGTCAGGGAAGGTTTTTCATCATTGTTTGGGGACTAACAGAGCATAGAGGCTACCTAGTCCGAATGATTATTAAGCAATATCTATTAACTACAAAGCCCTTGATGACAGAGAAGTGATTCACTGCACACTACAGTCCTGGGTAGGGTCAGCGAAAAGTCAGGAGAAACTGTAAGGGCCCAAGATGGCGTCAGTCACACTAACAGCCATACAGTCAGGAGCCTGAATCTTCTAGTCTTACTAAACTACTTACCACTTCATGATCGTCAAGTCCAATTAGTAAATCATCAATGGAGTGGACTGGCATATGTTGGGCAGTGTGTCAAGACAATTGAGTTCCCTGCAGACTCTATTGGTTAGAGAACAGGAGAGTTAGCATGCTAATGTCTTATGGCGAGACAGTGATTGTGTACTGCTGTCCTTCTTATATAAAGGCAAATTGCTTTAAACCATCCTTACCAAGGAGGATAGAGAACACACTTGCCAGACCAATAGTCACATATCAATGCTAGAAGCTGGCCAGTAAATATACCACATTCAGTATGGCGGCTATGATTGGGGCTACCGTGTGGTTAAATTTATGGTAACCCATTATCATCCACTCTGGCTTCTGCAGGAGCCAGAAAAATGAATAGTATATGAACCCTTATGTATCCATCACTTTATCCCAACGAAACTACCATCCCTGTATCCTTTAAGTATTTGATGGTGGTGCTAATCTCTGCAAGGGGAGAGGGTTGCTTCTGCTGACCTGGAGTGTTCAGATGAAGCTGGAGGTTCAGAATTCTCAGGTTCATGTGCACAGATGTCTTATTCCAGGTCTTTGAGTCTTACTCTTTTCCTGTCAGGGTCCTGAGTTTGATATAGGAGACCTGTTGGTGCTGTGCATTCAGTCTCCTTTGCTGTTCTGCTACCCTCAGTTAGATCCCGTATCTGATTTTCTCACTGTCTGCCCTGCAACTTAGGTGAGAGTCTCCTTAGACATTGCCAAAGAGGCTCTCTGACTTTTGTGGTATGCCTTGAGTTGTTAGTTGGTTGACCTGAGCCTATAATTTTCTTTTTTTTGAAGGTTTCCAAAGCAGTTAAAAGCCAGCCAACCCTTATAGTTACCATTGCCCCCATGCCATTAAAGGGTCATAGCTATCACAAATGCCAGCACTTCCCCTTCTACCACATCCCAGTCCACCACGGGTGAGAATCTTAGTTATTTGATGCTATAATACACCAGGAATTACCAACAATGGAATCCTTTTTGCCATCTTACTAAAAAGTGATCCGGCTCCAAAATCCCATCCTGATAGTCTTCATTCTAGTCTGGAACCAGTTGTTTTAGCCAGTTTCTCCCAAAAGCAAAGCCTGAATCAAGTGTTTTCATGCAGGTAGTTTATTTGGGAATGCGATCCAGAGAGAAGGTACGCAGAACAAGCGGAGTGGACAGGGAAGAAGGGAAAGATGATATAAAGATGCATCATTCAGTTGGCCACCACTACAGGTGACTCATGCTCAATCCCACAGGACCTTTTGAGGAGCCTCATGAAATGGATCTCAGAACCATTTCTGAGAAATGAAATGAAATGAAAAGAGGTAATGAAAAGGGGAAATGTATCTATTGGCTCCTGACCCCTGCTGGACAAGAGTGCCCCACTATTGTTAACTCCCTGTCTTAGTCTAGGATCCTGTAACAAAGTACCATAGTGGTGATCATTTTGTAATGTATAAAGATACCGAGAGAATTCCCTGGCAGTCCAGTGGTTAGGACTCCATGCTCTCAGTGCCGAGGGCCTGGGTTCCATCCGTGGTCAGAGAACTAAGATCCCGCAAGTCACACAGTGTGGCCAAAAAAACAAAACAAAACAAAATAAAATAAAATACAAATCGAATCACTATGTTGTACACCTGACACTAATATAATATTGTAAGTCAGTTATACTTCAATAAACAAACAAAAAACAAAAAAACAAAGTACCGTATACTGAGTGGCTTATAAATAACAAATTTAATCTCATAGTTCTGGAGGCTGGAAGTCTAAGATCAGGGTGCCAGCCTGGTCGAGTTCTGGTGAGGGTCCTCTTCCAACTTCTTGTATCCTCACATGGTGAAAAGAGGGTGATAGAGCTCTCTGGGGTCCCTTTTTAAGAGCACTAATCCCGTTCATGGGGGCTCCACCCTCATGACCTAATCAACTCCCAATGTCCCACCTCCTAATACCATCACATTGAGGGGGTAGAGTTTAGAGTTTCAGTTTCAACTTAGAGTTTCAGTTTCAGTTTAGAATTTGGGGAGGCTACATTCAGTCCCTAGCACCCCCATGCTTCCAGTTTGCACATGCATAAGTCTTTGTAGGTTCTTGCAAAAAAGCCCCAGGGCAATAAATGGGAGGGGTGGCACAGATTCCAAGGAGAGACACTGAGAGGTTGTACCTGCACTTAGCTGGTTGAAGCTTGTATGAAACTGTCACCGCAGCATTAGGTGGAGCAAGAGGTAGGGTCCAGAGAATTTACAGAATAGGTGCCTGTTATAACACGTGATAGTGCCTTTGGGACATCCTCATGACAGTGTCTCAGAGGGAACTGCACGGAGGGGTATGGGAGAAGGAAAATGGCTGGTGTGCCTGAGCGGCATTCCCCCAGTGTCCGTCTCCTCCTGACTTTCCCCTCAGTGGGGCTGAGATTTCACTAACTACTGTTCCTCTTCCTTCTTACCTGACTGTGTATCCTAGAGATGCTAGATTTTGCCATTACTTCCTCTCCAGGGCTTGATTCCTTTTCGGGTTCTGGGGCCTTTCTAATTGCTCTGAGGCCAAGAGAAAGGCCCGGAGAAAAATCTCTGAGTGGAGCCTGGGTCCCTCCTTCTCTTCTACACTGGGGCAGAGGGGGTGGGGTGGAATTGACGGATGGAAACCCTGGGATCCTCACAGCCTTCTAGTCTCATCCAGAATCTCCAGCGCGGAGTGCTAAACTACCTCCCTGCAAATAAGCCCTCTGCTGTGGGCTTCCTCTGACACAGGGTTTTGGTTTTCCCTTCCCTTTACCACAGACACATTGGCATTTTTCCACTGAATGAACAGTGGTGCCGGAACTGACATCTTCTGCTCAAGCCTGCTTTGCCACCACTTTCTTCTCTGGGTGAGCTGGGCCAACTCTTGCTTGGTAGGTCCTTCCCTCTGTGTACTGACACTGACTCCTGGGGATGGGATGAAAACCAAGGGGATGGCAGGGTCCCATAAGTGAAGACCTCATAAAGCAGACAGTAGGGTCCTAAGGACTCAAGTAGTAGATTTCTGAGACAGGAGGTGATGGGTGCATCTAATTCAAGGACCACTGTTTGCTGCCAAACTGAACACTTACTGAAAAAGTCTGAAGATGGGTAGTTTTTGGTTTGGATTTTTCAGGAAGTGAGACACTAACAAAGAAGTGAAACCATTCTGTGATCTCAGGTTTGACTGGTTTGACTGGTTTGTTCTCTAAGCAGGTTAAACATGAACACACATCCTTGGTGAAGAGGGTAAGCCATTATCGACCTTTGTTTCCCTGAGGTTCTGAGACTCTTAGAGCTAGAAAAGGCCTGAAAGTTCCCCAAACGTCAGCATGCATCAGAATCACCCAGAGAGCTTGTTCCATGCAGACTGCTGGCCCCGCTTCTGGAGTTTCTGATTCGGTAGGTCTGGGGCAGATCCTGAGAGCTCTCCTTTCTTTCTTTCATTGATTTATTTATTTAATTTTGGCTGCATTGGGTCTTTGTTGCTGTGCGCGGGCTTCCTCTAGTTGCAGCGAGCAGGGGCTACTCCTTGTTGCAGTGCACGGGCTTCTCATTGCGGTGGCTTCTCTTGTTGTGGAGCACGGGCTCTAGGCGCCCGGGCTTCAGTAGTTGTGGCACGTGGGCTCAGTAGTTGTGGCGCACGGGCTCAGTAGTTGTGGCACGTGGGCTCAGTAGTTGTGGCGCACGGGCTTAGCTGCTCCGCAGTATGTGGGATCTTCCCGGACCAGGGATCAAACCCGTGTCCCCTGCATTGGCAGGCGGATTCTTAACCCCTGCGCCACCAGGGAGTTCCCAATCTCTCCCTTCTAACAAGCTCCCCGGTGGCAGGGGGCTGATGTGCTGGTCTATATCAGCGATCCTCAACTCTGGCTATGCGTTGAAATTGTCTGGAGAGCTTTAAAAGAAAAATACTGGTGCTGAGACTCCACCCAAACCTATTAAATCAAAGTCTCTGGGGGTGGGGGCAGGCACTGGTATTTTTTCAGAGTTTCTTCCCCAACCCAAATGATTCAGAGGGACACTGATCCAGCGTCTCCACCAGGCCAGCATGGTTCACTTGAGGGAGTGGGTGCTGCCATATGGGGTCTCTCACAATCATCTGCTGAGCCTTTTCAACTTTCCCGCAGTGGCTCTGGTGAGTGTGCTTTAGGCCCCCTACCCCTCTGTGTCTATGATTCTCCTGCCAGGAATTACCCAGCTTCCAGCCCAGCTGCAGGAAGCCCAGTCTCCTCCCAGGGCAGCAGGTCTGGGTGCTAGAAGGCTCTTGTACCTAAACCTGGGTCTGACTCCTACAGCTTTCTCCAAGCACTTAGTAAGCTAATTCCATGGTGAAGGCAGGAACCAATAGTGCCATCCGCAGCCCCCGCAATCTAAGACCTCCAGTGCCCAGATAAAGCAGCCCCAGTTCCTGTAACACCCTCCTGTGGTTTTCATCTGAACCTGCCTCTCTGTTTATTGCTCATCTCAGATGTGGCAGTTCTAACTGAATCCGGAACTTCAGGTGTGTCCAGAGCTTGTAAAAATGAATATCGGAAGGGGAGAGTCAGAACCCAGGAGGAGTTCTCTGGGAGCATTTCCCCAAGACACTCCTCCACCCCACTGGCCCAGCTTCTCCCTTCCTGAACTCAGGATCTTCTGGGTTTTGTCATCTGATATTTGCAAACCACTTGGCAGGAATTTGATGCTGTCAGACCACCAGTTTCAAGTAGTGACACATTTTATTATTATTATTATTTTTTGTCCACGTGGCGTGGCTTTCGGGATCTTAGTTCCCCAACCTGGGATTGAACCGGGCCTCGGCAGTGAAAGCGCCGAGTCCTAACCGCTGGACCACCAGGGAATTCCCAGTAGTGACACATTTTAAAACAATACAGTTAAAAAGAACTTTAGTAAGTTTCACATTAGTGAAAAATCAGGGGTTTTTTGTTCCTGTTCTTGACAGCTTTTCCCGTTGCTGTATGACCAACGCATAGAATAGTGCCTGGCACGTAGCTGGCTCTCAGTAGCCATTTGCTGCATATTTAAATGGCTAATAAAATGAAATACTTAAATAGATAAATATTGAATGAGTAAGCGGGAAGGATAATACTGTTTACAAACTGATCTGGCTAAGAAGACAGGACGGTGAAGAGCACACTGAGAGCCAGCCAGGGAGCCCAGCCCAGCCAACAGGGCGGGGTCCCCCTCTTTCCTGTCCACCATCGCTGCCCACGCCCACGGAGATGGAGGGGTGCGGCCTGCCCCCTCCATGGGAGCTAACCTGCTACTGGCTTGAGCTGTGAGTGCTGGAGCTGCAAGCCTAGGGTGAAGGTGTTGTTGGCAGAGGAAGGTGGGGACCGGTGTGATGACTTAGCTCCATTGCCAGCTGACCAGCTGTCTCAGGGTGGAGGGCCTGGCAGAGTAGGGAAGGGCAGGCCCTCGAGGATGGAGATCTGGAAAGGACTCCCTGCAGCGGGAAAGGACTCACCCTGGTGGAGTCAAAGTCCTGTCTCCTTTCAGCCCAACATTGCAGTCAGGAATTGGGAGTGCGGACCATGCCATGCCCAGTAGAGGGGTTGCCCTCAAGATGGCCCAGTCCAGAGGAGGGGTGGAGGTATAAATCCCAACGGGGCATCCAGCACTCTAATTTGGGGAGCACACGGCAAGGAGCCTAAAGGCAGGGAATCATACTTGAGGTGGGCCTTGAAGGTGAAGTCCTCTTTTAGTTGAAGAAGGGGCACGCGGGTAAGAGCCCGAACTAATTACCCGCCGGAACTAAAGTACAGAGTCTGGAAAGCGAATCTCTCAGCCTGGAGGGAGAAACAGGCTGCATTTGGGAGGGGTCTTCTTGGTTCCCTGCTGGAGATGGGATCACCACCAGTGGCTCAGGTCAAAAACCTGGGTACCATCCTTGACTCATATATTAGTCAGCTCAGGTTGCCATAACAAAACACCATAGACTGGGTGTTCCAATAACAGAACTTTCTTTTCTCACAGTTCCGGAAGCTGGAAGTCTGAGGTCAGGGTGCCCGCACGATCTGTTTCTGGTGAGAGCTCTCTTCCTGACTTGCAATCAGCCACCTTCTTGCTGTTGTCCTCACTTGGCAGAGAGGGCGAGCGTGAAAGCGAGAGCAAAAGAGGTGCGGGGAGCTCTCTGGTGTCTCTTCTTATAAGGGCACTGATCCCATCATGAGGGGGCCACTCTCATGACCTCATCTAAACCTAATTATCTTCCACAGACCCTGTCTCCAAATACAATCACCCTGGGGGTCAGCACTTAGACGTATGACTTTAAGGGCACACAATTCGGTCCATAGCAACTCCTTTCTCTCTCACCTCATATCCAACCCTTCGGGAAACCTTGTCAGTTCTACCTTCCAAATATTGGGCTGACCAAAAAGTTCGTTCGGGTTTTTCGTAAGACGTTAAAGAAAAATCCGAACGAACTTTTGGGCCAACCCAATACGTCCAGAATCGACTGCTTTCTGCACTGTTACTGCTACCGTCGGCTCTTGCCTGGATTGCAGCAGTGGCCTCTGGACTGGTTACCTGCTCCCCAGGCAGCCAGAGGGATCCTTTAAAATAATACATCAGATCATATTATTTCTCTGCTCTTGACCCCTCAAATTGCTCCCCATTATCCTTACGGTAAGGTCCAAACTCCTCACCAGGGCCCTGAGCCCTCCGTGTGCTGGCCCCCACTACCCCTCCTGCACTGCCCCATTGCCCACTGAGCTCTTGCCACACTCCTTGCTGTTCCACCTCAGGGGCAGTGCATTTGCTGTCCCCTCGGCCTATCAGTCTGTAAGATCCCCTCTCACTTCCTTCCATCCCTCCTGAGGCCTTCCCTAGCAATCCAGTCTAGCAGCACCCCTGTCATTCTATCCTCTAGCCCAGCTTTGTTTTCTTCAACAAACCTCTCGTGACATCTTATGTATCTATCTGTGTGTGTTTATTGTGTGTCTCCCCGACTAGAACAGCAGCTCCATGAGGGCAAGGACGATGTCTATTTGTTCACTGCCAGGTCCTCAGGGTTGAAAGCAGGGCCTGCTTGACCTTGCAACGCATGGCTCAATAAATAGCTACGAAGTGAACGGCTGAATGGTCATGACCTTGCTTAACAGCATTAAGAGACTCAGATCCCACATTCTCCTCTGTGTCTCAGGAGCTTGGTACGCTGGCGGGGCTGCAGAAGGGAGATCAGAGCAGACAGCCCACGTCCCTAGATGTGCCCCAGAGAGGCTGAGTCTGATCACAGCCCAGTCTGATCGCTCTTCTGCAGCTCTTGTCAAACCTTATGGAACCATCTTACCACCTCCATCCCGGCTGCTTCAGGCCCGGGGCAGAGAAGATGTGCTTCCAACCTTTACAACTGTCCTGCCCTGGGTTGTATGTAAAGAATATTTCTATCCAACTGCTGCCTTTCCAGAGAAGAGAGGTGTTCATCACAAAGTGTCACTCACTTTTGGGGAGGGGAGGATGGGACTGGCCTAGGAGAGCAAGGGTCCAACACCAGGATGCCTGAACAACAGCTCCTGGCAGAGGGAGGTAGTAGGGCTTGAGCTGGCTTTCCTGGCTTGTCCAGGGCAGAGTGTAGTTTTGGTTGGTTTGGTGGTGGCAGCAGAATCCTTAGGAGAACTGAGGAAGGGAAGCTGGGGTGGGGATGTGGCTTCTTATCTCCCCGCTCCCTTTAACTGCTGTCACCTCCACCTGACCCATTTCTAGATGCAATTCCACTGCACCCTAGGTTCCCTCCTGGCTTTTCTCTCTCTCTCCTTTTTTTTTTTTGCCTGTGCCACATGGATTGTGGGATCTTAGTTCCCCAACCAGGGATGGAACCCTGGCCCTCGCAGTGAGAGCTGAGTCCTAATCACTGGACCGCCAGGGAAGTCCCCCCTGGCTTTTCTCTTAAGTGGCTCCAGTCAGGCACTTGAGAATTAACTGAACACAATTATATTTTTAAAACTAAGGACTGAGGGACTTCCCTGGCTGTAAGTGCTGATCAACAGTCACAACCATGGCTGTACTATTGAAGGCGTACTACATGTCACGTGATTTGTGGGCGTTAATCCTCACAACAACCCCTGTGGGGTTATTAGTATTATTATCTCCATGTAACAGATGAGGAAACTGAGGTTCAAAGCATGGTAAGCAACTTCTTCAAAATCTCTTTTGGACAGAGCTGGGACTCTGACCTCTGTCCCTCTCATTCTGAGGCCACGCTCTCACCTTCTGCTCTTTGCTGTCTTTCGAAACTTTTACTGGTCAGGAATTGATCACAGACCCCCAACAGGATCGCAAGAATTGCACCACTGAAGCAGAGCTGCTGTCAGGCCTTGGGAACTGAGACTACATCTCATCCATCTTGGCATCCTGAGAACAGAGCATGATTCTGCTCTGTTTGATGGTGATGGAGCGTGGAGGACATTCCTCCAGAATCTAGCACGTAGCGTAGCACCTGGCACATAGCAGGAATGCAAACAAAATGTATTACATGAATGGAAAACATTTTAATTGGATATCACTGCCTTCTGACAAACTTTTTTCCCAAGGTATTGTCATTTTCATTTTACAGATGAAGAAACCTTAACAAACACAAGTAATCTGATTCTGGCAATCTTTTACATGGAAGTTATTTTGGTGAGCCTCTGGGGACAGAAAGCCATATTTGATTTTTACCATTGGCTGTATGTAAACACAACAATATTTTGTATGGTGCCACTGTGGCTGTGGTTTTGGGGAAAAATTGAGGTCTGGGGTTTTCCACCCCCAGAAAATGGGTGCTGAGGAGTTCTCTAGTATAGCTTCTTTTTCTATTTTCATACCAGACTGTTAGACAAAAAGGAATCCCTCTGCTCCACCTTACCTGTGAAATTAGGCCAGATCTCAAGGTAAGCATCACTTCCTCTGGGAAGCCTTTGCTGACCACCCCCAGCATGAGTTGCGTCCCCATAGGACCTGTCTTCCCCACTATCACCCTTGGCAATGCGATTGCCTGCTGATTCACCTGCATTCCCCCCAGATAGACCTCCCACCCCCACCCAGGGATATATCTCGTTCCACTGGATCTCCAGCCCCTAGCACCATGTCTGGCACACAGTAGGTGCTCAGTATGTTTGCTGAATGAATGAAGGCTCTGCCTTCTCCCAAATCTCCTCTATTCAAGAGTTGTTGTGTCACAGGGGCTGTTGGTCTGATGGCCCTTTCTGAATATGCTTGTCCTAGGCCCCAGACTCTGCTGGTCACGGCCTCCAGCTGATGACAGGAAAACACATCAAGACTGTGTCTGCCCCCTCCATCCTTTCCTGTCCCCAGAGGCGCATGTGCCCGTAGTATGTTGGAGTCAGCAACCCATTTGCCCTCTCTGCTCAGCCAATCAGAACAATAATAACCATATCTGTTGACTGCTTATGAAAATGCCAACGCTCTACATCAATTATTTGTAATCTTCATAACACTTCCACAAAGGGAATATTATTACTCCTATAGATAGGGAAACTGAGACTCAGAGCTCAACAATTTGCCGAGGTCATAACAGCAAAGATGTATTGAATGAATGAAGGAATGAACAAACAAGTGTCTTACTGATTCTGGTGCTTTGCTACTTTTCTCTTTTGTTCCCCATAAACACTGGGGATAGCTCGATGGAGCAAAAGGAGCCAATTGGCTTTGGGGATTCCTGAGCCAAGAGAGCAGGGAGTAGGGAGGAGGTGACCCCAGTAGAGAACAGCTCCAAGCAACCCCGAGTTACTCAGTAACCCAAACCCTGGTCCCCGTGGACAGCCTGGCCAGGCTGGGCCAGGGCAAGCAGCAGACACCAGTTCCCCTTGGCCACCCTCAAGTGCCCAGCTGGTCACAGCTAGAAACTGGAGATGCAAGGTCAAAGATTGGGCAGACCCCAGGCCAGGCAGGATGGGAGCTGGTGACTGAGTTTGGGCTCTGAGAGGACGTCAGGGATGGAGGAAGGGGTGAGAGGTGAAGTCCCCCCATTCCATCAGAGTTTTCAGGGCCAGAGAAGGCAGGAGGAAGGGCCAGGGGCCCTGACAGCACTTGGCAATCCAAAAGAAAACCATGGACTGAGATTCTCCATAGTGGGTAGTGGGCCAGGGGAGTCCTCACAGGTGTAGGCCTGCCAGGAGAGCCCTCAGAAGGGGCGGGTGGGCCAGGGGGACCCTCAAAAGGGGAGGACTGTCAGGGTCTTGCTCTCTGCTGGACCAGGGGTGATACCAGATGGTACCCATTAGTTGTTCAAATACCAAGATCCTCCTATAAAGATGGTATTTAGCAGTTCCCCAAAGGTCTCCAAGTATGCCCTCAAGAGGTTGGCCCAGCTATCCTGGCCCTTCCGGGGGGCTCCCTCTAGACCTCCCACAATCCAACAAATAAAGGGTTAACACCTGCCAGGTCTGGAGGCATCCAGGACCCAACCATCTTACACGTGTGACTAGAACGTCAGGTCACAGCCCCAGGACCTGGCTTAGGGTTGACACTAAGTGAGTATTCATTGAATGAATGAATGAGCAACAGAGGAGAGGGAAAATCAAAGATTCAGAGGAATTCAGAGACTACGAGAGACAACAGGTGAATAGAGATGGAGGAGGCTGGCATCAGGGTGGAGGCTCCCAGAAGATGCTGGGAAGGCCCAGCTCACTCCTTCTTTCTCTCTCACGTTCTGCTGCTTTTGAAGACTCTTCCCCTTAAGGGCCTGTCCAGTCCCTGCCTGTGCAACCCAGGGCAACCCCCGCTCCCAAACAGGGCTCAGGAAGCAGGCTGAACCTTTGGGGCAGAAGGCTGGACCTGGGAGGATACCCCAGATGCTGAATTATCTGAGAATCATTATCCAAAGGCTGCTGACCAGACATCTTCTCCTCCCCCACCTCCTCCCCCTGCCCCACCAACTGCAGAGGAGCTAGAAAACAGCCATCCTGCTGACCAAGAAGTGAGAGAGAGTCTCGGGGCCAGGGGCCACCGAAGGCCAGAGAGGCTGCTCAGCCTGGTAGAGCAGTGCTATCAGAGGCAGCTACCACCCTCCCAAGCCTGCCTGGCTGGGCATCTAGAATCCAACTGTCCCCCAGAGCCCATGCTGGGCCAGAGGCTCAGGCCCCTGAGGGGAGGTAGGGAGGAGGTGAACTGGGGAGAGGGCAGAAGGGGAAGCAAGGAGGAGGGTCAGGGACTCCTGTCACTCCTGTCCCTTCCAATTCCTGAGAAGGGGCAACTCCCATTCCTAGGAGGAGCCCTACCCTGCATCAGTTCTGGGCAGTGGCTGGTCCCTATGGGCCTAGGCCACATCCCCTGAGAATGGCAGCTCTTCCTTCAGGCCGGGGTCTGAGACATCTTTGGAAACACCCGCAAGTCCCTCCCACACAACAACCCCCTCAGACAGCTGGGGCTAGGCTATGGGCAGTGTAGACAGAGGGCCTTCCCCACCACCAGCCCCACTGACCTTCACGTTTTCTTCTTTGAAGCCCCTTGTGGCCTCTGGGTGTCAGAACCAATAATGTGAGGGTCCTCCATCTGTTTAGAGGTCTCCAGGGGCCCGGCACCCACTGGGTAGAGGCCATGTACCTCCGCCTGCTGATACCCACCCCTGGCCTCAGTTCCTGAGCACCCTGAATGTGCACACGGTTTCTGCTTATGTGGGTCTCCTTCTTGAAACTTCTCCTCTTCTTTCTTTCTTCACTTACTCAGTTTCTAGGTTGTCCTTCCAGGCTGCCTGCAGACACCACCTCCCAGGAAGCAATTCTCCATCTTTGTCCCCTCCCTCATCCCCACTCCTGTGGGTTCTGCAGCCTCTCCTCTAGGCCCCCAGAGCCTCTGTGATTCCCAGGGTCACACATTTACCCCGGTGGTAATTCAGTTCTCTCCTAAGTGTCTCTCTCCCAACTGGACAGTGGCTCCTGGAGGGAGGGGTCATCTGGTTCATCTCTGAAGCCTGGGTCACAGTAAGTGCTCAATTAACAGCTGTCTCCTCGCTGTCTATCTACCAGGACCCCGGCGGATGCAAATCTTGCTTGTGTAACAAGGGTCTCTTGACTCTTAACTGAGAAGACTCTCCTACCATCTAGCTTCCCTTCTTTCCAGCTGCTGGGGCAGCCCAGACCCTCTCATATCCACACTGGACGTGCAGGGAACCCAAGTGTCAGTTGGCCCCTGCCCAGCCTGATCGCATGTCCAGCCTTCTGACCTAGAAGTGTGGTGGGATGCAGACGCGGGTGAGGAGGCTGAGGCTTGGGAGTCGGGTAAGGAGCTCAACTGTTGAGGCTCAGACCTCCCCGGCCAGGTTAATCATCAACGCCTAGAGAGCCGGCTCTTCTTTATCTCCGTTCTCCATCGCCTTTTCAGTTGGGCAAAAGATTGAGTAATCCCTCTCCTCTCTCTTGTGTTAACCCTGGAGGGGCTCGGCCAGGGAAGTCTGAGCCTATTAATAAGGCCGCTTATTCTTTGGGAAACACTCTCTAACACCATGTTTGAGGGGGCGGGTGCCTTCCCTTCTCCCCCCACCCCGCACCGCCCCCCCGCGGTCCCGCAGCTGCGCCCCAGCAGGCAGAACATAGGGCGCCTTTCCAGGGTCATTTCCAAGGACCTGTCCCAACCGGAGCGGCGCCAGGGTCAGCTGGCCCAAAGGAAAGAGGATTTGGGGGTATGAACGCCCCATCGCCTCCCACTCCTTGCCCCACCTCAGGCCTGCGACACCGCCCACCCTTCCCCGCCTCCCGGGCTGGAGCCAGAAACTGTGGGCAGGTAAGCCTCCTTGTGGGCGGGGCCTGGCTCCAGTGGGCGGGGCCTGGCTCGAGTGAAACCTGCCCGACCCGCCCGGTGAGTGTCTCCCAGGGCCGCGCGCCAGGAGCCCTAACCGGAGCCGGAGACTCGCAGCCTCTATCCCATGGCCGGGTCTCCCCGCCGCACCGCGGGCCGGCGACTGCAGCTGCCCCTGCTGTGCCTCCTCCTCCAGGGCGCCACCGCCATCCTCTTTGCGGTCTTTGTCCGCTACAACCATGAAACCGACGCTGCCCTCTGGCACTGGCGCAACCACAGTAACGCGGACAATGAATTTTACTTTCGCTACCCAAGTGAGTGCGGGTGAGGGCGCGGGGGGAGCTAAGGCCCTAAGCTCCCCCGATGTCTTGGCAGGGAGCACGTGGATGCCCAGATCTAAGGTGCCCCAGATTTATAATAACACCCTTTCACTAGCGTCTGCCACGTTCCAGGTATTATGCTGAGGGCGGCACATGCATTTTTTCTCCTTTAGTCTATGAAGTAGGCAAAGATGGGGAAACTGAGGCTCAGAGAGGTTAGATGGCTAGTTCAAGGTCTTGCTGTCAGAATTGAGGGAGCTGGGATTTGAACCCAGATCTGAAGCCCCAGCTTTACCTAGTCTCTTGTTGGCCTAGTTGGGCTTTGCTGGGCTGTTCAGAGACTTTGCCTTTCCTGGGGCCTCCACCCTGACCACAGGGAAAAAATCCTCTGGGCAGGGGAGGTAGGGAGTGGGGCGCAGGAGGCAGTGATAGTATTAGCTGTGAAGGCAGCCAAGACTAGTGGACTGAGACATTTCTTCCCCAGTCCCCCAAAGCTGGTCCTTCCAGAGCCAGAGAGAAAATGATGTAACTATCCACCAGCCAATCACAGAGTAGCAGCTCCCCAGCCCTGCTTAGGAGGCAAGGCAGGGTCATTAGCCCATTTCACCCAGGAGGAAGCTGAGGCTCAAAGGGGTTGTGATTTGTTCATGGTCACCTACCATGTGAGTGACAGAGCTGGAACTAGGACTCGGCCATCCTCAGCTCCTAGCACCACAGCTCACCTGCCTGCTGACAAGGCCCAGGAAGGAGAAGGTTAAGCCCCTGCCCCCTGTTGTGGACACAGCCTCTCCCTCAAGATTGGGGACCCAACCTTGTGACTCAGGCCCTGGGCAGCTGGGACCAGATGTCTCAGACTTCATCACAAATGTTTGACCAGGTCTCTAAGCCTCAGTTTTCCCCACCTGAGCAATGGGGAGAAAGATGCTTCAGTTTGAAGGATACACATTCAAACGAGGCCCAGAATGTGACAGTCTCCTATAAAAATCCCAGGCTGTTATTACCCTACTTTCTGTATGCAGAGCTGGCAGCAGTTTGTCCCCACCTGACCCTCTCCCAGCCCCAACCCCAGCAAAATAACAAAATGAAGCTCACAATGCTGAGGATAGAGAGGGTGAGGTGGAGGCTTGGACCTGGGCATAAAGTGCCAGAATACCGGCCATCCTAGGCAGAGGGGGGGCTACAGCCCCTCCCTCCCCACATTTCACCCCAATTCTGGCTGCATGAGGTGAGCCATGGATGCTGGAATCAAAGCCAGAGCCACAGAGCTGGGATGGCAGACTCTTGGGGTCATACATTTGTCTACAAAGATGGGGAGTTGGGCAGGGACAGTCCACGGGCTGAGAGAAGTAAGCTCTTGTTCTAGGGTCTGAGCTGGCTACCTGCCATGAAACCCCATTTGCTTCTCCCATGGGCCTCACTCAAGGCCTCCAAGCCCTGCTTGCTTCACAGTCCTCCCTGAAACCCCCAACCTCTCATCCCTCTGCTACAATGGTAGGCTCTCCTGGATGCACAGTTTTCTGTCCCTGGATTGCAATAAGAGGAATAGCAGTGGGAATCCTACCTGTTTTTCTGCACTAGGTTTCTATCCCTGTGGACTTGGGACCCTGGTGCGGGGATGGGTTGGGGAGGAGGGAGGTGTGAGGTCCCTGGAGCCTGGGACTTTGATGAGCCAAGTCTTCACCTATCCCTGTGTCCAAGAGAAGTGGTCAGGGCCAGAGGGTGGTGTAGCCACTGCCCTTTGATTTGGGAGATGAAAGAGAGTTTTGCCGATGTTGTTTAGCTGTGGGACTAGCCAATGCCAAGTGCATGGCTGCTCTGAGTGTCTGTCTGTTATCTCTATAGGAAGCGCCTTTAGAGCTCATCTGGTCCACTCCTCTCAGATGTGGAGAGAGAGCCAGAGAGGTCATGTGACTGCCCAAGCTCACACAGCAAGTTAGCCAGCCTAGAACCGGGTCTCTTGACTCCCCATCTGCAGACTTTCCCCCACATTACAAACCTCTTATCCTATGAGGCAAGTAATGGAAAATAAGAAAGAGGGGGAAAACTAACACAACATGTAAAGCAACTATATAAAAAAATAAAAAAAAAAAAAAGAAAGAAGGGGAAAGACTAGGGAAAAAGACTAGGCATACAGGGGACACAGAAGCAAGATGAGAAAGGGTTCTAAGACAAAATATGGACAGGTTCTTTTTTATATATCTCTGAGACCTGACTTGCAGGGAGAGGGATTTAGGACAAATGGAATCAGGATTTTCTTGAGGTGGGGGCAGGGGGAAGTGACTGGGACCAGAGTGGTTTGTGACTTTTCTAGAGAATACAGCCCTATCTGCCTTCTTAAAGGCACGTGGGGGTGGAGTGGTGGGGGGAGATGGCCTCCCCAGCTTACCACTCCCTTTTTCCTGCTTCTCACATTTTATATCCCCACTTTACAGATGAGGAAACTGAGGATTAGAGAGGTTAAGTGGCTTGTCCAAGGTCACACGGTGAGAAGTGGACGAGGGAGGTGCTGGAATTTAAATCCAGCTCTGTTAGATGCTAAAGCCCCAGCTTTAACTGTCCCCTTGTCCCACAGTCTGACCTTGTTCAGGAGTCATTTGGTGCGGTTGGGGAGGGGCAGTAAGGGAAGGAGGGAGGGTGATAGGTGCTCCTAGAGGGCTTTTTTTTTTTTTTTCTTTTTTCTTTTTTTTTTTTTTCTCCTAGAGGGCTTTTATCTTCTCTCCAACCAAAGGTGCATGGGTTTGGTGGGGGTGGGGATGTGATGGAAAACAAGCTCCATCCTGCCCAATCCAGGGATCCCCTGAAGGGAATGTTGAGGGGTCATCTCATCTATCCCCCTGCCTCCAGCTGGAATAGCCCCTTACCCACCACAGTCCATGGAGAATGTCTGTGTGGAATGTTCCACAGAGTGGAATGAGTAAAGGAGATTTCTTGATTTTTAGACTCCAGGTGAAAGGCCAAGGGATTGAGTTTTGATTCCAAACAAACCCAGGGTGGGAGATGTAAATATTATTGCCATTTAAGACAAGTTCTGGAGCGGTTTCAGCATGAAATGGGCATGACCCAGCCCCCTTTGTTGTTTTGCTATCCTTGGGCAAAAGAACAGACACGGCACCCCCTTTACTGTTTGCACAAGGAGAAAACAAGTCAGGCCGCGAGGCTAAAAGAACTTAGGCTTGGGGCTGAGTTCTAAAAGATACCTCTCCTTTTCTGTTGGGTTTTAAGATCTGAGAGGGAAGAGAGATCTGGGTGATTTGGGGAGTGAGCAGGGCTGGAAAAGTGGCACAGTGGTGGGGACATTTAGTGAGGCCAGTGGACCTCCAGACCCTCACCCCCTTGGCCACTGGGGCTGGCAGCTGAGCTGTAGACCTCCAGTTCCAACATGCACCCAACCCTCTGCCAGGGGCTTGCAAACTCATTTCCTATCAGCCTATACACAACACACAAACACACACACAAAAGCATAAAAATTTGCTTCTCTCAAAGTTATTGATTACATTCTAAAGTTCAATAATAAATTTTTGGCTTGTTGCTGCTTCACCTTTAAACAAAAAAGGTGATTGTGATTTTCTTTGTGATCTGCCTCTTTCTACAAGAGACGAGGTCATTTACAACAAAAACGTGTGAATAAGAAAAGAAAAGTATAAAAGCAGTACACAAATAATGAACACTGTGAAGGCCTACAGTTGTTATAGTTGAAATTCCAATGTAGCTCTGAGCTTCCAGGCAGCCAGGAAAAAGGGGTAATATGGTCAGGTATGTGTTCTCATCAGAATCAAGGAAGCCTCACAAATGTGATTCTTTGATCCTTTGATGGCTGTCCTCCACCGACAGCTCTACATTCCCAGAGCCTGATGCATGACTGCTTAGTAAACAACTATCACATGAATGAGGGAAAGCAAACCGGTTCCTGGTTCCTCAGGGGAAATGACATTTCCTAGTACTAAGTTCCAGGAGAAATTTCTCACATGGAGCTATGAAAGGAGAGTTTATGGTCATGGTTGACCCTGTTTCTCAGTAAGTTATTTCCAACAAATGCAGTAATGCACTCAAGTGTTTCTCTAGTATTTCTCAAAGCCAAAGATAGCGCAGCATTATGGGTACATAGACCCAAGACAAAGGAAACAGGACCAGATGCACTGGCTGAACATCATACTAGGTTGTGTTTCAAACCCTATTTACAAGTAGTGGGGGGAGGGGTACAGGACAAACTAATACGAAAGCAAATTGTTGTACTTATCTCATGTTCACTATTACTGTTTATTATTTTAGATTTTTTTACACAGAATAGAAAGCAAACAGAAAAGACCCCAAATCTCCCTGCCCAGAAACCCCACTGACACTTAAAAAAATTCAAGTGATTCATCTATAAAATTAAAACATTCAAAGTATAGAAAGAAACAAACTATAGGGTAAAATCCTCCTTCCCGGTGTGGCCATATTGCATACCTCCAGGGGGCGTTATTTGCACCGGAGTCGTACAGCTCAGCAGCCTGGCCCCCTCCCTTCAATTTCTTTTTCCTGAGGTAATCTCTGTTAACAATTTAAAGTTATTTTTGTAAATTAATTTATAAAATTTAAAATCCTGAAAATGGAGAGGTATAGATTCTGAAGTATGAGGAATGGAGGGTAGACATCAAGAAGGACTTCCGACAGAAAGGGAAAATTGAAGAAAAGCCGGAAGGGGAAGAGAATTTCCAGCACAGAGGGCAGGGACTGTGCCAGGAAAGAACACAGGAAAGGTTGGACTTCTCGCTGGTTGTAAGCGACCCAGGGATAGGGCAAATGAGTGGGGCAGAGAAGAGAGAGAAAGGCTCTACTCTCTTGCTCTGACATGGCGACAGCAGGGATGGTCTGGGTCCCACTGCTCCAAGCTGGCCAGCTCTGCATGGGGGACCCAGGCTGGGAGGCCGGCCATGCCCAGGGAGTTTTATAGGCTCGGCTCCAGCCTCAAGGCGGCCCTGGCTGGTGAGAGCTGGGGGCGCTGGCAGGATGGCTGATTGGTGGATGGGTGGCAGCCCTGAATGCCCCCCCCTCACCCCTGCAGGCTTCCAGGATGTGCACACCATGATCTTCGTGGGCTTCGGCTTCCTCATGGTCTTCCTGCAGCGCTACGGCTTCAGCAGCGTGGGCTTCACCTTCCTCTTGGCCGCCTTTGCCCTGCAGTGGTCCACACTCGTCCAGGGGTTCTTCCACTCCTTCCACGGTGGCCACATCCATGTAGGCGTAGAGAGGTGGGCAGTGGCGGCCACCCTGGCTCCCCTCAGGTCTACCTGGGAGGCCCCTGTCCAAGGGACCCAGCTCAAACCCAGTCCTTCAAGTCTGCTCCCTGACCCAGGTTTTTGACCCATCAGTTGATTTCTTTTAGGTGCCCTGCCTGTTCTGTTGCCTAATTTCTTCTCCCATCCTCGAGCCCCCACCTCCCCATTTCTTTAGGCCCCTTATTACCCAAGAGATGTTGGGAGGATAGATAGTGTCATGGAAAAGGGCAGGGTTCAGAGGAGCTCTTGATTCAAGATCTGGTTCTTCCACCTGTTGTGGGCTTTGTTTGCTGAGTACCAGAACCTCCCTGAGACTCTGTTTCCGCATCCACAAAAAAGGCGAGGTGATACCTTCCTGCCTACCAGGGAAGAGCTTAGATGGGTAGGCTCATTGCCTCCTCCCCTCCCCACACCCGCCCAGGGCTGCCCTCGCTTCCAGCCCCCTCTCACCCTCCCCATCCCAACCCCCCAGCATGATCAATGCTGACTTCTGCGCTGGGGCTGTGCTTATCTCCTTTGGTGCCATACTGGGCAAGACTGGGCCGGCTCAGCTGCTGCTCATGGCCCTGCTGGAGGTGGTGCTATTTGGCCTCAACGAGTTTGTGCTCCTTAGTCTCCTCGGGGTGAGTCTGGATGGGGATGGGGTAAGGAGTGAGGGTGGGCAGGGCCAGGCCCTGAGCAGGGAGGGCGTCGGGTAGGGGTCGGGGCGAGGGGCTGCCCCTCCACCTCAGCTCCACCTCCCCAGGTGAAGGATGCAGGAGGCTCCATGACTATTCACACTTTTGGTGCCTACTTCGGGCTGGTCCTCTCCAGGGTCCTCTATAGGCCCCAGCTGGAGAAGAGCAAGCATCGCCAGGGCTCCGTCTACCATTCGGACCTCTTTGCCATGATTGGTGAGGCCTGCTGAGGTGTGGTGGGTACGGGGCCGGTTCATCTCCAGGCCTGGTCTTGGGGTGCCACCTAGAATCCTTGGGGTTCTGGCTGGGAACTCCCTTCCAACTCAGATTCTTCCACCAGAGCCCCGGGAATCCGTGCTCACCATTCTCAGTCGTTTTATGACAGGTTCTTAGAACTCAGCACTAGGGTATGCACATGCCCTGAGATCCATCCCAGGGGCCTTTCTCAATCGAAGTCTGATGGCATCAATCTCTGTTAAAGGCCTCCAGGGCCCCCACTACTGACAGACAGTTAGAAACCGGACTCCTCAGCCTGGCACACCCACCCCTGCAGGATCTTGGCCGCTCCTCGCCCCCTTCCCCCCTCCCCACTCACTCTCCCCGCGCTCTCTCTCCAGCCAGACTCAGCTTCTCCCCATCTCTAACCTCCAGGATTTTGTCCCTGGGGCTTCGTCCCCCCTCCTGAGGTCACGTCCTCTCAGGAGATTTCCTGGAAGCCCCTGCACTCTCAAGGGGGAGAAGGAGAGGTCGTAGGTCACGCCTGCGAGCAGTAGGGTCTGACCTGCAAGCCCCATCATCACCACCTGTTTCTTCTAAGCGCATACCTCCGCCTTGGCCTCTTCTCCTCTCTCTTTGTTCACTAATGAGTCAGGAAAGGAAATCCGGATTTTATGTTCTTGAAGGTAGTATTGAGTAGTGACCGAAGTGCCCATTCTTACATTAAAAAGAGACTGGTTTTGTATTTCTTGCTCACATCTGGGTTTGTTGTGAAATAGAGCATGTGGAACCCTAGGTCAGCTGAGGCCTCCTTGCCCTTTGAGACGCAGATAAGTTTAGCTTGAAGTCCAAAGGCCTCCCCAAGATGCCTGTGCGTGCTTTCCTGCGAGGCTTACATTCTCAGACCTCCTCTGCCTCCCAGCTCCTTCCAGACAGGAAAACTGGCCTCTTCCTTGATTCCTCCCAAAACTCTTCTCCGAAGACGCATGTGTATGTGTGGTAGATTTTAATCAGACTGTGGAGGTGCAGAAGTTACGTCGCAACCCAAGGACCACTCAGGACTAAGGGGCAGTCTCTCAAGCCTCTTTGCTTTGCTGACCCTACCCTATGGGGTCCCCAAAGGGAGGCTCCCCTTCACCTGCCCTTGGCCCCTCCCCGTCTCCCTCCAGGACTGACCTGGGAACCGCAGGCAGGGCATATGGAGCTCCCAGTCCTTACCCCAGATGCGCAGGCCCAGCCCATCGGTGCTCATGGCAGAGCCCACCCTCTCCAGGGGGCAGTTGAGGTTGTAAAACAAATGATTTTCCTCTTATGTATATCAAGTACCAGATTAGTGCCTGACATGTCGTGCCCTTTGCCTTTTTTTCTTTCCTTTTCTGATACTTAAAAAATCTCAAGCCCCTGTGGTTTTCAATCAAGTAGCTCCCTTTTGTGCCAGTACCCTGCCATAGCTACCATTTGTTGAACATTTAGTACTGACTAGGCCATGCGCTATGCACTTCGTATGTATCACCTCATTTAGTTCTCACTTTATAAAGTAGGTATCACTATCCCCACTTTACAGATGAGAAAACTGAGGCTGCTGAGAGTAGGTGACTTGAGTGCAGTTACACAGCTTGTACCTTGTGGGGAAGTCACCTCCTTCCTCTCATTCTGCCTGCCTGCCCACCATTTAGGGACCATCTTCCTATGGATCTTCTGGCCTAGTTTCAACTCTGCACCCACTACGCTGGGGGATGGGCAGCATCGGACGGCTCTCAACACGTACTACTCCTTGACTGCCAGCACCCTTAGCACCTTCGCCTTGTCAGCCCTTGTCGGGAGGGATGGGCGGCTGGACATGGTATGGAGTAGAGGCTTGGGAGAGGCAGAGGGATGGACTGGGAGGCGGGGGAGAGATCGGAGACCCTGCAAGGCGGATTCTCCAGGGGAACAGGTAAGGGCACAGGCACAGGGGGCTCCATCTGCCCTGGAGGCGTTGGGTCGGAGCATGAGGTGATGATAGGATAGCAGGAGAGTTAGAGGGTTAGATGGTGGGGGGACTTCAGAAGTAGTAGGTGCCACTGTGGTGGGCGGGGTTGGGTTGGGTGTGGGTGTGACGATCTGAAAGGGCCTCCAATGCCTTGTTCTTCTGTGCTCCCTTAGGTCCACGTCCAGAATGCCGCACTGGCTGGAGGGGTTGTGGTGGGGACATCGGCTGAAATGATGCTGACACCCTTTGGGGCTCTGGTAGCTGGCTTCCTGGCTGGGACCGTCTCCACACTGGGGTACAAGTTCTTCACGGTACAGATGCCTCTTGAGCCCTGGGCAGAACAGGGGGTCTTCTGGGGGCACACGAGACTCATTATTGGTGTCCTGTTCTCCAGCCCATCCTTGAGTCAAAACTCAAAGTCCAAGACACATGTGGTGTCCACAACCTCCATGGGATGCCTGGGGTCCTGGGAGCGCTCTTGGGGGTCCTTGTGGCTGGGCTGGCCACCCATGAAGCTTACGGAGATGGGTAAGTTCTCCCCACCCTCACCCCCCATCCCCAGTGGAATCGATATCCCCCTGGAACTAAGTCCCTCACTCTCTTTCTCCTTTTGTGGACCAACAAGAAAAAGCTGTCTATTTTCTTTCATTCATTCATTCATTCCTCTACCTCCTGGGAGCTGAAGAAACTGGAGTGTACAAGACTGGGGACTGCCCTCTTGGTCCTCACTCAAGTGCAGCAGAAGGTCATTGAACAAATGATTTCAATAGTGTTATTACTAAAGGGTCAGATAAGAGATACTGACCCTTAGGATAGATTTTTGCACATCAGGGCTCAGAAGAGAGGGCAGGCAAAAGTGACCCTCAAAGTGAGCCTTGAAAGGTGTGAGGGTGTTGCTGGCACACGGGAGGTGGGAGGGTGTTCCAGGCTATGGGCCTGACTGGAGCAAAGGCCCGGAGGTGACTCAGCCTGGCAGCTCCCTTGAGGCCCTTTTGGCCGCTGCAGGAAGCGGTGCAGTGCACTGATGCACCGACCAGCCCTGGCTCCGTGCTCCGTCCCTGTCTCCCCACACTCTCCCCTCCCTGCAGCCTAGAGAGCGTGTTTCCGCTCCTAGCCAAGGGCCAGCGCAGCGCGACGTCTCAGGCCATGCACCAGCTCTTCGGACTGTTTGTCACACTGATATTTGCCTCTGTGGGTGGGAGCCTTGGAGGTGAGTGATCTTGGCTGGGTGGGGGAGGGACGTTGGCAGGAGCTCCAGGGAGGGCAGAAGACAGAGGAGGGGGTTTCTCTGGAGGAAGGGCCATTGCATCCCATCCCCCTGCCATTCATTTACTCACAGATATCTGTTGAGCACCTATTTTGTGCCAGGTGCAGGGTGGCGTTGTACATTTAAGGGGTAACTTCCTCCAGATAAGTAGGACCAAGGGTACTTGCTCCCTTCCGGTGCCAAGGGAAGGTGGGAAGCCTGCTAGGGGCTGACAGATCCCTCTCCTCTGTGCCTTCCCTGTGCTGCTCCCTCTACCCACTAGAGGGCAGCCCAACCCCAGGCTGAGGCCCTGAGGCGTGTGGGGCCGGGGCAGGGAGGGAAGAGGCCTGCCTGGCTCATCACTAGACTGGAGCACAAAAACCTTCCACAGAGGCAGCCTGCCCACTGATGCCAGGTCAGGCAGTCCTTCCTGATATCTGGCCTTAGTCCTTTTGGCCTTCAGAATAAAACGTCTGATTGAGTAGCCCCACCCTCCTGCTCCCACCCTGAGATTTTCATTCTCAAACAAGGTTCAGCTCATTCATTCATTCATTTAATTACTTATTTACTCAATAAACACTTTCTGCACCCCTCCTGGATAGGCGGCCACAGAAGGCTTATGAGCTGTGGTTCATGACAGACTCAATATTTGGTCCGTTCCCAACTGTGCCAACTTGAATAAGTTATTTAACTTCTTTAAGCCTTGGCCCCCTTCTCTGTAACAGAGGGATCCTATTCACCTTGCAGGGCCGCTGTGGTTGCTTAAGGAGGGCAATGCTTGTCAAGCACTTTGCATAGGGCCTAGCAAAAGTTGGTGCTCGATAAATACCGCTGTGATTTGCCTATGCCAGGCATCACGTTGACCTCATGCCTCCTGGCTCCTCTGTGCCCGGTGGTATTGAGCGGCAATCTCCCCCATGGGGGTGGCAAAAAGCCTCACACATGATCCCCTACTGCCACCAGGGCTCCTGCTGAGGCTGCCCTTCTTGGACTCCCCGCCAGACTCCCAGTGCTACGAGGACCAGATTTACTGGGAGGTGAGATGTGGCTGCAGCCCCTCAGGCCCATAGGGCTCTCTCACCCTCCAACCTTCCCTTCCCTGCCGCAACTCCTCTGATCCAACCCGCCTCTTTCCTTCCTCGCTTGCTCCTTCTCCTCTGGCGTCCCCCCCCTGAGCTGTGGTCTCCAGCCCCCTGGAGCTGCCCCTTCACGTGCTTCTCCATCCTTGCCCTCCAGGTGCCTGGGGAGCATGAGGACTTAGCCCAGGGACCGCTGAGGGCAGAGGAACCGGAGACTCGGGCCTAACTTGCTTCCAGGCCTTGAAAGGATGCTCTCCTTTTAGAAGATGATGGCTGGCTACCGTTGGGAAGCTTTTCTTTTCTAGTTCCCATCACTTCTGCTGCAAGAAAGAAGACAGGAGCCGGAAGGAGCCTCCTTACCATAGGCAGCATTGGGGGAGGGGCAGTAACTAGCGTGGTGAGGGGAGAGCCTCACACAGCCCCACCCCACCGCCCCACGCCCTGCAAGTGAGGCACCCAAGTGACTGCTGACCCGCTGGACCAGCATCACTCTGTTACAGTGAACCCTGAGCCAGGGCCTGACTCCCTGAGGGTGATAAATACCACGGTCACCGAGGACTCTCACTCCTTTTTTTGGGCACTGGGAATTTGGGGGGCTCCTCCTACCATCTAACTCACAATGTGGGAACCTCGGATGAGAAAGGACCTTAGTGGTGACAATATCCTGCCTCCCTGGGTCCATGGAACTCCCACTAGGATGCCGTGTTCTGCTAGGTGGATGCCCAGACTGGGCTTACCTGCCTCCAGAGACAGGGAGCTCATTCTCCTCCAGCAAGTCTGTGTTTGTTATAGGACAGCTCAGGCTGCTGCAGAGCTCCTCTTATTCCAGAATGGCTGCCACTCTGACCCTGAACTTGGGTGGCCTCTGAACAGAGTAGGAAGAGGGCCCCTGCTGGGACTAAGAGAGGCAAAAGGAGTTCTTTGCCACTAACTCCTCAGAAGCTGGAAGCAGCCAGCCCCCAGGCACCAACTTATGACCCTGTCCCGAGTCTGAGGAGTGGGGCCTAGGAAGGGCAAATGAGTTACTGCAGAGAATGGGGCTTCCGTCAGCCTGAAGCCATCTGACCACCAGAGGGTGCTCCAGACCCAGCAGAGGAAGATGTGGCCTTTCTTGCCCCTCCATCCTCTACCAAGAATGGGAAGTCCTTCCTAACAGCCTAACGGCATCCCTGTCTGCTTCAGCTCTGGTCCTCACTATTCATGCCACAAGACTTTTATGAACTCCCAGTCCCTACCACATGTCATTCCAGATCTCTCATTCAACAGAGAATCCATCCTCCCAGTAGACCAGAGCTCCTTTCCCAACCCTGAAGTACTGGGACCCCCCTCTGCCCTCTCCTGCTCTTCCCCAGGCTTCTGGCAGGAGTGAGCATGACTAGAGACCTCTTCCTCAAAACCAAAACCCATGCACACCTAGGAACCGAAGGAGGGATTTCTGAGGCCTTGTTCTGGGACAGGGGCAAAAGGTGCTCCCACGAGGCTCCATCCTCACTGTAGCTGAAGCGACTGAGTCTGGCTGGGGAAAGAAATCAAGCACAGAGTTGAGGAAAAGCTGAGGAACAAGGAGGGCGGTTGAGAGAGAAGTGCCCCATGGGAACCACCCCTGCCCATGTGGCCCAAATATGTTTGGTATATCCCTCCCCTTGAGCTCCCCCTCCTTCCTCCACAGCCTCCCCTGACCATTGCTGGCTGGGGTAGGTATGCTGGAGGGACAACCTTGTGCTGAGGCAGGATGACTGCTGAGATTGCAAAAAGGTACCCTGTCCTGTCAGCCCCTGCTGGGAGGGAGTCTGGGCAAGCAGAGGCCCATCCCCCATTTCACCCTGCAGAGCCATTGCTCTGCCTCTGCATGGATCCAGGTACAGCCAGCTGACCTGTTCTGCCCCTGAGCTCCCCGAGCAGTCCTCAAACAGAGATCTGAAAGACTTATAGGAACGGAGAGACTTAAGGATAAGACCCTCCCTGCCCTTGCTTATCCTGGGTGGGAAAGGCTACGAGTATTCATTTACTACACATACCACCACCATTTTCCCACTTGATCCTTTCCTTCTACTCTGGTTCTTTCTTGACCACAACCAAATCTCCTCCAGGCTTGACAAAAAGGGGCTGCTCTAGCCTAGGCTGGTCATCGCTCCCATCTCAATCCAGGGAGGCTTCCTGGAGAAGTGACAACTGAACCCTCCCTGGGAGAGGACAATTACCCAGCCAGCTTCTAAGGGAGGAAAGGCTACAGTTCCTAGGGTGGCCCACCAAGAGATCCCTGAGAAAGGGTGATGGCTGCCCGACAAGAGATGGCCCTGAATATCCCCTAACCGGAGAGTTCAGGCTCCATCACCCCCATAAAGCCTCTCATGGCCTGGGAGACGCTGCTGAGCTCTACTACAAGATCCAGCACCCTGGCTTCATGGCTCAGGGGACTCTGTCCTGGACTGAACTCTTCTAAACCAGGCCCTTTGTTTTTCCCTCTGCATTTCCTCCTCTCCCTCCCCCAGCTTTTCCTGTAGTGCCTAGCACCCTGGTGGGCAGTCCATAGATTGTTCGGTCCAGATGATGGACTGAGCCATCATTACTGGTTTGGGTATGGGGGTGATCGTCCCATTACTGCTTTCAGGCAGGGAGCTCAGAGGGCAGGAAAGACAGGTATCCTTGGAGCCTCTCTGCTGCACCAAGACTGAGCCCCTCCCCCATCTTTCCTGTAGCCCCTGGCTCAGCACCATTGGTTCCCCACATGGTGGCCCATCCATTCAGGCTGGGTCGACAGGGTGACAATGAGCAGGTCAAGAAGATGGCGGGGACAGGGGCCAAGGGGGCTCCTTCCTCACCCCTTCAGGACAATGAGGCCTCTGCCCCTCAGGGACAGCCCCTCTGATCACCACCATTATCACTCTCAATGCAGGACAATCAGACACTTGCCCACTCATGAACTCTGTCTGTCCAGCCCCAGTGCCTGAGCTCTGGAGACAATGATGGACGAGGACACTGGGCCCCTGCTCGCCTCCCAGGGCCCCACTGATGGGGAAGATTGGCTGCGCTGGGGTCAGTGTCAAGCCAGCAGAGCCAGAGGCATTAGGGAAGGGTTTCTGGAGGTGGAGCTGTACGGGCTTGGCACAAGTATGTGTGGGCGACAACAGAGCTTCCTGCCCAGACATCTGGCTGGGAGGTCCAAGGTTCCCCACGCACCTCAGGGTGCTTCTGTGCCTGTGTGGCCAGAGCCCCCTGGGCCAGGAGCTAGGAGTTGCTCCTCTGACCTCTGGAGGACCTGGCGCCCTGAACCTGCGTAGCCTGGGGAAGGCCTGAGATGCCCCGCTATTGGGATTCAAATCACGGCGCATGGTGGCCCCAGCTCAGGGAGGAATTAGACACGGCGTGGGTGTCCGAAGTGGGGGTCGGTGGCAGTCCCGGGACAGACTAACTCGGCAGCCGCGTTCCCCCCCCACCTCACCCCGATATTTCTCTCCCACCGTCAAGATCTCCCCCGCCTGGCTCTGCGCGCCCCGTCTCCTTTGTCTGGTCCTCCCGCCCGCTCCCAGCCGGGTCCTCCGCGCCGCCCCGCGCGCCCCGGCCCGTGCGCCCGCCGCCGCTGCCGCCGCCGCCCGGGAACAATGCGGGCCAATGTCTCCGGGCGGGCGAGCGGGCTATGCAAATGTCCAACGGCCTGTGAGAATCCCCCTCTGCCGCCGCCCCGGCTTCCACCGCCTGAAAGGGGCTGACGGCCAGGCCCGGGTGGGGGAGGCCGTCCCTGCATAGGGATGAGCTGTCTTCCCGGAGCGCCCGCCCGGGACAGAGCGCTATTGTCTCTGTGCCGCCGTCTGATCGCCGATCGGAGTTCGCCAGCCCGGGGAGGAAGGAAGAAGGCGACCCAAACCAGGCCTTGGGGCCAAGGAGGGGTGGTCACCTGTTCCCTCCATACCTACTCCTGTTCCCAGAGAGCCTTGACTTTGGGGTCAGACCTTGGTGGGCGCCCAACTTGGCTCCCCCACTCACACAAATCAGTTCATTTCTGAGCCTCGTCTCTTGGAGGTTAAACCTAGCCTATCGCTGATGCTCTTCCCGTCCTCCCTACCTGTTAACTGCCCTCTCCATCTCCATCCATTTTTTCACATTACATTGACCAGAGGTGTCTCTGGAGCCAGTTCCCTTCCAGAACCTTGAGGGAAATACTCATGGTTTCCCCAAAGCAGGTTACTGGACAGAGATGCCCCCAAGGGATCCTCTGTGACTCATGAGCCCCAGGCCCAGTCCAGGCCTCCTTCCTGCTTCCTTCTGCTGCCACCACCAGTTAAGAAGGCCCACCGTTTACTGGGAGAAACCCTAGCCATGCAGGACTGAAAGAAATTTCTCCAGTGATGTAGAGGTGCGGGGGAGCGGTTTGCCACAGAAAGTCCCCTCCCACAAGTGAAACGTGCATCCCTCTGCCCCCCAGTCCAGGAGCTTGTGCCCATCTAACAGATGGTATTGGCCCAACACTGGATAGTAGACAAGGGACTCTATGCTGGAAGCAGAGTCCATTCTAGCTGGGAACTTGGCCTCTGCACTTGGGTGCTTACAGGCTGAGCTCCAGTAACTGGGCTTTCGACTCTGCAAGGTGCAGGACCTGATTCCACCTTTCCTAAACTCCCACACAGGCTCATGATCAAGGGCTGATGCCACTCAGGTGGGAGCTCTTTCAGAAATGGTGCCTGGGCCCTTGAAACAATGATGCTTCTGAGACTCACTCATAAGGTTTTCGGGGCAAAATCAATCAGGGCAACAGCAAAATGAGAACTGTCCCAGGAAGTCCAGGTTTTCAGTTCCAGTAAGGCAGGAGAGAGTTGAGTGGGGAGAGGAGGGAGAAGATGCTGGTAGGGCAGGCAGTCTTCCGGGAAGCAGGGGTTCTAGTGCTGCCTCAGAGGCCTGTTCATTTCTGGTTTGGCCCAGGCTTTCACTAAGACGGAGCTCTTCCTTCTGTCCTCCTGGCCTCTGTGACGATCGAGGTACAACATGCATGGCAACTCCATTCTGGGGAGGTGGAGGTACAGTGTGGGCAGTGGAGCCTGGCCTCCTGGGATAGCATTTGGGAGACAGATAAGAGGAAAGTTGGGGTCAGGGGATGTGGGCTGGGAGCTGAGGCAGTTCATGGTGCCAGGGAAGCAGCCAGAGTTCTGTCCACCCCCACTCCCCACCTTTGGAAGTGGGCCCTCCTCCAACTCCTCACTGGGTCTCTGCTCCAACCTGGAACCCTCCAAAACATTCTGACCTGGGGCTGCCCAGCCTCATGGAAACTCCTCCGGGGACCCCAAAAGCCACATCTGAAAGAAGCCAAACCCAGGCCCCCGTACGTCTCCACACATGGCTAGAGGCTCCACCCGCTTGAGCCCCAGAACACATCCTTCCTCCCACGACCCTCCCTCTTCTCTTCCAGGACATTTGCAGGTGGTCCCCAGAAGAGGTTGGACCAGAGATACCTGCTCTGAAGGGGGCCCTCTCTCTCTTTGGCCTGGATTTCTGGAGCTCTCTGGGCCTGCTCTGGATGGTCTTTGGAAGGTCCCTGGGCAGGACCCAAGCAGACCCATCTTGGCTCTGAGGCTGAGAGAGGAAGTGGGCTTTGTTGTGCTGGGGCACCGGCTGGATTCTTAAATTCGCTTTTCCCACCCTACTCGTCTTGGCAGGGGAGCCCTCAGCTGGAGAAGCTGCGCCCCCCCCAACCCTAGTGTCCCCTCCTTCCCAGCTCAGCACCATCCATCTCCGTCTCCCCAGAGCAAGGAATGTGGCTCCAGGACACTGTGGGGCTTGTTCCCAATCCCCTTCTAGCTCATTTCACTTGGGCTTTTACAGGCTCGCCTTCATCCCACAGGCTGCTGTCTGGGTTCTGGCTCTGACGGCGCAGACAGAGATCTCCCCTCCTCCCTGCAATTCCTCACGCTTCATTTTGTCCCAACACCATCTGAGGAGGCTGCGCCGTGGGGGGTCAAGGAACCCTGGTGTGGGAGCCGGTGGGGGCAGGGTCCCCCGTCTTCCCAGCCCTCCAGCCACTCAGCTGGCCTCTGCTGTCGCTGGACCCTACAGCTGCACGGTATCTGCAAGCCATCCATCCCCTCACTCGCGTTCCCGTCCGCGCCCCGCAATCCTCGATTATTGGTGGAATTAGTACCGGGCTTCTTGTTGGCAGTTGCTAATTAAGACCATTTGTAAACGTGGTTATTAATGCTGCAGAGGGCTGCAGCCGCCAGCATCTATCACCCGCACCACTGGCGAGGTGCTGGCTCTGGGATGGCTCCCGCCTGCCTCCATTTTGCCCCACCAGGCTTCAGGTCTTCGAGGCAAGGGTTGGTGGGTACAGAAGTTCAGAGGGGGTTTAGCTGAGCCTTCCAGAGAAACGGAGGTGCCGCCTTCACTCCAGGGTGCCCCCAAACTGGAACCGTCTGTGTGTTGGTGGGGGGGAGGGCACTGTGTGAGCCACGTGCTGCCAGTATCTTTCTTCCCCAGAATGTTCAGGGCTGGGTCAGGATGGAGCTCATGAAGACTCTAGGGAGAGCTTGGGCCATCCCCTAACGTGCACCTCTGCTCTCCAGCAACCCAAATACCAGCTTTGCCTTAAGCCAGGTGAGGGGGACTATTTCAGTGAGACACTCCATATAAAAGGGGGTGATGCATCCGAGTGGAGCATTTACCTCCCAGTTGCTGAGTACCTACCAGGTGCCAGGCCTTAGGGATCCTCTCATAAATAAATCACCCCTTCCAGGGGACTGTCCCAAATCCCTCCAGACTAGATGAGGTCTGCCTCCTCTGTAGACCCCCTCACCCCCTTTCACACTTCAGCCAGCCTCACAGTGTGTTGTAACGAGCTATTCATTTTTACCTGCTCACCCCCACTGGACCATGCGTTGCTCAAGGACAGCGGTTGTATGTTGCTTACTGCAAACAGTAAAAGGCTTTGTTGATTCAGTCTTCCCTCACTGCTCCCTCCTCTCTGACCTCCAGCCTTGGGCTTCCAGAGCAGGATGTGTGGCGTGGAGCCTCTGGCGCATTTTGCCTCGGTTGGACCCAGTCGGCCAGGACTCGGAGGAGGTGGTATGTGGCTGGCATGCAGGGCTGGGCCTCTCAGGGGCCTTCCAAGGGAGCCGGTCCGCTCTCAGCAGGCCTGTCTGGGCTTCCCCTCCGGCCCAGCCTGGACGCTGCACCCCTCCCTATCCACCCATGTCCGGAGAAGTGGCCCAAGGCGGCTCAGGAGAGCTTGGGAAGGGACCCTCCCCCATACACCTGCTCTTCCCCATTCTTCTCCATGCGGACTTTACTGTCTTGACTCTTTCCTGCAGCTTTTGAAGGAAGGATCCACCAAGACTTTAGTGTCCCCCAGTCCAGGAAAAGAGAAGAGGAAAAAGAAGTCCTGGAAACAAAACCCCTCCAACAACCTTAAAGTAGGAGAGATTGGTTGGAAGGCTTTTAATCCCTTAATCCCTCTCAGATGGGCCTTGAGACGTTAATGATTTTCCTAATTATTCCCTCCCATTTTCCCATTGCTCTGTAAGGACTTTCGAGAGGAGTGAAATTCCGAGTGAGTGGGTGTGGGATGAATGGTGGGCCCACCTCCCCCCAGATCGAGCCCAGAGTCCAGGCGGCTGGGGAGGTGGGGGAAGTCCAGGAGCACTCCAGCTGGGGGCTAGGGCTTCCCTGCCACTGACACCCGTGAGCAAGGCGGGCCTGGGACAATGGGGCTGTCGGGGGCTGCCTGAGAGGGCCAGGTGTGGGGCTGGGGTCCCCTCAGTGTGAATGGCCCATTATCCTGCCTAGAGGATGGGAGTGGAGGGTCTCTTTGTGTCCCCCAGGAAAGGCCCCTCTGGGTGATAATCACCCTGGGAGGGAGGTGGAGGTGGTGATAAGGGTCTTTAGAGGGGGCCAAGCCTCCTCAGAGAACAGTTGGCCATTCAGGCCTTTGGCCCTTCTCTTGTTTCCAGCAGCCTGGGATCCTGTGGCCCATCCATGGGGGTGGGGGTGAGGGGGAGGCCAGCAGACATGGCCTAGGTCTGAGCTCAAGCCCCCTCCCCATCACCGTAGCCTGCTAGACTAAGTTTGGGGGTAACCTTCTGCAGGAAACCACCCCCAGACCCCCTTCCCAACCCCCACCTAGTCTTGGGTACCCTGGGGCCTTGCTTCACCTTCACCAAGACACTGAGTTTCTGAGAGTAGACCTTGATCCTGGCGTGTTGCTCTACTTTATAAAACACTCGCAGAGATTCTCATCCCACCTCTATAAACTCCCTGTGGGGTGAGGGCATCAGCCTCATTTCACAGATGGCAAAACTGAGTTTCGGAGCAGTTAAGGGACTCGTGTGAGTTTACACAGCCAGTAGAGGCAAAGCTGAGATTAGAGCCTGATCTTCCAATCCTAGGCACAGGGCTTTTGCACTTGCTCCCTCTGCCTGGAATGCTCACCTCCCTAATGACCACGTGGCTGGCTTCCTCATCTCCTTTGGTCTTTGTTCAAATCACATCCTCCATGAAAGGAGAAGTCTGGGGTTTGCTTCAAAGTGACACGGGAGGTGGGGGGAGAGTAGGTGGAGGTGCAGATGGAACAAGACTGGCAGTTGTTGAAGCTGGATAAGGGGTAGATGGGGGTTCATTAGATTAGTCTATTTATTTTTGCATCTATTTAACATTTTCCACAAGAAAAGTTTGGACAAAATCTGGCCTTCCGGAAGCACCTTATTTTAAGTTGAATTCACCACCCTGACTCCAGCCCTTATGTTCCCTTTCCCTTCCTATTTTTCTTCAGATCATTCATCAGCATCTCTACATATTTTGAGTATTTGTTTGGATTCATGTTGGTCTCCCACACTAGCCTCCCGAGGCCTGAGGTCCTGGGGTCTGTTGGTGTGGGCTGGTGCCCTGACACACAGAGCAGCACCTGGCACTTAGGGGCGCTTTGTCCATATTAGCGAAGGCCCGGATGACCTGGGTTTGTGGTTGAAGGCTCTTGGCCAAGCCGCCTTGAAGCAGAGAAAAGGCGGCCCGTCGGCTTGGGTTTCTGGCCTGTGGGGTCCTTCAGCACCTGGAGCCACAGCCGGAGGGTCCTTCCCAGCGCCCCCCAGCCTGGGCTAAGCCCCTAAGTGTCCCATTATGTACCATTCACTTCTCACTTTGTCGGGCCCGTCCGCAGCCGCTGCGTCCTTTTGTCAGAGGGGCCTGGGAGTGCGAGGGGCTATTACCACAAGGCCTCATTATTCCCAGCCAGAGCAATAATGATGAGTCCCTTCCCCAGGCTAGCACATTTTGCAGGGTCCCTCCCATTTAATAACTATAATAACAGCCACCATTTATGAGCCCCCACTTCGTGCCCCGCCGAGCCAAGCACTTTACATACATTATCTCATTTAATCCCCCCAACAGCTCTGGCAAATAGCTACTGTTTGTATCCCCATTTTTCAGATAAGAATGCTAAGACTGGGTGCCCAGAGCTCCTTTATCCTCAGTTCAGCCATACAGGGGGAGGAAGGGCAGGGATACACCCATGCCCCAGATGGGACAAGGAGGCACAGAGACGGGAGGTGGCCGGGGAGGGAGCACACAGCAGATAGCGCGGCCCACGGCTGGGGCTGGGCAGCGAGCGTCCCTCGGGCATGCGCAGAGGAGGGCGGGCAGCCGCCCCCAGACCTCTCCAGGCGAGAGCAGCCAGGCCGTCACTGTATGTTCACAGGGGCAGCTGCTGGCTCGGGGAGCTTCAGTGACTTGCCCTGTGCAAGGCTAGTGAGAATCCAGGGGCTCTGCCCTCAATGCCCACGTGATAGGGAGGGGGCACTTCCGCTCTGTGGGCCAACACTGAAATGCTCTTAGAGGACCAGGCGGAGTGTGGGGCACAGGGACCAGGCCCTGGGAGGAGGCAGGAGCAGGGTGGGAGAAGGGGGAGGTAGAGAGAAGGAACTGAAATTGCACTGTTTCCTCCCCAGTGAGGAGTCTCAGGGGTTCTCTTATGCTCTGGCCTTTGGGGTTAAACTCTGTCCTTCCCAAGCCTTCAAAAAAGATGCAGTAATTATTATTTTAAATTAGGTTTAGTTCTGAATAATAATTTCTTCACTTTTTAAAATGTTAATTTTATTTATTTATTTATTTATTTGAGGCTTCCCTGGTGGCGCAGTGGTTAAGAATCCGCCTGCCAATGCAGGGAACACGGGTTCGAGCCCTGGTCCGCGAACATCCCACATGCCGCGGGGCAACTAAGCCTGTGTGCCGCAGCTACTAAGCCTGTGCGCCGCAGCTACTGAGCCTGTGCTCTAGAGCCCGTGCTCCGCAACAAGAGAAGCCACTGCCATGAGAAGCCCGCACACCGCAACGAAGAGTAGCACCCCCCCCCAGCAACTAGAGAAAGCCCGCTCAACAAAGACCCAATGCAGCCAAAAAAAAAAAAAAAAAAAATTTATTTGGCCACGTGGCATATGGGATTTAAGTTCCCTGACCAGGGATCAAACCCATGCCCCCTGTAGTGGAAGCGAGGAGTCTTAACCACTGGACCACCAAGGAGGTCCCCAGTAATTTCTTCGCTTTAAGGGCACAAAACTTTAGAGGCCCGAAAGGGTGTACCACACAGTAAAGTTTCCCTCCTGCATCCGGGTCTCCACCACTCAGTTCCCATGCCAGAGGCAACTAATGTTCCTGGTCTCCCCTGTATCCTCCCAGAGCTGCTCAGACATTTAGTTATAAAAGTAAACACCGGCCCCTCACCAGGCCATTCATCTGTTTCCTAAATGTGTGGTAAGCACCTTCTCAGCCAGGCTCTAGGCGGCCAGAGAGAACCCTTACCTCTTAGGGGATCTAGGGGTTGCAGGGGAGAGGAAGATCTCTCAGAAGGGCAGAAACAGAGCAGAAGGGATGGCTTTCCAAGGAGAGGGAACAGCATATGCAAAGGCTTAGCGGTGTGACACCTGATGTGTGTCCAGGTCCCTAGTGTGCCTTCTGCATGAGAGGCAGGAGGGGGTCTGCACCACCTCGGTCAGGCTGGACTCCCAGAGTCCAGGGTCTTTGGGCTACAATCTGCATGCTCTTGCCCCTCAGCCTGAGGTCTCTCAGAGTCTAGAGAGGGTTTGTTCATCTGTCCCTTCCTAGAAAGGAGCCACCCCTGGCCAGTGGGACCCCTGGCGTCTGCTTAGCCAGGGAGCTGGGCCCAGCTCTAGTCCCGAGGGGGAGACCTACTTTACCATGGTTGTGAGGGTGAAATCAGTTTATAGAGTGTTTTGTACAATGCTCGACACAGAGTATGTTTGCAGTTCGTGTTGGCGTTGTAACTGTTCCCAGGACACCCTAACCATCCCCGTCTCAATGTCCCGTCTCTGTGGGAACGTAAGTATCCTCTTTGCTCACTCCTGGCCCCCCAGATTCTTCTCCAGGCCTCCCAGAGCTCCACTGAGCCGCAGCCTTCCCCTTGGTTTCTCAGGGAGAGCAGTAGGGGGAGCCCCGCCGGGGCACAGGACCCTGTGAGCTGAGGTGTTCACAGTGGAGAGAAAGACTGCCCCTCCTGGCCCCTCAACTCCGCCTCTTCTCACCCACCCTCCTTTAAAAGGAACCCACCCCCACTCATTACCGAGCCCCAGCAGCCAGGCCCCGGCTAAAGCCCTGGCTAAAGGCAGCAATTAGATCGTTAGCACCAGCCCCAACCCACCTGCTTGGAGTCCCTCAAACGCATTTTAATTATAATCCCTTAATCTCCCTCAGATGGCGAGGCTGGCTCTAGGGCTTTTGCCCCAAATAGCCCCTTCCCTCACTCTCTTCCCCCAATTAAGGGGTCCTCTCAGCAGAGAGCCCCTCTCCCAGCTAAAGGCCTCCCCGCCTGGGAGCAGCCGCCTCACGGGCTCTGTCGCCCTCTCTATGGGAAGTGGCCCCAGATGGCCGGCTGGTCCGCCTGAAGTTCCCACGTGTGCGGCTGAGCCCCCTCGGATTACATGCCTCCTGCCTGGGCACGAGCTGAGATGCCTGGGACCACTTGTCTCTCCCTTGGTCTCCTCCTGTCCTGGTTTCTTTGTGTCCTCCGGGTAGCATGTCCCCCTGACCCTTTCACAATGACTTCTATTTTCCTGTCAACCCATCCATGCCACCCTGTCCGGGCCAGCTGTCTCCTTGACAATTCCATCCAGGAGCAGCCAGGTTCTGTCACGGGTGGAACTGAGGCCAGGGCCCTGACAGGACGTCTCCTGGTGGCAGCGCTATAGTGACCTCCAGTTGACCTCAGCAGAGTGCAGCCTTGCCCTCCTGCCCCACAGTGCCCATCAGGGCTCTGAGACCCTCCGCCACGTAGGGGCTGGCAGAACATCGGGCGGCCTCTGTCCCTGAGCTCTGAGCAGGGCAGAGGCAGGGGGAGGGACACGATGACCCAGCATGTGGCCCTGTCTGAAGCTGAGCCTGGATGAAGCTCTTTCCTGGGAAAGTTCTGTCACTAATTGACTTGCAAATGCCTTGTTTGTCCCCAGATTCATAATTAGTGCTAAGGATTTCTAGGGCCCCATCCCGGAGGGGGCCTTTTTTTGGGGCAGCCTGTTCCTCTCCCCTCTCTGAGGTCGGCCGGGCTGGGGGTGGGCAGAGCCGGGCACCGGTGCCCAGCTGCCGTCCAGCGTTCCCACGGCTCTGGTGCCAGCGTGTGAAAGGCGAGGTGCGGGGGGCGCGGGGGCTGGGGCTCCCCGCCATCCTTCAGCCGGGACCAGGGCCAAAGCCCTGAGGCTCCAGGAAACACCAGAGCTGGGGAGCGGGCAGTGGCAGTGGGTGGGGGCCGGCTGGCACCCCCAGGAAGGAGAGCCCAGCCGGTGCCTGGGCTGGCATTGGCCGAGCCTCCAGCACGATGAATGGGCCAACAAGGGGCCTCTCTTCCCCACGGATTCCCCACAAAGCCCTTGGCTACACCATGGGATGTGGGGGACCAGGGGCCACCGAAGGAAGAGGAGAGGCTATTCTCCAAGACGCCCCGACTCCCAGCCTCTGCATTCCCAGGAAGGGGCCCTGGGCTGGGGGCCCAGTGCCTTGGGTTCAGGCCCAGCTTGGACCTGGATCTGCTGAGTGAGGAGGGCAACCCTCCCAATCCCTGTGGGTCTCAGTTTCTCCCACTGTATTATCCCTGGCGTCCTTCCCAGCCCTGATGTCCCTCTCCCGGCTTCTGCCCACTCAGCTACCCTCACAGCCACACCCTACCTTCCACCGCCAGTTCCCAGTCCTCGGCAGGCCCTCTCTGGGCCTGAGACCCAGCCGGACCTCCCCTCAGCGGGTAGCAGCACTCCTCACTCAGGCACAGCCTCCCAACCCCTCAGGCCCTTCAGTTTCCCTCAGGTTAGGAGGAGCGGCTTGCCAGAAGGGAGGAGTAAGGAGGTCCTAAGCCGTGGCTGCCTGCCACGGAGTCAGACAGCCCGGGGCCCTGCCATTTGCAAACTGTGTGACCTGTACCTGTCAGTCTGTCTGGGCCTCATCTGTGAAAGGCCTCACAGGGTTATCACCGAATAGTGAGACAGTGAGTGGAAGACACTCCATGTGGGACCTGGCACAAAGTGGATACTCAATCGAAGTTCTTTTTTTTTTCCTGCCTCCCTTTCAAAGCTTTCTGCAGTCTGCCTGTGTTTCTGGGTGACTGAGATGTTCTTTCACAGTCCACCCCCATCTTTTTCGCCTGGCTCTCTCAGCAGCCCCTCTATATTCCTCATTTCCTCTACAGTTCATTTCACAGGACTGGCCATTTTCCTTTGGTAAGTTCTTCCCGAAGTCTAACCTTCTATTGCAGGTTGCTCCTCCCCAGGCCTGGCCTCTTCGCAGGCTGCCCTGCACCTGGGGCCCTGAGGGAAGGGGGTAGGGATGGGCTCTATGGTAACCCTGAGAAGAGAATGCCCTCTTTCCTCATCTGCATACAGACGGTCTCATTTGCATACAGACAGGCCTCATCTGCATATGCTCAGTGGGACTCTGAGAGCAGATTCTTAAGTGTCTGCCTGGACCCTCCCAGCCCAGTCCTGGCATCCCTGTTGAGGGAGGGTTCCCTCCGCACCCCTTCTGCCCCTGTCTGGGTCTGGGTCTTTCTGTTTCCAAAAGGCAGCCCACCCTCTGTGGCTCCTCTCCCACCTGCTGTCACTAGTGTCCTGCTTTCTTTTCCTGTGCTCAGATAAGTCCTTCCTCCCACCTCCTCCTGCCGCCCCAGCTCCTTCACCAGGAGCCTCCCTTCCAAGCCAGGAGGCCAGGCCACTAATGGAGGCAGAGGGCTGCTTTTCCCTGCCCAGGCCCCCCAATATCCAGAGGGTAAGGAAGCCATAGAGGGTTGATGCTTAGCCTCCAGGGTCCAAACAAAAGCAGGGGGAGGGGGAGGGCAGACCTGGGCAACTTCCTTCTTGCTGATCCCAGGCCAGACCCTGTCTCCATTCACCCCTCCTCCTCTGGGGGCTGACCCCAAGGCTGCAATGGGTCCTTGCAAGGCTGCGCAGTGGGAAGGATCCTGAAAGGAGGTCTGGGGACTTCAGAAGCACTTGCCTGACCTGGTGAGCCCAGGCTCCGCCCCTTAAATATGCCAGATTGTGATACAAATGGAACTGCCTTTTCCTGGGTGCATCCTTGGCCTCAATCAGCCCTCCTAGACCCTGTCCTTGTGGAGGATCCTGGGGCTCCTTGGAATGTAGGTTAGGGGAACTTGGAATTCTCCTCATGGGCCTCCACCATGCTGAGGACCCTGGACACAGCCCTTCCCCTCTCTGGCCTCAGTTTCCTCTGTAAAATGAGGAGCTGGGCTAGACCAGGTGGCTCTTAATGCATTCCTTCTTCCTGGAAATCATGCCCAGGTGCCTAGCCAGCATTCTGTATGCAATTTCAGCAGATGCAAGGATCCCCTGTGGTTCATCTTGACCTGAGGCTAGGAGCCCTGGTCTAGAGGAGCTAAAAATGCTGTGGTCAGTGTTTAAATGGAAGGGGAGGGGTGTGTAGACATACGTGCTTGGATGCGCAGAGTATCTCAGGGAGGACGTAGGCACCAGTGGTTGCCTCTTGGGAGAGGAGGTGGGTGGCTGGGAACAGGGGAGGGTAAGAGGCATACTTTTCCTCTTGTGCTATTGGAATTGAACTGTGTGTATTATCTTAAGCCTTTTTATTTAGAAAAATCCCAGGATTCCAGCTATAGTTCCATGGAGGGATTGTTGTTAGATGGGAGGAAGGACTTTTTAGGGAGTGGTAGAAGGCTTAAAAGGAGCTGGCACTCTGGACTCTGGTAACACTTTCCAGCAGGAACTCTCTAGAGATTGGAGGGGGGCGCTATCTTTTGGGGGAGCATGTTTTACGCAGGTGTGTTATGGGGGAAATGAGGCCAAGAGCACAGCTCCTTCTTGCTGTGGTTCCCCTGCTCCCTCAGGTTCCCTCCCAGGTATTGTTGGGAAGTCCTACCTGCTGTCTAACCTGAATCCCTCTTGTTAGGCATATTCATCCCCTTCTGCGTCTACTGAGGGTGGACAGAGAGGAAGCAGGAGTGGGTGGCCCTGTGAAGCAGGGATGCTCTTTCTCTCTGGTCTGTTCAAACCCTGGAGGACATTTCTAAGGATGTGTCCCTTTGTGGCTGAGACAGAGGGCCATCCAGTGACCTCCCACACAGGCACTCTGGGGGAGCAACCCCACCCTCTCCCATCCTCTTGGTCCTTGGGGTGGTACCTAGGGACCTCCTTGGCTGGGAGCATCAGCCCACTGCTCTGAGTTGGGACTGACCAGATCATGGATGGTGTTCCCAGGGGCCTTGGGGTGGCTCAGAGAGGTGGAAGGAGCCAAGATCTTTCCTCCCCAACCCACCCCCCACAGGTGGGAGTTCTGCCTTAGTGAGGCGTCCCCCTTTTGTTGCAATGGTGGCTTTTATAGCATTGGTCTCTTAGAGGGAGCCCGGTACTGCCCTCCTCTCGTTTAGCCCCTCCCCTGCCCAGGTACATCCACTACCACTAGTACTGTTGTTCAGTATTCAAGAGTCTTTATTAGACAGGAGATCGGACATCCATCTCAGAGGAATCTCAGCTCAGACAACACAAGAGAGACCAGGACGGGTGGGACGGACAGCTTGTAGACCTGGGAGCAATGGTGAAGCAAAGTCTTATCCCAGGTGGCTCCAGGTACAGTGGGCTGCCCAGGCTGGAGGCTAGGGCCTCCCCACTTCTCTCTGGCTCAAAGGCTTCTTGAAAGAGCTCTTCAACTTGCTAGAGTTTAGCCTTATCTTTCAGTCAATCAGGATGGCTTCTCAGAGGGAACCCAAGCCAGCTGGGTGAAGTAGGTTCTTCTTTTTGGTCTGAAAAGAAAAAAAATGTCAAGATTGAAAAAGGTTCTCTTTGGATGGAGACCTTAGCAGGAGGCAGAGGACAAGCATCCAGTGGCCAGGAAAGGCGAGAGACCGGGGAGGGCTCCACGTAAAAGGGGGCCACCATGACAATGGATGAGTCTAGGAACGTCTAGGTGCTCTACGCAGGGCCATGGCAGGGGTTGCGTGTGTGGAGGGGGAGGCAGAGAGGGCATGCCCAGGGCAGGAACTCAGATCCCAGACAGGTGAGAGGCTCGGCGGTGGCCCAAGGGACTTGCTTCAGGAAGACAGAAGGCATATTTCCTTGGCTAGGGACAAACCTGGGAAGATTTTGTTGACTTCTACAGCTCCCATGGCCTCTTCCCCAGTCCTGTCTTTTTTTTTAAAATGTATTTATTTATTTTTGGCTGTGTTGGGTTTTCGTTGCTGCGTGCGGGCTTTCTCTAGTTGTGGTGGGCGGGGGCTACTCTTCGTTGTGGTGCGCAGGCTTCTCATTGCGGTGGCTTCTCTTGTTGTGGAGCATGGGCTCTAGGCGCACGGGCTTCAGTAGTTGTGACACGCGGGGTCAGTAGTTGTGGCTCGCGGGCTCTAGTGCAGGCTCAGTAGTTGTGGTGCACGAGCTTAGTTGCTGCGCGGCATGTGGGATCTTCCTGGACCAGGGCTCAAACCCGTGTCCCCTGCATTGGCAGGCAGATTCTTAACCACTGCGCCACCAGGGAAGTCCCCCCAGTCCTGTCTTTAACCTGCAAGGACTGTTTCAGCATTCCTCAGACTTCAGTCCTGCACCTGAGAAGGAGCGCCCCTTCCTCCCCTGAGAACATGCAGAGAAGGCCCCCTGCCCATCTGGTCGTCTCTCCTCTCAGTCCCTCCGATTGTGTTTGGAACATGTTCTGCAGGAAGTCAGCACAGGGGAGGGACACAGACTATGCTTTGGGAGCCACCAAGTCCCATTTGAAGCCCAGCCCAACTTACTAGTCCTATGACTTGGGGCTCTGATTATGCCTTTGTAAAGTGGGGACAGTATCACCCAGTTTTCAGGACCGTTGGAAGATTAACTGAGACAATGGCTAGGAAAGGGCTTACACAAGCAAGTGGGTGCCAGATCAAGGTTAGTCCCTTCCTTCCTGGGGTGGAGGGAAGCTGTGCCTAGGAAAGAATAAAATCAATAGGGGCTACACAGAAATCAGGTGTCAGAAGCACAGCTGTGGGCACAGCATTCCTTTCCTGCCCCACCCGGAGTTGGGAGCCCCCAAAGTTCACCTCACCCGACTTCTCCAACGGCTTTAAAATCTGAGAAGAGAATTTCAGAAAGAGAAGGGGATCTAGGCCACACCGCTGCGCTGCCCAACTCTGCTCAGATCAGTGTCACCTTCCTCCTACCTAGACTCTCAGACTTTCCAGACTTGCCTCCTTCATCCCTGTCCCACCTCCTCCTTCCCTTCCCTGCCCCCAACCCCACCTTTGCCAGTCCCTAACCTTGACCTTGACCATACTATGGAGGGGTGGGGATGGGAGGCCTGCCTCACCCATCAAACTGGAAGCTCCCCAAAGGTAAGGACTCAGTCTCCCTCAGACCTGGGCTCCTTGAGGCCTGTGTCCCTGACCCCCTGTGGCCCTACTCCCAGCCTGGGCTGGCTCCCAGAGGCCCCGACGTGAGCCAGCTTCTCCTCAGTGCCCGCTAAGTCTGTTAGCCTCTCCCTCCACAGCTCCCTTTCCCTTCCTTGCTCCAGATCCTCAGCCTGTCTGGGAACCCTGCTAGCCCCAGGCTGGCTGGATTTGGGGGAACAGCAGAGGAAACTGGTGTCTCTCGGGGCCTGGGAAGGGGTGGTAGATGAAGCCCAGCGCAGGGCCCTCCCCTGGGTGGGGGAGGAGGAGTCCAGATGGAACAGTCTCCGCCTGGTACACCCTCCCAGCTCCAGACAGAGGGAGCATCTCCTAGCAACCGTACAGTAGCAGGGGGCTGGGAAGAGGGTGGGGGCTGGGAAAGCGGGGCGGAGAACAGTGATATCGTAAATTATCCCTAGCCCCTCCCTGCCAGCCCACCCTTCCTCAGTTGAGAATGGCCTCCTTTCTCTCTCCACCTGCTCCTCGTTCAGGATTCCCTTGCAAAGCTGGCCCCGGCACAGTGCCCCTTAGAGGTGCCCCTCTAGCTCAAGGTGACCATTCCCAGCCTTCTGCTTGAGCTACAGAGGGAGGGAATTCTTACCCTCCCAGGATCTCTCAGGGACCCTGCTGGAACGTCCCCAGTGGCTGGAGGGGGAGACTGCCTTCCACCCCCACTGCACCCGAGCTAGAAGACTATCACTTGCCAGTGGTCTCTGGCTCCTGCCTCTTTCTTTGAGTAGGGATGGGGGCAAGGAAGGGAAATTTCAAAGCATTTGTGACACTGACTCCACTTCTCTAAACAAAAGCTTTTAGACTTGGGACCTCCAAGTCTTTAAGGGGCACTTGGGCCTGTCACCAATCTGGCCAAGTCTCAGTTTCCCTATCCCAACAGCTGGAGTCCAGGAAGCTCAATAAAGTGACTAAAGCTGGGTGGCAGTTCCTTCCTTACCTCTCAGATGAGCCATGTCAAGCCAAGGGTCAAAGAACTGGTACTTCAGTAGTACAGATCTTGGTTAGACACTGGAAAGGACTTCCCAAGACAGCAGTAAGCAAGATCATGGAATTTCCTGGTTGGAGAGAGGAAAAGTCTGTCAAAGAAACAGGAAACTGAGTGGGAACCTCTTAAATTTTGCCTCATTAATGCTTTCTTATCCATGTTAAATAACACATAGAGAGTATTTAGCAGAGCCTGACATATAGTAAGCCTTCGTTTTGGCTATTTTTAAAAACCATATATTAATATGATTTTTTATTGGATGGATATCAAGAGGAGGGATAAATCCCCTGGAGACCTATCTCCCATCCTCCAGGAACCCCATGGGAAAATCCAGATATGAGATAGTGCCCCAAGTACAAGATGGCAGCCAATTGCCATGGTAACAGAAGAAGAAGGCGTCTGGTTGGTTGCGGGGGCAGTGCCGGGAAGCCAGCTGGTGCCAGATGGACAGACCCAGCAGAAGGTAGCCCCAGCTGGGTGAAGCTCATGACCCTGTGCCCAGGGCTCTCCCTCCATATGCCAGCCTCAGCCTGTCCCTTCCCTCCAGGCCTAAAGGCTCCATTGCTACCTGTGGGGATTCCTCCTCGAGACTCTTGTTTGTACAACAAGGGATGACTGCTTAGAGACAAAAGACCCTCCTGCTCAAAGTCTCCCTGGCCCACCAGCCGAGAGATCTAAACTGGTCTGAATTTGGCTCACTCCTGACGGTGCTGAGGAACCTTGAAATCAGGGACTTGGGAGGGTCCTAAGTGGCAAGGCTCGGAGGAGGTACCATTTTGTACACATTCAGTGGAGGGTCACAATGTCCAGCTAAGGTTCCCTCTGGAGAGCATTGAGATGAGGGAGCAGAGTGGGTTAGGGCCATGAAGGGAAATCGAGCTTCACTCCACCCCTCCTCTCTTCCCGGAATGGCTGGACAGTATTTACACAGGGCCAGCGGGAAGTTCTTCCTGAGAAGGATGAAAGAAGCTGTGGTCATGGAGTCCATTTCACCACATAGTTGTTAAAAACAAGTGCTTCCCAAACCTGTCTCAGCAAGAGGCTCACCTGCTTGAGACCAGAGAGCCCCAGCCAGTCCGCAGAGCCCCGCCACGCTTCCCAGACAGGGCTTCATCACGTTTTGCACCCAGAGTCCCTTCACTCTCCTCCCCAGCAACCCACTCCCTCATTTCCAAACTCCGGAAGCCTTCCTCGATTGTCCCCATCTGCCTATCGTGGCCCCTCTAACTCTGTGTCCCTCAGCATTTAGAATGGGCACTGGACATCTGCACACAGCCTTGAAAACACTTTCATCCACACCGACCTATTTGATCCTCAGGATAACCGTGGAAGGAAGTTAGGATCCAAAGACGTTAAGTGACTTGCCTAAGGCCACCCAGCTAGTCAGGGAGGGAAGATAGAATTTGTATCTCGACCAGCCTGTCCTATGCCAGAGTCGAAAACCAAAACCTCCTTCTTTTGCTGTTCTTCCTATGGCCGGAGCCCCTCTATCAAATCTGTGAGCGACCTGCCAGCTGAGGTGTGTCCACTGTCATTCTACCGCTTCCAGTGCCCCAAATCCAAACTTTTATTAGCAGGGACGGTGTACCCAACGGAGGGTTGGACGTAGGGGAGAAGGTCAACCCACACTGCCGATTAGCATAAGTGACACTGAGGCCAGGCAAGGAGAGAAACCTCCCCTGGGTGTGGAGACCGAGGGGACCTTGGACTCCTTTTCGGGCTCTGGTCAGTCTTGAGTTTCCACCCTCCCAACATAGCCCTCCCTGCACGGGGAGCTCTGTGCAGAGCTGGAGGGGACTCTATGCTGGAAGGAGAGGCTCCGGGCGGGGCCAGCCGCAGAGGCACTATGGGAGGGCATGTACAGTTGGGGAAGGGAGGTTGGACAGGCCTGGCAGGATCGGAGTTACACCTGGAAAGACATGGGGCGGGAGCAGGGGCAGAGCCTTGGTGCTGGAGGGGAGCTTGTCCTGGGAACGGCTCTACCATGGACGGCCTCACTGTGAGACCTGGCCAGATCTCAGCTTCTGGTTCCTTCGAGGACCTGGCTAAAGCTTGAGGCCACCCCTCACCCTCCCCTCCTCCAACCCCATTCCAGCCCACTCCCAGTGGGCCCTGGGAGCTAAGCCCCCGCACCTGACATGGCCACTTCCACAGCTACTCACAGAGAGGTCTTTGTGCAGAGGCTGCGCCTGGGGGAGGGGCGGTAGGCGGCACACCCACTTACATTCCACCCTAGTGGCCGGCAGTGGCATCGTCACCTCCTCAGCTGTCTCTCCAGCCTCTCACCCCTTCTCTAGGAAGAATCTCCTCAGAGCCTTGGCCCACCCCTGGACCCTCCCTTACCCCTTCTCCCACTCCCTCCTCCAGGAAGTTTCCAGGACTGAACTTCTCTGTTCTTCACTCCAGTCCCCAGAGGTCCACCTCCTGTCCTGACCTCAGGGCACTCACTGTGCTGGGGACCAACCTTGGCTTCTCCACATCTCTTCCCAGGGAGCTCCCCTGAGCCTGCCCCGACCGTGCAGGTGTGTGTGTGGGTGGAGAGGCCGTGCAGGTGTGTGTGGGTAGAGAGGCCGTGCAGGTGTGTGTGTGGGTAGAGAGGCCGTGCAGGTGTGTGTGTGGGTGGAGAGGCCGTGCAGGTGTGTGTGGGTAGAGAGGCCGTGCAGGTGTGTGTGGTAGAGAGGCCGTGCAGGTGTGTGTGGTAGAGAGGCCGTGCAGGTGTGTGTGGGTAGAGAGGCCGTGCAGGTGTGTGTGTGTAGAGAGGAGTGAGGGTGATTCTAGAGGGGGGAGAGGCAGAGACCCTTCTTCAGGTGGCTCCCACTCCTCTCACATTCCTCTATTTGTTCAGAACCAGCCAAGAGCCAGTTAAGCATCTGGTGGGTGCTGGGCTCAGCGGGCAGCTAGCTTCGGGTTTCCCCCTTCATCCTGGGGGTGGTTATGTGCTGTCCCCGAGCCATACTCTGCACTCAGCACCTCTGAGGCTGTCAGCTAACTGCCCAGTGCCCCTATCAAATCCAGTCTCCCTGGTGAAGCACATAAGGCTCCTAATAACTGAACTTCTGCCTCCATTTCCCATCTCCTCCCAGTCCAGACTCCCTCTGAGTGACACTCTAGTCGCCTGACACAACATGCTCTTTCCTACCTCCTTGCCTTCACATATGCTGTCCACTCCCCACCATGCACTTCGTCAGACACCTTAGACTGTTAGCCCCTGCTTAACTTTTATCACTTTTATCCCCTTTATTTTATCACTTATCTTTTGGCCCCCTCCAGGAAGCCTTCCTTAACTCACCTAAGGTGTCCCAGGGCTCCGGCCCGCATGCTGCAAAGCACCTTGTATAAGTCTTCAGGGCAGCAGCCTTTACACTGTCTTGTGATTATTCGTGTCTGCCTCCCCCACCAGGCTGCTAGGCCCTCAAAGCAGCTTTGTATTCCACCTTCCTCTTCAACATAGCACCTGGCACACAGTAGGCACGCAATAAATGCCTGTTCAGTGAATGAGCTGACATGGAGATATGGGTAAGGGAAAGGAAGGCATGGATGTGAGAAGCGCTACTGAGGACGAAGTGATGGGTTCTGATGTGACCGATCTGGATGAAGGGGAAAGGAAGAAGGCAAAGCCAGGATAATGCTCAGGATTTGCACCTGAGGACCTAGACGTTTAATGATGCTATTGATAGAGGTGGGGAAGCAGGAATGTAGCGCAAGACTGAAAGCACAATGCCGAGTGAGTAAGCATCTAAATGCCCTCCCTGTGTTTGGGGAATGGCCATCTCATGAGTTTTGGAGGGAGGTTGTACTTATAAGCCACTACAGAAGCCAAAAGCACAGGTACTTTCCCTGGTTTCCTTGCAGCTAGGGCCTGGTCATGCGGTCCAGGCTTAGCCAATCAGAGGCACCACTCCAGTCTGATCTGGGAGCTAATGACAGGACCACAGTAGTTAGGGTGCAAATCTGGAGTTTAGAGAAATGAGTGAGCGTTTTAATTCCAAATGATGGTTGAAATGATAAAAGTGAAAGAGCATGAGTGGAAAGGGAAAAAAAAAAAGAGCTGAAAGCAGAACCTTGGGAAACAATTCTGGCTGGAGAACTGATCTACCCAGAGGACTGAATGACTAGAACCCAGAATGAATAATCGGGGATATAACAGGGATATAATAATAATAATAATAATAATAATAATAATAATAATAATAATAATAATAATAATAATCAGGGATATAATCAGGGATATAATAATCAGGGATATAACAGAAGAACCAAAGGCCAAAGGAGAAGACATCAGTATGAAATGGATATCAGTAGGAAATGTTCCACAGAGGTCACCAGGCTTGAGCAAGGGCCATTGGGTCCAGCTGAAGAGTCTGTGTGAGAGGCTGGAGAGGGCACAGGTTTCACCAGTTATGAAGGTGGAAGCCAGACTGCTGGGCTGAGGAGAGAAGACTTGGAACTTCACCTCAAGTACATAGCGAGCGGCCCTTCACCGACCCCAGAGAAACCCTCAAACTGACAGATAATCCTGCCTGCCCACACCTTACCCTCTCCCCCTCCCCTTCCTGCTGATACTCCCACTTCTGATTCTTCCCGTATTTTTGTTTTACACTCTTCATAGTCCTCCAAGTTCTCTAACCACTGGCACCCATGAGGGGTCTGGAACTAAACTCAACACAGAGGCCTCTCTACCACCCCTGATCCTATGTGAGGTTCATGTCTCTTCTGGGGCTGCCATCCCTCATCTCTCCCTCCTTCCTTCTCTCCCCATCCTCTTCTCACAATTCCACTAGTAGGAAGACTCAGCAATGTTCCTGGTCAGCCAGAAAGTCCTTCTTATGGTCTCACCTCCCTCCCTGCCCACCAACCAAGGCTGGCTCTCGGCCCACACCTGTCAGAGGCGGCCATTTTATAGGCGCCAGCTACCTAAGATGGTGGCCTCCCTCGCTCCCTCTGCTTCCGTTCCCACAGCTTGCCTCCTACCCTTGCCCCTTTCTTTCTGAAGCCTGAGCCCAACAAGGTGGGGGGCCAGGCTAGGGAGCCAAGGCCGGAGGAAGCAAGACAAAAAAGGACAGAAAAGCCGGCCCCTTGGCATCTCTCTTTGGCATTTGAGTGTAGCATAGGGAGGGAGGGCAGAAGGGAAGAAAGAAAGTAGTGTGAGTTTTTATTTCTGTCTTCTTCCTGCCACCTCCCCCTCCAACACACACACTTTGATGAAAACAAAATCTCTCCCCTTTTCTCTCTTCTCCAACCCCCCTCCCCATTTTTCCTGGCTTCTACCAAGAGCCTCCTGGAATGCAAATGAGTTGTATTATGCAAATGTATGCAAATCAGGCTTAACAAGCGGAAGGAGGGGGCAGAATGCCTAATGAGTAATGGCGGAGGGTACAGATGGAGGGTGGCAGGAATGACCCCATCTTCTCTGTTCCCACAGCCTGGGGGCTTGCTAGGGGTAGTGAGGTGTCCTTCGCTTCTGGGAAAGAGTAGGTGAAGGCACCGTTGCTTCAGTTGAGAAGGCCTAGGATGGCCTTGGCTATAGGTGAGGAGAGACAGGAGAGCTTGGGGGGAGAGAGGGTTAAGTACAAGGGACTCACTTACACAACCTTGCCCATAGACTCTGGATGTACCAGCCTCCCTGCCTGTATGGTCTGCTGATGGCTGAACCTTCAGCTGAAAAGAGGGTGATGCTTATGCATGCCATGGCTTGTGCATCAGAAAGGAGGATTCCCAAAGGAAGATTCCCAACCAGACCCAGGTTCTTCCTGGGTGGGGGGGCGGTGCAAGCTGTCTCTCTTTGTGCTTTGGAAGGTGGGGGTTGGGGTGGTTGCCATGGCAACATAGCATGGAACACCCACCTCCCCAACATCCAGCCCCAGAGGACCTAGAGAGTTGGGGGCGATAATGGATTGACACCCCCGATGCCCCCACCACCTGGCACTGCCAGCCGGAGATGGCGGCATCAAATCCTAGAAAGAATGGCCCCTTTGTTTCCAGGCTTGCGGTGTTGGGGGAGCAGGACTGGGCACGCAGAAGGGCCTTTCCCAGGCCCCATTCCAGTTTGCGTGACTCTTGCTGGCCTCTGGAGACTCCTTGTGGACATCCACTGGCCTCTTTGCCCTGGCAGGTTGTTGCCCCCTTGCCTTTTCTCCCATGGGCTTACCAGCTACTGCTAGGTATGCCTTCCGCTGTGCTTCTCCCTGAGGCCTCCCTTCCCAGCCTTCTCAGACAGAGAGAGCAGTCAGTTCCATCTCTTCCTGGCTTGTGTGGACACCTCACATGCCTGGACATGCATCCTGTGCTTTTTTGTATGGGGGCAACCTGTGAACTCTACCTACCTGCAGTAGGACTGCTCCACCCAACTCAGGCAGGGAGACTCCTTAAGGAGGTATCAGACACAATAAGCAGGGCCAGGCTGGAAACCAGGAGCCTGGATCTTGGCCTTTCCACTAACCAGCTGAGTGACCTTGGTCATACCTCCTCCACTCTCTTGGGAATCTGTAAAATGAGGGCTATAGAGCTGATGCTATCTAAGGCTCTACCTGATCCATACACTCTGTATCTTACATGAGCTTAGGTTAAATTCTTCCTGAAATTTAACCCTCAACCTCCCTACTGCTGGAGCCCTCTCATTCAGACTCCCCAAAGGGGACAAACCCAGTTTCCTGGAGACGGAATGGCAACTGCCCTCAGCCTTTTCCTCTCCCTGAGACTCAACAGGTGCCTGCAAACAACTCCCAAAGATTAAAAATTCTAGAGTCTTTGATATATAACCGTGCAGACAGGATCCCCTCCTAACCCTCCCAAAGGGGGTCAGCACAGCGACCTCACTCACCGCCTGGGAGCTGTCCGTGGTGCTGGATACGGCTCTGGTGCCCTTGTGGAGGAAAGAGGGTGGGAGGGTGGTGGAGAACCCACCCACCCACCCCAGACGAGAAGCTAAAGGGAAGAGAAGCAGAAACATTTGGAAACAGCAAGGAAAGGGGCAGATGTATTTCTGAAGACAGTTTCTCCTCTCTGAAGATCTCCAAATAGCCAATACTATTTTGGGGGAGGAAGAGATCAAGAGTCAATGAAACTCTGAAACTCACACTCCTTCATCCCTAATGATTTAAGTGTCCCGGATTAGATCAGTCCTCATCTGGATCCTACTTGGAAATCCACAGGGAGATGGAGTCATAGTTTCTGCCCTTGGGGTAGAGCTCAGGTTGAAGTAGTGGACAGGTTACAGACTTCTAAATTCCATCCTAAATTCTAAGGCTCCTATGAGGAATTTAGTAATAAAGATGAGGAAGATACACAATCTGCCTGATAGTATTATAGCTATTAGGAGCTTGGGGGGGGCGGTGATAGAAAGGTAGGGAAAGTAGGAAAGGGTATGTGTGTGCCTGCTTGCATGTGCACAGGTGTGTGTGTGGTGTGCGTGTGTGTGTGTGTTTGCGCGTTTCCCAGGCAGAGAGATGAGCTTATATCAGTGGTTCTTAACCTTAACTGCACATTTAGAAACACCAACAGACCTTTTAAATGATACTGATCTAGGCCTCATTCTCAGGCACTCTGGGATACGCTGGACCCAAATATCAGTATTTTCTAAAAGTTTCCTAGGTGATTTTAGTGCATAACCAAGTTGAGAATCACTGGTCTGGAAGAAAGCAAATAAGAAAAATTTCAGGGGTTAAGCCTGAGCAGCTGGAGGAAGAGGCAATGCTAGGCCCCCTGAAGAAGGGAATGAATAGGGAAGAGAAGGACAAACATATAACCTCCCCTCTCCTAGGAGTTCCCAATGGCCCCAAGCCTGGCCTGGAGACCGACTCAGGTGTTGGGCCTGTCTATTCTGTGCTGTGGGAGCTCAAACCATTCCAAGGCAATGAGATGAACTTTCCCCCCACCCCAGTCCCTTGTGCAGAGACAGGGAATGGGTGCAATGACCCTGAGGGCGTGCTGTTCCCCTTCACCCAGAAGGTCCCCAGGGAGGCAGTTGTGGAAGGTAAACAGCAACAATGGTCTCTTTCAGTGTCCAGATTCCAACCCTTCAGTCCAATTAGCAGACACAGCAAACAGCAATTCAGCTGCCTTCAGCCGCTGTCATAACAAACTCAGAGCAGCCTTAATGGGGGGATTAGGGCAAGAGGAGGGGGGGGTGTCATTCTGAGCCCTGGGAGAGCCTGGGTGGCAAGGAAGGGTTCCCCCTTTTCTCTTACCTCTCTCCTATCTAAATATGCTCTGGCCCACACTTACCTTCCACAGCCCTGCTCCTCATTCACCTCAAAGCTCTGAGAATGTTTTTATGGTTTTGTCTACTCCAATGATTTTAAAGCATTAACCTAAACTCATTTAACAACTAAGGAAGTTGGTACACCCTGCCTCTAAATGAGACAGTGCTATAACCACTCAAGATCTCTGAGGTCTCAGTAGCAAAGGAAGGAAGATGGAAAGGTCAAAGATCCCCAGAACATCACTGTGGAAAGGAGGTGAAGAAATAAATATCAGTATTCCAACTCCCAGACCTTGGGAAGTACAGACCTCAGAAGGACTTCCAGATGTGGAAGAATGCAGAGGGGCCTGTGCTCTCTGGTGAGTTATCAACCTTGGGAATCAAGAGTCAGCAGTTGGGGGACTTCCCTGGTGGCACAGTGGCTAAGACTATGCACTCCCAATGCAGGGGGTCCGGGTTCGATCCCTGGCCAGGGAACTAGATCCCACATGCATGCCGCAACTAACAGTTCGCATGCCGCAACTAACAGTTCTTATGCCAAAACTAAGGAGCCCACATGAAGCAACTAAGACCCGGAACAACCAAATAAATAAATAAATATTAAAAAAAAAAAAAAAAAGAGTCAGTGGTTGGGAAGGTGGGGGGTTGGGAGGCAAGAAGACAGAAAACAACCCCCCCCCCTTTTTTTTTTCTGGCTGCACTGCGTGGCATGTGGGATCTTAATTCCCAGACCAGGGATTGAATCTGCACCCCCTGCGTTGGAAGCGGGAAGTCTTAACCACTGGACTGCCAGGGAAGTCCCCGAAAACACCCTTTCTGAAAGTCATTCAGTGATGAAGAAAAGTCTGCATACTGATAGACAGAACTCTCTTTGGTTCATTAATTATATCCACTACCTAACTGGTCCTTTAATTTAATAAACTCTTTTTAGTAACTCCAGAAGCTTAATAGAATAAATTTGGAATTATCATTTACACAGCCATACCCCTCTATTTACATAAGTCAGTTTACCAATCTTAAGTACTCTTACCAATACATGGTAAGATCCATTAAGGAGAAAAAAATACAATGGTCATTCTGCCACGTGGACTCCAGCCACTTCCCTTAACAGGCTTCCCGGGGTCTGTTCCTCCTCTCCCCAGGCTTCAGACACTGCTTCCTCAGGTCCCAAGAGTCCCTCCTCAACGCCAAAGCTGAAAAGGAGGAGGAATTTTCTCAAGTTTAAGTGTTTTGAGATCCTCAGTCGAGAATATGCCAAAAAGCTGTCCTTTTTGCACTCTGAGATCAATCATATGCTTTCAAACAGTCGTTTCAAACTGTAGCCTTTAGCTACTCTGCAATCTAAGAATTACTCTTTACCTGTGGGTATCATAACATATAAGATCTTTTATATAGAATTCTTCATTTGCTCCATGTAACAACCCTGAGGATATAAATTCTTACCCCCACTGTACAAATACCTGATCTGAGGCTGGTTAATAATGGCACCTAAACATAGACCTTGGTTCAGTCACATTTGCTCATTCTCTTTCATTCCCTAGCCTTTCTGATTGTGTTGATTCCTATTATTGTAAGGACCTTTCAACAAAATCTTTTTGATGCCTAGATTGGAAAAATTTTGTCCCAGGGTGAGGGTGTGAGTGAAAATGTAAAACTTGAGACAAATATTTAGAAGAAAATTTCCTTTGAACTCCTGGACTCAGAATTCAATAGGGGAGGGTATTGGGATAAAGGGCTGAGGAGAGAAATAGGTAAAGAACCTAGCTTAAAATTTGTTTTCCAGTAGGAATAGGTGGATGTAGCAAGATCCGAAGAACAGAACTAAAAATTCTTGGACACAGAAATGTGATGATACAAAAGAGAAATTGGTAAGGCCCTTCTGTGCCCCTTTCAACCCAGCCTCCACGCATCCCCATTCCATCGGTTCTCCTATTGGGTTTAGCTGGAGGAAGTGTTATCTGGTATAAAGGTTGGGGGAGGCAGAAGGCAGGACTCAGTGGTGTCACTGTGATGTCTGCATTTGGTAAAACCCCCCAGATCCCAGGGTGTCTCTTCCTCTAGTGGATTTATAGCTATATGTAGCCAGGAATCCCTAATCTCACATCTGAGCTTCCTACCCACCATGGATCACGCACATCCAATCTCATACCAGGTCACACATCACTCAGTTTCTCACCCTCATAAGCAGACATACACAGCCCACAAACACTGTCACCCATCATTCTCCTGACAACCCTATCCACACACCCACACACCGTATGTACGCATGAGGCAGACACAAACCCTCACTCCCACATCGCTCCTGCCTTCTATTCCCCCTTTCCATTGAGGTGCTTGTTTTGTAGGATGTAAACCCTCAACCCACCAGTGCCCTCAGGCCCTCTATTCTCCTTTGGAGATCCTGTGGTCAAACGCGTTAATGGGATACAACAATAATAATATAAAGCCAAATGGTGTGGCTAATAATATAGGTTTGAAGTCTCCTGTGGATGAGCCTCAGCAGATCCCAAATACACATTTCCAGCTAACTACATGAAAAGTTAAAAAAAAAAAAAAAAGTCAGCCCGTGCTCACAACCAGGCCTTGCATCTCACAGTGGGGTTTCCCTCTCCGCTGATGCACAGATTCCCTCCCTTCTTAGCTCATTCCCATCCCAGTCTACCTACCTCACCCTCTCTAGTCCTTCCCTCAGGCAAGCATGGTAGAGTAGAGAAGTAGAAAAAGTATTGGATTTGAAACCACTGAGTGACATTAGCAACACATTTGAATGTGTAGCTCCTGTTTGTAAAATGCGGTTAGTAACAGCTACCTCACAGTGTTGGAGGATCAAAGGAAGGCACCTAGGCAGAGTGCTGTTACTGGGAAATAGGTGTGGTGTTAGGGGTTAATAGTGCCTGCCCCAAACCCACTCCCTTTCTTCCTAATCCTGTCTCCAGCTGCACACCCCCCTCCAAAGAACCAGATTTCAAACAGCTGAATAAAGCAAAAAGGCCGTTAATCTCTCTTTCCTCCAAACCTCAGAAGGAAGAAGACATAGGTACTCTGGAGCCCAATTGTTTTAGTTTGGATTCCCAAATATTTCTCCCACATAATATATAATTGAATCATAATCTTGTAGCTATAAAATCAGCTCCTGGGAGGAAATTTTAAATTTACACAGGCAAAGGGAGTCAGTATGAGGTCATTTGTCCAGTTCTCCTGCCCTCGTTTGACTCCTCACTGCCCTGCCCTGTGTTCTGGAATGTGGGGGTGGGGTGGGGGGATGGTGGGGAGTTGTCGGGATGGGGAGAGGTAATAAATGCAGAGGGGGCCCACTTCTAGTTTTGCTACAGTTACTTTTATTCTACCAAGTGACTAGACCATCCTCCACTCAACTGCACCTAAACACTCTTTTGCTTAAAATATTTAGGTCAGGCCAGATAAATGGATTCTTTTAGGAAAGGCCCTGATTAATCTCTCTAATTCTTTGCTTTCTCTGGGCAGCATAAATACCAAGCCACAAATTCCTTTGTGTTGGAGCTCCTTGAGGCCATTTGCTCTTGGAGATGATTTCCAAGACAGTGAGGATGGGGTGGGGAGGTAGGGTGTCCTGAAAGACCCCAACTCAACCCCTTTAGTCAGTGAAGACAAAGCTGGCATGAGAAGCTTTTCAAGACATCAGATTCAGGTCCTGAGTGGGAAGGAGGAAAGAATATGAAAACAAGGGGGCTGAGATATACTCTGCCCTCCGTCGCCCCGGAACCCAGGCTGGGCAAAGAGCTTCCCCAGCCACCCTGTCCTCTTTCTGAGCGACCCCGCCCCCACCCCCAGTACTTCCAGTCTACCTCCACTTATCTCCACTTTACCATTCTCGGCTCCCGACCTAGCTGGATAGACTTACGTGGCTTCAGGGAGCCGATCAAAGAAATGGCTAGCCTTCTCAGGTGACCTCGCCCAAACTCTCCCGCCCCAGCAATAGCTGTGAATAGCCTGCGGGAAGCTGTTCACCAGCGCCCACGGGAGAGGCCTGGCCCAGGAACCCCCGGCACCGTCCGGAATAACCCTACAACAAGATTTCAACAGATCTCTCCCTTGGAGCAGCTTCCCCGGCAGTGACCCAATCCGCAGACTGCCAGAAAAGGCCCCATCCCGAGAGGTAACCACAAAGCCCTTTCTTGCTACCCTCCACCCCCCAACTCGGCGGGGGAAGGTACTGCTTTGCGCCTGGCTATGGGGCTGCGACTCCTACCTGCGCGGACCGAAGTTGGAGGGTGGAAAGTCGCCCCGACTGTTGCGGTCTTGAGGCCCGAAGGCCGCCGGGTCCTCTTCTCGCCTACCACGGCCCGTGGGTCCTCGCAGCTCTAGCCCCTCGCTTAGGCCTCCCCCGCCCGCCCGTGCCGCCAGCTTTCCCGGGGCCCCTCCGCGCAGTGTATGGGGTTATTTTTACTTTCGGTTATCTAGCTTTATGAAGACTCCACACCACTCATACAGCTAGATAACCAAAGATAACAACCAACCCCGCCTCCTGGCTGCCGTCGCCGCCTCTTCCACGCAGCCTCTCGGCTGCCGCTGCGGACGCCTGTATCGCCGAAGCATCTTGGTCGCCCGCCGATGGGGGCTGGGGAAAGGGTGCACTGGTAGAGGTGGGGGACGGAGAGAGAAACAGAGTCCAGGACGGAAAAAGACTCAGAGACACAGGGACACAGACATGACAGAGACCGAAAAAGGCGTGGAAGGGACGCGACGGCCGACGGTGTCGAAGTCCGGGAATCGCCCCCGGATCCCCAAAGCTTGCGACGCCTCGTTTCCCGCTCCCCATTCGAGCCAGAAGCGAGAGAGTTCCGCTGGTCCCTGGGAGGAGGGACTCTCGGGCTTTTCGTGCCACACGGGAAGACTGCAGGGACCGAGGCAGAGGCCTCCCAAACCTCGCGGGGTCTACATTGCCCTCCTTTGGAAGATCCAGGCGCATCCGATAGACTGAACCTTAGCTTTCAGCGGAGCCCAAGCCTCCGTGTGGGGTCGTAGGGGGGGGAGGCGCGGAGCCGGCCCCCCCACAGCTTCCAACTCGCGAGGGCGGTGGAAGCGAAGCGGAGCTCATGCAGGGGAAAGGGCTGGATCCAAGCCTCCGACTAAAAGGGGGAGCGGGTAGCGAAATCCTGGGGGTAAAACCCCGGAGGTGTCCCAGAAGGAAACGGGAATATCCTAGCAACCCAAAGGGGGTGGGAGGAGGCGACCCAGGGACTACCAAGCGAGTCTCTCTAGGAGAGAAGGAAAGGGCAGAGACACACCCGGGAAGGGATCCGAGAGAGCACCCATGAGATGGGGAAGAGGGAAGAAAGCGGAGGGCGGGCCGGGAAGGTGAGCCGAGTCCCGGGCCCCGCAGGACCCCCCCAGAGAAATGGCTTTGTACAAAGAGGTCCAGAATCACCCAGGGCTGTGAAAATGGCCGGGGGTCCGAAGCGAGAGGTGCCCTAGGGGTTGGTGGGGGTTCCGATCAGGAACGGGAATCGTCTAGGAGGTCCCGGGAGCCCTGAGGAGGGTGTGGGGCTCGGCCAGCCCCCCTAGTGGCGGAGGCGCCGGCACGCAGGATTCCGAGGCTCTAGCCCACCTCGTGTCCCGAGCCAGCCAGGCCACTTACATCGAGCCCAGTGTGCCCATCTGTGCTCTCCCGCGCGGTCCTCCCTGCACGTTCCCGCCCACGGAATGCCATTGCCCTGGGTCCGAGATGCCAGGGCTCAGCGGGCGCCGGGGTGGAGGCGCCGCCGGGATCTCAGCCTCCGCCGAGCCAAGGCGAGCAGGGCAGAGCGGGCCTCACCTCCCTAGCTCCTTCCGTAGCTTCTGCCGCTGCTCTGACCCGGGCGCGCTCCGGCTCCGGACTTTTCATTCATCCTTTCACGCTCCCTCCCCAGGCGAGCCTGTGATTGGCTCCGCCGAGCCTGACGTCACCACCTCGTTGCCCCGCCGGCTCCGCCCCTCCCCCTTTCCAGGTTGAGCCGGAGCGCGCAATTGGGGCGCCCTCCCCCCGGGAGAATGGTGAGGGGGGGAGGAACTACTATGTCTGTGTGCTGATTCCCACCCAACCTTTTGCTGCATCCCCGAGACCTGCCGGCCATCTCCAATCCATTGCCATTTGTGCTTTTGCACTCCAACCTCACTCTTTTTGTAGGTTCTACATTTTCCATTTTGGCCCTAGGTGTATTGCACCAGGTCCAGGGCTCAATGATGGGAAAAGAGATCGGGTGACATCTCCTCAAAAAGAACCAGATGACTGGAGAGTCTACCTCTACCTGCCTTCTCTGATCAGGATATTCTTTGTGCTTCTCGGATTCTGATCCCTCCCAGACTGTGATCTTAATCTTTTAGGATGGACGGGAACCTCCCTTGCTGGTTTTCAATCCAAAACAGTGAGGGAAAGATCCTGGAAGTTTGGGACTCCTATTGGGAGATGCAGGGTCTGAGCGAGGCTGGGCCTCCTTTTTCGCCGCGCAGAAATGAGAATATCTCTTGAACTTGTTCGCAGCACCAAAGTTCCAGGTAGGGGAGGCTGGGGATCCCAGCTGGCATTAGTCTGGGCAACACCTGCAGATTTGACCTAGCCCTGGAGGCCCTCGCTAGAGCTTTCTCTCCCTTCCCCCACCCCGTGCGCCTTCAACCGCGAACCCTGCACCCCCAACCCGGGTTCCATCTCCGGGTGCCTGGAGAGCCGGGGTCACAGGGAGGAAAATCATTCTCCAAGCAAGGTTTCAGGTTGCGGGCTTTCCCGACCCGGCTCCCCATGTGGCCGGGAGAATCAGAAGCGAATAATGCCGTATCTCAACTCCCGGTGGCACACGCTGGTCCGCAGGCGGGATCCGGATTCTCCAAGACTGGCGGAGCCCTCTGAGATCGAGCTGCGGACCCCCATTTGAGCCGCTGTGACTGACAGGGAGCAGTTCTATTTCCTGGTGCCAAGTTACCCCATCCCTCCACCCACTCCTCTGGGCCCCTTTTCTAAAAAATCCTATGACTTGGACACCGGGAGCCAGTCCCTCTGCCTAATATGGGTTGGTTCCTATCACCAGGGATCCTACACCAACAGGGGTGCACTGGGTTTGGCCCAGTGTTTGGCCATCAGACCCAGCCAGGTGGTTTTATCTGCCCCAGGGTCCTGCCTCTGCATAGTCTAAGACAAAGCCCAGCCTGAATGCTATTTGCCTTGGTTAGATGCAAGCCCGTGCCAGTGGGTTTCATCTGGTGCTCCCCTCAAAGACTGGAAAATGTATGAATAATTGCTGCATGATTGTGAGGTGGGGGGCACTTTGAAATAGGATAAAGCCCAGGGACCTGCGTTTCCCCACCACAGTGACAGTAGGGAGCTGAAGCAGACGCCCTGATTTCCCCAGGTCTCAGGGCATTCTCAGGGCAGTGCTTGGCACACCTTTTCCCCCTCTGTCAGCCTCCATAGGGTCTCAAGGCCCCTACCCAAGGGAAAGGCTCTCTAGAAACTTCCACAGTGTCAATTCTTCACCTTCCCAGAACTGAGAGCACACCAGCCAATGGTGGGGTAGAGCTGCAGAAGAGCAGAGCCCTCCCCACTCTCACAGGTAGACATATCCTACTGGTGTGCTGCTAAATGCATTCCCTACATACATCCCCCATGCCAGGCCCCAGAGAAACTATAGGTTTCTTCATGCCTACAGACCTCCTCAAATATTTTTCAGTGTACCACCTCACACCCCTTTATAAGATACCCAATATCCTCTAGACATTCCAGCAATCCTAAATAGGGCCTACACTTCTCCGAACACACCACCAATTTCCCCTACAAGTATTTACCCCTTTGCCCTTCCATGAGATCCCTTAAAAGCACCCTAAACAAACCTTTCTGCCCCTCCATCCTACCCTCACTCAGCTCCTGGGGGCTGGGGCCAGCATGTGGGAAAGAGCCTGTCTTGCTAGCTAACACACTCCCCTTTCTTCTCTGTCACTAATTTCCAACCAAGTTCCCTGCCCTCTGTGGGGCCCAAGCTTATCTCCACAATTCCTTGCCCTGGCCCGGGCCATCCAGACAGCTTAGCAAGAAGCAGTTGGGATCAGCAGGAACCTCCCTTCCCCTTCAGCCACTGCTGTATTTTTGTTGGGGAGGGAGGAGGACAGAAATGGTTTTTTGTCCAGCAGAAATCCCCCAACCACACCCTTATTGCCCAAATTCAGACTCAACTGGAATTCCTCAAAAACCAAGGTCAGGACAGAAGTGGGTACATATCTAAATTTCCCCAAATAGTTAGACAAAGAACTAGATCCCCTTGCACCTTACTGTGGCTTTGGCTCCTACAGAGGTACCTCAGTCTAAACAGAGTGTCCAAATATAAGGGGGGGGGGCCCACAAAAGAAAATGGAGATTATTCTAAGTTGTCCTGGCACTATCTACTTGGAATCCCCCTCTCTGCCTAGATTCCTGATGAAGTAATTTTTTGTTTAGTTTTGTCTGGGTGGACTTGACAACCTGATCTCCCACAGCTCCTGCTCAGGGATGACCATGAGTGGGGCATCGTCTTTATTCTAATGGAGATGGAACTGCAAGCCATGAAAGAAGCAGAAAACTCCCCACCATCATATTAACTGGAATTGGTTTGTATACCAAGCCATGTTGCTCCAGTTTCAAAAAAGAAACTAATTCAAGGGTAGCAAATGAGACAGCCCCTCAAGGGCAGAGGCGATTTCATACATTTTCGACTCTATGGTATCTAACACCATGCCTAAAACAAAGTGGGTGCCCGGTAACTGATGAATTAATTTATTTTAATTTTTATTTTGTATTGGAGTATAGTTGATTAACAATGTTGTATTAGTTTCAGGTGTACAGCAAAGTGATTCAGTTATACATATTCATATATTTATATTCTTTTTCAAATTCTTTTCCCATTTAGGTTATTACAGAATACTGAGCAGAGTTCCCTGTGCTATACAGTAGGTCCTTCAGTAACTGATGAATTAATAAAAGAATGTGTGTCTCTGTGAGTGTGTCTGCAAGTCTGAGTTTGCCTTCATGTGGATTGAGCCCATTGTGGATGCAGAGGGCGGGCATTGACAAAAGGTGTGTCTTGTGGGATCTGTGTATGGGGATGAGAGGGGAGTGTGGGGAGTTGTGTGTTGTGTGTTAGTGACTATTCCGCAGTTCCTTTGACCAGAAGGGACCCTTCTACTATGGAGAATTGGATACAGCCGACCAGAGAGAAGCTAACAGCTGGAGTAAAATGGGTGCATTAGATGCCCCTTGTGCTTGGCTAACCAGCCTCAGTCTCTCTAGGAAGGCCTCAGGTGGAGCAGAGCCCTCTGCTTCCAGCACACAGCAGATTCCGCTGCAGTGTTAGAGCGATGGTCTGCAGACCCCACCCAAGTCCTTCCAGGGAAATTCTGGCAGACTGTGGAGAGAGCACACCAAATCCCTGGTGCTGATCTGAGTCTGTAAGTGTCTCAAATAGCCAAGGAGCATACATTCTTTGCCAGTGCCTGTCCCCACCCCCACCCCTACAGGCCTGATGCCCACCCATTGTCTGTGTCCCTGAAGAGGTCCATGTATAAAAAAACATGGCCTGAATTATGCTCTCTGGATGCAGCTTTTGGATGGATCTTTATAATTTGGGTCCCAAAATATATTTTGGCATCAAGCAACTCTCTTGAAATATTTAGGTAATTAAATAAAAAGCATATTTGTTCTTTGTTTCAATTATCAGGTTAATTTGCCTTGAAGATACACATGAAAGCTGCATTTGGAAGAGGGTGGGTTCAGATATTTATTTCTGTCTTATAAGTGCATCATTATTGTGAACATTATCATACATTATTCTTTTGCTATAGAATATTTGCATTTTCTATGGGATAGCGACAAATAAAAGCAAGAATTCGCAGTAAAAAAAAACATGGGGAAGCTGTGAAAAAAAAATCTCTGTATGGGCAGATGAGTTTAAAGGGTGTGGAGACATAATCTGGAAGATTTCATCCCTGGGGATACCACCCTTCGCTCCCCACAAAGTGTTTTTCTCCTCTTGAGAGGCTGGCCTGAAAATTCCTCAGGTCTATCTAAACACTGCCTCCCTGCCTGCTCCCAATTCTGTCCTTGAACTCACACACCGCTCACTTGCTTGAGAGCCCTATGGAGTTGGAAAGGTGAGAACAAGGTGACAGAGGTGGTAGAGGGTTAGCCATCAGCAAATGGTCTCTTTGAGGGGCAAAAGCATGAGTGTGTAAGGGTGCTGTGTATGCACACATGCACGCGCATACACACAAACCTATCAACTAAGACAAATGCAATGACATATCTACAGATATTCCCAGCAGTACCACCTCCCAATGCTTACACACCCTGGCACACACACCCACTCACAGCTGTTTAAGCTCTGCAGGTCCCCCTTCACCGCAACCCACACTCCTCTCCTTTCTCACCTCTATCACCCATGTGCAGATATCTCTGCTCCTCTGCAACCAACCACCTCCCCCTGTGTCAACTGGCCTCCATCTCTGCCCTCAGCAGCCTATGAGAGAGGGGGAAAAGAGTCCCCGGAATCCTCAGTGCCTCTCCTCTCTCTCACGGAACTGGGCGCAGGGTGGCCTTCATTCCTAAGTCTCCATGTTCCATTCCCATTATCAATGACTATACAAGTCTTACTACAATCAGAATAGACCGAAATCAGGGGCTGAAAGCTAGAAGAGACAGGGCATGGGGTAGAGAGGTGTAGGGAACAGGAGAAAACCCAGATGACTGCAGAACCAGCTTCTTTCTCCATCCTCACCCCCAACACCACCATCAAAAACAAACGAACAAGAAAATAAATACCCCCAAAGCCAAAAGGGGGACACCTACGATGACACCAGAAACAAAGGAGGCTGCTTCTTCTCGGATGCCCAGCTCCTGTCAAGGAGGAGAATACAAAGGTTAAAGTCTTTTGAGTGGCTCCAGTCTTCTCTCACTAACACCCCTGTCTCCCTGACACTCTCTCACCAACTCCTTTTCTCCTAGTCTTATGTTTTTAGAACCTAGACAGTCTAGGTTCCCCTCTTCAACTGCCAGAGCTCTGGGCTGCACAGGGAGATAGCTAAAAGAGAAAAGCCTAGACATGCAGGGAAGGCAGGGCCCCTGGCCTGAGCTTCTCCGGCTCCATCTTGACTGGACGACTCTAACCCAGGCCCATGCTCACAACCTCCTTCCACCTGCGTCCAAAACCTTACCGGCCCAGGGGTTTGAACTGAGCCTGTGGAGATGCTGTGACCCTTCTGACTTAAAACTGGAGGAGTAATTCCCTGCCCAATGGCTACCATCCCCTCACAGATTCCTGCTGCTCCTGGTGTATGAGAAAGCATGCTCCAGATAGAATGAAGGGTCTGGGGTCAGATATACATTTTTGTCCATCTAGATGCAATGGCATTGTAAACTGTAAAGTGCTATCCACTTGAGATATTGTCAATCATATTGTGTCTCTAGCTTTCTTCCCCCTTCTTATCATTACCTATCTACCTATCATCTACCCATGCATATCACTAAGGGTCCATAAAGACATATCCTGTAGCTATCAATTTCTCCCTCTCTCCTTCTCCTTCTCTTTCTCACATACACAAAAGGTGTGAATACAAAGCAGTCTTTTTTTAAAAATTTAATGTTGGGTCTGAAACCCAGTCTCAGTATTTTATAGTCTTACTTTCCCAGTATTTGCTTCAGGCTAAATTATGATTTTGAGGAATGACATGTATACCACAGGTAACCCAGCTCCTAAAATACTAAGAGAAGTGTATTTGTGTGTGTGTGTGTGTGTGTTGGGGTAAGTTGGTGATTCCTTTTACATCAAACTCAATTCCACAACGAATTCTTCCTCTTCTTCTTTTTTTTTTTTAAAGTCAGGAAGATAACCTACCTAAATGCAGAGGAAATCAGAAAAAAAAGGAAGGCTGGGGAGCAGAGATAAGCCTTAAATCCAAGCCTGATTTTTAGGAGGGGTGTTTTGAATGCCCCCCTCCCCACTTCTAACACCCATGAATACCCACTTAACTCCCAGCCTCAGCTCTGCAGGCCCATCCATTTCATAAAGGGGTGTCTCAGTCTGAAATTATCTTCAGACCAAAGAGGGGGCCAACCTCAACCCCCAACTTGATAGAAAATAAGCACAAGGACAGTTGGGGAGCCTAAGGTTCCTTCTCCCACCCTAATCAAAAAGCATCATGGGGTCCCTGGAGCAGCTTACCTCTCCTTGCTGACCTCTGCCCTGCACTCCACCCTACCCCCCCACACACACAATGTCCAGGGGGACGTGGTGACAAGGACCACACCCCAGGAGGCATGGAACATGTGTGTGCTTGTTCCGTGGCGGCAGCCTCAGCCTCTCCCAGAAACCTGGCCCCTGGGGTACCAGAAATAGCCTGCTGGCCTCTAGCCTCTACTACCCCACAATGGTCCCAGCCTCTGTCCCAGAAAGCACCATGTGGGTGGGGACTGGGGATAAGAATAGTGTCTTCTTTCTATCTCCTCTGGCCCTTCTTAAAAAACAAGACATTAAAAACACACCGTCAGATGGGTCGCATAAGGGCTGGAGCAGGGTGCTCTCCCCTTTTGAACCTAGGCATCTGCCCCCAGTACCTCACTTGCCTTTAAGCTCCCCTCAGCCCCTTTCCCACCTCCCAGCTCATGAGAAAAGCAAGGAAAAAGGGGAATAAAATTAATCTAAATGCTATCAGTGTTTTTTCCTGATTCTGGTCTCCACCTTTTTGGAGATGTGGCTCCTTCCCCAACCCACAATCACCCCAGTCCCTCAGACTTTGTCTGCCCCTAAAACCTGAAGTCTTTGGGGCAGAGAGGAATAAGAGTCAGAGCGAGGAAAGAAGGTCAGGAGTCCAAATACAGAACCATTTTTTCTCTTCCCTCCCATCTCCACTACAATCTCCCTTCCTGCCTCTCCTCTGGTGCAAGCATTAAGATGTTGGCCCTGTCTGGTGGAGAGAAGGGAGGGGCGGATTAATAGGATCAGTAGCACCGTGACCCTAAAGCCCCCCTGAATCCCATTGACAAACTTAGTAAGCTGTCTCCCGGTTGGCCTGGGCTAGGGGAAGGAGGGGGACCAAGAGGCGCTCTGGGACGGCTGGGCAGGGGCCTGCCTCAGCCCACCTCGATAGATAGAAGGGGGAAGCAAGAGATGAAATCCCACTCTGCCAACTACTACTCATACACATGCCTCATCCCTTTTGGTCACCCTTAAATCTTTTATCAGCCTTTCTTTTCTGTGCTTATTGCACCCGCCTCCATTAGCCAGTGGGCAAAGTAGGAAGGTAGGGCGCCCTGACTGATTTTAGGGGATCCCTTCCCACTCCCAGCTCAGATGTCTGAGGGGCTAGGACCCTCCCGAAAGAATGGCCACTTACCCGGCTGCTGTGAGGAGGACATCCTGCTCGGGTGGCCCCTGCCGCTGGACTGCCTCTTTCTCCCGGCTCCTAGCCTCTTGTGGAGTGGAGGATGCAGCTCCGATGACGTAGCACCTGTCTATCCATTCAGGAATTTCGCTTGCCTCTCTCTTTCTTTCTCTTGCTGCGCTCCCTGGAAAGGCAGCAAAAAGGGGGTGCTGCCCCTGTCTGGAGACACCATCACCACCAGAATAACAACCCATTCTGATGAAGCCCCTCCTTCTCCCATCTAATGCCTGTCTGGGAAGGGGTCTTTGTCATCTTCACTCTTTCCCACCTCCTCCTACTGCCTTTTCTAACCTGAGGCAGGAAGAAGGGGCTAAGGAAAGCTATTGTTCCTCCAGGCCACCCTTATCCCCAAAGGAAGCAAGAGAAAGTGTGTGACAGAAATACCCTGTCCCCAGTCTCCTTCCCGTTCTAATTCACCTTCGAACTTGAGAGCGTGATTAAATGATGTGTGTCTAGGGTGGGGAGTGGAGTTGATACGGAGTGATAGAAAGAGGACACAGTTTGCCATTTGGAGGTTCAAAGTATTCCAGTCTCCCCTTCCCAAACCTCCCCCAGCTCTCTGTCCCTGTCAGCTCAACTAATCACAAATCCAGATCTTAGTTGTAAAAGAGAAAGTGACAGTCAGAAGATGAAGGCTGAGAGCTGGAGGGGTGACCAAGTTGGGGGGGCAGTGAAGGCCAGCACTTGGAAGACTAGACAAGAGAAGAGGAGGGGTGGGACCACAGATCCAAAGTGGGAGATAAATTATCTTGTTCTTAGAGGAGGGAGAGTGAGTTGGGGGTTGGTTTCCAGGGCTGGGGTCCCGATATTTGGTGGAAGCTGGGGCCCAGAACGGTACAATGGTCGGGTCTCTTTTCTCTCCCTCACCCCCACCCTCAGCCCCTCCCTCTTCTCCCTCCCTCTCTTCCTGGCCTGCATGGGAACTCAGTCTGAGCTCGACGTGACAGACAGCAGGCCTGCATGCTAATGAAGTTTGTCTCAAGTTCATTGTCAAAGCCCCCCCTTCCCCAAGGCCCCCTCCCCTCTTCTCTCATATACAAATCTCCCTCCAACTTTTGTCCCACAGACCTGGAGGCCACTTGAGTCTCTGCTGGCTCCCCTCTCTCACCCTCCCCCACTGCTTTCAGTCTCCCCTCTCCTCACCACCTCCCTCAGCTGGGGCGGGGGGCTCTCTTCTCCCTGGTGCCTTCCCAGCCACCTTCTGGCCTGGCCATCCCTAAGCTCTGAAAGGGGGATTCTGAGGGCAAAGGTCAGAGTCTATAGACCTGGTCTTTCTTTGCCTACCCAAAGGTAGGCAGACTTTGGGGAGGTGGGAGAAGGTAACAGGCTGCCCCCAATCAAGGCTACCTGCCCCCCAATTCTCAGCCCTGTTCTGGCCCAGTCCCCCCATTCCAGCCTCAGCTTCCCCCTCCCCTCATTCCTCCCATTATGATTATTTTGCTCTCCCCTTGATTACATCTGCTTCACTAGCTCAGAAATAAAGATCCTTTGAGACTAATTTTGCACCCCCCGCCCCCAGCTCCCCACCCCTTCCCTCCTCCTTCCCTCTGGACCAGGGCTCCCTTTAGCTCCTTTCTCACCGGCTGAAGACATTGAGTTCCTTGTCTAGGGAGCTGGGGGGTTGATGGGAGGGGGTGCCAGTGGAATGGAGGGGGGGGTCTCTCCAACTCTGGGACGTGTCCAGCAATCCAAACCTGTCCTTCCTTTGTTCCTACAAATCTCTTCATACTGTCACCACCCTCTGGAGTCTGCCTTTCTCCCAGTAACCAAGGGATTGGGGAGGAAGGGGAGGAGGACCCTGAACTCACTCCACCCCTCAATTCCAGAGAAAGGAGGGAGGGGGAGAAAGGCAGAAAAAAATTTAATCCCCCCCTCATTAGCCAGAAAGGAAGCTAAAGGGGATAATTATAATTAAAAGCAGACAGCTGTGGATTGCGTCTTTTATGTTCCTCCAGGCTTCCTCCCCACTTCTGCCACTATCACCCCAAAATCTGCACAGCTCCATGAGCATCTTCCCCTTGGCTTCCTGAGAGTGGGAGCGTGCTAAGAGAGTGAGGCATGGGGGCAGATTTGGGGAAGGGGACTGCACTTCCTCTCCCATAGTCAGCATTTTCTTAAACATCTCAAAAGGCCTAGGACATCTTAGAGTTGTAGAGATATCTTTTCCTATCCCCCAACCTGTACCCCAAAGCAAGGCCCTGTAGGAGGGGGGCATTCAGGAGATAACTAATTCAATAATTTGGGGAAATCTTTGATTTTCCTAATAAAATAGTAATAACTTATTCATAATGATACTAATTCTAAGAATTTAAATATAACCTAGAATGTTTTCTCATTCAGGCTTCTCTTTCCTTCTCCCTTGGAGTGGCCTTAAAACATAGGAGGGGTAACTAAAAGCCGGAATAGCTAGGATCTGTAAGGGAGAGTGTTATATCAAAGAAAGGCTCATAGATTTAGAGTACACAGAAATGCACACAGATACATAACGTATACTCGATAATTTTCAGGGTGGTGTGGCTAGGCCTAGCTCTGCTATCCTATGTATTTATAGAACTTGATCATAGGCCAGAACAGCAGGGTAATTATAACAATATTAGCATATATGCAAATCAAGTAACCTATATACACTGAATGGAAGCAGATTATTATTTATTTCTCTCCCCCCACCCCCCTGCTCCTTCCCTGGTATCAGCTCTGGCTTCTCAGAGCTGCACACCAGCAATTATCTGACATTATAAGAGGGGGTTGTAGCCCTGGAGGAGGGGGCTGAGGGGAGTAGGACAAGAAAAAAAAACCTACAGGCGGGTTTTATCTCATTTTACTCAATGTTATTCTGGGAAGCCTAGGGAGGGGCTCAGTGAGAACCCTTTGAATTAACAAAGGGAGGGGGTACGGAGAGACAGAGACCTGAGAACAGAGACAGATGAAGTCAGAAAAGCTGTGAAGCAGTGACAGAAATGGAGAGAGACAGATCCACAGTTCAAGGGAGTAGAGAAGCCAGAAACAGAGTCGCGAACTCACACAGAGAGAGGCACGAAGAATCCAGATCTGGAGAGAAAACAAGGATCTGGAGGCGGGAGGGACGAGCTTTCCAGGTTCACTCAGGCTGGGCTTGGGGCAGCCCGAGGACGGAGGCCTTCCCCAGTCCTCTGCTGGCTCCAGAGCCCAACCCACATTACCAAGTCCTTTGCCCTCTTTCCACCACCTAGTAAATGGTCAAGGGGCCCCAGCAGAGGCTTTTGGCGCATCATTTATTCTAACAACCACAGGATAAGCATAAATCACATGAAGGAAGTCCGACTCTCCAGCTTCCTTTCTCCCACCAGGGCTGGGCCGGGAACCCCTCCTCTCCTCTCAGGGGTTGTCTCACTCTCTGGCTCCCCAGCTAGATCTCCACGGGGTGCATGGGTCTCTAAGGAGTCAGCCATACCACTCCCTCCCTTTTCCTGTTCTATCCTTCTTTTACTCAGACACTGTTTATACCAGATCCAAGATTGGGAAGTGGGACCTTGACAGTTTTCATTGCTTTTCCATCATATTGTTCCCAGTGCTTGCCCTACTGAGTTGGGTACCTCTTCCTCTGCCTTGCGGGGTGGGATTCTGCTGGCCCACGGCAGCCATGGACCAGTGACTGGGATTTCAGAGCCTCACCTATATCCTTCCCTCCACTCCACTCAGAAGAAGCCTCCAGCCCCCAGGTGAATTAAGGAAGTATCTCTGTTTGGCCCCAAAACCCTTTTTATGTCCCTTTATATTCTTGCGTCTCCATCATGTTTCAAATGTCTTTCTCCAGGTACCACTTGCAATGTGGCAATCTAACTGTCTGTTTAAAAAAAAAACCTTTGCCCACCTGAGGCAAACTTCGAAGAAGGCAATATAGGGAAGGGGGGATTACTGAAACTGTGGCAGGGTCCAAGGGCCAAAATGCCTGCTCTTAAGTGATATAATGAAGAAGAGGAAGGGTCTCTGAGAGAAACGAGACAGAGACAGACACCCAAAGAGAGAGCAGCCACAGGACTGAAAGGAAACAAAATTTCAAGGCTCTACTTAGATTTTTACACAAAAATGAAAATGTGCTGTCACATAAATCTATATAGACCAGCAAGATGGATAGGCTTTATCACCAATGACCTCTGCATCTACGATATGCATTTGTTTTTGTATCTGCTCTTGCATCTGGCTGTGTTTCTCTGTGGCCATGTAATACAGAATAGTAAATGAATTGAAGAGGCAGTGAGAGAAACACAGACAAACGGAGCAGAGAGAGAAACTGAGAGAGGCAGAGACCGACCCAGAGACAGCGACCTGCAAGAGTGAAAGAAAAAGGTGCTAAGAGGCACCAGAAAGCCAGTCAAGGACAGGGCAGATCCAGAGACTGACAGCCAGCCAGCCCCAAGGGCCACGCTTTCCATTCTCTATCCCACGTTAGAGACCTGGGATGTGGCCCTCAATTCTGCGTGTTTCTCCCCCAGGCTCAGCCCAGAAATTGGTGAGTAGATTTGCAGCTTCATCAGGCACATCCCTCTGTGTGCATCTGGAGTCGTTTGGACAATGGATCGAATCCCTCCCCGGGGCTGCCCCTTAGACACCCATCTCCATGCAACCTGGCATTCTATGAGGGGGACTCACCTGCCTGTGTTTCTCTTTTGCGCTAGGCACTTTCCTGCTGCTGTGGCTCTCCTATTACAATAACTGAGCTCTAAAACCATAGAGCTCTGTGTGTGCACCTAAATATCTCTTATCTTCTCTCCTACAAAATTAATTTCTCTGGCAATCCAATTGGACATCTGTAACCGCACATTGCCCAGTGTGGTTCTCAGAGCTGTCCGTGTGTACAGAGGGTTTGCGTATGGCATGAACAGGTTTATGTTTTTATCCAGCACAGTCTATGTGTACCGGCACCTACCTGCGGTCAGGCCCCACCATCGGCCAGGCGTGTCTGGCCATCACTGGTGCTGCTACAGCCCAGGGCACCTTCCAAACCCAGGACTTCTGGGGTGCAATTCAGATAGTTTTTTACCCCAAAGTTCCCCCCTAAAGCTGCCAAAATCTCCCCTTTTGATAGGCTGATAATATGTCAGATACATCTGATTCTCCCACAAACCAGTCTTTCACCAAAGAGCTCCCATGGCACCAAATAATCACGGTCGCCCTGGAAAGGGGACAGACCTTGCCACAGAGGCTTGGTCTAGCATGCTAGCTTGATGACGATATCAGTGAGCTGGAGAGAGATTTTCTACTTGACATCTCCCTAGTTGTGTATTGGTACCTGCATTTGTATACATATGTTACTTTTATTCTTGGAACCATATACATCTCCTCTGCTCCTTTTCACAAAAATAATGGTCTCCATGTGGGCACCTGGCCAAACACCGGCACTGTGTGGGATACATGTGGCACGGAATACACACTGGCACACATATCGCATGCCTGCTTTACACTCTAACACAGTGCCATTTTCTTGGTGCAGTGCCCGCTTCTGTCTGCTTCGCAGAGGGTTCTTTAGGTCTGATGCTCATTTCTGGGGCTCAGGCTCTGGGGTCTGGGCTGGATCCCTCAGCTAAAAATGCAGCCAGTATTCCCCACCTTGGAGCCCCTACAGCCTTAGTCCCGGCAGAGCTACTGAACGCTGGGTGTCTGTGTATATGGCTACTGCTGTGCCTGCTTGGTGACACCAGGCAGCTTCCCTCCCCGCTGCCGGGAGCTCTCCCCAGGGTCACCACTGGGATGGGTTGAGTAGTCAGCACTGAAACCCCCCTGAGCGGCAGTGTGTGCACAAGTAGGTTTGTGTGTCTCTGCCTCATGTCCACATGCAGTGCGCAGTCATGGGTGTGCTGGTTGGTGTATGTGTACTATGATCACATATATGTCCATATGGCCGTATGACACTCGTGACTGGTGTGCGTGTGTAGTTTGGGGCTGTATGTGTGACATTTGTTGATCTCGGTGTTTGTGTTTGTCGCTGTGCGCTGTGCTTGCGCAGCGCACGCCCTTGAGTTGGCTGTGAGCCTCGGTGTCTTTGTGGCTCGTGGACCATGGTCTGCGGGCCCCTGAATCCCAGTGTGTGTGGACCTGTGGCTTCTATGTGTGAACTGCCGGTGCCCGGGCCCGGCCAAAGCCAGGCAGGAGCGCGCCCGTGCGGCCCCAGCCGGCGCCCGTGCCTCTTCTCCGCGCTTTCGCCGGCAGCAGCGGTTCCGGCTCCCGCTTGCGACAAAGTCCAAGCTCCGCAGCGGCACGGGGCGCGGACTCGCCGGGCGGCGCCGAGGGGGCTCCGGGTGGGAAGGGCGAGGCGTGGGGGACACTCGCTTCCTCCCCAGGGCGGGACGACCGCGGACGCCTCCGACGCGGGAGCCGCAGGGCTGCGGGCGCCCAGGAGAGGAAATGAAAGCACGAGAAGAGCCGAGGAGAGAAGTGAGCAGAAGAAAATAGAGAATCGGAAAGAGAGAAAAGGGAAAAACAAAATCTATTTGAAAAGAAATAACACATTAAAACAAACGAGATGAAATAACACTAAATGAAATAAAAAGGAAACATACCAAAGGCATTTAAAATGTTAAACTAAATTATAGAAACGGCAAGGAAACAAAATGGAAAAGAAACGACTCCAAGGCGCCCGAGGGGAAAGGGGGCCTAGACGGGGCGAGTCGGCGTTTGAGAGCTTCGGGGATCCGGGCGCCTGCGCTCGGCCCAAGCCAAGCCCCCGGGGCCTCCTCTGCTCGTCCGCCCGCTCCCCGGACCCGGGTCCGGCGAAAAGCCCCGCTGGAGGGTCTGTTAGTCCCGACTCGCCCCGCCAGCAGCGATGGCACAGAGGACCACCTCTGCCCCCCACCTCCGCTACTGAACTCACCCCCGGGGAAAATAAAACCAAGAATGATCCTCCTATCCCCCCCTATATCCCTCGACTGTCAGGGTCAGTTCTCCCCAAGGTTCATGTTCTTGGCCGCGAGGCCCTTGTAGGCGCTTCTCTGGGTTCGTGGTGCCAAGCGGAGCCACGGGAAAACCGGCCTGTTGACAGCGTGGGGTTTGGGGGGCGCGGCGGCGCCCACTCCCTGCTGGCAGCTCAGGGCCCCAGCCCCAGACAGGAAGTCCCGGACTGTGGTGCGGGGCCAGGGGGGTGAGTAATTGATAACCAGGAGCAGCTAGGGTGTCAGGGGAGCCTGGCAAGATGAGGAGAAGGAAGATGAGAGAGACAGAGGAGAAAAGAGGGGGCCAAGAACGCGGCGGATAAGAGAGGAAGAAATGCTGGAGAAAAGGAAACATAGAGATAAAGGGGAAAAGGGAGACGGAGAAAGGTGGTGGAAGGGCAGCCGAGCCCCTCAAGGAGTTTGGCCGGAGGCACTGATATCCTCTCTCCCTGAAGCACCGCTGGGGGCCCTTGACCTTATCTTCCAAAGCTGCTGAATTCTGCCCTTAGACCCTGGGCTTCCGGTAGCGGATGGGGAGACCATAACATGGTAGCCTGCAACAGACTTCAGAGAATTAGGAACATGTAGACTCCGCTGAACATGTCTGTGGCTGTCAGCAGCAGAGAAAGGTGATAGAGAGAGTGTGAGGCGATGGGGAAGCTCTAACATCTTAGGGCACAGAGAAGGTGCCTAAGAGATGCACCCAGCAAGCTGAAGTCCTCCAGATAAAGGTGCCGAGCCATTTCTGGAATCACAGCCACCAAGAGGCTTGGCTGAGTTCAGAGCTCACCCATAAGCGCCAGCTGACTCAGTGGCCATTTTACTCTCAGAACACCTGAATAAATACCTACCCTAGTCTCTCTCCTGGCCCCCGTATCCATGGACTGGTGGGGAACAGGCTGCTAGGACCAACTATGTGGCCTTGGCCAAATTATTTCCTCCTTTATAAAAGGAGAGTCTGGGGCTAGGAGTCACCAGTCCTTCCAGCGGAAAGATGATCAGAGCCAGGAAGGAATGAGACCAACCCAGGTTTGGCGAGTCAGTCAGTCTCACCCCAGAACATTTTGGACTTCATCAGTAAACATACTGTGTATTAATTTTCAGCAGGGTGCAGGCCAACCTGAGAGAAAGGCACCAGCTGTGGGGGCGGGAGGTGAGGAGTAGCCTCCTTCTGTGGAAGAAACCCAGAACAGGGAGCAAGAGGACTTCCCAGGAGGGTGAATAACCAGGCGGGGTGCTCTGGGCAGAGGATGACATAAGGCCAGACAGCTTGATGGAAGAGCAAGGTGTTGGGAAGAGCACAGTCTGCAGTGGCAGCCCTGCCACTTAGCTGGCTGTGTGACTCTAAGCCAGTTACCTAAACTCTCTGAGCCTCTGTTCTGAACAGGTAAAATGCAGGAGAGGAAACATACTTCCTTGGGTTGTGAACTCAGTGCATTAATGCACCCAGTGTGTACCTGTTTGGCCCCTCATAGACACTCAAGAAATAGTAAGTTTCTTCCAGTCCAGGATTGTTATGTCAACTGTTTGATTTTCATATTTGCTGGGAGAAATTTCCATATTTGCTGGGGGGGAGGGGGGCTTGGGAGGTGAGGAATGGCTGTAGCTTGCTGCCTCTTCACTCTGCCTTCTTGTTTTAACCAGTCTACAAATCCTTGTGTCAGCCTCAAATTATCCCAAATAGACAAATACACACACAACAAAGTGTCACTCTTTTAAAAAATGATACTAAAATAAAATAAAACATACCTCAGTACATTGAAATAGCCTGAAACAAAATGCTGTACAAGTGGAATTCCTCCTGGAACCCTCACCAGTCAACTGTTACATCTCTTAGAGTTGAATATACTCAAAAGTGTTGGAATTTTTACTTAGAACTGAATAATTTGTGCTGCCTTTCTATCTGCCCCTCCCCACCACCAACTTTCCTTATTTACATACTTATTTTCAAAGAACTGTGGAGATTCTATGTATGGAAAAATGCATATTTGACTATTTGTGTTTTGGTTTTTAATCCCCCAAGTTAAATCTATAAATCTGATATAATTCCAAGCAGATATCTGTTCAAGAATGGTTGTACCAATAAAGTTTTGGAAATTACTTAAATACTGAAATAAATAAATAAAATGTTGTGCAGTAGTTAAAATAAAGATTTAGACATATTTATCAACACGAGTAGATCTCACAGTATAATGAAATCAAGTTTCAGTCCTAGTTCTGTCACTTACTGAAGTGGGTGACCTTAGGCTTTCCAGTTTTTCGATTTCAATTTTCCTCGCTTAGTTGTGAGGAACTACAAATAACTTACACACAACACACTACAAATAACTTATATGACCCTATCTACTGCACCACACCTCATACTGAATGCGTCTCCCGTCAGCCTCCAACTCAGAGGCCCAGTCTCCTCCAGATGGAGGGGATCCTAGGTCTGGAGGCACTTGGGCTCTGCGGGGATTGAGGTGAGTTAAAAGGATGAAGGGTTGGGCAGAGTGGCTCATTATCACCTTACCTCCCCTTTCACATTTCTCCCTGCCCATTCCCCCTCCTCTTGGCTCTTTCTCTGCCTGGCTTTCAAGTCTATGGAGAGTGGAGGGAGTCCCAGTGGAGGGAGTGGGAAATGGTGAGATTCCACTGGGAGGGTTATCATTTGGATTCTAAGAAGAATTTTCTGACCTCCCAAGGCAGGAGACCCAATATCTTTCCCCAAAGAAGAGTTCCTGGGAATGGAAAGTGTTGGAGGCAGAGGCCGTTAGTGAAGACACCCCAGCACACCCAGGAGAGGGAGGAGGGAAAAGAAGAAAAAAAAGGCTCTGAGAGGGCACTGGGAGAATTCTTATTTCTGTGCTCTCTCAAGTGGAGAGGGGCTTCCATCGCCCAGCTAACGAACTTCCTCCCAAATTCTCTGTGCAAGATTTGGCTGCTCCCGGAGGGGGGTCCTTTCTAACAAGGTGCCCCCGGGCCCTGCCCCTCCCTCCCCAGGAGCTGAAGCCGCCAAAGGTTCCTGGAATATAATGGATCATTTTCCAATTTACCAGGGTCTTAGAGATTACGCCGCTAATCCCATCAAAGACCATCTGCTTACATTGTCCCTCCTGAGCCAAAATAAATAGATCCTTTACTCTCTCCACTTCAGCTCCTCTGGGGTATTGTAGTGGGAGAAAGTTCGACAAGGCCCATCCCATTTCCCCCTCCCTCCTGCTGCGCGCTGGACAGAAAAGGAGAAAACAAACTTAGCTTGTCTGAGGTGTGAAAGGTCACTTATGCTCCTGACCTGCATTCTTCTCGGGAGCCTGCGACGATGGGAATCGGGGAGAGGGGCGGGCCCGGGGCTCTGGGGGTCTCTGAGGATCAGCCCCCTGTGGAGGTGTGGGACAGCCTGTTCTGTGCCCCACTGGCCTGCTGTCTCAGCTCTGAGGCCACCTTGCCCCAGCCCACTTTTGGTCTCTCTTTCTCTCTAGTCTCTTCAAGTTTCTCCCACCTGTGACTGTTGGGAAATAATTACTGAAATCTAACTTTCATCCCTCCCTTGGCGGAACTGTGGGGAAAAGGACAGGAAAATCCACAGGAGCACTAATTTAATTCCATCTAAAAGTCGTTTCTTCTATAGGCTTTTCACATTTATTCTCTTCTTTGTTATTACTCTGTGGTCAAAAGGGGCTTCATAAATGGTGGAGGGAGAGGCTTAGGAGGAGCCTCACGGGAAGTTTATGGCTGAACCAGGAGGAATATGTATGTGCAAATCGGCTCCAGGAATTAGATCATGCAAGTTATTTATTAAAAGGTGGTAAGTGCCATAGAAAATAAATGAAATATAAAACAGGGTAAGAGAGTGAGGGATGGGGCCTCACTGAGAAGGTGGCATTTGAACAAAGACTTGCAGAAGATGAGAGAATTATTCAAGAGGAAATCAGGAGAGAGTTCCACACACAAAGAATAGCCAGTCTCTTCCCACAGTTTCCTGTGTCTTGGCCACTTCTAACCCATTCTGTCTCTCAGCCATTATTTTTAGCTGTTTTCTGACCTGCTCAAGAACCTAAAGGGGCTCCCAGCAGCCTGCTTTATCATCTCCAGGACAATCTGCAGAGGCAGGCCTCCCCAGCTCGGCCAACAATTAACTGCCTGTTTGGGGCGACTGCCCCAAACACACTTGGTCTCCAGAAGGGGCACATGTTTTACTTTAGAAAAGCAGCATAGTGACAGAAATAACACAGACATTGGAGTCAGGACGATCTCAGTTTGAATCATTCCAGCTCTGCTGCTTACTAGCTAGGTGATCTTGGGTCTGGATCCTCAACTCTCTGACTCTCCATTTTCCTCATTTGTAAAACAGAGGTAATGCCTACCTCACAGGACTGCTGTGAAAAATCAATGAGGTAATACACAGTTCCTGGCGGGTGTTCTATACAAAACACTGTGCAAGACAGAGCAGGGACTGTGCCCCAACACCATAGAGAAGTTAGAAAGCCTTTGCTCAAGAAATTTAACAGCAGTGTGTAAAGCATTTGCACATATAGGGACACAATGTTAATTTCCCAGTTATAAGATTTGTCCATTTGGCAAACGTGGCTGGATACTTCTATATACAAAGCACTAAGAGACACAAAAGGGAATGAGGCATATGCTCTGGTTAAAGAGTGAAGACAAGGACACAGATTACTGACGTACATAGCAGGACATGATATGTGCTCAGAAAACCAGATAGAAATTCTAAGGGGAGAGCAAGAGATCCTTTTTAAAAAATTTTTTATTTTATTTATTTTTGGCTGCGTTGGGTCTTCGTTGTTGCACGTGAGCTTTCTCTAGTTGCAGCGAGCGGGGGCTACTCTTCCTTGCAGTGCGTGCGCGGGCTTCTCATTGCGGTGGCTTCCCTTGTTGCGGAGCACGGGCTCTAGGCACGCAGGCTTCAGTAGTTGTGGCGCATGGGCTCAGTAGTTGTGGGCTTGTGGGCTCTAGAGTGCAGGCTCAGTAGCTGTGGTGCATGGGCTTAGTTGCTCCGTGGCATGTGGGATCTTTCCAGACCAGGGCTCGAACCCGTGTCCCCTGCATTGGCAGGCGGATTCTTAAACACTGCGCCACAAGCGAAGCCCAAGAGATAATATTCAATTGGCATAATGTGGAATCGGGAAGATTTCATTAAGGGGGTGGCATGAGCTGGGTGGGCCTTGAAGGATGAATAGGACCTGAACATGCAGAATGTAGGGAAAGGAGAGAATGGGAGAGACCATGTTTCACGATAATGCATATCAGTAAGACTTGAACATTTAGGTAATCATAAGCTCATTATGAACCGATACCATCATGTAACTGCTTAAAGCTAACGTGGTCTTTGGCTTTATGAGGGGAAGAATCACATCCAGATCAAGAAAGATGAAGAATGTTACTGTTCTTTGAACTGGCTTCATCTGAAGTGAGATACTAACATATAAGATAGCACTGAGAAGAGGATTAGCTAAAAACAGGGGGCTCTGTGATACATAAGGGGTATGACAATGGGCGGGTTACTTCACCTGTCTCATCTTCTGTTTCCTTATTAGTAAGTAAGGTGAGAATGACATTGGCTGCACAGTAAGTGAGGATTAAATGAGATTATATGAAAAGACCCACTAAAGTGACTGGCACATGGAAAATACAAGACATGATATCTGTTTTTAACTTTTAACTTTCAATGGGCCATCATGTAGAAGAGGGGCAGACTAGGGACTGACATATATACACTAATACGTATAACTAATAAGAACCCACTGTATAGCACAGGGAACTCCACTTCGCTATACAGTAGAAACTAACACAACATTGTAAAACAACTGTACCCCAATAAAAAAAAAAGTAAAGAAAGAAAAGGGACAGACTATTAGTGCAGGAGAAAAACAAATACCACATGCTAACGCACATATATGGAATCTAAAAAAACGGTACTGATGAACCTAGTGGCAGGGCAGGAATAAAGACGCAGACGTAGAGAACGGACTTGAGGACACAGTGGCGGGGGGGTGGGGAAGGGGAAGCTGGGGCGAAGTGAGAGAGTAGCACTGACATATATACACTACCAAATGTAAAATGGATGGCTAGTGGGAAGCTGCTGCATAGCACAGGGAGATCAGCTCGGTGCTTTGTGACGACCTAGAGGGGTGGGATAGGGAGGGTGGGAGGGAGGCTCAAGAGGGAGGGTATATGGGGATATATGTACACGTATAGCTGATTCACTTTGTTGTACAGCAGAAACTAGCACAACATTGTAAAGCAATTATACTCCAGTAAAGATATAAAAAAAAAATAGTGCAGGAGAAGAATCGGTGAATGGAAATAAGGAAGCAGATTAGGGTTGGCATGAAGAAGAATGTATAAATGCCCAGAAAAGACCAAATATAGAGAACGTTTTGTTAATAATGGCCACCCATCAAAGACATAGAGGAAGGAATTTCTGATTTGGGTAAGGGATTGAACTAGCTGTTTCAAACATTCCTTCCAATGCCAAGATTCTGACACAAAGCAGTGGATGTGTCAGCTTAAAGTGAAAACTATAAGCTTCCTTGAAAGTTCCACGAAGGCAGGAATCATGCCCGTTTGGTTCATTTCTCTATCAAGTGCCCAGAAGAGTATAACAGGCATTTGATAAATAATTTGTTGAATGAATGAATAAATGAGTGTTCTGTTTCAAGTGCTTTATATGCATTATTACAAAGACAGTAAGTGTTACAATTCAAAGGAAAAGCATGGGAAGAAGTGAGGTCTGGAAGAGACAGGGAGAATCAAGGAGTCATAGCCCATAGACAGAGAAAACAGGATAAGATGGTGGTATTTGTTCTACTGTGCTAAAGGAAATTTGGAGGGGCATCACTGGGCTGCACATCCATGGATGGCTGCTAAAATAGGATGTTGAACAGAGCAACAGGAGAAATGGAAATGATATAGAAAGGGGAATTTTGTCTTAGAGTTACAAAACCAAGCAGAGTGAAACTAAGGAGAAGGCAGCATCTTTCCACTGGGATGATGTTCACGACACAGAAGACTGGCGTTATGGTGGCAAAGGTGGTATGATCAACTCCCTGCTTTGTACCACAGTAGCTTTTGAGGATTTCCTGGCTGAGATGGGGGTTTACTCGATGGCCCCCGGCTTTTGGCAGAGCCTTCTTTCCTGTAGCAAAGAACCAATACTTGATGGGAGGATAAAATGAAGAGTTTCCATTAACTACACTCCTGATTTCTGCTTTGCTTTTGCTTTGCTGAGAAATGCTATGGGCTCTCTATCTATGGAGACATTGGAGGAGACATGTCTTTGGTGTCCTGAGGCAGGAATGGGTGAGGCACTAACTTCCTCAGAGTACCATTATTTGATTTAAAAAAAAGAAAAAAAAAAAAAAGATTCCTGCCACAGTTCTTTTCCCAATCAGTCTAGATTGGGAGTCCTATCTGAATGCCTCCTTACCCTAATCCAGATTTCTCATGCAGTGTTCTGAATTTTCCTTTTTTTTTTTAATGCCCTTTTGAAAGCTGGAACACTCCAACCCCAAGGGCTATTTGAAAACGACCCTAGGAAATATGATTTGGTTCCCCTCAGATTTTCTCTTCCCTGTCTGCATCTTTACCATTAGAGAGTGTCATCCTTTGAAAGAATGTAGGTAAAGAAAGGGAAAAGGTGCTTAAAGTCAGCGGAATACAGATGAGGTGCCACGTCTCATCTCTTGGTTTCTTGCCTTGTGCTGCCACCTAGTGTCCCAAAACCTTAAATACCTTACCCTACGGAGGGACCACAGTTGATTCGTTCATGCAGATTCATTTATACATTCATTCTTTTTTTGTTTTCGGGTTTTTGTTGTTGTTTGTTTTTGTTTTTGTTTTTGGCTGCACCGCGCGTCTTGCGGGATCCTAATTCCCCAACCAGGGATAGAACCTGGGCCCCCAGCAGCTGGAAGCACAGAGTCCTAACCTCTGAACCGCCAGGGAAGTCCCAATACATTCATTCATTTTTTTTTTTAACTTTAAAATTTTATTTATTTATTTATGTTTGGCTGCATTGGGTCTTCGTTGCTGCGTGCGGGCTTTCTCTAGTTGCGGAGATCAGGGGCTACTCTTTGTTGCGGTGCGCGAGCTTCTCATTGTGGTGGCTTCTCTTGTTGCAGAGCACAGGCTCTAGGCACGCGGGCTTCAGTAGTTGTGGCACACGGGCTCGGTAGCTGTGGCTCGCGGGCTCTAGATCACAGGCTCACTAGTTGTGCATGGGCTTAGTTGCTCCGCGGCATGTGGGATCTTCCCGGACCAGGGCTCGAACCCCTGTCCCCTGCATTGGCAGACAGATTCTTAACCACTGCGCCACCAGGGAAGTCCTACATTCATTCTTTTATTCACTGATGCCCTTAACCTTTTAGCAAAAATATGCTAAGCCTTCCCTCTGGCCAATTATGGAGCAAGTCACCCCATCCCTCTGTTTGTTTCTAGGTACCCCTGCTTTCATGCTGCTCTAGACAATTCCCTCTCTGCCCTTTTCTCCCTGTTAAAAGAGGCTCCAGCCTTTCAACCTCTTGCTATGGTTGAAACTCATTCCTTTTTGTTAGCAGAGGTAGAGAAGCTGTGCTCTGTATTCCCTTCCTGACCATCAGTTTCCAACTTGAGACACAGGGTTGATGGGAATGAAGAGCATAGACCGCAAAGACAGTGGAAGGGAGCAATGACACAGTATGAGATTAGACAAAGGTATAAGCTTTGTGGCATGTTATAGTTAATAAATAGTTTCAACATACGTCAGGATATTTAAGTTTTATAGCAACCTAGTGAGGCTCACAGGGCAGGTATTAGTATCATCATTTCACAGGTGAGGAAACGGATGCTAAAGAAAGTCAAGCAGTTAGCTAATCAGTGGCAAAGCTGGGTAAGTCACAGGTCTCCTGGCTCTCATCCAGGGTTCATTCCTTTAGAGCAGGCTGTCTGAAAGAAGAGAATAGAAATGTAGAACTAGAGAGCCCCATGTATGCCTGGAGGAGGAGGGGACAGGGAGATGGAAGTGGTGGCATCGCAAAATAGCACACTACCGAGCAACATGCCCTAGAGGGGAGCATATGTGGCCAGGAGACTCAAGCAAGCTTTTTCCTGCGGGAGAGTTGGAACTCCTCCTTTGGCACAAATGCTCCTCCTGGTGGCCATGCAAGGCTATGGCAGTATCCTCCTCCACACAGGAGGAGAGTGAGGAGAGAGGAAGAAGAGGGGCTGAAAGGGCTGACCTGGGCTGGGAAGACAAGCTGGGAAGTAGAGTCATTTAATCTACACTGATGTGGATTTCCAGAAAGGCAGGCACATGCATACTAAAGTATAAATAGATAAAACCTATTTTGAATGTATTTTATAATTCCTACTGTTACTATAACACCTAACATTTATTAAACACTTAATCTTTGCTAGGCACTATTCTAAGTGCTTTACTTTCATTATATTGACTCTTCACAACTCTACGAGGTAAGTACTCACAGAGACTCCAAGAGGTTAAGCAATATGTTCTGAGTCATACTAGTAAGTGGTGGGACCTGGGCTGACTCCAAAGCCTGGAACACTGCTTCCCTCTACCCAACACTCGGAATAGAACTGACTGTGTAAAAGTAGGCAAAATTTATTTATGTCGGAATCCAATGGGAGAAAATAATCTCTCTTCCTAGGGGTATCTCTGATCTATTCCAGTTTCCAGGAATGACTCCCTCCTACAAGGCCACTCAGTCTAGAAACACAGCACAACACCTCACCTGACAGAGCCTGGAATGTGGAAGTTGAAGGATTAACAAGAATGGACCAAATGTTTATTTGATTGGTTCAGATCAGCCAAACTAAAATTTAACACACAGCGCATGACTGCTTTGGACACTGCCTAGTGGGGGATGGGGGGAGGGGTGCGCAGGGGCGGGGTTAAGGTGAGAGGAACAAAGATAGCTAAGAAATAGTCCATATCCTTTGAGAATATAAGAGACTAGCTGGGAAGACAAACATTTACAAAAATATCTCTGAGACCAGGAAAAATATGACAAAGAAAAGCAAAAATACTAAGAGTCGGGGTTGGAAGAGGTAGAACTAAACTGTCCCTTAGAGGATTTGAAGGGGTTTTAGGTAGGAGGTGGCATCTGAATTGGGCTTTAAGTGTGGGTAGGATTTCAACAGACACATATGGGAGGGGGGGTTAGATAAGGAAGAAAAGGAATTAAAGAGGGAAGCAATAGCAAGAACAAAGACTGGGTTAGAAGTGCAGGGCATGTTGAAGGCTCATGTTCTTGGCTAGATGGAATATAAGTCCACAAAGGGCACCTGCAGGATGAAAGGCTGGCATTAGAGGGTGGAGAGCCTTGGATGCCAAGCTAAAGGCTTAGAACTTCATTCAGCACCAAGAGCAATTTCGGATTTTTACTTACAAGGAGTGATATGTTTAAAACTATGCTTTAGAATGAAATCTGTCAGTGATAGTTGAAGAGGGTTTGCTAATTTCTAGGCAAAAACAACAAAGGCTGACTGAAGGAGGTGGTGGGCAGATAAAGAAGGGGCAGATGTACAGTGAACACGCAGAGATTCAGGGGACCTGGAAACTGGCTGGATATGGTAGAGGAGCAGGAAGAAATTATGTGGTGAAATACCACACAGAGGCTTTAGCACTAACTAGACTCATGAATAACACCACTTTCTAGTAGTCTCCTCATCTATAACAACGGGAATAGTAAATCAACTTTACACAATTATTCTAAGAGGATTGGATTTGACAGTGTCTGGAAAGAACCTGGCATATAGCAGGTACTCAATACCTGGTAACTATTAGATTATGATTTTGAACATGATCATTAAAAGTATGGTGACAGCATTAACTGAAATGGGAAACATGGTGGGAGAGCAGATTTTTCTGTGTGGGGAGGGGAAGGGGTGGTTGGCTCACGAATTCAATACGGGACTTGTGGAATCGGAGGAGTTACATCCAGGTAGAGCTGTCTAACAGGTAACTATCTCATTTGGGTCTGGAATTCAAGAGAGAGGCTGTGAGTCATCAATGTAAAGAAGATCACTGAAGCCACAGAAGTAGGTGAGAAAACCCAAAGAAAGAGGGGAGAGAAGAGATGAGGGTTGAGGCACACAAACATTTAGAGAGCATGAAGAATTACCGACGTTCTCTTGAAGCGGAGAACCGGGAGAAGGCAGAGCCACACAGCCAGAAGAAGACGGCCTCAGGATGGAGGCCATGGTTCTGTGTCACAAGCTACTAAGACGTGAAGGAAGACAACAGAGACCAAGATTTTCAATACGGCTTTGAGACTGTTTGGGACCTTGAAGACTACAATTTCAGGAGAGAAAAGGGGCTGGAACACGTAATTCAAGGGGTGAGAGGTAAATGAGAGTCAATAGACACTTCTTGATTACTGTTTAGAAAAGTTTGATGATGAAAAAAGGAGAAAAGAAGGTAGAAGTTTGAGAAGGTAAAAAGGGTGATGGAACTCTTCTCTTGTATAGGAGAGATTTAACTATATTTGCTGGAAGAGGAAGGACATTAATACTCTATTAATGGAAGATACTACTCAAATAAGGCAAAGGTTCTAGGGGAGGAGGAAAGGGCAGGAGTGCTTCGGAAGGGTCAACCTTCAAGGAGGGAGAAGAACAACTTTTCAGAGACAGGAATTTAGGAAAAGAGGGAGATAAGAGAAAACACTAAAGAGTCACCAAAAACATATTTTGGAAGCTCATATAGAATAGTCTAGAAACCACTGTGCACGGAAGCAGCAAAAATCGGGCTAGAGGCTTAAAGAAAGGGCAGATTGAGAATTATCTCTATGGGAAATTTGGTGTAACTTTCCCCTCGGCCTTTCAAATGAGTTGTGTATCCCAGGGGAGTTGTGAGAAGCAAAGGATAAACGATTTTGGGGAAAGACAGGGGCTGAGAGTTGGAGGGCCAAATATAATCTATTATATCAGCAAAATTTAAAGGTGTTAACATCCAATGTTGGCAGAAGTACAGGTAAATGAATGCTACCCATATACTTCTAGTACAATTTTTCTGGAAGGCCAACTTGGCAATATGTGTTAAAAGCTTTTCAAACGTGCAACTCTTTGGCTTTCCATTTTCAGTTCTAAGTATTCAGTCTAAGGAAATAAAATACGTACATGTATGTTCAGTGCTATTTATAATAGAAAAAAAGGAAACAAACAGAATTTTCAACGGGGCAGTAGAATATAGTACATGTGTAGGAGATAATACTATGCAGACACTAAAAATATAGAAAATCATTTACTGACATGATAAAATGATTATGACATTAGTAAATGAAAAAGAAAACATAATACACAAAATATAAGTGTGTTCCCAGTCTTTTAAATGCCTATCTACCTACGCACACATTTGGAGAAAGAGAGAGAAGGAGAGGGAGAGAGAAAAAGAGAGAGATGAAGACATGTATCTGGCTTGGGCAACAGATAAAGTATTGTGACCATTAGCTGTGATAAGCAATTTAGGAGAAATTAACAGTTTCATTCCTGGAGATACTGAGTTTTTGTTCAGTTTAATCCGTAAAATACCCCAGGGATATGTTACAGAGGTAGCTGGATACATAGATCTGAAGCTCAAGAGAGAGATTTAAGCTACTGACATAGATTGGGAGTCATCAGCATTTACGTGCTTGCTTAAACCTCAGAACTAGATGACACTTCCCTGAAAAGGAATAAAGAAGAAAGGGCAGCAAATACAGAACCCCCAGGAAACAATACACAGTGAGTAAAAGGAGTATAGCCAGTAAAGAATAATGTCTCTTAGATCACCAGCAATCTATAGTTCTGGTACACCACCCCATTACTGGAGACATGTAACCTTGCTTCCATCTGACTGAAAAAATCCACAGGAGCTCTCCTACACCACCTTTCCTACCTCAAGGGTCTGTATATAATTATGACTTGTGCCTTTAACCCTGCTGTCTACTTCAGAGGAGGAGACTTCTCACTTCCTTGCAAAGGCCAACCAGTCTCTTCAACTGGCTGATTTCTCAACTCTCTCCCATCCCCTCTGATGATGCATGTTCAAGTGTTCCCTTTCTCGAGCATTTTCAGCATCTCCTATGTTGCTGGTTTTGTCCCCTTTACTTACAAACATGCCACGATTTTCTCAATCTTAGGAACTCCAACTGGCATTATTTCTCCAATATTTCCTGCTTGATTTTTCTTCCCTGTAGTGCCAAACTTCTCTGCATGATTTATATCCTCTGTCATCACTTCACAACTGCTTTCTTTATAAACCAGAGCAATATGTTTACCAACTCCCTCTGTTGAAACTACCCTCTCAAAAGTTACCAACAATCTCCTTATCTTAAAATCTAATGGGTTTTATTTGGCCAACACAGTCTTTGATCTTTTTGCAAGTTTGATGATGCTGACCATTCTTCTTTCTTGAAAAGTTTCCAGTTTGGTTTAATAAACTTTGATGGAACACCTCTTAGTTAGGTGCAAAGGATAATACTTGATCTCTGAGGAGTTTAGCCCAGTTGGAGCAGTTCAGTGAATTTAGCAACAGAGACTTTTGCCCCGGTCAGAAAGGCTTCAGTGGAATGGTGAAGGCTGACCTTAGACTACAGTGAGTTGAAGAGTGAAGCCAACTTATAATGGGAAAAGATAGAATAGAAATAGCAAATGCAATTAATTCTGTTATGAAATTTGTTGGAGAAGGGAAAAAGAGATAAAACTTTCTAGAAAGTACCTAGAAGGGATTATAGGACAATGGAGCACTGGAGAGACTTAAACATGTTCTTAGACTGAAGGAAAGATGCAAGTAGAAAGGGAAAAGTTGAAAACAGAGGAGGGGAACTTCCCCAGTGGCGCAGTGGTTAAGAATCCGCCTGCCAATGCAGGGGACACAGGTTCGATCCCTGGTCCGGGAAGATCCCACATGCTGCGGAGCAACTAAGCTTGCCATGCGTCTAGAGCCTGTACTCTGCAACAAGAGAAGCCACCGCAATGAGAAGCCACCGCAATGAGAAGCCACCGCAATGAGAAGCCCACGCACCGCAACGAAGAGTAGCCCCCACTCGCCACAACTAGAAAAAGCCTGTGTGCAGCATAAATAAATAAGTAAGAAAAAAAGAGGAAGGGAAGGGTATAACTGATGGGGCAAAGCCCTGGAAGTACCAAGAGGGTTGGGATTGATATTATAGAACTGGTATGAACAGGAACAGGAACCTCTTCCACTAAAATTATACTTAAGCATGTATGATTTGAGGGTGGGAAAAGAGTTCCTCTTTGGTACTATATTAGAGAGGCTAAAGACTGTGGCCCAACACATCTGGCCTATAGATGTGTGTGTGTGTGTGTTTACCTGCATAGAGCTTTAAAAGAATCTGAATTGGTTCCCCACATTTAAAAATCATGAGATTTCAAACAAAAATCTGGATTTCCAGCTTCATCTTAAAAACTAAAAGATGTGGCAACACAAGCATTGGTAACCAGAGACTGCTGACTTCTTTGGATGGGCTGTGTCCTCTCCAGTCTCCACTGCTCCCTCATACTTACCACATGACCACTTCACTTATTTATGTTATCTGCCTGGCATCTGAATTTGTAACCCCTCCTATTATTATCTTTCCTACTTTTTTTTTTTTTTTGGCCATGCTGTGCAGCATGCGGGATCTTAGTTCCCCAACCAGGGATTGAACCCATACCCCCTGCATTGGGAACACAGAGTCTTAACCACTGGACCAGGAGGGAAGTCTCTCCTATTTCTGAGACTGATTTTTTTTTAAATTTAATTTATTTAATTTGTTTATTTTTGGCTGCGTTGGGTCTTCGTTGCTGCACGTGGGCTTTCTCTAGTTGCAGCGAGCGGGGGCTACTCTTCATTGCGGTGCGCGGGCTTCTCACTGCGGTGGCTTCTCCTGTGGAGCACAGGCTCTAGGCGTGCGGGCTCAGTAGTTGTGGCGCGCAGGCTCTAGAGCGCAGGCTCAGTAGTTGTGGCGCACGGGCTTAGTTGCTCTGTGGCATGTGGGATCTTCCCCGACCAGGGCGCAAACCCATGTCCCCTGCATTGGCAGGCGGATTCTTAACCACTGTGCCACAAGGGAAGCCCTGAGACTGATTTTTATGTCACTTTCAATGGCTTCTCTTTCTTGTGTCGGATAACTGGGTGTTGCTTCTGTTCTCAATCTTCTTCTTCTACACGTTTTCCCTTCAAGAACTTGTTCAAGTTCAATCTATTACTTCTGTGCAGATTACTTGTAACTCAGTATTACAAAATCTTTGAATATTGGAGTTGGAAAAGGAATTTAGAGATCGGATAGTTCAATCTTCCCAATCCATAGAACATAGTTGGATAACAGACTTCTATAATGCAAAAGAACTTTAAAGATGAACTAGCATAATTTACAAATAAGAACATTTAGGTCTCACAGAGATTAAACATCGCTCTCTACTTCACCACACAATTCTGTGCAATTCAAGACACATCTACTACTTTGTGCAAGACACCATGGGGGAATATAAACTTGAATTAGATAGGGTTCCTCCTCTCAAGGAACTCACTTCTAGCACAAGCACACGAAATAAAATGTGGTCACGTCCTATAATGGAGAAAGAACATGACATTAATGGACAACCCAGGACAGCAAAGTTCCAGTGATGGATATCTGCATATGTAACTATATGAGTAGATTTAACTAGATCTTGAGAAGAGGGTAGGGCACATGCTTCTTTTTATAGTTCTTGCTGTGTGTATATGTTCCTTAATATCTGAGAATATAAACTCAGATGGATTAAGTAACTTGTCCGAGGCGACTCTTTCAATTAAAGGCAAGGCCAGGTCTAGAAATCAGGTCTCCTAACTCAAACTCCAGTGTTCTTTCTCTTACATCTCAGTGTGTCTTCAGCCCTTATTTCTCCTGAGCACTATCCTGTATTATCAACTGTCTGCTAGGCATTTCTAAATGAAGGCCTACTTCCTTGTTTTACTTGGTAGCACAACTATTCATCCAGTTGGGATGGGTCAACATCGTGTAGCTACATACAACAATACACCTAACAACAACTACAACACACCTCACACTTATTCTGGCAATAGGTCTTATTAATTTGTCCTTCAAAATGTCTCCTTTGTCCAGGCATTTCTTTGGTGACCACTTCCACTTCCCCAGTGGAAAGCCTTATTATCTTCATATGGTTTTGCCTTCATCCCCTGATAAACTCATAGAGCCTTAGAGTTGAGAAGAATCTTAGAGGTTATCTATATCCAACCTTTACCCAGAGAGAGAATCACTTCTATAGTACTCCTGATCCTGACAATGGTCAGCCAGCTGCTGTGCAGGGTATTCAACTACTTCTAGGACAGCTCACTTCACCACTAGACACCCAAGTAATTAGAAAATTCAGCCACTCGCTCACTCAACAAATGTTTACTGGGCTTCCCTGGCGGCGCAGTGGTTGAGAGTCTGCCTGCCAATGCAGGGGACACGGGTTCGAGCCCTGGTCTGGGAAGATCCCACATGCCGCGGAGCAACTGGGCCCGTGAGCCACAACTACTGAGCCTGCGCGTCTGGAGCCTGTGCTCCGCAACGAGAGAGGCCGCGATAGTGAGAGGCCCGCGCACCGCGATGAAGAGTGGCCCCCGCTTGCCGCAACTAGAGAAAGCCCTCGCACAGAAACGAAGACCCAACACAGCCATAAATAAATAAATTAAAAAAAAAAAATGCAAACCTTAAAAAAAAAGAAATACCAGTTATAAAAAAACAAAACAAAAAAAACAAATGTTTACTGATCATGTTCCTTGTCCAGGCATAGTGCTTGGCACACTGGAGGTTTAGCTGTACAGGGCTCCCCACAGGCCTTCTGCATTTCCGCCTTTCCTGTCTTTGTTCACCGGCCTCAAGTAACTTTCAGTTGAGTTTCTTCTTCTCTAACATGGAGATAATAATACCTATCTCGAAGCGTTTTTGTGAGGATCAACTGATATAACATGTGTAGAAATGCTCTGGAAACCAACTGTAATATAGGTAAGGCTTTCTCCTCATCTCTCCAACTGTGTATTATATTTGGGGGGGGGGGTGGTGGAGATGATTCTACTATCTTTTAGATTATATTTTATACATACAAAAGAATAGTTGTTATATGTGTGTTATAAGATATAATGAATACCCACAAATCTACCATTTAACCCAATAACTAGAACATTACCAAGAGCATCCACTTTTCTTCCCCATCCCATCCCCAAACTCTCTCCAAAGTAACTACTAATAAACTTTGTGTTTATCATTCCTCTGCTTTTCAAAACGTTTTATCATATATACCCAAACAATATATTGTTTAATTTTGCTTGTTTCTGAAATTTATGAAAATGGTCTCAAATACTTGCAGTGTTCTGGGATTTCTTTTATCATTCAATAGTATGTTCCTAAGATTTAGTCAATCCAATTATACATACTCTGAAGCTTCATCTCCTTGACGTAGCCTCTTCAGATCACAAGAGCACAAAGCGATCCTTCCCACTCTGAACGCCTCTAGTAGTCACTGTCTATTTTTAAAATGAGCTGAAATTGTAGCTTCACTTTTCCTATATCTTAAGTGGCATCACCCTAACTAGACATAAACTCCTTGGAAGGCAGGGAGGTGGCTTATCATGGTAGGAGAGCACTGAATGGGCGGCCTGGGTTCCAATTCCGGTGTCACCCTCACAGGCAGTGTCCTCGGCCTGGTTCCTTCCCCTTTCTGAGCCTCCACTTCTTTCTTTAGTTTAACAGGAGGGTTTTTGCGAGGAACTCCTGAGACAGCGGATACAACGCGCTTCGTAAACTGCGAATTAATAGTCACGTCACCGTTGGGCCCCCAGTTTCCAGAGGCGCCTCTGCACACAGGGCCAGGCCAGTGGCGCTCTGGCTGTGTCTGGGGACGGCCGTGTCACCCGCGAGGGCAGGGACCGGGATTCTTCCTCTCTTCGGGATACTCCAGGAAGCACCATGGCGGGCCGTACTGTTAACGGAGGCTAAACTTCTGTGAAAACTGCCAGCAGGCGGGAGGGCGCTCCCTCCCCTGGAATTGGGCAGGGCGCGAGGCAGTTGTATTCACGCATGCGCATCTCCTCCTTGAGGCCCTGGTGCGACCCAGCCAAAATTGGTTCGCTCCGCTCGGGTTTTTTCCATACAGGGGCTAAAATCTTTTCTGTACGCATGCGTCTTGTGTAGGCTGCGGTTGGCTGATGGTCCCATCCGTCATCGGATGAGCCAATGAAGTGAGCCTCAAGATCCACTTCCCGCCCTTCGGTGGGGAGCCCTGGGAGTGGATTTGGGTCTTTGTCCGCGCTCATACCCGTGTGGACCAAGCGGTTGAGAAGGCAGCCTGGGAGCGGGCAGGAAGCTTGCTCACCCGCTGGCGACCGACTGCCTTATTTGCTGTCATAGCGGGGAGGGTGAATGAGAGAGTGAAAGGGTCGGTGTAAAGGGCGCCGGGGTCCCCAGGGGTCGTTGCTAGTCAGTCATTTGTTGAGCACCCACTGTATGCCCGACGCTGCCCTAGGCAGGCGCTTTGGAACGGTGATCTCTGCTTCCATGGGGGCTTACAGCCTAGTGGGACAGGTTAAACAAGTGCTTTTATTGCCTTACACCTCCCTTCTTCCCCTTCGCCTTAGATGGAGATTCTCCTCTTCGCGAATACTAAACCAATTCAAGGTCCCCACCCAGCACTGGGTGGCAGCGCTGGGATTGGGCACCAAGGCGCCGAGGCCAGCCTCCGCTTCCAGCCGAGGGCGGTGACTAGGGGTGAGGACTGGCGCTGCGGTCACGTGAGGGCGGAGTTTGGCGGGCGCGTGACCTCCGTGTAGGCGGGGCCCTTCCCCTTCCTCTTCCCCTTTCCCTTCGCTCTTGGGCCCTCGGCGTCGTCACCAGCTTTTATTGGGCACATGGCGGCTGATGCGCAGTAAATGGGAGTGACAATGGGAGTGACTCTGGGAGGCCACACTGCGAAGGCGGGGACCTCAAGCCAAACGAAGTGCCCGAATGAGGCCTAAGAGCTGTAAACAGGTGGAAACGGGGACAAAGCAAAGGGGGGTGGGGTGGGTAAATGCAAGTCCATCCAACTGGAAGCAGTAAAGCCTGGGCTCAAATGAACTATACCTATTTGGGAACTGCGCTGTGGAAAGAACCTGAGAGCCACCTTTTCCTTTTGGGCCTAGGGTTTACCAACTGAAATAGAGTAGGGCACTGGACGTACCCCCTAGGCGGGCAATGACACTGAATGATTTAAGTTTGCAATCAGAAACAAGCAGTCTGTATTGGCTTAGTAGGAGCCACTTTGGAGCCTGGGGTGGGGTCGCCTTATGTCCCTTTCACATCCGCTTGCTGTTCCTGAAACAAGTTTCCACAATCACAAGGCTGGAAAAGTTAGCCCATGGGACTGAGGGGTGAGTCACAAGAACATGAGCTACAGGGAACTGCTTGGCCTCCTTGGCTGGAACAATCAGATACCACCCTTTGCTTCCCACCTCCCAAGAGTCACCTCTTTGGGGATGGGAGCCCACTGGCTGCTAATTCTTCAGTAAAGTGATAACTAGAAGAAACGGGAATCCACGCTCCTCAGCCCCATTGGATCTGGTACTGGAAAGTAGAGAAGCTGCAGAAAGTTACCACGCCCATGAGGGGAAAAAAACCCTTTGTAGCGCTCAGTTTATGAACTGCACTTTCACATGCATTATCTCATTTTAGTCTGACTGAACACATACTGTGTGCCAGGCACTGAGCCAGACACAAAAATGGGTGAGACAGTGAATTTTTAAGAAGAGCTTTCAGTCCAGTTGTACAGAGAAAATAGAAGCTAGGACCTACAGTTTCAGGTAGAATGAGGTAGGAGCTATAAAAAAGGGGCAGATTCCTAAGACACTTCATAAGAGAAGGATATCATAGCCAGCTGGGTAGGATGGGGGAAATCAGGAAAAGTTTAATGGAGGGTAAGTTGTAGGAGTAAAAGCTTGAATGATAGGAAAGTTTTCAAAGAAATAGGCATGTAGAGCCCTATTTTTTGCCCATAGAACCTCTTACCCAAGTAAGTTAATCTATTTTCATGTCTTTGACAAGTAGCAGTAATAAAAATAATAACAGTGATTGAGCACTTACTATGGATCAGGAATGGTTTCAAGTGATTAATTTGTAACATTTATTTAAATCTCACAGCAACCCATTTTACACATGAAGTGACTGAGTCTTGAAGAAGTTAAGGTGTACTCTCTAGGCTGATGTCTCACAAGTCTTCTCTTGTCTCTGGCCTAGGCATTGGCCTGAGCCCCAGCTTCATTCATCCAGCTGCCTACCAGGTAGTTCCTCTGGAATATCCTCCAGGTATCTAGTAAAGAAGTGTTATCTCTCCTTATCAAAAGAAAACCAGTGACCTCTAGGGTTGCACCGGGTCCACCACACCTGACTGTGCAGTTACCCCTGGGGAGCAAAACACTCCTCTCTACTTTTCGATGCCCCAAAGAATGCATCAGTGAGCTTTCCCTTTTTCAAGGTTAGCACAAGCCTTGTGAGTCAAGGGACTTCCCTGGTGGTCCAGTGATTAAGACTCTGCACTTCCACTGCAGGGGGCGTGAGTTCGATCCCTGGTCGGGGAACTAAGATCCCAGATGCGGTACGGCCAAAAAAAACAAGACTAATGAGTCAAGCAGGCCTTTAATGAAGTTAGGAGATCACAGATAAATACATTTCTGGTTCTTCTGATCTATACAACTCAAACTCTTATGCAGCTTGGGGCCCTTTATGAGTCTCTCCTTGCCCCGCCCTCCAGCCTTTTTCCATGGTCCTTGGAGTTCCCATGTCCCAAGGACGACGACTTCACAGGTGACCAACACTATGAATGGCTTCCCTCTTCATAAAAACCTTCTCTCTACCCATGGGGTGACCTCATCCTGCTGGCCTGGACAGGATGACCATCTGTCAATACCATACGAGGGCTTCCACGTACACCTCCAACTCAGTTCATCTGAAACGAAACTCATCTCCTTCGGACGTACCTGGTGGCCTTGTCTGGCGCCACAGCACCACCATCCAGTCAGTAGTACAAGCATGAGTTTGAGAGTCGTTGACTCGCCTCCCTTTCCTTCGTCCTCTACCCTCACCAGGCAGTTTCCAAGTCCTGTTATTCTACCTCTTAAGTATTTACTAAATTCATCCTCTCACTTGCAAAGGACCCTGACTGGACCTCAATTCTGCCTGCCTTCCAACTGGTTCTCAGCATTACTGTCTGAGGGAGCTTATACTGGCAGGAAGCTTTCTGAAGTGCAAATCTGATCAAGTCCCTCCTCTATTTAAAATCCGTTGATGACCAAATATCTCCTGCAGAATAAAATCCAAATTATGGCAATCAAGGCCCTTCACAGTGAGGTTTCCGCCTACCTCTTCAGCTTTCTCTGCTAGACCTTTGACCCATACCACAGTATTTGATTTCCTGAATGCACCATTTTCTCTCCATACTTTACACACTATTCCGGCTACCAGGAATGACTTCCCTGCCCTCATTTGTACATGTCTTCCAAATCCAGCTCAAATACCTCCCCCTAAGTAGCCTCCCCTGATCTGTACTGGCTCGGATTTCGGTGTGCCTCCTCCTCTGATCCCACAGCCCACTTACAGCCTTCCTACATGTCATTTAATGCAGCCTGCTGACTCAAGTGTTAACTGTTGCTTCACTTCTCTCTTGTCCCCGCTTAACTGTGAGTTGAGAGGCAGGAGCTGTCTTGTTCCTCTCTATATCTCCAATACCTAACAAAGAGTTTCACACACAGCAGGTGCTTAATAAATGTTTGTTGCATTTAAGACAGGAGGATGGCATGACTGAAGACTCAAAGGGTCTGTCAAGGAATGGACTGTACTGCATGGTTGCCCTAGTGGCCAAGGGATGTGCAGTGGAGTTGCATGGACTACGCCTGGAAAAGAGGTTGTGTCAGTTCTTTGAAGGCCCTGGGAGCCCTGCCCAGGAGTTTGGGCTTATTTGGTGGGCAGTAGAGAACCATGAGGTGCTGGCTGATCAGTGCTGTGCCAAAGATGGGAGGATGGATTAGAGAAGGCGAAGGCTTGGGTTAGAGAAAACAGGTAGCTATTAGCTCTGTCTTACAGTTGATGAAACAGTGGCTTGGGCAGATGGTGACTACCCAAGGCCACACAGCTGGTAAGCAACGGAACTAGGAGTTGAACAAGTTCTGGACTATGCCAAGTCCAGAGATCTTTATACCACACCACAGCGGGTATGCAGTAGATGGGGCTTCAAGGTTGTCCCAATGTGAATGGATACTCCATTAATCAGGATAGGATAGGTTATATTGCAGACACAATTCTGAAATCTCTGTGGCTTAACATAACACACTTATTTGCCATTCACACAAAGTCCACTGTGGCGCTGGACATCACCTTAAGGCAGCTTAGCCATCCAGGCTGCTTTGACATGCTTCCACAGTTGCCACGATAGGGAAAGAGCACTTGGAGAATCACATACCAGCTTGATTTTGGAAGTGACACACATTACTTCCAGTACGGTCCACTGGCCAGAACTAGTCTGATGACCTCACTTGACTACACAGGGACTGGGAAATACAATCTTCTATGTGTCCAGGAAGCGGAAGAGGGCAGGAGATATTTGTGGGCAATAGTAATGCCTACCCAGGACATCAGGAGCCGATGCCTATAGAGAAGGAGGGGTGAGGCCAAACAGTCTTGAGTGTATGAGATGTGCAAAGGAGAGAGGTTTTGCTCAGGATTTGTGTTAGGTCAAGGCTGTTCTAGTCACAGGCAGCCAGCAGGGGAACCTCATCCGGAGGATAGTACCTTCTTAACCCTTTCCTGCTCAGCATCTTTCACCTCTGCTCCAGCTGAGGGAGAAGTGAAGCAAAATCTGTAATGACCCTGAGAGGGAGGCGGGACTGGTACAGATGACCGCAGTTTTCAGATGCGGAACCCAAGGAATGAAGACATTCTGTGATGTGCCTGCACATGCAGCAACCAAAGCATTAAAACCACGGTTTGTGGATTTTAGGCATTTGCAGGCCTGTCGCCACCATCCTATGTGGGCCCTTCATACTCCATCTCTGCCTCTGCAGCACCTAGCATGGGCCTAGTACAGAGGAGTGGCCAAACCCTGTTAGTAGTGAGCCAGGCCCTCCCTATGCACTTCCCTCCAGAGCCCCTGCATCTGCCCTACAGCATAGCTGTGCAGGGCACACGGCTACGGGAGCAAGAGCCACCAGCCCCTGCCAAACCTCTGCAGAAAGGCACCAGGTGGGGAAGCCCTTTGGGGTATGTGAGGAGGGCAGGGAGAGGCTCCTGGCACTGTTAGACGGCGCTTCAAAAGGGAGGGGTAGGGCAGCTGCCCCTTCGGGAGGGAACTCTGTGGGGGCCGTGAAGGTGGAATCCATCTGTGCCTAACATAGTGCCTGGGCAAGTTTCTGCTGTGGAAAAGTTTTCCGTAGCTGAAGGTCCTCTATCCCACTCCTCCTCCTCCACGCACACTCCATCTGTTCCTGACCTGGCCTTGAGTGGTATTTGTTTTTCTTGTGTCCCAGGATCCCTCCTCTGGCTTCTAACCAGACAACCCTCCTGAGTCCTGGGGCTGCTTCTGCTTCTGACAGAGCACCTGGAAGAAATTCTCACCTGAAAACCCCACGTCGGACATCTCGAGTGTCCGCCCGGCAGGCTAACCGCCCTTCTTTCCTGCTGAGGTGGAGCTCTGGACTCCCACCCTGGCAGGGCCACACGATCCTTCCTTCCCCTCCTCAGCCGACCGCACCAAAGAAACCAGAACCCAGGCCGAAGTATCAGAAACGTGTATTCTTTTTCTTTTAATAGTAAACCTCTTTACAACAAATATAGTGAAAGAGTTTTCAAACAAAACTCATAAGAATCTCGAGGACTTTGTCTTTTCTTATTGTGTAGAATACTAAGAAAGCATCACCATACAGCACAAAAAGAAATATTGAAAACAAATCAACAGTCACACACTTGGACTCGCCCTCCCCAGGACCCAGGATGAGCCCTAGGAGTGTGGGTGATTGTCGGGTTTGAGGATGGGGCACCTCCGGGCCTGTCTCCCCTCCCTCTCCCTCCCCCCTTCCCTCTGGGACTTGAATGGGGAAGACAGAGAGAATCCAGGTTCTCCATATAACACTCCAGCCCCCCTCCCCCCCTACGAATCCCATTCCTTCTACCAACTGCTTAGGGGATGGAGAGGCGGCAAGAGGGGAGATGAAGCGTTCCCAGGCTCCATGTCTCCTCCCCTCCGTGAAAGCCTAATTTCACCCCCCACCCCACCCCAGGGGATTCCAAAGAGTCAGTTAAAAATATATAGATATAGATATTTCTAGATACACTTTTACATCATTTCTGTCTCTCCAAACAAATAAATAATCAGCAAGAGAAGGTGCATTACTTCCTTCCTGTCCAAGGTGGGAAGGGCTGGATAAGGGTCAGGGGTCAGTCTCGCTGCATTGAGTGCACTGCTGGGGGGAGGGGAAATGGTGTGTTCCACTGGGGGGTGTGTATGTGTGGGAGGTCCTCTTGCCCACTATCCCTGAAAGCTGTGGGAAACCTGGGGAGTGGAGGGGCATTGGATGACTCCAGTGATTACTTTGGCAAATGCCCAGTTCTTCGGAGGAAGGAGTGGGTGGAGGCAAATTTGGCTTGTGAGAGGAAGAAGAAATGAAGTCCCCACTTGAGGTCTGGGTTCCCAGAGACCCATTCATCAGGCCGGCCAGGGGCCCCTACCCCCAAGAGAAACCTCGGGATACTGAATTGCAGAAATGTCACATATTCATTCACAGATCACCCCCTGCCCCCAGGGATAGAGAGAAAAGGACACACACACATCCACACATGGTAATCAAAAGCCAGGTTTGCCATTACAAGGCAGAGGGCAAAACTGGTGAATATTGCACCGTGAACTGCAGGGGCCCTCACCCCGACCCCACGTTTAATGGTGGCCAAGCCCAGCCTAGAAAGGTGGGCAGACTGATGGCGGGAATAGCCTGAGAAGGGAAGGCCAGTCATTCAACGTTTATTGAGCACCTATCATTCACCTTTCACCCAATCAGCATTTGTTGAGCGCTGGCTATGTGCCAGGCACAGGGCAAGGCTCTGGGGATGCATGCATACATGCACAAGACTACACCCTGGCTTCTTTCAAGGTCCTGATCAAGCCTCATCGATTCTTGACACTCCCTCTAGGAACGTGCAGGAAGACTGAGCATGCTGTGTGCCCAATCAGCAGTTGGGGGGTAAGCTGTAAGGAAGGATCACAGCCCAGGTGAGCAAAAAGCTGCAGAGAGGAAGAGGAACTTGAGTATCATCCTGAAAGCAGGAGGGGGTGTGGGGGGAAGAGGGTACTCCAAGAAAGGGAGCTGGGTATAAAGGCCTGGGCACTGGGTGAACAACTGTGCGTGGAGCTGCGGGAGAGGTAGGGCTATAGGGAGAAGCCAAGAGGGCCAAGTGCCAGATCCCCAAGTGAAGTATAAACATATTAGAGCTGAGGGTAAGAACAGGGGATGCAGCAGGGAAGAAGAGAGTGGGGCTCAGGAAGGAGGGTCATAGAGCTGGAAGCCAGGGCTGTGTGGCTGCAAGAAGAGCCATCTGTCCCTCTGTAAACACACACTCAGGCACACACACACACACACACACACACACACACACACACACACACAGAGGCACACATCCTCAGAGCTCAGTTCACACAGATTCACACACACATGCCCAGACGGGCTCAGACACACATAAAGGTACACCCATGCAACCATACACACACACACATAAATACAAAGGAACACTCAGACACATAAATACCAGATGCCCTCATAAACACACTCGGGTACCTGTGCGGTCACACGCACCCCTCTGCTCTGGTTTCCTTCCCTGCATCAAGTGTCGGAATACTGCAAGCGGCTGGATCGTAGAGGCAGGCAGAGTGTCTGTCGCCTACCACATAAACCAGGCCTTGTCTAACTCTACTTTCCCACCAGGATGAAACCCCAAGGGAGCACTGCACCCCTTGGGCAGAGGGGCTGGGCTTCTTATGTGAAGGAGTGGGGCAGGCCCCAGTCTGCCTGCCCATGTCACCCCAGGACAGGCCCCTTAGGGCAAGGGGTAGTGGTGGATTGCGGGCCGGGGGCCTGCCCCCTCCAGTTTGATCTGTGATCCAGCCTGGGGTCTCAGGACCCCACGCTTTGGCTGCCCCCACTGGGAAGGCAGTAGAGAGGGCGGACTTGGGGGCGGGGAGGGGAGCAAGAACAACAGCAGAAAAATCTCATCTGTACAGTACGGGCCGTTTGAGTCATTATTATTACAATATACTTTGACAAAAATAGAATCTCATTTCATATCAATACAACAACAACAAAAAAAAACAGTTTCCTGGACTGTTACACTGCTAACGTTTTCCAAAGGTTGCTATTTACAATTACAGTAGCCAAGACAGAAGGTGGGATGCGGCCTGGGGGTGGTGGGACAGGAGGTAGCGAGACAATGAGGGCGCCAAGAGCAGGGAGGTGGGGTCAGGAGCGGAAGGAGCTGGGAGGAGGGCTGGGGAGAGGGGCCAAGGAGGAAAGAAGGGAGGCAGGCCTTTTGCGGACCTTCTCCATCCCCTCTCCCACCTTCACACACCACCCCAGTGTCCACTCCTCTGGGTATGTGTACGTGCAAGGAAGAGCAAGTCCCCTCACTCACGCTAGTCCCTGGATGCAAGGGTTTCCAGTCCTCAGGCACCCCGGGGTGCCTGAGGCCGTCTCCTGCTGAGCCACCTCACTCTCCCCAGTTCTCCCTGCGCTTTGTGGCCAGCTTTACAGGGCTGGTGTCAACTGAGGGATGGGGAGCTATTGCACTGTGTATCTTAGAGAAAGTGCTGGGGAAGGGAGGGGGCCCCCAATTCACCCCCTGCCCCAGCCCTTCTGCCCCTCCTCAGCCCTCTCCTCATGGCTCTCTGTCTTTCTCTCCAACTGTGCTTCATAGGGGCCCTACCTCAAGCCCCTCCCCCTCCCGCCTCGATTCCCAGGCAGCCTTCCCAGCCCCAAACCTCAGCCAGCACCCGCACACCCTGGAGGTGCAGATCACACAATAACCAGTTGAGAGTGTGTGGTGTGTGTGCAGGGGCCTCTGGGGCCCAGGCTTGGGTATGCTGCCCCATGTGCCTGTGGCCATAGGAACAGCCGAGAAGCAGAGACCTTCTTCAGAACCTCTGCCTCACTTTCCCCCTGAAACACAAAACCACCCATGAGGCCGACTTCGGGGTTTCAGTCTATTGTAAGGGGTTTTTGTTGTTTGGTAGTTTTTGGTTATTTCCCTCTGTCTGGGGGATGGGGTGGGAGGGCCCCGCATGCAGGGCTCGGCACCTGTCCTTTCCCAAGGCCTATCGGGCCCCCCACCCCCTCCTGCAGCATATGTGTACAACGTGCAAAGTGTCCCCCCCTTCCCGCAAAAAAGAGCCTCCCAGCCAGTGAAACTGGTGGGGGGTGCAGAAAGAGGGGATGGGAGCATCCCCCTCTCCAAAGCGAGAATCCAAATTAAAAAAAATATAATAATAATAATAATATAATAATAATTATACACAAATGTAACCGTCAACAGGACACGGAGCACAAGAAAGGAAGTGGGGGTCGAGCGGGAGGAGCCCAGGACAGGGAGGGGTGGGCGGTGAGATTGTCAACTCTTCATCAGGGAGGCTGAGAGGAGGGGAGTGGGAACCGTCACTTTAATGTCTGTGAAGAGAGGAGATGGAGAAGGGGGTGTGAGGGCGTGGCCCAGGCTACGGGGTATGTGCCCCCCACGTCCCTCTCCCAGTAGGGCCAGGATTCTAGTGGCAGGGCCAGCTCTGAGGGGAGGAAATCATCGAGCAGAAGGACTGATGCTGGAGGGACGGGAGATGGGCCCTTGGTGGGGGTGAAAGGGTGTCGGTGCTGCCCCATAAGGGCTGATGGAAGGGCTAGCTGGCCACAGGGCCTCTTAGGTGGGAGCTGAGACAGGCTGGGGGCATATGGGCCAGTCCCTGGGTGTAGCAGACAACGGCAGACCGGAGGGGTGATGCTACAGTACCCAAGTATCGAGCCGCATCCTCTTCACAGCTGAGCCCTCAGCCTCAGGCTCTGGGGCTGGGCGCAGCAGGCCCAGTGTGGGCCCGAAGTCTCCCCGTCCATCATCCCGGTCCCCCGTCTCATAGGAGGCCCCAGCCGGGCTGCTGAGACTGTCGCCAGGCTCCGGGCGGGTAGCCGGAAACACAGCTGGAGGGGGAGGCGCAGGGCTGCGCTCACGGCTTGGGGACACTGGTTCCGACTTGATGCTGATGTGGGGGTGGGTGGTGACCGTGAGGGCAGCACCCACGTGGGGCAAGGGGCTGCCGGGGCTGGAGACAGGCAGTGGGCATGGAGTACAAGGGACAGAAATAGAGGAGGTGAGGGACAGAAAAAGTGATGGGAGGTCACACGACAGGGAGTGAGAGAGGACAGGAAGTGAGAGGATGGGGGTTGGGGGTGGGGTGAGGCAAGTGGATGGAGACAGAGGCAGCAGGAGAGAGAGAGGGCCAAGTGAAGGGAAAAGAAGGAAAAGAAGTCACATGAGTTGTCTTTCCATCCCATGTCGTCTTCTGCAGAGCTGGGAGGGCCCCACACCCCACCCCAACCCCGGGCTGGCTCGGGGAAAGGCTCAGGATGGCTCTCCCGGGCCTCAACAGGGGACTCCAGGGCTGCCACTCAGTGGCTTACGTGCTGTCCAATGATGACAGACAACCTCAAAGGGATCTCAGCTCTCAAGAGGCCCCTCCTCTTCCCACCCCTCAGCTCCCCCTTCCCCAACACTGGCGGGGCACCCCCGGGACTCACATTAGGTTGCTGAGGGACACGGGGACCAGGTGGGGCTGCTGCTGAGGTGGCGGCTGGGGCTGCTGGGGCGGCTGGGGCTGCGGCTGCGGCTGGGGCTGCGGCGGCTGCTGCGGCTGCGGCGGCTGCTGCCAGGCGGTGACACTGCCTAGCGACAGCCCCCCAGGCGAACTGAAGGCCGGTAAGGAGGAGAGCTCTGCACTGGTCAACTGGTAATCTGCACGGGGTGGGGAAGAAGGTGCGGGTGAGCTTCTCGCAGTGGGAGAGAGGACCGAGGCTCCCATGGGGGAGCCGCCTCCAGGACTATCAGGATGGGGGGAGTTGTTAACGACAGATGTGAATAATCAAGTAAGCCCATACAAATTCAGTGAAGATGGCACTCAAAAAAAGGTAAATCTTAATAACCACGAGGTGCTGTTTTTTAACAGGATGCAAAGAGAGGTCGTTTTTTAAAATAGTGTTTAACTTTTTTTTTTTTTTAACCATGTGTAGGTATCACTTTTAGAATGTCAATTTTAAAAAAGAAGACGAGGGACTTCCCTGGTGGTGCAGTGGTTACACGGGGTCGAGCCCTGGTCCGGGAAGATCCCACATGCCGCGGAGCAACTAAGCCCGTGCGCCACAACTACTGAGCCTGCGCTCTAGAGTCCGCGCGCCACAACTACTGAAGCCCGTGCGCCTAGATCCCATGCTCCGCAGCAAGAGAAGCCACCACGATGAGAAGCCCGCGCACTGCAACGAAGAGTAGCCCCCGCTTGCCGCAACTAGAGAAAGCCCATGCGCGGTAGCGAAGACCCAAAGCAGCCAAAATTAAAAATATAAATAAATAAATTTTAAAAAAATAAAAAAGAAGGGGAAAAAAGGTAGGTAGGGAAGGTCTAGTATATGTCTAATTGTCATCTCTTCAACTGCCAAGTCTTCAAGAACCTTTCTGAGATTAGAGGGGAATGGTGGGAAATGCTAGGTGAATGGCGCATCTGAAGCAAATGACTGTAACTACCATTCCACCTTCCTCAAAGTCCCCGAGTCTCCTGAAGACTGTCAACACATAAAACAGGCAGAAATAGGTAGCAGCAAGCGTTCGGGCTGCTGTGCCCACAAACACAGAGGACGCACGTCTGCCACCCAGAAGGGCCTACAAGAGCAGAGGGGCTGTGAGTGAAACAGGCCTGCGGTGCAACTGGCCAAGGTTCTGGCGGATTTCCCCATGAGGTGGCACTTGTTGTTTTCCAAAATTTCTGTCTTAATGAAGAAACTGTGATGTTTGCACTGTCACAGAACAAACAGAACCATGAAATGTTTCACAATTTACACAGCTCTGTTATGTTTCATGCCGCAGCCTGTTTGGGACAGTTTAGAGAACGCCTTCCCTGAGGAACACAGGCCGACTGCACCGTGGTGTGATGAGGAGGGCACACCCACCAGTCTTCCCAACGCTACACCACGTGGCTCCTACGTGAGGGGCCATTTGCTCCAGCCCTCTGTCTTTACGGAGGGAAGACAGGATTATCTGTGCAATAGAACAGTAAGGTGAAGGGCATGAGCGATGGGGTCAAAACTCCTGGCCACCTCCACTTACAGTCCATGCGACCTTCGGCGAGTTACTTAGTCTGTCCATAAACTGGAGGCAATAATCCTGCCTGCATCACTCAGCTGCTATGAGGACTGAGCACGTTAATACACATGAAGTATGTAGAACAGTGTCTGGCACATGATAAATACTCAAAAGATTTACCTGCTGTTATTATTAATTTACAAATGAGGCGGCTGCAGCCTCAAGTTTGAGGAACTCTCCCCAGGTCACAGAGAAAGCCAATGGCAGAGCTAAGACAAGACCCCAGGCTTCTTTATTACCTTTAAATCTCACTCTATAGATGGTCCACGCTTGCCTCTGGTCTCATAACAATGTTAATTAGCCAGGAGTTTTGAGATGCTTACATTTAAAAAGCAGACCAAGGGCAGACAGGGGCCCCTACGACCAACTATTTACAAACATTCATTTTACAACAAGGAAACCAACCCTGAACAGTGCAGTGTCCCCCAGCCAGTGAATGGTAGGGACTCAAACCCCAGTCCTGCACTTTCCCACCACACTCCAGCCCTGTCTACCTGGAGATTTGGCTCCCCAGCAGGCCCCCGGTCTGCTCCTAGAGCGACCACAGCCAGACCTCTGCAGCCAGTGTCAACAAGGGGCCAGGTGCGTCCCTTATCCATGATATTAGCACAGGCAGATCACCCCCAGCCGGAACTTGGACGGGGGCCAAGCACTGTAAACAGTGAACAACTAAACAGCAATGTGTTCATTGGGGATTTGTTTATATATGTAGGGTCACCTGAAAACACCTGCTGTTTAAACCGAGGCCTGCTTAACTACTCCTGCAGCAAGAGGAACTGGAGCCCTTGGTTTCTGAGAGGATGTGAGAAAGCCCAAACACTTCCCAGCAGGGCTCCAACGGCAGGCCCAGGGTCAGAATCTGCTTTCACACCAGACTGACAAATAGAGTCTGAAGTCTGGCCTTGCTGAGCGCCTGTCCCAGGTTCACTGACACCCACTAACCTGCCTCCTGCTTCACAGAGACTGGTGGAGGACCTGAGAAGATGGCAGGAAACCACCACCATGGGATTCCCAAATAAACAGCAGCTCCTGAAAAGTGGCCTGTGCTGCCCTCTACCAACCGCCCCCACTGGCAGGGCTAGAAGGGCCTCAGAGACTTCCTGTCCCCCCACAACTCAGAGATGAGAACTCCTACTGGCCCCCGAAGGTGCGGCCATCTGAAGCGGTCCTCTCTGAAGCTGCCCAAGGACATGATAACTTGGGAGTGGGTACACACATGGGAGCACACACAAGGGACGAGGGACTTCACAAGACACCCAGGTGATAAAATCTGGACACCGACCCACATGCCAGGGTCTGGCCTCTCAACACGAGGCAGTTCCTCCAGCTCTCTTAGCTGCCCTGAAGGGCTTTCCCACACACAGGGTTGGGTTCTGGATTTTTACACACATGGAACAGGTGGGATTTTGTAGGTATTTGTACTGGTGTCTGGGACCTACCTAGCATGGTTCAACTCTGGAATGTGGGCTTGGGGAGTGGGGAGAAGTTTAGGGGTCTTTTGGTCTAGTCTGATCTCACCACAGAACAGCCCTGATGCAAGCCATTCACAGGTGAGAAAAGCTGGGGAACATCAGAAGCCTCTTCAGTGGGAGAAACAGACCAGGTTCCCAGCCACATCGATGCTCTGAAACAAGGTGACAAGGCATTTCCGCACTGGGAAGTCCTTCCTGACACAGCAGCTTGGAATGCAGGCAAGAATGGTTGAAAATGTCACAGACTGTTCCTGGGAGGGTGTGAGTGGGTGACAGAGGCCAGGACAGCCCTGGGGACCCAGGATGGCCCAAGCACTGGGTGTCCTTTCTGAATTTTTCTACCCAGAGGTCTCTCCCATGTCTCCAAGTGACTCTTCACCTTCAGATCCCCTCCCCCACTTTCATCAGACCTCCTCCTCCCTTTCCCCCTCATCATTCGACCAAGCCAACATCAGGGTGAGAGATCCCCTTCTTCCTCCTCCGCCCCGCCCTGGAGTCCCTACTTGGCTTTCCCAGAAAGCTGGATAAATCTTCCTGACCATGCTTCCTCTCGGGCCTCCTCAGCCTCCCTGTCTCTCTCTGTCTTTGTCTCTCCCTCATTCCTTCATTCTTCTCCTCCAGGAAGCCTTGCTGACCTCGGCATGCTCCCCTCCCCACTCCCCGACCCTGGTCAGCCCGAGTCACCCAGCTGCTCAACCCACCTCAGATGGGAGCTCCCCAAGGACAGGGCTTTCCTTCTCCATTAGGTCCTATTTAAAAATAAGGGATACTCATACCCACTTAAATTTGATTTTCAGACAAAACAATGAATAATTTTTGCACAAGTATGTCTTTGAGACAGTTCCAGTAACACCATCACCATGTGAATGGCATCCGATGTTACTATTTGCTAAATCTGGCAACCTTAATTAGGTAGGGGCTACCCCAAATCAATGGCCCTCCTCAGATTGGGGCATCCCCCAGAGAATACCTCACGTTCCTTCTCTGGTCCCTCCTGTGCCCCAAGGCCAAGTGCACACAGCTACACGTCACATGAACACTCACCTGTATTGTAGGCGGTGGGCATGGAAGAGAAGGGGAGGCCCTGGCTGAGTAAACTCGGTGTTGCCACGGAAACCACTGGGGTGGTGAGCGAGTGGGTAGACTGGGAGACCCCAAGGCGCTGGGCATTGTTCTGCAGGAGAAAACAGTCTGTCAAGAGGTGGCAAATGGGAGGGCTGCTTTACCCAGGCCCCCCATTCCAAGGACAAGCTGGGGTCCCTGAATCTCGAGGCCCAGGAGGGATGCCTTAGCATGGAGGCCCCGCAGATACACAAACACACACTGGTGCATTCACAGAGACACGGAGATCCATGGAGAGAGACATGCACACACAGATTCACTGACGCCTACACACATGCGAAAAGGAAGGCACATATGCTGGCCCTGTGGCCCCAACACCAGCCATGGGCCCTGTCTCCATTCTTCTCCTGGTTAGTCCCCCTAGAGTCTACCCTCCACCCGTCACACTGCAGCACACGCCCTGGTAGAAGTGTGCTAGCATCTGTGAGGGGAATGCAGGGCTTGGCGTGGCGTGTGCCTGCGTGTACGCACACACGTGTGTAGGGCTGTCAGCTCCATCTGCCGCTGAGTCACTTGTTTATTCCAACTCCACGCTGGGGCCGTAACTGCCGCCGTGTTGGCCGCCAAAGCCTGCCTGCCTTTTCCAGCCTCTCTGGCCTCCCGTCAGGGAGTTCGGGAGGGAGGAGCCCCCGCCCCACTCCTGGCTGAGGGTGAGTATGTAAGCGTGCATATGTGTGACAGAGGAAGAGCGCTGCGTATGCCTCTGAGTGTCTGTAAGACAGGCTGCGTGCAGGAGGGAGCACCAGGAGACAGAGGGAAGCAGGGAAGCCCCCGACCAAGGACAACTCTGGTCTTGCCTTGGGCCTCAGCTTTCCCTAGAAAACCGATTTTCCTGTCTGGCTGGCATCCCTCCTAAGGAGGTCTCTGTCCTGGGTGGGCATGAGTAGAGTCAGAGGGCAAGCGCAGTCCAACCCTCAGTCCAAGGGCCTAATCCAGGCACCCTTGGATACACTGAGATGGGACCTCTGAGGCCTGAGGCAGGCCCACTCCACTGGCGCACGTGTGCGTGCACGCGCACACATACACACACACAAAGGTGTGTCTGCATGAATGCAACATCCCATGAAAACATCCACGGACACTCAGGTACATACACATGCATATGAGCCCCTCGCCCCCACCCCGTTCATCTCTGCATCACACTTGGCACTGAGCATAGCTCTTGGCAAATAACCAGATAAACAAACACCACACACTACACACACAGGCGAAAGGACAAAGGCACACACATACTCCATGCTGGGGGACCGCAGAGCAATGGGCTAACCCAGAATTTAAAGCCACAGCAAACATCTCATAGCCTCACTTACCAGATCTAAATGGTCCTCAGTCTGGGAGCAGAAATAAAACCAAGGGGATGGTTCAGTCTCTGGCCCCTGCCCTCCCCTCACGCCCCTGCCCCCACAGCCGTCTACCTCTTTGCATCGGAGCAGGATGGCTCTCCAGCCTAGAAGGGCAGGGCTCTTCACTGTCCTGACTGATTTCCAGAAGATGCTATATCCCAATGCCCACCAGTTAGGAAATCCTCACAGTCTAATCCTCATCCCTCTGCTGTAGAGGCAAATCCCTCTGATCATCCTCCTATCATCATCACGGAACCTTCTCTCCCACCTCCTGTCTTTTTACTGCCCTTGAGACCGGTACTTCTGTGTTCCAACCTCTTGTAAGGCCCTTCGGGAAGGAAGAGCTCATAAAAAGCCACGATTCCACGATCTCTCTAGGGAAGTCCTAACTGCTGGTTATCTCTCCTGCTAGAAGTCGGCTCTGTTCTCCCACCCTACTGCTCCCCACTCTCCCATTCCCCAGCCCCTGGCCCTCGGTCCAGACACCCCACTCACCAAATGATGCATTAACCCCTTTCCTCCCTGGGAAGTGATGACCCTCAGGTCAGGCTTGCGGCTGGGGGCTCCAAGCTGGGCGCTGTGGGTGGGTGGGGGCGGAGACTTGGCAGGGATGACCTTGTTTAGGCTGTTGCCGTTGGCCACGGGGAGGAGGCCAGGGGAAGCCCGGGCACTGACGTAGCCGTTCCCTGGAAAGGTGAAGAGATGAGGGTAAAAGGAAAAACATGGACCCACCACTTAGCCCTGTTAACTGCTCCCAAACCAATACTCCTGTCACCCAGAACTTCTCAAAGCCATGTTCAGACTTTGACTGGCTACTGAGTTCTCTAATTTTCCCCTAAAACCACCCTGTCTTGGGAGTAAGGGGAGAACACTCCTTACTCCTCAATCATTGGGTTCATCCCCCTGCCTCTAAGCTACATGTGATGGGACTGGGTAGTAGGAGCTGGTCTCCAACGACAGGAAGTCCAGCACCTGCCCCCAACTGGGCCCATAATGACGCAGGTTGGAGAAGGGTGGCAGCCTGGAAGTTGAGACTCAGTGTGGATCCTGGTCACGAGGGCAAATCAACCACTCAGACTGCTCCCCTCGCCTTGAGCTCGGGATGCTGTGATTTGGATAAGCACATGACAAGATGCCTGTAGCTCTGGGAAAAAGACGAGCCATTCACTTGCAGTGCTGCTCTTACTGGAACTGGGGGACTGATGACATAGCTGCCACCAAAATTCGACTGCTGATAACAAGCAGAATAACCATCTTTTACATTTGTTCCACACTCCATAACCAACACAGGGCCGTCACACGCGTATCATCGTATTTATCCTCACACTAACCCTGCAAGACGGACAGGACATGTATCATTAGCCCTATTTACAGACGAGGAAACACCTGCCAACCGCTGGTTGGGAGAGGTGCGATGACTTCTCCAGGGCCACACAACCACTTTCTACGTGTTGTGCTTGAGAGCCTAGAAGTATCACCGTTCCCTTAAGGTCTGCAGGCACTTCTCTGGCCCTTTCCTTGGAGAGGGAGGGGTATTCACCCATTCCCCCTATTTCCTGCCCCCGTACACAACTGCTGCCAAGGAGGTAGTACGTGGTTCCTGGGGCCAAGCTGGGGGACTCTAAAACCCAGAGATGTGGGGGTGCCCAATGTCAGAAGTATCACCTCGCCCTCTGCCCTGAGAGCACACTGCTTCCCTGGAAGCGTGTGGTTGCCTCCATCCCAGTTCCCGGATCACTCCGGGAATGGCAGGAATGTTGGGGTGACGTCAATGGTGACATTCGAAGTCATAGTCACCAGCCGGACAACGGCACAGGGCAGGAGGGGCTGTCAGCTGCTGGCGGGGCAGGGTGGCATGGAGCAAGCAGCCTTTCTTCTGTGGTTTACAGACGTGTGCTTACAAGTGCACATCTAACGTCTGGATAGTTCCATGAGAGTGAGAAAATGTCCGTACGTGTGTAAGTGCGCGTGAGTCTGTGCCTCTTATCTGTCGCCAGTGTCAGATATTCCTATCTTCCAGATCCCAACCAGACGCCCCCCCCCCCCACTGAAGTGGAAAAATCTGGAACCTTTCCTCCAACTAGAAATGTTGGTCAGTTCTCAGAGTTTGCCCAGAATTCCCTGAGCCTACATCTCTGCCAATCATCCACACCAATCACTGCTACAGACAAAAAAATCCAGGGGCTTAAAAATCCTCAGACACTACATCCAGCTCAGGCCCTGGGATCTTCCTCTCCCCTAATCTAGGTCCCTCTCGGTCCCTGGAACACCTGAGGCCACCGAGCAGGCAGACCCTAGCGCTCCCCCAGGCAGAAGGGCAGCTTTACTCACCGACTGGGCTGGGGCAGGCTCCGTTAGCACTGTTGAGGTCTCCCCCCAGCATGGCCCCTGGAGGAAAAAGAGAACCATAAGCCGACAGGACACCCTCTTCCAGAGTGAGTCCTGGGAACTGGACTCACTGGGAGCCACAGTCCTTTCCCTCTGGAACCACACACATGGGAGAGTGCTGTGGTGGGTGAAGGGAAATAGTCACTGTGGAAAACGGAATCCCAAAGTCTCACCACACCTCACTGCCACGTCACCTACCCACCTATCAGATCACTTACCTGCGCTGGCTGGCCGCTGAGGCAGGCCAGGAGATACACTGTTCCTCTGTAGTGCTGGCTGCTGGGGGGACAGGAGCCGTGGGTCCGTGAGGGATGACGTCACCAGGGAAGGGGTGACCAGGGAGCCGCTGGGATTGCTGAACTGCAGTGAGCTCTGATTGGACACGGGCACCGTGACGGGCATGGCAAAGTTGGGGGCCGGGACAGCTGACTAGACAGAAGATGGAGAGGCAGGGTCAGGCCAGGGTGACCCCTTACCCTGGACTCACTTTGCCTGGGAGGGCAGGCCAGGGTTCCTCTAGTCTCTGGGCTGTGCGTCCTTGGGCCAGTAGCTCGATCTCTCTGCTCTGGAACCCCCTGGAGTCATGTCTGCCACTCCCACCAAGGAAGTATGCTGGTTGGAGTGCTTTGGGATCCAGCTCTGGCCCAGAGAATGAGAAGAAGGCTCTGCTCACTGCAGAGAGACCCGGGGACACCTGGAACCCCCCTAGCGGAGGTGGGTTAGTCCTCAGCCAGGCAGGACACACAGAGAGCAGGTTAGAGGCCCTGAGTACAGACCCAAACTCACACACACAGCTGTTAAGGATGAGCGCGTGGGTCGGGGCGTCACCTCACTTGTCATCTCTCAGCCGTCTGCCTGCTGCAGAGGGCGTTCACCCACCTCACTGCCTTCCCCTTCAGCAGGAGTCTCTGCCTCCCCTTGACAGTGCTATTGAGTATCTTGGGCTGGGGGTGTCAGAGCAAGCCCAAAGGGGCCTCTCCCCAAAACAAATCTGGACAAAGAGCACATTCTCTACTTTCCTGTCATCTAAGGATCTCAGGTCATCTACACACTTCTCGCTGGTGAGGGGGACACTCCAGGCCTCTCCCGGCTTATGCTCCATCCAAGATGAGTCTCAGCAAGGGTCACGGGTTTATCACGACCAACGTCAGAGGTTCCTCAGTGGTCACCAATAGCCCCAGCATGGCTCAGAGCAGAACATCCATCAGAGGCAGCCGAGGGCCGGGGCGGGGCGCGAAGCCACACCATGCACCACAGGGAGGCTCTCCTCCATGCGACTACTCACGGCCAGTCTATAACTCTGCATCATTTTATCAAACTCCTCGTCTATCTTTTTATATTTCTCCTCCGTCTGGGGGGTCAGGGCAAACACCTCGTCCACCTCAGGGCTCTCACATTCCCTGTGCTTCTTGTGCAGCGCCTGGGGGGGAAGGGGCCGGAAGGGGGGGCCAACAGAGAGAGAGTGAGTGGGGCTCACCCCATAGCGCCGGAAGAGCCCGTCGAGCTCCTCGCTGGCGCGCCGGTACTTGTCCTCCAGCAGGGGGCTCTGTTCCAGCGAGTCCTCCCCGTCGGGCTCCGGGCTGTCGCAGCCGTTGAAGCCCTTCTTCCTCAGGGTCTGTAACCGCACCACTACCGTCAGCAGGGGTGAGGGTCCTCCCAGCCCCGACCCCCCCCCCCGCCCCAGGCGTTCCTTCCAGCCCTTCCCTAAGACTCTCCTACTTTCTCACCACCTCATACCTCAGGGTTCCCAACATCTCCCCAGCCCCCTCCCTCAGGGTGACCCTCCCCTCCTAGGGCACTGGGTGACTGTGTGGCTGGTGGGGGGAGGCATCAGAATACAGGGTCACGTGGAAGGCGGGCCTAACCCAGGGAATGCAGCCGGCACAGAGACACGTGCTTCCAAGGCGACAGGTGGGGTGGGGGGTTCCTGGGGGATGAGCTGAGGGGCTGGTGCCCTGAGGCAGCCTGTGCCTGTCCACCCTTTAGGTGAGCCCCAGCCAGAAGGCACAGAGCGCTCTCCAGCGCAAGGCCGTCAGGGCTGACTTTGCCCGGCTCAATTCCTGGGCTCTGCTTAGAAGAAGAAGGGGAAAGAGAAATCGAAATGGAGACAGAGAGGTAGAAGAATAAGAGGAAGAAAGACAAAACATTTCTTTGCATTTACTGAGTTCCTACCATGTACCACCTTGTACGCTGTCCTAGAGCAAAGGCCACAGCTTCTCCCATGCACCCACACAAAGTAGGGGATGCACACCTGGTGGTGTGGAGGAGACCCCAAAGCTGACCTCTCCATGCTCAAAACATCTTCACAGATACTTGTTTTGTCTTGAAAATGAATGTGAATTTTACATTCTAGTTTAGAGTAAATCTGTCTTCGCTAATATAAAAATAAAGGAATTTCTTCCACATCTGTGGAGTGAAAGTCTCGCTCCAGGAAGGCAGGCCTGTGGCTTCCCAGGCACCCTTCTTCATCGGCACAGGTCCCGTACCCCCAGTGTGAGAAGCAGGAACTGGGCTGTCTCATTCAATTCACACAAAACCCTTCAAAGCAGGCACTGGCCCCATTTCGTGGAGGTGGGCACCAAGGCTCTGGGAAGCTAAACCACCTGCCCAAGGCCACACAGCCAGTAAAGGCCAGAGCTGGATTCCAAAGCCCACGTCCTTTAATGGTTTACAATGTTAGCTCTCTTTGAAACAGAAAATAGAGCCACAGGGACCCACAAAGGGACAGAGACAGAGCAGCAGAGATGGAAACAAAGAGGGAGACAGAGAAAGGAAGAGTCAGATGCAGGAGCATATCAAAAGATGGAGAAGGAAGGAAAAGAGAGAGAAAGAGAGAATTTGAGAGCAGACAGAGCAGAGATGTCATGTTGTGCCTGATAGACATGAAGAAAGCGGCTCAGAGAGGGCTGGGGTGGGACTGGGCTGGGTGGGCAGCCCCATCTGACATCTACCTCACTGCCCTCCTTCCTCCTCGGGCCCGGGGTTTGTAGGAGAGGATGTGGGTTTATATGTGTGTGTGCACAGGGGAGGGGGCTTCAAGGGGCAGGTGTACATGTGTGTGTGCACGGGCAGGTCCAAGTGTGCATGCTGCATGGGCACGTGGTGTGCAGTTGCAGGCGGGGGTGGGGTCCGCGTGCGTGGGCCCACCTCGATGATGTCGGCGTTGGTGCGGCTCTCGTGCGGCTCATTGTACTCCGTGTACTTGAGCAGCACCTTGTCCATGTCCGTGCTGGCGTACTGGAACAGCTTGTTGGAGTGGTTGAAGATGATGAGCGCGATCTCGCAGTCACAGAGCACGCTCAGCTCGTACGCCTTCTTCATCAGCCCGAACTTCCTCTTGGTGAATGTCACCTGTAGGTGGGCGTGTGGGCGGCCAGGTCTGGCTCAGTCAAGGTCTGCCCAGGAGTCCCACCTACAGGAAGCTGGACATAGCCAGCCCCTGCCTCACGATAACCCTGTTCTCAGGAGCCCCTGGTCTGGGCAAGGAACAGGCCAGCACCCCTCTACCAACACGTGGCCAAGACACAGCCCAGGGCCAATTCACTGAAAGCAGAGAAATTCAGATGGACAGAACTCCACACCTCTGTGCTGGGGGCTATAAAGAGGTTAGGGAGGGAGAAAAGAGGAGCTTCCAGGCGCTTCCCTTGGGGTAGGAGGAGGGGAAAGATTCATCTTGGGAAAGGGCAAGTGCCTGGGTGCGGCCTGAGGTTTGCATATTGCATATGGTAGGGGCTCAGGTCTGCCTGGTTGCAGCAGCAGATGAGTCCTGGGGTTCTAGGACACAGGGTCCTAAGAGCTGCAGGGAGGTGGGGATTCCTCTTCTCCCAACTCAGCCCTTGCCCTTCCATAACAGACTCCAGAGCCCCCTTCTTCCGGGAAGCCTTCTTGGAGTGGCTGGAAGTGGAGTGGAGGCAGAGGCCAGCTCCCTGCCCTCATCCACTCCGTGAAGCTCCAGGATCCCCTCACCTGTCGGTTCCGCTCATCGGTGATTCGCTGGATCTGAATCTTTTTCCTCCCCATCTTTTCCGGGGATCCTCAGTGCCAGGGAGGGGAGGGGATCGCTGGGTGGCGGGTCTCGGCACACCTTACACTGTGCTCATGAACAGTCTCGGACCAGCACTCAGTTCATGGTCTGCAGGACACCTTCTGCACAGCCTCCTGGGTGGGGAGGGTCACAAGAGGACTGTCAGCCCTGGCGACCCTCATGCCTGCTCCTTTGGCACACGGGCCAGCCTCACACCACCCCTGTGAGAGGCTGGTAGCATCTGAGCCCCATCCACAAACTAAGGAAATGGTGGTGACCTGAGGTGATGGCATGCCACAGCCAGGCACAAGATGGAATTCACTCAGGGCCCAGCGCTCTGCTCCAGGCTCCTTCCACACCATCACTGCTGCCCTCAGGTTCTAGGTCAGACAGAACACAGTCAGGGAGCTCCCTGGCTCCTAAGGGTCTGGGTCTTAGAGAACGTCCCACCCCCTCACTTCTCCCCAGAGCCCACCAGGAGTAGAGACACCTGGGCTCGCCAGCTGCCCCGCTGGCCTAGGATGGTGGTTCCCATACGGAGCCCGGTGCAGAGAACGTGCCGAGTGAACACCCGCCGAGGCTGTGAACAGCTAGTCCGGTGTACCTGCTGCCAGAATGGGAGTGTGTCTGCACCCCTGGCTCAAGGATATACCAGAGCAGGTCTAGAGCAGTGGTCCTCATACCAGACTCATAGAACCCTGGAGCCTGGAGTCCCGAAGTAGGGCTTGGGCTGCAGAACCCCTATCTCCCTTTAACCAGGGCTCCTCTACCCCAATCTGTTTTACTCAGTGGGCCTTGGCCTAAATTTCTGCTTTGAAGAAAGGATTCTGCTGCTTTAAATAAACCAACCAACCAACCAACCACCCCTCTACACCAGAGGTCAGTAAATTTTTTCTTTAAAAAGCCAAATAGGGACTTCCCTGGCGGTCCAGTGGTAAAGAATCCGCCTTCCAACGCAGGGGACGCGGGTTGGATCCCTGGTTGGGGAACTAAGATCCCACATGCCGCGGGGCAACTAAGCCCTCGCACCACAACTACTGAGCTCGCGCACCTCAACTAGAGAGCCTGCGTGCCGCAACGAAGAGCCCACGTGCTCTGGAGCCCACACGCCACAACGAAAGGCCCCACGTGCCGCAACTAAGACCCGTTCAGCCAAAAAAAATAATAATAGATAAATAAATATTTTTTAAAAAAGAAGCCAAATAGTAAGTATTTCAGGTTTTGCAGGCCATACCGTCTCTGTTGTAACTGCTCAACTCTGCCACTGCAGCATTAAAGCAGCTATAGACAACACATTTAAAAGAACGAGTGTGGCTGTGCCCCCAATAACACTAGATTTATAAGAACACGCATGGCCAGATTTGGCCCATGGGTCACAGTTTGCCAACTCCTGCTCTAGAGGAGTGGGGCATGTCTAGAACCCAAGCTCAGTCTAAGAGCACTGCCTCCCAACCTTGCTCAACTCAGAGCATGTAGAGAAAATATAGAACCAGTGCCAGACAGGAAAGAGGCTGCTGGCAGCCAGGGGGACACAGGCACCAGGTGGAGGGATCCTTGTCTCAGTACACCTATAAACCCATCATGGCCCACTGGGTGAAGAGCTCCAATTAAAGAGCCAGGAAGGCAAACGGAGGCCCTGCACTGTACAGCGTGAGGTACCACAGGGTGGAAGGAGGCACAGGGATGGCAGCCCAGCCTGAGCCAGAAAAGGTGCATGCTCTCAGGTGTGGGTAGCACCTAAACAGGCTGGGTGAGCCCCTGGGGACTGGAAGGGCCAAGGATGGAGGCACAAGTTGACCCCAGGGCCCTTCTGGCTCTGCAATTCCAGAGATGGAATAGTGGGAGATGGTGGAAAGGGGCAGTAGGCATGGGGCCCACGCTTTCTAAAGCCACTCTGATAGGGTCCTGGGAGGAGCCCAGACCACAGAAGCCCAGCCCTCCTCTCCAGAGTTCCCCTTCCACAGAGTCCCTGCCAGAGAGCCCACTACAGAGTCCAGGAAGGTGGGCTCTCACCTCCCCCCAACCAACCTGGGCAGAGGGTGGGTGTTTGACGACAGAGACACCTGTAATTAGGAACCCCCTCCCCAGCCCCCATTTCCAGTGGCTGCTGAGTTTCTCTAGCCTTCCCATATCCACTCAACCGTGGGCCCCAAGGTTCCACAGTAGATGCCAAAGTTCAGCCTTGGCATCTTGGCCATAGAGGGAAGCAGAGAGGGAAGGCAGGGAATCTATGGACTTGGGAGAAGCCAGGAATATCCCTCCCCACCCTTTCCCATTATCAGGACTTTCCCTCAGGCTTTCCCTAGCCCAGCTGGAAAGAGAGCTTCTGCTCTGTCCAGGCAGCTTCAGAAAACAATGTAGCCCCCTCCCCACTCCTAGAAGGACCCTCCACACCTCTCTCTCTCTCCCCAGGGAGAAATCTTCAAACCCTCTTCCCTTCTTCCTTATCCTCAAGGTGCTCCATGGGCCTCGGGCCTCCTACTGTCCACCCTCACACATGCCCTAGGACATCACCATCACCAGCCCAGCCAACCCTGAGTTGGCTGAGCAGATATCTGGACCCAGAACCAGCTCCAGCCACCCCATCCCGCGTCTGTGACCCCGATCTCTGCCAAACACGCCACTGCAAAGGCTCCAGCCCGAGGAGTTCGGCTGCCCCGCCTCCCAGTGCAATCCAAAGGCTGTATTTTCCAGAGTTGCAGTGGTACGGGTTTGGCAGAGAAGGCGGGGAGGGCACACTGAGGGCAAGGGAGGGCTAAGAAGAGGGCTTTTTTTTTTTTTCCTTTTCTTTTTTTAATTTTTCAAGACGAGGGCTTTTTAAATGGGATTCTCTGGCCTGGCCTTGAAAACCCCAGTCTAGACTGGTAAATGCAGTCACTGTCACCCTCCTCTGGCTCACAGTATCCACCTTGCATCCCTCCCCCATTTTACTATCTCCTTCTCGCCACCTTTCGTTCATCAGCAAATTTTTGCTGAGAGGTAACCTCTACCAGTTTATGGCCAATGCTATCTCCTCCTTGAAGCTGGGAGAGATCCCTCTCTTTGCTCTCACGATCCTCAGAAAAGTCATTCCTACAATCTAACTTCATTCCTTTGGTTCTCCCAAGATTACTGACTCTCAGAGTATTTTGTTCTTTTCTTTCTAGCACTTATCATGATTGTAAATAATTACAATTCTGTGCTTCTATTTAATGCCTGGCTCCCCTATGAGACTGAAGCTTCATGAGGGCAGGAACCACATCTGTATCCTTCACCACTCTATCCCCTGTAAGGAGGAGCTTGGGAAATGTTTGTTGAAAGGAAGAAAGGATTGTTTCATCACTGTGACCCTGTGAGAAGTCCTTCTTGTGGTCTAACTTCTGTTGTAGGACCAGCTCCTCCCACTCTATCCTCTGTGGAGACAGAACTCTTCCTCTCCCAGCTGTGCCGGCAGCTTGCCTGTTTGGACGCCACCTACCCTCCAACTACCCCTGCTACTCCAGTCCTCAACCCTCCCTACCCTCAGGTTGGTTGGTACAGAGGGTGAGACTCTAAAGTCTTCTAAGGAGCAGCCCTGAGCACATGGAGATGGAGAGGACTGGGTTGCTTAGGCAACTGTCACCTGGCAACCAGCTCCCTGGCTGATCTCCTACACCCCCACCCCCACCCCCGCCTCATGCTGGGGGAGCTGGGCTGCTAGAGGGATCAGGGCTGAGAAGACAGGGAAGCCACAGAGACCCACTGAGCATCCTCTGACAGAGCAAAGTCAGGGTTAAAAAGACCAGGCCTCATCTATACCCAGTAGCCCAAAGCACTTTTTATGATTCCACGTTCCCATGGCGCCTTCCCCATTGCCACTCCTACCTCTGTGCCAACACTGCCAGAGGAGGAGATGCCCCTACCTTGGGCAGTCCTTCTTCCTATCTAACCAGGAGCCCTCCTACAAAGGAGGCTCAGTCTGTACTCATCTCTTTCCCCTTCTGCTATCCATTCTACACTGTTGCAGTCTTGGAAGGCTTGGGGGCAAGAACATGAACTCAGCCCTTACTTTGGAAAAAGGGGTGGCTGGGGCCTGGGTGGGCACAATGAACCCTAAACTGACCCTATCCAAGGTATGGAGGCCTATCTTGTCCAAGCTTCCCTCCTATCCAATTAGGGAGATTTTAATGAACACCTGGACCTCCTTAATTAGCTCTCTTCCTAATTACCTAACCAACTGCCAGGAGCCAGAGGCCTGGGCATCTGTTATCCAGATGTGAGCCTTTTCTTCTTCGCCTGGGCCGGCCCCATTCCTCTTCCCCTTTCCAGCCTGCTCCTCCTCTAGGAGGCCCTCCCAGATGACTGACCTGGCTTTTGGCTGCTTCTCCTGGAGGCCAAAGGCTTGGGAGGCCTTAGGGCTGCCACAGAGACGGGGTTATCCAGGATGGCCTTCCTGCTCGGATGGCCCCAGGGCCCACCCAATCCTGACCTCAGGCCACAGCTGTGACTCCTTGGGCTGGCAGCATCCCTGTCACCAAAAGTACCCCCTCGAAGACTCCAGCTGCTTCTGATTCTGATTCACCTACTCGGAGTAGTGCTGGCAGGACAGGATTGGGCAGGGTGGACCTCCTGGGGAGTAAGTGGGAGCAGACAGAGATAGGGCCTCCCCCAACAGAGACAGAAGGAGCAAAGAGGGAGGAGGATGGCAGCTGGGCTGAGCCCCAGGGAGGCAGGCGCAGACCCACCGTCTGTGGAGAAGGGTGGTTGCAGAGAAGCCTTTGCAAATGAGACAGGACACAGGGCAGGAGGCTCATCTGACAACACTCTTGACAAGTAGAGGCTGAGTGAGGGGACCAGAAACGGTGGGGGTTCCAGAAGGACCCCACGGACAACCGGTTTCCTCAGCTGGGCTACAGACCCAATAGGAACATGTGGGTTGTACTGACATGCAAATAAGGTGCAAATAACATATAAAATGTACCCTAAAGGGGATCTTGGTTTGGAGGGGGCATGGGAGAAGGAACAGGCTCCTGCCTCCCCCAGTGTAACACCACTTGGTACCTGAGCAATATTCAAACCATTCTCAGGTTTCAGAATGATGCTATCTCAGTTCCTGTGTGAGGGTGGCCTGGGGCCAGCGGGAGGAGTTGGGGGGAGCGGTCAGGGCAGCCTCCTGAAGCTGCAGTTGCAGCAGGGCTGCCCTTCCTGGGGGAGCTGCGGGAGAAGCGCCTTCCAGTGGCTAGCCTGCACCTCCTCTCTCCTGCTGTTGTCAGGGGACCACCTACCTCCCCTTCTCCCCTGCACCCTTCCACCCGTATCCATCCTCTGTCCCAGTGGCCCAGAGGTTCAGAGGAACTGCAGAGCATCTGCTTTTGGAGCTGCCATACCAGCGCAAGTCAAAATGGAGCAGCTGCCCAGAGAGGCTGAGCGAGCAGCCCCCGTCACAGAGCATCGGGCTTCAAAGCCTGCTCTTCCACATACTGAGAAACTCTCATTAAGCAGGCCCTTCATCCCTTCCTCCCAGGCTGCTCAGGGCTGTAGGCTGTGGACTGGAGGGGAAGGCAGGAGGTGCTGGAGACAGCTGTCATCCCTCCTCCCGCCCCTTCCCTGTAGCTGGGCTGCAGGGCATGAAATAAGCAGCAGGCGCTGGGGGAGGGGGTGACAATCCAATCCACCTGTCACCCCCACAGTCAGGCGGCCTCAAGCAGCCTGCTCACTAACGAGGGAGGAGGCGTGGGTGAGGCAGACACAGAGGGGGGTGGCAGAGGGGGACAGACACACAGACACAGGAAAAGAGACAGAGAAAAAGAGGTAGAGAGTCCAAGAGGAAGGCAGAGTGAGGGGCAGAGGCAGACAAGGAGAGGGCCAGAGGAGACAGGGAGAGGCAGGAGACTAGACAGAGACAGAGATTGAGAGAGAAGCGGGTAGAGAACAAGAGGCAGGTTCAACAACTGCTTGCACGACGCTGATGCTAGGCCGAGCACGTGGGCGAAACTCGACAGGACTCCAACCCTGTCCTCTGAAATCCTGCAGTCCTGCCAAGAGACAGACAGGGAAGGGCAGGGCCCACCTAGGGCAGGGCAGGGAAAGGCAAGGAGGCCCTCAGGCGCCAGGACTGAGCCCAGACCTGGCCGGGGATGGAGCATCTCGGCTCTTGAGGCTCTGGCTAGGTCCCGGCTCCAGGGCAAGCAGGCCCTGAGAGTGGGCAGAGGTGGGCACAAGGCCCAGCGGCCCTCTCAACGCCCTGGGTACTGCCTCCATTCCTGCCTCACCCCAGGGCTCACTAACCTTCCAAGCCACTCACGCTGAACCGCAGCCCTCTACGCAGAGACACATGCTGAGGAGCTCTGGAAGATGGGTGGGAAGGTAAACTCAGTGACCATCAAGAGGTGGGGCCCAGGCAAGAGAGTCCGGGGGTTCGCAGCCTCTGGAATCTACACAGAGAGCCCTTCCTTCACAAACACTGTACTAGCCCCGAAGTGGGGGGCGTCACCCTCCCCTCGAAGCCTGGGCAAAGGCAGCGCTGGGGTCTCACGCTGCCCCTCTCCCCCACCGCCCACAGTCCAATTCTCACACCCCCAGCCTGCTCCCCACCCACTGCTCCCTGGCTCCTCCCTGTTCTCCATTCCCTCTGCCCCCTCTCTGCTCCCCCTCCCACAAGGCAGCCTCTTTTCATTCGCCCCGAAGTTCTTCTAGGGTCTGCTCTCAAAGGCACAGGCGGGTCCCCATCCCCGTCCTTCTCCTCCCTTCAAAGTTCTGTTTGGCAGGCTCACTCCCCAAACCCTTGGTTCCCACCATCCTCCCCTCCCTCGGGGACTCCCCTCCCCCAGCCCAACAGCCTCAGGGTTGGGCAGGGGCTATTTTTAGTCTGGGCACTGAGCTAATTTTAACTCACCGACAAGGGACCTGGGGGCGGACTGTTGGGCTGGGGGGAGGGAGAGAGGGCCAGTCCAAGAAAGCTGGACCTGGGGCGGGGGTGGCCTCAGGTCCCAGGCACCCTAAGAACACAAGCGGAGGCCGGCACTGACGTCTTCGCTTAAGGGACAGGAATCGACTTGCCAAGAGGAGCGCCCAGCGTGGGGAGCAGGGCTGGGAGCCCTCCCTCCAGTTTCCGCTGGACAACTCTCCCGCGCCCCACCCCAGGCTTCCCGCCCTCTTCTCCCTGGCAAATCTCCTGGGATGCGGCCAGCCTGTTCTCTGCCCAGGAGATGCCTCTCCAGTGAGGGTCTGTCTCCTGAGCCGCCTCCACTGCTTCCCCACCCTGGCTTGTCCTTCCTGTAGTCTAGCTCTCATCCTTCCTGTAGCAGCACTGAGGCTGTATGGCCCCCTACAGAGGCAGCAGCCACACCCCCACCCCCGACCTCCAGCACTGCCCACCCCAGCTCTGGCCTTCCCCTGGTGGCCTCTAGGCTGGCTCCTAGGAACCACCCTGCGCCCACAAGTTCCCAGAGCCACCCCGCTGACCTCAGGAAGAATCTGGGGGTAACAGGAGATTGAGTCCTAGTAGAAAAGGGGTAGGTGAGGTAGGGTAATGAACAGCCCAGGGAAATACGGGGACTATGGGTAGGGATTCTGGATGCCTGGGTTCTAGTCCCTGCCCTGGCCCTAACTCACTGTGTGAACCTGAATAAGGCACTGCCCCCGCCAGAGTTCACCCCGCTGGCCAGTACAATGGGTAGGTGGAGTGGACTAGGTACCCAAGTGCCCTTCCAGCCAAGACATTCTGTTCCTATGCTCTTTATAGAGGCTCAAAAGGAAGGGAGGTCAGGACTGTGTGATTCCATGGAGAGGTAACAGAAGAGATGGTCCAGTTAGGTCCCCTGTCCTCCAGCTTAGGAGGGGAGGGCAATGTGGAGGCCGGAAGAGTGGAGGAACAGGCCTGATGAAGACGGAGGTGCTTTCGGAACGATAACCTCCACGACAGATGGCCAAGGGTTGACAGAGGCTCATGGTCAGCCAGGGCAGGGGCCAGGCAGGGCGCACAGGCCCTGGCAGCAGAGATTCTGCCAAGTCAGTCCCCTCACACACCTGGAATGCCTATCAGACCCAGGGCTTGGGATCCTGCTTCTGGTTAGAGTAGTGACTGGCCCAAGGTCACTGTCATGGTCATTAGTGGGGCCAGCTCTGGAACCTGAGCCTGAGCCTTGCTTCATGCTCCACCCAGCAGGCCAATCAGTAATGACTCACTACTGCTCATTTGCATGGGGATTTGGATAGTGTCTCTGACCTTATTCCATCAAGTTCTACTTCCCATTCTAGGACCTGGGACACCCCCACCCAGCATCCCTAGGCAGTTAGGGACCCCAAGTGGAGTTCTTGGCACCTCAGGTCTCCAGTCTCATCCTTCTTCTGCAGAAAACATTTCTGAATTGATCTAGTGGTACTGTCTAGAGCTCTCAAGCCAACTGGGTCCTCCACTCTTGTCCACGTCCCCTGTCCAGGAAGGGATTTGAGGCGAGGAGGTGTAATTATGAGGAACAAGTAAGCACTGCAGCTAGAGGAATTTGATAAGATTCATGGGGTAAAGTGTGATGGCTCCAAAACTGCCTGGGGGTTCCTCAGGAGAAAAACCCTATTCCCCTCTTTAGTGCCAGGGTTGGGGCAGCAGTAGGATATGAGTGGACTGTCCTTACTTCCACCTCTATCCTCACTTCTAAATTCCACTCCCAAAAGTGCAAAACGAGAGGAAACAGCCTAGTACAGCAGGCGAGACAGATGTAAGACTACAGAGAGGACTTCCCAGGCTGAGTCTTTGAACTCAAAGTAGTCTCTGGGGCTAAAATTTGCTTTGTTAGAAGTTACCTGACTAAGCATGGGCAGCTGGTAACACTTGGGAGGGCATGGCGGCCCCAGCACTGTAGTCCAACTAATGGGAGCTAGAAGACAGCCAATCCCCTGCCTACTTTGAAGAGGTCAAATTGACCTCTGTTTGTCCAGTTATAATACCTATGCTTCTAGCTGTACCCTCTGAAACAATGAAGCCAAGCAGGCAGTGGTCTCCTATGCCGGGAAGTCCTTCCTGCTATTTAACCACCATTCCTCCCACTGCAGCCAACCGTTCCCCTGCAACCTAAGCCCATTCCACTCATCTAGATGAGAGTGGTGGACAGGGGCCCCTGGCCATCCGAAGCCTCGGCTGAGGAGAGGTGGGGCGGTTGGGACGGTTAGTGTGTCACCTTCCACCTCCCCACCCAACTTCCCTCTGGGGTCTCAGGAGACAGAAGTGAAAGTGGCAGCTGGGGCCTTGGGGGCGGGTCAGCTTGAGAGCCGTTGGGGTGAGCATAATGCCACCAGTGCTGGGTCTGGGCTGCCTGCCATTGCAGCAGGCAGGCTGGTGGTTAGATCAGGAGAGGGACTGCCCATGGAAATGAGGGCTTGGGAAAACTATGGAGCATGGGCCCCTGGCCGAAGGAAGAACAAGCTGAAGAGGAACAAGTGGAGAAAAACAGGCAGTAGACAGTCTCAGAAGGGCACTGTATTCCAGGGCAGTGGTCTGTCCCCTTGTTTAAAGCAGCAAGATCCTTTTTTCCCATCCACAGAACAGGGGCAAGGCTGCTCTAGCTGAAGCAGATGAAGGGGGTTCCAGGTCCTGATTGCTGGAACGTGAGAGCAAGGAGAGAAGGGAGGAGGCCTGAGGCCTGGGCCCTCAGACTGGACAGCACCAATTCCGACGGAAGGGAAGGTGGAGGATGAGAATGTGAAGCGTTCACCTACAATTACAGACAGCACTGCCCCCCACAAAGAGGCCAATCCAATCACGGAAAGCAAATCCTCCTAGAGACATCATGACCTCGGGAAGCCACCGGGGATTTAAAGGGGCCCGCTCAGGGTGGCAGCTGGATCTCCTTCTGACTCGAAGGACAGTCCTCTAAGCCCCTGGCAAGGGAGGGCCGGCAGTGCGGATACGTGGGCCTGCTGAGGCGGCCAGCCAGGCAGCTCTTATAGGATTAGCTTGCTGCTTTCAGGAAAGGTGCCAGGTGAGGCTAAGATGCCCAGCCAGATGGAGCCGCCCCGACCCCGCCACACTAGCAGGCAGGGCGGGGAAGTACCTACACACACCTAGTACTCAGCATTCTCTGCCATTCCTATGGTCAGGATTTATCCTTCCTCTGAGTGGGAAGGCCTGCCTATTGTCTACTCTCAATCCCTCTGCTACATTTTACAACCAGGGCCCCACCCCAGGGAGCAGGTGAGGAGGCCAAGGGGTTCCTCATCTCTGCTCCCTGTCAGCTCCCCACCCTCTGGGCTGACAGGTGGGGGAGACAAGAGAGAACAGCTGGGCCAGGACACCTGTCCCCACCCAGTCAGCCTGGGCCCCACAGGCCTGCCATGGGGTATGCATAGGGGAGTCAGCAGAGAGGCAGGCAGCTGTGGGGGATGGAGAAAAGGGGCTCAGAGGTCAAAGAGAGATGTGCCTGGGGAGGCCTGAGGCAACCCTTTCAAGATCAGCCCTTCCTCCTGGTCTACCCCCAACCATTAATACACGCATGCTTTAAAGGTTTGAGGTCACCTGCTCCATCCCCTTGCCTCCGTGTTACTCGATCCAACTGGAGTGGGAAGACTCCACAAAGAGACCAACCCTCCTCTCCCCACCCACACCCACTCCCACCCTATGTCTTCCCTTGAGATTTGAGGATGAGCTCTCTCTTATTCCTTGTTCTCCCAACCCTCAATCCCAAGTATTTGCTGGCAGGGGTGGGGGCAGGGAGATCATGAGAGATAAGTAAGCAGGCAGCCAGAGGGATCTGGTGAGACTCGGGGGTGAAATGTGGAGTGGGTAGGTTCTGAGACAAGGAGGCAGCTCGTTGGGGAGGGCAGAGCTGGGCTCAGCTTCCCAAGCCCGTCCCAGGGTCCTCTCAGGGCCTCCTAAGGCCCCCTCACATCAAGTCCCTACCCAGGACACTGCGTGCCTCCACCCCACCTTCTGGACCGCTGCCTTAGCAGGCAAGTCCAGGGCCAGGTTGGAGCTGATGTCTGGAAGAAAGGATGCAGCCACTTTCCAAGCACCCACTCTGTGTTGAGTACCACACGTTTTCCCATGGAACCTCCTTCCTTTTCCAGGGGAGGCATCTCTGTTTCATAGAAATGGAAACCAACTCAGAGATGTGCAGGGACATGCCCAAGGTCACCAGGAATAAGTGGCAGAGGAGGGCTGACTGCTGAGCACAGCGCTTCCCCGCAAAACTTGGACTGAGAGCAGGCAGGTTCTCCCTCCCAGGAGTAATAGCACATTCCTTCCAGGGCAGGTTCCCTAATATCTGGGCCTGGGAGGCTCAAGTCAGCCATGCCTCTTGCCTTTGCACAAGCCCAGGACTCTTCTGGCTCAAGTCTTTCCTGATCTAGTCTCTCTCCTCATCCATCTCATACAGCAGCTTTAGGGGGTACTAACTGGTACCCAGGAAGGGTCTCTGAGTGTCACTTGTTCCTGCCTACATACCCCTGCTTTGGGGGCTTCCTCCCATGGCACTCAATCAGAAGACAATACCTACTCAGGGAACCAAAGCATGTCCCCCCCCATCTTGCCACCAGACCCTAATCCTCTGCACTCCTGCCAGGGAATCCTACTGGGCTCGTTCTTCCCTTCAATGTATCCTCCTCCTCTTCCCAGGTCTCCCTGGGCCTCCTTTTCCACTGCCCCTCCTGCAGGGCAGGATCCTTCCCTTAACCTTAGACAAAAGCCCTTAACACCTCCTAACTGGGAAAGCTTGAGCAAGTCACTTAAATCTCTGACTCAGTCTCCTCAATTACAAAAAACAGTGTGGAGAAAAATAAATGAGTCTTCCTATGTTTCCATGCCCAGCACAGAGCTTGGCACACAGGAACACAACAAATGGAAGTTTCCTTCCTCCAATCCCCAGGGATCTCAAAAGTTTTAGTTTTTGGTCTCCAAAGTATATTGGAAAATAGGGTAAGTGGGGTACTGCCCTTGGGTAAAAGTGCTCATGACCAGGGGGCAAAAAAAAGTTCCTTCTCTATATGCTTCCCTGGTCTCTCCAACTCCTAGGGGAGTGGCCAGAGCACCCAGCCAGAGGCACCAAGCCAAGGTCAGTGACCAGGCCTAGAGCCTGGAGCCTCCTGGGAGGGTGAGTTTAAATGAGTAAATATGGTCCCACCTGGGAGAGGCCAGCAACAGGCCAGAGCTCCACACAAGTCCTTCCCTTCCCAGCCTACAACAGAGGGGAGAGAGATCAGACAATAGGCACAACTGCCACCCCCCAACCCCAGGCTATCAGGGTCCTGTGCAGAGTCAGTGAATGCATCCCCCTGTCTCCACACCAGGCAGGACCAGCCAGAGAAGCATGGCTAGGCTCCCAGGAAGGAGAGCTTGTGGCCACAGCCTCAAGAAAAGGACAAATCAGATGCAAAGGGCCTTGGGGATCACCCAGGCCAGGAGTTGGCCCCAAAATGCTTGAGGGCTCAGATGTAACTTTGATACCTCAGAATGGCCTTGTTTATCTGGGTGAGTGGGGAGGGCAAAAGAGACCAGTGACAAACCACCAAAACACCCAGGTGCTCTGCTCACCACAAGGCTAGGTGAAACTCCTGTACATCTGGAAAGCAGACTTACCCAAGGACATGCGGTTCGAGTGAGGGGCCGAGGCAGGCTGAGCCAGGGGCACAGAGAGGGATAAATGGTGGCAGGGGTGGAGTGCTGCAAGGGGCAGTGAGGGGAGTCAGCCAGGGTTCCCCAACTCACACGCCACGCTCTAGGTCTAAACTCAATCCTTCCTGCTCCAGTCAACACTCCTCTCTTCAGAGCTTTGCATGCCTCGGCCTTCTTGCCTCCAGTCCCCTCACCCTGTCCCCAGTCTCCAATCTTTTAATTATCTTTGCCTTTCGCTACCCCCACCCCCTACAGGGTGCAGCTGCTCCATGGGTGTCTACACACTCGTGTGTATGTGCTGCACACCTCCATGCATGTGTGTCACTAAACGCTGTGGACCTGCCAGGTGCATCTGGGCATGCCAGTCTGCAAAAGACCCCCACCCCGCCCCCGTCAGGGGAAAGGAGCCCAAACGCTAGCCATTCCACAGCTCTCAGGACAAACTCTCCTCAGGATACTTTCAGTCCCAGGCATGGGGGGAGAAGAGAAAATAAAGATTACAGGAGCCAAACAGCACCATCCCCACTAGGCCAAAGTTCAAGGCCTTTCAGCAGAGCCACCAAGAGCCACTGGCGAAGAAAGTATTTTGAGATCCCATCCTTCCCAAGCCAAGTTAGAGCTCTCTCTCTCTCTGCCATCTACCTCCACTGATAAGTTCTTCCTGAAGTCTAAGCTCCATTCTGCCTGCTGCAGTTGTGGACAGACAGGGGGACATCAACCACAGAAAGGTGTTCAGCTCCCAGAACAGAACTACCAGCACCTAACACCTCCCCCTCACCCTATGAGTAAGTCACCAAACTGGGACAGAAGGACAGACGGTTGGCCAGACTCCGGCCCCATGACTGGCTCATAAAAGTCACCAGAGATTACAGTGATGCTGAGGCTATGCTGGCCCTGCCACCATCTCCTCCTTCCCTCTACAAGGGAGACAATTGCCTCAAACCAGTTGGCCTCAGAGAGCCTGGAGAGTCCCAGCTATGATCGCAAGGGGTGGGGAGAACCCGCCACCACAGTGCCACAAGACCCAGAGTCTGACCCTTGAGGATGGATTCTAGGCCCATGTCTGATCCTCATACCCACTTCCAGAACCCAGGTGAACACCAACTATGACTTGTTCCCAAGAGGTCAAGGCCTCTATTACACATCCCCCACTGACTTCCCTTCTCCAGTAAGGCCACCACCCTCTGGACTAGAGGGGCACAGAAGCAGGGAGCCTGGCTCTAAATACAACTAGGGAAATGCTGGACCCACCCATTTGTTCCTGACTCCTCTTGCCCCCACAGAGGCACAGAAGTGGGTGGCAAAGTGTCCAACACAGGGCCCTCCCATACCAGGCCAGGGTAAGCATTGAGATTCTGGACCAAAGCCAACTGGGGAGGGCAAGGGGCCCAGCTGGCCAGAAGAAGAAGGTTGACAGGATGAGCAGAGGGGCAGGCCTCTCTGGGGGCACAAGGCCCAGGGATACTCACAGCAGAGAGACCTTCCCAGGGCAGGGTCGGGGAGGAGGGTGGGAGAGGCTAGGTCACAATCAATGAGGGCCTAAACCCAAGGTGTCCTCTTTCCTGTCCCCCTCATAGGCCAGGAGGCCTCTCCGAACTTCCTTGCTACTGGTCCTCCAGCCCCAACCTGGGGAGTCTACCCTCTGCCTTCTCCCCTCATCACACCTCCCAGGAAAGACCCAGGAAAGATTTAAAAAAAAAAAAAAAAAAAAAAAAAAATCTTCTGGAGAGATTACGTAACAGCAGCCAGAAAGACTATCATATCTCCGAGCCTATGAGAAGAACCAGGAACCAAGAGGGGCAGAGCTGGGAAGCCCAGGCTCCTCCAGTCCAGGGACAGCAGGTACAGAGTAGGGTAGACAATGGGCAGTCCCCGCCACCCTCTCATGTCCTCCACTACTCTATTCCAGACACTGAGCAGACAGAAGGTCTAGCCCAACCTCTCATGCCCATCCCCCAACACAAGGGTCCTGCTTCTCCACTTGGACCAGGGCCTCCAAGGGGAAGGACTGTGTCTTCCTTCCTATGGTCTCTCCCTGCTATGAAGCCATGCCTGAAAGAGTGGTGGTTGGACTAAAGCTCTGACACAGATTTGCTGTGTGACCTCAGATTAAAAAAAACAACCTCTCTGGCCTCTAAAGGTATGTAAGTGAAAGCTCCCCCTTTTCCCAGAGAAACCAGAGACCCCGCCCTTTACAAATGCACATGCATATACATACATATACACACAAATGCACTAACACACACAGGCTGTGTTGGGGGAGGGGTGGCAGGGAAGTTACAACAAAGAGAATATGACCACTGAGACCCAAGGGTCCAAATGTCTGCTGGGGAAAGTGGAGAAAGAGCTACACATAAGCTCTACTGAACCCCCAATCACTCCATATAAACGGGTCTTCAGCCACCCTCACACTGATCCCACCCCACCCCCATCTCCTGCCCAACACACTGGGAAACCACAGGAAGGAAATTCATTCCCAGGCAGGCCGTGGGAGCTGGGACAGCCAGGCTAAGTCCTGAGGCGGGTGTGACCCGGCGGCCACAGGCGGGTAGACATCTGTGAACACTGACATGTGCCTTTTTCAATGCTCTCCTTGACTACTAAGACTTCTCTGTTGGGGGTTTGGAGGGGAGCGGGAGGTGGACAGCTCCCTAACTTCAAAATACCCAATGTTCTGCTGGCCAGGGCTCCCCTGCTATCTCGAGGCCAGAGCAGCCCAAGGTCACCGCCCCAGACGGTAAACTTCCCATAGTCCAGGCTGGCCCCTGAATTGCCTACGAGACCCACGGAGGGGATGGGGGAAGGGGCAGCAGAGGGCCACTCCCCCAAACCAAAGAAACCAGGCCTACAAGGAGACCTCAAAAGGGGGCTGGGCACTGAGAAGGGGGACACAGGATCCACCCACTGTACCCTCCCCCAACCCATCAACAATAGGCTGCTTAAGAGAAGGCAGAGAGAGTCCCCCACTCAAAGGACAAACCTGGGATAACCGAGTCAGCGGTTCCAAGGGTGCCCACACTCAGAAGCCCTCCTTTCACTGGGGAGAGACCTCAGGAGGCTACTGGGAGATAGGCTTCAATCACTAGGGGAAGGGAGACCCTGTAAGACCAAACCTGATAGGAAAGGGGCTAGCACTGGGGTGAGAGACTAGATGCATCTTAGCCTCCTTGGCCCTCCCTCCCCAAAAGCCCCCCAACACTCACTAGACCCCCACTCCCAGCCCAGTTCAGCCAGCCATAGGTGGAGAGAAGGACTGGAGAACTCTTGCCCAGATGTTGAACAGCTGCAAACTTCTGGCCGGGGGTTCTCCAGCTGGGGCTGCTGACAAACCAGATCAGGGGTCTCGGGAGCGGGCTAGGAGGTCCCAAGGAAGGGTCCTGCGTGCCCACCTCCGTGGTGACTCCGCGTCCCAACTCCACAGGCGCCGGGCAAACCCGGGCCCCGGACACACACACACTCACACACCCCAACCCACCACCCTGGTGTCATCTGAACAACATCCCCCCTCCCTCCCCCGCTTCCCAAACAGCTGCGGCTCCCCCCACCCCCACCCTCCCGCCGCCCTCCCAGGCCCCCTTCTGCACCATTTCGGGCCAAGGAGGAGGGAACAGGCGGCGCGAGGAGGGAGAGGGAGGGAGGGCCGGCTGTTAAAATGTCAGTCGCTCCCGGCTGTCACCAGAGACCCCCCTCTGAGGATGGCGCCCCTTCCCAGACCACTCGGGGGTCGCCCTAACCCCCGGACACCTACAGACCGGCGCGCCCCCAAGCCCCCGGTCCCCACCCCGACCTCAACACCCAAGGGAATCACAGCCCACTCCACTTGTCCCCCACAGCCGACTCCCTCACCCAAACAGTCCCCCATATAATCTCCCACCAACGCCACACGGAAACAGCCCGCTCCGCGAGTTCCTCCCAGTCCAGAAGGCCACCCCATCCCACCCCTCAGGGGGACGGTCTAGACCACCCTCCACCCCAACCCCAGGACGGGTGGGGGAGGGGGCCTCTTAAAGCGGCAGGCTCATTATTTTTCTATACTCACCGGCCCCACTGGGGGAAGGGGGATGTCACGGCCGGGAGGGGGTAGCCCTCGCCCCTAGTCCGGGGGATCTTCAGCACCTGGAAGCCGCAGCTCCGGGCGGGGAGAATAATAAATGAGGCCGGCGTCCGCGCGGGCCCTGGGCGGCGCCGGGGGGCCTAGGCCCCCGTCGTGGGCACGGGGGCGGGCAGGCAGGCGGGGAACCCGGGCCGAGCGTCCGAGTCGCCTCGGCTGTTGTTGATATTTTGCTTCCTTCCTCCTTTAGGGATCCAAAGGTAACTCCTCCAGCCCCCAAGAGTCAAGGCCGACGTAGGCACAGCTCAGCCTAGCTTGAGGGGTGGGGGGAACAGGGGTGATGGACAGGCGGGGAGCCAATGGGAGGAACCCGTGGGGGCGTGGGGGCGGGGCCGGAGTAAGGCGGTCCCGGGGACGCGGCCCCGCCCCTCGCTTTCCTCGGGCCGGCCGAGCCGGGCCGGGTCGGCCCCCACCCCACCGCCCTTCCAAGCTAGGCTGCGGCGCCGGGAGCGGCAGATCCCTCCGCCAGCCGGGAGGGAGGGAGACAGCGACGGACCGAGGCAAAGTAGGCAGGCGAGACCCAGAGGCCCCTAAAGGGATCGGCCCGCGCCCGTGGTGTCCCCGTTTCCATCTGGCCGGACGGCCGCCTAGCACTGCTGCCACCGTGCGCTCGAGGAGGTCCTTTCCCGGGAGCTTCCTCGGACTAAGTGCATACTCTCGCATACACACACACGCTACCTCGACAGCTCCCCCCATCCCCCAAGGCCCAGGAGATTTGGGAGGTGGGAGTCTAAGTAGATAAATTAAGGGTAGACGCTAAGTGTTGAAAAGATTCCATCTCCCTCACTTAGGGTGTGCCGAAGCTCCAACTTAAAGGGACACGTTCATTTCTGGGAGGTTACCTGGAGAGCTCGCTTGCTCCCTCTACCTGTGACAGGCCCCCTCCCCTCCCGGAGCCCAGCTCGGCAGACGCCCAGCAATTTAAAGCGACAGCTCATAGTTCGTGGGTGACCTAATCCCCAGTGCCTGCGGCCCCAGAACACTTACAGCCGAGGGGGGCAATTTAAAGGGGTGTGACCCTAATTTCCCCCAGCACAGGAAACGCCCCAAAGCATCTTATTAAAGAAGCAGTAGTAGCTGTTTTAAAAAGTTTTTAATTCCTGTTTGCTCCAGGGTGTGGTGAATCTTCTCGTGCCCTGCAACAGGAGTGGGGGTGCCATGCCTACTGGACAACTGACCCATCAGACTTCCTCTCCCAGCATCCCTGTTACTCCAACGTCTGCTTCCTACCTTGAGCTTGAGGAAATGATGGAATCTGGCTTAGATCTGAAAGAACCTTGCAGAACAGAAGGGCACTCAGTTCTTCACACACCCTGATTTCTATCTGGCTGGGTCTGATTTACTGGACAAAGACTCAATTCTAGGTTAAGGGCTGAAGAGACGAATATATCCCGAAAGAGGCAGCATGTTATGGTGATAAGAGGCATCAACTTTGGAGTAGTCAAGCTACCTTGGTTCAAATCCTTATTCCACCCTTTATTAACTGGGAGCACAGGCGCGTTACTTAACTTCCCTGTGCCTCATGATCCTCATGGGTAAAATAGAGATGATGATAATAGTACGTAACTCATAAATTGGTGTGAAGATTAAATTAGTTCATACAAGTAGATTGCTTTGAACAGTACCTCATGCTGCATTATAATAATTCAAGGGCTGGACTGTCAAGACCCCCTTTAGTCCTATTATCTTATACAAGCATCAGCGGAGGCAAGTTCAGTGGAATTGCTTTGCAAATAGGTTGGAGGCTTATCTTGTATGCTTTAAGTCAGGAAGCCAGCAAGCTCCTATTTCCTTGGCCTCAGTTTCCAACTCTTCCACTTGGCCCCTCCTTCAGGAAACCTGATTTAAAGTGTCCCACTTTGTCCCCAAACATAGCTTCTTAGTTCCCCATTAGATTTGAGAGATGGGGCCCCAGCACCAGAAGATGTCAGTCTTCCCTACCAGGCAGGGCTAGCTTGCCTGAAGGACCTCAGTGTAGGCAGGGGGAGCCCATCTGCCTTGTCCCCAAGGACTCTGAGAAGAACAGAGCCTTGTGCCAGGCCTGGGGCTGTGGCAATAGCAGGATGGGAAAGTGCCCCCCCCTCCCTCAAGTGGGGAACCTCCCCTCACTTGTGGCCTCTATTTTTAGTGCTTCCCCAGGCTCTAGCTGGAGAAACCGTTTAGTCATCAGGGTGTTTATTTTCCGGCTGTTTCCGACGTCGGGAAAGCAGAATGTTGAGACTGGAGAGATCCAGGGCTGCTGGAAAAGACTTCTTAGGAACAGGCCTGGGAACTCAGCCTTCAAACCACTGGGTCCCAGATCACAGGAAAAAAAAGTGGGCAGGGGGCAGCCAAGCCCCCAGGACACTGAGAAAGCTGGGTTCTCAGCCTGCCTCCAGTTCTGAGGCTCTCAAGCTAGAGACCCCTCTGGCCCCAGCTCTATTGGAAGGATTCTCTCCAAAACCATTAGCAGCCCCAGAACAAATTATTTCCCAGGGCTGATTCCCAGAAACCCCCTCCCCAACATCCTACAGATCTGAGTGGTGAGCCTCCCGCCAACCACAGCTCCAGCCAATCTCAAGCCCAAGGTAGGTTTGCCAGGGCTGTGATTGGCCAGCTGGTCCTCCCTGCCTTGGAATGTTGGGTCCTAAATAAAGGAATGAGGAAGGAAGGTAGGTGAGTCACCTAGGAGGGTGTTAAAGGGCCAGGAAGAGCAGGAGGGAGAAAGGAGGGCAGGGAAAAGCTCAGTGGGGGAGATGGAGTGTCCTGGACCCTGAGATGCTGAAATGATAATCCACTAGAAAACAGAGTAGGAAAGAGTAGGAGAGGCTGACATTACAAGTAGAATAGAATTTACATATACATGTATTTATAGAGAGAACTTCATAGGAAAGGAAAAGTAACAAACACGAGGTCTTGATTTCCATGGAGAACTAAGAAAGGATCTAGGGAGTGTTGCTGGAAGTTAGATTATAATAAAGACTTCCTGAAAATGACTCACTACATCTTTTTCTTCTAGCCCCTGGACTACCCATCCCAGGATGTGCTAGGTGGAAAATGCCTAGGCAGGCTCAGATGTGGCTGGGTCTCGTTTTTCCTTCTCTCCCTCTGACTACCAACTCAATCTTTCTTAGAGAAAAGTCAACTAATATTGCTATAAAATCCCCTGTGAGTCGGACAGATGCCCACCAAAGTCCTAAAAAGTGTGTGTAAGCTCCTCTGTACAGTATTATCTTCATCAATTTACATGGCAAAGGGACATCAATAGCTCCCTTTATTCACACCTCCCCAAGCATCCCTATCCAACTTAATTTGGAAAGGTCTTCCTCATCCACAAGGGCTGCTTCTCTCCTGACTGTTGTTTCACAACTATGGGAAGCCATTACTGCTGTTTCAGCCTCTAACTGGCTGCTTGGTTAACCCTCTTGCCTTCTCCACAGTCATTTGGACAATCTCCATCCTCACCTCCATCCATGTCATCCTTTCCATTGGGCTGATCATTCTTCCTCCCAGTTTTCCAGTAATCCCAGCAAAGGCCCCCAATCTCTCCCATCTTCCACCTCACTTGTGAGGGGAAGGGCCATCAGCACGGGTAATATACTGGTGATCCTTCTGTGTACATATTCTCCATGTGGACTTGTGTGTCTTCCTGTACCTCTGCTTCTGTACAGTGTTCTCCACTCTGTGTATCTACCTCATCAGTACACACTGCATTGTACTGACATTTTTGGTTTCTAATTTACTCTCCTTCACTAGATTTTGAGCTCCTTGAGGGCAGCAGTTTAACTCAACTTTGAGTCTTCAGGGCTTTTCAGGGCCTGGCATGGAATGTGCTCAGCAAACGTCTGTTTCATGCATCTGTATATGTGTTTGTAGCTGTATATCTGAGTTAAGATTATAAAAACGTTATTGAACACTTCTAATTGTCTATTGATAACTGTGCTAGTCCAGGGATGGGGCTCTGATCTGGGACCGAACAAGTCCCGCTTTGGGCGGGGGCAGGGTGCGGGGCGGAGTCGGGCAGAGAGGTGTCCAAGACTGTGTTGGCAGAGCTGTGCCCCAAGCTCAGTGCCAGGGTGCCTGGGGCCAGGCCCAGGGCAAAGGGCAGACGCCCCACCCTGGAACTGAAGGAGGTAGGGAAGGGGTGCCTAACCTGGGTCCTGGGTGAGTGTCCCCCCCCAACACGAGTTCCCTGCCCCCGGCTGGGCAGGATGTGGTGGCAGCTGCAGGAGGGTGGGCAGGATGTGGGGGTGGGGGCAGCTGAAACGAAGCCTGACAGTCGTCTCCCCAGCTCCTCCCTTCTTCCCGCTCCCCACCCCCCACCGCCCCCTCCATGTCACGTGGTTCCAGCCCGGGCACCGAAGGACTATTTCCCCCTTTCCGCGGAAGGACATAATTGACATTGCAAACTTGAGTCACCACCGACTTTAGCTATACCACGCCTTTTTCTTGCCCCATAGCGCAAGACGGAAAGTTTTCAAAATACACATTTCTTTAAAGCCTTGATCGCTAACCCTGGAGTGGACCCTTTAAATGCAAATGAACCGCCCTCTCGTTTTCGCCCCCCCACCCCCACCCCAACTTCGCTCCTCGTGCCCAGACTCCGCCAGCTGCCATTGACGTCACGCGTGCGTCAGCGTCGCCAGCCCAACCAGACGGCACGTGGGGGGAAGAAGGTGGCCTTAAAGGGCCAGACGCTCTCGGCCTGCCGGGTTAGTGCTGTGAGATTTGGCCTTGAAAAAGAGAAATGAAATGGGAGGTGGGGAACTCTGTTGGAACAGAAAGAAATGCAGCATAGACGTTAGGAAGGACTTCCCAGAGTAGGACGGACAGGCCTTTCCTCTAGATTCCCCAGAAGTTTGGGTATTTGCTCCTGGGAGAGAAACCCAGGAGGAGCAGAACAACTCTGAGGGTAAAGGAAACTTGGCATTTACGACTCGCGCAATTATAATTTCAGCCTTTCCTCTATCCCTGCCCAGCATGTCCACAGCGCAAGGACTTCGGTCATTTCGGGATCCTCAGCACCAACAACAAGGGCGTAGTAGATACTCAATTTAAGTATTTGTAGAATGAATGGAGTACAGTGCAAAGCCACCTCTTTTAGGAGGCTTTCCCTGATTGCCCCACCCAGCCACGCGTAGCACATACCCGAAGCTAAAGGCAATCTCACTCTCTTTTGAACACCCACGGCGTTTAATGAATTTACATCTTCCTTCCAGGCATTAGCGACCACAAGGGCAGTGGTTAAGAGCACAGAACTTGGAATCACATAAACGTAGGTTCCAGTTCCATTTATTATAGTTTACAAGCTGAGTGACTTTGGACAAATCTCTTCATCTTGGTTCTAATAACTGTCAAATGGGGCTAATGCTACTTAGACCACAGATTTGTTATGAGGATTAAATGGGACAATTTTTGTGAAGTTCCTGTATGGTATCTAATGCACAGTAAGCACTCGATAATGGCGGAGAGCAGGTTTTAAGATGGCCATCTCCCCCACTAAACTTGGAGCCTCTTGGGAGCAAGGAGCTTGCCATACTAATTTATTCCCAGCACCAGCACAATGCAAGGCTTATAGTTGATGCTTTTAAAATGTTTGTTGAATGAATAAACATGAATGAATGAGTATTTCAGTATTTCCTGAAATCTGACCTCCAAACCCACCCCTTGTTACCAAAGGGAGAAAACATTACAAGTGCCCCCTCTGGCCCCAGGTTTTAAGCTCTGTGGTAGAGCCTCAAGGTAGAGTTGGGGTGAGGCCCTAATCTCTGCGGTTGAACCAAAAGTATTATGCAAACAAGCCACAAATGATTGGTCTGCAATGGAGACCTGAAGGGGCCCTCCCCACCTCTCCCCATCCCCAGCTGCTAGAACCCTGTCCCAGCAAATCCAGGCTGGGCATCTGCCAGGAACACAGGACACTAGGGAGCTAGAAGAAGAGAGCTTCTTGCCCCTTCAGAGGTTCTCAGCCCCAACACTAATCCATCTTTGGCCTTTTCTTCCCTGGAGCCTAGTCTGTCCCCCCATCAATTCGTCTCCCCATCTCTGCCTCCCATCCCCCACTCCAACCCTGATTCCCTCCACAGCTTTCCAACAGTTATAGTGGAGGGCGAGGGGGACACAAGACCTCCTATCACCTGATTCCAGCTCCTTGGCCAGAGGAGCAGTAGCCACCTTGTCCTGGTTCAGCCTGTCTTGAAGCTGCTTATCGATCTGATTTTCAATATCTGTCACCATCTCTGAAGTAGAAGGGCTGACAGACAACAGAAGGGACTTCCTGCCAGGGGAGGAGCTATGAGCAGAAGGCAGTGGGAGCCCTCTCCTTCCTTGAAGACCAGGAAGATGTGGTGAGACCCTCCTCTGGCTGAGAGCAAACCTGTCAACCCAAGGAACCCTGGGGGGTGCGGGTGGGTTTCCCCCACAGGAATCTCCCATCGGCCTTCATGCTGGCTCCACCCCCTGCAGGGGTAGGGTGCCGCCCAGGAGCACTCTGTGTTCCAGAAAACCCCAAAATAACCCGCCTTAGCTGTCCGGCTACTATTTCTGTCCATCTTGTTTAATTATTCAAACCCAAGTTGGGTAGTGAACTATAAAAAGCTCTCCTACTTGGGGACCCAGGAGAGCTGGGAGACTCGCCAGGTTGCAAAAGCAGCAGACCACAGGGTTTGGGTGAGGTCACTCAGTCCAGCCTCCTGCCTGAAAGTTCCATCTGCTGTTTGCTGGCTTCCTCTGCTAGAAGGCAGAATCCAGGCCTCCCTCCCTAAATCTCCCTCATGCTCTCATTTCAGCATCCCTCCAACCCTGCCGTGCCTGGGCTCCACCCCGTCTCCCTTTACTCTGAAAGTATTTCCTCTCAGCCATCTCTTTGCCGACTGCTCCCTAGTCCTGGTTCTTAACCCACAGGGAATATTGTCAAACCCAAGCCTAAGGGACTGAGGGAGGTGGGGTGGCAGGGAGTGTAGGTAAAGAGGTCAGGTCAGGTGGAAACAGACAGGGAGATGGACACCATGCCCTGGGAGGGCACTCTATCAGCTGGGGGCTGGGCAGCACTGTTCTGGGTGGGGCAGGTTCCTGCCCACTGCAGGCGCTGAGCCTCTTCAGGAGCTTCTCCTGGGGACTCTGACATTGTAACTGATCGGATGGAGGGAAGGCAGCAGGGAGGACTTTCTTTCTTTTCTGGACCTGGTCTTCTTCTAGTTGGCCAGAAGTCCAGTGTTAGTTTCCATTGAAACTGAAGCCCAGGGCAGGCTGAGTGCAGAAAGCAGGATTCCCCTGGGGGCCATTTCGGTGAAGCCCCTCCCACCACAGACCTTTCCTGGAAAGGTGGTAACAAGGGGTGTGGTCATGGTTGCTGGGGCAACATGGGGTCATCCCAGCGACCAGTCTTTGGAGGTGGGGAGTGAGGGGATTGGTGTTAGTGAAGGGGAGACAGGCAGTTAGTTACTCAGTCTGAGCAGGAGGGGCTGAAAGAGAGCCTAGGACAGCCACTGAGACCCCAGAGACAAACACACGTGGATGTGGAGTTATAGGATGACAAACGACAAGGGGCCTTGAGCCTCAAGAGGGGAACGGACCACATGGGGCAGATCCAGAGACCCAGGGCAGAGAAAGCACAGCAGTGGAGTGAGATGTCCAGTGTGGGAGGGGGAACCAGCAGCTTGGCAGAAGCTAGGGACAGGGGAGGGTGGCAGGACTTTCCGAGAGTCAGTGTGGGACCTGTGTGTTAAAAAAGAACCTTGGGTTTCACACCTGGGCCTATTTGGGGGCTTGTTCCCACACATTCCCTTTCAGCAGCAGCAGCAACTCCTGGCAGGTCCAGCCTGGCTCTCCCTGCTGTGGCTGCTACTAGAGCTACAAGGGGAGGTTGCTGAGGTAGGGAGAAGAGGCACGCCGTTGCTAAGCAACCAGAGGCTGTGTACCTGGCAGCATAGGAGGGGGCCCTGGCACCGTTTGTAGGGGGCAGGGGAGGCAGGGAGACAGTAAAGGAACAGGGTGGACAAAGCTCAAGGCTCCCTCTCCCATCCTCCTCATGATGGTTACAGAGGAGAGATGTACTTGTCACTCCACGTGTTAATGAGTGTGTGTATGGTCCTTCTCCAGGATGCTATGATTTTGTGTGTGCTTGCCTGTGAGGTACTCATCAGACTATCTCTTTTTTTTTTTTTTTAATTAATTAATTTATTTTTGGCTGTGTTGGGTCTTCGTTGCTGCGCACGGGCTTTCTCTAGCTGCGACGAGCGGAGGCTACTCTTTGTTGCGGTGCGCGGGCTTCTCATTGTGGTGGCTTCTCCTGTTGCAGAACACAGGCTCTAGGTGCGCGGGCTTCAGTAGTTGTGGCACACGGACTTCAGTAGTTGTGGCTCCCAGGCTCTAGAGCGCAGGCTCAGTAGTTGTGGCGCGCGGGCTTAGTTGCTCCACGGCATGTAGGATCTTCCCGGACAGGGCTCGAACCTGTGTCCCCTGCATTGGTAGGTGGTTTCTTAACCACTGTGCCACCAGGGAAGCTCCAGACTATCTGTTGAGGGCTGTTGGGGGTGGGGACGGGAGGTAGGGGACAAAAGACCAGGTCAAGCATTTTTAATCAGGTGATAGAAGGGGTCAAGGATTTGCCCCATCCACTAAAAGGTAGGAGCTTCTGCAGAACTGCAAAGGCTGGAGGGTAGAAGCTTGGCAGGAGTTGGAATGCGAGGAGAGGCTGGCTGGAACCTGCACTGGCCTCCCAGTCAGACGGAGGCTCTGCAGAGGAGAGGCAGCCTGGCGGCGGGATCCCTCACTCAACCTGGAAGTTTCAGTGTTCTCAAAGCTGAAGTTCCCCACGGTATATCATTATTTTTATTCTATTACTTTAAATTTATTTTCAAGTTGGCTGGAGTTTGACAGAAGTAACCATCAATAGGAACGACTCTATTGTTTCTCCTTTGAGCTCTGTCACCCACCCAACCACACCTCTAACAGGTCTATCAGGAAGCAGCTCAGGCCTTCATACAGTGTCGACACAGGGCCATCACCATTCTTCTGTCACTTCCCCCATTGGCTCAGCCCCTATCCCCAAAGAGCGTCTTCATTCAACAAGTTTTACTGAGCACCTGTGACAGGGAGCTGGGGAAGTGATGAGGGGTGGGCACCGTGGTGGTCCATACCCAGCTCCCCGTGCGGAGTGCCAGCCTGCCCGCTGGTGTCTCGCCAAACTCTGGTTCTCCCATCGCTCTCCACTCACCCATGTTACACATACTGGTTAATAACTGCTTGTGGTCTGTCCTGGCATGGTCCCCAAATTCCACAGGGAACGGGGTGTGCTTCAGCCCCCTCCTGCTCTCAGTAAGAGCTAGGAAATTGCTCCATCTCACACACTCCTGACTTGCCCCTGGAGGGCTTTGTTGCTGCGAAGACGCAGGGGCCAATGAGAGGCCACCTTAGTCCTGATCCATGAGAAAGTTAAAAAATTGAGGATAAAAAAGGTACAAGCTTGTTTTGTTTTCATTCCTGCCTGATGCCAGGCACTCTGAAAGGCATTAGAGACACTCTTCTCATCCTCCAATAGCCCATCTGACATAGAGCTATCATCCTCATGTTACAGATGATGAAACCGAAGCTCAGAGAGGTGAAGGAACGTGTTTGTATTCACGCAACAGGTGGCTGTGGGATTCCAACCCAAGCCTGTCTGTGCCCAGTCGGGTCAGGGACAAAATGGTTTCACTGTTGCCAAAGAAGAGAACCCTGACGACCTGGTTACAGGAACGCTGGAGGGGCCCAGGACTCCACACGGAAGGGAGACCCCAGGGCGTAGTTGGGACTGTATCCTCATGAATTCAGGACTGAAAGTGCCAATGAGGGAGAAAAGGGCACTCAGAGACCCAGCATGGTCACACAGGGAGCTCAGAATTGCTCAGGTTTAGAGAAAGCCTGGGGAAAATGCTGAGTCAGGCAGGTCTGAGATCCAATCCCAGCTCAGTCATTTCTAGCGGTGTGACCTTAGGTGAGTCACTGAGCCTCAGTTTCCTCAGTGATAACGTGAGGGTGATACTCATAAAGCACTGCAGAGATTACAGTAGTTAATGTAAATAGCGTATGTATGGTGCCTTGCCACAGAGGCCCTCTCCTTCCATCCCCTACAGAAGGAGAGGGTCACATGTAACCAAGGCCGGATTCCAGAGTGGTGCAAATCTGTTGCTATAGTAACAGGATGCTCAAAGCCTGGTAGAGGTTTGTGGACCATCTTAGAGGTTTCTCTCTTTCTCTCATGGCACGGGGCGGGGGAAGGTCACGTCTGGAGCAAAAGTGTTGAGAAAGGGCCAAAAAAGGGTCCTCTGCTGGAGCAGGCTGAGTAATGGTGACAGATGACAGAGGGAACACAATTCCCAACTCCTGTTTTCTACCCATTTCTCTCCTAAAACAGATATTTAAAGTGGAAATGAGAGAACTGAAGTTCTGGAAAGGTGAGAATCAAATCTACAGCCCATTCGTTCAGCAACTTCCTGTCTCCACGCCGTGAAGTTCAGCAGCGCAGCGGCGCAGAGGGAACTTGCACAGATGGTTGTGGTGGCATGGCCCCCGATCTGTGAGGAATTCTGGAGAATAGAAAGGGAGCCAAAGACTGGAGGTGAAAATAGGAGCTTCCAATCTTTAGGGAAAGACTTCCTTGGCAGTTCAGTGGTTAAGACTCCGTGCTCCCACTGCAGGGGGCTCAGGTTCGATCCCTGTTTGGGGAACTAAGACCCCACATGCCTCACAGCCAAAATAAATAAATAAATTAATAATAAAAAGGAGGAGGGAAAGATAACCCCCACCACCATTTTGGAAGGTGAGAGAGGAAAGCAGGGGTCATCAGGAGCTAGCTGGGGTTTGCTAATCCCTGACCACTCAAGTGGGCACAGGCATCACCTGGGAGATGGTCAGAACTGCTGAGAATCTCGACCCACTCCAGACCTACTCATCACAACTTGCGTTTTTTTTTTTTTTTACCTTTTTTTTTTTTGGCCCCTCCGTGCGGCATGCGGGGTCTTAGTTCTCCAACCAGGGATCGAACCCATGGCCCCTCCACTGGGAGCGTGGGGTCTTAAACACCGGACCACCAGGGAAGTCCCACAACTTGCATTTAACAAGATTCAGAGGTGGGCTTCCCTGGTGGCGCAGTGGTTGAGAATCTGCCTGCCAATGCAGGGGACACGGGTTCGAGCCCTGGTTCGGGAAGATTCCACATGCCACGGAGCAACTAGGCCCGTGAGCCACAATTACTGAGCCTGCGCTTCTGGAGCCTGTGCCCCGCAACAAGAGAGGCCGCGATAATGAGAGGCCCGCGCATCGCGATGAAGAGCGGCCCCCACTTGCCGCAACTAGAGAAAGCCCTCGCACAGAAACGAAGACCCAACACAGCCATAAATAAATAAATAAATAAAACCCAAAAGTTAAAAAAAAAAAAATAAAGAGTGGTCTTTACAAAAAAAAAAAAAAGATTCAGAGGTGATTCGAATGTACATTCAAGACTGAGACGCGCTTATCACAAGAAAAAACAAATTGGAACTACGTGTGGTGATGAATTGTGCTGGTCATTTCACAATATATACAAATACAGAATCATCCTTATGTTGTACACCTGAACCTAATATAATGTTATATACCAATTATACCTTAAAAAAAGAGAAAAAGAATAAAACACAGACAAGAAGCACTGCTGTGACCTACTGTTGGACCCTCTATGAGGTGAGTGAATTTTTTTTTTTTTGGCCATGCAAGCGCAGCTTGTGGGATCTTAATTCCCCCACCAGAGATCGAACCAGTGCCCCCTGCATTGGAAGGGTGGAGTCTTAACCCCTGGACTGCCAGGGAAGTCCCAAGGTGAGTGATTTTTAAATGTGGCATCAAAAGTTAGGAGTTCTTTCAAGGAAGGGCCCCTCCCTCCATGGAGTGTAGTGAGGAGAGGCTCTGCCTGGGACCCAGCAGCTTGTTTCACTTGTTTTAAACAGTGGGCTTCCAAGAATACTTTTCCTTTGAAGAGGCAGGCCACAGCTAAAAGATGTTTGAAAATCTTCTATGCCCTGTTATGGAATATCTGTGCTATGGAATGCTGCACAGCCTTACAAAACATGGAATGGATCTGAGCCCACTGACCCACATGAGTCTCAGAAATTACTCAGTGAAAAAAGCAAGTCTCAGAGCAATCTATATAATAGTAGGTCATTTATGCAAGTAAGCATAATATACATAGGTATATGTATATTAATTAATGGTTAGTGGCTTTTCCATGCAGGGTCTCACACTGTCACACTCTGATAGGGGTTAAGGTGAAAGCTTCCTCACATGTCTGGCACATGGGGTGGGAACACTCAAGCAGGGTGGGAACACTCAAGCAGGGGTCCGGAAAAGCTATGATCTATTCCCTCTGTAGTCTATCTTTGTGGTCTCTCCAGCATGGGGGCTTCAGGGTAGCCAGACTTCTTACAACGTGGCTTACGGCTCTAGAAGTATGTGTCCTAACACAAACAGCCAAGGGGAATCAATATTGCTTCTTATGACAAGCCTTGGGTGTCACCTAGCACCACTTTTTTTTTTTTTTTTTAAAACAACTTCTGTAGCTTTTTTTTTTTTTTTAAACTTTGGGTTTATTTATTTATTTATTTATTTATTTTTGGCTGTGTTAGGTCTTCGTTTCTGTGCGAGGGCTTTCTCTAGTTGCGGCAAGTGGGGGCCGCTCTTCATCGCGGTGCGGGGGCCTCTCATTATCGCGGCCTCTCTTGTTGCGGAGCACAGGCTCCAGACGCGCAGGCTCAGCAGTTGTGGCTCACGGGCCCAGTTGCTCCGCGGCATGTGGGATCTTCCCAGGCCAGGGCTTGAACCCGTGTCCCCTGCATTGGCAGGCAGATTCTCAACCACTGTGCCACCAGGGAAGCCCATAGCACCACTTTTGTCACACCTTAGTGAGACAGGCCCAGAGGCCTGCCCAGGCTGTGGGATAGAGGACAGAGCCTCCACCTGAGGGGGTGTGGTAAGGTTTTGGAAGAGCATGTGGGATGGGAAATGTTGTCATGGCCATTTTTGGAAAATACATTCTGCCACAAAAAGTTCATATACATAAATGCAAATAATATATAGAAAGAAGGTCTGGAGGGATCCATAGCAAACTATCAATAAACCTTTCCTCTGGGGAAAATAGGTTGCAGATATGTTTTAGCTTACCTTCATATCTATTACTTGAGTCTTTTACATTGAGATACAATATACATTATTTTATTTGTTTAATGAAAAGGAAACTGAAGAGAAGAGAAAAGTAAAACCTTGCTGTAAGCCTTTTATAATAAAATTATTTAATAGATTGGTATTTCTGGGGAATGTTGTATAATGCATCTGAATTTCATGAAAGCATTTAATTAAGTTGATTATAATATATTTAAACAAGATGCAGAAATGTGGACAGCATTATTATTTTATTTTATTTTATTTTTATTGGGGTATAGTTGTTTTACAATGTTGTGTTAGTTTGGACAGCATTATTATTATTTTTCTGTCTTTATTAAGATATAATTGACATATAACATTGTATAAATTTAAGGTGTACAATGTGATGATTTGATACATGTATGTATTGCAAAATGATTACCACAACAGGGTTAGTTAACACCGCCATAAACCTCACATAATTATCGTGTGTGTGTGTGTGTGTGTGTGTGTATGTGGTGAGAATAGTTAGCAACTTTCAAGTATAGAATACAGTATTGTTAACTGTAGTCACCATGCTGTACATTAGATCCCAGAATTTATTCCTCTTATAACTAGAGGTCTGTACCCTTTGACCAACATCTCCCATCTCCCCACCCCCCCATGGATAGGATCATTCATTCATTTAACAAATATTTATTGAATACCTATGTGTGTTAACTGAACAGCTATTCCCAGAACATTTTTGTTCTGAGTCCATTTTGAGGGACATCTCCGGTAGTTCCATCCATTGTCTCACCCTTTTTCACATATTTATCTGGAAAGAGAAAAGCCAGGCTTGGTAAGGAGTGGCATGTTGGTGTAAAAAGACTTCAATATATTAGGTAAGAATAGTGAAAATATTCAGCCTCACTCTTCCAGTTATCTATTGCTATGTAACAAACCACCCTACAACTTAGTGGCTTAGGGGACTTCCTGGTGGCGCAGTGGTTAAGAATCCGCCTGCCAATGCAGGGGACATGGGTTTGCACCCTGGTCCGGGAAGATCCCACATGCCACAGAGCAACTAAGCCCGTGCACCACAACTACTGAGCCTGCGTTCTAGAGCCCGTGAGCCACAACTAGTGAGCCTGCATGCCACAACTACTGAAGCCCACGTGCCTAGAGCCCATGCTCCGCAACAAGAGAAGCCACTGCAATGAGAAGCCAGCGCACCGCAACGAAGAGTAGCCCCCGCTCACTGCAACTAGAGAAAGCCCACACAACAAAGACCCAACGCAGCCAAAAATAAATAAATAAAATAAATAAATTTATTAAAAAAAAAACAAAACGTAGTGGCTTAAAACATCATCATCATCACAATCATCACCATCATCACCGTCATCATTATCATTATGGTTCTGGGCTTGCCTGAGCTCAGCCAAGCAGTTCTGTCTTAGGGTCACTCATGGGGTTGCAGACAGACAGTGGCTGGAGTCCTCCCAAAGGCTTCCTCACATGTTTAGTTGTCAGCTAGGACCTCAGCTGGGAACGTCAACTGGAACCTACACTTGACTCCTCTGTGTCACCTTGGCTTCCTCACAGCATGGCAGTAGCCTACCAAGAACAAATGTTCCAACAGGACTTCACGGAAGCCATGTCATTTGTGACTAGCTTTAGAGGTCCCAGAGCCTCACTTTCAGTGTAGTTCTAGGCCTGCCCGGATTCAAGGGAAGGGAACATAGATGCCAACTCTCAATGGGAGGAGTGCCAATGCCATGATAAGGAGAGCATGGGGGCTGGGAGAGTTTGTTATGGCCATCTTAGAAAATATAATCTGCTATATTCAGTAATTATCAAAAAATGAAAACTAAACAATGACGCTTGTAGTTTTCAAACGAACAATGGATTCGGTTAACACAGAGTCAAAGCCAAGTCCTTCTGTATCAGGCCAGATGGGCTAAGTTGTGCTGCGGTGATGACCACCCCCCAAATCTCAGTAGCTGAAGATAGTAAGTCTCAGTGGCAGACAGTGCCTGGCTGTCTCTCCAGGGTGCCACCAGCTGGTGACTCAGCTCATGACACTTGTCACACATAGGATAGTAAGGGGAGGTTCTGCTCCGTGTAGTCACTCAGTAGTGACCCAGGCTGGTGGAGGCTCTACCACCTTGTAGCTGCACTCTCTGGACCACAGATACCAATGAGGGAAAGAAAGACCAGAAAATCACATGTGGGATTTTTGTCGCCTGTGAACCTGAAAGTGACACACTACACTTCCTCTCACATTTCGTTGGTCCAAACTGTTCATATAGTCCTGTCTAGCTGCAAGGGGCTGGGGAATGTAGCAGAGTAATTGGGGTTTTGGGTGAGCGTTTAGTGGTCTCTGCCACATCTTGTGTAACCCCAACAAGGCCATACATGATCTGTCCTTCCACCTTATCTCTCAAACCTTTTCTCCAGATATCCACATGGCTTACCTCTTCACCTCCTTCAAGTCATTGCCGAGATGTCTCCTCCTCAGTGAAGCCTCTCCTGATCACCCTACTGAAAATCGTAACACACCCCTTATTCCTCTCCTTCACCCGTGCTGTCCCTTATTCTGCTTTTTCCAAAGTGCTTATTACTTCTTTTTTTTTCTTTAAATTTCTTTATTTTTGGCTGCATTGGGTCTTCATTGCTGCGCACAGGCTTTCTCTAGTTGTGGCGAGCAGGGGTTACTTTTAGTTGCAGTGTGTGGGCTTCTCATTGTGGTGGCTTCTCTTGTTGCGGAGCACGGGCTCTAGGTGTGCGGGGTTCAACAGCTGTGGCACACGGGCTCAGTAGTTGTGGCTCGCGGGCTCTAGAGCACAGGCTCAGTAGTTGTGGTGCACAGGCTTAGTTGCTCTGTGACATGTGAGATCTTCCCAGACCAGGGCTCGAACCTGTGTCCCCTGCATTGGCAGGCGGATTCTTAACCACTGCGCCACCAGGGAAGTCCCTACTTCTTTTTTTTTTCAATTGAAGTATAGTTGATTTACAATATTGTGTTAGTTTCAGCAAAGTGACTCGGTTATATATGTGTATATCTATGTTCTTTTTTCAATTCTTTTCCATTATAGTTTATTAAAAGCTATTGAATATAGTTCCTTGTGCTATACAGTAAATCCTTGTTGTTCAAAGCGCTTGTTACTTCTAACATACTAAAGTATCTGTCTTTCTTTGCAATGTCAACACTATGAGGGCATCAATCTATGTCGGCTTTGTTTACTGACGGATCCCAAGTACCTAGGAGAGTGCCTGGCACAGAGACGGCACTTAATAAATATTTGTTGAAGGACTGAATTTTTAAAAATACTTGCTGTCGGCAAGGTCGCGGTAAGACTAACACTTCTATGCCCTCTTAGTGGGACTATAAATTGGTGTCATAGAGTTTTAAATAAACTTTTAATTTTGGAATAGTTTTAAATTTACAGAAAAGTTGCAAAAACAGTACAGAGAGTTCCTGTATATCCCTAAGGTTAACATCTTACATTGTTGTGGTACATTTGTCAAAACTAAGAAACCAATATTAACATATTATTATTAACTAAACTCTAGACTTTATTCATTTTCACCAGTTTTCCCATTGGTGTCCTTTTTCCTGTCCCAAGATTCAGTCCAGGGTACCACATTGCATTTGGCAATCTGTATTTTTTAAATGTGTGTTCCTTGCAGAGGAAGGGGCCTTCTTATGCTACACTGGCAGTGGTAGGAAGGCAACTGAGAGGTTTCACAAGCCCCACGAGGGCAGATTTGTGTTGATTTGCAAGAGTCAGGCTGGGCTTCATTCTGGATCAAGGAGTACTGGCCCCATAGGGTGCACCAGTTTTCTCTCACCTTCTGTGCCCTCTTTCTTTGTTAATTGATACAGATTTTCTGGAGGACAGTAGGTCATATGCAAAAAGTGCCTTTAAAAGGTGCCTACCCTTTGACACAGCAACTTCCCTTCTAGGAGTATAGTCCAAGGAAATAAACCCAGGCACAAAGATTTAGGTACAAAGATGAATCAGGGAGGAATCTTTGTAAATAATAAAACATGACGCTGAGGAATTTCAGCAAGCAGGGATCTGTTGGGAGACGCTGATAGCACTCAGGGCTGTAAGGAGTGAGATGACTTGACCTGGGAAAGATGACACGCTGACCCCTCTAGGGATCTCAGTGCCAGAAACTGGTGGCTGTCTCTCCAGGGTGCTGCCAGCTGGTGACTCAGCTTCAACTGGCTTTCCTTCCTGGGTGCCGCCCTCAGAATTCAAATTCCGATTGCAGAAGGGAAGGGAGTCTGTGTCTATTCTATAGCCTTGAGCCCAGTGTCCTGGTCAGGGGGAGGCAGATTCTGCTAACCATTAATCCCACCAGTCATTTGGAGGAAGATAGGATCAGTTCCTTTAAGGAAAAGACTCAGGACTTCCCTGGCAGTCCAGTGGTTAAGACTCTGGCTTCCCCTGCAGGGGGCACAGATTCGATCCCTGGTCAGGGAACTAAGATCCTGCTTGCCGCATGGCTTGGCCAAAAAAAAAAAAAAGAGACCCAGAGAGAACAATGCCAACAGAGCCCCCTACAAGGGATTTGCAACATAACATTCTTCTATATATCAAAACTTAACCCTCTAGATGGTTATTTTATAGTGGATAGATTAAGTATAGATGGTTATTTTACAGTGGATGGATTAAGTAAATTATAGTATATCCCATTTAGTATGGTGAATTGTTTACAGTGTTAAATGGAAAAAGCAAGTTACAAAATACGATGCATAGTGTGATTCTAATTACAAATATGATTAGAAGAAAATACATCAAAATGTTACAAGTAGCTATCGTTTGGTGATGGTATCATGAATTATTTTAACCTTTTTTTGCTTTTTAAATATTTTCTAAATTTTCTACAATGAATATGTATTATAATCTGGAAAAACCTAATTTTTTAAAATTTCATGCTCTTTGATCTAGTAATTCCTGTCCTAGTATTCTAAGGAGATAATTAGAAATGTAAATAAAGATCTTATACCCAGAGATATCCATTGCAGAATTATATAAATTAATGAAAATGGAAAACTGTCCAGTATTATGGGAATGTTAAATACATGAACTATATGGGCTATTTATAGACATTAATAACGTTTTTGAAGAAATTTTTAAGACATAGAGAATGTTTTTCACAGCTAAATGAATAAAGCAGACTCTAAAATTGCATGTATAGTGTGATCTCAGCTACTCCATTCAGTCCCTCTGGTTTAATTCAACAGTACCAATGTGGGACTTCCCTGGTGACTCAGTGGTTAAGACTCTGGGCTCCCAGTGCAGGGGGACTGGGTTTGATCCCTGCTCAGGGTATTAGATCCCACATGCATGCTGCAACTAAGAGTTGGCATGCCACAACTAAGGAGCCCACAAGCAGCAACTGAGCAACTGCCACAACTAAGACCCGGAGCAACCAAATACATAAATAAATAAATATTTTTTAAAACCCCCCAGAAACCCCAGTGCTAATGCATTCTTTTTTTTTTTTTTTTTTTTAAATAAAGTTATTTATTTATTTTTGGCTGCGTTGGGTCTCCCTTACTGTATGCGGGCTTTCTCTAGTTGCGGCGAGCGAGAACTACTCTGTTGCGGTGTGTGGTCTTCTCATTGCAGTGGCTTCTCTTGCTGTGGAGCACAGGCTCTAGGCGTGCGGGCTTCAGTAGTTGTGGTGCACAGGCTCAGTAGTTGTGGCTCATGGGCTCTAGAGTGCAGGCTCAGTAGTTATGGTGCACAGGCTTAGTTGCTCCACAGCATGTGGGCTCTTCCTGGACCAGGGCTCAAACCCGTGTCCCCTGCATTGGCAGGCGGATTCTTTTTTTTTTTTTTAAATAAATTTATTTATTTATTTATTTTTGGCTGCATTGGTCTTTGTTGCTGCACGCGGGCTTTCTCTAGTTGTGGTGAGCGGGGGCTACTCTTCGTTGCGGTGTGCAGGCTTCTCATTGCTGTGGCTTCTCTTGCTCTGGAGCACGGGCTCTAGGTGCACGGGCTTCAGCAGTTGTGGCACGCAGGCTTCAGTAGTTGTGGCTCGCGGGCTCTAGAGCACAGGCTCAGTAGTTGTGGTGCACGGGCTTAGTTGCTCCGCGGCATATGGGATCTTCCCGGACCGGGTCTCAAACCCATGTCCCCTGCATTGGCAGGCGGATTCTTAACCACTGCGCCACCAGGGAAGTCCCTGCTGATGCATTCTTATGTCACATGACTAAAAGTATTCCCTGTAGAACAGTTCTTCTCAAACTGTCTGTAATGAAGGGTGACATCTTAAAATTTCCCATCTGTTATGGACTTATATTTTCGTGAAATACAATAAAAACTAGTTATTAGAAAAATGAAATGAAAAGACTTATAAAATATAAACTCAATCTTTTATTAGATTCAGGGGTAAAACTGCTGGCTGTGAGTTTCTAAATGCTTGCTCTCAATTTCGGCATGTGTCCCAGTAGCGGACCGACCAGGAACAGCTTGTGGTGCCTAATCCCAGCAGCACTGCTGTAGAACAAGGGACACGCCACTCCTCCATGATGTTCACACCTCAGTTCTAGAGCCATAGCATGAGTTGGCTTTCCTTTTCATAGGACTAGTATAAGCTCACTGTAAGAACAGCACAGAAAGATACTTCCTCCTCCCCAAAGGTGACCACTGCCACATTTCTTGTGTATCTTTCCAAACAACATGTACCATTGACAGCTTTTCACATCATTGCACTCAGATCTAGCTCATCATTTCTGTTGGCTGCATAATGTACCATTGTGTGGCTGCCCTTCTAAGATCATCACCGTTACAAATAATACTGCAACAAACACTCCAGAGCTCTTTGCTCCCTTATCCAGGTGTCTCCACAGGAAAAATTCCTTACTGGGTATGTATGCTTACATTAAAAAAAATAAATATAATTCACATACCATAAAATTCACCCTTTTAAGTTGTACAATCAGGTGGTTTTTTACTATATTCACAGAGTTGTGCAGCCATCACCACTATTTAATTAATATTTTCAACATCCCCCAAAGAAACCCCATATCCATGAGCAGCCACTTTCCATTCTCCCCTTTCCCCAGGCCCTGGCAACCACTAATCTACTTTCTGTTCCGGACATTTCATATAAATGAAATCATACAATACATGACCTTTTGTATTTGGCTTTCACTTAGCATAATGTTTTCAAGGTTCTTCCATGTCGTAGCATATACCAGTACTTCATTTTGATGACTGAATAATATTCCATTGTATGGATATATCACCTTTTGTTTATCTATTCATCAGTTGATGAACATTTGGATTACTTCCACTTTTTGGCTACTATGAATCATGATGCTATGAACATTTATGTACAGATTTTTGTGTGGACATATGCTTTCAATTTTCTTGGGTATATACCTAGGAGTGAAATTGCTGGCTCATATGGTAACTCTATATTTAAAATTTTGAGGAACTGCCAAATTGTTTTCCAAAGTGGCTCCACTATTTTACAAGCTCCCTAGAAATATATGACTTGTAATTTCTCCACATCCTCACCACTTGTTATTACCTATTTTACTTTAGCCATCCTAGCGGGAGTGAAGTGGTATCTCATGATTTTGACTTGCATTCTGTTAATGACTAATGACGTTGAGCATCATTTCATGTGCTTATTAGCCATCTGTACATCTTCTTTGGAGAAATGGCTTTTCAAATTCTTTGCCCATTTAGTTGGGCTTTTTATTTTTGAGTTGTAAGAGTTGTTTTTTTTAAAAATTTCTTCCTCCCTCCCTCCCTCCCTTCCTCTCTCCCTCCCTCTCTCCCTCCCTCTCCCTCCCTCTGCCTCCCTCTCCCTCCCTCTGCCTCCCTCTCTCCCTCCCTCCCCCTCCCTCTCTCCCCCCATCTCCCTCCCTCTCTCCCTCCCTCTCTGTGTTGGGTTTTTGTTGCCGAGCACCGGCTTTCTCTAGTTAGGGCGAGTGGGGGCTACTCTTTGTTGCGGTGCATGGGCTTCTCATTGTGGTGGCTTCTCTCGTTGCGGAGCATGGGCTCTAGGCATGTGGGCTTCAGTAGTTGTGGCCCACGGGCTTAGTTGCTCTGGGCATGTGGAATCTTCCCGGACCAGGGCTCAAACAAGTGTCCCCTGCATTGGCAGGCGGATTCTTAACCACTGTGCCACCAGGGAAGCCCCGTAAGAGTTCTTTATACATTGTAGATATAAATCCCTTGTCAGATATATGGTTTGAAAATATCTTCTCCCATTTTGTGGGTTGTCTTTTTATTTTCTTGAAAGTGTCCTTTGAAGCACAGTTTTGAATTTTGATGAAGTTCAATTTATCTATCAATACTTTTTCTTTTGTGGCTTGTGCTTTCAGTGTCTAAAGAAACCATTGCTTAATCCAAAGTCATGAAAATTTATATCTGTGCTTCTTCTAAGAGTTTTATAGTTTTAGCTCTTATGTCTAGGTTTATGATCTGTTTTAATTTTTGTTTATGGTGTGAGGTAGGGGTCCGACTTCATTCTTTTGTATGTGGATATCCAGTTGTCCCAGCACCATTTGTTGAAAAGACTACTCTTTCCCCCATTGCATTGTCCTGGCACCCCACACTTATATTTCTGATGTTGCCAAATTGTCCTCCGAAGAGGTTGCACTGGTATATAGCCCCAACCATTGGAGCTAAGTGTTTGTATCTCAGATTGGGCATCAACAGTTAGGAAAAGACTTGATGAACTGAAGCTCATCAGGGACCATCACTAGGGTTGAGTCGGGTGAGCCTGGAAGAAGAGAGTGGCATGAGAGTGTGGGGTGAAGGAAGTGGAAATGCTTCAGAGAAGAGAAAAATGCAAGGGAATATAATCTGAGCAGATGGGCCTGAGTTTAAAGACTTTTTGCCCCTTACCAGCTGTGTAGCATTGGGTAGTTATCTAATCCTCTGAATCACAGTTTCATCATCTGTTAAACAAAAATGGTGATTGCTTACCTTTGTAGAGTTGTTGTGAGGAGTAAGTGTATGTAAATATCCCAGCAATTACGGTAGCTGCTGTGACTTTTCTACATGTGGTGCCTGCAGCTGAGATCATGTGATTGTGGGGGGGGGGGGCACCACAGTGGGATAGTGTTGGAGCCATTTGGTGAGTGTGAGACTTTTAATGATGACTGATCATGTGTAGAAACTCAGATCCACTGGTACGTGTCACTGTCACCCAGAGCGAGGCGGTACTTGAAGTCTTTGCTGTGACATGTTAAGGGGAGAGAGGATGTGACTGAGATTGAATGTGACAGCAAGACAGGTCCTGAGTGACAGAATGGAACAGAGTGCAGGGAGATGGGCTGCACCGGGCAAACTTGTGTGCGCCCGCCCAATAGGAGCTGCTTGGGAGTTCAGATGTCAGGACAGGTATCTGTATAGACTGTCCCCTCCTCCAGACTCCCCTCTGTGCTTCCTGAAACCTGGGAGGAAAGGAGGGCGGCTTTCCTCACGGACACAGGATTTTGATCAGAGTGTAGAAGCCACGATACTAAGGAGCTGCGGCTCAAGCACCTTTGGTGTCATCACCCAAGGCTCAGGAAAAGAATTTGCTGCAAATGTGTGCAAAACGGGTGGAGTAGAAGCCGGACTGGTTTCTCCTCCTCTTGGCTTTAGTCTTCAGAGTGGCCGATAAAAGCAGAATCGAAACCTAAGCATTCCTGCCTACCCTTTGTCCCCTGGGGGAGGGAAGAGAGGAATAAACGCCACATCTCATTAAGCATTGATGAGCTCAGGCAGGCAGAGTGGGCCCACAGCCGAGGCAGGCAGGAGGCTGGGGGAGGCTGCAGGAAGGACTCCCCAGCTCACCAGGGAACAGCTGTCCCAGAACTTGGAGGCCTGCTCTGCAGGAAGTGAAATAAGGGGTTAACAACAGATGTGGGGGTAACAGCTGCTTTTATTAAAATGAAATCAGAAGGGCCACAGGGACAGGAAGCTGGGTAGATGTGGGGACAAGAGAGAGGCAGTGGCAGAGACAAGACGGCAGATCTATGGAAACTGCCTGCAAGAGTCAGCTCTAAGGTGCAAGAATCCTGAGGGTGAGAGAGAAAAGGGGAAGACTGCTCTTTGTACCGTATGAAGCTGAAGTAATGAGATCTTAAACACGAGTGACCCAAGGTGACTTTATATACAAGGTGTAAAAGATTGGCACGAATATTAGTTTGAACAGGGAAATGGGAACTCTTTCTCTGAGCTCAAAAAGAAAGCCATGATTAAGGCTGCACAGAGTATAGGGGTAGGAGAGAATAAATACCCTAGTGACCCGCATGTAAAACAGACTGTAAACAAGGGAATGAGATTTGAGGTTAACGGAGGGTCATCTTGCCTAGGCCGCCTCGGACGACGACCGTGTCACAATGCCACGTGGGCATTCACGAGCGCTGCCCACCCGGTGTGAGGGTGACGGGCTGGAGGGTGTGAGGCGTCACAGCAGCAGAGGGGCCTGGGCTTTAACAGGGCAGGAACACACACTGCTGATGAAGTGGGAGTGGGGACAGGGAGCCTAGCCCTGGCTTTGGGGTCTGCGAAGAGAAGGGAGGCAGCAGGAAAGCAGGCCGCTGGGGCAGTGCTCACGGTATCGGGAGGGCAGCAGCAGACGCAAGAGCAATAGCTTTCTCAGGTCAAAGCGCAGGCCCAGGTTCATTCCCTACCATCTGGCTGGAAAACCGTGGGGTTCTGGGACTTCAAAGCCACACAGCCAGACTCAGAGACAGGGCTCCCTTGAGCCAATTAGAGTCCCTGCCTGTGGCCAGGTAGACAAACTCCCCCCAGCTGGGGAAAGGGTGAGACTCCTTGAGCCCTGCCCAGTCCTGAGCTCTGGGTGTCTGCAGGGAAGTGGAATAGTGCATTAGTGTTAAGAAAAGCATCCAGCGAGGTAAGAAAGGCTTGGGTAGCACCCACTGCCTCTGTCACTTCCGCAAGAATTTCTTGTTGAGGAGGAAGATGAGAAGGTTGACGTTGACCTTGGCCTTGTTGAAGAGTTTCATGACAGCCACACCCTCGTACTGGAGCTGCAGGAGGTCCTAGGAGGGAGGGAAGGGGCAGGGAGGCAAGTTTGAGGGTTTCTCACGGTGGCCCATACAGCTAGTCTATAAAACACTAACATCTTGGAGCCTTACACAGTCATCCAGTGGCACTGGCCACTGAAGTGGGCATTGAAACCCCCTTCACAGATGAGGAAACCAAGGCCAAGAGACAGGTACAGTGACTTGACCAAATGTCAATTCAAGCAGAGCCAGGGCTTGAAATCATTTAAAAGACAAAACAGCAGAGCAAAAAGATTTGGATTTAAAAATCACTGCTTCCCTGAACACTAGTTTATGACTTAGGCCGGCTTCTTAACCTTTTAGTCTCAGAGCCTATAAAATAGGGATAATGCTTGAGAGCTTCGGAGAGGATTAAATGAGGTACTGTGTAAAGTCCCTGACATGTGATAGGGCTTCAAATATAAATCCTGCTCTGACATCACCAGCCCACTCCACTCTCCTGATGCTTGGCAGTGGGGTCTGTGTCAGGGCACGGGGACAGAGAGGCTTGGGCTACACAGACCATCACCCTTCTCTTCAGGAACAGACGACATGGATTGGGTGGGGAACAGAGCTGATGTCATCCGCGGCCCAGGGAAGCCAGGCCAGGCTGCCATCTTTAGGCTAGCACCGAAAGGCCATCGGGTGTCTTGAGGGCTCATGGGAGTGTCCCCTCACCTGATAGTGAAGCTGAAATCGCTCCATGTCCACACCCAGGAACCTGGCATTTACTTCGAACTTTCCTGCCTCATCTCCAGGGGTGATGTCAAAGATCACATTTCTGAAGCTATCAAGAAAAGGATTCAAAACAGGGCCCAGTGCCTCTTTCCAGGGCCACAGCCGCACTCTTCCACCCACTTGCTGCTCATCCCAGGCAGGGCTGTGAGTCACCCAGAGCCAGGCTTCCCCTCTATCGCTCTCTTTCTCCTCCCACTTTTACCTCTGCTCACACCTCAGCTCTTTTCTCTGCCCAGCCCTAATCAGCTGTTCTCTCCTGCAGGACACTTTCCCAGCATCGTCTGCCTTGGGGTGTCTAGAACTGTGCCAGACCACACCCACTGCCCTTAACTCTCTGTCTGGAAATGTCGTGTCTTCCCCATTGTTCTAGCAGCTCCTTCAAGGCAGGGACCATGCATCTCCTTCCCTCCCACCTGGTGCCCAGCCCACAGCCCCATCCCCAGGTTAGGACATGGGAAAGGTCTGACATTCTGCCCTCCAAAGACACATACTGAGAGGTGGGAAGATCTTCAATTTCCACCAAGACACCCTTCTCCAGGAGCTGGGCAGCAGTGTAATGGAGAGATGGCTGCTTCTTCCCTTTCCCAGAACTCCTGATGAAGAAAAGGCCCCAGAGAATTCATTTAACAAACCCTTCAACACCAAAGACACTAGTTCTCTCTGTGGCTGGTAGGAAGGAAATTAGACCCCGAGGAAGACTTCTCACTGGTGGAAGACAAAGGAGGGGGTTGCACTTGAACCCAAGACTTTGCGAGTGAAACTCAAAGACCAGAGTCAGGAAGGGACCATGCTGTTCTGGGGTGAGATGTCCCTATCAAAGCTGGTCAAGAGTGGGGCAAAGGTCGACATGGGCAGGAGGAGAGGTCACAGGTAAGCTTCAAAGTGTAGGAAGGGAGCACCTACTTGGAGCTGGGGGCCAGGTGGTCCAGGCAGGCCCGGATGTACTGGCTGTAGTAGTCGCCCTGCTCCTCATAAAAGGTGGTCTTAGTGCTCAGGGCCTGGAACGTGGCCTGGAGCTTCACCAGCTCTGCCTTCCGCCGCTGCCGGTGCCTGCGCTGGTTGCGGATATCCTGGGGTTGGGGGCACCAGGGGAGGGGTGAGTTGACCCTTCCTGGCAGGAGAGCCTCAGGGTCTGATTCAGGCCCAAGAACAACTCACTGTAAGGATCTTCAGGAAGAGCAGGAAGAGGAAGATTCCAAGGTTGTTCTCCCTAGGAGGAGGGCAATCTCAAGGACCCTATCCCAAACCCCTGAAGGACGTTTCCAGGGCCTCTCCCCCATTGAGGAGTAACTGTTCCATGACTCCTTGTTTTTTAGTGAAAGAGAGTTTCAAGAATACTCCCTTCCCTGACTAATTTTGAGACCTTTCCTTCAAAAAGGACCCTTGGAGATCGCTTGGCCTTCCCCTGGCTGGTGACAATTTTGGGTAGGCACTCACCAGGGAGAGGCCTGCCCTTGAGGTGCCAGCACTACGGACATGCGTGCACACACACACACACTCTCACTCCCTCTCTCTCTCTCTCTCTTTCTCGCCCTCCTGCTCCCTCCAGGCCCAGGCCGTTACCTTGGCCAGTTCATCTACCAGCCCCTGGTAGCCGTCGCTGGCGCTGACCAAACCCAGGCCCTCGAGTCGGCGCAGGTTCCGCAGGACACGCCGTTGCTTCTCTGCCAGCGGCAGGAGGGAGTGGGCTGTCAGCGAGCGGTGTCGTCGCAGCGACTCTGGGGTCTGGGCTTCACAGGCCTGGCGTCGGCACATCAGCCGCTTGTGGGCTGCTTCCTGGGGGGCAGAGATGCTGAGGGGTCTAGCAGGCCCTACCATCCTGCCCCCAAGCCATGGGTCCAGAGGGGGAGGGGCGGGGTGAGGTGGCTTGTGAAGAACATCAAAGTGTACAACCTCACAGATGCTGAAGGGCCTCGTGGGTCACTTAAGAGGAAGAGTGGCCAAGGGGGACCCACTAGGAGTACAGCATAAAGGATTCCGGTAGACAGTGGCTGCAACTTCCCAACAACGGAGCTTTGTGATGGCTCCAGGGTATCTGGGGTTCTCTCCCTCCTTCTGTCCTGTGTTTTGGGACAGGCCTCTACTGGTTGTCCCCACCTGTTCTCTGGGAAGCCCCTGGCTGAGTCTGTACTCCAGCTGGCCCAACTTGCCCCTGGCCAGCCACCACTCGCCACCCTCTCCTGCCTCCAGGCCCTCAAGCAGCCACTCCCTGCGCTGAGCACCAGCCCTTCGGTGCTCTTCACGGAAGCCTGCCCAGACTGCCTCTCCGCGGCCCCCGCAACTCCTAGCACTGACAGCAGGGGCTGGGGTCCCTGCAGGGCTCACTCTTATTTCAGTGGGGCGTAGGGAGGGAGGTGGAGTCTTGGCACTCTGCAGCCTGAGGGTCTCTGGGGGCCAAGGGCAGAGGCCTCGGCCCCCCAGAGCTCTCATTACTGGTGAGCACAGGTGTCTGCCCGGGAAAGGCATCGGCCATGCTGGTGGGGGGCGAACGAGACAGTACCCGTGGGCCAGCCTGCCGCTCACCTGCTCTCTGGAGGCCGAGAGGGACAGGATCTCCTTGAGGGAATCCCCAGAGTGGACCTGCATGATGTCAGCCAGCATCTGCTTGGTGCTGCAGGAGGGGAGCAATGGGGGAGAGGTGAGGGACAGGGGGAGGGTCTGGACATGGGGCTGGCTAGGGAGCTGAGAGTAAGTGGACCTTGCCCCGCATCACGGCTGCCAGGGATGCTCGGGTGGTAAGGAGAGAGGGTGCGATGGAGGTAGGTGTTGTGAGGAGAACATAACCAGGAGGAAGACCCAGGAGGCGGGTTGATGGGTCTGTGATGCAGAACTACCATGGTTCCGAACACACTGTGCTCTCTTACACCTCTGTGTCCTCTGCCTACAATGCCTCCCACAAATGGTCTTCCTTTGAGTCCTTTGGCTGAAGGACACACTTCCTCCTCCGTGAGACCTTTCCCTACCTAGGTGTCCCTCTGAGCTCTCCCGCACCTGACACCCACCTCCCTCTTGGTGGCTCTCTGATGTGTGCTCACCCCTAGCCTCGCCCCACTGTAAGGGCTTTGATGGCAGGACAGAGCTGAACACCCAGCTCACTGGTTTACCGGGTGAATGGGTGAGCAGAGCAGCTGCCTTGCTGGCAAGGGGATCAAAGTGGCGACCTGGCTCCTCTTCTGCCTGGATGACCAGCCCAGGCCTGCTGGGGGTCCTCCCTCACTTTTGCAGAACTGGGGATGAAAAGCTCCATGCCCATCTCCTGACCATCACTCGTAAGGACAGGGAATTAGAACACGAGCTCCTCCACCGACTGGCTGTGGGACTTTAGGCAAGTCACTTAATCCAAGTTTCTTTCCTCCACTGGAAGGCAGGGAAACCGTCATCTATCTACCTCACCGTTTGTCCCTTAGGTTAAATGATGTGTAAGAAAGCATTTGGTAAACAGCACAACAATATGCAAACAACCGTGTTGCCAATGTCCTAACTATTCCTTTGCCTTCAGCCACAAGACAGAGCAAAAAGCTGAGGCTGCCAGAAGGAAAACAGCTGAGACTGCAGCAAGGGGAAGGCCAGTTAGGCTTCAAGGAGAACTTTCTGAAGGATAAGAGAGCCCAGGAAGAAGGTGGGATGGCCACTCCAGAGTAGCCATCTTACTGGCCTGGGGAGGTTCAGGGGGCCGAGGCTGCTCTCCCACCTCAGAAGCAGGCTCCGGGCATTGGTGTCGTCAGCATCTGTCTCTAGCCCTTCAAACTTGTTGGTCAGTGTCAGGGACACTTCTAGCTTGCTCAGATCCACGTTCCCATCCGCAGCTACGTTCTCCCCTGAGGCAGGTGAGGAAGGAGAGAGACTAGCACACTTACACACGCACAGATGGGGCCATGGTAAATAAATACACTGCTCCATGAGCCCCTCTTCCAGGAAGCTTTCCCACACTGCCCTGCGGCACCACCCTGTACCCTCAGCCCTGAGCACCAACGGAAGGGCTGTTACCCACAGAGCTCACCCTTGCATTACTGGGGCTGTGCCTCCCCAAGCCTGGAGCTCCCGGCTGTCTCCCATCTGTCACCACCTCCACCCTGCCCTTCCACCCCTGTAAGCCAGCTTCCTTCCATTCCACAGCTCCTGAAATCCCCCCTCATCAGAGACACATTTTAAGACCCAAGACAGGCCGTATCCCTCCAAGGCTCTCTCGCATGATTTAACTGGCCATTTACATGATGGTACGGGGTCCCCTACTGTCTGTCCACTTTCTCCCTATCAGTCTGTCCATCCCAGGACCAGAGGGAGAGCGGGAAAGTGTGTAACCAGCTTCCTGGCACACGTCCCCAACTGAACACAAACTTGAGGGGGCACGTTCCCATGCCCTTCTCACCTGACTGCCCGCCCCTGCCTGAAGGCCCCTGCCGCCCGCCCCAGCTGTCAAGGATGGCACGCACCGATGAGGTCAGGGACGGTGGGCAGCTCCCCAAGGTCCTCCAGGAGCTCGTGCAGGGGGTCGCAGTGATCAGGGGCGATCCAGTCCTGGTGTTCTAGCAACAGCTATAGGATGGAGGGAGAAAAAGAGATGCAGAGTTTGAACCAGGCCTTCCAGGACCAGCCCACCTACCCAGCGCCCCCAGGTTGCCGCCCCTCACCCTGTGCGTGTTGACCAGCTCCCCCACGGTGATGTACACCACAGGTTTGGCCACAGCCACCATGTCTGAGTACTCATCCATTGCAAAGCGCTCTTCTGGCTCTGGCACGTGGCAGGCTCGGCAGATGAACCTCCTACCTCCAGAGGAAGATCATGTGAGAGGGTGGGGCGGGCCGGCACCTGCCACATTTCTGTTCCCATCAGCCTTCCGCTGGCCCTCTCCAGTGACTGCTCAAGCCAACTCTGACTCTCCAGTCTCGGCTCCAGCCCTTCTGTGCTGCTCTACCTTCTCTCGCAGTGGTCCCCTCAAGCCAACTTCCTTCAATAGTCCTCTTTTCTCTCCACTGGGGAGTCCTTCCAACAATCTATCCTCCTCTAACCCACTAACCATACTCTTCACCTCTATGCCTCCCCTCCTCATGGAGTTGAGAGGGGAAGTGGTACGTGAAAGAAGATGGGAAAAGGAGGAGGGGACAGGGAGGAATAGGATGCCAGGACCCAAGACCTGAACTTGAGGTGTGTCTCCTCCAGATAGTCATTCAAGACCCGCAGGTGCTGGCTCTCCCTGGCGAAGGCCTTGCCAGCTGCAGCGTGCTGCAGGAGTTGAGCCACAGCCCCCAGGGCGTGGCGCTGGGGGGTGGCCAGGGCGCCGCCTGCTGCCATGGCCACAATGTCGAAGGCGTCGGGGGCCACTACAGCCGGGTTCAGGAAGCGGTAGTACAGGAGGTTCCCTACGACCTGAGGGCACAGGATCGTAGAAGCACCTGGGGTCCGCCTCCACAGCCCCAGCCCCACTCTCCCTGCTCACCTGGCTGGAAGGACCACCTGGGTCAACCCCGTTATTGTACAGAAGAGTAAACGGACCCAGAGCAGGCCGGGAACTTGCTCAAGGTCACGTAGCAAACTTGAGCAATAGCTGGGACTGGAACCCAGATCTGACAAGTCCAGGGTTGGCCAGTGTTAACTCATGTCCTGGGTGTCTTTCCATCTGCTACCTGAGCCCTGCTGGTGAGCCAGGCTCGATTGACAAGGTGAATATTTTCCTTCTTGGATTTTTACAGCATAGGGCTTTCTGTCCTTTTGTGTCAGTCTGGGGGTTCACAGGCACCATCGGGGCAAAGGAGAGCGCAAGAGGTGGGGGATGGGAGACAACACTTGCCTTATAGACCTCATTCTCTGTGGCGTCGGGGAACTTCTCTGCCAGAGTTGTCTTCAGGACCTTGGCCACATATCTCATCCCATACCTGGGGGCAAAGCAATAGGTGCGCTATGGCCCTGCCCACCCACCCCAGAGTGAGGGCCTGAGTGTCTGCCTCTCCTTCCCCGGGCTCAGCCACCCCAGAGCTGAGCTCAAGCACTGGCCCTCCCCTATCCACAGCCAGCTCCCTGCTGCCTTCCTCCAAACATCTCTGGGCCTTGTCCCTCCCTCCTGCCCTTATGTCAGCACCCAGGACCAGGGCCCGGTCAGCCACTAAGCTCTCACGCAGCCTCTAGCCTGGCCTGAGAGCCTCTTCTTTGGTCCCCTTTAGTCTCCCCTGGGAAACACCCCAGATCCCAATATTCATCCCGCATTCCCCACAGAGGCACCTTTAGCCTGTACCTTAGGTGTCTGACACCCACAGCCAGAATCCCAACCCAGGACAGCCTGGGAGGCTCTGAGGCTGTTATCACAGAGCATCTATGAAGGGCCTGGTCTGGGCTAGAGGCAGGGGCCGAGGGCACAATGAACTGGAGTAGAAGCGTCCAGTCCTGATTCCACCACTAACCAGAGATGTCAGCTTAGGCTGTTTTGCTCCCCTTATAAGTTTGTTCCCTCATCTGAAAAATGGGAATGTTCATTCTTGTCCTCTCTATCTCATAGGGTTTTTATGAGGATCAAGTGAAATTATGTCTGTGAAAGTAATGGTAGAGTGCTATTCAGACATGCTAGACTTAATTATTATTCCTATTATGGGTGTGCCACCTACAAATTTAATTAAATACCTTTAAAAGCTATTTCCACCTCCTAGGGTGTCAGGGACAGAAGTTTACAGCTCACTGTGTACTTTCCTTTATTAGTCCTAGGACAACCTTTTCTGAATCCTAATTTTAAATCCTTAATCCAGTCCTCCAGGTTTGGGGAGCAGGGCACTGAACTCTGTGGGCTCCCCTCTGCAGCATCCCCACCTTGCCCAGTGCACCACTGAGCCCCAGAAAGGCTGGCTGGCTGAGTGATGATCTAGATGAGTCCCACCTTCTCACCGTTTTCAATCATCTGTTTTTCAAAAAATAATTATTGACTAAATTTTAAGAAAGGAAAGGACTTTTATCAAGTGTTTACTGGTTTGAAGTTTTCTTACTTTTGACTTTGTGGACTGAAGAGTTTTATATTGTCCACCATTTACACTCAGACAATAATACGTCCCCATAATCACTTGAGGTTCCCCTCTCTGGCCCAGTGATGTTCTGACTGCCCACACAGACCCGCGTGCTGTATTCCAGCGCAAGTCTCTAGCCGGGGCTTTGGGCATCCTCCACCCATCTCCTGAAGCCCTTGAGCACCTCGAGACCAGTTTCCCTTCCTGCTTCCATCCTTCAGTATTGCTCTGCTCTCCCCATCGTGGCCTGGCCCTCTTGAGATCCTGTGCCTAGGCTGGTGTGCGGCTGGTGCACATACGGAATTTGGTCCACAGATGAGATGATGGCTGCAAGGAACTTATCGGTCATGGCAAGGAGGTTGCGGAGGGAGATGTCCAGTCGTCTCTGGACCTCGGGGTGGCTCAAGGCCTGCTCTGGGGTGATGTCATAGGGGAGGTGGCTATGGGCAGAGAGAGACAAGGTATCAGCCAGAAGCCCCTCCCATGGCCTCTCCTCCCTGAGGCTCTACCCCCTAAATTCATCTAACAACAAGATCTCATACATACACGCTGAGGGCAGCCCAGCATATGCTTAAGGGGATTAGGCCAGAATAAGAGAAAGGACTCGGAGAGGACTAGAGTGATGTGGGTGGAAGAAGAAAGAGGTGGAGCACCCAGGGGGAGGTGGAAGAGTGTAGGAGGAAATGGAGGACCTGGAGTCTGTGGAAAGATCCTAAGGGGAACCAGAGGAGACCAGGGCCACCCTGCATATCTTTGGTAGTTGTGGTGGTGGGGAAGGCTGGGCCAGGCCTTGCAGTACCCCCATCCTATATGCCTGCGTGCCACCCAGAGAAGCCACCAGCGCTGCCTGCTCTCCTCAGCGGCTCCATTTCCCTAGTACCTATGCACCTGAGTTAATGCCTCCAATCTATAAGGCCAACTTATTTCTCCCACTATCTCATTTGCCTATTCATCTATAAATCTGAATATTCAACTATACTCCTATCAATAAGGAGTCCATATCCCAACTCCCAGTAAACCTGACATATCATTTGCAAGCACTGACATGGCAATTAAACACATTTGCATATTCATCTGTGCTCATTCTATGTTAAGCGCACCAGGTCTGGTGTCATTTACAGCAGTTCCATGTTAATTACCAGAGGGGGTCTAAAGGCTACCATATTTCATCCTATAGGGCTGGTGTCATATTTGCATAAATCAGCCTGCTCATTTATATGCCACCTTCAAAGCACACTCAAGCTTCCCCAGTGAGGCCCCAGGCTGAGCTGATCAAAGAGAGCTCTCCCTCTGCCCGTCTGCTCACCTGCGCTGCCCTGTCTGGGCCTCGGTCTGGTTGATCCAGCTCTTGTAGAGGTGGACAGGGTCTGTGTGGATGCTGAGCATCTTGTCCTCCAGCACATCCCGGATCACCTTGCCCAGGATCTCCCGCAGGGCACTCTGCCCCCTCCCGTTACGATAGAATCTCACCACCAGCCTCACCACCGTTGGGTTGCCTGTCACCATGTCCTGGGGCTGCTCCACCTTCGACCTATGGGTCAAGAGGTAACTGAAGCTGGTCTCCTGCCTCTGTGTAAAATAGCTGCTTTTCCTTTTGAGATTTTTGGCTCTTTAAAGCCTGCTCTGGTATCCCTCCTGTTAAGGAATGTCTTGTTATCTCTGTCTCGGCCTTTGTGCTAACATGTCCGCGCATGTCCTCCCTGCATGCTGTCCCAGGAGATGTCTTGTCTCCGTGGGAGGCAGAGAAAAGAGGTCTTCTGATTCCATTTCTACCTTCAAACCTCAATAAATTGTCACCTTGTGAAGGAGCCAATAGTGGCATCTCTTCACCCATTCTCTTCCCATTCCTTTGCATCTGGAAAACCTACTTGATTTCCTCCTGGAGTGCTGTCTTGAACAACTGGAGCAGGAGATAGGCCTCTCGGCGGTTGGAGGCATAGTTGTATAGACTGAAAATCACTGATTCCATGAACTTGGTGGTTTTGTTCTGCGGCATCTGAAAGATCAGCTTGGCCAGGTAGATGGGTTGAGTCTGTACGCAGTGGGGGAGATAGGAATAGATGATAATGCACCTTGAGGACTAGTGATCAGATAAAGAAAGGCTTTGCTGATTGGAACTTGGAATAGAGAACACTGTCACACTTTCTGGGGGGTACTGGGAACATTCCAGACAAATGAACAGAGGTAGTCTCTTTCCCTGGGTACAAGGCATTAGGATTGTAGGAAAGAACACCTTACTTGCAGGTAAAGGCACAGACATGAAGGCCTCAAGGTCCCAGACCCTCAGGAGATAGTGGAGATATCTCCTTCCAAAGTCCTCTGCTCACCTGGAGCAGGTAGAAGAGGTGTTGGTAAGCTTCTAGTTTCTGCCGTTTCTCTTTGCTCAGCGACTTTAATCCCTTCTGCTTGTCCAGAACCATCATATCTGACAGCTGTTCCTTATTCTTCTTGGTCAGCTTCTTGCAGTGGGAGACCACTTCCTGCAGAGGCGGGGGAGCGTGTGATACAACCAACCCAGGCCAGCACAGAGCACAGAACATATGGTCTAGAATCAGTGCCTTGAAGAGCCAGGGCTTTCTGCTGTTCAAGGTATTCAAGGAATGAGCCAAGGGAGATAAATAGCTCTAGGGTGAGAAAGGGCCTCCCACTGCCCCGAGACTCCATCTGGCACCTCTGCTGTCACAGGGTGAGTCCCCAGAGAGAAGTGGGTTACCAGACTGAGGCACCATGTCTATTCGTTTCTGCTCTTATTTCTTATTAGACTGTTGTACAGATTTGAGGTGGAGATATCACTATATCACTTCCACCCCGTCACTGCACATTTGTATGGTAATTTACAGTTTAAGGAGTTTTCATATCTATTTTTACATTTGGCCTGGTGAGGTAGGCACTCTCATTATTCCCACATTACTAATGAGGAAACAGACCTAGAGGTTAAACAACCAGCCCGCAGTCCCATCACTAGGAATCAGCAGAGCCAGCCATTCCAATTTTATGTCCAGTGCTCTTTCTGCTATATCATGTGCCCCAACAAATTACTAGAAGGGCAGAGGACCACTGTACAAGGACCTGAGCCATGTGATAAAATCCAGACCTTTAAAAAATATTTGATTAGCAACCAGAGAATGGCCAGCATCACCTCTCCAGGGGCAGCTAGATTTGGGAGAAGGGTAGGCCAGTGGGCCCCTCACCTGCAGGGTGATCCGATTCTTCACCAGCAGGCCAATCTTGATGTCCATGAGATTGAGGTCCTGCTCCAGCTGCTGATTGGACCGGATCTTCCTGACCACCTCTTCCTGGAGCTTCAGCAGCTCTGCCTCAGCCAAGAAGTCCTGGTGGCTTTGATTCAAGAGGTGGGCAAATCTGCGTACCACGCTGAGAGGGGGATGGGGCGCGCGGACTGGCGGGAACGGAAGAGGCGCCGGGATTAGACATGCCTTCACTAGAGGCTTCCTCGCCAGCCCCCTTCCCCAGTAATCCCTCCCTCAGTGTCCATTCTGCTGGAGGCTAGCAGGTCCCCAAGCCCAGTCCTTTTCTAATTAGTTCTGCCTGCAGCTGGAGGGCAGTGGGCAGCCTCCCAGCCAGTCCTGTCCCTGAGCTCCTTATCTTATAACTAGGGATGACACAAGAGCTGTCCTTCCCCTGCCTGGATTCACCCCCAACCTGGGTCTATCTCGGTGACCTCCCACACCAAAGTCAGAGCCCTAGCATCCTCTGATGATCCGTTTAGGCCCCCCTATTCTGATTCACTCCCCACTCCTGCTGGGCCAACTTACTCATCCTTCATCCCAAGTTCACTTCCACCTATCAGCCTCCACTCAGCCCTGCCTGACCCTCACACAACCCTCCTCCATCAGGAGTGTCTGTGTCGGGGGAGCACAGATAGAAGGAATGTTCAATGGATTTTATAATATAGGGAGGTCAGAGTTAGAGGGATTCTCCTTGAATCTCTTTTGGAATGATATTTGAGCAAAGAGAAGCCTATGAGCTAAGCTGCCGGGAATAACAACAAAATATCAACTAAGACATATAATGTTCACTATGGAACAGAAACTGTTCTAAGTGCTTTAACATACTTAAAACAACCCTGTGAGGTCAGCACACTGTAACTTACTGAGGAAATCACTCCGGCACAGAAAGGGTAAGTATGTTGCCCTAGGTTACACAGCTAGTAAGAAATGAAGGAGTCAGATTTGGAGGATAAACAAAACTAGGCCTAGTCCTTAAAGGCAGTCCAGTAAGGGAAGCAGACAAATAAACCACAATTCACTACAGTGTGGTTAGTGCTCTGAGAGGGTCAAGCATGGGGACCTTTGGGAAAGTGAAAGCGGGCCACCAAAGGCCACCTGCGGAGTGAAGAAAGGCTTCCGGGAGGAGGTGAGACCCAACCTGATGTCTGTGAAAAGGAGGTGAGAGGGAGTGCACTTGGCTGTTTTAGGAAGTGCTAGAAGTCCATCACGTCTGTAACACAGTGTGGAGGGCGCAGGTGCTGAGGGACAGGGCTGGGGGTCAGTGAGGTCAGAGGTGCAGGGAGAGGTTGGATCAAAGAGTTTTGGAAGCTGTGCTTAGGAGACTGGACTTTATCCCCAGGGCAATGGGGTGTCGCTGACAGGTTTTAAGAAGGAGAGTGACAAGATCATGAGGTTTAATGGACTAATCTGGCTACTGTGTGGAAGACAGATCTTTGAGGAGTGGAGAATGGATGAACCAATGGAAGACAGTTGATGGCATCTTGGATTCACGAGATATAGCACCTTAACTCATTTAATCCTCACAACAACCATACCTGATCATTATCTCCATTTTATAAATGAGAAAATGGAGGCAATAAAGAAGTTTAGTAACTTGCCTAGGGCCACACGGCTAGTAAGTGGCAGTGCCCTGAGTGGAGCTGGGGCTAATGAAATTGGGAGACAGACCTGGTAAAAACAAGTTCTTCCAGAAAAACTATAAATTAAAGAGAAGAAAAAGAGATCAAGGTTGGTCAGGGCAGTGGTATTAATGCAACAGCAAGAGAAAAAACAGAAAGGGCCAGGCTGGGGAGAGGTAAGGAGGGAAAAGCAGCTAGCTGCCCGGAAGCAGATGGCTAGAGAGGGGCAGGTGGTACCCCTGCCGGCAGGACAGGGTGGGAAGATGGACTAAGGAGGTGAAGGAGATGATTCCTGAACAGTGTACTCAACCTTGAAGCCCACAGGTGTGGCCTCAGGCCCAGGAAGGAAAGGGGCCTACCTCTTCGGAAACCCACGGGCTGGAGGCAAACCTGGAGATAGACCACTAGTCCGCTTCACCAAAAGGAGGGGGACCTCCAAGGCTGGGTTTCTGGGCTTTAAGAACAGGAGCCAAGAGCAGCCTAGAAGGACCTCTTTAAGGCTTTAGATGTATGCCCAACTACTGGGAGCCATGGGGCAGGAAGATGGAGCTCCCTCAAGTGCTCCTCCTCAAGTTCCCTAGCACTGCAGAGAGGACCCCAGGTACCTCGCCTGGCTTCCTGTGTGTTGGGCCACAGAGGGCGGGAAGTGGAGGAATCATGGGTCAGGGAAGAGGGCAAAGTGGGGGAAGGCTGGAACTCTAGGGAGAGGAGAAAGAGCCTTTTCTTTCTTTCTTTCTTCTTCTTTTTTTTTTTTTTTTTTTTTGCTTGTGTGGTAGCAACAGGAAGATAATCTAAGACTGGTACAGAGGTACAGACAGAACCTTGTTAGAGGGGCTTTTCCTGTGATGAGGCTATCTCTTACTGGGGTGGGGCAGGGGGGCTTTTGTTACCACCTCTGTTCCACATTCCTGCACAGACAACTTGTACCTTCCCCTTACCCGCTGTGTGGCCCCAGGAGGGATATCTAGACCTCCCTTCCTATCCCTCCCATCAAACCGGGGTATCTGCAAAGGCAGGAGCACATCTCCTCATTCCTCCACCCACCCTGGGTCCTAAGACAAGCTCAAGGTTGGGGATATCAGCTGTTGGTGAGAGAAAAAGGCTTAAGAAGGCCAGACAACTTCTCTAAGGTCCCAGTTTGTGAGCTGTGGGGTCATGTGACTTTCTACCTTGCTAACTGTTGAAAGCCAGGAAACTCGCAAAGACAGACACGTGCACAGACAGAGGAGGGAAGCCAGGCAGTTTACCTAACATCCTGTAGTCATCCCGGGCTTTCCTGGCTCGGAAAAATGCCTGGATCTTCACGATGGAGTTAACCTGCCAGGAACACAGATGGGAAAAGGGTTGCTGGCTGCCTGTGCTCTGGTCTCATGGATAAAGGTTGGATACGGGGACAGGGAGAGTGGGATGACACTCACATTCTTCTGGAAGTAGCCCAGACGCCTCCGGTATCGCCTCCGAGCTGCCCACATCCGGGCCCAAGCCTGGATCTGGGGGCAGAGACACACTGCCTCAGAGCTCCAGGCTCAGGGCCCGCCCTCCAGGCCAATCCAGCCATCTCTAGAGGTCATAGGAGGTGAGGGGACTAAAAACTGTTCTCAGAGAGTCCTTCAAGAGAGACAGGAACCCACCCAAATCATGATAGCTACCTTGATTACAGCATTCGTGTTTGCTTTTAAATACTGCAACCGTTCCAGGTAAATCTTCCGCTGTCTGTAACCCCGCCAATGAGCCTGAGATCAGAAGGGAAAAAGCGGTAACCCCAGCTGGTCCCTGTTGGCCTGAGAAGCTTGTGGGAAAAGCCTCGTCCTGGGATCTCCAGGGAAGGGGCGGGGGGGTGTGGGGAGGCAGGAAAGTAGAGGGGGAAGGAAGGGGAAACTGGCCCTGTTCTCAAAGAACTTCCAACTTCATGGGGAAGACCAAACGTCTGCATGTAGCCAATCATAGCCTCTGTCACACTCCCTGGTCCCACACACACACACACACACACACACACACACACACACTCACGCGTGCACCATGCAATCAAACACACACACTCATGCTAAGCAACACCTCCTCATAGAAACAACTGTTAAGATAAAAGCGTAAAAGATATTAATAAAGCATACATCTACTCACCAGCCTCACCACAGCATGTACCATAACCCCCCCAACATACTAATCCACCCACATAAAGACTACCCACACTCTGTCACACGCTCCATGGTCTGGAGAGGCACATGGTGGCACGGGTGGAAAGTGTATGCAGGCACAGAGCTGTGTGCCCACCATCTCTGCCAATGGCCATCTGGGCAGCAGGTCATTCATGCTCTCATAACTCACCCTTCTCTTTACAACTCTACCATTCAGCTCTGAACCCCAGCTCTAAGCAAATCTTCCCTCCAAGGCCCCCAGTAATTCAGCTGTCAGGCTGATGCCCCTCCCCACTGCTAGTCTGCTGCAAAGGGTCTAAATGACCATCTCCTCCATAAGTCACATCCCCTTCGGTCCCTAGGACACAAATCTCATGGCTCCCTTCCGTTTTGGTCTCCTTCCTAGGGGCCTCTTCCCTTTCACCCCAAGCTTGTGTGAGATTAATTCTCCTAAAGTACCACTTAGACCATGTTTCTTCCAGCCCCAAAGTTTCCAGAAGTTCTCAACCATCTGACCCCACACTCCTATCTGTCTACTGATCCCTACTTCCTTAAGGATTTTAACCACCTCAGACATTTCACTTTCTTCTAAACATGCCTTATGATCTTCTGCCCCTGAACCTTTGTCTATGCCCACCCTCACCTCAGCCCTGTCTCTACCTACTGAAATCCTATCTTTTAGGGAACACATTAAACATCTCCTGAGAGCTCAGGCCCTGGAGAACACTCTGCCGCTGACATTGCCATGGCTTGGTGCGTTAAGAGCATCTCCTTTCAGACAACTGTCCCTCCCAGCCCCTTCTAAAGCCAGCTCTCTTGGCCAGGCTTTCCCCTAAGACTTACACTGTCCTTCTGTTGGGAAAGGATATAAAAGAGACAGCTTGGCCCCATGATACCAGCTGCCCATCTTGGAGCCTAGAGGCCAGGAAGCCCCAAGTCTGTGCCTTTCCTCAGCACTCCTTCCCCTCCTACTCCAGGTACTGCCTGACATATTGTCAGTTGCTGTGGGGAAAGGCAGAGGGGTCTCCTCTCTGCTCTTACCACCTACCCACCCCCATGTGGCTGCTCCTTAAAGAGAAGGCCTCCCAATCTGGATTGGTCAGAATTCAGGACCCTGACTGGGGTCCTGGCCAGGGTCAGACCTCTCAGGAGAGATTAAAGTCTCAACACACCCAAGCTGCTTCGTTTCTGAGTCTCACTCCCCCTAGCTGGAGAGCAGGTAGCCTGGGGCTCTGGGCCCCCTCTCCCTTTCTGTCTCCCTGGACCCAGGCCAGAGCCGGCACAGATCCAGGATCAGTAGCAAACTCGCCTTCCGACACTGTGCCCTCTCCCACTGCTGGTGTGGCTTTTCTGCTCCTTAGAGTTGGTGTGAAATTCCAGGCTGTGCTCAGGAGGGAGGAATCCCTATGATTTAGACCACTAAATGCTGATTATTAAGGTTCTGTTTTGAATTCTGGGACCAATGTCCCGAAATTTAATGTCTCATAATGGCTCCCACCAATAGAGTATGTACTGCACTAAATGCTACATGTAATTATCCTACTTTACCCTCACAATCAACATGAGGCGAGCACCACCATTATGAATGAGGAAACTGAGTGCTGGAGAGGCTTAAGTAAGGTGCCCAGAAGTAGTAGGACCAAGAGGCAAACTGCAGCCTCTGACTCCAAAGCCTGAGTTCTCAGTGACCACCACATGTCCCAGATCATAATCGAGGGCCATTGGCCAGTCTCAGTCTGTGCTTCTGTCTCCCTTGGGGTTCTCTGGTATTATCTCTGCGTCCCTACTATCACAATATCTCACATCCACTGTATTCCAGTTCCTGCGATGGGAGAGATGTGATCGCTCACCTGTGTCTCTCACACCCATCTCTCACCCTTGCCCAGTGCCAAGTGGCATCCTTCGCAGATACTGGGCATTTGGAGGTGTTCATTAAATAAAGTCTCTTTACACTGCCAACATTGCCACGAGGCCCTCCAGGTCACATCTGCCTGAGGAGCTCTGTTTGCTCAGCTCCCACTGTTCCTGGCTTGTAAAGTGCCTGGGCCCAAGGCCTCTCTTCCCAGTTGGCCTCGTGCCCCAGTTACTTGGGGGTTGGTCTCAGAGGCCACACTGGACCATCCACAGGTTGGGAGAATAAAAATGGAAAGGCTGGCTGGAGAGAAAAGGTAGAGTTCTTTCCCTAAGGGATTCCACCCCTTTTCTGTTTAACCACCACCACCTCTTCACTACTCCTTTTCTAGGCAGGAAGTCCTCCTGGGGTCTATACCCTGAGGTCTCACTAAATCTTTTACTCTCCCCCTGGAGAAGCTAAAAAGCAGCTCTCATACCCTCTGGATGGTGATGATGATGCCAGTAACCAGCATTTATACCATGCTCTTGCCTATCTGCCAGGTACTGTTTAGATGTACTTTAGATATTACCTCAGAACAACCCTATAAGGTGGGTGCTACAATTTCCAGATTCCTAGTTTTCAGATGAGGAAACTGGGAGAGAGTAAGTAACTTGTTGAGGTCATGCAGCTAACCTGGTGGAACGGGGATTCAAACCCAAGTAGTCTGGGCTCCAGAAACCATGCTCTTAACCACTACTGTTCAGAGGCCAAAAGATCATCCCAACTCCACTCAGCAAAAAGTAAGTGGGGAGGAAACCCTGAAGCTCAGATACGTCCAGGCCCTGAAGCCTCAGATGGCCAGAGCCTGCTACCTGGATTTTGATGATTGCTGGGAGCCAGGTCCTCAGAAAGTGGGAACGTTCAGCAAACTTCTGCCGAACCAGGAAGCCGCGGAGGCGGGCCTGGAGCCGGATAATGAAGCCCACATTGGCCTTCCAGAGCTGTTGGCGGTCGTGGGCAGCGGTGATCTTGGTGACGGCCAACTGCGGAAGTAGGAGAGAGAGCCTTTGGTGTCCTGGTGGGTGGGAGCCTCTCCCGCAGGAAACTTCCCATCCATGAGGCCCCTCCTTTGCAGGGGCCCACCAACCTGGATCTCCTCCCGAGTCAGGTGGGAGGTGTTGAGGCGGCAGCCGGGGGGTCGCTCCCAGGTCCCCTGGAAGGTCTGCAGATGGAAGTAGTAGGTGGTACCATCCTTCATGTCATGTTGAACCCAGAGCGCCGTATCCCCTAAGCAGAAACCAAGTAAGCAGAGAAGGCTCAGAGGAGGCTAGAGGTGGCTGAGACATGCACAGAAGGGAGGGGCATGGTAAGGCCACTACCTGGGCGCCACTTCTTTGCCATGGCATCTTCCAGGACTCGCTGGTACCCGTCAGCGCAGTCAGGAACCACCCATCGGAGGCCCACGGAGGGGTTCCTTAACACCCGTTCTGTCTGGGCTGCCTTGCCCTCCTTGATGGCCTGATTGATGGCGGCCACACCAAGAGCCACTAATAGGGGCATTGGGAGGAAGTGGTCAATCTTTCCCTGAGCCCCTCCCAGAGGCCCTGTCCTGTCTGTTGGGAAGGGATCCAGAGAAGAAGGACACAAAACCACTCTGCCTGATGGAAGGGACAAGGACATCCCAGGATGGACACAGATGAAAAGAAGCAGCATGCAGCTGTGCTTGGAGGAAAAGGTAGCAACCAAGGAAGGCTTCCTGGAGGAAGGCCGTGTAGGGCTGGGCTGGGGCTTGGTAAAAGGAAAGTCAGCTTGTACAGAAGCTCCAGGGCAGGATATGGTCAGAGAGCCTCAAGACAGTCTTTTAGGAGGAGAATAAAGTCCAAGAAGTGGGGGGAGTTGATGCAGTCCCTGCCTTCCAGTCACTCACAGACAGACAGATGGACAGATGGCCTCCAGACACTGGAAACTAACACCATCAGCACCCCACACCAGAAATAACACCAGTGTCTATTTGTACTGACCTTGCCTAGTTTTCCTCAAAGCCAACCCCTCTTCGCCAACTTCAAGACTAAACATTCTCTAACCAGAGCTGATTGTTGGAACCCAGACTCAAGCTACCACTAGAAAATGGGATGGGTTTTTGACCCCCACGTGGTTTCACATGCTCACATTGCAGGAGGAAAGTGTACACAGGAAGGCACAGAAGGAGGCAGTGGGTGGACTATGGGCTCTCGACTCCTGAGGATTTCCTGCCCGGCTGACTGCTAGGAAATCCATCCTACGGTCAAAGCAGCAGCCCTGTTCTCATTCTGGCCTGCCTCCCCAAAGAGGTTGAAATGGAGGAGGTGACTGGGGAGGCTCCCGCTGAGCCCACATCTCCTCGCCTCCCCCAACCCCTCTCCCCTCCACTCCTGCCCCCACCCCTGCCCATTTACTCCTCTGAGCTGTGTTTGTGTCCTGGTTGGCTCTAACCACTTCCTGGCGGATCTCTTCCAGCCATAGCACAGCTCCAGGATCCCCTGTCACCTGGTAAATTGAGAGAGATGGGACAAGATGAGAGCCCAGGCTGGTCTCCCCAAGCCCAGCTGCCCAGGGGAGCCAAACTGCAGGCCCACATTGGGAGCCACAGGGTAGCAGCCTCCACTCCCCTCTGCCTACCCTGCGTGGGCATGGCCTTGTGGCTCCCTTGGACAGCTGCCAGTTCACAAGGTTCTTTCCTACCCTGCTTTCAGGCCAAGCATCAACTCAGCTTGGCCACAACACCCCCAGAACCCTCTTAAACCCTCAGCAGCCACCACCCTCTCAACAGCTCACTTCCCTGCCCTTGTGCCTCAGTCATGTCCAGGGAGAGCCCACGCCGGAGGCCCCACTTACCTGCCCCTCCTCCCCATTCCCCTATGCCTCAACTTATGGCTTCTTGGGCCCATCTGACCCTGACCTCCACCCTCTCCTTCCCATTCCTCTCCACACTCCTCTGCCCCACAAGGCAGTGGGAAGATTGCATGTGACCACGGGTTAAGTGAGCCTGTGCCTGCCACGCTGTCAGGCTTGTTCCCTCCCTTGCTTTAGCCAATCCCAACCCCAGACTCTACTCCCTCCCAGCTCTCCTCATTAATAGAGTGAACGTTCTAAACTAACATTTTATTGAGCACTGTGTTCCAGGCAGTGTTCCAAAGCACTTTCTTATGAACTAAAACTTGCAAAGCACATAAGACAATGCTCGGGAACAGGGTTAGAACTCCATCAACCTTAGCTAGTACCCCTGTCATATTACCTCACTTAAACCCTATAACTCTGAGACAAGTTCACTATTATCACAAGCTTGTAGGTGAGGGAACTGAGGCCCAGAGAGGGTAAGTAACACGTGCAGGGTCAGGTGCCAGGATGCAACCTGGAGTTGGATGCAACCTGGACAAGGATGCAGGAGTCCTTGTCCTCAGCCACTCTCTACGCTGCTGCCTGCTCTGGATGTTACAGGTTTAAAACCCTGCCACATTCTTCAACTCACTTGGTTTTTAACCCTCATTCCAGTAGGTAGGTAGGACCAGGGCATGTAGTATTTTACAGATGTATAAGGAGAGCTCAGGGATGTTAGGGAATTGCTGTAAGTCACATGGTCACTGAGTGTCAGAGCAGGGAATCCAGTCTGGGTTTTCTGGCTCCCAGACCTGTGCTCTTCCCACGCACAAGGCCCCCACCATTCGCTCTGTGCTGGCAACCAGAACTCTGCCCTTCTTCCCCCAAGGCCAGATCAGAACCCCCACTGCCTCGCATCCCCAGAAGGGACGGTGCCCATCAGACTGGCTTTCCCAGGGTGCATACTGGGCACAGCTCTACCCATAGGGGATATTCTTCCTGCTCTGGTGACCAACCCAGCCAGCCCAAGCCTCACCTGGGCCTTCTGCTTTTTGGCCGCCACGAGGAGGAGATGGTACCGAGGGGCAACAGGAAGGCTGACATCGTCCAGGCCAGCCGCAGGAAGCAGAAGGGAGGAGAGGGTCTTTTCAGGGTTGTTCTGCTCCAGAGCCTCATTGATGAGGCTGACCGCAAGGACCTCTGGGAAAGAGAGATCTAGGTGGGCCGAGGGCCCAGACTTACGGCTAAGGGATGGGGCTGTCCGCATTGGGCCATCTTCCCCCAGTCCTGGACTCCACTCACGATTGGTCTCTTCCTGGATCCGGGCGTTGACCTGACTCACGGTGGCCTGAAGATCATTCCAGCTCAGGAAGGCCCCATCCATTCCATGCACCTGTTGCTGCTTCACCAGAGTATCAAAGTACCTGGCAGCAAGGTGAGCGAGAGTGAGGGGGGTAGTATGTGCATCATCAGCCAGAGGTCAGGGGAAACTTCTGGACTACTTTCCTCACTTGACCTCCAGGACGTCACATTCTCCTGGTTCTCGTCTCGCCTTACAGGTTGTCCTTTCTAAGTCTCCTCTGCTGGTTCCTCCTTCACCTCTAAATGTCGGAGCATCCCAAGACTCAGTCTTCAGGCCTCTTCTCTCTCCATGCTCACATCCTAAGTGATCTCACTTAATCTCATGGCTTGAAACACCACGTTCTAATGACTCCAAAAAGTACACCAATAGCCCATTCATAAATGCCAGCTGGCTGCTCAGCATCTCCACGTGAACGCCAAAAATCACCGCAAGCCCAGCAGCAAACATCTAAACTCCCGATCCCCCCTATTCAACCTGCGTTTCCCACAGTCTTTCCCATCTTGGTAAATGTTTACTCCAACTTCTCAGGCCAAAAATCTTGGGAGTCATACCCGTCTCCAGTCTCTCTCACACCCCATATCCACCACATAACCAAATCCTGTCAGTTCAGCTATCAGAATATATCCAAAATCTGGCTCCTTTTCACCACCTCCACTGCTACCGCCCTAGGCCAAGCCTCCATCAACTCTCGCCCAGGTTACTCCAATAGACATTTAACAGGTTTCCCTGCTTCTTCCCTTCTAACCCTGTAGTCGATTCTCGGCACAGCAGCCAGAGTGATCCTGTTAAAAGTAGGTCAGATCACCTCCCTCCTCGCTCAAATCCCCCCCCCCGTGGCTTCCTTCCTCACTCAGAGTAAAAGCCAGAGGCCTACATGATCCAGCCTCTGCAACTTCTTCTCCCATTATTCTCCCTCCCTCCCTCCACTCCGCCTCGTGGCTTCCTTGTGTTCTTTGAACACACCAAGGACACTTCTTTTTCAGGGTCTGTGCCCCAGATAGCTTACGCCCTTTAGGTCTCTCTCAAAATGACCCCCCTACCAAAGAAGGCTTCCATAACCATACTATGTAGCAGAGACAAACTGCCCTTACCATGTCCCCACCCTGTATCTGCTTTGCCCTGTTTTTTTAACCACCATAGCTCTTCTAATCATTTGACATGTTTGTTTTTTGTCTGTCTCCCTCTACTAGCACATAAGTTAGATGAGAGCAGGGAACTGTGTTTTGTTCACTGTTGTTTCCCAGCACCTAGAATAGTACCTGGCAGGACTTACCTGGTGGAGCAGTGGTTAAGACTCCACGCTCCCAATGCAGGGGGACTGGGTTCAATCCCTGGTCAGGGAACTAGATCCCACGTGCATGCTGCAACTAAGAGTTTGCATGCCACAACTAAGGAGCCTGCTGGCCACAACTGAGGAGCATACGTGCCACAACTAAGGAGCCCGCGGGCCACAACTAAGACCCGGTGCAACTAAATAAATAAATAATTGAGAAAAAAAAATAGTATCTGGCACATGAGTGGGTACTCAAACCTTTGTGATAAAAGATTAAATAAACGGAGGAAAGGGGAATGACTGTGAACCCACCCACTCCCAGGAGAAACACAGGCCAGGGAACTGCAAATAGACCCAGAGGGTGGGCCTGTGCCGGAGAACAGGGCATCATGCAGAAGGCTAGTCTCCGAGCACAAGAACTTGGACTCTTGGCTACATTCCCTCCATCACCCACCCATCCCCTCTCTCAACATGCGGCTAAACCTTAACCTTTCTCACCGTTGAGCATTCTCTCCTTCCACCTCGGCCAGCCCTGTGGCGGGGTTCACCAGACTGCTCCAGAAGCTGCTGGCATCCCTGGCCTCCAGAGCTCGGTTGATCAGGACCACGGCTGAGAGCATCTCCACGGCCACGAAGAGCTCCTCCTGGCCAAGCTCCTACAACAGAGGGAGGGCTGATTCTCTAGTGGGCTGGTGAAGGGCCTCGGGGGTCTGCCTGCCATCCTGCCCCCAAGACTCTCCCACATCCCAGAGTCTCTGTCTCAAAACACCTATGGCCTAATCCATTCACTAATAATTAATCATACTTAATACTTGAGAATGCTTACTATGTGCTCAATGTATAAGTACTTCGTGCACATTATCAGTTAACTTTCATAACAAGCCAAAGAGGTAAGTATTGTTAATATCCCTATTTCACAGATGAACCCATAGTCAAGTAATATAAGTTAAAGCTAACTGCCAGATACCAGAGCCCACATTTAACCAGTGAGTCCTACCTGCTCCTTTCTGGTCCCTACCACACACCAAGAACTGCACTAGGCCCTGGGCACACTGAGAGCAAGATTATGTGGGCTCCTCAGTGCTGTACTACACACCCAAGGGCCACTTCCCTGCCCAGTCTTCTCCTCCTTCTCAAATATCTGCTTGTGCTGTTCCCTGTCTGGAGCACCCTTCCTGTCCTCTACAAATAGAATGCTGCAAATAATAATAATAATAATAATGATGATGATGATAATGGCTAAAAATTTCACGCCATGCTCACTTCTAAGCACATATGTTAACTCATTTAATCCTTACAACAATCCTATGAAATAAGTATATTATTGTTCCCATTTTATATATGAATTGAGGGGCAGAGGAGGTAAATAGTTTGCCCAAGGTCACGTAGCTAGGAAGCAGTAGAGCTGAAATTTAACTCAAGGATTCTGGCTCTAAAGTCCACATTAATCGCTATGCTTTACTTCTCAGGACTTATTTTATGCTTCCTTGTACTATAGTCTCATACATTGAGACCATGCACTTCCTGAGTGTCATGCCTGGAGTCGATGCTCTATAAATGCCTGCTGTGGTTAGGATTCTTTATTGAGTCTCCTCTCTTCCGAGGAGCCTTCCCAGACTTACCCTGAGCTCTGCCCCTTCCACTTCCCTAGTGTGAAGTCATCTCCCATTTACATCATCTACTCCTCCCTGTGTCTCTGCCTGGACCCTCGGGTGTATTCTAACTCCTCCAACAGGCTGGGAAGTCCCTACAGGAGGGCCCTATCACCTCACCGTCAGAGAAGCTGTACGGACAGGGGGAGGTGGGACAGCAGAGTGGTTAAAAACATAGGCTTCCAGTATATTCAGCTTTGCATGCACTCCCAGCACTGCCAGCCACAGCTGTTTTGGGCAAGTTACTTAACTTCTGTATCCCTTTCCTCATCTCTAAAATGGAAATAATCATACTTACCCCATAGGGTTCTTTTAGGATTAAATGAGTGTTTAAAGCAGTGTTTGCTCCAAGGTATTCGCTATTATAATACACTCAGGATGGCAAGGATGGTAGCCCACCTCCCACTCCTAATCTCTTGCCAGCATCTAAGGGTGCCCTCATGGGTGCTCTGGACTGACTGCTCTGCTCCCTCCAGCTCCTTGGGAACCCAAGAGCTGGATCCTCATTTCTAGGGCTTACCCCCTGCTGCTGCCGCTGGAGCACTGCCAGCTCCTGCTGGTACACAGCTGATGCAAAGGGGTACACTGGAGGCAGCTGGGCTTCCGGGCACATCAGCTCCTTCACGGTGTCAGCTGCCACGCCCCTCCGGATGGCTTTGTTGATCCTCTGCGCAGCCCGGAGCACTGCAGGGGAGGAGGGAGAGGCTGTACAGGCTGGGCATCCCGCGCTACTTCCACTCTCCTGGCTAACTAGGTTCTGCTGGTGATCTCTGAGGGGAAATGGCTTTGAACCTCTGCTAGGTTCAAAATGCGTTTCTAAATGTTCAGGAGGGAAAGGGGTTGGGTCGCTTTAAGAAGAGGCTCCGGAAGAAGCAATTTGTCAGGCCTAGAAGTTGAGTAGCTCAGCAGGTGGCTGTCATAGCAGAGGTGAATTCCTAGGGTGGTGAGCATAAGATTGACAGGAGGCTATGTAGCACAACTAAGATGAGGTTAGTCAAGGGGCTCCAGGGACCAAATCTTGATGACAGCGCAGAGGGATAGGGAACTAGCTCCAAGGTGGAGCCATTTGGGCTGCAAAGGGCGAGAGCAAGCTAAAAAGGGGCCCTGGTGTATCTATGTAGTTTTAGTTTTCAAATGCTGGGGCTTATAAAATGCCAAGCAGATATGGGCATTGACATCAAGGAGCACAAAATCCACTGGGGAAAAATAAGGATACAAAATTACCTACACTGCATTGCTGTCACTGCTATGTGAGAGGTACTTCCCCTCCCCGCAAATCCACTGGCAGCGCGGGGGAGGAGGGATTCTAGGGGGAGAGAGTAGGAAGATCTCACAGAGGAGGAGGCATTTGAGGCAGCTCTGCAGGATATTTTCATCTGCTTTCCACTGGTGAAAACGTGGGAGAACTGTAATCCAGAGGACCAGAGGCCTGGCAGTGGGCAAAGCTGTGGGCAGTCAAGGAAGAAGAGGTCATCTGACTCAACTGGGCCGGTGGGATGTGAAGAGAAGGGTTGGGGGAGACATCTGGAAGGTCTCACCTACCATGCTGAAGAGATGGGACTAAAGTCTAGGAGAAATATGGAAGAACCCATGAAGGTCTGAAGATGTTCAACAAAGAAGCTAAGATCAGATCTGTGCTTGAGCGATCACTCTGGCAACAGCAAGGAACTGAGCGATAAGCAGGCAGTTAGCCAGGAGCGGCCTGGGGGCTCCATGAGATAGCCACGGAGAGCCCTGCCAGACAAAGGTGAAGGGCGACTGAGCAAGTCCAGTCAGAGGCAAGCATTCGTGCCAGGTGTGGTGTCCACAGGCTGCTGAGTGGCGCCTCGGCACTCTATTTCTCTTCACGCCTGCTACCCAGATTGATCCCCTTGGAGGGAGACAATCGCTAACCCACATTCTTTTAATAAAGAATTATACTTGTATTTCATGTTTTTAAGGGAAACTGAGCTGGATCATGAGTTTCTCTCTCATCTGGGCCATCACTATATTTCAGAAGCCAAAGGAACTCAACCAAGTTGAAACGGTCAAAATACAGGGGAGGTGCCTAGAAGGAAACTGCCTGCCCTAGAAGCCCAGCCTGGTGCAGTACTGACTGTCATTGTCTCCAGGGCCTTAATGAACTTACCTGTAGCATCCCCCCAGGCGGCCAGGAATAGGGCACACTAGGTGGGGAGCTGGAAAATCGGGCAGCAGTCTACCTTGCTCTACACAGAGGCTGGCAAAGGAGTTACATGCTCTCCCAAGAGCCAGTGATACACCCAGACCAGGTCTCAGTCTGGAGATGACTTACTGGCTTGCTCCTGATCACCCTTTATGTTGGCTGCAGCCACACCAGCTTGGACCTCCTCCTTTTCCAGAAGCTCCACCAGGCCCAGCTCCTGCAAGAGGGAAGAGATGCAGTAGAAGAGAGTCCTCCTGGGACCATGAACATACTTCAGGAGCTGCCAGCATGAGCCCCAGGTCCACCCAGTCGCCCACCCTCAATCCCACCTCTCCCCTTTAGGCAGACTAGCCTGGCCCACCCATCCCTCAGAACTCATCTCTAACCTCTGGCTCTTTCTTACCCAGCAAGCATCTGAAATAACAACACGGCAACACAAATATAGTGTCAGGGAGAAAGTCAACAGCATTGAAAATAAGACTGCTAACTTGAGGTCTCAATTCAGCAATGGGGGAGCATATCACTGCCTACTGGACTGCCCCTGGGTCCCCCCCGGTCAGTATGAGAGATTCTCAGAAGGCAGAAGCTGATCAGTCCGGTCCATTAGGCTTTGGGGTAATTTAACCATTTAAACATGTAGTCAGCACTTACTGAATACAAAGAATTGACAGTGGTGAGGCCCTCCCCCATCCTAGAGTCAGATAGAGGAGGTAGCAGGTCATAGACAGAGCCTGACCTGTGCTTTCTGCTCTCTGTCTGAGCTCAGCTGTTCCAGGTACCAGTCTGCAAAGTCTCTCCTCACTCCTTGCAGGGCCAGGACAGGGTCTTGAAGGGCCTCAAGCAAGGCCTCAGGGCTCTGTCTTTCCAGGGCATCATCAACAACTTCTAGAGCCCCATGGACTGAAAAGACCAAGACTCCATAATGGATAGTGAGAAAGCCCACCCCTTAACATCCCCAGTTCAGCCCTCTTCCTGCCTGCCCAGGGTTACCCTCACCCCTGCCCCCTGAGCTCCTAGGGCCCAGCCCAAATTCTTCAGCTTGATCTTCACAGCCTTCCCATCTCACCACCCATACCCTGAGGATATCCTGACCTAAAAAGGCAGAGGCACACTCCATCCTGGGCTTTCAAGCAGCCTCTCCTGCCCTGATCCCCTACCCCCATCCATTCTCCAAACTCTCTTCTTGAAGGACCCCAGACCAACTGCCCCCAGGACCAAGAGCTGAAAAGCCTGCCCCTTTGCCTCTGTCCACTCTATGGATGTCCATTCAAACAGAAGCCCCCTTGACAGCGACCACTTCTCCAGACATTAACAGACGTAAAACAGAGCACACACAGCCTTGACTTTGATCTTCCCTTGAAATAAGTGTTGGCCCAAGTGAGGTCATGGGCCTTCTGGCCTGAGAGAAGCCAAGCCCAAAACTCCCTAGGCGGGGGCTTACCCTTCAAACCCCTCCTGGCCTTTCTCTCTTACCATTGACATGGTTGATGTTGCCCTGGATTTCAGCCTGAGTTAGGTAGCAGTCATAGATGTCCTGGCTTTCTCCATCATTCTGCAAAAACTACATTGAGAGGGGAACCTGGGAAAACCAATTCAATCTTTCGTACTCCTCCCTCCCTGTCTATAACTATTTCTTCTTCTGGGGGTCTTCCCAAGGCCAAAGGTCAGTCTGGTTGGAAGGAATCTGAGGAAATCGTGGGATCTAACCCCCTGGCACTGACACAGTTAAGTTGAACTACCCTTTGGAATCTCCAGTCTAATCTCATCCAGTTCTACATTCCAATCCCTCAGCCCTGCCCCAGAACATTTTCCCTTATCTTCTCTTTTGAACTCCCATTATTCTCCTGAGTTCCTCTCCTGTTTCTCAAAAATAACTGACAAGTTGGTTTCTCTAGGCAACTTTGGATTCCGAAGACAGGACAAATAGGAGTCCTGGTTTCACTCGCGATTTTCCAGGCCACCCAGCTTTTCGGCCCCTGCCATCCAAGGCTCCTTACGCGGTTCCTGGCATTGGCAGCCTTCTCCATCTTGGCCTGGGCCAGCAGCTCCTGGTAGATGGCTGCCAGAGGCTCTCGAAGATTCCCCAGCAGAGCACTGGGATTCTGCAAGGCAGCCAGGGTGTCCCTGACCACTCCTCGCTCCACTGCCTCATTGATGGCAAGAACAGCCGCATGGACTAGGAGGGGACATGAAAACAAGGTCAGGATGCCAGAGCAAACCCCAGTCCAGCTACAGCATAACCAGCTGCAGACCACTCTGACATCATCCCCTTTTTCCATCCATAAGGGCCAGGCAAGCCAGGTAGGCTGTTGGCCCTGCCTATGATGAGAAGTGTCCAGGATTTATGCAGGGGCTATAAGGTTCAGAGTCCTCCCATACTCACTGAACTACCCCAGCAGGGGAGCCTGGTCTCTACCTGCAGCCTCATCCACCGAGAGTTCATTGGCCAGGATGCCCCCGATCTTGCTGAAGGCAGGCAGCTGGAGGCCATATTTAGCTAGTTCAGAGGCCATGTTGCTGAGTTCCTCAGCTGCAATAATAGCACAGATGCCCTTCATCAGGCCCGGAACCCCCAAGACCTGCCCAGACTGTGGTGGTTGGGGAAGGAGCTGGGCTTACCTGTGAATTTCACTTTCCCATATAGATCATGTATCTGAGGGGCCAATCCCAGCCGGAAGAGGAAGAGACTAGGAAAGAATGGAAGGCATTGGGGCCTATTCATTTTCACATGCTGCCTATAATAGGTTTGCAGGAGATACTATGGGGACTTGGAGATGAAGCCCATACAGCACCTGCCCACAAGTCATCCCCCATTCACAGGGAGAGATGTTATTGTAAGTCGGCACAAGGCAATGCTATAGCAGAAAACTAAGATGCTGTAGGAGCTCTGGGGGGATTGCGAAGGCTTCACAGAGAAGGACACATTGCAGTGGCAGGTCACTGGATGGAGATGGAGGATGGAAAGGGCATAGCAAGCAGAGACCCGCTAAGCTAAGGCACAGAGTCCTCAAAGGATGTGGGAAATGAAGTCAGGAAGGGATGACATGATGGACATAGGAACTGGTCAATTACTTTCTATGATTTAGCCAACTGGTTGCTGATGGCTGGCTGCGAGTAGGACCAAATAGCCTTCTCCATTCACACTGACGGCATGTGACACTCCTGATGCATCCTAATCTGACTTCCTTGCACCCCAGTCACAAGCTGAACACTCTTCCCTGCCCGCTCTTTCCCTTCATCCACACAGATCACACATAAATGTGCCCTCCAGCATGCACGTAAATCTAAACAAAACTATGTAGATCAAAAATGTCACTCTGAGAAGCGTTCCCTGTGGTCTATCTTCCATCCTCCCTGCTGCAATGTTTGTTGCTGTTGACCGTTGGTTGCATCCACCTAGAGGAACCTGGATGACAAAAGTCGTGGTCTCTCACCTGAGTGCATGGATGCAGTAGACCACCCGGGGCATGTTCTTCTTGTCATAAATGTCCGTGGTCTCTGGGAAGAAGGTCTAGAGGGGAAACCAGCCGATTACTGCCATTGAAGACTTTGAAGCAGCACCAGATATGGAGAGAGGGGCTGAGGAATTGGTCTTCCTCTCTGAGCTGGGGTGTATACTCCTTTGCTGCCTGGGGCTTCTGGGTCAATCTCCCCAACTCTTTACAGTCAGCACTGCAGCCACGCACTCAGCGTAAAAGAAAGGCACTGGGGACACATACTAAGCCAAGACCCAGCCACGGACACACAGCCCCAGATTAACCAAACACCAGACAAGGCTATCAAGGCTATAGGACGCAGGCCACATGCTCCAAGAGAAACAGGCCCCCTGTTCATCCTACAGACACAGCCAGCCTGTGCCCCTCACCCTGGACTCTTGCCAGAAAGGTGGCATGCTGGGAGCTGGCCATGACTCCACAAGGGGCCTAATGAAACACACACTGCCAAGGACCGCAAAGGGTCAGGGCATGCCATCCCTGTCTTCAAGCCAGAGGTCTCTGATCAGTGGGCGCCCCTCTAAGAACTGAGTAACCCCAGGCATGATTTCTCATGCCACTTGGTGACTGTAATGAGGTTTATGTGATCTTCCTGACAACCTTATAAGGAAGACAGGGGAGGGATTACTATCCCCATTTTACAGATGAGAAAAAAACTGAGAGTCAAAGAGTGAGAGGACATGCAGCATGTGTCCAGCTGGGGTCCTGGCCTAGGCTTCCTAGTCTACCGCCTTGGGATGTGGTGTGTCCTTGTTTCACGCTATGAAATTCTGGTGGAAAGATGGCTGGCCAACGTGAGGCCCACCTCCTGTGTTATATAGGGGCCTCACTGACTAATGGGAACAATGCATCCGGGCCAGGTTGCCTTCACCTCCCTTCACTGCCCTTACCCACAAGGAAGTGAAGACAGAGACCAAGTAACATGGTTCAAAGACATACAGCCTCAGGGAACTTAAACTCTTAGATTAAGTTCATTTAGAAGACACATGGAGATGAGCACTAAAGAGTGCCAGGGAGATAAAGCATGTGTGTGGTGGAGGTGCAGGTGCTGGTGAAGAGCAAAGATGAACCCCAGTCTTGAGACCCAATGTTACCGAAGGCAGACCGATGTGGGCTACTGCAGACAGCCAAAAGTTGATGTTGTCTGTGTGACGGAAATGCAAGCCAGTTGCCTAAAAGGGAAGGAAAGAGAAGAGAATCTATTTCCACAGTTCTCAGGATTCCCTCTGGGTAGAGCCCAGACGATAGCTTGAAGATTCAAGGGGTAGGGGCAGAGGACCCTGTCCTATGGATTTCCCATCCCCCCAGGACAGAGACACAAAGACAGAGAGAAACCAACCAGGGACGGATGACCCAGTGAGTTATTTGGGAAGGATGGCACAGGGATGGGATTAGCAAGCTAGTAAGGCTTCCTGGAAAAGGGGAGTCCGGAGCTGGGATGGGAAGGAGAGGCGGGTTGGGTTGACTAGAGCACAGGGAAGGGGCAGCATGTCCTGGAAGTAACTTCAAAGTGGCAAAGCTTACAAGCCTCTGAGTGTAGACTGTGGGTAGAAAAGTCTGCTTGGAAGTTCTCATATCAGAGGTATCTCAAAGCCCACCTAGCAAATGCCCCTTGCTGCTAAGCATAGTACACACCGCCCGGCTGCAAGACACCAATCGAAACCCGTTGTTCCAGTGCAATGATTACTAGCACCCTTTTTATCCTCAATAGTACCCAGGTTTGGACAATAAATTATATGGTCACCCCACTCTCACAACTTTGAGAACAGATAGTTTGAGAGGAAGAAGGTAGAAAGTAGAGAACTCTGCTCCCCACCTGGTACCGTAGCTGCTCCACGTCATAGATCTTCTTCAAGGGAACCACAGAGGGTGCAAAACAGTGGCCCAGCTTGGCCAGCAGCACTCCGTTCCGGAGGCTCTCCTCCAGCTCCACCGGGGAAGGAAGCTCCTCCTTCAGGCAGGCCTCCATCCAGCTGAGAGCATAAGAGCAGCTTCTCACCCCCTCTGGCAGGCCACAGCACTTCATTCCAAACATAAGACCTTCCCTCCCTCCCTCTCTCCCCCTAAGCAGCCTCTCACTCTCTCCTGCCTCCTGTTCCTGCCCTACTCCCAACTCCCCTCTCTGCCCATTGCCTGGCTGTTCCCACCTTCTCCCAAGCTGCCCCAAACACCGGGATTGGCCTATCCTCAGCCCCCACCCACCCTATACATCTTCCCTGACAGATACTGAAGCTGCCCATCTTCAGTGAGGCTTAAACAGGCTCTTACCTGTTACATGATATAACCTCTCACTCAGTCTGGTTATGCATTTGGCTGTTGAACCAAATTGTACCTGCTCACTTCTCTTATTCTGCATGTTCTGAGAACCCAGGTATACAAAGGTCATGTCTACACAGCCCATAACCCAGCTTTGATGATGATGAGGGGAGTAGGGAAGCCCCAGGGTTGAAGCGAGGGGAGCAGCACAAAGGGACAGAAAGGTCACAGCCCTTCAAATCAGAAGACCTGCTTTCCACACCATCTCCCCCACTTCACCTCTCTGGGCCTCAGCTGCATAATCTGTAAAATGAAGATACCACCTGTACTTCCTGCTTCAGTGGGCAGCTGCCAGGATTAAATGAGTTAATGAATGTGAAAACACTTTGAATATAAATGTAAAGTATTATTATGGCTGATGATTGTATGAGGGAGAGAATCAGGGCCTCTCCACATGTTGGGGCCTATAGGAAAGATCTGTTTTCAAAGAGAGAGCCAGTCACACCTCCCTTCATGCCTTCCCTGACACAGACACTCTGGTTTTCTATCTACCCCATCCTACCTACTTTCTTTGGAGAACATTAAAAATATGCTATTGATTAAAAGGAAAGAATTAAGCATTTACCCTGTCTTTAGAGCCAACATCCATTCACAGGAAATATGGGGTACAGAGGAACAAGTTGAGGGACACAGGAAGTGAACAGACAAAGCCAGAATGTAGGATGTTCTACAGGACAAATGACCCGGTTTCTTCAACAAGTCAATGACATAAAGAACTGTTTATGTCAGTTCTAGATGAAAGAAGACTTAGTAGTACATAACAACCAAATGTAACATGTGAACTCTTTCAGATCCTTAACTGAATAAGCCAACTGTAAAAATAGATGATTTTTTTAGACAATCAGGAAAATTTGAAAATGGCCTCGGTGTTGATCTTCCAAGGATTAATGGATAACTTAGGTGGGTATTATAATGGTATTGTGGTTATGTAAGCAAGTGTCCATATATAGAGATATGTATTAAATTATGTAAGGGGATAAAAGGACGTGATGTTGTCTTCGTTCACAGATGGCATGATCGTCTTTGTAGAAAATCTGAAAGCATGACACCAGAAAACTCATGGCGTTAATAAGTGATTATAGCAAGGTTGCAAAAGATAAGGTTAATATATAAAAGTCAATTGCGGGACTTCCCTGGTGGCGCAGTGGTTAAGACTCTGTGCCCCCAATGCAGGGGGCCTGGATTTGATCCCTGGTCAGGGAACTAGATCCACATGCATGCCGCAACTAAGGAGCCCGCGAGCCACAACTACAAAGCCTGCCAGCCACAACTAAGGAGCCTGCTGGCTACAACTAAGGAGCACATGTGCTACAACTAAGAAGCCAGCAAGCCGCAGCTAGGAAGCCCGTGAGCCACAACTAAGGAGCCCACCTGCCGCAACTAAGACCTGGTGCCACCAAATAAATAAATAAATAAAAAATAATAAATATAAAAATAATAAAATAAAATATTATAAAGCAGAAAGTAACACACCATTGTAAAGCAATTATACTCCAATAAAGATGTTTAATAAATAAATAAATAAAATAAAATAAAAGTCAACTTCTTTCCAATTCACCAGCAACAAACAAGTGGAATTTGAATTAAAAACACAATACCATTTACATTAGCACCCCCGAAAATGAAATACTTAGGTATAAATCTAACAAAATATGTACAAGATCTACATGAGGAAAGCTACAAAACTCTGAGGAATGAAATCAAAGAAGAACTAAATAAATGGAGAGATAGTCCATATTCATGGATAGGAAGACTCAATATTGTCAAGATGTTAGTTCTTACCAACCTGAGCTATAGATTCAATGCAGTCCTAATCAAAACCCCAGCAAGCTGTTTTGTGGATCTCCACACACTGATTCTAAAGTTTACATGGGGGCTTCCCTGGTGGCGCAGTGGCTGGGAATCCGCCTGCCAATGCAGAAGACACGGGTTCGGGCCCTGGTCCGGGAGGATCCAACATGCTGCGGAGCAGCTAGGCCTGTGCGCCACAGCTGCTGAGCCTGTGCTCTGGAGCCCGCAATCTACAACTACTGAAGCCCTCGCACCTGGAGCCCATGCTCTGCAACGGGGGAGGCCACTGCAGTGAGAAGCTCGTGCACCGTGGTGAAGAGCGGCCCCCGCTCGCGGCAACTAGAGAGAGCCCGCGCAGGGCAACGAAGACCCAACTCAGCCAAAAATAAATTTAAAAAATAAATAAATAAAAATAAAGTTTACATGGCGGCACACCCGGCTAACTCAGTCAGTGGAGCATGAGACTCTTAAAATTTACATGGAGAGACAAAATACCCAGAATAGCCAACATGATATTGAAGGAGAAGAGCAAAGCTGGTACACTAACACTACCTGACTTAGCCACAGTAATCAAGACAGTGTGGTATTGGTGAAAGAATAGGCAAATAGATCAGTGGAACAGAAGAGAGACCCACATAAATACAGTCAATTGATCTTTGACAAAGGAGCAAAGGCAATACAATGGAGCAAAGATAGTCTCCTCAACAAATGGTGCTGGAATAACTAGACATCCACATGCAAAAAATGAACCTAGACCTAGACCTTACACCCTTCACAAAAATCAACTCAAAATGGAGCATCAACTTCAAAGTAAAATTCAAAGCTGTAAAACTCCTAGAAGGCAACATAGGGGGAAACCTAGATGACCTTGGGTATGGCAATGACTTTTTAGATACAACACCAAAGGCACAATCTTTGAAAGAAATAATTAATAAGCTAGATTTCACTAAAATTAAAACTTCTGCTCTACAAAAGGCAATGTAAAGAAAATAATAAGACAAGCCACAGACTGGGAGAAAATATTTGCAAAAGACACATCTGAGGGAATTCCCTGGCGGTCCAGTGGTTAGGACTCGGCACTTTCACTGCCAGGGACCAGGTTCAATCCCTGGTCAGAGAACTAAGATCCAGCAAGCCACATGGCATGGCCAAAAATAAATAAATAAAATAAAATAAAATAATTATAAAAAAAAGACACATCTGATAAAAGATTGTTACCCAAGATATACAAAGAAGATATACAGATGGCAAATAAGCATCTGAAAAGATGCTTCACATCATATGTCATCAGGGAAATGTGAATTAAAACAATGGTGAGATACCAATATACATCTATTAGAATTGTCAAAATCTGGAACACTGATAACACCAAATGCTGCTGAGGATGTAGAGCAACAGGAATTCTCATTCGTTGCTGGTGGGAATACAAAATTGTACAGCCACTTTGGAAAGCCATTTGGTGGTTTCTTACAAAACTAAACATACCCTTACCATATGATCCAGCAATTGTGCTCTTTGGTATTCAGGCAAAGGAGTCGAAAACTTACATCTCCATAAAAACCTGCACAAGGATGTTTATAGCAGCTCTATTCATAACTGCTAAAACTTGGTAAGCGACCAAGATGACCCTCAATAGGTGAATGGATTAATAAACTGTGGTACATCTAGACAATGGAATATTATTCAGCACTAGTAAAAAATGAGCTAGGAAGCAATGAAAAGACATGGAGGAAATTTAAATGCATATTACTAAGTAAAAGAAGCCCATCTGAAAAGCCTGCATATTGTATTATCCCAGGTATGTGAAATTCTGGAAAAGGCAAAACTATGGAGACAGTAGAAAGATGAGTGGTTGCCAGAAGTTGGGGGTGGCGGTGGGGCAGAGGGGATGAATAAATGAAACACAGAGACTTTTTAGGGTAGTGAAACTACTCTATGATACTATAATGATGGATGGCTATATATCATTATACATTTGTCCAAACTCATAGACTATAGTATACAACATGAAGAGTGAACTCTAAGGCAAACTATGGACTTTGGAGGATTACGTGCCCAAGTAGGTTCACCAATTGTAACAAGCATACCACTTTTGTGGGGGCTGTTGATAATGGGGGAGGCTATGTATGTTTGTGGGGAGGAAGCATATGGAAAACCGCTGTATCTTTCTCTTAATTTTGCTGCGAACCTAAAACTGCTCTAAAAACTAGTCTGAAAGAAAAAAAAAAAAAGATGCTATTTCAACTTTCCCTTTCCCATAGAATGGACTCTTGTCTTTTTGTATGTGCTTTGAGGGCAGGTGCCTGGGGTGGGCAGGGTGGGAAAGGGAGACCAGAAAGAGGCGGTCCCTCTGCTCACCGCTTGGCTTCCTCCAGCCGGCACAGGTACTCATAGGCGACGTTCTGCCGCCTCTGCTCATCCATTTCCTCAGCTGTGAGGCGTTCATCTGAGGAACCAAGGAGGGGAGCATTAGACAGAGGGCTGTAGCAAGCTTCTTCTTAACAGACTTTCTAAGGCAACTCTGTTCAGAAACCGGAGGCATCTCCCACATGTCTGTCCCCCTATTCCCAGGACACTGGCTCCAATCTTCTCTCCCATCCAGTAAAGCTATCCTAGTCAGCACCCTGTTAAAGGGAGGCCTCTGCACCCTTTAAGAGGGGATCCTTCCTGTATTGGAGGTACTCCTTCCCTTTCCCCTCTAGCCATCTTCCTGACCTCCCCCTTCCAAAACCTACTTCACGGCTCTTCCCTCAGTACCTCCTAGTAGGAATGTCCAGATCCTTCCTTGGCTGGGAACTTAGCTCCTCATTTTATCCCTAATTAGATTCTGAGTTCTCCAAGAACTGTACTTGTGTCATCCTCCTCAGGTACTCTCCCAGAGGCTAGGTTAACAGGACCAACTAGAACTCATCATTCAGCAGCCATTCATTCATTCAATACCTCCTATATGTCAGGCACTGGACTAGCGGACTCCTACTCTCAAGAAGTACAAAGATTATTATTAGAAGAGAAAAACATGTAAGTAAAAAACTTCAACCTGATGTGAGAAGTGCGATCATAGTTCATGAATAGTCTATGGACGTAGACATAGAGAACAGACATGTGGACACAGGGCGGGAAGGGGAAGGTGGGATGAACTGGGAGATTACGATGGACATATATACACTACCATGTGTAAAATAGATAGCTAGTGGGGACAAGGTATAAAGCACAGGAAGCTCAGCTCAGTGCTCTGTGATGACCTAGATGCGTGGGATGTGGGGGGGGGGGGGGTGGAGGTCCAAGAGGGAGGGGATATAGGTATACATATAGCTGATTCACTTCACTGTACAGCAGAAACTAACACAACATTGTAAAGCAATTATACTCCAATAAATAAATTAAAATAGTCTATGGAAGCAGCAGAGGAAGCAAAGGATTCTATCTGTGAGTAGAATCTTAAAGAATGAACAGGCAGAAAGGGAGAAAAGGCAGTTCAACAGAGGGAACCACGTGAAAAAAAGCCACTCACTTGGGTTTAAGTGGAAGGACAGAGAATTTTAAAAGATCACAAAGGTGTATTTACTCTCCCTTTTGGTATAGGTCACCTGAGGAGTTAAATAGTCTCCAAGCTAAATAAAATGCAGACAGTCTCTGACTCCTAAACTCAAGAACAGGAAATCCCTTAAATGAGACAGCATTCATATTCTGCCTTAGCCACAGCCTCCTTTTATCCTTTTCCCCCCTCTTCTCCCCTATCTCTCTAGTCTCCTTAGGGAAGACAGTACAAAAGCAGACAAAATGAGAGAAAGCTACACACATACACCAAGAAAATAAAGTCAGAGAGCTTGAAAACAGAGACAGAGCTTAGCAAATGTCTTTGACTCAGCACTTAATGTCGTTCCCACTCTTTATCTCTTTTCATTATGTTGCATATCCTGCAATATGATTGGGGGAGGGGCAGGGCTTCTTTGAATTGTCAGTTAAGCAAGTTAAAACACACACACACACACACACACACACACACACACACCCCTCCATGTTCAAATTTGAAAGCACTGGCCAATCGCAGGAAATCCATCAGTTCCTGAGGGGGGTGTACAAGAAACAAGTGTTGGTTGCTAAGCATGGAAAATAAACCAGTAAGTGAGTGACATCACTTCAGAGTTATGAATTGAGGACTGTGAGAGATGGGCGGGACTTTGTACATACACACAAGAGTCTTAAAAAAAAAAAATCAGTTTTCCTGTCCTTTTCAGATCTGGAACTAGCTTTCCTTCAACAGATCGGTGGACGTGGACTTCGCTTTTTGAATCCTAATGGAGAGGAAGGGAAAGGAGTAGATTTTGCTTTTCTTTCAGAAGGTCAGATGGAAACCTTTCTGCGGTCCCATTTTTCGGACCCCAGTCTCTCTTTCTAAAGCAGTGTTTTTGAAAGTGTGGTACTACCCGCATCACAGTTACGTGGGGTGACGGAAGAAGCACAGCGGTGCTTGTTATAAATGCAGATTATGGGCCCAAGTCGAGACCTATTGTTACTAAAGTTCTGGGATAGGATTCAGGAATCTGCATTTTAAATTAGCTCCCCGGGTAATTCCGACACCGTAAAGTTTGAGAGGCGTTGTCTCAAAGAAGCATCAAAAAGTCAAGGAAGCCCCCCCAGGCCTTGTTAGGCGTCCCGTCCCCTGGTAGCTCTTGGCAAGTATGGTAGCCATCAGTAATTGCCGAATTTTTAAGGGGCCATCCAGACCTCCTACATTCTCCCACTCCCGGAGCCCCAGAATTTGGGAATAAGGGAGAAAACTCTTTGTAAGCTTTGAAGCGCGACAGAGAAGTCGGAGCGTTTCGCAGCTCACAGCTTTACTCCGGCCCGCAGGAGTCCGGACTGAGTGCTCCCTCCCCACTGAGCACAGCCCGGCCGCCCCTTGCTTGGTTGGCCCTGCGCCCAACCCCAGCCCCAACCTCTCCCAGGACCACCGAGTCCCCGACCAGTGGCATCACTGCCGGACCCTTCTCGGCCCCTTCTGGCACTCACAGGTCGCCCGGCCCGGGCCCGTTCCTCTCCCCTCCATGTTCCTCCTTCTTCCAGGTTTGAATCTCCCGCCGCCCGGCCACCGCCCCTCATCGTAGCCACAGGCGGACAGGACACTTCCGGTCCGTGCCGCAGGGGCCTCTGGGATTTGTAGTTCCATGTTTGGGAGGTGCGCCGCCAGGTGAGGCGAAGGGTACCGTCCAAGGCAGGGAGGGGCGCTCCCCGAGGGGAGCTCCCGTTCCTGTGGTATTTTGGGTCGCTGTTTCTCCAGGGCTCCTTCGCTGCTAAACCGTCTTATTTGAAGTAGCCCCTGCGCCTACCCCTGCCTCTTATCATTTCCCCCTAGTATTCCCATTAACCCCCCCTCCACTTCCTATAGTGTTCTTTGGTCCCTTTAACTTGAGGGCCTACTATATATACATATAATGGAATATTAGCCATAAAAAGGAATAAAATATTGCCATTTGTAGCAATGTGGATGGACCTAGAGAATATTATGCTTAGTGAAACCAGAGAAAGGCAAATACTATGTGGTATCACTTATACATGGAATCTAAAAAATAATACAACTGAATGTATATACAAAACAGAAACAGACTCACAGACATAGAAAACAAACTTGTGGTTACCAAAGGGGAGAGGGAGGCAGAGAGGGACAAATTAAGCGTATGAGATGAACACGTACAAACTACATAAAATAGATAAACAATGAGGATTTACTGTATAGCACAGGGAATTATACCCAATATCTTGTAATAACCTGTAATAGGATATAATCTGAAAAAGCACTGCATCACTATGCTGTACACCTGAAACTAACACAATATTGTAAATCAACAATACTCAATTAAAAAAAAATTCAAAGGACTGAATGAAGTTTTTGAGGAAGAGCATGTAAAGTAAGAAACGAGCAAAGGGCAGAGTGTTGGGAAACACTAGCATTTAAGAGGTGGACAGAGACTCCCTCTTGCGAGAGCACCAGAATCACAACTGGCTGCTGGACAATCATCGACAGGAAGACACTGGACTTCACCAAGGAGGATACCCCACGTCCAAGGACAGAGGAGAAGCCACAGTGAGATGGTAGGAGGGGCGCAATCAGAGTAAAATCAAATCCCATAACTGCTGGGTGGGTGACTCACAGACTGGCGAACACTTATACCACAGAAGTCCACCCACTGGAGTGAAGGTTCTGAGCCCCATGTCAGGCTTCCCAACCTGGGGGTCCGGCAATGGGAGGAGGAATTCATAGAGAATCAGACTTTGAAGCCTAGTGGGAATTGATTGCAGGACTTCGAGAGGACTGGGGGAAACAGAGACCCCACTCTTGGAGGGCGCACACGGAATAGTGTGCGCATCGGGACCCAGGGGAAGGAGCAGTGACCTTGGGGGAGACGGAACCAGACCTACCTGCTAGTGTTGGAGGGTCTCCTGCAGAGGTGGGGGCTGGCTCTGTTTCACTGTGGGGACAAGGACACTGGCAGCAGAGGTTCTGGGAAGTACTCCTTGGCGTGAGCCCTCCCAGAGTCTGCCATTAGCCCCACCAAAGAGCCCAGGTAGGCTCCAGTGTTGGGTTGCCTCAGGCAAAACAACCAACAGGGAGGGAACCCAGCCCCACCCATCAATAGTCAAGTGGATTAAAGTTTTACGGAGCTCTGACCGCCACAGCAACAGTCAGCTCTACCCACCACCAGAGCCTCCCTTCAAGCCTCTTAGATAGCCTCAACCACCAGAAGGCAGGCAGCAGAAGCAAGAAAAACTACAATCCTGCAGCCTGTGGACCAAAAACCACATTTACAGAAAGATAGACAAGATGAAAAGGCAGAGGGCTATATACCAGATGAAGGAACAAGAAAAACCCCCAGAAAAACAACTAAATGAAGTGGAGATAGGCAACCTTCCAGAAAAAGAATTCAGAATAAAGATAGTGAAGATGATCCAGGACCTCGGAATAAGAATGGAGGCAAAGATTGAGAAGATGCAAGAAATGATTAACAAAGACCTAGAAGAATTAAAGAACAAACAGAGATGACCAATACAATAACTGAAATGAAAACTACACTAGAAGGAATCAATAGCAGAATAACTGAGGCAGAAGAATGGATATGTGACTTGGAAGACAGAATGGTGGAATTCACTGCTGTGGAACAGACTAAAGAAAACAGAATGAAAAGAAATGAAGACAGCCTAAGAGACCTCTGGGACAACATTAAAAGCAACAACATTTGCATTATAGGGGTCCCAGAAGGAGAAGAGAGAGAGAAAGGACCAGAGAAAATATTTGAAGAGATTATAGTCGAAAACTTCCCTAACATGGGAAAGGAAATAGCCACCCAAGTCCAGGAAGCACAGAGAGTCCCATACAGGATAAACCCAAGGAGAAACACGCCAAGACACATAGTAATCAAAGTGGCAAAAATTAAAGACAAAGAAAAATTATTGAAAGCAGCAAGGGAAAAACGACAAATAACATACAAGGGAACTCCCATAAGGTTAACAGCTGATTTCTCAGCAGAACTCTACAAGCCAGAAGGGAGTGGCATGATATACTTAAAGTGATGAAAGGGAAGAACCTACAACCAAGATTACTCTACCTGGCAAGGATCTCATTTAGATTTGATGGAGAAATCAAAAGCTTTACAGACAAGCAAAAGCTAAGAGAATTCAGCACCACCAAACCAGCTCTACAACAAATGCTAAAGGAACTTCTCTAAGTGGGAAACACAAGAGAAGAAAAGGACCTACAAAAACAAACCCAAAACAATTAAGAAAATGGTCATAGGAACATACATATCGATAATTACCTTAAACGTGAATGGATTAAATGCTCCAACCAAAAGACACAGGCTTGCTGAATGGATACAAAAACAAGACCCATATATATGCTGTCTACAAGAGACCCACTTCAGACCTAGGGACACATACAGACTGAAAGTGAGGGGATGGAAAAAGATATTCCATGCAAATGGAAATCAAAAGAAAGCTGGAGTAGCTATACTCATATCAGATAAAATAGACTTTAAAATAAAGAATGTTACAAGAGACAAGGAAGGACACTACATAATGATCAAGGGATCAATCCAAGAAGAAGATATAACAATTATAAATATATATGCACCCAACATAGGAGCACCTCAATACATAAGGCAACTGCTAACAGCTATAAAAGAGGGAATCAACAGTAACACAATCATAGTGGGGGACTTTAACACCTCACTTACACCAATGGACAGATCATCCAAAATGAAAATAAATAAGGAAACAGAAGCTTTAAATGACACAATAGACCAGATAGATTTAATTGATATTTATAGGACATTCCATCCAAAAACAGCAGATTACACGTTCTTCTCAAGTGCGCACGGAACATTCTCCAAGATAGATCACATCTTGGGTCACAAATCAAGCCTCAGTAAATTTAAGAAAATTGAAATCATATCAAGCATCTTTTCTGACCACAACGCTATGAGATTAGAAATGAATTACAGGGGAAAAAACGTAAAAAACACAAACACATGGAGGCTAAACAATACATTATTAAATAACCAAGAGATCACTGAAGAAATCAAAGAGGAAATCAAAAAATACCTAGAGACAAATGACAATGAAAACACGATGACCCAAAACCTATGGGATGCAGCAAAAGCAGTTCTAAGAGGGAAGTTTATAGCTATACAAGCCTACCTAAAGAAACAAGAAAAATCTCAAATAAACAATCTAACCTTACACCTAAAGAAACTAGAGAAAGAACAACAAACAAAACCCAAAGTTAGCAGAAGGAAAGAAATCATAAAGATCAGAGTGGAAATAAATGAAATAGAAACAAAGAAAACAATAGCAAAGATCAATAAAACTAAAAGCTGGTTCTTTGAGAAGATAAACAAAATTGATAAGCCATCAGCCAGACTCATCAAGAAAAAGAGGGAGAGGACTCAAATCAATAAAATCAGAAATGAAAAAGGAGAAGTTACAACAGACACCTCAGAAATACAAAGCATCATAAGAGACTACTACAAGCAACTCTATGCCAATAAAATGGACAACCTGGAAGAAATGGACAAATTCTTAGAAAGGTATAACCTTCCAAGACGGAACCAGGAAGAAACAGAAAATATGAACAGACCAATCACAAGTAATGAAATTGAAACTGTGATTAAAAATCTTCCAACAAACAAAAGTCCAGGACCAGATGGCTTCACAGGTGAATTCTATCAAACATTTAGAGAAGAGCTAACACCTATCCTTCTCAAACTCTTCCAAAAAATTGCAGAGGAAGGAACACTCCCAAACTCATTCTATGAGGCCACCATCACCCTGATACCAAAACCAGACAAAGACACTACAAAAAAAAATTACAGACCAATATCACTAATGAATATAGATGCAAAAATCCTCAACAAAATACTAGCAAACAGAATCCAACAGCACATTAAAAGGATCATACACCACGATCAAGTGGGATTTATCCCAGGGATGCAGGGATTCTTCAATATACGCAAATCAATCAATGTGATACACCATATTAACAAATTGAAGAATAAAAACCATATGATCATCTCAATAGATGCAGAAAAAGCTTTTGACAAAATTCAACACCCATTTATGATAAAAACTCCCCAGAAAGTGGGCATAGAGGGAACCTACCTCAACATAATAAAGGCCATATATGACAAACCCACAGCAAACATCATTCTCAATGGTGAAACATTGAAAGCATTTCCTCTAAGGTCAGGAACGAGACAAGGATGTCCACTCTCACCACTATTATTCAACATAGTTCTGGAAGTCCTTGCCATGGCAATCAGAGAAGAAAAAAATAAAAGGAATACAAATTGGAAAAGAAGAAGTAAAACTGTCAGTATTTGCAGATGACATGATACTATACATAGAGAATCCTAAAACTGCCACCAGAAAACTGCTAGAGCTAATTAATGAATATGGTAAAGTTGCAGGATACAAAATTAATGCACAGAAATCTCTTGCATTCCTATACACTAATGATGAAAAATCTGAAAGAGAAATTATGGAAACACTCCCATTTACCATTGCAACAAAAAGAATAAAATACCTAGGAATAAACCTACCTAGGGAGACAAAAGACCTGTATGCAGAAAACTATAAGACACTGATGAAAGAAATTAAAGATGATACCAACAGATGGAGAGATATACCATGTTCTTGGATTGGAAGAATCAACATTGTGAAAATGACTATACTACCCAAAGCAATCTACAGATTCAATGCAATCCCTATCAAATTACCAATGGCATTTTTTACAGAGCTAGAACAAATCATCTTAAAATTTGTATGGAGACACAAAAGACCCCGAATAGCCAAAGCAGTCTTGAGGGAAAAAAACGGAGCTGGAGGAATCAGACTCCCTGACTTCAGACTATACTACAAAGCTACAGTAATCAAGACAATATGGTACTGGCACAAAAACAGAAACATAGATCAATGGAACAAGATAGAAAGCCCAGAGATAAACCCACGCACCTATGGTCAACTAATCTATGACAAAGGAGGCAAAGATATACAATGGAGAAAAGACAGTCTCTTCAATAAGTGGTGCTGGGAAAACTGGACAGCTACATGTAAAAGAATGAAATTAGAATACTCCCTAACACCATACACAAAAATAAACTCAAAATGGATTAGAGACCTAAATGTAAGACTGGACACTATAAAACTCTTAGAGGAAAACATAGGAAGAACAGTCTTTGACATAAATCACAGCAAGATCTTTTTTGATCCACCTCCTAGAGTACTGGAAATAAAAACAAAAATAAACAAATGGGACGTAATGACACTTCAAAGCTTTTGCACAGCAAAGGAAACCATAAACAAGACGAAAAAACAACCCTCAGAATGGGAGAAAATATTTGCAAACGAATCAACGGACAAAGGATTAATCTCCAAAATATATAAACAGCTCATTCAGCTCAATGTTAAAGAAACAAACACCCCAATCCAAAAATGGGCAGAAGACCTAAATAGACATTTCTCCAAAGAAGACATACAGACGGCCACGAAAACATGAAAAGATGCTCAACATCACTAATTATTAGAGAAATGCAAATCAAAACTACAATGAGGTATCACCTCACACCAGTTAGAATGGGCATCATCAGAAAATCTACAAACAACAAATGCTGGAGAGGGTGTGGAGAAAAGGGAACCCTCTTGCACTGTTGGTGGGAATGTAAATTGATATGGCCACTATGGAGAACAATATGGAGGTTCCTTAAAAAACTAAAAATAGAATTACCATATGATCCAGCAATCCCACTACTGGGCATATACCCAGAGAAAACCATAATTCAAAAAGACACATGCACCCCAATGTTCATTGCAGCACTATTTACAATAGCCAGGTCATGGAAGCAACCTAAATGCCCATCGACAGACGAATGGATAAAGAAGATGTGGTACATATATACAATGGAATATTACTCAGCCATAAAAAGGAACGAAATTGAGTCATTTGTTGAGACGTGGATGGATCTAGAGACTGTCATACAGAGTGAAGTAAGTCAGAAAGAGAAAAACAAATATCGTATATTAATGCGTGTATGTGGAACCTAGAAAAATGGTACAGATGAGCCGGTTTGCAGGGCAGAAGTTGAGACACAGATGTAGAGAACAGACATATGGACACCAAGGGGGGAAAACTGCGGTGGGGTGGGGATGGTGGTGTGCTGAATTGGGCGATTGGGATTGACATGTATACACTGATGTGTATAAAATTGATGCCTAATAAGAACTTGCAGTATAAAAAAACAAACAAACAAAACAACTAATACTAAACTTTCATTGGGTTATTTGTATGGAAATATGTTAATATAAATGTTTCAGACATTACATGAAATTTCTAAAGATCTTATATGTTCTGGTATAATGTTATAAGTCATAATCCTAGTTATTACTTTAAAATGTATATCTCAGAAATAACTAATTTTCTTGTCAACTGCATTAGTATGAACTTTCATCAAATCTTTAACCATGGTCATTTTTAAGTCTTTTGTCATTTACAGACAGTTCTGGGTGTACTCTGATGCTTTTGCAAATATGTTCCTATAAAAGGATTTCATCTTCAAGAAATTCATGGAAAAGACTCTGACAAGTACAGGTTTCTGGTAACTGACTGTACTGCTGAACTGAATGAATAAGCATTTTCAGAACTCTAATGAAAAACTGATGAACTCATAAAAGTGCTAACAAAAGATCAAGATGAAAAAAAAAATTAATTACATGGGACTGAGTGAACTGATGAGGGTGAGTATAATTTTTGTGACTTTCTGTCTGAATTAAAAAAAAAAAAAATCCCACAAGGACTCAGAGGCAAAGAATATACAAATCAATTTTCACTGCAAAGTAAAGGAGCTGTTACAGTGGAGGATTACTGGACTGAATGTCAATATTATGACATAGTATGAGTGTGTTTCATGTTTGGTAATTGCAATCATTGTTGCTTTTGTTGTGGTCATCCATGTACAATGCTTGGTGTCAGTCTATTTATCTCTTGTAAAAATAAAATACAGTGTGTGTGTGTGTGTGTGTGTGTGTGTGTGAAAAAAAAAAAAAAAGAGGTGGACAGAGGGCAAGCAAAGGAGATGGAGAAGGAGTTGTCAGCACAGGAGAAGGACAGCCAGGACACAGTGGGTCATGGAACCAAGTGAGGAGAGAGTTGCAAGGATATGTCAGATACAGCAGGGAATCAAACAAGAAAAATGATTCAGAAATGATCACTAGATCATTGAGAGGTCATTGGAACCTTGGTGAGAACGGTTTCAGTCCCTGCTCCCTCCCCAAATCCTCCTCTCCCCTTAAGAGAGGCTACTCAGTGAACAACAGACTGAGCTGCATATTTGGCTCTGGCTATGCTGTGGTAGCATCCTGAAGGCCCAGTCCGTGGGCAGAAGCTGCAGGCTGCTAGGAGAGCCGGCCTCGGGCATGGGCACCATCTGTGGCACACAGCACCAGGCCTGCACGCAGCAGGCACTCAGCAGAGGCTGCCTGGCAAATGCAGGTGAGCCCAAGTACTTCCTTATAATTTTGTTTCTGGCCATGGCCTCTGCTTAAAAGAGGCCTTTCTCCCAGATAAATGAGGACATTTGCTTTCTGATGCAGGCCACCCTTGGTGAGTTAGGGCAGTAGGTGCCGGTTGTCCTGGGGCCTGCTGTCCTCTCATTAAGCAGAACCTGGAGGTTGCAGATCAGTGGAGCTGGAAAAAGGAGTCCGGGGGCAGAGAGGCTCTTCTGATCTCCAGGCCCTTCCTGACCATCAACCTTTCACCCTGTTTCCAAATGTGAAACTACCACACAGAAGCACATTGTATAAGAGTGTGTGTGTGTTCGTGTGTGTATGTGTGAAAGGGTTCACTTCTGGGACAACCCAAGCCTCATTAAAGCTCGCAATCACAGTTAGTGGAAGGGACCTTAGGCTAGTTAGCCCAGAATCAGAAAACCTGGGCTCTAATCCCAGCTACATGAGTGCTCTGTGACCTCAGGCAAGTTACATCTGCTCTTCTGAGGTCCCTTCCTCTGTGAAATGAGGGAATGGGATAGATGATCTTTGAAACTGTGACTAGTAACAAGCCCTTGATGCTTTGATTCTTGCCTGAAGTGAAGGATTGATGCGTGTGTCTGCAAGGGTGGGGAGAGGTGGGGCAGGAAGGGCAATGGAATCCAGGTATCTGTGCCCAAGCACCAGCAGGGTTCAGCACTAAGATAGGGCATTTGAGCTGTCAATCAAAGAATTCCCTAGGAGTGGGGGGCGGTACCTGGTTGTCTGGGAACCCCAGGGGCTCTGAGCTAAGAGATAAGGGAGGTAACCCTAGCCTGAGGGACCATTCCAGAAAGCCAGCTACAGAGAAGATCGAAGGAGGTAAGGCGTTTTGTGTCTGGGGCCCCAAGACCTGGTGGGGGCAGCCGGGAACGCCTCAGGAATGCGGGCTTCAAAGAGACAGGATTCCTGGCTGTTCTTAGGAGCAGGGGGAGTTTCTTTAAAAAGAAAATGTATCACTTCTGCCTGCTTCTCCTAAAGAAAAAAAAAAAAAACAGGGAGAAGAAGAAGCAAATGGGAGGGGCTGAGAGCTCAGCTACTGAATCCTTTCCACTCCTTTTCCTGTCTCTTGGGAGGAGAGTTCATGAAAAGGTTTTGCCTTTCTGGGGGAGAGATACTAATGGGAAACACATGCTGATGAGAGAAATGTATTTGGGTTTAAGAGTGCCCTGGAGACCAGAGCAGGATGTTGGGGGGCTGAAACTAGCAAGCAGACAGAAAGCCAAGGAGGTAGGGGGGAAAGGGGCTCCCCTTGAGATAGGTAGTAAGCAGTAAATGGAGACACAGTAGCCCCGCTCCTGGAAGTTGGCTCCTTGCCAATCCCATGGCCTATGCAGCTTTGTGCCACCAGTGCCTTGTGTGGCTCCCGGCACACAGCAGGAGCTCACTGTTTGGTGAGCTGACTTGAACTATACCTTGAGATTAGACAGCAGGAGAACCTAGACATGAGTGGATGTCTTTGGAGGCACAGGGTGAAGGAGATGGTGGAGAAGAGGCCCTGTATGTGCTCTGTTCGTTCATCCATTCATTTATTCATAATAATAATCTAATGATCTATAAAACTTTTTCATCTCATTCAATAAGCATATATTGAAAATCTACTATGTGCCAGACCCTTCAAGTTGTAGGGGAGATAGACAGGAAAGTCAATAATCCTAAACCCAGTGTGTTAAATGCCATAAAGGACATAAGGTGCTATGGGAGTACAGAAGAGGGACCCAGTTGGTTGAGGGGAGGGGCTTTCTGAAGGAAGCTTGAAGTGAGCCTTGGAGGACGAAAAATTAGTCTGGACATTAGAGTGAGAGTTAATATGGTGTTCAACGGGTCAGATGAAGCAAAGTGAGATGGCAGAGAGAAATCCTTGAAACCCTGAGGGTCACACCAGGGCAGAGGTAGAGCTGAATTGCCTAGAGGGATAGTGCTTTGGAGGAAGCCAAGGATGACATACTGCCCCCTCTGCTCCCAATCGTCAGCACTATGTCTTCCCTCAACACTGAGGATACCCCGCAAGAGCCCTCGCCCTCGCCTTCAAGCTCCAAGAAGAAAAAGAAGAAAAGAAAGTGGCCACGGCAAGAGGCCAGCATCCAAGCCCTCACCAGGGCTGGCCACAGGGCCCTATTGGCTGGTCAGAATCACAAGGCCTTGACCAGCTTCCAGAGGGCCTTCCTCCTGGCTTCCAAGTCACCACAAACCAGGGACATCCCTGTTCTCCGGGCCTGTGCCTTCAACCTGGGGGCTGCCTACGTGGAGACTGGGGACCCAGCCAGAGGGCTTGAGCTGCTCCTACGAGCTCAACCTCAAGAGACAGCCCAGGGCGGGTGTCATGGCGACCAGTGTTTCAACGTGGCTTTGGCTTACCATGCCCTGGGTGACCTGCCTCAGGCTTTGGCTTGGTATCACAAGGCCCTGGGCCACTACCAGCCACTAGGTGACCAGGGGCAAGCCCAGGCAAAAATGGGAGCCTGCTACCAGGCTCTGGGACAGCCTGAGCTAGCAGCCCACTGCCTGCAGGAAGCGAGCCGGGCCTATGCCCAAGCAGGGCAGCCCCGGGCTGCAGCCCTGGCACTGGGGGCTGCAGCGGGCTGTACGCTGAAGAGCGGGCAGCACGGGGTGGGTGATGTGGTGCAGGTGCTGGAGGAGAGCCGGAGGCTTGCTGAGAGGAGCACTGAGCGAGGACTGCTGGGTGAGGCCTTTGGGCAGAGAAGGTGTGGGATCTGGGGAGATTAAGACTTGGTGATACTCTGAGAAGTGGGGTGGAAGCAGAGGCATTTCTGAGGGCTGGGGGAACCCTGGGAGAGTGGGACAGAGGCTGCAGCAGTACAGCTTCAGCTGCATCTGACCTGGCTACCACTGACCTTGGCCATGCCCTCTAGGGCAACTCTATAACGACCTAGGCCTGGGCTATTCCCAGCTCCAGCTGTTCCCGCTAGCAGCAGAGGCCTTCCGGCAAGCCCTGCCCCTGTGCCGGGGGCCAGGAGAGGAGGCCACGGTGCTAAGAAACCTTGGGATGGCCCACAATGCCCTTGGCAACTATCAGGAAGCCCGGGAGTTTCACCAGAAGGCTGCCGACACGCACGGTGGGTACCAGGGGCTGGGGAATGGGATTGGGGCCAAGGGACTAAGAGGGGGTTCCAGCTGGGGCCCGGAGGCTGAAGAGTAGATGGACGTTTAGAACTAATTATGGGACTGGGAAGTCCAGAACAGGGCAGTGAGGGTGTGCAGGGGGTGCAGGAGATGGGATAGCCAGACAGGACAGAGGGTCATGGGCCCAGAGGCTGAGGCCTGGGGTTGGGAAGGCAACAATGGGCAGAGGGAAGAGCCCTGGCTGGTAGAGGAGGCCTGAAGTGGAGCCAGTGCTTCCTCTAAATGATTTTGTGACATTTAGCAAGTCATTTTTGCTTTCTGAGATACAGGTTCTACATGTATAAAAATGGAGCTGTTAATACGTGCCTCGCCTGACTCCCTGGATTTATACATGGCTCAAACTAGCATGGGGGAGGCATTCAGGCCGAAGCTCAGGACTGAGGAGAGGCTGGGTTTCAAGCGTTCAGGCCTCTGTGGTGCATCTGGAGGTGTGCCAGGGTTGAGCACAAGGACTCCTGGCAACCCTCCCATTGTCTTTGGGGGGTAGGGTCCTGATGCCCCAGCAGCCAAAGTCCTCTCTTAATATGGGGCGGGCTCTGTCACCAGGCTCTGTGGGGCAGCGATGGGAGCAGGGCCGGAGCTTTGGAAGCCTGGCATTTGCACTGAGCCAGCTGGGAGACCACAAGGCTGCCAGAGACAACTATCTACATGCTCTGCAGGCTGCCCGGGACACTGGTGAGGGTGAGGGGGTTTGCAGGTGGCTTGGGGTGGGGCAAAGGTTGAGGATCCTTGGGGCTGGTGGGGAGGCAGATAGGGGGACTGGGGGTGGGGAGTACCTCTGGAGGGGTAGGGACCTGTGGGAGGACATCTCAGGCTGTCTTCCCCAGGGGACGTGAAGGGGCAATGGCAGGCCTGTGAGGGTCTGGGGGCTGCTGCAGCCAGACTGGGGCAGCATGACCAGGCTTTGAAGTACTATAAGGAAGCGCTGGCCCTGTGTCAGGTGAGACCCTCCATCCCGGAATCTAACTCTTCCCCAGTATCCCTCCAGCTGCTCTCCTGCTATCCTTTCTCTGGCTGACATTCCTGCCTTCACCCCACCATTCATTCACTCGTCCAATGTGCATTGAGCACATTGTGTGCTAGGTCCTGGGACACTATTGAGAGGAAGAGTCCATCTCTGTCCACAATTCTGGGCAGGCGGTGGCAGGACCCTGGCAAAGGCATGGGGATGGGCTAGAAAAGAGGGGAGACAAAGTCCCCTTCCCTCCCCTTTTCCTGTTTCTTTCTTCCCCGATCCCCAGAGGACCACAAAGCCCAGGCTTCCTCCGCTACCCCGTTATCCACTCTCTCCCCAGAAGGAGCCAGATTCTGTGCGAGAGCGGCTGGTGGCCAAGCTGACAGACGCCATAAGGACCCACTTGGCCCGGGGTGGGCTGCTCCCGACCCACACCCTGGTGAGCTGACACCTGAGACAAGGAGCGGGGGGTGGGGAGAGGTTACCCAGAGAAAGGGGTGGTGGTGAGCAGAGCTGCTGTCCTCAGGGCTGCTGCTGCACTTGACTGCTCATCTGTGTTCATCTGCCCTGGGGCCTGCATATGGGACATATATCACTTTCCAGAGGCCACCTGGGGGTGGGGAGGTGGGCGGGGGATTGTGGCACGTCTCCAACACTAGGGCTGTGCCAGGGCCTTGGCTGAGTGGTAACTAGCTCAGTGGGTGAAAGCCAAGGGGTGCCTTCAAAGATACTGAGCCAAACCTGTGAGCAGGTGGAAAGGTTTGTCCTTGGCTGCAGTTCCCCAAAGGGCCACAGGATGGGAGCAGTGCTCCAAGGACGTTCCTCTCTCCCCTCCCTCCTTCGCTAGGGGGCATTTCTCTGTGGGTCTCTAGCCTTGTCCCTCCTTCTCTGACTCCTTCTCCCCCTCTCGCTACCTCCCAGCTCTCTCAGCAGGTCAGTGTCTCTCCAGCTGCCTCCTCCCTTACACTCTGAGATTTCTCAGGCAACCTCCTACGCCAGGAATTGAAATTATACTTTACTATTTGTTATATTTATTTACTAGGTTTTATGTTCTCTTATTTGAAAGACTAGGACACCATATTTATAATTTGCAAGTAAAATTAAATTAGCCTGGTATATGCAGAGGACTGGATTGGGGGTCAGAAGAGCTGGGTTCCATCTGAAGTTGGCCACCGACTTTGTGTGACTTTGTCCCGGAGGCCCCAAGCAGGACGAGGTGGTCATTAAGCTCTGGCCAGGTCTGATAGTCCATGAGCCCGAGTTCTAACTTGAGAGTTACTAGCAGGGCCCTTAACACAACAAAGGGCATTGCCCTGTAATTTCATCCTCAGACACAAGGCACAGCCCAGCTGTCTCTAGCACTTCTCTGTCTCTCTGGGGCCATTGTGTGTGGAGAGAACATACATGCATACCACAACCACAGCTGGGATGGCCATTTTTCTGAAACTGATTCCCTTTACTCCCCTTCATTCCCAGACCTCAGCTCCAGGGGGGCCCCAGGCTCCAGGTGGGGCCTGCCCTGTGGTGGGGACCCCAGCCAGGGTGGGAAAAGGCACAGCAGGAGTGCGGCACAGGTGAGTGAGTAGGGCAGGCAGGAACAGAGCTTCAGGTGTGGGTATGGCCTCTGGAGGGTGTTGGGAGGTGTCACAGACTGTCAGTGGCCAGTGGGATCTGGGGAGGAGGGGATCTGGCTGGAGTGCCACTCTGCCCCCTGTTCCCTGCCCCTACAGATCTTCCAACAGGTGGGAAGATGAGTTAGAGGAGGGCCACGAGGGGAAAGAGGAAGAGTCGGCGAATGTTCTCACGACGTCTTGGGCACCAAGACTGGAGCGTGAGTCTAAGTAGGCTGTTTCCAGCTGTGCATCGCCTTCCCCCAAATGGGAGACTCTCATTTCCTTTATCCCCACGCCCCACTCTGTCATTTCCCCGCCTCAGGTCTGATGCTGAGGCCGCCCCACACACACATTGTATTCCCAACCCCAGGACCAGGCCTCCCCACTTTCTGCTTGTCTCTCAAGGCCCTGGCCCATTTCCCCTAAACCCTTTCCTGAATCGCCTCTTCCTCCCTGCTTCTGAGGCTTTCCTAACATCTAGAACTTTGTATCTTAGGGCACCAAGGCTTTCACACCTACTACATGCCAGGCACTGGATGCTTTTCTTATCTTAGCTTACTGTTTACTAGTCTCTTCCCCCAAAGGCTTGGCACTCTGAGGACAGAGTTCCTTGCTACTTGGTGACTTGAATTAACTGATGTCTTCTTTTCAGCGTGTTTTCTTCCAGGCATCAGTGACACTGGTGAATCATCCCCAACTTTAGTCGGCCCAGGTTTGCCAAGCACCTGCCCTGTACAGGTGTCTCCTCTGTGTACAGTAACCAATACATCCCCTGATACCCACCCTCCTTGTTCTTCTCCCAAAGATGTCTCGTTTCCACCATGATGGTTCTTGGTGCAGAGAGACCTGTGATGAATGTGTTTGGTCCTCTCCATTCAGGTCCAAGACCCAGGGCCCATCTCTCATTTGGAGGCCAAGGCCCCCTCAGAATGGAGAACCCTGGCCTTCTGGTCACCAACGGCCCCCACAGCAAGAGGTGGGTCCCTGGGGGAAGGGAAGAGGCCTGGAGAATAGATAAAAGAAGTAGGAGAGGGTATGGCTTTGGATGACTTTAATGGAACATGATCACTGTTAAAGTTGGGGGAAGATGTGGTCTGGTGCTTAGGGATATGGTGCTTTGAGCCTCTTTGTCTTTGCCCTTTAGCAATCTGAACAGCCCTCACCCGGCTCTGGAGGCCCAGGGTGTCCCCTGCCTCCTGCACAGCCTGAGTGTAGGCCTCAGCGAAAGGGAGAGCCCTGCTGAATTGGGGGACAGGCGGCTTAAGCCTACTCCCTCCTGCCCTGGAGCCTGCGAGCAGAGGTAAGGGTCAGAGAGGGTAACAGAAACTGGAGCCAGGGCAAGCTGCCTTCTGTTCGCTCCCTAGTCACTCCCATTGGCAAGCCCCTCTCTGCCTCCTTCAGGTCATCCAAACAGCCCAGGGAAACCCCCAGCAGGAACCCTCAGAGGAGATCCACTGAGTCTGGCTTCTGCAGGATCATGTGACCCTCCCCTGCTGGCCACAGCATGGCCCCTGCAGTACCTCCTCAACATACACACTTCAGGGGCTTCTGGGGCTGAGCCCCTTCCCAGTCATTCCCAGTGAGCACTATATGGACACGGAATACAACGTCAGAAAGTGGGCTCCGGAGCAGGCTGGACAAGGGCTTTGCAGTCTCAGCACTGAGGCGGTCTGTGTGCTCCTCGTTGGGATTTTTGGACTCAATAAGCAAAAGAAAAATGGAAAACGGATGGTGAATTTCTCCCCTTTCCTTCTGGATTCAAACCTCACAATTGCTAAGGCCCTTGCCAGTTCTTAAAACTATGACATCTTGGTTAAGAGGCTTTGGAGTCACTGACTCCATTTTCTCACGTGGGAAATGGTGATCTAATGCTACAGAAGATACGCCTTAACCAACCAATGGATGCATTCCTCTTGCTCCAAGAAACATAGCAGATGCTGGATACAGGCCCCTCAGGCCTGTAGCAAAACTGCTGCCAGCAGCTGCAACAACAGTATTATGTAACACTGATCACTTAGCACATACCACACACTGTTCTGCAAAGTGCTTCACAAGTGTCTTCTCCTTTAATCCTCACAGCAGATGAATCCCCTTTCACAGATGAGGAAAACAAGGCACAAAAGTTAACTGGTTTGCCACCCAGGTCACACAACTAGTAAGTGAAGCTGCGATTCAAACCTAGGCAGTGAGTTGAGTACCTTCTAGAATGCTGTGCAGTCAGTTCTACTCCCCCAGTTAAGCCATTGCTTACCGAGTTGGTTGTGTTTGATACCAAATGTGTTTATTCCAGTTGTGTTATTGTAATTTGTAATTCAATTAAATTGATGAACTAAGACTGTGAAAACAAGCAGTTTCTATGAAAACTAAGTTGAATCCTTAGAAGACGTGATTCAGGTGAGTCACCTTAAAAACTGCTGTTGAATTAGATGTAAGCAGAGAGACTATTACAGATTGGGGGAAAATCATAAAAATCTAGATGAATTTTGCACTCAGTTTGCTTCAAATATACAATTAATTTTTTTTCCACCTTAAGGACACAAACTGCAAATTGCAGGTGATATGTAAGTGGTGAAGTTTATGAGATAAAGAAAATGGAGAACTACAATCTTTGGCCCTATCCTCAAAGACAAGACCCTGGTCACACTTTGACAGATGGCAAATGAATGGGTTTTTTTGGCCGTGCCATGTGGCTTGTGGGATCTTAGTTCCCCCACCAGGGATTGAACCCTGGCCCTCGGCAGGGAAAGCGTGGAGTCCTAACCACTGGACTGCTGGTGAATTCCCTGTATTTTTTGTTTTAAGTTGAAATAAAATTATCTACTCCCAGTCATGTCAGATAAGAGCATGTACTGTACTGTGAATTACTTCACAATGAAATTTTGAGGATGCATTAAAATATTTGTAGAGGACCTACTATGTTCCAGGCACAGAACTAGGTGCAGGGGACACAGCTGTTAATCTTCCTTATCTAAATGGAGCTTATTATCTTGTCAGGCATTCAAGATGTCTTGATTGGGATGCAGATTCACTGACTGTAACAAAAACCAATAGAACATTGCCTTTAAATAGAGAAGGAAGGAAGGAGAATGGATTTTGAGGGACAAGTAGCAGCATCTGCCACACGAGAGTATTGCTACTGGGTCAGGCCAACCCAATATCAACCATCATTGGCTCTACCATTTCATAGCTATATTATCTTAGGAAAATTACTCGACTTCTCTCTGCTACTCAATTTCTCATCTCTAACATGAGGATAAAAATACATCATAGGATGGACAGGATTAAATTAGATAATATATGTAAAGCATCTGGAACTCAGCAGGTGCTCAATCCACATGCCCTTCTTAAACTGGTTTTGAAGGCATTTCCCAAAGAAAACTCCAAAATCTGAAAGGCAGCAAGGTGGACTAGGGCACTTGGGCACTGCCTTCCTGAGGATAGCCCTCATTTGGCTGTTTCATAAACTCTGAGTGTGTCATAATTTTATAGTTACGTCTCATCAGAATGAAGTCAGCAGTTGACAACCCTTTAGTTACATAGTTCTGCATTTGGAGAGGCATTTCAGCATAGAATAATGCTTAAGACTACATACTCTAGGGGCTTCCCTGGTGGTGCAGTGGTTAAGAATCTGCCTGCCAATGCAGGGGACACGGGTTTGAGCCCTGGTCCGGGAAGATCCCACATGCCTGCCGCGGAACAACTAAGCCTGTGCACCACAACTACTGAGCCTGTGCTCTAGAGCCCACGAGCCACAACGACTGAGCCCACGCGCCACAACTACTGAAGCCCGTGCACCTAGAGCCCATGCTCTGCAACAAGAGAAGCCAATGCAATGAGAAGCCCGCGCACCGCAACAAAGAGTAGTCCCCGCTCGCCACAACTAGAGAAAGCCCATGCGCAGCAACGAACACCCAACGCAGGCAAAAATAAATAAGTTCATTAATTTAAAAAATAAATAAAAATAAAAACACTGAAGATCACTGCATACACAGCAGCCCTTACAAAAAAAAAGACTACATACTCTAGGTCAAGCTGCTTGGATCCTAGCTCCACTGACAGCTATCACTGTATCATTGGACATGTCACTCAACATCTTTGAGCCTCAGTTTTCTCATCTGTAAAATGGGGATAATAACAGAGTTGTGAGGATGAAATGAGATGATTCATGTCAGCACTGGGCACATAAACTCAAAATGTTATCTATGTCTAAGAAGCATCCTTCACATTGTGTTTTAGAAATGAATCTTCAGAATTACCAAATTAATTTTCTCAAGTAGGCCTGTAGGGAGTCTTGACTAATATATAAAAGTGAAACTACATATATACCGGTGAAGTTATAAAACAAAGTTAATGAGGTCTTGTATAAGATCATCCAATTGTAATGTAAACCCTACATTTCAATTTAGATGAGTAAACTCAATGAGTAAACCACAAACAAAGTCTAACAAAAACAATTGTCCACCACAATCCCAGTCTGATACATTCAATTTCCCACAACAAACATGTAAAACAAACATAGATGAAGGCCAAGGGTACAACCCATAGGAGATGTTAAACCTCTTATAATTAAAAAGGAGACTATCAGAGGAGTAGTTAAAAGCAGGAGGGGTTCTTGTTTTCTCAGTGAACTAGCCGGGAATGGAATTCATGATACAGAAAAAGAATATACTAGCATAAAAACAAGACCTTCAATCCTGTAATAAACCATAATGGAAAACGGAAAAAAAACCCCCACAAAAACCCAAGCCCTTCATTCCACCTGGATAATTATCTTTATCTTAGTGCCTTAATGTAACCGGTCTGTTATTCCCCAAACTTCTCTCTTAACTCGGCAGGAGTGTGTTTGCATTCTTAAAAGCTCTTGGGTTACAAGTTTAGTCTTCCTCTCCAGGTTTTTCTTGAAATATTATCGTGACCTGGAGTCTAGGGTTTCAACTACATTTTTAATCTTGGCATACTCAACCTATTTAAGGTTTATGGTTTTCTATTTCCACAGCTATTACCCGATAAATAGCGATAAGTATTATGTATGATTAGGGAAGTACAGCGTGCTATCCTGGTAAACAGAGATAGGGGAAGCTAATTTGGTGGGGAGAGGGGTCCTAAGTTATATGAAATGCTTAGCAGTGTGAATAAGAACATTAATTTATTGAGCCCTATGTACCAGGCGCTGTCGACGGCTTTGCATGGATTACCACCCCATGAAGTATGTACTCGTATCCCCATTTTATAGACAGGAGACTGAAACCTGGAGAGCCATGTTCACTCAGTCACTAAGTGGTAGGGGAGGAACCCGGGCTAACTGCTATGCTATACAGCTTCCTGAAAGAGCTACGAAAAACAAGAATTATTAAAGGGCGGTTGGAAGCAAAGCACTTTGGGTCATCTGTGAGGCAACATGAAAATGCTCCCGCGAAGGGCTGGCATCTAGGCAAGGCGCCCGAACGAGGTGGGGCCGGGGCGGGAGTGCACCCGGGGCGCTGGCGCGCACAGTAACGCGCGAAGGAGCGGTGGAGTCCCACTACCGGTCCCGCCAGCCCCACAACAGCTTCCGTCAGCGGTGCGCGCGGCCCCGGCCTCTCGGGGGCGGGGCGAGGGGCCGCGCATGCGCCGGGGCGGGGGCGGGGGCGGGGGTTGGGGGGAGGCGGGCGCGGGGCGGGGGCGCGCGCTCTGAGAACTGAATGTCCGGGCTGCGGGCGCTCCTGGGGCTCGGGCTGCTGGTTGCGGGCTCGCGCCTATCGCTCCTCAGAGTCCAGGCCGGCGCCTGTCGCGCGGGAGCCACCTGGTGGGGGCCGCAGCGGCTGATCTCGGGTGGCCGCGGGGACTCAGAGGTCATGGCGAGCTCAGCAGTGAAGTACCTGAGGTTGGACGGGCACGTGCTCTCTGGGCGGGCACGCGGGTAGCGGGACTTGGGTGGAAGGACCCCCCTCCCAGGGGCGGGACCTGGGCCGCGCCGCCTGCGCGACGGAACACCTGAGGGGCGGGGACTCAGGTTGTGGGTTTCCTCAGCCAGGAGGAGGCCCAGGCCGTGGACCAGGAGCTGTTTAACGAGTACCAGTTCAGCGTGGACCAACTTATGGAGCTGGCCGGGCTGAGCTGTGCCACAGCCATTGCCAAGGTCAGTGGCACAACTCTCCACCCAAGGGGCAAGTCACTGTGCAAGCCACCTGGCCTAGGCTCAATGAAGTGGGAGGGACGGCCAGGCCGAGACTGGGCTGTCACTGCCCAAAGCCCCTCTGAATCCCCTTTGACTCTGCCTTCAGGCATATCCCCCCACGTCCTTGTCCAGGAGTCCCCCTACTGTCCTGGTCATCTGCGGCCCTGGGAATAACGGAGGAGATGGCCTGGTCTGTGCTCGACACCTCAAACTCTTTGTGAGTATGCGGGGAAGGGCTGTCGGGTATGAGGTTTCCAGGACCTGGGCTTGAATCACCCCTTTCCTTTCCTCACAGGGCTACCAGCCAACCATCTATTATCCTAAAAGGCCTAACAAGCCACTCTTCACTGCACTGGTGACCCAGTGCCAGAAAATGGACATCCCTTTCCTTGGTGAAATGCCCCCACAGGTAGGTGGTTCCAGTTCACTGCCCTCCTCAATACTGCTGCCTGTGTTCTGCTCTTCCCTCACCTTTCCAGGCTGAGCTCATTTGCTTATCTTCCTTTCTAGAGGATTAACTCTTAGAGGGCAGGGATAGTGCCTGACACAGAAGATGCCTAAAGCATGGTATCTGAATGGAAGTGGTGTAAGAGCCTTCTCCGTAAGGCGTGCTCCATGAGTTCCCAACACTCCTTCTCTACAGCTTCATTTCCCCTTAATTTCCCCTGGTCACTTTTTTTAAAAAATTTATTTATTTATTCATTTGTTTTTGGCTGCATTGAGTCTTCGTTGCTGCGTGCGGGCTTTCTCTAGTTGCGGTGAGCGGGGGCTACTCTGTGTTGCGGTGCGCGGGCTTCTCTTGTTGCAGAGCACGGGTTCTAGGTGCGCGGGCTTCAGTAGTTGTGGCACGTGGGCTTCAGTAGTTGTGGCTCGTGGACTCTAGAGCGCAGGGCTCAGTAGTTGTGGGGCACGGGCTTAGTTGCTCCACAGCATGTGGGATCTTCCCAGAGCAGGGCTCAAACCCGTGTCCCCTGCATTGGCAGGCGGATTCTTAACCACTGTGCCACCAGGGAAGCCCCACTCCTGTAACTCTGCAGCCAGTTCCTCTTCGCCTAGCTTGCAGTAAACACATCATCTGCATCTCCTGGGAGCTGAAGTCACTGCCTCATCCTAAACCCTTTCTTCAGATGTTTCAGATCTTGGATTTAGGAGTGGGAAACTTGAGAACTTCTTTTTAAAATTCCTTAACACATTTTACAGGTGAAGAGACTGAGATGCAAGAGAAGGGAAGTGATTTGTACAAAGTCACAGAACCAGATCACGGCAGAGCCAAGACCAGAACCTGTCCCTCCTGACTTCCAAGTCTCAGGCTGTCCTACACTGTAGCCTCCCCAATGGTTGGCAGGCCCTCAGAACAGAAAATGTGACTGGACTCAGCTTGGCCTCAATCAGTGACCCACTTGCACTTAACTCTAGGCCTCAGAATGCCATCTGAATGAGATAAAATTATATTTGTGCCTATGTGAATGGTCTGTGGGTACAAAGGACAGCCCTCTCCTGTTAAGGGTTCTTTATGCAGCTGCCGGCTCTGACATCCTTTCCTTTTTCTGCTCTGCCACAGCCCATGCTGATTGATGAACTATACGAGCTGGTGGTGGATGCCATCTTTGGCTTCAGCTTCAAGGGTGATGTTCGGGAGCCATTCCGCAGCATCCTGAGTCTCCTGAATGGACTCACCGTGCCCATTGCCAGCATCGACATTCCCTCAGGTGCTGGGTCCAAGGAGGTTGGGGGGATTGGGGCCCTGCCCTGCCTTGAGGTAGGTACTAGGAGTCCTGGTTCTTGACTCAAGGTTCAGACCAAGTGTAGAGGCACATACCACAGCCAAAGTAGGGCTGGGGAGCAAAGAGTTCAGGAATGCCCTTTACAGTGACTGTCAGAGACCAGAGCCCAGGCATACATGGACACGATTTCCTCAGGTGGGGACCCAGGGGGCTTCCCACTCTTTTAGGACTAGAGTAGAGCAAGGTGTGGAAGGGGACTGGACATCTGGTCTTTTCCGCTCTTTCTGAATACCACCTTCTTTTCAGGATGGGATGTGGAGAAGGGAAACTCTGGAGGGATCCAGCCAGACTTGCTCATCTCCCTGACAGCACCCAAAAAGTCTGCAACCCAGTTTACTGGTCGCTACCACTACCTGGGGGGTCGTTTCGTGCCTCCTGCTCTGGAAAAGAAGTACCAGCTGAACCTGCCACCCTACCCTGACACCGAGTGTGTCTATCGTCTGCAGTGAGGGAAGGTGGGCGGGCATTCTTCCCAATAGATTTAGTTCCTCTCTCCCAGAGCTGTGGAGTCCTGGGAGCTCTTCTGGCAATAAAGGTTAAGAGATGGCAGGAGCCAGAGAGCAACACTGGAGATGTGGTGCCCTCTCTCTGGGGGAACAATATGCAAGAGGGGTTGCTATGACATTTGGGGGCAATGACAATTCACTTTCAGATGCTAAGAAAGGCTCCCAAGTGAGGTGTGCTGTCCTTTACACACACACAATTCTTATCAGGGATGCAGACAGGGAGCTGGGTGAGGTTCTCTAAACTTTCTCCTTCCACTTAACAGCATAGCAAGACTACAGGAAGTTAACAGAAGGAATTTCTTCAGAGGCCTCTAAGGAAACTAACTTGTATTCAGGACCTTCTCAGGCTGAGAATGGAGATGACAGTCAGGACTTATATATAGGCTAGGAGACCAAGCTAATGTTTATTCAATTTGGTATAGTTAGAAACTGGCAACCTATGGGCTGAATTTGCATGTTTTTCTTAGCCTTCACAAAATTAAAAAATCAGTACATTTCTCATAGGTCTATATTTTCAGCTTCTTTTGGCCAAGATGCCCCTTCAGAGGCTGTCTGCATTCCCGTTCCCACAGCCCCCAGCATCCTTGTCCCTTAGCTGCCCGGTCCCTGCAGGTGCTTGAGTTCACCATCTCTGGGTTAGACGCTGTAAGGGGGAAATGTGCCTGCTCCCTCAAGTCAGACACGGCACTACCGCTCTCCTCTCAGCGGACTACTGTTCCAGAGCTGTTTCCTCCTTGGGAGGGACTCCTCACTGAGAGGGTGCACAAGACCTGCACCAACTCAGGTCTCTGAGGCTTCAACTCCTGAAGAGGACTCGATTGGGCTGCATCTTGACCTGGCCTTCAGTTTCTCTTCTTCTGTTTCTTTTTTGCTCTCTGGTCAGTGTGGACTCCAGGTCTTTCCTCCTCTGGTTGCTTCTGCCTCTTCTTACCTCTGCCACTTGAGCCCGTGTATGCCTTGCTCTCTGCTGTCCTAGTCCTGCCATCTTCCTCATCTCCTTTATCCCTTACACGCAAGACGTCCTCCTCCTCCTGATGCCGCTGTCTTTTCTTCTTGCTTCTCCTACTTTTCCGATCACTGCATGATCTGCTTTCTGCTTCTCTGGTCCCACCATCTACAACAGCCTCCTCCATGTTCAAGTCTTCCTCATGCTGCCTCCTCTTCTTCTTCCTTTTCCTGAGGGACTGATCAGTTTGTTCTCTGTTTTTCAATTCCCCAAGCCCACTTGTTCCTGTGGTCTCTTCTTCCTCATGCCTTACAGCTGTTCCCTCTCTCTCATCTGTGACACCTTCTTCTTGATGCCGTCTTTTCTTCTTCTTGCTTTTCCTGACACTCTGATCAGTGTGTTCTGGGTACTCTTCTGCATTCCTTTCAGTTGCCGTAGCCTCTTCCTCCTCTTTCTGCTTCCTTTTCTTTTTCTTTTTTTGTGGGGGCTTGCTCTCAGACTGCAGTTGAGGGACCCCAGGGTCCTGGCCTTTGAGACAAGCCAGGAAGGCCTGCTCCTGGGCCTCTAACCGAGCAAGCTTAGCCTTCATCGTGATCCCAAGACGGGCAGCCCTGAAATAGATGGGGCCCAAGTCAGAGGGAGGGTATTGGGGAAAACAGGCCTAATCTCTGAGACTGCAGGGAAAGTTCGTAAGGGAGGAGCTGCCTGTCTTCAGGCAGCTTCAGAAATGGGCAGAGAATAGGAATCACTTTCTCTGGGGTGAAAAGAGTGGCACAGGGGTGGGCTTGTGATGGGGAGAAAAGAAGGGAGCCCAAGAAGCTAACCGCTACTTACTTGTGTGCTGTTCGCCCCTCACAGGCTTGGAGCAGCATCTCATCAGTCAGACTGTTGGAGAAGGGCAGGAATCAGGAATTACAAACAGATCTGGTGGAAAGGCTTGACCTCTCCTTCCCTCTAAAACATTCCTTCAGCACTGAGTTCCTATTCAGGACCCGGCACTTTTCTAGGTGTAGGGGATACAAAGATGAGTACAACACATTTCCACCCTGAAGAAGCCCACAGTCAAGCATTACACTTGGTCCTTTCTTTTGAGATTGGAAGGCATCTCCTCCCACATGCCCCTAGCACTAAAAAGAAGTCTCACATCTTTGCAGGCTTGGGCCCCTGGCTGTCGTCATCACTGCAGCTTTCCAAGTCCTTGTCTGGCTTCTCCCCACTTGAAGTCAGTGTGGCCGTCTAGAAGGAGGAATCATGGGGGTGGACAAGGCCCACTCAGCACCACCACCATTGCTCTTCCCTCCTGGAAAGGGAAGAGCAGTGGTGCCACTGCCACCCTGAACAGCCACTGGCACAAATTTGTCAGCCCCCAACATCACTCCTTGCAGCCCCACACAGAGGTGTGCCAAACTGCATACATCAACTTGGGCAGGAGGTGGGCTGCAGTTGGGGGTGGGTGGGGTGGGGGCAGTCCTGGCCTCCCTGGCTCACAGCCAGCTAGTGGACAGAACAGGAAGGGAGGAAGAAGTGCTCTGGGTCATCAGGTCTTCACAGTGGGACAAGTGCCCCCTGGCAGTCATCCCATGGTGCCAGTAACGGACAATAAAGATGCTACTTTTCATGCCCCTCCCCCATACCTATGCACAGTACTTTAACCAGGTTAAGAACCTACTTTGGGCTAAGAAGTTGGGGATAGAGTGGAATAAGGATGAGATGGTTCCAGCCCAGATGGAATCTACATGGTTGAGGGGTAAAGGAATATGTCAGAACATAGAAAACGATGATGAAAGTGTTGTCTGTGCTAGAGGAAGGGTACCCTACTCAGGCTTCAGGGTTTGGGGAATAGTTACTACAAGGAGCTGAGCTCTGGAAGACAAGAAAAAGGTCAGCAGGTAAAGGGGCAAAGGAAGCAGAATGTCCCAGGCAGAGGGAATAGCATGTGCAAAAACTTGAAAGTGAAAAAACATGGTACCTTGAAAAGATTCAGATTCCATCTGGCTAAAGTGTAGAGGTCCTGAGAGGTGGCGAGAGACAGGCTAAGAAAGAAGGCAGGGACAAGGCATGAAGGGCCATGTGAGCCAGTCTGACACATCTGGACTGTGTCATCCTAGGTCAAGGAGGAGCCAGTGACAGAATGAAATTTGTGTTTTTCAGAGAACACTGGATGCTTTGTGGAGGATGAACTAATCGCGGTGGCGTTTGAGACTAGAGTGAGGAGTATAGTTATGAGGCTGTGAAAGAAATGAGGCAGGAGAGGATGATGGTCTGAACTGGGGCAGAAGATGGCCACAGAGATGAATGGGAAGGATTTGCTAGATAATACATAGAGCCCTTAAGGACGTAATAGAGGATCGTTAAATGTTAGCTCCCTTCTATTGGCGGGCTAGAAAAGGGGAGTCTCAACACCTGGGTTCTAGTCCTGTCTGCCATTACTAGCCAGCTGTGGGCTCTTCAGCGAGCCACCTTCCCCCCTTTTGGCCACATCTGCAAAATAAGGACAATGGATCAGATAATCTTGCAAGTCTCCTCCGACTTCTAAGCCCTCTGAATTAGACATCCCCTCCCTGCCCTGCTCTGACAGCTCCTGACTGTGCCCCACCTCCCACTCCCTGTTGCTGCCCCCTCAGCAGATGGCAGGGATACATTCAACCTGAAGATTTCAATTCTTGCTGAGGGTCTGGGCAGTCTAGGTAAGCAACAGCGAGGTTGGTCACAGGAACCCACTGTTAGGACAGTCCTGAGAATAGGTAGGGCGTACAAGGCAATTGTTCAGGCCCCAGGGGAGACCAGGGAAGGAAAAAAGGATGGGCCATCTCACCCCCAGCCTCTAATACCTTCACAAACTTCTGATACAGCAGGTTGGGCTTGGCATGATCATGACGGGTGGTCTCCTTAGACAGGCACCTTATCTGTACTCCATCCTGTGGGGGAGTATCCGTCAGTGGGTGACATGCCATGTCTCCCTCACCCCCACATGTCCCAGGCCCTCATGGTTCATGTGCCTACTATTAGAGCTTATACCTGCCCAGTTTTCACTACCAAGCTGGCCGCAGTCTTGTTGAAGAGATCATTCCACCAGTAGTTTGTGAACTCTTTGGCAGGGTCGTGTCCCACCTGCCAGAGGAAGAAGTATGAACTCAGGACCTGTCATTCCCCTCCCTCCCCCTATCCTCAAGGCCCCCCTCTCCCATCCACACTGACCTCCCTCAGCCTGCCCAGTCTTACCCCATGAGTGTCCTGCTTCAGCGTTACCCTGAGGGCCTGGGTGATGCCATTCTCCTTCCGGCCCAGGCCTTTGCCTGCAAACAGTGAATGATTTGGCTTATTCCACTCCTGCCCCAAGCCCTCACAAGGCACCCCCAGCACATGCCACTCCTTGCCATTCCACATATCTAACTTTGGGCATGCTCCGTCCATCCTGGAAGCCCTCCCAGTTGCACTCCTTCTAGCACCTCGCCATGCAGTCCTCCCATCTTTGAGCCCAAACTATCTTTCCTTCATAATTCTCTCAGGACAGAAGTCGTGTCTCTTCCTCCCCCTCCCAGTCCTCCGAACCACTTCTTTCTCACTATCCACCATCATATTTCTTCCCTTCTTCCCTTTTCTGGAAATGTCAGCAATTTTCTTCTGCAAATTTCCCTTTAAACTAACTTTCCTCCTCCCGTTGAACGGACTACATAGGGGTTAATCCAGGATGATGCCTCTTCCCTGGGCAGAGGGTAGTGAGGGAGTTGGGGGGATGTGAAAAGGGCCCCATGGGAATCACCTTGAGTCCATCCATGCTTTAGCAGCTGCTCCTCAGCAAACTTCATCCCACGACTCTTGACCTCTGGGGTGACACTCATGGTGAGAAAAGAGTCACTGTCCTCAGGCCCTCACCAGAGAAGAGAAGGGGTCACTATCTTCCCTTTAAGAGGAAAAAAAGAAAGTGCCCAAGTCATCCATCAAATCCATCCTGACTGCTCTTATAAGAACTCTTTCCTGAAGCTGGAGCAGAGACAGAGGAAATAGGCCTGGTCCTTGGGGAGCTCCCTGTCCGACCACTGAGAGGTCAATGTCAACATGTTGAAAGCCAAGGAGACCTGGTATTAATAACACCCAAATGTATGGAGAATTCACTACATGCCAGGCTGTGCTAAGATTTTACATGGATCATTTCGTGTACTCTTCCCAGCCCGGGAAGATTTTCTGAACTTTACATTCAGAAAAGTATTATATCCCTGTTTTACAAATGAGGAAACTAAAGCCTAAAGAGGTTAGGTGACTTGCTCAAGGTCACACAGCTGATACATGTAGAACTCAAACCCAGGAAGCTTGTCTGCAGAGTCCCCACTCTTTACCACTACCTGATAGCATCTCCCACGATTTATTACCACGTAAAAACAAAGCAAGGAGGTGCTTGTTAACCTGAGTTATAAGACAACAGTACTTAATAGAGCCCATATCCTATACCTGTGCCCCGGCATTTACACTGTCCTCTCAATGTGAAGGCTACGTGCCTCTTCCCCACTGTCTTTCAGTCTTGTTGGAGCACCCCTTTTGAAACTGTCCAGCTTAGGAAGGGCACTCTTATTGAGCATTTAAAGCGTAACAGAGGGGTTACACATATTGCTATACTGTCTCATTTAATTCTGACAGTCCTGTGAGATACACCTTATCCTTATTTTACAAAGGGTTTTTTGCCTGGGGTTACACAGCTGGTAAGAGATGGAGCTGGAATATGAGCTCAGGTTGCCTGACTCCAGAGTGGCCCACTTTCTATCACATTCCCAACTACAGTCATCCCTCAGTATCAGCAGGGGATTTGTTCCAGGACCTGCTGTGGATAGCAAAACCCATGGATGCTCAAGTCCCATACTAGCCTTCCGCATCCCAGGATTCAACTAACCACTGATTATGTAGTACTGTAATATTTATTGAAAAAAATCCACATGTAAGTGGACCCATGCAGTTCAAATCTGTGTTGTTTGTCAACTGTAGTTGCATTTCTTTAGAGTCGTTCAGGTGTTCCTCATTTTGGACTCCACAATGGCACTGTCCGACTTATATACCAAATTTGTCTCTGAAACGGTTAAGATGGCTTATTACATAAGACATTCAAAACTAAGACTATCACTGCTGACTTGAGTCACTAAAGTTAACTTGTACTAAGATCATTTATTACAGGCATTGCAGACCATTTTAAAAGCTGATTAATGGCACTCCTGGAGTAACCCTCTGGCCTCCCCAAGTGACAACTCCAAAGGCTAAAACTTTCAGTTGTGTTTAAGAATGTCTAGTGAGTATGCTAATAAAAAAAAAAAAGTCAGACACATCAAGTCACCCCTCCTAAACATTACATATTAGGCTTAACAACGATGACCAGTCTGGTTAGGTATGAAGAGTAGCAAATTTAGGATGAATCACATTTCTGTTCACATTTCTACTGTGAAGGATGATTACTTGAAAACCTAATTGACACCTTGAGAGTCCCAACAGAAAAGCACTGAGTGAAGAAATGGCCCTATCTTGCTTCTTGATAATGCAAGAGAAGTAAAATTCAAACACTGAGGCCTTTGAGGCCACCTCAAACCTCTGCTTCTTCTCAGAAGTTATTTCTAATCTATTAGCCCCCAGATTTCAATAACAACAACCAACAACACGTGCATTTACTCAATGCCAGCCTGCTGCTAATTGCTGCACACACATTATTTCATTTAATCCTCCCAACAACCCTATTAGGAGGTTTTTTTTTTTTTTTTTTTGGTAATTGACAAATGGCGCTGAGAAGTTTAGTTACTTGTCCAAATCAAACAGCTGGCAAGTAGCAGATCCAGGATCTCAGGCATTCCAGAACTGGCGTTCTTAATCACTACATTCCTCAGTCTCATAGACGTTTGTACTTTACGCTGTAAAACCTACCACTGCCTGTCCCTTGTCGCAGTAATTCGAAACTATACGCCCTGGTTTTATTACCCAACCCCGGTGTACTTAATGCAACTCCAAGAATCGAGAATGCGTTCAGTCATCATTCGTTGAACTGAGTGACATAGATGGTAATTGCTTTAACCAACCTAGAACGGATAACTGGACAGAAGCAACTAGATCCCAGGCTGTGCGCCACAGTCTTTGTGAAGGCTTCTAGCACACTTTCAGGAACTGTTTTCTTTCCAGTCAACCTGAGTTTTCTGGAGAAGGGGCCCAGGGCCACCTTCCTTACAGCGATTCCAAAGAACCGGCAACCCTTTCCCTAGGCCTCCTTCCTCTGAGGTCTAAACTCCAGCCCTCCTCCCGCAGTTTCACTTGGGTAAAACTACTCTCCTGCTCTCACATTTGCTCCTGAGCCCGGGCTCCGACAGCCACCGTTCGGGGGACTGTAAGCTCTTACCGTTAGTGCAAGGTCCTCTCCGCAGAAACATGTGCCAGACGTGATCTGTGCGCCGCCATCTTCCCGGAAGTGCCGTTTCGGTCGTTCTAGGCTGTTGAAACCATAGAGACGCACGCCGGAACCGAACTCTCGGTCGTCCCCGGAGGAACTGTGTTGTGCCCATTTCGGGAGATCCGGAAAGTGTTCTGTTTACTTCCTCCCTGCAGGTCTAAATGGCCGCGGGACTTCAGTCCTATCCGGCTCTATTGGGATGCAGAGAACAGCTTTGGGTCCGACACTGACTAGTTACAGGCACAAATGTGAGGAAGGAAAACTTTAGGGGAAACCATTCAGAGTGGCCTGAGAGATTCGTGGAGGCAGAGAAGGAGGTAGTACCTCTGAGGTGATTAGCGGGGATGAATACTCAGCCTTCAGGGACAGTTATTTATAAAATCCTAGAGATGAGAGGTTTCAGTAGGTTCATCAAACACTTTTTGACTCACCACTCTGTGCCAGGACCTGCCCCTTTTGGTACTGGTGATACAAAGATGCATAAGAGAGAGCCCTGACTTCGGGGTGCACCTAGTCTAGCCCAGGGAAAATCGGGACCTCGAGTGGGACTGGAGAGAGAGGGAGGATCCCGGAATCCATGCCAGGTTGAGGAGTTTGGACTTGCCTTTTAAGTATTAGGGTCCCTTGAGCAGGGGAGGGAAAGAACATATTGCAAACAAATCAAGAGAGGCTGCGCGCGCTCTCATCCCCACAAACTGTTCCTAGGCTTCACTGAGCCACCCAAGAACTAAAACCTGAAAAAAAAAAAATCCCTTGTTTGCGTCCCTGTATCAGTATTTACGGTAACTTAGAGCCCGACCCACCCCACCCCCACCCCCAAGGAACTTCAAAAAGAAAAACTGCCGTGTCACAGTAAAGTTTTGTCGTAATTGCTCAGTGTGTCATACTCCCTCATCCCCACAAGATTTTTTTTTTTTACCTAAAATTAGTTTTACTTTTAAAATATGCTACCTGGGAAGGAAAAATAAAGGGGGAATTCCCTGGCGGTCCAGCGGTTAGGACTCCGCGCTTTCACTGCCAGGGGTCGGGTTCGATCCCTGGTCGGGGAACTAAGACGCAGCAAGCCAGAGCAGCGCGGCAAAAAAAAAAAAAAAAAAGAAAGAGAGAGAGAGAGAAAATTCCACAGATAGGTCTTCAGTTACCACCATTTTCCCACTCCGTCTCCCCTATCTATCTATTAATCTACCTGTCTATCTAATATATTATACTGTGGGCATAAAAGAGGTTTGAAAACTCCTGAATAGGGCAACCTCAAGGGCCCTTTCTAGCCCACAATTTCTGTGTGGCATACTTTGCCAGCCACTCCAAAAACCTAATGGCCATAATTCCTTGACTCAAGATTCTTCCTCTGGCTTAGGACCTTGAACTCCTGTTCTGCCTGACTCACTATTTGATAAACATTTATTAAGGGTCTTCTGTAGGCCAAGGGCTAGGGGTCCAGCCCTTGTCCTGTTGGGCCTCACCGTCTTGTGGGAGTGTAACAAGTTACCAGGCATTTATATGAGTGAGTGATGAGAGCTGTGGCAAGGTCAGGACACAGTGCTACGGGGGTAAGAGGAGAAGCCAGGGCCCCTGAAGGCTTCCTGAAGGAGCCTCTCCCAGGCTGTAAGCCTGTCCCTGGGGGCTACGTGGGACTGCAAAAGAAGAAATGGGCCTCCAGGAGTTCCAAGTTTCATGGGGTCTCACACTCCTCACAAGAGTTGTGAGAAATAAAAGCCATTGTAAGAGAACAAGAATACATGGCTACTTATAAAGTGAGCTTAGGGTCTTTCTAATCTGCCATCTTGGCCACTCTCAGTTCTGCATGCTGGGAAGTCCAAGATCAAGGGACTGGGACGATCACCTTCTGGTGAGGGCCGTCTTCCTGACTCATATCTGGCACTTTCTTGCTGTGTTCTCTCGTGGTGGAAGGGGCCGTGACTACTTATATGGAAATAATCTAAAATGCAGACATAGCAAGATCAATAGAAATATTTATTACAGGAATATTTATAAAATGGAAAAATTGTAAAGAACCTAAATATCACACAACAGGAGAATGGCTAAATAAATTGTAGTGTAACTGTACAATGCACTAATATGTAGCTTTAAAAGGAGTCTTAATAACTTGGGGGAAATGTCTACGATATGATTGAAATGAAAAAAGCAGGTACAAACTGGTTCCTGCATAGTAAGAGCCCATCTATGTTAAAAATTCATAGGCAATGGCATCAAAAGGAATAAAGCACTTAGGAATTTAACACAATATAACAGAAGAAGAGCAAGAGTTGTACACTGAAAATTACAAAATGTCATCGAAAGAAACTAAAGAAGAGCTACGTGAATGGAAAGATACATGTGTTCATGGGTTGGAAGACTTAATAATATCACAATACTCTCCAAACTGGTCTACAGATTCAACACAATCTCTATCAAAATCCTAGCTGGCTTTTTTTGCATAAGTTGGCAAGCTGATTTGGAAGTTCAAATGGTAATGCAAGGAGTCCTTTTTCTCGAAAAAGAACAAAGTTGAACGACTAACACTTCTCAATTTCCAAACTTACCACAAAGCTATAGTAATCAAGACTGTGGTTCTGGCATAGGCTAGATATAAAGATCAATAGAATAGAAATGAGAGTCCAGAAATAAACCCATACATTTATGGGCAATTGATTTTCAACAAGAATGCCAAGACAATTCAATGAGGAGAGAATAGTCTTTTCAACAAATTATGCTAAGACAACTGGATAGCCACATGCAAAAAAAAAATGAAGTTGGACCCCTACCTCGCGTCATATGCAAAAATTAACTCAAGATGAATCAAAAACCTAAATGTAAGAGCAAAACCTCTAAAGCTCTTAAAAGAAAACATAGATGTAAACTTTCATAACCTTGGATTAAACAATAGTTTATTAGCTATGAGTCCAAATGTACAAGCAACCAAAGGAAAAAAACAGATAAATTGGGCTTCATCAAAATTAAAACGTTTGTGCTCCAAAGGACACCATCAAGAAGTAAAAAGACAATTACAGAATGGAAGAAAATATTTGCAAATTATATTTCTGATAAGGTTCTAATATCCAAAAAATACATAAAGAACTCTTACAAGGACTTCCCTGGTGGTGCAGTGGTTAAGAATCCGCCTGCCAATGCAGGGGACACGGGTTCAATCCCTGGTATGGGAAGATCCCACAGGCCGCGGAGCAACTAAGCCCGTGTGCCACAACTGCTGAGCCTGCGCTCTAGAGCCCTCGAGCCACAACTACTGAACCCGCGTGCCACAACTACTGAAGCCTGCGCACCTAGGGCCCGTGCTCCGCAGCAAAAGCCACCACAATGAGAAGCCCACGCACCGCAATGAAGAGTAGCCCCCGTTCACCGCAACTAGAGAAAGCCCTTGCGCAGCAACAAAGACCCAATGCAGCCAAAAATAAATAAATAAATAAATAAAATTTTAAAAAAGAACACTTACAACTCAATAATAAAAAGACGACACAATTTTAAAATGGGTAAAAGATTTGGATTGACATTTCTCCAAAGAAGATATACAAATGGTTAATAAGCACATGAAAAGATGCCCAACATCATTAGTCATCAGGGAAATGCAAGTGAAAACCACAATACAATATCATTTCACACCTTCTAGGATAACTATTATTTAAAAAATGAGCAATAACAAGTGTTGGTGAGGATGTGGAGAAATGAGAACGCTTATACATTGCTGGTGGGAAGGTAAAATAGTGTGGCTGCCTTGGAAAACAGTTTGAAAAATTCCTCAAAAAGTTAAGCATAGAATTACTGTATGACCCAACAATCCCACTCCTAGGTATATACCCAAGAGAATTGAAAATATATGTCTATACAAAAACTTGTACACAAAATTTCATAGAAGCACTATCTATAGTAATAGCTAAAAAGTGGAAACAATCCAAATGTCCATCAGCTAATGAATGGGTAAACAAAACATGATCCACAATGGAATATGATTAGGTCATCAGAGGAAATGTGGTATTGATACATTCTACAACATGGATAAACTTTGAAAATATGTTAAGTGAAAGAAACCAGGCACAAAAGGCCACATACTGTATGATTCCATTTACATGCAATGTCCAGAGTAGGCAAATCCATTGACATAGGTCAGCTGGGAAGAGGAAAATGGAGAGTGGCTACTAATGGGTGGGTGGAGGGTTTCTTTTTGGGCTGATGACATGTTCTGGAATCAGTGGTGTTGGTTAAACTTGTGAACATACTAATACCCACTGAATTGTACACTTTAAAAGGGTGAATTTTATGGTATGTGAATTATATCTCAAAAAACCCAAAAAACCACAGGCACAGTAAAAGAACAAGGGAACACTAACATGTTACAGGCAGTCATTCTGAGATGAAGGAATTATGAGTAAGTGCATACCCTTCTTTATATATTCTCTCTGAATTTTAGTTTTTTCTACAATTAACATATTTTATCAGGAAAAATAACTTTAAAACAGCAAATGAATACAAATCAGAGTTCCTCAGTGCTGAGGAACTTCGTGCAGAAATGAGGAGAAATATGATTGGCAACAGGGAGACCTTCAGGAGGAGGTGAATGTGGCCCTGAGATGACCAACTCTTTTTTTTTTTTAACTTTTTTTTTTAATACATTTATTTATTTATTTTTGGCTGCGTTGGGTCTTTGTTGCTGTGCGCGGGCTTTCCCTAGTTGCAGCAAGTGGGGGCTACTGCTCATTGCAGTGCGCGGTCTTCTCATTGCGGTGGCTTCTCTTGTTGTGGAGCATAGGCTCTAGGCGCGCTGCCTTCAGTAGTTGTGGCATACGGGCTTGGTAGTTGTGGCTCGTGGGCTCTAGAGCTCAGGCTCCGTAGTTGTGGCACACGGGCTTAGTTGCTCTGCGGCATGTGGAGTCCTCCCGTACCAGGGATTGAACCCGTGTCGCTTGCGTTGGCAGGCGGATTCTTAACCACTGCACCACCAGGGAAGTCCGAGATGACTAACTCTTGAATTCCTTTCTAAATTTCTGGAGCAGAATGAAATCCTAAAAATTAGGTATTGGGTTATCTTTCTATACTCTGAGTCCACACACAGTGTCATAAAGATCATACTATGCTAACAAATCCCTCTGGTGCATAAACTTGTGTAACATTTTCCTCTACCTCTTCTCAGTTGTTTATTCATGTATTTATTCTATTACTGAAATCTGAGAATGAGGGAAGAGAAAAGAGCCTGTGGTTGCAACTACAATTGTGGGGATTTTTTTTTTTTTTTGCCACACCATGTGGCATGCGGGATCTTAGTTCCCTGACCAGGGATCCATCCCATGTCCCCTGCAGTGGAAGCGCAGAGTCTTAACCACTGGACCCCAGGGAAGTCCCAAATGTTGGGATTTTTGAAAGCTTATATCACAAATATTGGCAATGTTTACCTAATATAATGTTATTTTTCTTTCTGTTGAGAAAAAAAAAAGGTGCGCCTATGTCTCTTAGGGTTTTTTCTTAGACTGATATTATTTCTTAATCCTCAGGCCTAGGCAGTTTGTAATTTTCCTACTTCATTAACCATTTAAGTCCATAACAACAAAAACATTACAATCCCTTGTGCAGAGTGCTTTGCTATTTAAAAATAGTGGGTTTGGAGGACTTCCCTGGTGGTCCAACCGCTAAGACTCCATGCTCCCAATGCAGGGGGCCCGAGTTCGACCCCTGGTCAGGGAACTAGATCCCACATGTACGCCGCAACTAAGAAGTCGGTATGCCGACAACAAAGATCCCGCGTGCCACAAAAAGACCCGGAGCAGCCTTAATAAATAAATAAATTTAAATGACTCAAAAAAATTAAAATAGTGGGTTTTATTTAAAACAGTGGTTCACAGTTTAAAATATCATTTTCACAAACATCATTTTATTTGATTCTCAGCCTAATCCCAAATTGTATATAATCTTCCCTATTTGTAGGTAAGTAACCTGAGGGCCAGTCACCACAGAAAACAGAAATGAAATGGTCTCAGCCACAGATGGCTGTCCTTTGATGCAATCTGGTGTGGGTTTCTGCTTAACAAACATTTATTTATCTTTGAAGCATCATTGCCATCTGCCCCTTGGTACCACGCTTCTCTCCAATTTGGATCAAGACCTGTCTCTGAGCTCTGCATCACTGTCCCTCTAGTTCCTGTCTCTGTCTTTCCCTGACCTCAGTGTCTCCTTCTGTGAAGGGGCTTGGAAACCCCAGTGTGTGTACATGCTGGTTGTGGTGGTGGGGTGGTGAGAATGGATGAGGGAGGGAACTGCAAAAGGGGCCCTCTTTCCTCTGTAGTGCTTGCTGCCACTTCTAGAGTCAGCCTAGAGAAGTGAAGTTTGCAAGGCAGCAGACATTTCCACTTGGCTTGTTTTTTATATTTTAAAAAATAAAATACTTCCAGGGACTTCCTTGGTGGTCCAGTGGTTAAGAATCGGTCTTGCAACGCAGGGGATGCCAGTTCCACCCCTGGTGGAGGAACTAAGATCCCACATGCCGTGGGGCAAGCAACTAGAGAGCCCACATGCCCCAACTACAGAGCCCACGCTCTGTGGAGCCCTCGTGCCACAACTAGAGAAGCCCGTGCACCGCAATGAAGAGCCCGCGCACCACAATGAAAAATCCTGCGTGCCACAACTAAGACCTCATGCAGCCAATCAATCAATATATTCTTTTAAATGAAATTCTTTTAAATATTTCCAGATACATCAGTAAAAATGCCATGGAAAAAGTTCTGAACGGGAGCAGTATGAAAGACACCAATATGAGTGGAAGTAGAGGTGGGAAAAAGGACCCTGCTGGAAAGAAAAGCAGCAGGGTATCCCACCTCATTCTTTCTCTTGGCACTGCTGCCACAAATACGAAGGAAAACGCTTTGAGATACCGGGACTCTCTCCCTCTGAACTGAAGCTTAGCTCAGCCTTGTCAAAGCGAGTCTGAAGGGCGCTCTGAGTCTGGAGGACGCCCCCAGAACTTTCAGGTCTCTGCTATAGCATTCCCATCTCTGAACATCGTCCGCAGTAAACAAGCGGTGATCCTCCAACAGTGCATTGGACTCGAGCTGTATGCGGAGCCTAGCACTCTGCAGGGCCCGTCAGCGCCGGTAACGCTGCCTTCTCGCGCCACCTGCTGGCTGTCAGATGTATTGCATATTAAATCATGAAAAAATTCATACACATAATAAATACATAAATGCCTTGAAAGTTTGGAAGGACAGACAACAAAATGTTAAAATTTATTTTCTCTGTGTGGTAGGATTAAGTTTCATTTTAAAAAAAGACTTGCTTATTTATTTGGTTGTGCTGGGTCTTTAGTTGCTGTTCTTGGGCTCCTTAGTTGCAGCATGCATGTGGGATCTCGTTCCCTGACCAGGGATCAAACCCGGGTCCCCTTCATTGAGAGCGCGGAGTCTTAACCACTGAGTCACCAGGGAAGTCCTGGGATTTTCATTTTTAAATGTTTTTATGTTTGTTAAACTGTCTACAATTAAATGCATCATTGTGGAATCAGTTTTTAAGAAAGCAATAAAAGTTGCCCTCCAATTTAAAAATTATTATTCTATGACTCATTCTGGCTTCGTTTTTACATTTAAATATTTGAGCTTCCAGGAATTTATTTAGTTTAAGGAATGAATTATGGATCATATTTTTTTCCCAAGACGGCTAACTGGTTGTCCAACCTCTAGCAGTCTCCAACAATAGGCATCTCGTTAAATAAATTATGCTACAGCCACCCACTGGAATACTGTGCAGACATGGAAAAGAATGAAGAAGCTTTATGTCATGTGCTGATAGGACTGATGTTCACAACATATTATTAGGTTAAAAAAAAATAACAACAAAGTAGGGAGCAGTTTGTGTATGATCCCAATTAGATTTTTAAAAAAAGAATATGTGCATGATGTATGTTTCTATTTATTTGAATTCTTGTAGATTCTTAAAAACTTTATGGGCAGGTACAGAAGAAGCTTAACAATGGTTCACTTGTTCCAGGAGGAAGTAAGAAGAAGGAAGGAAGAAAGGAAGGAAGGATTTTACTTTTCATTTCATCCCTTTGTTAGTGGTTTAATTCTTTTTCGTTATGTTCATGTATTAATTTTGTTATGTTTTGTGATAAATAAAAATAAGTGGGACATTGATTTGTATGTGTTTATGGTTTTAAAAAATCACGTGATCCCTTAGGCTCAATCAGTCAGTATCTGTGTTTTGATTGATTCTGTTCCCTGTGACACTTCTTCCCCTCACCAACAGTAAGGGCTAAAATATATTGAGTGCATTCTATGAGTCAGGCACAGTTCTAATTATTGATGTCATTATTCTCATTTTCAGAGGAAAACAATGAAGTAAAGAGAAGGTTGCCTAATGTTATCCAGTTAGTAGGTTGCCTGAGATTTATCTCCGGACACTCAAATTCCAGAGCCTGTGGAACTTAACCATTATGTCCTGCCCTTTGGTTAAGCTTGCAGAAATTAAAGAAAGAAAGAAAACGTCAATTTTATTTATTTATTCAGTAAACATTTTCTGAATGCTAGTATATGCCAGGTGAGAAAACTGTTAAATTGTTTCTTGGGAGGCTTCCTGGAGGAAGAACAATGGATGCATTATAAAGTCTCTGATGTAGCTAATGAAATTGAGTTGCTGTAACAATGGTGGCCCATTGGAGCAGCAGCCTTCGTAGCCTTAACTACAAGAAGGCACTGTAGAGGACTCTTGCTGAGAATGGCCACTTCCTCCTAGTGCCATTGCTGGTCCTCTGCAGGCTGGAGATACAAAGTATCCTCCCCTCAAGGAGGTTCAGTCTCTCAGGGCACTCATGTGTTAGTTCTACAAGTGGATCTGCTATTCCAGGGAAGCAGAAAGCACTAGGATGTTGCTTTCAATATAGGGAAGTTGAGAAGTGGAAAAACAATTCTCAAAGTTATTTTTGAACTCACATCAAAGATTTATTTAACTCATTAATGGCAGAACTAGGAAGAAGACAAAAGAGCTGCTTTGAAGAGCATTTGAGAAACAGGGATTTATATAGTCAATAAAAAAAGGAATGCCGAAATAAGATTGCTAATTTAGATATGATTGGTCAAGTTTCCAGGACAATAAAACCAAAACACCTTTGTGGTTAACTTCTCTGTTGGGCAATAAAACCCTATCATTTTATCAACTTCTGCAAGTTAACCACTAACCATACAGACTGTAAATGTTTCATCTCTTTTTGGTTGTAGATTATTTATCAAATATACTATAACAACAAAGTTACATTCTCCAGGAGAGTCAGTTGAGTGTCAAGCAAGCTTTTAGACAATGCTCTAGAGCGACACCAAACCAAACAACTCCCCCCCAAAACAAAACCCCCAACAACCAACAAAAAAAGCGATTCTCATTTTACCTTTTCTAAGTTTGGAGGAATTATTCTTCCACAGAAGGGAAGAACTCATCTAGCTTTGGAGGTGAGCTCCCTGGGTTACTCACTAACAATTAACTAACTTTCTCTAGACATCAGTTTCTTTGTCCATAAAATGGGAACGTTAATACTGTGAGGGTATTTATACTTCCCATGTGAGAGAATGTAGAGCTATAAGTTAGGGCTCACTTACTTAAATTATTCACATTCTGGCCTGAGAATGGTTGATTAATACTTGCAAATCTTCTTACTTCTGGGCTTAAGTTTGACTAACGTGAGACTGGGAGTGAGAGTCTGTACAAAGTAGGGTCAGATCCAACTTAAACTGCCTTGAACGAGAACAGAGGCAGGGATTTGAGAGAGCAAGCCTTGAGGCCTGGGAGTGTGAGAAGGGCTGATAAAATGAGGACTCGGGAATCTCAAGGTATTTGCAGAGGTAGATGAACAAAAACACAATTTTATTTTTTAAAATTGATTTTATTGAAGTATAGCTGATTTGCAGTGCTGTGTTAGTTTCTGCTGTACAGCAAAGTGATTCAGTTATACATATATATGCATTCTTTTTCATATTTTTATATGGTTTATCACAGGATATTGAATATAGTTCCCTGTGCTCTACAGTAGGACCTTGCTGTTTATCCATCCTATATATAACAGTTTGTGTATACTAATCCCAAACTCCCAATCCTCTCCCCAACCATCCTCCACCTTGGCAATCACAAGTCTGTTCTCTATGTCTGTGAGTCTGTTTCTGTTTCATAGATAAGTTCATTTGTGTCATGTTTTAGATTCCACATATAAGTGATATCATATGGTATTTGTCTTTCTCTTTCTGACTTACTTCACTTAGTATGATAATCTCTAGTTGTATCCATGTTGCTGCAAATGGCATTATTTCATTCTTTTTTATGGCTGAGTAGTATTCCATTATATATATATGTACCACATCTTCTTTATCCATTCATCTGTAAATGGACATTTAGGTTGCTTCCATGTCTTGGCTATTGTGAATGGTGCTGTTATGAACATAGGAGTGCAGGTATCTTTTCAAATTATAGTTTCCTCCAGATATTTGCCCAGGAGTGGGATTGCTGGATCTATTTTTAGTTTTTTGAGGAACGTCCATACTGTTTTCCATAGTAGCTGTACCCCAAAAGTACAATTTAAATGGCCCACTTGAATATAGCCATGAACTGACTGTGACAGAGACATGATTAGTAATATGTAAAATATAATTGTTAAATCTTAGTAACCATGATAACAACTTCTAGACATTTGTCTTTTACTGTTCTCTGCACTTTCCAACATTTTGTTTTACCCTCATCTACCTCTGCGATAGGACAGGTGTTATCCCACTAGCCTGAGCACTTCATAAGTTCAAGACCTTCCTAAGTTCATTTACTGCTTTGCTCACACAGTTCTCTACACCCTGAGGCCCTTCAGAAAAGGGGGACTTCAGAAAAAGCACTACCCTGGCCACACCCCTCAGCCACCACGCCCTCAGGATAGAGATGGTTGAGGAACCTGAACATTTGCCAGGTTGAGATGAGGACAACCAGATATCCCCACTGTTGTCTTTCAAGACCTTTCAGAGTCAGGAAGAGGCTGCCCATAGAGCCAGCCAGCTCCTCCCTGTGGACATCTTTGCTTCTAGTTTCTAGGTTCTGATCAGTACTGAAGTGGGCACTGTGGGTCCCACTTCTCAAGAGCCCCAAATCAAGGGGCTGGAGTGACGAACAGGGAACTGAGTTCTGTCAGGACTCCTGGGCTGGGTGGGGCAGCTTGAGATGGGGCACGGTCAGGGCTCCACGTGGCATCTTAGGCATGGTGGTGACATCCTCCTGTTCTCCACAGAGATGGAAATAGAGTAAGATGGAAATACAGAGAGGGACACCCTTACTGTTTAGAAAGAGACCCCAGCCCCATGAGGGGCTCCACCTGTTCTTGGAGGGTGTGGCTAGTTCAAGGATGTTCAAGGATGAGGGGGTCTAACGGATCTCAGCTCTTTCCCATCTCATTCTCCCCTTCTCTAGCAGTTTTCCAATTTGAACTAACCATTATAACAATGAACCTCATTCACAGCGTGCTTTTCACCGGGTAGAAGGCTGCTCCATCATCCTCACACCAGCCAGTCCCACTGGGCAGGTGTGGTGCCCATTCGATAATTAGAGAGACTGAAGCTCCAGGAGGTTGCTATAGAGTCTCATAGGAAGTCGGCATCTGGCTGGAACAGGATTCCTGATTCATGGTCCAGTGTTCTTCCCATTAGCCCATGTGGCCTCATGCCCCCTCCAGACTGGCAGCCCACCCCACACCCAAGGGCCTGGGCCACATCTTCCCCTTCCTTCCCACCCTTGACTCCGTCTACAGGACAAAGGCTGTTCAGGGTACAGTGAGGCATCCTGAGCGGAAAACACGCCTTTCCACAAGGCTGCCTCCCCCAGGCTCACCCCCCACAGGGTCCTGCAGTGCAGCCAGGATGCAGCCCCACAAAAGGCCCGAGCCTGGGTTAGAAGAAAGAGGAGGCCTGGGGGCTCCCAGGGAGGAGGAGAAAGGTGAGACCCAGCAGAGAAGGAGCGAGAGACGGCCCTGCAGCGTCTGCTGGAGACTCTGCGGCGGCCGAGGCAGCTGGGTGTGAACGCAAATTTCATTGGAAGGAGCGGGAAGCCCCCCACTACCCCCCCACCCCAGCACACCTGGCCCTTCCCTGCCATGCGCCCTAAAGTACCATTTTGCCGACTTTTCCAGTCCTTCATGCAACAATCCCGTAGTAAACTGGGCCCATGCTTGCCGTCACCAAAGATCCAGAAAATTAGTCTGCTGAACGTGCCTGGAGGGTGGAGGCTGAGTCTGGGGTGTCAGGGAAAGAGGTGTCAGGACTCCATGCTCCTTCTAGATGATTCCGCCTCACCCTGGTTGGTAGGCAGCAGGAGTGGCAAAGGCCTCTCCTCAGAAGATGCCAGAAAAGATGCCAACTCAAGCTTGAGCAATCTTACCTCATTCCTATCTCGTAGTGTCTTCGGGAAGAACTGAGAATGAACGTGACCTGAGCAGACTAAACAGTTTGGTTATTCACGCTGTATTTATTCTTGGTCTGTTCCTTTCTCATTCCATCCTCAAGGGGGTTCTCTTTGCATCTATCGCATAGTTCTAGGCCTTCCTCCCTGCCAAACTCAGCCTTTTACGGATTTATACACCAGAGACTTCCGACCCGCAACTCAGAAGTGGTCTGGGGAGAAAGGAGCAACGAGGGGTGAGCCTGGGAATCAGGGTGCGACCGGTCAGGCCATGGAGGCTTTATACGCTCCCTCTCCGCGTAAGGCTGTTTGTTTGCATTGGGCGGAAGCCAATCAGATGCGCGGGATCAGGGTGTCCTGGCAGAGGAGACAGGCGGCTATTTGTCTGTTCTCGTTTGTCCTTCTCTCTGGGAGGAAGAGGGAAGGGTTTAGGAAAGGATGGAGCGGACAGGAAAAGACAGTCAATCCAATCCACCGTCGGGGTGGGCTCCATGCTGTCAAATATGGCCCCAGTGAAGACCCTGCAGCTCCGGGGCTGACTCGGAGGGTCGAGGAGAGGAGTGGAAGAGGGATTAGCCGGAAAAGCAGAACGTCCTAGGCTCGACTCAACAACTGCGTTCTGTGTGGTCTTGGACAAGTCACTTTCCCTTCCCTCTGGTAAACGAGGAGGCTAAGGATCCTGAAAGTGTAGGATTTAGTAACGTGAAGCCACTGATGTTGGGTTGCAGAGAGAAAGGAAGGTCAAGAGGCCATTCGAAGCTCGAAACATTTCTAAATGGCTATTTACGGAGGGAGTGCTCCCTTTGCATTGACAGCAAACAAAAAAGAAATGCGCTTATTCTGGGTGTTGGAAACGTTCTATATCTTAATCTGGGGCTGGGTAGTTACAGGGTGTGTACACATGTCAAAATTTATGGAGCTGTACCCTTAGGATCTGCACCTTGTTGTATGTAAATTCTATCTCAATAGAAAGGTTTAAAAAATGAGCTTAAACTCCAGTAGGAGTTTAGACTTCCAAAAGAACTTCCTAATACGAGGGATTTTAGAGAAGTGAATCTTCACTCAGGGAGGTTAAGGATCTCCCTTCTCTTGAGAACTTTAAGATTATCCATCTGCTGAAGGAGGCGATGGGGAACTAGGGAACAAATAAGATGCCCTCTCTTGGAGAGCTTTCCAAAATCCTTCCATCCTCAGAAATTCCCATGTCCTTCCCAGAGACAGCAAAGTCCTCTGTGCTATCTAATTTCCATCTCTCCTATTGCAATGCTGACCTCTCTGCTCTCTGTGGAGTTCAGCCATTTCCCCGGCCTTACACAAAATCTCTTTAGAGCCTTGAAGCTTGAATATTGAGGGGGACCTCATTTCAACCTTCTCACCAACCTTCTCTCTCCCTCTCCCCATTTTCTCCTCCTTGGGGATGTCAGTTCCTGTTCTGAGCCCGCCTCCACCCAGGCCCTTTTTCCGGTGGCGTGTGCCAGCCGGTCCTGCATCCCACATCCCCAGCTGTTGACATTTCGTTGCCATTACCCACAGGATAAAGAAAGGGCCCCTGTTATTCAACAATAGGGGGAAAGAAGGAGACAATGGGAAATTGTGCTTCCGATGGGGTGGGGACAGAGAAGGAAAGGACAGACAGATGACAGACAGGGGAGCTGGACAGAAGGGGTCAGGTTTTTTGAAGCAACTGGAGGTCCTGGAAGTCTGATTCCCACCTTGAGAGCCTCTTCCCATAGGCAATGCGCACCCAGGCACCGGAGGGCAGAGGTGAGGGCTTTGCTGGGGGAGGTGGAGTGGTGCTGCGCAGAGTAGGCCCGTATGGAAAAGTGGAGGCAGCTGGAACTTGACACTTATGGATCTTTGAGCCTCATTTGTAGTTCAGTCCATGCCCATCAGTCCAACATCCTTACACCCACCCATTAATCCATCCCTTCTCTGGTCTAAGAGCATCTAGGAGAAACGAGGCACCCCATTCTCCACAATATTCCAGGTAATTATTCCTGGGTTGCCTCCTTTACTCCATCCCTCTTCATGGGTTCCCATGCCTCTTCCTAAGCCGTGTCTTCCCCTGGGCCCAGGACAGTGAGTGCCACAGACACAGTGCCCGGTCACAGAGCTGGACCCTAGTCACTTAGCCTGGCTTAGTGGAGTGATCAGTGGGGGAGTTTTTGGTACCTTGACTTCTTTGAACTCAGGACAGAAGCCTTTCCTCAAAGGTGTGAAAGGAGAGACCACGATGATCAGGGGCCCAAGTCCTGGGGCTCTTAGATGCTTGGACCTCCCAGGGGCCCAGGCAACTCCTTCACCTGGAACCTCTTCCTCCAGCAGGACAAAAAGCTGCCAGTCACTGCTCCCTCCATCTCTGTGAAGAGGCCCACGTCTAACAGGTCAGTGTCAAAATATCTTACACAGTACTGTTGATCAGAATGTTCATAAAATAATTATCAGTGAAATAATTTTATTCTATACCTAAAAGTGTCCCATAAAAATTATGAATATTTCTCTTAAACAAAACTTTATAAGTGGAAAAAAAAAAGGTGGGGTGAGGCACTGGAGCTGTTGGCCGCTCTCTCATTCTCTGTAAGGGGTATGAAGAAGATATGTGTGCGCCTGCTCTGAGAAACAGAAAGACAGATCAGTGACTAAGAGCTTGAACCTCATGTCAAGTCTGGATTCAAGTCCCAGCAAACCCCTCCTCTTACTAACTGTGTGACCTCACTCAAATATCCTGACATGTGAGCACCTTTGAGCATATATAAATGGGATCCATAGTTGTTCCTACCTCATTGCTAAGGGGAGTAAATATAAAAGTGTACATGTAAAGTGCCTAGAGCAGTTTCAGGCACGTTAAACTTTAAACATGTGGGTGCTGGCTGTCATTACTATGGGTCCCTCAATCGGTCTCAGTTCCCACTATCACTGTGCTTACCAGGTTCTCCTGTACAGAAGATGTGTTCTCTCGCTCAGGTCCCTGTCCCAGATGCTTTCCTTTTTAACCATTGAGAAGTCCTTTCTGCACCTCAACCCTGTCTCTTCTGCTGCATGCTCGGCTCTGGCCTTCATCTGCAAGAAGATGGAGTCCAGCTCCTTAGCTTTCCGACTCCTCCAGTCTTTCCTTCCTCTTGTCATGTCCCTGCTCTTCTTCCCAGAAGTCCTTAATGGGAGCTCATTCATTAACACACATATTTATTTAGCACCTACTGTGTGCCAGAAACTATGCCGGGAGCTGCAGATAACAACTAACATATACATAGCCCTTACTAGATATCAGGACCTATTTAAGCATTTTACATATATTACTTCTTTTAATCCTCACAACTCCTCAGTGAGGTAGGTGTGCTACTATTCACCACATTTTACTGATGAGGACACTGAGGCAGAGAGAGGTTAAGCTACTTGTTCAAAGTCATGCGATTAGGAAGTGGAGGAATCAGATCTCAAAAAGGAATAAAACTAGGTTAAGGGGTCTTTAGTCCAATTTTTAAAAAAATGGCCAAGGTCAGATCATAAACATAAAAAATTTATTTTGCTTTATATTAAGCCTTATTGTTCTACTGTTTCAAAATTCAAATGTACTCACAAGAAAGAGTCAGTTTCATATTAGATTTGGTTTAACAAATGCAGCTCCTGCTATTCATTCTTATCACCAAAAAAAAAAAGACTATTTGTGACTTAACGATAATATGTTCCAGAAAATTAAAAGTTAATGTCTCTTAGAAACAATACAAACGTTATCAGTAGAAGTGAAGTATACCAAATTTATATATTCAGGAGAATATGAAACTTATACCATTGATTGTTAAAGGGTTTTAAAAGCTTTTTATTACATTTTGTAACAAAATTCTAGGCTAAGTTGTAAAATCCTGGGTTAACTATCATTTGGAAATTTAAATATACACTACAGTAAACATTTAGAAAATGTTTTTCTAAAATGTTCCATCTAGGTCAATAGACTTGTCTGTAGAAGTCTTTTATAAGGATAAAAAAAGAAAAAATGGCCAAGGTGATAAAGAATAAAGAATAGAATAAAGAAGGGGGGAAAATCAACTACTGAAATAGACAATTGTGTTTGAAATCATTTTTAATAGTCTTATAATTTTATACTTTATAACTTTATAATTACTGGAAAGCTCACTGACATAGTCTACATATGCATATGTATTACTTTCAGATCCACACTGCTAATTTAGCTGCTAATAGAAATACTTCTAAGAAAAAAAGTCCCCAGTCCAAGGCAGTAGGGGAACCAGAGGAGTAGATCACAGTGCACTACAGCGTGATGAAGTGGAGGGGAGAGGAAAGGTTTCCCAGAGGAGGTGAGGCCCAAACTGATTGCCTGTAAGAGGAAGGTGAGGGTGAACTTGGACTGTGTTGGAACCAGAACATGTCTGGAGCACAGTGCAGAGGGCACAGGTGGTGAGGGGTAGGGTAGGGGGGCAATGTTGGAGGTGCTGGGAGAGGCTGGATCACAGAGAGCCTTGGAAGTTGGGTTCGGACACTAGATTTGATTCTCATGGCAATGGGGAGTCACCGTTTTAAGCAGGAGAGTGACAAGACCATATTTACTCTGACTTCAGATGAAGAATGGGTATTGGGAGAGGACAGAGACCACAGGTGGCAATCCAGAAGGCAAGATTTGGGAAGTAGGGCTTCCCTGGTGGCGCAGTGGTTGAGAATCTGCCTGCCAATGCAGGGGACACGGGTTCGAGTCCTGGTCTGGGAAGATCCCACATGCCGCGGAGCAACTAGGCCCGTGAGCCACAACTACTGAGCTTGCGCTTCTGGAGCCTGTGCTCCACAACAAGAGGGGCCACGATAGTAAGAGGCCCGCGCACCGCGATGAAGAGTGGCCCCCGCTTGCCGCAACTGGAGAAAGCCCTCGCACAGAAACGAAGACCCAACACAGCCATAAATAAATAAATAAATAAATAAATAAATAAATAAATAAATAAATAAATAAATAAAATTAAAAAAAAAAAAAGATTTGGGAAGTACCACTTGTGCTGAGAATGGATAGGTAGAGGAGGTGCTAAATTAGGACCTGCTGACTGAAGGGATGTGAGAGAGGAGGAGGGATGGGCTAGTTAGTTACTGCCCCTCCCCCATCACCTTCCTTTTGCTAACAACTTCAGCCCCTTTTTCTGCCCTCATGGCTTCCAGCTCGACGGTCCCCTCTCAGGAATCCCTGATGGGAGATCTACCCTGTTCCCTCCACCCCATTCCCTTAGCCCTAAGGAATGCCCACCCTTTGTGCCCTGCAGACTGTGCTGGGCTGACTCCCCACCATGCAAGGCAGGATCAGTCTCCCCACTCTCTGCCACTTCCTTCTCCCTTGGGCCTTCACCACCTTCCACAGAGCCCTGGGGGACTCAGGTAAGACCTTAGCTCTGCCCAGAATCTGGGGAACAGTGGTGGGGAAAGTGGAAAGGGCAGCTGTTGGAGATACTCTGGGGCTGAGAGTCATTGCTGAGTGAGCAATGGAGGAGAGGGTTGGGGGAGCCTGGGGTACGGGGATCTGGGTAGGCACTTGGGGCATTGAGGGTGAGGGGGTTCCTGCCACTGTGGCCCCCTCTGCTCAGCACCCCACCCTGGCCCCCACTACCTCCTGCCCCCCATCCACGAGGTCGTTCACTCTCGTCGTGGGGCCACGACCACGCTGCCCTGCGTCCTGGGCGCCCCGCCTCCCAGCTACAAGGTGCGCTGGAGCAAAGTGGAGCCGGGGGAACTCCAGGAAACGCCCATCCTCATCACCAACGGACCGCACGCCCGGGGCTACGGGCCCCTGGGGGGGCGTGCCAGGATGCGAAGGGGGCATCGGCTAGACGCCTCTCTGGTCATCGCGGGCGTGCGCCTGGAGGACGAGGGCCGGTACCGCTGTGAGCTCATCAATGGCATCGAGGACGAGAGCGTGGCGCTGACCCTTCGCCTGGAGGGTGAGGCCCTTCGGTTACTGCCCCGCTCCTCTCCAGGGGTGGTTCGGCTGTCTCATCTCAGGCCTCCCAGGGCTCCTCCCCAGCCTCTCCCCCGCCTGCTCCCGGGGACCCCCTAGCCCTTCTTCCTAGGCTGCACCGCCCTTCCTTCCCCCTCTCCTTCTGCCGGCCCTCCCCAGGCTGTCTGCCACCCCCCCCCCAGGTGTGGTGTTTCCGTACCAGCCCAGTCGGGGCAGGTACCAGTTCAATTACTATGAGGCGAAGCAGGCGTGCGAGGAGCAAGACGGACGCCTGGCCACCTACGCCCAGCTGTACCAGGGTGAGCGGCCGAACCCGGGCACCGCCCAGGCGCCCTCCGGGCTGTCACGTGGACCCCAGTGGAGGCGAACTCCGGGTCTGGCTCCCGCCTGTGGCGCCTCTAATCGCCCGACCCCCCACCCCACCCCCCGCCATCTCCCCCCAGCGTGGACCGAGGGTCTGGACTGGTGTAACGCGGGCTGGCTGCTCGAGGGTTCCGTGCGCTACCCTGTGCTTACGGCGCGCGCTCCGTGCGGTGGCCCAGGGCGGCCCGGGATCCGCAGCTACGGGCCCCGCGACCGGAAGCGTGACCGCTACGACGCCTTCTGCTTCACCTCTGAGCTGTCAGGTAAGGGGGCGGGGCGAGCCAGCCTCAGCACCGGAGGGGGCGGGGCCTGATCGGCTGCGAAGGAGGAGGATTCAGCCTGTGAATGAGGCGGGGCGGGGCGAGCGGGGCCAGGACCCGGACCTGAAGAATGGGGCGGGGAAGGTAGAAGGCAAGTGGCTTGAGATCCCGGGCCAGCTCCGTGGTCTCTTGAAGGCCTCGCCCCTCCGTCACTCCGCCCACCCAGGCTCCAGCCTGTCTCCCGCAACCTCACCCGCACCCCCAGTCTCGTTACTCCCACTCCTCCTACCCAAGCTCGGACCCACCCGACCACACCTGCCCCCCCGACTCTGCTCCCTGGGAGTCTGAATCCCGCCGCGCCCCGGCTGGCCCTTCTCTGGATCAGTCGGTGACCCGCTTCGGTCCCCAGGCCAAGTGTTTTTCGTGCCGGGGCGGCTGACGCTGTCTGAAGCCCACGCGGCGTGCCGGCGGCGCGGGGCCATGGTGGCCAAGGTCGGGCACCTCTATGCAGCCTGGAAGTTCTCCGGGCTGGACCAGTGCGACGGCGGCTGGCTGGCGGATGGCAGCGTGCGCTTCCCCATCACCACGCCTCGGCCGCGCTGCGGGGGCCTCCCGGATCCCGGAGTGCGCAGCTTCGGCTTCCCCAGACCCCAGCAGGCGGCCTACGGGACCTACTGCTACTCCGAATAGGGACCCACAGCGCCCCCTCCAGCGCGCGCGACAAAGCCTGGGAGTCGTGTCAGGGGTCTCTTGCCGCCCCTTTCCCGCGAGCCTCCCCTTCCATCAGACGAGGAGCAGCCCCTCCTGACCCGCCTTCTCGGCCGAGGGCTGCAGGCCGAGGATCCCGGCTGGCCCGGCGTCGGGGAGGGGAAGTGGTGGCACACCCGGTGGCGGTGCGCGGCTACGACCCTCGGACCCGCGGCGATTCGCGCGCCCCGGCAGACGAGGCAGCTACTGCTGGGTGACGGATGGGGCGTCCTGGGGGCATTAACTGACTTCTATATACAGCAATAAAATAACTCGAGGACTTTTTGTGTTGGGTGAAGCTGTAAGCGCGGCGGCGAGGCGTGGGGGGATGAGGGGGATGACCTTGGACCCAGCGTGCTGACGGCGCGCCTAGGAAGACAGAGTAAGAGCAGAGGCTACTGCCCCTGAGGGGTGAACCTGCAAGAGAGTAGGGGTTGCGAGGAGAGGGCACCAAAAGGCCGGAAGAGAGTTGGATTCACCGTGGACGGCCTGGCCACGGATAGGAGCAAATGAATCCAGGGTGGTGTTGTACCAGGCACCACGCGGGGGCGCCACACACTCACTTAAGATTACTCTAGTTCAAATCTTCCAGGAGCGCTCCAAACCCCCAGGCCTAGCCCCTGGGCACCACAGAACAAATACAAGGTGGACCTGAACATATTTCAAAATGTGTTTGTATCCTGCCAGTCTCCCAGAAGGGTTTACATGATTGCTATTAAAGGAAGGAAAGTCATTCCGCTGTTAACAGCTGATGGGAAATTAAGCCCTCAGAAGGAAGAGGAGGTTAACGGACACAGTAAGGTCCTCGCAGGGCTAATACTGCAGGGCGGCTGTGCATTGGGTTTAGCGTTCACCACCATCACGGCCGCCAGGGCAAAAGGGGCAACTGGACCAGGGACATTCTTAACATCTGGCTAAAAGAAACATACCAGGAACTCAAGAGACAAATTCCAATGTCATTAATTCATTTTCCTTAATATATATTATATTCTATATATTTTATTTGTATGTTTGTTTGTTTATTACTGTTCAAGCAATCTAGCTACACCACAAAAAGCCTGGGCTAGAGAATAGTCATGACTGGCGCAAAGGGTATGAACTTTCTAACGGCACTTGATACATGTTGTAAAATTGCTTTCCAAGAGGATTCTTGCAATCATTGTCAAATGAATTCATCCCATGGGACTTTATATAAGGGACAGAGGATAACTGAATGAACATCATCTTCAATAATCCTCATATAGCAAATGAAATATTTGTGCCAGTTCTTAAGCTTTGGTTTTTTCATCTTGGTCATGGGATAATAAGATCTGCCTCCCGAGTTTGCTGTGAACAGTAATTGAGACAACGCATCGACTGCATAGTACATGCCTGGTACACATAAGAAGCACTCAGTAAGTGGTACCTATAATAATTAATGAGTAATAATGATAGTAACAGAACAAAAATAATTATTCTTATTCAGGTTCTTACCAGGTAGCCTGTAGAATCGGTTGTTGTATGGCACTGATTAGTCAGGATAAGCTAAATTATGCTGTGATAACAAACAACCCCCAAATCTCAGTGGCTTAAAACATAAAGGTTTATTTCTCACTCTAGCTACTTGTGCTTTGTGGTCAATAAGGGGGCTCTTCTTATTTTAGTTATTCAGGGACCCCGGGTGACAGAGCAGCCACCATCTCATATGCCATCAATCACCATGCCAGAAGGAAAAAATAAAAAGAGCACTGGAGGGTCTTATACAAGCAGTTAATAGCTACAGGCCCCAGAGACACCTGTCTTGTTCACAACTCAATTCTCCAAAACTAATTACATGGCCCCACTCAACCACAAGGGGGCAGCAAAGAGCAATCTTACTTTGGCCTAGACGTAGAATTGGAACTATTTGGTGAACAGCACCAGCACAAATGTTGACCACCAACAGCAAGGAGGGCAGTCTAAATTCTGGGACATATTGGACATATTGGTAGTCACCCACTCCCCCAATCTTCTGGGTTTTCTAATGTTTGATTCTCTTAACGTTTGATTAATGTTTGATTCTCTTCCATTTGTCTTGGGTGCTATGGAGTGAATGTTTGTGTCCCCCCACTCCTATTATGAAGTCAGAACCCCAGGAAGCCAAGATCTAAGGCCTTGCAGCTCAGCCCGTAGGAAGATGGCTTGTCTTCAGTATAATGCCTTCAGCATTTGTCAAGAGACCATATGAGAAACGGTCATGGGAGGAGCTTTTCATTTGCTGCAAAGCTTTGTTTCTTTGCCCATAGAAACATATGACCACGAATTCTTACAACTACTCTTCATATTGCTATTATTATTATTTTTTCGTTATAGAGAATTTAAAAAGTACACAAAAATAGAACAGAATAAAAAATCACTCCATCCTCCAGCTTGACGATTTCAAAATTATCCTTGTTTCTTGAATCCTCTCATTTGTGTTTGTTTTTTGCTGGAGTATTTTAAAAACAAATCTCAAATAGCCTATCATTTCACCTGTAAATACTCAGTATGTGTTTCTAATATATAGTGACTTAAAAATAACCATAATTCTGGGAATTCCCTGGCAGTCCAGTGGTTAGAACTCCATGCTCTCTCTGCCAGGGGCCCAGGTTCAATCCCTGGTTGGGGAACTAAGATACCACAAGCCACCCAGTGTGGCAAAAAAAAATTTTTTTTTTAAACAAACAAGCATAATTTACTATCACACTCCTCCAACAAAATTAATGTTATCTAACATTTAGTTCATGATCAATTTCTCCTGAATGTCTAAAAATATAACTTTATAATAAGTTTATTTGCTCAAACCAGGATCCAACTAAGGTCTACACATTGCATTTGATTAGTTGTTTTGGGTTAATTTAAGTATCTTTTTTTTTTAAACTTTTTAATTTTTTTGCCTGCATTGGGTCTTTGTTGCTGCGCACAGTCTTCCTTCGAGTTGCGGCGAGCGGGGGCTGCTCTTCATTGCGGCGCACGGGCTTCTCATTGTGGTGGCTTCTCTTGTTGTGGAGCACGGGCTCTAGGTGCGTGGGCTTCAGTAGTTGCAGCGCGTGGGCTCGGTAGTTGTGGCTTGCGGGCTCTAGAGCCCACGCTCAGTAGTTGTGGTGCACGGGCTTAGTTGCTCCAAGGCATGTGGGATCTTCCCAGACCAGGGCTCGAACCTGTGTCCCCTGCATTGGCAGGCAGACTCTTAACTACTGTGCCACCAGGGAAGTCCCTTTAAGTATCTTTTTTTTTAAAGTATTTGTTTATTTATTTATTTATTATTATGGCTGTGTTGGGTCTTCATTTCTGCACGAGGGCTTTCTCTAGTTACGGCGAGTGGGGGCCACTCTTCATCGCGGTGCGCGGGCCTCTCACTATCGCGGCCTTTCGTTGCGGAACACAAGCTCCAGACGCGCAGGCTCAGTAATTGCGGCTCACGGGCCCGGTTGCTCCGCGGCACGTGGGATCTTCCCAGACCAGGGCTCGAACCCGTGTCGCCTGCATTGGCAGGCGGATTCTCAACCACTGCGCCACCAGGGAAGCCCCCTTTAAGTATCTTTTAAGCCATAATACTTCCTCCTTCATTTTATCTATACCATCTTGTTTGTTTATGTAACTGGGTCTTTTTCCTGTCAGGTTTCCCACAGTCTTGATTTGGCTGAGTGTATCCTCAAAGTGTCATTTAATATATTCCTCCATCTCCTGTAATTATATTTACAAGTTTGATTAAATTAACACTCACTTTTTTTCCCCCCAGTAATATTTAATAAGTGATACTGTATACTTCCTCCTTCATCACATCAGGAGGCACATGGTGTCTGATTATTGGGCTAAAATAGTGATGCTAAGATTGATCAGTGAATTCAGATAGTGTAAGTCTGATCCACCCATTATAAAGTTTTTCACTGTATTAGTTTCCTATGACTGCTGTAACAAACTGCCACAAACTTGGTGGCTTAAGACAACAGAAATTTATTCTTTTACAGCTCTGGAGGCCAGAAGTCCAAACTCAAGGTGTCGGCAGTGTCACACTCCCTCTGGAGACTCTGAGGAGAATTGTTTCTTGCCTCTTATAACTTCTGGTGGCTGGTGGTGTTCTTGGGCTCCGCTGGCTGCATCACTGCAATCTCCGCCTCCTCCTTTTCATGCGCCTGTGTCTTTTCTTCCATCTCTCATAAGGACACTTGTCACTGGGTTTGCCTCACCTGGCTAATCCAGGATGATCTCATCTCAAAACCATTAACTGAATTCCAGGAATGAATTCATGTAATAAATGACATCCACAAAGACCCTTTTCCAAGCAAGTTAACATTTGCAGATTTCAGGGATTAGGACATGGATATATCTGTGGCCATCTGTCAACTCACTACACTCATCAACTTTTTAATCTAATGGCTACTGATGATCACTGTCTAGATACATTATTTCGTTAGAAGTGCAAAATGGAGACGTTCTAATTTTCTCATTTCTCCTTCATTTATTAGCTGTGAATTGTCTATGAGGAAAAATTTCTCTTTATCCACTATTTTGTTACCCTGACATATAACCCATTTGGGAAGGTAGGATTAATGTTTGATTCTCTTCCATTTGTCTTAGATAGGTGCTATGGAGTGAATGTTTGTGTCCCACCACTCCTCAAAATTCATACGTTAAAACCTTAATCCCTAATGTGCTGGTATTTGGAGGTGGGGTCTTTGGGAGGTAATGAGGTCACAAGGGTGGAGCCCTCATGATGAGATTAGTGCCCTTATAAGAAGAGACTTGGGAGAGCTTACTTCCTCTCTCTGCTCTCCACCATGTGAGAATACAATGAGAAGACAGTCATCTGAGAACCAGGAAGTGGGCCCTCACCGGACACCAGATCTGCTGGCCTCCAGTACTGTGAGAAATAAATGTTGTTTAAGTCACCCTGACTATGGTAATTTGTTATAGCAGCCTAAAATGACTAAGACAACAGGGTTCCCTAAAAGCAGATGTGAGTCAAGACTTTGAGTGCAAGGAGTTTATCTGGGAGGTCATGCTAAGGAGCACTGGTATAGAAGTGGAGAAGTGAGACAGGAAAGGGGAGGAAGCTAATGAAAGGTTGTGATAGAGCAGGTGGAGCAACTGGGGCTCAATCCTGCTGGGGAATTCTGGAAGGCAGTGTAGAACCTGTCTCAGGAAATCCCACCTGAGGGGCAAAGAAACTAAAGTATTATTGGTCAACTTCCTGTCTGAAAGTTGAGGGCTGCCTCTGGAAGCATTAACCCTCTACCATTCCTGGCTAGCCCTGAGCACAAACATGCTCCCACAGCCAGAAAAAAAACGTTCCCAGGCAGAGTCACAGATGTTCTCCCAGAAGCCTTCCCCTTGCAGAGGTGAATGCAAAGGATAGGGGTCACAGCTATGCTAAACCCTTTGCACTGCTCATCCACTTGTGCCTCCATGATAAGATCACTTTGTCCCCTCACCGATTCTTCAAGGTCATGGCTGATCGCAATTTCTAATTCATTAAAAAGAAAGTTTTGGGAATTCCCTGGCCGTCCAGTGGTTAGGACTCCGCGCTTTCACTGCCTAGGGCCCGGGTTCAATTCCTGGTCAGGGAACTAAGATCCCACAAGCCCCATGGTGCAGCCAAAAAAAAGAAAAAAGTGTCTTATTACAAGAAGGTTAGTGGGACAAACAGTTGCTGCAGTTGGTTCCAAGGCCGTAATCAATATTCAACATCTCCCTCCTCTACAATTCATTCTGTTGGTCTATGAGTCTTTCACAATGGAAAAACCCTGACCTTCATCCCTGAAGGCCTCAGCCTTTCATTACCATGCCCTTAACAGGCCAACCTTGCAGTAACTGCCTGTTCATGATTACCACTGGACATGGGATAATCAAGATCAAACAACTTGGCCGGTATAATTCTTTTCTTTGTTTACTGGTCAGTTGGCATGAGGTGCCCAAAATGACCCGGAAGTTGCTATAGCCTTAGGTTTAGTGATACCCTTACTGTGACACCTGGTAGATGCATCTCCCACTCCAGGAACTATGGCTTCTAATCCTGCAGAGCCTGAATTTATAGGTACAGGAAGCACAAATTCCCGAAGTGGGCCACTGGTGAGAGGGGTATTGCTTCTTTCATATCCTGGTTCCTGTACCCATGATTTTTACCCATGGGATACAGCACCATGGAATGGCCATTGGTTCAAAATATATATATATACTGTGTTTTGAAGGCCAGTACCCCAATCCTAGAGGATGTTTTCCCCAAGCTGGTATTTAGATGTGGTGTAAAGAGGCCATACTAACATACTATCAGGTTGGCAGTTTCAAGGAGATATGGTGCATTGTAGGCCCAATGGATCCTGTGGTCATGTGCCCACTGTCACATTTCCTTCACTATAAAGTTGATCTCCTTGGTTAGAGGTGATACTATATGGGATCTCATAAGGATAAACCATTTCCTTTATGTCCTTGGATATAGATATTAGTGATGGCCAAAGCACTTGGGCAGGAAAGGCAAATCCATATCCAGAATATGCATTAATCCCAGTAAGGAGTTACTGCTCCCTCCCTCCAAATTGAAGGAGGTACATTGTAATCAACAGGCTTCCCAGTGGCTGGTTGATCTCTTTGAGGGATGGTACCATGTGGAGGCTTTAACATCTGTCTCTGCTGTTGACAGGCCGAACATCCAGCATTGGCAGTAGCTAGATCAGCCTTGGTGAGAGGGAATCCATGCTGGTGAGCCCTTATATAGTCTCCATATTCACTGCCACAACTACTCCATTCATGGGCACATTGTGCAAGCCCTGGCATGGCGGAGGACAAAGGCTGGCTGTTATCCACTGGAGTCCTTCTGTTCCCCTAGCTGTTCAATGTCTCCTCTGCAGTGAATGCTCTTAAACAGTACTGCCATCAGACACAATGTCCACTCCTGTAAGTCCATCCATATAGCTCTTCCCTAGACTTCTTATCTCCAACCTTCCAGTTTTGCCCTTTCTGGCCTGACCAACCAACTAAGCCATTCACCACTGCTCAAGAGTCCATGTATATACTTCCTTCAAGTCACCTCTCTCACTGCAAAGTAGATGACCTGTGTACTGCTTGAAACATCCTCCTGGGAGGATCTTCCCTCACCACTGTCTTTCAGGGCCATCCCTGTGGGGGCTGCACTGTGGTAACAGCCCATGTTTAGCTCACATCAATATGTCACAGTGGGCTTCCCTGGTGGCGCAGTGGTTAAGAATCTGCCTGCCAATGCAGGGGACACGGGTTCGAGCCCTCATCTGGGAAGATCCCACATGCCGCGGAGCGACTAAGCCCGTGAGCCACAACTACTGAGCCTGCGCGTCTGGAGCCTGTGCTCCGCAACGGGAGAGGCCGTGACGGTGAGAGGCCCGCACACCGCGATGAAGAGTGGCCCCCACTCGCTGCAACTGGAGAAAGCCCTCGCACAGAAACAAAGACCCAACACAGCCAAAAATAAATATAAATAAATAAATAAATTTCTAAAAAAAAAAAAAAAAAGGTCGCAGTGATTCATCTATGGACCAGGGGTGGGCTTTGTCCTCCTCTGAATCCTAATCACAGACAAGCCCCACGGGCTACAGGGTGAGCTGAGAGAGAGGCAAGGGTGCAGCAGAGATAGGTAATGTGGGAATCTGGGCCTCCTGCTCATGTAGTTTACTCATGCCTCTGTATGTATTCACACCCAGTCGCAAATGTACCATTGTGGATTGCCACTGTGCTCACCCACGTGTGCTCATGACTTAGCAGGTCTGAAAATTCCCGGATCTTGAGAGGAAAGGGAAACAGGGAAGGGAAGGAATCCAATAAATAATTAAGTAAATAATCCAAATAATTGGGCAGGTGATGGCTATGGGCAGCTGGAGCTCAAAGCTGCTGGGAGCTCTGAGAGAAACTTGCCTCAGAGTGTTCCCTCCTGAGAGGCGAGGGGCTGGGGTTTTAGTCTTTCAACTCCCCTTCTGTCACTGATTGAGGGCCGTTTCCGGGGCATTCTGACTTGCCATGCACTGAGGCCAAGTGTGCCTCCACATCAGAAACTAATCCTCAGGAGGTCAGCAGCCTTTGGCTTATCAAGGGACAGGGACACCAACAGGACCTGCTATATACCCCATTCGTTTTCAAAATTGTGAGTTGATGTGCTATCAACGTCCAGAGGTGACCATTGATCTTATTTTTTAGTATCATTATGAAATCATGGACTTTTTATCCATTTGACATGTTTCAATCTCTTCCAGTCATTATTCATCTTAATGCTGATGTTGTTTCATCTTTGGCCAGTGGGAGTCTTCTCAAGTTGGCTACTGGGTCCTTTTGACATGAACCCGACCTAAGTCTCATAACTTCCTTATTCTCAAGTATGACAAACTATCCTGCCCCAGACCTGGAATCTCTCCAAAGAGTTCCATTTAGTGAAAAGTACTATTTAGAGACCTCAATCTGGATACAAGTGGTAGTCACTGTTATTGGTTTGTCATTGCTTCTAAGCCTTTTCAGGAGACAGAAGATAAATATGCAAATCATGAGCTCATGCTGCTACTTCCAATGCAGATTTAAGATTAGCAGTTTTTGCTTAACTTTCCTTTTCTTACACTGAAAATCTTAGTTCCTAACACCATTACTATAATTACTTATTTGCTTTATCACCATAAATAGCCCTTTTCAAAATAATAATGCCAGCAGTAACATATCTCCATGGTTCTTTTTGTTCTATAGTCAAAATGCTGAGTTTTATAATCACTTGAAAGAAAATTCTTCTATGTGGCTTTGCCTCCAACTTCATATATAATTAGGTGCATGAGTTTCATTTTGTTTTAAAATTTTAGGGATTGCATCACTTTTCCTCTGTTTAAATTAATCTAAAATTAATTCCTTCCAGTTTAATTTTTTGTTTTAATTATATTCTTCCAACATCAAAACCATAAAATAAAGTGTTATTACCATTTTACAGGTGAAGAAACTGAGACTCAGAGAGCACCTGCCCCAGCATCACAGAAAAGTGAGCGGTCTTTCCCCATCAAGGGGCGGGAGAAGGGCTGCAGGGAGTCTGCAGATGGGACAGACTTTTTCTCAAGAGGTAGATTTGGATGTACTCAGGGTTGAGCCTTCCGGTTCCTTCAGCTGTTCTTTGTGGAACAGGCTGGTGGTCTTCTCTGAACACATGAGTTTGCAGCCCTCAAAGCGAGGGTCTGTCAGGTCAGGGGGGACAGTTGGCTCCTGCTCATGCAGCAGGGGCTCTCCCACAATGTTGGTCAGTCTGTAGGTCCCCCCACTGTCCCTCCACCACCCTACTCCCCTCCCATCCCCAGCCCATGGTCAGCTGCAGGAGTCCTCAGAGCTACACCCAGCCATTCCTGGGCCCTCCCTCCCCTGGGCTGGGGTCCCAAGCTTCCTGGCCCCTTTCAGAAGCTATCAAAGCCCCTATTCTCCAAACACAGCTGTGCCAGCCTTCAGCACCATGTCCATCCCCCCTCTTCAGCCCCACTCTCACGTCCCCATGGCATAGGATCCAGGTGCCTGTGTGATGTGCATGGCCTCAGAGAGCAATCAAGCTGCTTGGGCCCCCACCCCCAAGTCTGGGAAAGTGGAGGCAGGTGTTCAAGAAGCTGGAAAGACAGGCTCTCCCAGTGGCCACTGTGATTGGGAGTCCAGTGGGGGAGGTGGGTTGGGATGCTAGAACTTGGAGGGTTGATTCTGCTTCCTGAACTTGGGTCATGACCTCAGCTTTGTCTTGGATGGAGGATATTGGGGGTGGGCAGTGGGTAGGAGATTGTTCTCATCTGGAGAGACTGGAAAATTCTCCAGGGCCCAGGAGGCTGGGAGACAGCCAGCTGGGTTGCACATGGAAGGGGGAGGAGAGCTAGACCCACCTCCTTCCTTCTCTCTTCTCTCCACCTTCCCCATTTTCTCTCCCCTGAGAGAGACAGCTGTGGGCCCTGGCAAGAACCCGGGCCTGGGAGTCAGGAGACCTGGTTTTTGGTCATGTCAGTTACATGCCATGTGACCCTAGACGGTCACTTCACCACTTGGGTCTCAGTTTCCTCATCCAGAAGATACCTAAGGTTACCTGAGACATTCTCCTCCTGTTACTGGGGCAGGAAGTTCTACTTAAAATCTGACTTTCATTCTTCCTGCTTCCATTGATCCTGTTTGCCTTCAGCCAGTCCCTGAGGATCCCTTTCTGAATCCTAGAGGGGAAGATCTTAGATCTCATCTCTTCTCAAAAAGAGGATAGAAATGGGGAGTGGGGGAGATTGTCACATGGCCATGGGTCAAGATGCAAGTAAAGAAAGTCCCTGATCAGAAATTGGCAGATCAAGTGCAGGTTAGACTTCAGTATGAATTTTCACAGCTGGAAATACTGGAAAGTCTTGGGAAGGTGCTCATTTCCTCCCCTGGGAAATCCTTGGGAAAGGACTCCTCTCTCAAATAATGAGCACTCTATCCCATTCACAGGGGAGTGGCCCACTGACCTCCTGGCCAAGAGATCTGGTGCAGATTAGGGTGTGTGTGTATGACTACTAAAGGAAAAGAATTAGATTTTGTTGCTGTACACCTGAAACTAACACAATATTGTAAATCAACTTTACTTCAATTAAAAAAAAAAGAAAATAAAAAATAATTAGATTTGGCTGAGCCTAAGCCATGGGCCACGTGCCTCCCTTACCCAGCCCAAGTGCAGTACGTGTTACCCAGTGCAGCAGATACTCTTCAGCCTGTTGTACAGAAGAAACCGTTCCAGAGAAACAAAGACCTTCCCAAGGTTTCGCCACTGCAAATGGCAGGACAGGAGTTTGACCTCAGTGCGCATGACTCCAGAGTCCTGTTCTCATCAAGATCTTCACAGCAGCAGTTCACTGTTCTCTCACCAGGTCTGGTTTCCCACCAGGGGTCTGCCTCTTGGAACAGACTGTCTGGTACCAGCCCTTGTCCAGACGCAGGTGCTGCTGGAGGATGGATTCCTCCAGGGCACCAAAATGTGTGCCCACATTTCTAGTCACACGGGTAGGTGGTGAGGAAAGTCACTTTCTCTGTCTTTTCTGGTCACAGCCAGGTTTCCCTGAAGCAAGAATTGTGGTTACGTGTGAGCCACCGCTGGGATTGAATTTCAGCCACTCAGTTGCATGGCTCTGCCTGGCTGGGCTCAAGCCCCATCGAGCCCATGTAGAGACAAGCCTAAGAGGGGGTTAGGCTGGATGCAGGTGCCGATGCTGAGACTGTCTCTCAGCTCGGGGATGCAAGGTCTGAGGAAAGCAAAGGGAGGTCCTAGGTCTGCCCAGGCGTTGCCTAGATCTGTCCCCAGAGGCATTCTCAGATCCCTCACCCCCACTAAGGAACGTGGGACAACATTCCCAAGGCCTAAAATAGTGCCTGATCCATAGCAGACATTCAGTTAGTATTTGTTTAATGAAATGAATAAACTGAGGTCTCTTTCTCCCCAGACTCCTCAGACATCTTGTTCTGTCCCCTTCAGTCTTGCATCCCTGCCTGGGGCATGTCTCTTACTGAGGGACTTTACCACCCACGTCCCCCAGGTCTTCTTGTCCCGTCTCTCCAATAGATGGGTCTGTGTGGAGGGGCCAGAATTCTACCTTTAGGTCCTCAAGGATTTGGGGAGGAGGGTTTTTGTTTGGGGGGGGAGGCTTGGTTTGTTTTGTGTGTGTGTGTGTGAGCTTCTCGAGTCCTTCGGAACCAAGTTCACAGCACTGTGAGTGGAAGCCCAGGCAGTGGAAGCCTAGGCAGTGGTGAGTGGGGCAGTTGGGGCATCCACTAGAGGGCAGTCCAGAATTTCCATACAAGACGGACTTGGGTGAGTCTAGATGGATGGACATGGACCTGCCTTGAGGCTGCATTTGCATTGCAGGCACCCCACTTTACTTGGTATACTTCGGAGGTGCTGTTGGAGATTGTGTATATCAAAGCCCCTGACAAGCTATCCTTGATGCCATCACTGGTATCCAGGGGAGAGAATCCAGGAGTCTGGCTGTCCTGCCCACAGTCTGTGCCATGGCCTTTGCCTGGAATCCCAGGAGGGAGGAGGGAGAGGGAAAGAGAGCCTGGGAAAGAAGAGGCAAGCAGAGGCCCTGGAACTGTGGAGGGGGGTGTCATTGGTATTCTGGGCTCTGAGGAGTCCCCAGCGGCTGGGCAGCACTCAAGGCCCACCCCCTGGCACCAGGCTGTGCATTCATCAGTGACAGCTCTGGCCAGTGGGCCCTCTGGGCTCCCAGCAACGCCTGCATTTTGCACATTGGTTTGCATGACCAGTAATGACCGTTCACAGTGCCACATTCCCCCCTCCATGTCTAGAGAGTTCCTTGCTTTGCTTAACCCATGAATCTGCTGCCTAACCTCCATCCCTCCAGCTGCAAAGTCAGCTCCTCCTCTGTGCAGGGAGTGGGAGCACCACAGAAGACAAAACCCAATCAGAGCTTCCTCCAGGGAGGTGGCTAAGGTCATTTGCACCTCATCCTGCCTCCATAAAAGAGACTCCCTCCCCCATTTATACGTGCGTGTGATGTCTCTCCAGGAGCAAAGCCTCCCACCCATTCTCCCTTCATCCTTTTCCCTACTGTCTGAGTCCCTCCTCCTCTCCCCTTGACCAACGGGAAGTCCTTCCGACTGTCTAACTCCCATCCCTCCGGCTGCAACATCATCCTCTAGCTCGGCGAGCCCTCCCTCCCTCCCTACTCCAAGTCTTCAGCTTCTCATCCCCAGGACGCTGTCCTACTTCTCTCGTCCTTGCTCTCGCGGCTGCCGCCGCCGGGAACCGACGCAGAGAAGGCAGCGGGTCCCGTGATCTTCCCGAGCCCCCCGCGTTCCCAGCCCGAGGGCGGGGGCAGCCTCGAGGAAGGGCGGGGCGGGGGGGAAAGAAAGGGGGTTTTGTGCGGCGCCCGGCCGCCCGGCGCCCTCTTTCGAGCGTCCTGCGGGCCCAGCCTCTGCTCGCGCCCGCGCAGTCCCCGCCGCAGTCTCGGCTGCAGCTGCGGGACCGAGCCGTGGACGCGGAGGAGACCTCCGGAGGAGGCAGCAAACTTCGCGGTGCCGCACCCCCACCCCGGTCCTCCGCCTCCCGCCGGTAGGTGAGTGCGACCGCATCCCAGCCGCCCAGACCTGGGAGGGAGAGAGAAGGGAGCGACCCCCGGCTGCCCTGTGGTCCGCACCCCCGACCCCTCAGGCCTTGCCTCGCGTGGCTCCGGCGCACGCAACCCGCCGACCCCTGACACCTCGGCGAGGTCCGCTGTCGGCCAGCCCAGAGCGCCTACGGCCCCTGCTGCCGTCCTGCCATCTCCAGCTCTGCCTCCCAGCTCTGCCGCTGGCACCCCCATTGCTGTTTGCAGCCTGACCCGCAGCCCCCTTGAGTCCGCGGGCTAATGGGAACGCCCCTCTGGGTCCTTGAGTCTTCCCTGCTGCGGGCTCCAGACCCAGCACCACCACCCGAGATTTCCAACCTTGTCCTGGGCAGGGCGGCGGCGGTTCGAGTCAGCCCCCGACTCTGTACCCACCGTGCAGGCAGCACCGCGGGAGGAGCCAGGGCCGGCCACCCTAGGGGTACCTTCCCGGAGCCCGCAGGACAGCAAACAGGAGCCGCTGTTGTGGGTGGTCCCGGCGCCGACTGGAGCTGGAATCCCAACTCTGCCACTTACTTGCTGTGTGACCTTGGGCAAGTTAGTTCACCTCCCTGAACCTCGGATTCCTCATCGATGTAATGCCTAATCAGTATTATTCTCAAACTTGAGGTTGTACATGGGAAGCATTTAGTAAGAGGCCTGGCTCAGGTAGATGGTCAGGAACTGTCAGCTGGAATTCCAGTTACCACTCCTGCTTTCCTTCCTAGCCCTGCTGTTGGGCCGGGAACCCCCCTCCCCCCGGGTACTTCCATATCCCCTTCCTATCAGAATAGCTCTGCCCACTTGGTTCTAACAGGACCAAGATTTGCCATCAGTTTTGTTAGCACCATTCATATCTGCATTACTTCTATTCCAGATAATACCAGTGAGATCAAGGGACAATGACCTAACCCATAGATCCACTCCCAGTATTACCAGTGCCTGTGTTGTCATGGCTAACTTTGCTGTTGATAACAGCTTCATCCACATTTCAGATTTTATACTAGGAGGAGTTACAATAGCTCAGCTGGCGATGTTGCTAATCATATTGTTAGTTGTGCTTCCAATAAATAGGACTATTTATATGGTTACCGCAATTACTCCTGCAGGCCCTGCTAAGGCCTCACTGATATTGTATAGGTTCCTGTTGCCCCTCACACAGCCACTAAGGGGATAGCTGAAAGCTTCCCTCCTGCTGTGACTGAAGCTCTGGCCTCGTGTGCATCCCTGCTCACCCTGCTGAGTGCTGGAGCTCAGTTCCCATGGGGCCGACCTTGAACTGCCAGCTGGTGGGCATTCAGCATAGAGATGGTGGGCATTGGGCCTGTGTGCATAAGTGCACGCACATGCATGCATGCGTACACACACACACACACACACAGCTTGGTCTTGATTCTCTGTGCACTGGGTTTTTGAAGCCTGTGAGGGGATAGACATCCATGGTCAGACAGGAATGATAATGTAACAAGAGGGAAGTTTCCTGAACAGCTGGGGAAACTCAAGACAAGGGGAGAAATCCAGAGGCTGTAGCAGAGGGATGGTGTGGCATCAGGGAAAGGGACAGGAAGACTGCTGAGCTCTTGAGGATAGAGATGAAGTGGTGTGTCCTGCTCTGGAGGATGAGAAGATGGAGTGGAGGTGGGTGGGTGTGTGCTATGAAGACCAAGGCTTGGATCCTTGAGTCTGAGTCTGGTACCAGAGGAGGGGATGCCTGAGTTTTCTCAGGACTCCTAGCTATACCAGGAAGGGGCTGAGGCCCAAGCTTGGTGTGATTGGTGTGGGGTTGGGAGGTGTGCAGAACTCTCTGACTGTGAGAACCACACAATCAGGCCCACTCTCTTGGCCCCTCCGGTCAGTGACTCCAAATCTAGGAGGTGAGGGTGGGATACCCTCTATGATTCAGGACATCCAGGTCCTCATCAGACTCAGACTTTCTCCTTTCATTCCCCCACTTACATAACAGAGGTGAAAGGCAGGGTCCAGGGTGTTGGTCACAGAGTGGCTCCAACTATATGGGTTTCTGGGCCGCCCATCAGAGAGCTGTGAGTAGCTCCAGATCCAGTCCAGGGCGAGGGGAGGGAAGGCGCCAGAAAGGGGTCTGGCTTAGGACCTGGCACAGCTCAAATGCATGGCAAACAGTCTCCCAAGCACTCGGCAGGCACTGGCTGTTCATGCCAAATGGTCCCCACTCCAACCCCAGAAAGCAGTCCTCTCAAGTGCCCCCATGCCAAGAGTTGGTCTCACACCCTCTGATTGGGCCCCATCAAGAACCCCCTCCCTCTCAAAGGTCGAAGAGAGGCCCTGGGCATCTGGCTTCTGCCATTCCTCCCCCACCTCTGACCTTGAGGGAATGATGCCCAGCCACAAAGGGGGAAATGGATGTTACCGTGGTGGGGAGGCATCCTTAGGAGGATCTGGGATCCTTCAGAGGATCTGGGAGAAGAGGGAAATTTCCCATCAGCTCAGGCTCAGAAAAGGGCGGACATGTACAAAGGCAGAGCCTGAGTGGTCAGGGAAGATGGAAGTGGAACAATGGGCCTGAAGTGGGAATGAGTAGACAGTAGGAATAAGCCTGATGTCTAGGAAGCCTTCCCTGCAGTCTAACCTTCATCTCTCTTGCTGTACCATTGGCCTATTCCATGGCAGCCTTGGCTCTCCATGCTCTTTTGAGTCTAAGCCAACCATTAAAGATGACGTTGGCTCTGCAGCCTTCCTTCCTGAGGGCATACTGGCCTGGTGCCTGACTTGGTTTCACTGGGGACTCAGGTTCAATCCCTCTCTGGGCCCATTTCTCAATGTCCCACCCCCATCCCTCCATTATGAGAGTGTAAGAGCTTTGAGATCTTCAGAAGAATAGTTCAAGCTCTCAGAGCTTCTGATAGCCAAGGGCAGGAGGGAAATGGTCCCTTTCATTTATTCTCACACACCCCCCTTAGCCCACCCCCCAGCCTGGGGCTGGGGTGGGCGGAGGGAGAGGCTGGATGGAGGCCAGACTGGCAGAGACAGGGGCTTTGTCCCAGCTGGTTTCTGAGCCAGGAGATCCTGTGGGAAAGCCCGTGCCAGGCAGAAAGGAAAGGCTGGGAGGAAGGAGGGAGAAGGCAGCCAAGGATGAGGGGGTGGAGGATGCTGGGGGGTAAAGAGAAGAGTTTCCTTATAAGTAATGGTGCAGTGGAGGGAGTTCAATGAGGGGTTGGGCTGGAGAGATGTTGTTCATTGCCTGGGTTTAGTCTAGAAAGCCTTCCCAGAGGAGGCTAGGTGGGTATGGTACTCAGGGAGGAAGGGACAGGAAGGAAAGGTTGGGAGGAGGAAGGTTCAAAGAAATCCGGTACTGGGAGGGGCAGAGGAGACTCAAGCATAATAGCACCCACAATTCATGCTATATGCTGTAAGCATTTATTGAGCTCTTACTGTGTGCAGGGTGCTATACATTTGTACAGGTTTTTTTGTTTGCTTGTTTTTGTTTTGTTTTGTTTTAGGATAAAAAGCACTCTCAAAGCCCATAGCCTCATGACAACCTGTGAGGTGGTAGTAATGGTGCTGCTTTACAAGTAAGAAAACAAAGGCTTAAAGAGGGTAAGGAACTTGCCTTAAGTCACACAGTGAGTTGACGAGGACCCAGGTCTCGGTTCTGAATAAGAATCCCGTGGTGGGGGGACTTCCCTGGTGGCGCAGTGGTTAAGAATCCTTCTGCCAGTGCAGGGGACACGGGTTCGAGCCCCGGTCCAGGAAGATCCCACATGCTGCGGAACAACTAAGCCTGTGCGCCACAACTACTGAGCCTGCGCTCTAGAGGCTGTGCTCCACAACAAGAGAAGCCACTGCAATGAGAAGCCCACGCACCGCAACCAAGAGTAGCCCCCGCTCGCCACAACTAGAGAAAGCCCACAAGCAGCAACGAAGACCCAATGCAGCCAAACATAAATAAATAAATAAGAATCCCTTGAGGGGAGACAGAAACAGTGTTAATTAATAGTGAGGTGGGGGCAGTGGGCTTCTGGAGTCAGGATATGTGTGATCCATGTGGACGTGGTAGGGAGTCAGAAGTCCATCCTGAGGTCTAACCCCATCTTTCCTCCTCCATTCCCTCCCTCATCCTGCAGCATGGCCCTACCATCTCTGCCCCTGCTGGCAACCCTGGCTCTGGCCTGTGTCCCTGCGGCCTTAGCTGATGCTCTGGAAGGAGACAGCTCAGGTAAGCAACCCCATTCAGGGTCACTGTCTCCTGCATCTCCCCTGTGGTAGGAAGGAGCCTCTTGTTCAGCCCTAACCAACCTCTGTCAGCCTTGAGGGACCCAGGGAGGAGACAGAATTGGGAGCACTGTGGGGGAGGATCAGGGCAGGGACACTTGAAAATAAGGGATGATTTGTGGGCCGCTGGTAGGGTGGCGGAATCTTGGGAGTAGGGCTGGGGAGGGACACTAGGTGCATGGCTGCCAGTCTCCAGGGTGGAGGATGGGAGACCCTTGGGGCACGATGAATGGGTCTGGGAGGCAGAACAGAGGTGGAATTGGGAGAAATCGTGAAAGTGACCGAAGGGAACAGACTGGGAAACTTTGAGGACAAGGCTGCAGGACCCAGGGGGTGAGGTTAGAAGACCCTGGGGTGGGGGCCAGGAATCCTGGGGTGGTACTGGGAGACACTGGAGTTGAATTTGACTGGGAGACTTTGTGGACCGGTCTGTAGACCGTGAGGGGTGGGCCTGGGGGACCTAGAGGTGGGTTTGCAGGACTCAGCGGGCCCGAGCCCAGGTTCCTGGGGGCGGGGTTACGAAAACCCCCGGGCGAGGCCCGGGAATCCTAAGGCGGGGCGTCGGGATCCTGGGGCGGGGCTTGGAAACCCTGGGGCGGGTCGTGGCAGAGCCACAGCACGAAGTACAAGCCGGCCCCGCCCGCCCACAGAGGACCGGGCTTTGCGCGTGCGCACAGCGGGTGACGCGCCGCTGCAGGGCGTGCTGGGCGGCGCCCTCACCATCCCGTGCCACGTTCACTACCTGCGGCCGCCGCCAAGCCGCCGGGCCGCGCAGGGCTCCCCCCGGGTCAAGTGGACCTTCCTGTCCGGCGGCCGGGAGGCCGAGGTGCTAGTGGCGCGGGGGCTACGCGTCAAGGTGAGCGAGGCCTACCGGTTCCGCGTGGCACTGCCTGCCTACCCGGCGTCACTCACCGATGTCTCCCTGGTGCTGAGCGAGCTGCGGCCCAACGACTCGGGTATCTACCGCTGCGAGGTCCAGCACGGCATCGACGACAGCAGCGACGCCGTGGAGGTCAAGGTCAAAGGTGAGAGGGCAGAGATGGAGGTTCCCGGAGAGAGGGAGGGGAACCCACAGTCTGAAGCGGAAGCAAACACCTAGAAGGCACAGACTGAGTTGGAAAAGGAGTGCGTAGCTACAGGCCTCTGTTACCTCCTTTCTCTCTTCAGGTGGAGGAAGTTCTACCCACAGTCTAACTGAAGCCCCTCATGCTGTAGAGTGGGCGCAATTTGGACTTTACCCTTTGTATACAGGGGATTGACAAGGAAGGGAAGGGAAAGTCAGTGTGCTGGGTGATCCTGCCTCAGGATCCTCTCTGCCCCTCAGGGGTCGTCTTTCTCTACCGGGAGGGCTCTGCCCGCTATGCTTTCTCCTTCGCTGGGGCCCAGGAGGCCTGTGCCCGCATCGGAGCCCGAATCGCCACTCCGGAGCAGCTCTATGCCGCCTATCTTGGGGGCTATGAACAGTGTGATGCTGGCTGGTTGTCCGACCAGACCGTGAGGTGGGCTGGGGCTGGGGCCCAGGAGCTTCTAGCTGTTTCTGAGGAGGGCTGTGGCCTCTGGTTCTGCCAGGGGCTGCCCACTGCTGCCTCAGGCTGGCCATATAGGGCTCCCTGCCTCTGGCAGATGAAGCTGGTCTTTGGAGGGTGGGTTAGGACCCCGCCCTGGTGGGAGGTGTGCATTTCTGCAGAGCTAGGAGGACAACTGGCTGCACTGAAAAGCAGTGTGATTCAGGAGGGTCACCATGGGATGGCTCCCTGGTGAAGGCATTTGTACCCCTTCCCCAGGTATCCCATCCAGACTCCACGAGAGGCCTGTTATGGAGACATGGATGGCTTCCCTGGGGTCCGGAACTATGGAGTGGTGGACCCGGATGACCTCTATGATGTCTACTGTTATGCTGAAGAACTAAATGGTGATTGGGGGTAGGGAGTTCCCAGGGGAAGAGCCCCCTCTCCAGTGCTGCCCATAGGTCCTCCTGGGCCTCTGCTGGATCTTATCATCCTTTATCAGCCTATATTTAAGTGGGCAGCCAGCGGTAAGGAAACAGTCAGTGTCCCTCCCTCCAAACACTGTCATATAGACAAGTTCATGGCCAAAGTCTCAGACAGGTGGTAGGAGACTGAGTTTGACTCTGCTGTTACCTGCTGTGCATCTCTCTACGTTTTAGTATCTCTGAGCCTCAGTTTCCTTCTTGGCAGAATTAGGAAGTTGGACCAGGTTCCCTCGAGCAATATTATCCATCCTAAGGTTCTATCAAGACTTCGATCCTATAAAGTAGTGTGATGGACTGCATGTCGCAGATGAGGAGACTGAGGCCCAGAGAAGCTTGCCCAGAGTCTCTGTGGGAGCCCAGGGTGGAAGGAGCTCCCTTCCTGGTAACCCAGCCTCTTCTTCCTCCCCAGGAGAGCTCTTCCTGGGGGCCCCTCCAGACAAGCTGACATTGGAGGAGGCACGGGCGTACTGCCAGGAGCGGGGTGCTAAGATTGCAACCACGGGCCAGCTGTATGCAGCCTGGGATGGTGGCCTGGACCGCTGCAGCCCAGGCTGGCTGGCTGATGGCAGTGTGCGCTACCCCATCGTCACACCCAGCCAGCGCTGTGGTGGGGGCCTCCCTGGTGTCAAGACTCTCTTCCTCTTCCCCAACCAGACCGGCTTCCCCAACAAGCACAGCCGCTTCAATGTCTACTGCTTCCGAGGTGAGCCCACCTCCTTGCAGAGGCTGAGACCAACCTCAGGGAGACAGAGTCGAGGCCTACGCTCTTACCCCAGCCCCGACCAGTTTCTCTTGGGTCTTTGCCATTTGCCTCAAGGAGCTTTGGGTGGTGCTCAGCTTGTCACTTAGGGTTCTAATTCTGGTTGTGCCCTCTGACTTGGTCTTTGTGGCCTCAAGGAGGGCTCACCTCTCTGCATCTCCTCACCTGCCTCCACACCAGTAGTCCCTGCCTTGTCTCTTCCTGTTGCAAAGCTGCCTCTCCCTTATTGGACTGCCAAATATGTCTCCATCTCTGGTCAGCTCATGAGCAGATCAGAGATGACTGACATCCTCTGAATCCAATGAATGATCTGCTCCAGTTAACCAAATACGCTTCAGAGGGGTTTCCAGAACCTTCAACTTGAAGGTAACAGATTTTTACCACCAAATATTGAGGGACAGACATAATTCCCCCCACAGGGAGCAGGTCCTTAAAGACAGCTGGGTGCAGAGATGGCTTCCTGCCCACATCTTCTACTGGCAGCTGGAGGGGAGGCAGTGCCTGCGACCCCCAGAGGCACAGGGCCCAGGCCAAGGATGACTGACAATCAGGGAGGCATTGCCATGGAGTATTGGAGTCCCTGCCCCAACTGTGAGCCTGCAGTACTGGTACAAGGGCTGGAGGCAGAATTGGAAAGAGAAGACACAGCCTTCTAGAAGCCCTTAGTCTGAAGGAGGAAGACACAGTTTCTGCCACGGGAGCCCCCAGTCTGACCAAAGACGAAATGCTTCACCCCCAGCACAAGGAAAGACTGAGAGAAAAGCATTACTTCGCCTGGGACAGATCTCCAGATGGCTTTGGCCTGAGGCTGGGAGGGATGGGGAAGGGAAGTCCACAGGAAGACAGGTCCATCTGGAAAGACTTACTTGAACACAGATAATGGTGATGATGATAATAATTATAATAATAGTAGCTAGCTCTTCTAGCACTGATTATAATTATGTCCCAAGCACTGTTCTGGAAAGAAATTGAAGGAGGAACTGAATCAGGAGAAGAGGGGAAGGAAGAGGATGACTATGGTTTGGAGCAGGTGGAGGGCAGAGGCAGGCAAGGGCACAGGTTTGCTTGTCTGGTATGAGCAAGGCTCACTGAAGCAGGTGACGAAGGCAGGATGTGCTGTCCTGTCTTGTCTGGCTGAACACAGATGGCCCTCAGGGCTTTTCTTAGCCCAATTCCACCTTTGCTTCACTGGTTTTCTGCTTTTGGTTCCCTTCCCCCGGGACAAGGTAATTCATTCTAAAACTCTGGTTATTTGAAGAGAGCAGATCCTGGAAGGATGGGGTGGCCACTTGCCCTTTTGCCCCAACACCGAGATCATCAGGTGGTGATGGTTGAATGTCCTTCCTGTACTCTACCCTTCAGCTCTCCTGTGGTGATGGCAGCCTGTCCCCTTCCATTTCTAGAGTCTTAGAATGACTGGGATCCCTCACACCTTACCCTAAACCCAGGGTCCCAAGGTGCTGAGGCCATTCTGTCCATCCTTCTGCCTCCATCTCCTTACTCAAGGGATGACCTCTCTCCTGAGCCTTCCTTTACCATTCTATCTGAAGTGGTACTTCCCATCTCCTTACTAAACTTAATTGTTCTTTACATGGTAACATTATATGTTTATTTGTTTGTCTGTATCTAGAATATAAATTCCCTTGAGGGCAGGAAGCTTGCTGTTTTGCTCTGCACTGTATCCCCAGTGCCCAGGAGAATGCTCGGCATGACACAGAGCGGGCACTTGATTAATGCTTGAGGAATGAGTGATGAAGCCCCGGAGTGCTCCCTGGGCCCCATGGGTGCTCCATAGGGAAGATGAGAGAGAATTAAGAGAATTCCATGGTCTCTGAGTCTAACCCAGAACCCTCACATGCAGGCCTGTGAGGGCAGAGCCACCGCTTTAACCTCCCCTTGACACTTTCCTCCTGCCACAGACTCTGCCCAGCCCTCTGCCATCCCTGAGGCCTCCAACCCAGCCTCTGACCTGGCCTCTGATGCACTGGAAGCCATTGTCACAGTGACAGAGACCCTGGAGGAACTGCAGCTGCCTCAGGAAGCTGTGGAGAGCGAGTCTCGGGGAGCCATCTACTCCATTCCCATTATGGAGGATGGAGGAGGTGGAAGCTCCACTCCAGAAGACCCAGCAGAGGCCCCTAGGACCCTCCTAGGTAACTCAAATCTCTTATCCTGGGGATGTCCGCACCTGGGAGAAGTTGGGGCAGAAGGGGCAAGCCCAGGTTGAGGCCGGGGTTGTCGCTGCCGTGATTCTGCCCTGTCCTCTCTCAGCAGCACAGTTGTGCAAGGCGCCTCTCCTGTTCCTCTCCCAACCTTTGCCTTTCCAGCAAATCCCACTCCCAAATAGCTGGGTCTGCAGATGCTTGGACTAAGGAGCTGCCCTCTGGGAAGGAGGGATCTCCTTTCTTTGGTCTCTCCTCCCCCTCACCTACCCAAAATAAACAGAATTTTAACAGACTGGGAGAGGTAGATGCAACCACCAGGTTTTCCTGGGCTAATGACAGCTCATAGAGCCTCCGCAACTGTTGCCTCACTATTGCAGCTCCAGTTGAAACTCTTCTGGTGTGGCGCAAAGGCGATTCCTCCCCAGGGCAGGCTCTTCCCTCCCCCGGAGGGCTCACCCTCCCCAGCCCCGCCTTTCTCCCCTTCCCCTTCCTTCTTCCTGTCCTCTGGTGGGTGCTGTCCCAGGTGCTGAATCATCTGTGCTTTGCCTAGAATTTGAAACCCAATCCATTGTACCTCCCCTGGGGTCCTCAGAAGAGGAAGGCAAGGTGTTGGAGGAAGAAGAGAAATACCAGGATGAAGAAGAGAAAGAAGAGGAAGACGAAGAGGAGGAGGTGGAGGACGAGGCCCTGTGGGCCTGGCCCAGTGAGCTCAGCAGCTTGGACCCAGAGGCCCCTCTCCCCACTGAGCTGGCTCCAGAGGAGTCCCTCTCCCAGGCATCCCCACCAGTGAGGGCGGTCCTGCAGCCTGATGCATCACCACCTCCCTACGGAGAGCCAGAGGCTCCCAGGCCTCCAACGGTCCTTGGACCACCCACTGAGACCCTGCCCACTCCCAGGGAGGGGAACCTGGCATCCCCATCACCTTCCACTCCGGTTGGGGCAAGAGAGAGAGGGGAGGAGACTGGGGGTCCTGAGCTGTCTGGGGTCCCTCGAGGAGAGAGTGAGGAGACAGGGAGCTCCGAGGATGCCCCTTCCCTGCTTCCAGCCACACGGGTCCCTGAGGGTACCAGGGATCTGGAGACCCCTTCTGAAGAGAATTCTGGAAGAACTGTCCCAGCAGGGACTTCAGTGCATGCCCAGCTGGTGCTGCCCACTGACAGTGCCAGCCATGGTGGAGTGGCCGTGGCCCCCTCATCAGGTAACTTTGCCCAAGGCTCAACCTCCCTCTTTATCCTCCTCCTCATTCTCCCCCTGCAGCTGTGGATCACCTGACCTATAGTCCTTTAACCCACCATTGCCCCAGACTCTCTTGTCCTTTGCCTTCATTCTCCTACCCACCTCTACCTGTGGGCTTCCAATCTTGGATACCCCACCTTGTGACTTCCATTCCAGCTCTCTGAGTCCTCACCCTGTAACCCCCAACTCCATGACTCCCACCCTGTGACCCTATCCCTGTTTCTGAAATCCACACTGTGACCCCCAGCCCTACCACCAAACACCTGGAACTTTTTCCTACCCTCGGCTCTCTACCTGTGACGCACATCTCACTGGCCCCACAGAGGACCCTCATGCCTTGTTCAGTGGGTGCCCTCATTGCCTTTTGCACTCTTCAAGGCCCAGGCCCATCCTCCACTGCTCCCTCCCCCTCCTGTGTGCCATCTCCCTTCAGCTGCCTCCCACTGGTATCAGGGAAGCCTGGGATCCCATGCCCACCCCTCAACCTTTGGGGTCTAGGAGAGCCCTATCCCCACAGAGCCTTAAGCAACTACTTCTGTGAAGTACTTTTTTAGACTGTTTCATGGAAACAAGCCTTGGAAATAAATCTCTATTAAACCGCTTTATAACCAAAACTCTGGCACCCTCTGTCTCCAACCCCAGCTGTTTGCCCCTTTCATTCCATGGAGTTGTGTCCTGGGTAGCTCTTTGATGGTTCTTTTGGTGCCATCTCTGTCTCTCTGTCTCTCTCTTTCTCCCCTGGGTCTTTGTGTGTCTTTGTGCCTCTTCCTTTTCCATCTTCAGCCTGCACCCTTTCCTGTCCTAGCAGTCTAACAGCCCCTGCTGTTCCCTTGTCCTCTCCTCAGGCCTGTCTCCGCCCTCCTGACTGCTGAGATCCCAAATCTGACTGTACACTTTACCCCAGAGAAGTCTTTGTCTGTCAGTCTGCGGGAGTGCTGAGAGTTGAAGTCCCTCACTCCTGGAGAGAAACCTCTGCAGCCCAGAGTGTGTGTGCGTGTGTGTGTGTGTACACGTGTCCCTTTGTATTCATTTCTGATCCATCTTGATGGCTCCCATCTAGAGCCACACATACAGAGGACTGACAGAGAAAGTCCCTCTTAGCATGGAGGCCATTCCCTGGCGTCCAGGTGCCCCAAGGCCCTGTTCCCCTCCCCCACATATCAGCAGGGGAATAGTATCTCGCTTTCATCCCACTGCCCATGGCCTCCCCCTCCTCCACTAACTCCTGCACTAATGACCACCTTTACCTACTATTTCACCCTTCCTGAACCCAAAGGATCTCAAAGTTCCTATTGCTGGAGAAGAAACAAATCAGGAGGGGAGGATGGAGCGTGTGGAGGGAGGGGGAATGGGGAGTTAGGTTCTGGGGTCTGAGAGAAAGAAGCCCTATCTATTTAGTGAAGGTTGAGCTTCCAAATGGAGATCTCTGGAGAAGGCTGGGACCCTCCTAGTCCCAGGACCATTCTCCTAGATGGCCCAGGGTGGGCTAGGGGGCTCTGCATCACACCTAGGCTCACTCATTTCAACTACTGGCTCCCGGCCCAGCTGGCCTTGGAGTTCAGCGCTGCGGGGTGAGGAGGGGCTTTGGTGGGAGAGGAGCATCATTGGAAGTATCTGCGGTGTCTTAGTTACCCCACCGGGGGATGAGTGAGAGGTCCTCCAGCCTGCTATTGCAGCAGTAAGGAAGGAAGAACCTTATGATTGTGTATAGTAGTTGATCCAAAAGGGGGCAGGTGGAAGACCAGAAAGTCTCAAGAGGAGTTCCTTCACCGCCAACACCCGCCCCCCACCATCCTGGTTCAGGTTCTGCCACCCACAGCCAGGGGGAGGGACCTATGGCTTGGGTACGGCCCCAGGGACCAAGTTTGAGAGTCTTTGGCCCCCAGGGTTAGGGGGTTGGACAGAGAGGAGCAGAGAGGATCACGGGAGGAGCAGGAAAGTGTGAGGAAAGGAAGGGGGTTCAGGATGCCTACGCTCTGAAGGATCTGGTCCTTAAAGGGTTAAATAAAACACTGCCCCTCCTTGCTTTGCCCTAGGAGGTAGCAGTACCAGCTTGAAAGAAACTATTGGCAGAAGGGGTGATGACAGTAGGAGTGGTGTTGGAACAGCTGATTCATTTTACCCAAAACAGCTAGGTCATCCCAGCAAAATTCTTTGAATCACCTCCAGCTTCTCCTCCCCCCACCTCTGCTCTGATCCCCACCAGGCAGTGGGATCTTGGGCCAGAGTAAAGCACTGTGGGCATGGGCCTTGGCTGCTAGGAGTGGATGGCTTGGTCTGAGGGGTCCTGCCCAGGGCTGGGCTGAGAACCCTGACCTGCTCTGTCAGTCTGTGGGGCCATCATCTCCGGGTCATCCGGATCAGAAAGGAGTAGAATCTGACAGCCCCTTCAGCACCTAGGCCCAGTCTAAGGGCAGCCACCCAAGATCGTGAGAGAGAGTCCAGAAGAGAAGGCAGATGGCCTAGCCAGACGGAGCTGGATCTAGACAACAGATTGCAGGCCTTCAGAGTAGTGTGTTAGTCCAAGAAGACTGCCTGGAGGAGAAGGGGCCAGAAGGAAGGAACAAAATGGACTGAAGGGGTTTCTAGGCTGGGGAACCCGCAGGAGGCCCCAAGTGGAGGGGGAAAGGGGAGCCTGGTAAGGGGGGGAGAGTCCTGGGAGAAAAGAAGGGGAGGCAAAGAGGTTGGATGATGTTGAGAGAGTGTGTGGAGCCAGTGCTACAGGACAGTGGGAGCTGCTGCAGCTCCATTCCTGGGATGGGTTAGGGGGGGCGAGGGAGTAGGGCATAGAGTGAGGGAAGTGCATTGGATCTTCACTAACAGCTTCTGGGCCTGGCTCTGCCCAGTGGACAGCAGGAGGAATGGTTAGCTCCCTCCTAGACCACCCCAGTATCAGGTCCCAGAAGCAGTAAATGGCAGGCCACACCTCACTGTTGCTATGGTGACTCTCCTCTCCTTCAGTTCCACCCAGCCCACCTAGACTACACAGAACTGTGCTAGGACCTGGCACAATGACAAGGGATGGGGGACTAAACTCTAGGCCTAGAGAGGTAAAGTGACTGGCTCAATGTTACCCGGCAGATCCAGGAGCTAGGTAAGAGTCCAGGACGCATGACTGACATCCCAGTATCCTTCCCTTTAGGCCCTGAAGGCCTTCCTGGACACTCCTCTCGGCCCCTGTTAGACATGGTCCACACTGGTGGGCATGACAATGACCAGCACTGGGCCGAGCCAGTGCTGAAGTGGGGGGCAGTGAGGAGGGAAAAACCCAGAACTCAGGTCTGGGCTGTGACCAGAGGCAGGCTCCAGGGAGAACATTTAGGGTGCTGTGATAGCCCCCAGGACAAGGGCGTCAGGGCTGGGACCCCTGAACCCTGTGCTGCAGAGCTGTGCTCCCCTGGCCCCCCACCTCACTCCTCTCTCCCTCTCAGGTTACTGTGTCCCCAGCCCCTGCCATAATGGTGGGACGTGCTTGGAGGAGGAGGAGGGGGTCCGCTGCCTATGTTTGCCTGGCTATGGGGGGGACCTGTGCGATGTTGGTGAGTGTGCTGAGGGGCTGCGGTGTGGGGAGAGCTGAAGCCTAGACCCTGCCACAACGTGCTAGTTCCAGGGGGGTGGGACGGGACACTGGTTTTGGCCTTGCCATTAATGAATCTCCATTTGTTGTTGTTGTTGAATGCACCGGCGCAGGTTGCAGGATCTTAGTTCCCTGACCAGGGATTGAACCTGGGCCTCCTGCAGTGGAAGCGTGGGAGAAGAATCCCCATTTTATTTTATTTTTATTTTTTTTTAAATTATTTATTTATTTATGGCTGTGTTGGGTCTTCGTTTCTGTGCGAGGGCTTTCTCTAGTTGTGGCAAGTGGGGGCCACTCTTCATAACGGTGCACGGGCCTCTCATTATCGCGGCCTCTCTTGTTGCAGAGCACAGGCTCCAGACGCGCAGGCTCAGTAATTGTGGCTCACGGGCCTAGTTGCTCCGCGGCATGTGGGATCTTCCCAGACCAGGGCTCGAACCCGTGTCCCCTGCATTGGCAGGCAGATTCTCAACCACTGCGCCATCAGGGAAGCCCAAGAATTCCCATTTTAGACAAATCACATAACTTCTCTGAGCCCTCCCCTCAATTTACTCATCTGTTAAGTGGAATCAAAAATGACTCTCTCAGGGAGTCTATGCTCCTGGAATTTGGCAGGCAGTCAGTACTTGTCAGTTTCCGTTCTCCTGGGAAGAGAGGAGGGTTCAGCTCTTCTTTAGGATGGAGGATTGCAGAGACCCAGGCCGGAACTCCAGCCTCACCCTGGTCTCTGTCGCTCAAGAGAAGGAAGGCATCAAGGCCCCCCTCCAACCAGGCCCCCTCCAGCTCCTAGCCGCTCCATCTCTACTCTCTCTTTGGCACCGCCCTCCTACACTTAGTCCCGCCCCCTCAGTCTGAGGTGGTGGGAGGAGCCCAGTCCCTGTCTGGGGACCCAGCCCCTCAGAGTTTCGGGGTCCTCCCGCCTAAGCTGCCTGCCCTTCTGTGTCCTAGGCCTCCGCTTCTGCAGCCCCGGCTGGGACGCCTTCCAGGGCGCCTGCTACAAGCACTTTTCTACACGAAGGAGCTGGGAGGAGGCGGAGAACAAGTGCCGGATGTACGGCGCGCACCTGGCTAGCATCAGCACGCCGGAGGAACAGGACTTCATCAACAGTGGGCTGGGGACAGGGCGGGAGGCGACCCTCGTCACCTGTTCTCTCACTCACACATTCACTCACTCATCAATCAATCAATTAATGAGTGTGTTAATTAATTCCCTTATACATTAATTCAGGTACTCATTACTTGGTTTACCTCATTCATTCATTCATTCACTTTTCCTTCCTCCTTCCTTCCTTCCCACTCCACACGTGGGTAGTGGGGCTTCAGGCAGGGGAGGGCTGAGATTCGCTCAGGAAATACACCTGCATCAGCCTGGCGGTTGCTTGGGGGCTTATCTTTAGTCGCTCCCCACCTCCCTGGCTCTCCTGCCTCCGTCTACTCTCCCCGACTCTGACCTTGCTGAAAGTTTTTACTTTTTCCGGAGTTTCCCTTTTCTAGCCCTGGTGATATTTTTCTTCTTCCTCACCCCCCACGCCCCTGCCTTCCATCCCGCCCTTGTGCAGAGGTTGGAGGTATAAGGATACCGGGAAGCGCGGATTTGGGGTTGCGGGAAGGACTTCCCCCCCGCGAGCACCCACAGACCGCCCGATGACAGGGAATGGCCGCCATCTGCTGGCAGCGAAGCTCACTGCATGCCTTCGTCTCCCCTGCGGTTCTTCCCCAGATCGATACCGGGAGTACCAGTGGATCGGGCTCAATGACAGGACCATCGAAGGCGATTTCCTGTGGTCAGATGGCATCCCCCTGGTGAGAGGTTCCGGCCATCCCTCACGCTGTCTAGGTCGCTTCTTCGAAGCATTTCTGCCCTCTACCCCCAATAACCCCCATCCCTCCCTCTCCTTTTACTGGCCCCTTACCTTTCCCTCTTCCTGCCCCTCCTCCATTCCTTGTGTCCCCTTCTCTTCTCTTCTGGTTCCCATTATCCTTCCCCCCAAAGCCCCTGACATCTTCTTTCTCCTTCTGGGTCCCCTACTCCCCATCCCTCTAGCCTTCCCTCTCCTGGTGCCCCTCCCCCACCTCCTTCTCCTCAGGTCCTCCAGGTCCATTCCTCCCAGTGCTCCTGGGGCTGGAGCTCCTCACCACCTCCTCCATCCTCCCCCCACCCTCCCAGCTCTATGAGAACTGGAACCCTGGGCAGCCAGACAGCTACTTCCTGTCCGGAGAGAACTGCGTGGTTATGGTGTGGCACGATCAGGGACAATGGAGTGATGTGCCCTGCAACTACCACCTGTCCTACACCTGCAAGATGGGGCTGGGTGAGGGCAGGCGAGGGGGAGGAGGGGTGGGGGCTAGAGAATCCTGGAACTGATGTGTATGCAGAAGGAGGGTGCAAAGCTACACAGAGAAATCAGAAATGTGTCCCAGGCCGTGGGCATGGGCGGGATAACAAATTAGACGGGTCCATTTGGAACCCCTACTCTTTATTATTTATTTATTTGGTCACGCCGGGTCTTAGTTGCGGCCGGTGGGCTCCTTAGTTGTGGCATGCGATCTCTTAGTTGCAGCATGCATGAGGGATCTAGTTCCCTGACCAGGGATCGAACCTGGGCCCCCTGCATTGGGAGCTCAGAGTCCCAACCACTGTGCCACCAGGGAGGTCCCTGGAACCCCTACTCTTTTTGTGTGTCAGGTTATGGCCTACTCCTCTCCTCCTTCATCCCAATTCTGGGAACTGTTACCCCCAGAGCCCAGCTCCCAGTTCCTGACTGTGTCCCCCCTGCAGTGTCCTGTGGCCCCCCACCAGAGCTGCCCCTGGCTCAAGTATTTGGCCGTCCACGGCTGCGCTATGAAGTAGACACAGTGCTTCGTTACCGGTGCCGGGAGGGGCTGGCCCAGCGCAACCTACCACTGATCCGCTGCCAGGAGAATGGTCGCTGGGAGCCCCCCCAGATCTCCTGTGTGCCCCGCAGGCCTGTGAGTGCCAGGAGGAGGCAGGTGGGGGGCACTAGCCAACACAACCGTGGGCTCCAGTCCTAGCTCTGTCCATCACTGGCTGTGTAATCTTGGAGTTATCACTACCCCTCTCTGGGGCAAAGAGGAGGTGGGCTGAATGCTCCGGGGTCCCCTTCAGTGCTGCTGTCTGAGAATATGCAGCCACACTCTGGGCTCTTAAGGGCTGAGCCAGGGAAGGTGTTTTGATGAGGTCAGAGGTCAAGGAGCAAGAACACCAGAGGGCAGGCTCTGAGAAGACAGAGAAGGAGGAGGAGCCCAAGGGTGGAGGGTGAGTGTGTGTGTCTTTCCCAGGCTCGAGCTCTGCGCCCAATAAAAGCCCCAGAAGGACGTCAGAGGAGGCTCCTGGGGAGCTGGAAGGCACGGTTGACCCCGCCTCCCAATCCAGCTCCAGGTCCCTAAGGGTCAAGGCCGCCAACACTGCCCTCTGCCCCCAACCCTCCCTCGAACCCATGCTTTTCCCATCACAGGGAGTGACAACGAGAGGGGTGGAGCTGAAGTCCAGGTGATAGTGCCTGAGGGGCTTCTGTGAAATACCTGGGTAGCTCCAGCCCTGCCTTAGGCTCTCTCACCCCTATCCTGGGCATCAGGTTTTTCCCTCAGGGCCTTGAGTAGGTCCCTAAGTGCCTCAACTGCCCTCTCCTTGCCAGCCATCCTGTCCTCTCCATTCCCCTGGGGGGCACTGTGCCCACTCATTCTCGGTTTTCCAAGAGAATGGGTTCGCAGGATGGAGTACCTGTAAAACCAGCAGGAAATAAAGCTGCATTTGAGCCCAAACAAGTTTGATGCCTCTGTGTGTGTGAGAGAGAAAAGTGGAGTTGGGCCGGGCCTCACAGGATAAATAGACCTTCTGTGTTTATTAGCTTCTGAAGGTCAGATAAGTCCTCAAGATGTCAGTGCCTGATATAAGAGTGCCTGGCACAGAATAGCTGCCCAGTAAGTATTTATGGAATGAATAAGCCCACGGGGGTTGGGGAACAGCGTAAGGATATTTGGAAGAAGCTGGAGTGCCCAGAGTGTCCAGTCAAGCAGACCTGGAGAAGTTCAGTCTGGGGAGGAAGAGGGGCTGAGGGCCCAGAGAGGAAGGCAGAGAGGTGGGTGCTTTGGTGTCCCCATTCCGAGGTTCCAGAGGGGGATTCTCCCAGGGGGTGTGAGGGTGAAGGGAACGCAGAGGGTTAGGCTTCAAGAAGGCTTACTTTCAGCAGAAGAAGCAGAGATGCAGGAACAAGGAAACAAGGGCAGCGGAGAGACCCCTCAGCCCGGCTGCGGGCAGGGATCTGGGGAATGACCTGTGAGGCCCGTAGGCTGTGGTCAGCAGAGGGCGCTGCGGCTGCAGGCGCGTCAGTCTGAGAGTGCCGTGTGCGCGTGCGTGAGTGGAGCCGAACGGGAGGAGTCCCAGGATACCGCCAGGGAGCGCTGGGGTCTGTCTTTCTGAGCCCAGGGAAGGGAAGCGGGTTGCGGGCTGTGGGGCGGGAGGAAGGTAGGACTTCCGGCCAGGCTGAGCTGGCCCTGGGGTCTATGAGTCAGCGGAGATTGAGATGATGAGGTCACTCTCTGAATACTGGAGAGAGAATGATCAGCTGCGTGTGTGTGTGTGTGTGTGTGTGTGTGTGTGTGTGTACCTCATCGCAGTCCACTGAATTGTGCCTTCTTGTGCCTCGTGGTAAAGTGTTTTGTCAGCATGCTGTCTGCTTTTTTTTTTTAACTTAGATATTCATTTTAAAAATTATTATTTATTTATTTATTTATTTTTGGCTGTGTTGGGTCTTCGTTTCTGTGCGAGGGCTTTCTCTAGTTGCGGCGAGCAGGGGTTACTCTTCCTTGCAGTGCGTGGGCTTCTCATTGCGGTGGCTTCTCTTGTTGTGGAGCACGGGCTCTAGGTGCACGGGCTTCAGTAGTTGTGGCGCGTGGGCTCAGTAGTTGTGTCTCACGGGCTTTAGAGCACAGGCTCAGTAGTTGTGGCACACGGGCATAGTTGCTCCGCAGCATGTGGGATCTTCCCGGAGCAGGGCTCGAGCCCGTGTCCCCTGCATTGGCAGGCGGATTCTTAACCACTGTGCCACCAGGGAAGCCCTGTCCTTGGGTTCTTAAGGGACGTTGTCTGAGAAACATATCCTCACAGAGATGGAGTTTAGGTAGCAGGTTGGATTTCCTGGAGAGACCCTGGTGGTAAGCTGGAAGGGGCTTTGGTTTCCCAGCCTTGTCATCAGCTTTCTCACTGAATCTCCCGGCAGCAGTAGGCAGGGATCTACCATCATTGATCTGTGGATGAGGAGAGTTCCAGAAGAACTAGAATCCCCTCTGTTCCCCTGACACCTGCTGAGCTGCTTGGGCAGGGCTGCCGGAAACGGAAGCCTTCTCCTGGCTTTGTTGGGCTTCCTGGGGAAGGGAGAGCTGGTCCAGGGGTGACTCAGCACCCTGCACACAATCTAACCCCTGGACCAGTGTGTGTGTGTGTGTGTGTGTGTGTGTGTGTGTGGCCTCTCTTGGCCTGGATAGGGGGAATCAGCCCCTCATGGAGTGTCATCCCCATCTCTTTGGACAGCTGGAGTAGGGGCACAGCTGTATCTACCTCTGCCTCCAGGACACAGCAGAGTGCCCTGGGTATACGGTTAAGCTCCCAGCCTCCTTCCCACATATCTAAAATGGGGTCCCCGCCCCCTCTATGTGGAGACAGGAGGCCCAGCTTGGGTTAGGGGCTTGGGCATTGAAAAGGGGCCTGAGAGCCCAGGGAGATGGGCCTTCCAGAGGTCCTCCACCTGCCAGGGTCCCCAGCTTTTCCCAGGCTGCTCTTACCCACATCCCACCCCCCCACCCACAACTCCCACACACTGCCCTGACCTCACTGAAGCCTTTGTCTTAGCCTGTCTGTGGGCCTGTCTCCTGGGCAGGGAGAGAAAGGGCCCCATTGTCCTGGCTGCCTTCTGCGACACAGTAGCTCCCAAAGACTTCCAAAAATTCTCAGCCTGTCAGACCCCCGTGGGTGGGAGGGCTTTCCCTAGGGGCTGCAGTCAGATACCGCCTGGAGTGAGGATCCAGGTGCTGTCCCTCCCAGCGGTATAAAGTTTCCTCTGTTCCCCAGGCTAAAGGTCCTTCCTGAGATCTAACTTCCCGTCTGCCTCCTGCAAAGCAGCCTTCTTCCTCCTGGGAAGGGAGAACTGAAAGATTCAGGGACAGAGCAGGAGAAAAGGATTGGGACGGAGAGGAGAGAAAAGAAAAGAGGAAAATGGAAGAAAAATGTGAGGAAATTCCCCACTGAAGGACTCTAGACTCTCGTTAATCGTCTGAGTGGGTAGATCCTGTGGCCTCTGTGTTTATTTCCTGATGATTCTTCCTTGGTCTTTAGAAGTTGTTAACAGAGGGAAGGCTATTGGTTGACCACTTTGGACTGGAGCCCTTAAGAGAAGCAGCCCACAGTCCCCTGGCCCATGTTCTATGGACCCCAAGTGGCATCTAAGGATTCTTAGTATCATTGGCAAGAATGTCTGTCTGTGCCTTTATCCCCATCAAGGTGAACTGAAGTTCTCTTTTGACACAGAATTTCCTGGCAAACGAGGTGAATAGAAAAAGAGGGAATCCAGGAGAGACCAAGGGATTCAGGAGTTGGGAAGGGGCCAGGGAGGCGGGAGGAAAGGAAGTGGAAGAGTGGAAGACAGAGGAGAGGTGAAAAGGGGGAGACGAGGAAGGAGAATGGGTCTGTGAGTGGTGAGTGAGGCTGACAGTGAGGGGGTGTCTCTCCTTAGCAGGGAGGATGGAGGAGGGAGCCAGAGCCAGCGAGACGTCTCCCCACCCCCCAAATTGAAGTCTCCCAGCCACCCCTCCTGGGACCCTGGGGCTCCACTTGTCAGCAGTTGAGCCCACAGCTGCTGGGAGGTGCTTCCTCGACAGTGGCCCCCGGCACCTGCCTCGGTTTATTTCTGGTGCCACAGCTGAGTCATGGGGCGGGGAGAGTGAATAAAAGCTGGGGGAAGGGGAGCTTATGACTGGAAGAGGAGAAGGCTGAAGGAGACTCTAGGACCTGGGACTCTGGGGCCCAGGGTCTGCCCCTTTGGGAAAGAGGGGCCAGAGGTGACAGCATGAGAAACAGGAGTTAGGTTACAGGAGGGATGTCCACATTGGAGACCCTGGATTAATGGGGTTGGGGAAAGGGTGGGGGAGTGGAAGGCAGAGTCTACTGCTTCTGAATTGTTGGAGAAGAGACATGATCTAGGTGTGCCAGTGCTGCATTAGAAAGAGAGGGGAGAGGGGCCCCCAGGGTGGATGGAGAGGTGGATATGGGATCTTCGGATCATGAGAGTGGAAACAGAGAGGACCGTGTGTTTTCCTCTGCTTCTGGTCGCAGACTCCGTGGGCCCTCACCTGAGGCCATTCTGTCCCTCTTCCTGCCCCTGAGCCAAAAAGTCCCTTCCCTGGTGGCTCACATGAGACTCTCCTTTGTCTTTTTAAGGTGGGCCTGAGGACTCAGGAATGGGTCCCTGGGTCTTTTCTTTATCTACTGGAGCTGCATTCACATGACACCTTCCCTTTTCCCACCTCCTAGGAAGACCCTCATGTCTAACTTCCATCCATCCTGCTGCAGCACTGTCCTGGAATTTACCATCCCCTGTGGGGTGGGGTGGCCTCACAGGGACCCAGGGGCCTGTTGCCAAGCCCAGAGCCCTCTTGGGTTTCTTGGGCTTAGGTGGGCTTAGTCTCCATTCCCTCCCCTTTCTAGGGGCAGCCCCAGAGGGCACATTCCAGCTGAAATTAAATCACATTCCTCCATCCCTGCCTGACAAGGATGGCATTTCTGACAGCAGCTGTGACACCACAGGGTCAAGTGGCAGCAGCTGGTCCCCCAAGGAGGGGCCGAGAGGGGGAAACTAGGGGAGCTGAGGGACCAGGGCCTTTGGAAGCAATGAATGAACTCTGAGTCTTTGATCTCAAGAGGCCAGAGCAAGAAGCATAGACCCTGCAGCGGGAGGGATACAGGTTAGACGGCAGCGTCTCCTAGCTGCATGGAGCGGCAGGGAATGATCCAGTCCGAGCAGTATTGTGCAGATGGGAAAACCGAGGCCCCCAGCATCACCTTCTGAGAGGACCCTGGAAGAACACCCTCTCCCACCCCTGGACTGGGCTCCTGCATAGACATGAGGCCGAGGGGGCCCTTTAAGAGGCCACACTCTGAGCTCCTTGGCCAGAACCCAAAGCCAAGGCCTTTGATTTCCTCTGAGCCTCTGGCAGCAGCAGCAGCAACAGGGACAGCATCAGGCTGGGCTGAATGGAGAGCTCAGCCCCTGACCTCACCCTCCCAGGCGCCTTGGTCTGCACAGCCTTATAAGGAAGTGCCCCAAGCAAACTGAGGAAGTCACCTCCAGCCCCCCCACCCTACCCGCGCCCCATTCAGAGGCTATATTTACCCAGAGGAGGTCCCAGAATAACCTCCCACTTGTCCTCATGCTGGGATGGGGGGGACGTGGCGGGTGCTGCCTCCTCCTTCCCTCCCCCGGGACTCCACCCTCCCAAGTGCTTCCTGTTGTCTGATCTCATCACAGTCGTTCATTCATTCATTTATTCATGTATTCAATCCGTGTTTACTGAGCACCCTTGGGCCCCCAGACCCCTCCAATTCTCTTCTCCAACCTGGTCCTCTCTCCTGAGCTCCACAAACCCACGCTCTCCCGGGGCAGCTCCTCCTAGAGGTCACAATTTCCTGCTGGATTCTCCAGCTCAGAAGACAGGACCACTGACTCCCAGCTGCCCCTACTGCCACACTCCCACTCCATCTCCCACAGCGGGTCACCAAGGCCTGAGACTGTGCTTCCCTTACATGCCTCCTCTCCATCCCGCTGCCACCCTTGTCCCCCCCCTGGACCGCTGCAGTAGCCTCCCTGAAGCCCACCTACCTACCCCAATCCACTCTCACACAGCAGCCAGAAGGTTCTATTTAAAATGCAAACCTGGTCATGTCATCTCACTACTTACAACCCTTCAAAGCTCCTCATTTCCCTTAGGACGAAATCCAGATTTCTTGGCTGCCTGGCGAGGCCTTGGCCCACTGGCCCCCAACTCTTCTCTAGTCTTATTGTGGACATTTTACCCCTCATTCTCCACCTTCTGGCCACACAAGCCTACTTTCTGTTCCTCAAATGCCCAGACTTCTCTTCCCGCCCCAGGATTTTGCACCTGCTGTTCCCTCTGACTAGAAGCCTTTCCTCCGCCTCCTCCTCCCTCCTCCTCCCTCCTCTTCCCCACGCTGGTCAGCTCCTGCTCATCCTTCGGGTTCCCAGGGCAGACTTCCCTGACCTCCTCCTCCCAGCCTTCCCCAGCCTAGATCAGGTGGGGCCCCTGCTCTATGCTCCCATAACCTCCTGCCCTTCTCTGTTTTCAAATATGATTTCCACTCAGAAGCCCTTGTTCGGTTAGAAGGTAGAGCTCTCGGGGCCAGGAGCCCTGGACTCCCAGCACCTGCATGGTCCATGGCGCATAGGAGATGCCCTGTAAACATCTGACAGCCCCTGTTACTGTCCAACCCTCATTTCTCTTGCTGCACGGATGGACTACCACTGCCAAAGAGAACACACCACCCACCATATACGTCTTTTAGAAAGTCTTCACTTCTCTCCAACTGATGTCCCTCCACCTGTTTGGGATTTGTTGGCAGAAATGGCTAGTTTGGGTAATTCTGCAGGGGACCAGGGATCTTGGTGTGGGGGGCAGGATGGGCACCAGACACAGGGAAGGATTGCTTGGCTTGGCCTCTGTCCTTGGTCCCTCGTCCAGGCGGGGGTGCCCGAGGGCCTGGGGAGATCAAGCACAGGTCTCCTCTGTCCCATTAGGGGAGCAGGGAGTGGGCCTTATTTGCCCGGATGCCAGTGTGCTGGCCCCCAGCCTGGCAGCCTGGCGGTCGCAGACACGGCCTTGTTAGCAGTGAGTACAGGAAGGACCGTGGAGGCTTGGGCTGCCAGAAGGGCTGCCAGCATCCTGGACCCCAAGGGCAGAGGTGGGGGCCTGGGTACCTAATGCAAAGACTCTTAGGTGGAGGAGAAAGGCATGGGCAGAGAAACAGACAGTGAGGTTCTGTCAGGGGGTCTCCTGTCCACCCCTCCTTGTCCAGAGGATGAGTTGAGGTCAGAGGGCTTGAGACTTCATCTTCTCATCTTCCCCTGCCCTCAGCCTTGGGCCCGAGGAAAGGAAGGGCCTGCTCCTGGCCTTGGGATTGTCCCCAGACGTGGAACATTTGTCTGGCAGCCCCTGCCCCACCCCCACCCAGGATATTTAGAGGTGTTGCCAGCTCTTCCTTCCCTGCAGAGCTGAGCTGGGGAGTGGTTTCTATTTGGGTATCCTGACTTCAAGGCCTTCAAGCCCCACCTCATCCAGGAACACCTGGTGTCACCCTGCCCTACACAGGGACCCAGAGAACTCCTGGGAAGGGGGGTACTCTTGGGAAGAAGCTGTGGCTGGGTGGACCCCCGATCTAACCTGTTATCAGCACACCCCCTCGCTCTTTTGTTTCACCCCTGACAGCTTCAGTCTATCCCGGCCTCACCTCCACTTTCCTGTCTTCTCTGTCTCCGGCTTTAGCATGAAAGGAAAGTCCTACTGAAGATCTAAACTATAGCCCTCCGGCTTTCCCTAGCCTTCCTCCTGCTCTCCCTGCCCTGGGAGGCCCCGGAGTCACCTGGCCCAGCATCCCTTGTTGTGTGGCTGAATCTGAGGTTCAGAGAGGTTAAACGCTGACCTGAGGCCACACAGCCAGACTGAGACAGAATAGGCCTCCCTCTTCCCTTACCTGGCTCTGACCCAGCCAGTCTGAGCAGACACCAAGGCCATACAATTGTTTGGGTTTGGGGGCAAGGGGGCTTATTATGCTGGCGGCACTGAGGGGCCAGCAGGGAGGACATGCGCAGGTGAGGGTGGCCCCAAGGCTTAATCCCTGTAATCAGCGCTGTGGGCAGAGATGATGACAGGCCTGACTTCTGCAGGCGCCAAGGTCATCTGGGCTGGCCCCCCCTTCCCTGGTCAAGCAGCACCCCCAGCCCTCCCCAGGTCCCCAGCACTAATGCCTGCAGCCTTCGTCTGCCTGCCTTGTCTCCCCCATGAGGCCTTCCAGGTCCTCCTCTCCTCAGGAGGCAGCCCCTCCCTAACACTAGCACCTCCTGCTTCCTCCCCCAGTCTCTTCTGCTTCTGTGTCAGCCCTGAGGCCCCCCTGAATTAAGGAAGGAAGAGTCCAGACCTTGTAGGCGGAGGCATTACTTTATTCAGGCAGGGAAAAGCCAGATGGGGCTACAACATGGCAGGCATATGGGGGGGTCAGGACATAGGAGCACCCCCTCACCCCCATTAGCCACCAGCCAGACATCCCATGAGGGTGCACTGAAAAAGGGCAGAGCAGGTGAGCCCTGGCGCATGGACCACCACGGCCCCCTCCCCTTGGAGGAGCCATCGGGCCCCTGGCCTTTTCCAGCTGATGGGATGGGGAGGAAAGGGAGTGCAAGGGAAAGGGGGGGCCTAGTCCTACAGCGATTCAGTTGGCTTCAGCCTCGTGGGACAGTGCAGGCCAGATGTCCCCATTAGCGGGGTCCAAGGGGCTGGTATCTATTCTCAGAGCCTGCATTCTTGGAATGGGTCCCTTTGCCACACCCATATCACCTCGGCTAGCCAGGCCTCTCGGACAGAAACCACAGGTCAAGAGATAAGTTAAGGGTGCTGCCTCCGAGCAGGGAGGGGCTTGGGGATACCCCCCTGCCCAAGACCTCGGTGCAGGAGGGGGTGCTCATCCTCTAGTCCTCCCCTGAGGACCAGGAGTCTCCATCTCCTTCTCGCTGACTGAACTTCAGGAGCTGGCCTTGGCCCAGGTGAAGAGGAGCCCCTGCCCAAGGGGTCTTCAGGGCACCCCCCTCCTCCTCCTCCTCCAAGGGGCTCCCTTGGTCGCCCTCAGGGGGCCCCGGTTTCCCCTGCCTTACTCCCTCAGACTGCTCCAGCCCGTTCACCACACCCCCATTCACATGCTCCAACTCTTCCTTCAGGCTGGGGCCCTGGTCATTGACACCAAGGGTGTCCCCCACCTCCAAGCCCGTGTCCTCCACCCCACTGAGGGTCCCCAGAGGGCCAGGGACTTGGCCCTCCCTCTCCAAGGGAATAGCATCAGACTCTTCCTCTGATCCTGAGGCCTCCGTGCTGTCCTGGGACTCAGTCTCCAGGGCGGTCATGGGGGCATCAGATGCCGCACCCCTCAAGCCATCATCCCAGGGGACACTGACATCCATGGTCTCAGACCCCTGGAGGTTCCCTCTCTGAGGGCCACTCAGGGCCGGGAGGCTGCCCACCGAGGGCCCCGCCCCCCACCGCCCTGCCCCTGGCTCCCTCCCCTCTTCTTCATCTTCTTCCTCTCCCTCCTCCCCACTCTCTTCCTCATCTGCAAATCCATCAGATTCCCCATCCCGATCCCAGGCTGCAGGCTCCAGTAGCAGCTGGGGCACCTGGCCCAGAGGTTCTGCCACCTCCCCAGGGACCCCAGGAAGAAGAGAAGCCTCAGTCCCCAAGTCCTCAAATTCTTCCGACAGCTCAGAGTCATGGCCACGTTCCTCCTCCTCATCTCTCCCCTCCTCCTCCTCTGAGGGATGGGCCCCAAGGCCCTCAGAGGCCAGGACTGCAGGACCCCAGCCTTCCTTTCCAGTCTCCTCTTGAGGGGAGGGCCTCTGCTCTCCAGCCAGGTCCCACTTGGGGGAAGCAGGGGACCTGAGGTAGAGGCCCAGGGGAGTGGAGTCGGGAAGGGTCTCCCCTAGCTCATCAGCCTCACTCTCTTCTCTGCTCTCCTCCCCCTCCTCCTGGAGGCCTTCAGGGATTCCCCCAGAGCCCAAATCCTCCTGCTCCCCCTCCACCTTTCCCAGGACCTCAGCCCTGCCTGCCAGCCCCCAGCTAGCCTCTTGGCTCCCCTCAGCCAGGGGCTGGGGCCCAGGGGCATCTTCAGGGATTGGGGTGGGTGAGCAGGACTCAGTGGGCCGTGGGCTGGGGGGCCCCAGCACTGGTTTGACCTCCTCCTTTGCTCCCTCTGAGCTCAAGGGCCTGGGTTGGGGGGTATCACTTCCATCGCAGCACGAGGTCTCAGCAGGGAACGTCTCCTCTGCTTCCTCAGGGGCTTCAGGCTCAGACTCCTCCCAGCCCCTGGGAGTCTCCAGCGGGTCTCTGCTCTTCCTGGGCAGTGTGGAGAGCTCTGGCTCCGGAGCAGCTGCCTCCTCCAGCTCCTTTCTGGGCCCTTCCAAGCCCTGCACCCTCTTTGCCTCCAAACCTTCCTCCCCCAGGGGTGGCTCCATCACCTCCTCTCTGGCCAGGCCGCCTGGGTCCTCCAGCCCTACCGTCTCCTGCTCCCGTCCCTGTTCAGCTCCTGCAGTCTCTAAGCCCAAGGTGACCTCTGGGGAGGCTCGGCCATCCCTGGGGGCCAAATCCTCACCTTCCAACACTGGCTCTGTCACCTCTGACATTCCCTGGGGAGCTGGGAGGCCCGGGGTCCCCACCTGCTCTGGCCACTCCTCAGGGTCCTGGAGGCCCTCAGTGCCTCCCACCCCACTGGCTCCCTCAGCTGAGACCCTCTGCTCTTTGGGCTCAGGGCTCCCTGGCTGCCCCTCACCTGGGCTCCAGGCCTTGCCTGTGGCCGTCAGCTGCAGCTCCCCCTGCTCTACAGCCTCCCCCTTCCCAGCGAGGCTATCCCGTTCCCTAGGTGTCATCTCTGCCTCGTCCTCACTGTCCACTTCAGGCCTCCCAGGGGGCGTTTCCTGATCCGGTTCTTGACCCCCCTGCACCGTATCTTCCCACTTCTGCAGATGTGCAGAGAGTGGCAGCTCCTGTCCCTCCTCCTCCAGGGACCTCGGTGGCTCTGGATTCTCTCCCTTCTCCACGTTCTCTTCCTCTTCCAGATACCTTTGACTTCCCTTGTCTACCTCCTCTGGAGATCTCATATTCTCTACATTCTGCCCTCCCAGAGAGCTCAGTGATTTCTGAGTCTCCTTTTCTAGGGGTCTCAATGTCTCTTGGTTCTCTTCCACAGACCCCAGTGGTTCTTGACTTTCCTTTTCTAGAGGTTTCAACATTTCCAGGTTTTCTTCTCCTGTAGGCTTTAGTGGTTCTAGAGTCTCTGTTTCTAAAGATCTCACTGCCTCTACACTCTCTTCATTTAGGGACCTTAATAAGTCTTGATTCTCTTTTTCGAGAAGTCGAACTATCTCCTGGTCTTTTCCAAGAGACTTTAGTGCCTCTGGTTTCACCTTTTCTAGAGGGCTCAATGTCATCTGGTCTTCTTTTTCTAGAGACTTCAGTGGCTGATTCTCTTTTTCTAGAGGTCTCAATGTCTCCTGGTCTTCTTCTTCTAGAGGTCTCATTGCCTTCTGATCTTCTCCTAGAGATCTCAGTGACTCCTGGTTTTCTTTTTCTAGATATCTCAAAGTCTCTTGGTTCTCATCTTCTGGAGCCCTCAGAGATTCATGATTCTCTTTTCCTAGAGGTCTTGATGTCTCCTGGTCTTTTTCTTCTAGAGATCTCAGTGGCTCTTGATTCTCTTTTGCTAAGGGTCTCAATGTTTCCTGGTTCTCTACTTCTTGACATCTCAGTGGCTCTTGCCTTTCCTTTTCTAGAGCGCTCAATGACTCAAAGTTCTCCTCTTCTAGAGACCTCACTAATTCTTGATTTTCCTTTCCTGGATATAAAAATGTTTCTACGTTTCCTTGAAGAGACCTCATTATTTCTTGACTCTCCTTTTCTAGTGATTGCAATGTCTGTGGGTCCTCTTTTCCTATAGGCTTAAGTAGTTCTAGAGTCTCTTTTTCTAGAGGTCTCATTACCTCCATCTCCTTTCCTTCTAAAGACTGCAATAACTCCTGATTCTCCTTTTCTAGAGGTTTTAGTGTTTCTAAGTTCTCTTCTTCCAAAGACCTCAGAGATTCCTGATTCTCCTTCTCTAGAGATCTCATTGTCTCATGGTGCTGTTTTTCCAGAGAAATCAGTGGCTCTTGAATCTCCTCTTCCAGAGACTTCAGAGTTTCTTTTTCCAAAGGACCCGGGGAGTCTTGGATTTCTTTCATGTCCAGATCCCCCTCTTCTTGACGTGTTTCCTGCTGCAAGCTGCTTATTACTTTGACCTCTACAGCTGTTTCTTTCTCTGCCAGCCCCCAGATTTGTCCTTCCCCTTCCTCCTGGAATCTGCTGGACTCTCTAGACCCACCGGGTTCTCCATCTTTGGCCTCTAAACTGGGATGGTCAGGGCTGAGGGCTGGAGCCAGGGAGGCATGATCTTCAGAGGACTGGCCTGGACTGGGCTCTTGTTGCTTGCCCCCAGGCTCCTCTGGTCCTGGCAGGACGCTGGCAGGGGTGGCCACCTTGGCTTCAGCCCACACAGCTTCTGGAACCTGTTGCATCCCAACCCGTGGCTGGGGCAGGGAGAGAGGGGCATCCTGGGCTCTGATCTTGGCATCTGTGGCAGGGCAGGGAGCCTGAGGTGTGGGCGGAATGGGGGTGCTGGCCGAGGTGGGGGTATGGGTCTGAAGGAGTTCCTGGCTCTTCAGAAAGCCTGGCACAGGTGTTTCAAGGGTATCAGGCAAAGGTGAGGAGAGGGGAGTAGGGCTCAGGACAGAGAGCAAAGGTCCCAGACGCCGGCCCTCTGGGGTCCCAGGGAAATGCAGCTCCAGCTTAGGGTCTGGAAAGGTAGAGGGGAAGAAACGGTGTCAGCACATACAGGTTGGGGGTGGGGTAGGGGAGCAGCTACCACTTCTGGCAAGAGTGCCCTGCTCCTGCCTTTTATGGGCTGGGCTAAGAGTATGCTCGCTGCCTGCCGTGGGGGACCACGGAGTCAAGACTTAGACTGGTGCTTTTCAGGAAAGGCATTGCTCTGGGTGTGAAGAGGGAAGAAAGGTAAAGTTTTGGGGGGACCTTGGCCCCTCCTCTTACCCAGGAAGCTGAGGGAAGCCTTGGAACCGCTGCCAGGTGTCTGCAGCCGGGAGTTCTCTGCCTCTAGGAGGGTTCTAGGGACAAGGGAGGAAAAGCGGGGTCAGCCCTCTGCCCACAGGCCAGCCGGCAAGCCAGCCAGGGAAAAGTCACAGCTGAGCATGCGCGTCCCTGGCCTGGCAGGCTATCTCTTCATTCTCACCAGTATCACACAAAAGCCACACGGGGTTATACTTGGCTCTGCACATGAAATCACATGGTCACATCCCACAGATATCACCCACTTGGTCACACGGAGTCACACACTTATTTGGGACACACAGCTGGACTCACAGACACACAAGCAGATTCCCACACAGTCGACACAGTGTACACACACACCCACACATTGCTTAGGCTAGTCCCCTCCCAACTCCAGGCCTATGACCTCATCCTCCGTGTGGGGGGCCGATTCTCATGCTAATTGCTGCCTTTGTCCACACCGCCATCTGGAGGGTCTGAGTAGGGGGCTTCCCAGGGGAAGTGGGAATTCTCAGGCCGTTCCCATGGGATAGGCTCCCTCCTCCTTCTCCCCCAGGGCCCCCAGAGCTGGTTACAGACAAAAGCCAATGAATTCAGCTCCCTCTCTCCAAATCCTTTTCATGCCTCAAAACCCAGGTTAAGCCTGCACAGTCCTTTCCCCTCAGTGGTTTGATTTAGGGGTCAAGGCCCTCATCTTGGGATCTCTAAGTACTCTGGATCCCAAGCCTTTCAGGGCAATGGAGGTTTTTGTGTACATGCCCCTGCCTTAGTGCCCCATGGGGACTGAGGAGGAGGGGACCAATTGCGGGGGGAGGGAGGACCAATCAATTCAACAAGTTATCCTGAACATCTATCTCCTCTGTGCTCTTCCTCGTGATCTCTGAGTCTGGTTAGTGTTTTCTATGGTCTCACCTCTGTCCTTCTCGATGCAGCATCATGCTGTCTGAGCTCTGTGCCCCATGGAGGTGAAGCCCCTCTCTTCTTCATCCCTAGATCCTCACTGACCTTCCCTCTCTGGGCCCTGCCTCCCCTCCCCTCCTTAACCTGTCCCGGGGCCCCTGCCTTTGTTTGCCTGTGGATTCTGGGGGCACTGTCCTCATAGCCTGTCTAGCCCTGGCTCCACCCTGCAGGCTTGGGGTACGCAGCCCTTCACAGTAGCAAAGCCCCTTCCTCAGGCTTCATCAGTGGATCCTTGGCTAGCCAGGCCAGTTTCCCAGAAACTGGGTTTGCCCAAGGCCACAGAGCCAGCGAAGCAGCACTTCCTTGGTCTCAACCTTTCCTGAGCCAACAGGGAATGTGGTCAGTAGAAGGGCTGGGCAGGGCCAAGGGCACTAAGGCTTGAGAGGAGCCAGGCCCCAGGACATCCAGGATGGAAGGGACCTTGGCTTTCACCCAGCCCATCTCTCATCCTCCCAACAAGGAAACTGAGGCCCAGGTCAGGTGGTAAGTCAGTGCCACCAGCCCACACCTGCCAATTCCTTCTTCCTGAGGCTGCTCAAGGACATCACCCTCTCTGTGTGAGCACACACACAGAGGCTGGCCTTTTCAGCCCCTTGGGGTAAGGTTCTGGATATGGATGACCCACACGTGTCCAGCCCTGTCCTTTGAGGCTGTCCCACTCAGCTATATCACCTCTCCTTGGGGGATCTCCTGGGCACAGGATGCTTCTCTGGTCCTGAACCCACGAGAGAGCAGGTGGGCTTAGGTGGCACACATCGTGGTGTGGAAGGGATCAGCCTAGAGTCAGAGGACCGAGCAGTGACAGAGCCTCCACCACCCGTGGCTCTGGGCCCCTTCAGCCAAGGAGTCTGCCCCTGCGTGTATGTGTGCATCTGTGTGCCTACATGGGTCAGGGTCAACCTGTACCTGTATGTGGCCACCTCCAGGCTGAGGGACATCTTGAGGTGTGCCAGCTGCTGCCGACCTTCCAGGACCTGGGCGATCTGGCTCTGTAGGCCCTGTTTCTCCTGCTCCAGGGCCTCCACGGCCAGCTGCAGAGCAAGCCAGAGGCAGTCAGTGAAGGGACGGGGTCCTTCCTGCTAACTTACCTGCATCCCCCTTGGCTGCTGCAGCAGCATCTTCTGCTCCCTGACTAACTTCTCTGCAGAGCAGATTCCTGCCTCCCCTACCCCACTTCCCGCCCAGAGAACCCCTTCTGAAGCCTCCGAGAAGAGCACAGTGGCCCCTCTCAGCCCTCTCCCACGGCCTGGCTCCTCCTCTGAGGATGCTGATTAAATGGTAGCACATGCTGCTCAGAATTCAGCTCCCACAGGAAGGGGGAGGTGAGGGAGGAGAGGAGATGGGTTACAGAGAGGAGGAGAGGGAAAAAAGTGGAAGCAGAAGGAAAAACAATTAATCAGCAGGCCTGGAGCCTGCAGGACTGGAAGCCAAACAGCCCTGGTCCCAGTCACTGTCTCCTGCTCCCCATGCTAGGCCCCCACGCCCTCCACTTCCCACATGTTCTGGAATCTTTCTCCTCTGAAGCAGGGTGGGGGGTGGGGGGGGGACATGGTGAGACCTCTGTCTGGCCCAGGCAGGAGGCTGTTTTCTCAGCTGCTGGTCACGTCTGCGCAGTGTGAGGGGGAGCAGCTGTCCCAGGCCTCTGGAATGTGCTCAGGAGCCGAAAAGCCCAGACAAGGGAGAGAAGGGCTGATGGCCCCCCATCCAGGGCCCCTCACCCTCTCCTGTCAGGGGGAGGAGGGTGGCTGGGAACTTGGAGACTCTTGAGTGGCCAGACCATCAGATCAGCACTGAGAGGGAAAGTTCTGAGCGTCTTCTGAGCGACAGCAGGGCCTAAGGAGGGGTCCAGGGGCCATCAGGGTACGAAGGTGCCATTTAGACAGTGAGGAGGCTGATGCAATGTCTTGTGCCTGTCTGCCCTTCGAGGGGGTGTGCTTTGAGGTCTGAACCTCCATCATTCCAGCCCTACACTAGACAGAGTTGTGAAAGTCTGGGACAGTGGCACCAGGCATGGTTTTCTAAGAAGTGGCCCCTGAATCTGTAGCCACCACACCCCCCACTTCCCACTCCCTTTCCCAGATCTCTGATCCCCAACGGGACTTCCTGAAGCCTTGTCTTGCCCAGGCCCCCAGGCTTCCTCACCTGGAACTGCTCAGTAGCCCGCAGCCGCTCCTGCCAGCGGCCCTCCAACCTCTGCTCCAGCGCGGCCCTGCGCTCCTGGAGGCCGCTGCGCTCCGCTTGGAGCTGCTGCAGCTCCAGGCGACCCTCGCGGGCGCCCTTCACCGCGTGGCCCAGCCGCTCGCGGGCCTGGCCCAGCGACGTCTCCATGTGCGCCACGCGCTCCTGGTAGCCGCGCACTGCCCCGCGCCACGTCTCGCCCAGCCGCCGCGCCAGCTCCTCCACCTCGGGGGCCGGCACGGGGGGCCCGCGGGGCGGAGCGGGGCCGCGGGGGACGCAGGCAGCCTGAGCGTTCAGGCCCGCGCGCTCCTCCTCGTGCGCCGCGCGCAGAGCCTCCAGCTCGCGCTCCAGCTCCGCCGCCTGGGTGCTCAGCCAGGCCTGGGCGCACTTTTCGGCCTCGACCGCGCGCCGGCTGCGGGTCGTCTCCTCCGCGGTCCGCTCCCGAGCCAGCCGCAGCTGATGGCACCGGCTCGCCACGCCCTCCACCTCTTCTTCCAGGTTGTCGCGCGCCACCTCGGCCGCGCGCTTCTCCCGCCAGCGCTGGTCGACGAGGGCCCGCAGGGCCGCCAGCTCGTCGTCGGCACGGGCCCTCCAGGAGGCGTCCCCGGCCTGTGCCCGGAGACCCCCGAGCTCAGCGCTGAGTAGCTCATTCTGCTCCTCTAGCGCCTTGACCCGGGCCAGGTAGGCCTCCAGGCGCCGGTTGAGCTCCCACATCTGAAAAGATTCCTCCCCCAGGCAGCCCTCCATCCTGCCCGTCTGACCCACCGAAGGTGGAGAGACGCGGAGCACCGGGAGAAGCCAGCAGCTCTCAAAGCTTTTAGGACGGAAGGGTAATGGAGACGGATGGGGACAATGACGGGGCGGGGCGAGGAGCAGCTGAAGCGACTGAGAGTCGGGAGTGGGAGCGAGGCTATTCATACTCCCGCCAGCCTGGCGGGAAAAGGGGCGGGACCCAGGCCTTAACCCGTTAGAGTTCAGAGAAACGACGGCAGCCTTTGTCCTTGTGCCCCCGGTATGCTGGAGAGTGAAACAAAAGGAAAAGCCATGCCCGGAGAATCCGATCCGATGGTGGCTTTCAGGGGGAGGAGGCCGTGAGGCAAGGTCAGAACCCCAGATAAAAGCAGATTATACATAGAACTGAGCCTGTGGAGGGGGTGCCAGGGGATTCAGGCCTGCGAGGGGATGCGAGTCTCAGTTACTCAGCGCATCCAAGAGAGGTATCTACTTACTGAATTCCTCTAAGACTCAGTTTCTTCATCCATAAAATGGGAGTGATGATGGAACTGTCATGGGACTGTTGAAAGAATAGATGTGGCCATGTTTTTCGTAAATAGCAAAGGCTCACCCTCCTGAAATACTGGAAGAAGGCAGCATTGCAGAGAGAGGTTAGAAGAGACATTGCCTAGAACACAAGAACGAATGTGTCCTATTGGGAAACACCCCATATGCACACACACCCTATTTCCTCAGTCTCCACCAGGAAATGGAGAGAGCAGGCAAAAAGATGTTCTCCCCATTATTCACCTCCATCCTTCCTACTCATCTTTCATATAACCTGAGGTTCATATACCCACTTCTTAGGTAATGGAAGCCCCCACACCAGTTCGCAGGGAAGGACACCCCGTCCCGGCCTCTTTGTCAGGGATTTTTGGGCAGAGGGCGCCCCCTGGTGGCTCACAGACCGGGCCAAGAAGAGGAAGCAGAAAGAAGAGGCATCTCTTAAGTCACAACTAGTCCAAATTTATCGAGCCTTTGTAATATGCCAAATCATGTTCTAACATTTTATTTGCGTTATCTGACTGAATCCTCAAAACATCCCTTTGAGGGTTCCACAGTTCAGGAAACGAAGAGCTCACTGAGGGCGGGAGTAGTTGGGAAGGCCTTCTGGAGGAGGAGGGGTCCTTGAACTGGGTAGTGAGGGAGGTGGGATTTGGGGTTTGTAGTGTAAAGGGGAAGCAGGGTCCGAGGGGGAGGGCCAGGGATAATGAGACTGAGGGGGTCTTTGGGGAAGGAATTTCTGCTCATGTAAATCCAATTTAGCTCTACAAGTGTTAATTGAGACCTACTATGTGTCAGCCCTCTGTCCCAGCCCTGGAGGAGCATTTGGTAATGTGAGGGCAACAGTAATGGTGGTGGAGGTAATATTATCATAATACTTAGCACCTGAGGTATCCACAGAGACCTGGGGAAACACAGAGAATGGAGAAGGTTTTCTGGAAAGGGGGTACAGCAGGGTCAATGACCAGGAGGCCATCCCACCAGGCCAACTGGACTTTGAATTCACTACCATACGTGGAGCAGGAAGGGAGGGGCCGGTGGGCGTGGAGTGGAAGAATTGACTGAGACTTAGTGCAGACCGGGAGGCTGAGGCTTCTCCATCCCCACATTATCTCACAAATCCTGCGGTTTGGTTTGGGCTGGGGCATCCCAAAAGTTGTGTCCAGGAGAGGTCACTTGGCATCTTTCCCTCCTCTTTCACTTCCTGGCTGTGGGGAGAGAGAAGCTGAATACTTGAGATCCCTGGGATCCTCCAAGGGTGGTCCCCTGGAAATGTGGGGTGGCACTGGGGTGGGGAGTTTCCCTCCTGGGCCTCTCACTCTCGCCCAGAGGGGAGACATTTGGACTGTGTTTCATGCAAAGAGCACTGGCTCTGACTTTTACACTTTCTAGCTGAATGACCTTAGGCAAATCACATAGCTTCTCCAACTGAGTCTCAGTTTACCTATTTGGTAAAGGAGGTTAATACTTACCCATCCCCAGGCATTTGTTCTGAGCATCAAATAAGACCGGGTATGGGGACGTCTTTGTACAAAGGCTTTTTGAGGACCATCACCATGAAAGCCACCAAGCTAGAGCAAACCCTTCCCGTGAACCACTCTTGGTGAGTTTTGGGAATCTTGGAAGGCAGAGATGATCTGAAATGCTGGAGAAGAGTGGGGTGTTGATTTTCTTAAGGCAGGAGAAGGTGGGTCCCAGCAACCACAGCTGGTGGAGCTGACACCAAGGCCCAGACAATTCTAAACAGATAACTGATATTTGAGGCAATGAGAAGCTGAGGAAAATGAGGCCTTCCATGGGACCGGGGGACACTCAATGGGCACAAGGTGGGCCAGGTGTCCTCTCCTCCCTCGGGGGGTTGCATTGTTACTGGGATTTTTATGAGGCCTTTGCCTGCACTTCTTATGTCCCTATGCCCAGGACACATGGACTGTGTGATACTACACTGGGTGGATACAAAGTTCAGTAGCCATCCCCAGAGATGTCCATGAGAAAGCTGAAGAGGGTTCTGTGGGCCCTCAGGGTTCTGTCCTTGGTCTGATGATCACAAGTTTTTATTAAAGACTTGGATGAAATCATAGAAGCCATATTGATCAAATCTACATATTATGCAAGAAATGAGAGTTAGGGTTTGACAGAATAGGAAAAAAAAATGAACCAGATGACATTTAATAGGGATAAATATAAAATTCTGCTTTAGGTTTCAAAAAAAAAAAATCAACAGCATAAGAAGAGAAAAGAATAAAGCCTATCTAGTGAAGAAAACCTGAGGGTTTTAGCAGACCACAAGCTTGTTATGAACCAACACTGTGACGTGGCCACCTAAAAAAGTAAAAAGGATATAAGTGATTCATAGATGCAAGGCGTCCAGATCAGGGGTGGTGACATTCCCTTTGCCCTTCCACATTTGAAGTATTGTTCTGGACACAGTATTTTAAGAGGGACCTTGGCAGGTTGGAATTGATCCCAGAGGAAGATGAGCAGATGGTAAGGCAACTTGGAATAATGGTTGATGAAGAATTTCTGAATCTACTCATGTCTCAGGATTGCAGCTAAGTTCCGAAACTAAAAAATAATAGCCTCTGAGCACCATGCATATCCTAAAGAAAGTTGCCAGACTCACCTGGAAGCCTTCACCCCTGCCCCAGTCCCCAGGAGAGAAGGCAGGCGGAGTGCAAAGAAGCTGCACAGCGCAGCACTGGATTGCAGGGTGGCCAGCCCCGGAGGGCAGGCTGCGGCTTCCCCTCCTCTGCTCCGAGGGGAAGGGTGATGCCCACTGAGGCGAGTGGGTGTGGACTTCCAAGGGGATGACTCCTCAAGGCCGGGCATCCGCATGAAGGGCACATTGGTGTCCCACCTCTGGGCAGCTGTCTTTTAGGGCATGGGGTTTGTTCATCTGGGCCTCACTAAGAGACACAGACACTGGAGAGGGATGGCTGGGAATAGAGGGGGCCACAGGGAGGGACACGCGAAGTTCTGTGTGCCAAGAGGACTCTGTGAAAGGAGCCCCCCATGGGGAGCAAGCTTTGGGCATCACCACCCCCAAGGGAGGTCTGCATCTGAGGAAGGCTGACTGTAGCGCTGGGTAAGTGGCACTCACCCCTGTCTCCTCCTCTGTCCTGCAGAGGAGAAGGAAGCCTTGGAGCGGGTCTGCCAAAGTGTCCTTAGGGACAGGAGAGGGAGACCCAACGGAATGTCATTGCAGGCAGTGGTCAGAGAGATCTAAAGCTGTTCTTTTTTGTTATCTCCCCTACCTCTCACTTCTTTGCCTCATAATACGGAGGCTAGGGCAGGGGCAGGACATCACTCTTGCCCCATCCCTAACTTGACCCCTCCTTTTTATCTCCCTGTCCCCCTTCTCTCTTCCCCTCCACTCCCAGGACTAGATGGGTCCTGCTGGACATGTGTGGCAAAGGGTAACATCAGCAAGGAGTCACAAGTCTTTTGACAACAAGAAAAGAGACGGGAAGAAGGAAGTGAGTAGGTTGGAGACCAGATGGTAAGAGAGACGACAACTTTGGGAAACTCTGTACCGAGAGATCTGGAGACATAGAGAGAGGGAGAGAGTGGTTGCTGAGGAAGCGATCAGCAGAGCAGAGAGCGGGCCCAGGGACCCCTGCTGGGAAGTCTGGCTTTGGCCTGAGAGCTTTGGGTACTGGCTGGACCCTGCCTTTCCATCCTGCTTTTCCCCATCCACATGAGGGAGGCTTGGAGCTGGAGCTGGGCCTGGGAGGCAGAAATGTTCCTTCTCTCTTCATTTTCTCCTCTCCCAGCTGGAGGGTTGATGGGGCTGACTTTGCTTTGCAGCTTTCTCCTTTCCCTCACATCCACAGCAGGCCAGATGGACTCCTCATTCTCCATCCTGAGGGAGGGGTTAAGGGAAGGCAAGTAGCATGGGAAAAGCATTGAACAAAGAGCCTTGTCTCTCTCTATGCAACCTTGGTCTAGTCAGTTCACCTCTTTGGGTCGTGGTTTCCACAGTAATTTATTCAAATAATATTTAGAAAGCACTTATTGAGTGCCAGGTGCACCATAGGCACTAAATAAATATTGTGAAGGAATCAAAAATTACTAATGTGGAGCCCTGTCCTCAGGAAGCCGATGGGCACGTTGGAGGCCAGACATGGGAACCATAGAGTGCGATCCCGGTAGAGAGGCATGATGAACCGGAGGGGGAGGGGGGAGGGGGCAAAGGAGGTGGCCGTGTGGTTAATTTGGGGCCTTTGCCCTCCAGGCAGCGACGAGCCCTGAAAAGGTATTAACCTCAACCGTGGTTAACCTGGTGAGATCGCTGTGAAGGATTGGGGCAGGGTGGGGGGGGAGACAGGCAGGATGGCCAGTCAGGAGGCAGTTGCCACCTTCGAGGTGATGAGACCAGAACCTAGGGGCGGAGAGGAGGGATGAGTGTGAGAATACTTAGGATGTATCGCTTCCAATAAGAGTTAGATGTGGGATGGCGGGAGGGGGCAGGGAAGATGCCCATACACGTGGCTTGGCCCTAAGGTAGGGAGGGAGGGTGGCATGGGGAGAGGTGCAGTGGCCGCCAGATGTGCAGGGTTGGGGATCACATTTAGAAGGGTGATGCCCGAGTGGGGAGGATAAGGTGGGGGACTGTGAGCATGGACTAGGTTGTTCAGGGACAGAGGATGAAAGTACAGAATGATGAACTGTTCCCTTCTATCTGTGACGCTCTGGGTCTGTGGTTTGATGGGCAGCTTGCAAAGCAGCAGCCAACTGCCTGCTCCGGCTCAGCTCAGGTCTCCACCCCCCGCAAAGTAAAAGGGGCTGCAGTGGGGCACGGCCACCAGGCGCCACTATTGCCACAAGAAAAGCTACATTCCCTGGGGAAATCCTGTGATGATGATGATGATGATGATGATGATGATGATGATGATAATGATGATGATGATGATGATGATGATGATGAAGAATTTAAGCTATAGTATCTAGGTAGTGAGGTAGGTAATATTATCATCAGTATCATTCATGATTTTCTAACAGAGGAAACAACCTAAAGAAGCTAAGTAACCTATCCAAGACCACACAAATAGAACTTGAACTCAGAGTTCTGGCTCAGCCTGCACCTCCCTCTCTCCGGGAAAGAAGGTGATGATGGGGGGGGGGGGCTGGGGTCAGAGAATGAGTCAGAGAGGACCTTGTGGGGAAGTCTTTCATCTCTACCATCCCTCATGCTTCTCCTAGCATCTCACTCAGGGCCACCTTAGGATGCACAGAACCAACCGGGAGATGACTAACTCTGGACTCAAAACACTCTCCCCTGGTTAAAATCATCCAGTCTTCACCCCACCGCCACCCACCCACCCAGTTTTTAGGAGAAGTGGACAGAGAAGGCCAGCTGGGGCTGGACTGGAGCTGGAATCAGGGAGCTAGGCTTGGCTTGGGCTGGGATCCCAGGGAAGATGCTGAAGGTGCCATCTGTGTTTGGTGGTACCTTGATGCCCTGCCTACACGAAGCTCCCATCAGGTGTTTGCTGACTGACTGTCCAACCCCACGCTGGTCTGGCCACACTCCAGGGCTGAGTTTGGCTCCAAGCACCCTGCTGAAGGAGGGCACAGACACACCGTAATGTGCCCACTGAAGGACCAGGCACCTGGAGGAAGTGTGGTGAGGATGTTAAGAGCATAGACTCTGGTGGCAGACCTGAGTCCTGGAGAGACACTTAACCTCTCTGAGTCTCAGCTTCCTCATCTATAAAATGGGGGCAATAATATCCACCCAACCTGAGCACAGAGAGCTCGCCTCTCAGTCTGTCCAAGCGCCTGGTCCTCAACAGGTGTTCAGTGTATGTTTGTGAAATGAATAAATGAGTGAATAAGGTGGGGTGTGTTAGGTTGTTACTACCAATGCTGCTGCAAACATTCTTGGCCAGGTCTTCTGGGGCCCGTGTGAGTCCCATTCTCTTCGGAGCCATCTGGAAGGGAATTGCTGGTTGGAGGGAAGGCACATCTTTAACTCCACTGGACAATGCCACAATGCCACATCTTTTTTTTTTTTTTTTTGGCCACGCACGCAGTTTGCGGGATCTTAGTTGCCCAACCAGGGGTCGAACCTATGCCCTTGGCAGTGAAAGCCTGGAGTCTTAACTACTGAACCACCAGGGACTTCCTGCCACATCGTTTTTTAAAGCGGGCATACCAGGTTACTCTCCACTAACAGTGTACAAAGAGTTCCCATTGCTCCACATTGTCTTGGTACTGTCAGGTTTTTTAATTTTTCACAATCGTGAAGTGTGTTCATTCAGTACAATTGTGGAAACGCATCAGCATGGATGAACCTCACGAACATCATGTTGAGAAGAAAAAGCAAGCTGCAGTAAAATCCGCATGGCAGATGCCTTTTCTATCAAAGTTCAAAACCCTGCAAAACCATGTGTTATCTGGAGATATGTACATAGGTAGTAAAAACATTTTTGAAAGGCAAAATAATGGTAAAAATAAAGGAGAGGATAGTGGTTCCCTCTGGGGAGGAGGGAGGAGATGCAAGGGGGATGGAGAGGTCCACCACTGTGCATAACGTATTTCTTTATTGATAGACTATGTGAAATATTTGAAAATAAACACATACGGTGGGGTCATCTGAAGCGCCTGAGGGGCTCCTGGGTAAAAGGGCCCAGACTTTTCTTAGTGGGTCCAGAGATCAGAACCGGTCCTGATGAGTAGACGCTATGGGCCCAGATGCCAGCCCAGACAAAGGAGATGGCCACAGGACTTGTTTCTGTCCTGGAGCAGGTTGCCACCAGAGGGAGTGTGAGCCCCGTTACTGGGACACAGGACAGCTAACCACTCTAGGGTGATCCATTTTGTGATCTGTCCTAGAGGACCTTGGTGACTTCTTCAACCCTTGGGATTCCAGCACTCTAGGAATGAACAACAATCCATCCTGACCCCAGGGCCCCCGCTCCGCTCCTGTCCTCCCTGGAGAGCTGCAGTTCCTGCCCTGAACTATTGCCAGAGGGTTCTCTTTTTTCTGGCTGCACCGCAGCTCACGGGATCTCAGTTCCCCGACCAGGGATCGAAACCAGGCCATGGCAGTGAAAGCCCAGAATCCTAACCACTAGGCCACCAGGGAACTCCCTGCCAGAGTTTGGTTCTTTGAGCCAAAACAAGAGGTCTGGAAGTTAATTCCAGGAAGAACTTGCCTGCCTTGTGGGATCAAACAGAAATGGATTGGGATAAGGGAGAGGAAGAGGCAGTGGGCTCTTGACCACTGGCCCCTCCCCTGGCCAAATAGGAGAGGGGCCCCAGGGCTGAGGCTGGGGCCAAGGAGTGACTCCTGTCCAGCGCCTCCTCCCCAGGGCTCTCTGAGTCTTGCCCCAGCCATGCCAGCCGAGCGGGAGGCTCCCACGGAGCCCTTTGCTGGGCGTGATGTCTCAGGAAGCCACCAAGTGGAGGCAGGACACCAGGACACCTCCCACCTCATCTATGGGGGTTTGGGGGTCAGGCTGTCTTCCTGCTGAGAGTCCAGGGTGGGGGGACCCATTAGGGAGGAATGTGAGGGGAAGGCATTTAGCAAGTCTGAGGAGACTGGATAAAAAAGTGGGAGAATGAGGGAATCTGGAGGAGGTGTTGGTCTATGCAGGGCAGCTGGGGGGAGGGGGAGGTATATTTATCTTCTGAGCTGGTGGCATTAAAAATAACCAGGGCCCCTGAGTAACCCAAGCTCCCAGGTTTCTGTGGCAGGGTGGAGGCCATCAGTGGGGACTAGGAGGGCAGAGCTAAGAGGAAGCAGAGGATGGAACCAGAAAGGTCTCCTCCCACCCCGCCCCCCAGCCTTGGGCTATTGAGGGCAGGGGCTGGGCAGGCTGGTGCCCCTAGGGCTGGCTGGAGAGAGCAGGGAGGGAAGGAGGAGGGGAGCGGGGAGCGGGGAGCCAGGCGGGAACAATGCTGGCACTCAGCCAGGAGCTGGAGTTGGGGACTGAGGAGAGAGGAGGGAAGGGGAAAGGATGAGGGGTGGAGAAGAGAAAAAGAAAAGAGAGCTGAGAGAGGTGGAGAAAGTGTCCCCACGTGGGTGCGCCCACACTACTCCTCTTCTGAGTCCCTAAAGCTGCTTGAGGAAAGGAGCCTGTCTTCTGGGTTCCAGCCCCTTGAGGAGCTGAAGCTACAGCGGGAGGAACTTCAGTTAGCCTTTAGGAAGGACTTCCCTGGAGGAATGGGGGCAAGGGAAGGAGTGAGCCAGAGAGGACTGTGGGACGGTGCAATCTCTCCTTCTCTGTTAAGCCCTGGGACTCAGCCGGGTTGTGGCCCACGTTCTTGCCCTGAGACAGGCTGCTGGAAGGATGACCTCACCTTTCTGCCTCTGTTTCCGCAGTTCCTTGGCTGATTTCTGAGTCAGGGACTGTGATGACAGAAGGACAATTACAGGAAAGTTTCACTGAAAGATTAGCCTCTATACCCAGCTGTGAGGAACGGGGCTGGAGCTGAGACCCGGGCAGCCTGATGGCAGAGGCTGAGGATGGCACGAGAGGGCCCTTCTGACACCTTGTCCCACAGAACCTGCTGTGGGGCGTCCCATCCCGGCTCAGCTCTGCAACTGAGGGGGAGAAGCGGGAATGATGTGCTTGGCACATACTAGGAGGTCGGGGAATATTTCCTCAATGGATGAGAGGACGGATGAAAGTCAGGGACTGCATTGGTCCTGCTCAGCACAGGGTCTGGCGAATAGCTGTTGCTCCGTAAATGTTTGTCAAGTGAATAAATGCTGCCCATCTGGCCAAGGCCAGGCCTGGGCCCTGCCTTTGTAGGCATCCCTGAAAACAGTAATGACACCTGTGCTGCGGTTGAACCAAGAGGAGGATGGTCTGGTCCTTGGGTCTCCTTACACTTAGGTACACCCTGGGTGGGCTGAAATGAATTGGGGGCTGGATCATCAGGCCTCTGAGGAAGCTCCAGTGTCCCGCCCTGAAGCTGGGCCAAGTGAGGGTGGCTCTCCCTCCCCAGGCAGCTCTGGGCTGAGCCCAGGATCCCCTGCCCTTAGGCTTCTGCTGAAACTTTAGCCCATAATCCCCCACCTGAGCCTGAAGGGCTCCCACAGCTGTCCTGGCCTCATAATCTTCAGTCCAGAAGGAGAGGAGAGGCCCAGCAAGGAGCAGAGGTTGCCCCCCTTCCAGGGTGAGAGATGGAAGAGAGCCTATGGGGAAGACTAACACTTCTCCACCCTGGAGCACCCACTTCCCCGGCTGGGGAGAAAGAGGATGTGGAGGGGTCCTGCTGACACCTGTTGGGACCAAGCAGCCCCCTCTTAATGTGACCAATGATTTCCCTGCTGCCTGAGTGATCCCCCAAGCAGGCCACACCACTTTCTGGTCCTCAGTTTCTTCTTGAACAAAGGAGAGGCATGATCCCCAAAGGCCCTTCCTTCTGGGACTCTGTTCTCTGGTTCTACAATTCCCAGCTTCTAAGATTCCACCTTGGGGCAGCCGGAAGGGAGGGCACGTTGCCGAGGACTGTGCAGCTGTCAGGCTGCTCCAGCTTGAGTCACCAGCTTGAATCCCAACCTGACCTGACACACCTGCTCACCTCAAGGAGTGGGGGTGGGAGCTGAGACCTGAGTCCAGTCTCCTCCAGACACCCCCAGATCTCCTCTGATGGCTGCCAGAATTGCCTTCCTCTCTGCTTTTCTGATCTCCCACTCCCCTGCAAGTGGCTGGATCCCCTGGGGGAAGCTGGGAAAGGCTGGCCAAACCTGTGGAGGGCTGGGACAGGAATAAGGTTTCTGGGGCGCTGGCCGGGGACAGAGGTCAGGCAGACATTTGATGAGGAGGCAGAAGAACGGGGGAGACGACCTTTTAAAGTCCCTTCCAGTTGGAGGAGTCGGGCATGCCGCTCCAAGGGATGAGAAAAGGACCCGAATGTCATGGGAAATGAATGATGGTTCAAGAGGAGACCAGGGGCTGGGGTTAAGTGGGGTCAGCCCTGTCTCCCCCTACCCCCTTCGGTGCCAGTGACTGGGCAAGGGGCTGAGCCTGCTGTCCGGGAGCGATTGTCACAGCCCTGTGGGGAGCGGGCGGGGAGTGGGGAAGGAAGGGGCCAATTCAGGCAAACCCCACCAGCCCACCAGCCCAAAGGGAAAGGGGAGCAGAGATGGGAGGAGAGGGACCGGGGTTCCTGGGACACCCACGGAAGAAGGTGAGGGAGGGACCCTGCCCCCTACAAGGCTACTCTGAGGAGAACTTCTCTTTGAGTGGGAATAGGGCTGGGAAGGAAGGTGGGACTGGACTGTGGGAGGGATGGTGAGGAAGGGGCCGGGCCACCCTCGGGTGGGCCTGGAGTGGGGAGCTCTTGGCAGCCCCGGCTGGGAGTGAGGGTGCTGTCAGCCGGCCAGGTTTCTGCCGCTGCCTGGGAAGAGCCCAGCCCAGAGATCCTTATCCAGGGCAGGGACAGAACTGGTTTCTCGACTGGCAGCACCAAGGGGGACAGGTGCAGGAAGAAGCCAAGAGGTCAGGAGGGCAGCGGCAGGCTTGAAGGAGAGGTGGGAGGACCTGACCTGGGGACCCCTGACCCTCACTACAGCAGCAGTCTCAACCACTGGGGGACCTCCATAGGCATCGATTTTGCATCCTATTTGCATATGACGGATTCACTTTCTAGACGGACTGAAAGACCCTCCCAGGTCCCGCAGCTGTCCCTGTGCTGCTATCCTGTCCCTCGTCTTTCTCAGGTATGACTGGCCCAGGCAGGAGAAATCCCTGGTTGGACTCCTCCCCACCTCCCCACCCCAGTCTCTCCCTTTCCACTGACACCTGAAGGGTCCTGAAGTCACTGCGGAGAGAGGCAGAGGAGCCAGCAAGAGGTGGGGGACTCTGGAGGACTCTCCTCAGAGCCTGCTCCCTTTCATCCTCCGCTACAAAGGGCCTGGCGGCCCCAGTCCCATCCATCTTGTGCCTGTGGCGGTCCTTAAGCAGCCCTTTGTTGGGACCTGGGGTCAGAGGGCCTGGGCAGCATGCCCCCTCTCCTCTGAGCCCCACCCCTGGGGCCCTTTCTTTCCCCCTCTTCCCCTCCTCCTGAGTATCTCCGCCTTCTCCAGCCTACATCTCCTCCTGTCCCTGCCCACGCTGCCTTCTCCCATCTTCCCCTCCCCTCGTCTCCTCCCTTTCCTCTCTCTCTCTCTCTCTCTCAGGGCTTCCTGCCTCTGGCTCCACCTCTGCCATTCCCTCCCATGTGGATTCCTGTAACGTGGCTCCTCCTGCCACACATGGGCACAGAGCTGCCCTCAGGTTCTGGAGGCCTCAGAGGTACCCTGGGCCCTGGCTTCCCCAGGGCTTTCTCCTCTCTGGTCTCAGCTGTGCCCTGATTCTCTTGGTTTTGACATTTCTAGACCTTTCTCTCAGCTCCACGCTCCTGTTTCTTGGTGTGTGTGTGTGTGTGTGTACTTCAGTTTCCCTAAGATGTCGGTGTAGACTGTCCCAGTGCCTGTAAGTGCCCCTGCCATGTGTGCCAGCCCTGACCTCAGGAGAGAATCACACATACCCCCTCCCTTGTCTTTGCCCTCCCTTCCTCTCTGGCTCCTCTTGCTCTGGCCCTTGTTGGGGCTCAGTGACCCAGGCCCCTCTGTTGCCCCAGAGGTTTCACCCTCTCCCTCTTCTCTGAGAAGCTCGGACTCTAGAAAAGACTCTGCCCACAGATATCTCACAGAATTTTCAGGATGCATGCAGGGGGTGGGGGGTCCTATGCATTTTCCCTCAAATGCACCGCTGAGTAATGAGGCAGGTAACAGAAGAGGAGCCCAAGAGGCCTTGGGTTGGGAGGGGAAGCTGGAGAGATTTTCTCACAGGCTGGGCTGGGCTGGGCCAAATGGGTGAGGTGGCCGCTCCCTGGTCCAATCTCCTGGGTCCAGGACTGTAACTTCCTCGTCATCTCAGGCTGGCAGGCAGGCAAGTACTGGAGAAGCAGAGCCAGGAGGAAGGGCCCGCCCAAGGGGAGCCTCCGTCTCAGGGTGGACACACAGCTACTGCTTTCAGAGGACCCCCAGTCTGATGGGGGAGTCCCAGTCCCTGCCCTCCGAGATCTCCTGGGAAAAATAAATGTCTCTTCTGTCTGCCATTCTCAACAACTTTATTCAGAAAGAGACAAGCTAGGCAGAGAAACAAGAGCAGATGCCCCAAATAGACAGACAGACCTCCAGCTGCAAGGGCCTGGGAAAGGCTTGAAAAAAGACCTCTCCAGGGTGGGAGTGGGGAGTCAAGTTGAGGCGGGAAGGGTAGGCTGGGGAGCCAGCAGCCTGGATTCAGGCCAGACAGAGCTGGAGTCAAGGATGGGGTGAGAGGGGAGGAGGTGATGCCGAAGATAAAGAAAGGGCTCAGGCTGACAAGTTAAGACTCTTCTGGGTTAAACCAAACACAAAACTGGCATCCAGAAGGCTCAGCCTGATTCATTCTTCCATTTCTGAAAACAGCACCATCAGCGACCAAAGCCAGACAGCCATTCTTTTTTTTTTTTTTCATAAATTTATTTGTATTTATTTATTTCTTATTTTTGGCTGTGTTGGGTCTTCGTTGCTGCGCGCGGGCTTTCTCTAGTTGCAGCGAGTGGGGGCTGCTCTTGGTTGCGGTGCGCGGGCTTCTCATTGCGGTGGCTTCTCTTGTTGCGGAGCACGGGCTCTAGAGCGTGCAGGCTTCAGTAGATGTGGCGCGTGGGCTCAGTAGTTGTGGCTCGTGGGCTTTAGAGGGCAGGCTCAGTAGATGTGGCTCACGGGCTTAGTTGCTCCACGGCATGTGGGATCTTCCCAGACCAGGGCTCGAACCCATGTCCCCTGCATTGGCAGGCGGATTCTTAATCACTGCGCCACCAGGGAAGCCCCCAGACAGCCATTCTTGACACCTCCCTTTTTCTTCCTCCGTTCTAATGCATCACAGTCTGCACCCTCCCCCAAATTTTTCTCCACCTTCTGCCCAAGCATCTCACCAGTCTTCTGATGGCTTTCCTTCACGCTCCCTTTTCTCTGTTCCATCTCCACCTGGCTGCCAGAAGAAAATCCTTAGAACACAAATGAAATGCCACCCCTTTTTTAAAATCCTTCAATGGCTTCTCATTGCTCTTAGAGTAAAATAAGAAATAGTGGCAATTCCCTGGTGATCTAGTGGTTAGGAGTCTGCGCTCTCACGGCTGAGGGCCCGGGTTCGATCCCTGGTCAGGAACTGAGATCCCACAAGCCGCGCAAGGCACAGCCAGAAAAAAAGAAAGAAAGGAAAAGAAAAGAAATACTTACTGTGGCCCTCAGGTCCTTCAGGTTCTGCACGATCCAGCCACTGATGGCCCCCAGCTGCCAGGCACTCCAGTTATGGGACCTTGAACAGCCCCAAACTGTCCTTAGGGACTTTACCCTGTGGTTCTCTCTGCCTAGAGCACCTTCCCCTCTGCTCTACCCCACTGAGTCCTCCAGGGCCCCCCTAAGTGCTTTGTCCTCCAAAACACCTGCTCTTCTGATGCTCTGCCCACCCCCAATCTAAATGAGGTCTTCTCTATGGCACTCTCTCCCTCTACTCCGCTTCTCCTTCATAGCACCTACCACAACAGGTAATTGCATATTTTTTTATTTTTTATTTTTTTTGGCTGCATTGGATCTTAGTTGTGGCACGTGGGGTCTTCGCTGTGGCGTGCGGGGTCTTCGTTGTGGTGCATGGGCTTCTCTCTAGTTGTGGCACCCAGGCTCCTGAGCTCGTGGGCTCTGTAGTTTGCGGCACACAGGCTCTCTAGTTGAGGCGCGCGAGCTCAGTAGTTGTGGTTCATGGGCTTAGTTGCCCTGCGACATGTGGGATCTTAGTTTCCTGACCAGGGATCCAACATGCGTCCCCTGCATTGTAAGGTGAATGCTTTACCACTGGACGACCAAGGAAGTCCCTTGCACATTTATTGATGCATTTACTTTTTAACCATCTTTCCCTACTAAAGGTCTGTTCCCCTCCCCCCCACAGGCCCCATGAGGGCAGAGATCTTGTCCATTTTATTCATTTCTGTGTTTCCAGTACCTAGCAGGGTGCCCAGCTCCTAGGAGGCTCTCAGGAAACAGTAGTTGGATGAATAAACAAAAGGGCCCCTCACCTCCCCCACCCCACACTCAGAGAGGGGACTTGCTTACCCAAGGACTCTGCACACTGTCTGCCCGCTCCCTGGCCCTGACCCTCTGCCCTCAGCTGCCGAATGTGGCCTCTCTTGGGGCAGGAGCAGGAGGCTCTGGCCCCAGGGCATTCCGGTCTTGCAGGGAGAAGAGGCTCCCCAGCCGACACAGAGACTCTGAAGCGTGACCACTGACTGTCTGTGCTGATGGAGGGAGAGGCCGTTTCAGGCCGTGTGAGGAGCTAAGCTTTGGAGAAGCAGCTGAATGCCAGTGGGTGAGAGGGCGGCACACCATGCAGGGGAGGTTGGAGCTGAGGCCTGCCTGGAGGAACACACACCCGAGAGGGCAGGGACCATGTCTTGAAGGGCCTCTAATACCTGTTTGGACTTTATTTTGGACAAAAAGATGGGGTGCAGCTAAGGGGATTTTGTGTCTTGTTTATTGTTTTTTAAACAGGGCTCTGACATAATAAAATGTATGTTTTGAAGGATCCTCTGGCAGCACTGTGGAGGATAGATCAGAGACACTAAGAGCTTACTATTTTTTTTTTAAATTTTATTTTATTTTAATTTATTTTTGGCTGCGTTGGGTCTTTGTTGCTGCGCCCGGGATTTCTCTAGTTGTGACGAGCGGGGCTTTCTCTAGTTGCGGCAGGCGGGGGCTACTCTTTGTTGTAGTGCGCGGGCTTCTCATTGTGGTGGCTTCTCTTGTTGTGGAGCACAGCCTCTAGAGCGCAGGCTCAGTAGTTGTGGCGCACGGGCTTAGTTGCTCCGAGGCACGTGGGATCCTCCCGGCCCAGGGATGGAACCCGAGTCCCCTGCATTGGCAGGCGGACTCCCAACCACTGCGCCACCAAGGAAGCCCTAAGAGCTTACTATTGCTAAGTGCTATGTACGTAATGAGATTTACTTTATTTAACTATTACAACATCCTTGTGAGGTAGATGTTATATATAATTGCTATTTTCTAGATTAGAAGCCTGAGACTCATAGCAGCCCTCTTCATTGGAAAAGTGCTCCTTCCCATCCCATGGGATTCTGATGGGATTGTTAATCACCAAGCCAGACCTGTTCCTTGGCCATGGGTGTGGCATGAGGTCCAGGCCTGGACAATCAGTGGGCCCCTTGCTCTGCCAACAGCACCTAGACCAAGGGTCCAAGGGATGGTCATGTGATATAAGCAGAACCAGACTGAGTCCTTCTGGGATGTTGAAGATATAGACCCCGGGAGAGAGTCCCACTTCTTTTTGGATCTCAAGAGGTAACCATGTAAGCTTGGGGCATATGAAGCCAATTTCCTATGATTTAGAGAACATTTCTTTGTGATAGGATTGAAGGTGACCAACGTACAAAGAAACAGAGGTGAGCAGGATGGATGCAAAGGGAGAGGCTGATGTACTTGTTTGGGTCCCTGGATTTAGCCACACCTGAAGCTAGACCCAGCTGAAACTTCCCAGTACATAAGCTATTAAATTACATTATTTTGTGTTTAGTTCAAAACTATACATGTACTCCCCCACCATGTTCAGAGCGGCACTATTTACAATAGCCAAGACATGGAAAAAAATCCAAGTGCCCATCAACGGATGATTGGCCTAAGAAGATGTGGCATGCATATATATATATATATATATACACACACACACACCCTATGGAATATTACTCAGCCATAAAAAAGAATAAAGGGCTTCCCTGGTGGCGCAGTGGTTGAGAATCTGCCTGCCAATGCAGGGGACACGGGTTCGAGCCCTGGTCTGGGAAGATCCCACATGCCACGGAGCAATTAGGCCCGTGAGCCACAATTACTGAGCCTGCGCGTCTGGAGCCTGTGCTCCGCAACAAGAGAGGCCGCGATAATGAGAGGCCTGCGCACCGCGATGAAGAGTGGCCCCCACTTGCCACAACTAGAGAAAGCCCTCACACAGAAACGAAGACCCAACACAGCCATAAATAAATAAAAATTTAAAAAAAAAAAAAAAAAAAAAAAAAAAGAATAAAATATCGTCATTTGCAGCAACATGGATGGACATAGAGATTATTATACTAAGTGAAGTAAGTCAGACAGAGAAAGACAAATATTATATATCACTTATATGTGGAATCTAAAAAAATAATACAGGGAATTCCCTGATGGTCCAGTGGTTAGGACTCCACACTTCCACTGCAGGGGGCCAGGGTTCACTCCCTGGTCAGGGAACTAAGATCCCGCAAACCGGGCAGTGTGGCCAAAAAAAAATAATAATAATAATACAAATGAACTTGTTTACAAAACAGAAACAGACTCACAGACATAGAAAACAAATTTATGGTTACCAAAGGGGAAAGGGGATGGGGGAGGGATAAATTAGGAGTATGGGAACAACAGATACACACTAACGTATATAAAATAGGTGAACAACAAGGATTTACTGTATAGCACAGGGAACTATATTCAGTATCTTGTAATAGCCTAAAATGGAAAAGAATTGAAAAAATATATATATATATCCGAATCACTTTGCTGTACACCTGAAACTAACACAATATTGTAAACCAGCTATACTTCAATTAAAAACAAAAAGAAAAACAAAAAATCCAGACAACTGAAGCTCAGAGACACTAAGCAACTTGTCTGAGGTCACACAACTAGCAAGTGGCAGAACCAGGATTTGAACCTCTCTTATTCTAACACTTGTGCTCATTTCGCCCTGTCACAGCATGATAATGTAAAGAGCAAACAGGCAAACCAGTTAGGAGGTGAGCAATGAGAAAGCATGGTCTAGGGCAGTGGCCTGGGGAAGCAGGGCAGGCATTTGAGAGAGATCATGATGGAATTTGGGAAGACACGGGACAGACCTGAGTGTGGAGGCTCAGGGAGGTGAGTGGGAGGAGGACCCAAGGGGCCTGGAAGACCCAGGAGACAGGGCAGATGGGGCAGAGTGAGGGATCTCAAGGCAGAGATGGGTTTGTCTCAGACACAGAGGATATCTGGGCAAGAGCAAAGCCAGCCTGTGGGTGGTGACGAGCTCATCTGGAACCAGGTGGGAAGCCAAGGCCAGGCCCGGGGTCGTCCACAGATTGGGACTGGAGGAGAGAGAAGGAACAACTGGAGGAGGAGGAAGCTGTGTCACCATCATGGGAGAAGGTGGGAATCAGTTCCCCAGCGCCTGCTCAGAGTCAGGGGTGCCCTGGTGGCCTTGGAAGCCAGAGCAGGAGACAAAGGAGGCTGGAGGAGGGGAAGTGAAGGTCATGCTCATGGATTCAGCAGCAAATGAGGGGGTGGTGATGAGAAAGGTGAAGGGAAGGTGGTTCCCTCCCAGGTGTGTGAGTCGCACCGGTGCTGCTGAAACATCGACTCTCTCACACTGCAATTCAGAGGCGAAGTTGAACTCAGGTGACTTACCCAACCCCTTCCCAGTGAGCCAGAGACAGGTTTTATTTTCTAAAACATTTTAATAAAATTAACCAATAAATATTCTACACTGTATGGGCTACAGGGACAAAGAGTGGAAGACAGAGGGCCGGTCTTCCCAGTCGGGCCCTCGGGTCCCCTTGCAGAAAAAGAGAGAGCCGGTGCTCTGGGCTGGCTTGGGGCTGGGACTGCTCACTTGGGATGGGGGGAGTGATTCCGGAATGGGTGATCTGGGGTCCTGCCATCCATCCCACTCTGTTGGTGTATGGGAGGAGAGGAGGGGCCAAAAAAAGCAGAGCCCCTGCAGGAGGCATCCTAGCACCCCCAGAAGTGACTGGGGTGAGGGGAGAGCTAGCCTAGAAGGAAGGAATGGGGGAGGGGCAGCCCATGGGGCAGTGAAGCAGGGAGCATGGGCTGGTGGCGGGCTCTGGCGGCTCTTGGGCCACAGCCACTCACTCTCGGACATAGACCCTGGTGCACACGATGTCGTCCGCCGTCATGGTCTGAAAGGGGAGAAGTCATTGTTAGCCCGGGAGACCCCTGGGTCCTGTGCTTGGGAGCAGGAGGGTTGAGTGGAGGTACTCTGCTTGACCTCCAGGTCCAAACCTACTTCTTGGCTCAGGACTGACAGGTAAGAGCTGGTCACAAAATGCCTGGGCATCATGGGATGGAGGACAATACAGCCCCAGGGGTCCATCCTAAGTCTTTCTCCCCAAGCCAGGAAGATCCCCGCGGAGAACTGTTGGGACCTCTCAGCGCATGTCCTTTGCTCCACACGGAAGGGACACACTTTTACGTTTGCACAAGGACCCTGTATGGGACAGGGACAGCCTAGTCCTGCCCCAGCAGCCTCATAGGAGACGGGGAGACCAGCCACAGTTGTTCTTAAATCTCCTGCACCCTGGAATGTCCTGGAAAATCTCTGAAGGTAGCACTGGGCTTGCTCTGAGCTGAGAGGACGCAGGCCTTACCAGGATCAGCTCTCCATCATTGGTTAGTTCTCTGGTCCACGAGGTCTTGGGACCCTCTCCCTTCAAAAGCCTCTGCTCGCAGACCATTTTGTTCTCACTCTCCCATTTTACCAGGCTCTGCATGAGAGGGTGGTCAAGTGAGGTGGGCCCACAGCAGGGACAATGCTGTGAGAGGTATAGGGGATGCACCCCGTTTCTACCCACCACCACTATCTAGGTACTTTCTCCATTGGAACTGGAGGAAAGACTCTAGGAAAAGACTGGAAAATGTCATGTTGAGAGGCAGGGCAATAGATGCCATGACCCTGAGGGACCCCGTCCCGGCACGCACCTTACAGGGTCTCCCGTCCACAGTCTGCTCCTCAAACTCTTCTCCGATATTGAAGTTGATCTCCGTGGTACGCACGGTGGTAGAGGTTTTGATGTAGAAAGTGTCTCCCTCCTGTTTGATCTCCACTGCTGGCTTGGATGCTGCAGCCACGGCGATCTTCCTCAGCATCACGTTTACCCCTGGAGGGAGAGGAGGGGCTCGACTTTTATGGGCACTCCAGGCACCTGTCTCACACTCTCCCCAGGAACAGCAGGAGCAGGCTAAACTTTGAGCAGCTGGGAAGAGGGGCTGGGTGCCTGGGTGTCCAAGAAAGTACCTTGGAGGGAGGGCAGGTGGTACAGCCCTGATGGCTGGTGGGTTCAGGGAGGAGTGACAGAGAGGCAGTGCCCTGCCCTTGGGAGTTCTGCTTCTAGCTACGGCCCCACCTGGATGAGTCAGCAGCCCTGGATCGGGATCCCCAAGTCTCAGCTCTTCACTCGATTCTTGGGGGCAGCTTCCCCCTATTCCTCTCATCCTGCTACAGCTCACCTTGGCTCAATTCACCTCACTTTTGGTCCTTTGTCCACCCTGCTGGAGACCATCTGCTGGGGTGGGCTCATCAGAGTCACTGCGTCTGCACCCCCGCCCAAGTGCAGGGCAGGCCTTCCCCAGCCAGGCTTCACTACTCACGTCCTGGAGCAGGGGCCACTTCCCTCTCTGCCCACTCACCTCCCCTGTCTTGTGGCCTTTATTTGCTGAGTCTCTGTCCCTCCCCAGGATGAGAAGGAGCAGGGATTCTCAGCAGGGGAAGAGGTGGGACAGCTGTTTCCCCCTACAGAATGGTCAGCAGCCTGGGGACACCACAGGCTGTGAAATAAGATCCATTAGGCTATGATTTCCACCTGGCTCACCCTCCCTTGCAGGCTGGGTGACCCTGGGCAAATGGCTTAACCTCTCTGAGCCTTAGATTCCACAACTGTAAAATGGAGACAGTAACTTCTTCAAGAGCCTATCACATGGGATGATGTGTGTTTAGGCCCTAGCACACACAGTGCCAGGCACATCTTTATGTTTTCAGGAAACAATAGCTACTCTTATTGTTGTTGTTATTTTCACTGATAAAAGGAAGGCAAAGAAAAAGCCAGAGTTGGGGCTCAGACAAAGTTCCCTGCATCGGACTCCTGCCCACCTGCCCTCCTGGAACAGAAAGGGACACTCCCCTCCCCTCCCCTGATGTGGGCCCGACTCCAGGAACAACCACCCCACTTCAGGGGTCAGGTCTTCTCATTCAGCCTCTGTGGATTCAGAGTCCCTGTGCTGTCCCCCTAGCTTTTCCCAGATTGGACCCCTTCTCTCTATTCCCTAGTTATTTAAAAGGGGTAGAGGAGCTGGAGAGAGCAGCCCTCTGACAGGAAGTCAAGCAAGCAGGGAGGCACCTCTAGTCAGGGCCCAGGTCCAAGCTCTACACCGCTTCACCTGGCCTGGCCTCCTGACCTGAACTGGAGCAGAACGCTTCAGGGAAGCAATGGGTGGGATGAGGGGCCAAGCTGGGCTGGGCCAGGCAAGTGGGATTCCCTATCTCCCAATGTGGTCCAGACCCCCGGCCCTCCTCCAGACCTGGGTCCCTAGAGAAACAAATCCCCTTTCCCCTCGGCACCAGAGCAGACCCACTCTATTCCAGACAGAAGGGAGTGGGAGGAAGCCCTGTCCCTCAGGAGCCCCAGGAGCCCACTTCTTGGCTGCCGATCTCTTGGGTCCAGGGAGAAATGACTGAGGTTCCCAGGACCAATTGACTTGGTAAAAGAGACATATCCCACTCCACCTCCTTGGACAAAAAGACTACTTCACTCTCTGGTGCTACCCGGGAAGTCCATCCTGTTATCCATCTTTCCTGTTACGGGAACAGGAGCTGCTAGCTATGTGTCATGACCATCACACTGGATGGGACGGGTATCCCCGAAACACCTGAGCATCCCTCCCCAGGAGAGAGACTCTTGCATAGGACAAAGAGGGGTGAGAAGGGACTGAGTTTCCTGCGGAAGCAAGGCTAGGTCCAGAGGAGACACCCCTCCAGCTAGCTTCTGGTACCTGTGGTGCTGGGGCCAGGCTCAGCCAACCTTGGCTGATTCAGGACTGTGTTTGTCTAACGGGTCTATTTTCAATCTGCCCCCAAGCAAGCCCTGAGGAGGGCACGTGGCTCTGAGAGACCCCGCAGGGAGGACAAACAGACTGAAGACAGACAGACAACAAGGTTGGGTTTGGGATCTTATCCTCCAGCTGGGGCCTGGGGGTGTGCCAGGCCACTGCCTCCTCCACTGGGGAGAGGGGCCAGAATCCAGAGAAGTTGGGGGAGGGAATGGCATCTAGGCTTTCTGAAGGGAAAATTTTTATCCTTTGGCAGGATCTTGGTGGCACGCGGGATCTTGGTTGCAGCATGAGGCATGCATGCGGGATCTAGTTCTCCGACCAGAGATCAAACCCAGGCCCCCTGCACTGGGAGTGCGGAGTCCCCATTGGACCACCAGGGAAGTCCCTGGATCTTTAATTTCAACAAGGGTAGGGCAAGAAAGGCTGACATGATTACAAGAAATACTGTGGTCAGACTGCAAGAAGAACTAACGGTAAGGAAGGATGGAAATCCCTGCTTTCCTCACTGCAGTCCAGACCCTTCCTAGTTCCTGACTCATTTCTACAGCACCCTGCCCCACACAGGGTGCCCTCTGCTCATTCCAGCTGGGGTCTCTCTGTTCAGTTCAGAAATTGATGGCTCCCGGGTTTCCAGGTGGCTTCCCAGTGGCTGGGTCCTTGACTAACCTCCATCTCTTTGCAGAGCCCTCTCCCCAGTTGGCCCAGGCTTTCCCCCGCCTCCCCAGATACCAGAGGGCACACAGAAGTTGGGAAGGGCAGTCTGGGTAGATTCAACTTCCTCCACCTTTAACCAACAGACCTAGCTGGGCTGCAGCCCGTCTCCAGGGAGGCAGGGAGAAGAGAATTCGGATTTTCTGAAAGGGAGGGGATGGCTGGGGTTTCACACGAAGCCATTTGTTGAAATCTAAGAAAGTGATAATTATCCAGAGCGAGCTTAGGATTCTGGAGTTGCTCGCTGTAGGAAAATATTTGTCTCACAGATGGAGGGTGGGGGGAGCAGAGCGGAGAAGTTCTGAAAGGGGAAGAAAGGGGGATCTGGGGGCCCTGCGGTGACGGATCACCTGGTGGGTGGAGCCCCGCGCAGAGAGATATGGAATCTGCCCGGGGATTGGGTTACCTGCGGGGGGCAAGGGGAAGGAGGCAAGAATGCCTGGGGTGGGGGTGGGAGGCTCGGCTGGGTAGGGACCCAGGCTCCCAGCCTGGATGCAGGGTTTGCAGATTCCGAACTGCGGAGAACCCCACTGCCTCGCCCCAGGGAATACCGACCTCATGCTTCTGGTTTCTACTTGATTCAGAGGCTGAGTCGCCGCAGGAGTTGGCGTCTGTGGGCGCCCCGCCAGAGGAAGAAGGATTTAGGTGTTCGGACCCAGCGCCCCGGGACCCAGGCGTCTGACCCCTATTCTTGGGAATGCAGGCGCCCAGCTTCCCACGCCCTGATTCCAACTTCCCTTTCTTTCTCGTACCCACCTCCGAGGCCTCGGAGCCCCCTCTCATCTCCCGGGCGCTCAAAAATCTCCTTACCCAGAACTTTGAGCAAATCCTCGAAGTTCTCCGATCGGATGATCTTCCAGTTGCCAGAGAAGTTGGGCATGGTGGCGGTGCTAGTGGCGGTCCCCTTAGATCCTTCGGCTGGAGCACTGGACGCTGAGTCCTTTAGTCGAAAGAGATGTCTCCGCCGCCTTCGCCGGATGGTGAGACTCAGGAACCAGGACTCGTCCGAGGACAACCCTAAAGCCGGCCTGGGCTCTCGCGCGGGCAGCTTTTATACCCTTCGTGGACCCGCCCTTGCCCAAGAATGAGGTGGCCCCGCCTCCCGCTCCCCCCCCTCCACCCCACCTGGGGGGCCTTGAGCCCCGGCCCTGCATTACCACCCCACCCCCACTCCCACCCCGTCCTCTGGATCTAGCCCAGTGGGCGGGTCCAGAATTCGCTAAGAGGGCCCGAGATTGCTGGCTCCCGCGCCAGTGGGTGGATGAGGAGGCGGACGGAGGGCTAGCCCTCGGACTGGGCTCTCAACCAAGAGGAGAGGGGGCTAGGCCCGGGGCACAGATGCTGGGCTCTCATGTCCTGCAGTCCGAGGCACAGGGTCGCATCTCGCCTGTTCCCCATCCCTGCCCAACCTGACACGGTGCGCTCGACTCCTTGGCGCCGGACACCCGGCGACACCACCGGCGGGTGAACCCCTGCTTGCAAGCCAGAGCTGGGGAAGAGAGTGGGCGGCCGAGCTCCGGCTCCACTGAAGCTTGAGCTGGGTCCAGTGTGACCGCTCCGAACTCAAGAGTTCGGCTGGGGACCCCTGGGGTTCAGGGGCCAGGCACCTAAGTGAGGCAGCGGCGCCCCCTGCTGGAACAACTCGAAGAGGCTGGGAGGGGGCTTCACCCGCTACCCACCACCCTCGACTCCCCACCCGGTATCCGGCTCCAGTAGCGCCTGCGGACGCTGGAAGTTGGCGCAGGGAGACTCATTCTTCTTAAAGCGTTGGGCGGCCATCGAAGGGTTAAACAAGAGCCTGGAGCGCCAGGCTGGGGAGGGCAGAGGTCACAGCCAATCACTTGACACGAGCTCTTTATTACGGTGCTTTCTCTGTCACTCGGCTCCCCAGACCCCCGAGGGAATCGCAGTAGGCGGCAGGGAGGGGAGGCGGGGACTGAGGCGCGGAACCCTCGGCGCGCCGCGCTGCCATCTAGGTTGGGGGGAGTCTGGGTGCCCCGGGGAAGGGGCGGAGCGGGGTCTCAGGTGTCACCATTCTGAGCCGTAAAACGGGCGGAAGGAGAGGCCGCCCCTCCGCAAGCGGCTTTGAAGTGGGAGATCAAAGGAGGGGGTAGGGAACGACTCCCCGCGGAGACCCAAGTGGGAGTGAGCGAGACCCCGGGGGGAGACAGAGAAACAGAAATGGAAGTCAGGCAGGGAACCTCGGAGACAGGCCGGGAGACCCGAGACCGCCGACCGCAGAGGATGCGGTACCCCGAGCGGGCGGAACCCGGGGGCCTGTCCAGCGCTGAGGGACACTGCGGCCCAGCTGCCCTCGGCGAATCCGTGCACGTGGCCCCGATGCCCGTACCGCACCGCACCCCCGCCACCCTGCCGGAGCTGTCCTCCCAGCTTCTTCCGAGGCGGGGAAGAAAATGCCCACATCTGGTCCCAGCCCTGGGTTCCTGCCCTGGCCCCTCCCTGCCAGCGTGGCCATGGGTGGAGCAGAGAACAGGCTCTCCGAGACTCTAAGCCCTTTCCCTTAGAGCCCCGGAACGGTCTAGGGAGGTAGGGGCCTTAGTTGGGGAAGAGCCCGGAGGAGGAGAGCCAAGGGAGAGGGGCTGGAGGATTTACCAAAGACACACTGGAGGTCGAGCCTCTGTGCTGTAAAGAGGAAAATCTCTAAATTATGGGTGTGTAGGAAAAGAATAATGCAACTAGGGTGACTCTGGAGCAGGAGGGATGGAGATTAGACTGTAGAAAGGACTTCTTGACAGGGTCCCACCCTGCAATAACCAATAAAATGTCAATTCTGAAGAAGGGAGCTGAATGCTCCAGCCTGGTTTTAGGGTTCCAGGTTTGGTGTGGGAGAGTTTATTTGGGGGTGTGGGTGGCCTGGTCTTCTGGGAGCGAGGGGGCAGCAGGTCGAAGGGCTCTCGGAGGATGGACAGACAAAAGCAGAGGTGGTGGAGGGAAGGGGGTGGTCCCTGGGGGGTGCTCAGGGCCTGGGGTTAAGGCACTGCCTGTGCTCCTCCCCCATCCACCCGGCTCCAGCAACGCTGTAGGTAAAGGGAGGGGGATTAGGTTCTGACAGTGAAATCAGGCTCCCAGCCAAAGGGATGAGGAGAGGCTGGGGGAGGGAACATGGCAGAAAGCAGATTCCTGCTGCCTCTCCTTCCCCCTCACTGCCCCCTACCTCTTCCACCCAGGTCCCATGTCCATCTCCACTCCAGCCCTCTTGGGACCCCAGCCAGAATAGTCCAGTCTCCTCCTCAATATGCATCCCTCCTGCTGCAAAAGAGAAGGGCCAGTGTTGGCCCTCTCCCCCACAAGCCTTGTGACCAAGGATGTAGAAACCTCGCTCAACAGATGGTCCCCAGAATGAGGGAGCCTAGACCTGCAGGAGCACAGAGGAGGGATGTGGTCTGGCTGAGGAAACTGGAGAGGCTGGAGGTGGGGGCTCCCTGGGGTGGAGGAAGGAGGCCTGGGCCCACTCCCCTCCCTTCATTTCCTCACTCCCCCCACTGGCCAGGCAGCCAGAATTTCCAAAAAGACAGAAGTAAGACAAAGGAAAGTTGGGCTGGGAGGGGAATTTTTTCCAGATGTGCGTGTGGTTTGGCAGCTCTGGGCCTGAGCTTCAGCCCCCGCACCCCAACCCTGGCTGAGGGAGGTGGGCAGAGGGTCCAGAGCATGGTGCTGCGCAGCTAGGCTGGATGTCTCAGCCTGCAGCAGCCCTGTTACCCCACAGAAGCCTGGAGGCTCATGTGTAAGGGATGCTTAGGGGAGATTCAGGGGAAGGGGGTTGGGGGACTGGGGTTGGGGGCAGTGGGATGAGAGCGCTGGGGGTGCCGGGAAAGGGGGCTAACAGAGGAGGCTGGGGGAGCCTAGGGGCAAGGGGCAGGGGCTAGGGCCCTGAAACCAGGCGATGGGGAGGAGTTTAGCCAGCATCAGTCATTCAGTCACAACTGGCTTTAATTTCCCGCTGGGATCCATAAGGAGAAGGAATTTCCTAGTGTCGCTGGCCTTTTAATTATGACCAAATCTGCTGCAGATCTCCTGGGGCAACGCGTTCCCCTTTCTAGGAGCCTTGGTCATACTCCTCTTGGGGTTCCCCTAGGAATTTGGAGACTCAGGTGGGGGAGGGTGCCTAATTGGTGAGAAAAGCTGGGGGAGCAGAGGCAGGATGGGGGTGGGGTGGGGAGGAAACAAACCAGCTTGAGAGAGTTAGGAAAGAAACACTCTGGGGCTTTGTTCCCGTTGCGGTGTGGCTATGAGGAAAGTGGCTGGTTTTGCAGAAGGAATGGAGATGGGTGGGCTCTGAATGGTTGCAAGAGTGTGGGTGTGAGTAGATGTAGATGCTCCCCCACTCCTCTCCATTCCCTTGAAGCTGAGTGGGGGAGGAGTGATGGGAAGAGTGGGAGTGTCATGAACCCCTCACCCTCACCCCCAACCGGGACCAAGGAGATTCTCTGGCCAAAGCCAGCACTTGTAGAAGGGCCTCACCCTGACCAGTGTTATTGCATCTGCTGGATCACAGAGTTTGTTGGCTGGGAGTCACGTAGAAATTAAACCCAGGTGGGGCTGGACACCTGGGTCTCTGCCACTCAGGGTAGGGGCAGCAAATAAAGCAGGACTTCTGTAGAGGGTGGGGAAGTCGGAAAGTAGAAGAGAGGAGTTGGGAGTGCCTGGGGCAGGACAGCTGTGTCTCCTGGCCTCCCTGAGCCCTCAGGATTCCACTCAGCACCAAACGTAGACTTAGGCATCCTGCCTCCTAGTCTGCTCTGATCCTCGGTACCGAAGGGGGTGTTCCATTCGTGTGTCTCCCTGGGTTTAGGGACCAGCCCTTTTCAAATCTGGTAAGGCCGGCTCTGATTCTCCCCAAATGAAATTGCCATTGCAACAGGATGGATGGCAGTTAGACCAAAAAAGAGCTTCCAGCAAGCTAAAGTGCAAGCTGGGAGACAGAGATCTAGAAAGGAGGCAACTCATTTCCCAGGAACATTTGGGCACACGGGAGAGACCCTGGGAACTAAGGAAGGCATGAAGCAGAGAATCTGAGCGACCAGGGGGAAGGGGCAGCTGGACTCAAAGGCAGGGGATGGCAAGTGGCCTCCGGGGCCAGCCCCGGGGCCCTGCAAAGAGGGAGGTAGGTATGTCCCAGTAGGGTCAGACCCACAGGGTGTAAGGAGGGGACTGACTGTGACAGGAGGGATGACAGTTAGACCAGGGGAGGATCTGCACCGCACCCAGGCAACCAGGCGGCTCCTCTGTTGTTTTTGGCTCTGCTACCTGGTTCCCAGCTCCGTCTGCCAACGCTTTCCTCAGGGCTGGGCCGGGCACACTGAGCCGGGCAGGCTGAGCAAGGGAGGGGAGAAGGAGGAGGTGGGGATGCACTGGCTGAAGACGTGTCCGGATTGAATCTCTTTCGTCTGAGAGAGGCCCCTGGCTCTGCTCGTCTTTTCAGGGGGCAGGCGCAGAGGTGTGGGCAGTCACTGAAGAGCCTGGAGACCCCCTGCACAAGGCCTGGCCACCACTGCACTGATTCTATTCCTTGACCCTGGGCTCTTTGTTCCTCTGTCCCTCTACCGTGGCTCCACCACCTAGACTTTGCTTCTTGCCAGTCTGGCATGGGAGGTCATCCCTTTCTCCACGTAGGGCCCTGCTCAGTTTTCTCTCCTACTGCAGTGAAAGGCACCAAACCCGACTCCCCTTCCTCTGGAGCCTCCATGCTTCTCAGAGAACCTCCAGGCTGAGGTGGGGATTCAGTGTGGCCGGGACTGTTGGTAGCAGTTGTCAACATCTGAAGCTGGATGGGCCTGGACCTGACTCTGGCCAGCTGTGGCCCCTCCCCACCTTCTGAAGGAATCCCCCCAGGGCAGCACTGCTGGATGAAGAAGTCAGTCAGCACTGTGACCTGCAGTTAAACTCCTCTTAGCTTTTATGATGCAGTGACTAGGGCCAGACCCCTCTGCCATTTCCACTCCCTGCCCTGCACTGGCCCCTTAACCCCTGGCAGCCCAAGGCAGGAGGGAGAAGGTTGTAGCTATGACAGGTTTGGCAGCCTGGACACCTGGGTTTGCATGGCACCTGGGGACAGTGGCTAACCCTGGAAAAGATGAACAGCCTGCAGTCTAGCCCAAGACTGGTTCTGGGGAGCCCGAGCCATCTCCCAGATGCCTCCTCTCCCACTCTCTGAGGATGGCAAATGGAAGAAGAGCCAGGGGTCTAAAGAGCCCTTCTCTCCATTGAGATGATCTGGAGTTTCTAGAGGAAGAAAGAAATCGGCAAGGCTGCAGACTGGATGGGTGCTATATTCCTCCTCTGGCCTGAACTGCAGAAGGTGGGCACTGGGCCAGGTAATCAGACTCTGGGATTGAAGAGGAAAGAGCCAGGAGGGAGGCGAGAAGGGCGAGAAGAAACTGAGGGGGCCCCAGGTCTGGGCTTTGAGGTTCTGGACGGAGACAGAAAGAGGGTGTTGGACTCACTGTCCCTGGGGCGGGGGGGCAGGGTAAGGGGGGCTGATGGGTCAGACTCAGGAACGTCGGCCAGCTTGGGGAGAACACCTCTTCAAAGCTCCTTAGCTCTCCCATTTCCCTCCTGTCTCTAGCCCCCAAATGCAGCTACTGTCTCCAGATGAGACCTAGTAGCTTGGGACTCCCCTGGTGGCGCAGTGGTTAAGAATCCGCCTGCCAATGCAGGGGACACGGGTTCGAGCCCTGGTCCGGGAAGATCCCACATGCTGTGGAGCAACTAAGCCTGTGCACCACAACTCCTGAGCCCACGCGCCTAGAGCCCGTGCTCCGCAACAAGAGAAGCCACCACAATGAGAAGCCTGTGCACCGCAACGAAGAGTAGCCCCCGCTCGTTGCAACTAGAGAAAGCCGGCGCACAGCAACGAAGACCCAATGCAGCCAAAAATAAATAAATAAATTAAAAAAAAAAAAAAAAAAGACCTAGTAGCTTGGCCCCCAGCCTGGCTCCTAGGGGCCTACGGAAACCAGCTGTGCTAACGGCTCCAGGAAGGAGGCTGAAGCTACAAGAGTCGGGTAATAAGTGCCAGCTTCCCCAACACCAGGGCCCTTCTTGCTGCAGACTAGGCCCAGGCCAGTGGGCCAGACTCCCTGTAGACAGAATCAGAGGTGCAGGGGGATTTGAGCAGAGTAAGGGAGGGCCCCAGGAGCCCAGATTCCTGGTCCCTGCCCCCATCCTCCCATCTTGAGCAGGCAGGGAATTAAGAAGGGATACAAGAGTTCAGAGTCTGGCCCCTTTGCCAGGCTAGGACCTTGTCCTTCCAGTGACCCTGCCATCCCACCCCTCCTTAGAGCAGGGCTGGAGACATGGGAGGGTGGGGGAGGCCCCAGACTGACCTAGCCCTAATGGCTTTCCCTGGGCAGCATGAACAAAATGGGAAAAAGATGTGTGAGGTGGGAAGCTCTGATTTCCTTTCCCCTGTAGGCTCCAGCTCTGGAAAATGTTAGCTGTCAAAGAGAGACTGTACAGTCTCCCTGCCTCCCCCAACCCAGTACTCCTTACCCCATCCCATCCACCAGGGCCCCCCAGCCTGCCCAGATTCCCAGAGGGCACTGGACTAGTGCCTGTGAATTTCAGCTCGCCAGGCTGAGGACACACACTGTTGTGACAAAGCCCCCACCTCCCCCGCCCCGCCCCGGACTGCGTCTTCTCCACCAACCTGGGAAAAACATCCAAGCGGGAGCTTTGGCACTTGGGATCCTCAGGGACACGTCCCTGGGGGATCAAAGGAGCCAGCAGCTCCTGGATTTCACAGCTGCCAACCTCTCGCCACGGTCTCACGCCTCCTAAATCCCAGCTCTCTAGGACTGTCAGCCACACATTTCCAGGTTCCCAGATGACCTGGATTTTTGGTTAGTCTTCCCACTGAGCTTGCAGTAACTGGCCTAGAGAGGGAGCCATCCTGAGTCAAAGACACACAGGGTGTGCCTTTCTCCCTGCTTGCGGGCAGTGTGGTCTTGTTGGGCCAAGTCTCCTCTGATGAGCTCCCTGACCCGCTGGTGCTAGGTTCCTAGGAGCCCCAGGGAATTGATTCCAAAGCTGGGAGGAGGCAGTTCCTGCCTTGGAGTGGAGAGTGGGCATGGGGGTGGGTTCTAACCTAGCAGAAAGGCAACAGAACACTCTGCCCTTTCCCCAGCCTGGGGCCCCTTTGATCTGACCCCAGATCCACCCTCCCACCTTTCAGGAAAGCTTCCCAGACCTACCCACTCTGCCAGCTCAGCCCGGCATCCAAGCCCCAGCCTTAGGTCTCCAGCTGTCAGGCTGGATTATCTGCCTCTGCCTCCCTGTTGGTCCTGGGTGTGGGCTCCATCTCCCTCCCCAGCTCCCAGGGCAGGGGCAGTCTGCCTTCTTCCTCCTTTGGTTATGGTTTGGATCCCTCTCATGGAATCTTTCCAAGAAGCAACCGAGCAGGATTCCACAAGGTAGAAGGGAGTGTAGAACCTGCCCCTTGGGGAAGCTGCCTCTGGTCTAGGGATGCCAGACAATTTAGGTTCCTGGTGCTGCACTGGGACAGGGGGTCAGGGTCACAGGCACAGGGCCCAATCCTCAGTGCCCAGGTCTGGGAAAGGAGTGGCTCTGACTCTGAACCCACCACTGTGCAACAACTTTCCATGTACTGTCTTGGGTCTGTTTGATTCCAAAGCTTTGCTCTTAAACACTTCAGAGTGGAATTCAGTTGAGCCTGGAGGAAGATTAAGATGTACTTGTCTTTCCATGGCAAATTCTTAAAAATACCTTCTCTCTCTGCCTCTTCCCACCACCCCCATCTCTCTCAAAATCCTATGCATTATATACACTCTTTCAAAGAAAGCACAGAGTTGATGGTATCCCTAAATAAGGCTAGAAGCCTTACATATTAAAGAAAGAAACAAACAAAACCAGCAAGTCAGCACAGTTCAGCGGTGGGAGGGCAGAGGGGAGAGTGGAGCAAAAACCTGTGCAGCAGTTCCCACGGGCCAGGGGCTGGGGTGGAAGGGACTCACCAGGACCCCTCCCCTAGCAGTGCCACTAGATGTCACTTACCCATTTAGTCACTGTCCGAAAGAGATAGTGCAACCCTGTCTGCCCAGCGTCTGCAGCAAATCTCCACCCCTGACCATCCTTGGGCCCCCAGCTTCTGAGGGTGCATGTACTTCCTGAGCTCTCTTTGGTGGGCTAGTGTATACCGGAGCTTGGGTGAGAGTTGAAAAGCCAAAGATGTCGGTCTTGGCTTAAACATTTGTTCAACATCAACCACACCAAATATCGTCCATGTGTATGTAAAGTTAGTCTCAAATGAGGCCACTTACCACATCCACTGCCTCAACTCCTATCATCTCCTGCCTAGATTACAGCAAGAGTCTCCTCTTTGGTTCTCTGTTCCCACTCTCCTCCCTTCACAGCAGTCAGGGGGAGTCCTTTAAATCCTGAGTCAGTTCACACCAGTCTGCTCAAAACCCTGCACTGGTTCCCCATTTTGTGCAGCTATTAAGCCCAACTCCTTACGATGGCCTACAAGGCTCTATATTATCTGCCTGTATCTCCCCCTGTTCACTAACCCCAACTCCTTCCCCCTTCCCCTTGGCTTCCCCTGTTCCAGCCATGCTGGCCTCCTTGCTGCTCCCTAAATACACCAAACATTCCTCCTGCCTTTGCACCTACCTCTTCCTCTGGAAAGTTCTTCCCCTAGATATTTACATGACTTGCTCCTTCACTTTTTTCAGGTCTGCTCAAATGTCACTTCCTCAGAGAGGTCTTCTCTAAACAGCCCATCTAAAATCTTATGTACACGTATCTGCCTTATCCCCTTACTTTTCCTCATGTCACTCATCACCCCACTACAAGGGAAGTTCGTGCAGACTTTGCTAGCCTACAACAGTACCTGGCACATGGTTTGTACTCAGTAAATATTTCTTGAACAAGTGAATGAAAAGTGAATGACATCCACCAAAATCAATGACTACTAAGGCTGAAAGAAATACCTGTCTTTCATTAGTACTCTTGTTCCTGGCTTAATCATTTATTTAACTGTCCTTGATAGGGGCATGAAAGAGGTACTCTGACAAACATCAGGTCTGAAAACGAGAGTGATAAAGCCCTGGCGGAGGCCATGACCGCTGCCTGGGAGGCCTCAGAACTCTGCGTGCTTCTCCATGATGCCTCAGCCGCCCTCTTAGAAATCCCTGACCCAACTCTTTGAGGCTCACGCCATATGTTTATTGCATCTTCAACTCCTTGTTTGCTGCATCTATCTACCTCAGGTCCCTAAGGATCTAGCTCAGGCTCCCCATCCTCCTGTTTCTAATCCTGCTGCTGGGGAATTCCCTGGAGGTCCTGTGGTTAGGACTCCACGCTTCCACCGTAGGGGGCACGGGTTCGATCCCTAGTCAGGGAACTAAGATCCCACGTGCCGTGCAGCGCGATCAAAAAGAAATCTATCTATCTATCTATCTATAGATATAGATCCAGATATATAGATATATAGATATATAATCCTACGGCCAGCCACCTGGGGGCTTCCAGCACTTACTCAATAGGTCAGCCTCTCAGGTCCTTGACTCCACGGACTCCAACAATCTCATCTCCATCTCAGTTCAGACACTCACCTCCAGGACCACACACTGTCCTCCCATTGCGGCCTATGCAGCCGCAAGCATTTAAACTCTCCTCTTCTCTTTTTGGGCTGCCGAGTGATGCTAGAAAAAACTGTGACAAGCAGCTTGCGGCTTGCAGCTTGCAGTGCTCCTGCAAATTCAGGTTCTGACCTCAGTCAGGAACTCTGCCGTTGCTCAGAGGCCCTTCCTTGTGTTCTCGGTCAGCTCGCTCTCCCGTCTTCTCAGTGGCTGCTGCAAACTGTCTTTATTCTTCCCAAGCTCCTGTCCCCTGACTTCCCCCTCATACTCAGCAGACCACTCTGCCTCTGATTGAATGAGCAATCGAGGTCACCAGGTGCTAATCACTTTATTCCACCGTCATCCAAAACCATCTCCATCTGCCCTACCCGTTCCTTTTTCCTTTCTGTCCCAGAAGACAAGGGATCCCTATTGCTGGCCAAGCCTAAGCTTGGCATCCCTTCCCCCTACTCTTTCAGGATCCCCTGTAGCTTACTTCACCTGCCCCCTCGTGAGCCACCTTATGTTCTACTGGCTTTGTCCATTGGCATCCTAAGACTTCTCACTCCTACAGCAACCTTCACCTGCTTCTCTTCAAAGCCAAGAAAGAGCAGTCCACACCCACTCCTCTCCTTCCTCACCTCCAATTTATTCTCCAGCACACCTCAGCTGAGCTTCTGCTGCCCTCCCCACCACCACCACACACATTGCTGAGATGAAGGGCACCAAATCACTACCAAATAGACCCTTTTCTTTGCTCTCAGCTTACTGGCTCTCCGTGCTGTTAATGCTATCTCCTCCCTCCTGGGGAGTCTCCTTAGTTGTCCTCTTACCCAATAGCCCTCTCTCAGACCTCTCTTCTTCCAGCAGCTTATAAGGATGAGTACTTCCAGAGACTCTGATTTTGACCTTCTGTTCCTCTTTATACCTTTATATATAAAGGCTTCATTCCAATCCAAGGCTTCCATCCCACTGCTACACTCTTGTCTCTAAGCCTTAGTTTTCAGCCCCAGATCTCTTTTACTCTGCTAAACTCCAGTCTGGTACATCCAGCTGCTGGCTGGACATCTCCATTTGGGTATCTTCAGGCAGCTCAAAGTCAAGCCAGTCAATACCCAAGTCATCGTCCTCAAAAACCTGCTCTTCTGCCCACCATATTCTCTGTCTTGGTGAATGGCACCACTGCTGTCTATTCACTGTAATTCAGAAATATCAAGGCAACCTTTAATCCTCTTGCCCTGATCTCTAAGTCTTACTGATTCTACCTCCTCAGTGATGATCATATGCATCTCCCCACTTCATTAATTCAGGACTCCACCACTGCTCATCAAATTAGTCAAGCAGAAGAACTCAGCTCCTGGCCCTTCTCCAATCCTGCTTCCGTTTGGCTGCCAGCATCGTCCTCCTAAAACCCAGATCTGACCACCTCACTCCCCTGCTTTAAATCCTTCAATGACTCTGGACAGTACTTGCCACAGGGCATTGAAATTAGTTTACTGGTTTCTCTTCTTCAGGTTGCTGTAAGCAACTCGGGGGCACGTGCCATTTCTCTGTGCCTAGCACAATGCCTGGCACATAGCAGGTGCTTAATAAACATTTGAGTGGAAGGATTCCAAGCCTCATCAGGTGCTGCCTGAATGTGTTAACAGCCAAGTAGGGCAGCGGTTAAGAGCAGAGGCTTCAGACAGGCAGACTTGGCAGGTCTGAGTGCCAGCACCACCAAGCTCCAGCTATTTGGCCTGGGGAAGATTTCTTCCTTCTTCTCAGCCTCAGGTTCCTCACCTGTTAAATGGGAATACCACCACCTACCTTACAGAGAATGGGACAATGCTCCTAAAGGACTCAGCACAGTGCCTGACACAGAGAAGCACTCAATAAATGGTTGCCATTATTATTATTAACGACAGCAACCATCAGTTAAACTTCAAGGTTAGAGAAGAACCCCAGAATTTTAATGCTAGAACCACCGGGGCTCCAAGAAACAAACTGACTGACCATCACAAATTTAATAAGTGGCAAGATCAAACTTGAAACCTAGTATCAATACAACAATAAAATGCTGTTATGGGCTGTTTGGTGGACTTGCCCTTAATTACAGGGTAAATGAAAGTGCACTGTGAATAATACGTAGACTGTAGGCGTAGGATATTCATAAATGCACTTGGCATATTGCATACATGGGAATTTGTGTCTCTAAACTTGGACTTGTGCTAATGTGCCTTGGGGTAAGTTCATAATTACAGTGCTGTTCATCTTTCCTATCGTCAGCTGTAACCATCTGTTAAACTAGGAATCAAATGATTCCTTTAGAGCCTTGGCTTGATCAGTGATTCTTTTTTTTTTTCTTTTGGCCACACCGTGTGACTTGTGGGATCTTAGTTCCCCAACCAGGGATTGAACCCACGACCTCGACAGTGAGAGTGCAGAGTCCAGTGGTTAACGGGACTGCCAGGGAATTCCCTCAGTCAGTGGTTCTTAAGGGTAGAGAGAATGGCAGTGCTATCACCTGAAATTTCAAAATACATCCCCCCTTACCCTTCTGAGAATCACTGTTACATGAAAATTTAAGATCAGTAATGTGTTTGGCATGATACACTTCTCACACTCTTTGCCCTTTATCATTCTCACCTGCAGAAGGGGGTCTCGGCATTAGAAAACATTATGCTACGAAAAGAATACTATTGGAAGAGTATGTGTTTTGTTATACGTATGCTCCACTCTGAAGAGCCTTAATACCCAAGGCAAAACAGGACTTGCTGATTGCTATTTCCATAGTAATCTGCAATGGGGCTTATCTGTCATCAGTTGGATGAAGCCTGGGAACAGAGGGGGCAGAGAAAGAGGGGATTAAAGTACAGGGATCCCCAGGACTTCCCTGGTGGTACAGTGGTTAAGAATCCACCTGCGAATGCAGGGGACATGGGTTCGAGGCCTGGTCCAGGAAGATCCCACATGCCACGGAGCAACTAAGCCTGTGCTCTAGAGCCCATGGGCCACAACTACTGAAGCCTGCGCGCCTAGAGCCCGTGCTCTGCAACGAGAAGCCACCCAATGAGAAGCCCGTGCACCACAATGAAGAGTAGCCCCCCCTCGCAGCAACAAAGACCCAATGCAGCCAAAAATAAATAAATAAATTTATTTTTAAAAAAATAATAAAGTACAGGGATCCCCAGGCACCTTGCAGGGTGAGCTGGGCTCTGACCAGTAAGTGTGATAAGAGAAAAGATTAAGAAAATGTCTGCAAGGTCCTCTGGTCTCCAGGTTCTTCCTGGTGAGCTGAAGTGAGACTGAGCTCTTCCCAATGCTGGACTGAGGACACTTGAGTGGGGGGTGAAGTGGAGCATAAAAGCCAGTTGCTACTCATATGGATGGACCTAGAGATTATCACACTAAGTGAAGTAAGCCAGAAAGGGAAAGACGAATACCGTATGCTATCACTTACATGTGGAATCTAAACTATGACACAAATGAACTTATCTATGAAACAGAAACAGACTCAGAATAGAGAACAGACGTGTGGTTGCCAAGGGGAAGCGGGGTGGGGAAGGGATGGATTGGGAGTTTGGATTAGCAGATGCAAACTGTTATATATAGTATGGATAAACAACAAGGTCCTACTGTATAGCACAGGGAACTATATTCAATATCCTGCGATAAATCACAATGGAAAAGAATAAGAAATGTGTATATACATGTATAACTGAATCACTTTGCTGTACATCAGAAATTAACACAATATTGTAAATCAACTATACTTCAATAAATTACGAAGCCAGGTACCCTAAAACTTGAACTCAAATGAGAATTTCCCACATATCTTCTAGTTTACTGATCACAATGTAATTAAGACTCGCCTTCATTTCAGTTAAGACTTGTATCCCGTTTTTGGTGTAGCCTTCCTAGATTACTCCCACTTAGAGGTGTGTAAGGATGCCTAGTACCTCTTTGTGAAGTGTCACGGACACCACATATGTTGGGTTCAACAGGAACCAACTTGCTCAGAGCTCAACAGCTGCCTGTGCAAGCAGATCCTGTAGCGCAGGACACAACAGCAAGACCACGTCTGGGGTCCGGTTTGGCTGCAGGAAATTCCCTTCTATAGGCAGCCATGACTGTGACTCTGGCCCCTGGAGCCAAACTAGCCACTCAAGAGGGCACAAGCCTTGGTGTATACGTGGAGTCTGCGTTCTCAAGACAGAGTGCAGTGATCCCAGACACAAGGTCAGACCTGTGATTCACCTTCCCAACATGAGGGTGTATACCACCGAGGAAGGGCTGGCGGGAGCGACCAGGCTGGCGTCATCAAGCACCCTTCCTCCCCGGCTCCATCCCTCCCGCATGCCCACTCTCTGAGTCACTCTCCTGGTCACATACCCTCTGTGTGAAGGTGTTCGCATGGCTTGGGGTGTCACTTTAGGTGTGCTCGTTGATTTGTGGTAGGGACGAGGACAAGGCAGCAGAGCACATGGGCTACACACAAAAGGCTTGGTCAGCGCTTCTTGATGACTTCCAGCAAACCAGGGCCCAGTAAGTGTCATTCACACAGACCCTGGACCCCCTATCAGAATTACAGCTCTACAGGATCCTGTGACAAAGCTATTTAATGTGAAGTTATAAAGAAAACATCACACAATTGTTTTTCCTTTATAAAAATTTATCAAGGGAGTAATCTGAGTCTTAAGAGGCTTGGTTTAGCAAAGTAAAAGACTAAAAACCATTAAAACACTTTAAATTCTTCTTTAACCTACCAAGTGGGGTCTAAATTAAATAAATCCTCTATCACTTTAGGAAAGAGGCTGCTTTCCTAAATCAGAAAAATTGATTTCCAAGTCACACTCTCTTACCTCTACTGCCCTGTAACCCTAAGAACTAAACCTCACCAGGGATGGCTCCTCTGGAAGTCAAGGTGGAAAGAACAGGTGATATCCCGACACAGACTGGATGTAGACTCTGAGCCAAAAGAAGTCTGAGAGATGAACTGTGATCATACAAGTTATCATCCAACAGGATACTTTTGGGAAGTTCAACACGGTGCTGCTAATTACTTGAGAACAAAAGGCATAAAATGAGACACATGGTCACCCTAGTGATAAGGCAGTTTGGGAAACTACACTTCCCAGTATGCCCTGCCCCTTGAAAGTCAAAAGGCTTTTTCCCAGGAGCAAAGCACCCTGGGACCCATGGTTAGCACCATTTAAGAGGTAAACAGCCTATAGGGCTGGGTTCTGACATGGAGCCTGCCTCCTTCCATGGAACACTTAACAACACCTGAGGTGAAATTTTAATGGCTATTAAGTCTGGGGTGGAGCCTCACTCTCCCCAACAACTCTAGTTTCCAAAGGTGTAGAGCTGGTAGAGCTGTGCACTGGTCCACTGCCCTGTTCTCCCGGGTGTGGCGCTGCCTGCCTCTGCCTCCCCACATCACCAGTGTCCCCACTGGCACTAGTCTTTTGGGGGATTCTTGGCCAGGTGCTGTTCCCACTCAACTTCAACCAACTTGTACAGCTCCATGGTGGCCTGGGCATCTTCCACAGAGGAATGTCCGCTTTTCCCAACCTGAGGGAAGGAAGAAAAAGGAGGAAGAAAAGAGCATGAAGCTACAAGAGACTGTTTCTTCCCTTCCCAACTGGCTCCCTCCAACCCACTGATGCTGCTGCTTCTGCAGTTAGCGGGCTACAAAGGTAGACCTCTGCTGAGGCCCTACTCCTTATCTAATTTCAGGGGTTCAACTCCTATGCTACTGTCTGCCTCAATCCCTTCTGTAGCAACATGTACATACCATATTGTTCTACATTCTTCTGCAGAGGCAGAACAAACCAGATCACAAACAGGCCTTCTGAGTCTTCCATCTTCCCCAGTTCCTTAACTGATCTGTATATGACATGTGTCTACAGCCTCATGCCAGGCAGGCCATCCCCTCTTTGACTGCCAAACATATGAAATACATAAGAGCCTCTTGCATTCACTACATGGTCTTTTAGACCACCACAACTACCTGCTTTCTACTTTTCTTAGTTAGGGTTTTATCCCCACTTTCAGGCTTTTTTCCTTTTCCAAGTATCCTTTGGAACACTCCGTGAGGTAGAGAACAGGAATAGTTATCCCTATGTAGAGATGGACCCCTTTGCCCAAAGCTCTTCCCATCAGAGCATCCCGCCCAGATCTCTCTACAACCAGAGGAATTTGAGGGTCAGAGCCTGGAGAGGCAGCAGGAGAGCCTTCAGTGTCCAAGCTACAGGTCTGGCAGCATTTGGGAAGACGCTACCTGGATGTCCCGGCTCAGCAGCTTCTTGGTGAGATGCTTCAGAGACATGGTTGCATTCTCTGGGCAGTCGGCCTTACGGTTGAGGAGGGGGATATGGGAGGTGTCTCGGGTGAGGGACTTAGGGTGAAAATACTGAAGGGCTTTGAAGTCGTTGTGGATGGCATGCCCCACCACTATCTTCCCTGTGATAATCTTCAAGATCTGAAACAGGCATGGAAGAAGAGGTGGTGAGGAACAGGATTCAAAGATGTAGCCCCTGCATCTTAAAAGCCCAACATGGCTGTCTAAGTCCTTCTAGGTTCTTTCCACCAATTGCCCACCTGCCTCATCCTTGAAATGCCCTCTTCCACAAGTTTTCTTTCACCTGAAATCTATCTCCTCTCCCCAAGATAAAAGTAGGTATTTTCTATGGTGTAACCCTGTTTGGATTTACATCAGCAGTGGCTCCTTATCTTCACATTAATTTCTATCCCAATGTGATGTTCATGTAACTACCTAGTTCAGTCCTGGCTTGATACTTGAAGTTCTTTAACTATGATCATTATGTTGGCCTTAGACACAGGCTGGGACAAATGTTGTTAAAGATGGGCTCCAGGAAGGTAATGGAAGCCCCAAATTATGTGCAAATAGATATGCATATGTTTGTCGGTTTTTTGGTTTTTTTTTTGGGGGGGGGGGAATCCATGGCTTTCATCAGATTCTCAAAGAGCCTACAAGCCATAAAAGATTAAGAATTGGGAGTTCCTTGGCAGTCTAGTGGTTAGGACTCGGCACTCTCACTGTCTGGGGCCGGGGTTCAATCCCTGGTTAGGGAACTAAGATCCTGCAAGCTGTGAGGCACAGCCCCCCGCCTCAAAAAAGAAAAACATTAAGAATCATTTATAGACTAAGGATGCAGAGGGAAGTGATCAAGTGACCATGCTTATGCTGCTTCAACAAAATATCAGTCCCACCGCTTTATAGCTCCTCCTGCTCATAACCAGAGGGTATTTACCAGCTGGTCAGGAACCTTATTCACACTATTCTTGGAAACAAATAATTTCTCACCATTTCAGAATCTTAAACCATAAGGACATACTGCCAATGAGGATAACTACAGAATATGTCATGGGCTCTGAAGGCCATTACCAAAATGGGGTTCCAAACAGACTGTGAACAAGAGCAACAGGCCTGGAATCAATGCCTGGCCTCCCAATGGGACCCCTTGGAAGGGAAAAGACTCATTTGAATGTACCTTAGTCTCATACCCCAGCTTGGGCACTGGTTTTTATGATGAAAGCCAGATATAGTCCAATCAACTTGGTATTTAGTTGCTCCTAACTTCACCTGCAGTTTACTGACCACTAACACCTTTACTTTGTATTAATTTCAACATATAGCCTTCCTTAAAGCTGAGTGGATTTGCTGTTTCAGACCCACCCCATCTTCTGCTTCTCCCAAGCCTTTGCTCAGCTATGCCTCTGGTGCACAGGATGTTCTTCAACTCTTCAAGTTCTTTCTAAAATCCAGCTGTTCCACCTCTGATGAAATTCCTCCAACTGACTGCTCTGGCATATGAGGAATTATTGGAACAGTGTGTGTCTAGATAAGGCAAAGAATGTGGAGCTGAAATTACAAAGTGGACCACAGGCGCCCTCTGGAGGCCTTCCAAGACCAGCAGGCTCCCTTCCCCTTCACATTTGCCAGCTCACTCTCCTTTCCTGTTCATTTGTTGCGTCTCCAGTATTCAGCATAGGACTTACAGTGGCTAGGTTTGCTCAGTGAGTGAGATGAGAACCCCAGCATATCAGCCCTGTGTCTTTTATCCCCTCCACTGCAGGCTACCTGTTCCAGTTATACAAATATGCCCCAGCTCCTTCTGTCAATATTCTGCCTTCCCCTACCACCAACTTTCCACATTGCCACAGGCTACTTCTTGCTTGGGAAGCCCTCTCCACCTCTCTATTCTCAACCCTAGACCCCACCTCTACAAGGCATTCTCAAATTGAGCCCTTTCCCCCTGGCACTCATGCCTGTTGCTCTGTCCATCACTGGCTGTTATTTCTCTAGCAGATTCCCGGTTCTCCAGATGAGGATTCCACTTGGGACCTAAAAGATCTTAACTAATAAAGTTCGTTACACCAGCTAATTGTGACTTTCCAGACTCTCACCACTCCTTATCCCAGCAGAAAGCCTTCTTCATCTGCTCCTCCACCCATTCCATCCCTCCCTCCGCAATCCTCCGGCGCCTTCCCAGGGTGATATTCTTTGCAGAAAAATGATTTGGACCTCTCCCCACCCACCCCGCTGCTACCACCGTCTCCCATGCCTCTCACCTGGCTCCGAGCAATCTTGAAGGGAGTAGCATTCACCATGTGTTGCTTCCGGATACCGCTCCATCTGGTCCGGTAGTCCACAATGTGGCAGGGGGGAAGGATATACTCATCATAAAGCACATCTCCGCTATAGCTGACAATGCTGCATCGAGCCAAGGAACTGACATGCCCCTTGGGTCCTGTGCCCACCATCTCACAGTCAATTGCCACCATCTTCGTTGGCATCTTCTGGGATGCTCCAGGGTATTTATTCTCTGAATGAGCTTGGGTGGAGATCTGTGGGGCAGTCTTCTGAGGAGGGTTCTTCTGGGAGCCCTTCTTCTGGGGGCGAATTGGGAGGCTCTTAATCTTTGGTAGGGCACTCTGGAACTCCCCCAGCAAATCTACTTTAGCCACAACAGAACCAGCTTTCTGTGAAGGAGCAGGGGTCAGCCAAGGCACTGCAGCTTTCTTGTCCAGGGACTGCTCTGACCCACTGCTGGAAGCAGCAGTCTTCTTTTTTGGAAGGGGAGGGGGCTTCCAAGTGCCATCCACCTTGCGAGTGTCCCCTTTCTTTGAAGGTTCTGAGTGCAACTTAGGGACCTTGTTAGGGGGCTGCTGCTTCTTATTCAGAAAGCCTTTCCGTTCCAAGAGCCGCCGCTTCTTGACAAATTTTTGGTGCTTGGCATTCCCTTCTAATGCCTTTCTGGGGGGAGGTTCGCCAAAATCCAGATTGAGGAGTAAGGTAGACATGATGACGGTGGATGGTGGGAGAACAGTTGGGAAAAACAGCTTACCAATGAGAGGATGGACAACTCATCCTCTGCTGAATCCCATAGGCCAACATCTGGAGGTTTGTAGTATACCCTGGGGAAGAAAGTGATCCTGATAACGGAATCCATAGGCTTGGGAACCAGTAAGATAAGACCCATCTTCGTAGGACTTAAAAGAGAGGAAAGACATCAGAGTAACCTCTCAGATAATGTGAAATGTGAAATGATGGAAGGAGGACTTCCTTCTGAACCAGGAAGCCTGGGTTCCAGGGAAGCCCCACAATTCTCCAGCAGTATGGTATTAGGAAGGCCATTTCCCCTCTCTAGATCTCAGTCTCATTTGTAAACTGAGGGGGTTGCAGGGCCAACCAGCTGAAACTCTTGTGATCTGGAACGCCAGAATAGGTGAGCTCTATCATTTGCCCAGGGAAGAAACGTCTAAGTATGCTCGAAGGCAGTCACAGATTTGGCATAGTTGACCTCTGAATTACCCAGCGCGGGACCCAAGGACAGAGATACAAATTCAGGCACCCATTTCCCTCGTCTCCACGTGGGGGAAATCTCCACATGCATCTCACTCAAGTCCTTCTCCCAAGAAAGGACCTTTGACAACACATATTAGCGGAGGGGAAAACCGAGGCTGGGGACAGCACACTCTGTCCGTCCACGCCACGGAGCCAGCTTCCCACGCTCACACACCTACCTCCCAGATGGGCCCCGCTAAGACCGGAAGTGCCAGGAGCCGGATGCGGAAATTGGCGCGCGTCGGCGAGGCCCGAGCCGGCAGGCTCGCGGATTGGAACGCGCCGGAGGCCGGGCCCGCGTACCCGCAGAGCCCCTGCCTCCGGGAGCGAGGCCAGGGATTCCTAGTGCGTGAGAAGCGGCAGCGGCGGCTGCGACGGAGGGGGCGGCGTGGGTGGGGGCGGGGGCGGGGGCGGGATGCGCTCCCCGGCCCCTCTAGCCCGGTGGAGGTACAATTCGAAGGTGTGCGGAGGCCGCTACAAACTGGCACTGCAGCGCGCCGGAGGCCCTGGGCCTCACTTCCGGTAGAAGAGGGAGGTGTACGGGAAGGGGCGGGATCTGGAGGCGGGACCTGGAACTTGGCCTGCCCCACTCCGTGAGGTGGTCGCCGCGGCACGCCTCTGTGGCGTCACTGCGCTGGCACCGCCTCCCGGTTTGCATCCAATGCTGACAGCTTCGGGCTGTGGGACGTCGCGGCCTGTGACGTCAGGAGGGCGTCTCAAGTCTTCAACCCCAACCTCGAATCCCGGAAAGGCAGCGTCTGGGACCGGATTCTGAGCGCTTTCTTCCGGTCCTGCAGAGCTGAGCCCAGCCCGGGTACCGGACCCGCGTGGCCCTGACCCAGGTTCCCTCCTTCACTGCATTCTCCCTCCCCGCGCCACCGGCTGGGCCCCGGAATGCCGGGGGTCTCCGCCCGTGGCCTCTCTCACGAAGCGAGGAGGCAGCTAGCTGTGAACCTCACCCGGGTCGTGACGCTCTACCGTTCCATTCTGGACGCCTACATCATCGTGAGGCCACAGGGTTGTGGGTGGGGTGCTCCTGGTTATGTGGGTGGCTCCCTAGCCACGACAGGGGAAGAATGTAGAGAGTTAGCTTCTGATCTCTTTTCTAATATGTTTCTTCAGTCTTTTGTACAAGAAAGGGTTAAAGCTGGGGCAGCCCCCCCACCTCCTTTTTCTTTCAGATGACCTAAATATTAATAGTTTTAGCATCTAGGTTGTTTTTCTAACCTTCTCAAGTCCAAAGTAATAAAACGCATGGACATTTGAGCCATGCTGCTGCAGCTACGTTGAACTCTCCCAGGAACATGTGAGGTGTTTCAAGAACACACATGTTCATTCATTCAAGCTTTGAATAAATTCCTGGCTTTGCAGTGTAATGGACAATTCCAACTTTGGAGTTGACAGACTTGGACTAGAATCCTGCCTCCCCTATTGTGTTAACCTTAGGCATTAAAAAAAACATTCCTCCTAGCCCCAGTTCCTGAGTCGTAAAATGGATCTCTTTTTGAAGGATCATTGTGAAGAATAAATGAGATGATGTATAAATGGCACCAGCATCCACTGAATTGTTCAGCTCCCAAACCCAGAAGCCATCCTCGATTCAGCTCTTTTCTTCATTGATCTACGATCCAGCCCTTCAACAAGTCCTATTGGTTCAACTTCCAGAATAGATACCAAATTCATCCATTTGTCTCCAGTGCCATTGTTACCACCCTAGGACAAGCCAACATCATCTCTCTCCTGGACTACTTCCTAACTGATCTCTGTGTTTGCTTCCTCTCCTCCATACCCAGTTCTTCACAAAACAGCCAGATTAATCTTTTAAAAATGTAAATCTCACCAGGACACTTCCTTGCTTGTTAGGTTCTTTGATGAAATTGTAATTCTTTACCATTACCTATAAAACCCTACATGATCTGGTCCCCTGCTCCCTTTTAAACCCCAACACATTTCATTCTCTCCCACATTCACTGTACTACACTGGGTCTTTGCACTTACTGATCTGCCTGGAATGTCTTTCCTCCACAGAAAGGCAATTGAGTAGGGTGGTTAAGAGCAAGAACTCTAGAGTCAAATTGGTTTCAAATCCCAGCTGTGCCACTTACTAGCTTTTTGACTTAGAGTACTTAATTGCTGTACTTTGGTTTCCTTATCTGTAAAATGGGGGATAAAAATAGTACTATCTCATAGGGTAATTGTGAGGATTAAATGCACTGATATACGTAAAATGTTTCAGACAGTGCCTGGCATATTATAGTATTCTGTAAGTGTTTGCTATTACCTGAATTTTAAAAAATTGAGATAGAATTGACATTTTAGTTTCAGGTGTATAATATAGTGATTCGTATTTGTATATATTGTGAAATGATTACAGTAAGTCTAGTTAATATCCATCACCGTACATAGCTACATTTTTTTCTTGTGATGGGAACTTTTAAGATCTACTCCCAGCAACTTTCAAGTATACAATACTTGCAAGTATACAATACAGTATTATTTACTATAGTCACTATGGTGTACATTACATCTCCATGACATTTATTTTGTAACTGGAGGTTTGTACCTTTTGACCCTCCTCACCCATTTTACCCACCCCCACCCCCTGCCTCTGGCAACCACTGTCTGAATTTTTTTACATGTGCTGTTTCCTGTTCATTCAAGTCTCAGCTCAAGTGTCACCTTCTCAGACAAGTCTTCCCTCATCACTCTATCTAAAATAATACTCAAACTCTCCATTGTTACTGTTTTATTGTCTATGTGGCATTTGATGTTATCTGAAATAACTTTTTAAAATGTAAGCTCTGTAAGAGCAAGGATCTTGTCTGTCTGCTTCATTGTTTGTATCCCCTGAGCCTAGGATAGAACTTGGTGCCTAACCAAAGCTCCAGAATTTGTGTTGAATAAATGAATGAATAAAAATATATTCTGGCAGGGAATTCCCTGGTGGTCCAGTGGTTAGGACTCGGCACTTTCACTGCCAAGGGCCTGGGTTCAATCCCTGGTCGGGGAACTAAGATCCCACAAACCACACAGCTCGGCCAAAAAAAAAAAAAAAACAACCCCAACATTCTGACATATATAATGTCTGGCACATCTAACGGTAGGTTACTAGATGGTAACACAAATACTGGGTGTCAGTCACTGTGGTGTTGAGGATGCAGATGTGAAGCCACCATCCCTGCCCTTTAGTTGAGTGGAGGAAACAGACACATAAATAAGTGGGGACACTGCTAAAAGGAGAGGTGTGTCCAGAATGCAATTTGGGCTCAGAGGAAGGAGGGGGAGGCTAGAGCAGGTTTCAGAGAAGAGATGACAGCCAATGGGTAGAGGCGCCTGCTAGTTGCAGCCAGTGGCCATGTGTTGAGTGGGGCGGGGAAGAATGGGAAGAGTAGTAGCCTGTTGATTGCTTCTCCCTTTCCCCTACAGGAATTTTTCACAGACAACCTATGGGGCACACTCCCTTGCTCGTGGCAGGAAGCCCTGGATGGACTGAACCCGCCACAGCTGGCCACACTGCTGCTGGGGATGCCTGGGGAAGGGGAAGTGGCCAGGTACGGGCAAGAGGGACCTGTGTTGGGGGACTCGGTGCTGAGCCCTGCAGGGAGCCATTGCTCAGAGTCTCACAAGGGCCTCCTGGGTTGTAAACTGGCACACTCAGGATGCAATGGGACTATTCACTGGGGGCCTGGGTGGGCTATCTCAGGTACAGGTCGGTGTGGCCACTCACCCTGCTGGCCCTGAAGTCCACAGCCTATGCCCTGGCTTTTACCCGGACGCCTGGGTTTCAGACCCCCTCAGAGTTCCTGGAGAACCCCAGCCAGAGTTCCCGACTGACAGCTCCATTCCGGAAACATGTCAGGCCCAAGAAGCAGCATGAGATTCGGAGGCTGGGAGAGGTGAGGAGATGGCTGGGGTATAGGTGGTATCTGGGAGCCTGGGGACTCCTTAAGCCTATGGGTTACAAAGGTGTGGGCACCTTATACCACCTGCAGGACCAGAGGCCCTAGAAGGTCCCTTCCTTGGCAGATACACTATAATCATATCTTCATCCTTTTGCCTTTTGCCTTTTGGTGGCTATATTTGAATCACTGGCTTAGTTTTGTTCTGATAACCTTCACAATCTGCTCATGGCCTCACAGCAGGGCTCTTCTTCTGTGGAGGAGACTGAATCACTAGCCTGAGAGGAGCAAAGACAGTAGCCTGAGCCTGGGGTCAGCACACCCCATTGTGGTTTCCATGTCTCTTGTCTCTTCCCTCTACCCATCTTCCTCTGCCATCTTCAGCTCCTCCACCCTCATTGTGGGTGTTTGCCCTGGGAGCCAACACCAATGGCCAGGAGACCTTTGTTCCCTCCTCTTTCAGTTGGTGAAGAAGCTGAGTGACCTCACAGGCTGCACCCAAGTTGTGGATGTAGGCTCAGGCCAGGTGAGCCAGACCCCTAATGTTCTGGTTTTCTGTCATGGGGATAGAACAGCTGGAAGACAGGTTATCAGGCCACAGGCCCAGGGAGGCAGGTGCTAAGGAGTGGTAGAAGTAAGCTGGGCAGAATTTAAGCCTTCTGGGGGCCTAGGACCCAGGTGTCCAAACCACAGATAGGGAGGGGGACAGTGGAGAGGACACTGAATGGGGCTGTCTCCACCCTCCCTCTCGGGACTCCAGGGCCATCTCTCCCGCTTCATGTCCTTGGGGCTGGGGCTGATGGTGAAGAGCATTGAAGGGGATCAGAGACTGGTGGAGAGAGCCCAGCGCCTAGACCAGGAGCTCCTGCAGGCTCTGCAGAAAGAGGAGAAGCGGAACCCACAGGTAGACCAGCCCTTCCTGCAGCCAGGACCGTGATAGCAGGGTCTGCTTGGCTGGAATTGGGCACCAAGGCTGAATTCCCTCTTTTAAGTTTCTCAGCTTGAGATGGTGTGTCCTTATTTCTGCTACCCCTTTCCCAAGGTCCCTCCTTCACCGAAGCCTCCTCATATCTTAAAGGCACCTTCTAGTTAAAAAGTGCTTTCTACACCGATACGTTCTTCTCACAGCCACCTGTAAAAAGTGGCCAAATGAGGAAGCTCAGAGATGAAAAGACCTGCAGTTACTAATGACAGACCCAGAATCTATCCCATCTCCTGATTTAAAGTACCACTTTCTCCTCTGCCCCAGTTTCTCTCCCACCTTCCTCCTTGGGAAGGAACTCAAGAGGACAGATCCGTTCCCGTGGCTTGAGGTGGCACGGGGACGGGAAACCGGCTCCCCATCTGCCTCTGTTCTGTCCTGCCTCCACAGGTGGTCCACACTGGCCCTCGCCACCGCCCCCACCACGTGGTTAGGTGGGTAGACCCCACGGCCCTGTGTGAGGAGCTTCTGCTTCCAGTGGAGAACTCACCTCAGAGTGAGGCCCGCTTGCTGCTGACAGGCCTCCATGCCTGTGGGGATCTGAGTGTTGCCTTGCTGAGGCACTTCTCCTGCTGCCCCGAGGTGGCGGCCCTGGCCTCAGTGGGCTGCTGTTACATGAAGCTGAGTGACCCCGGTGGCTACCCACTGAGTCAGTGGGTGGCTGGGCTGCCTGGCCGTGAACTGCCCTACAGGCTACGGGAGGGGGCCTGCCACGCCCTGGAGGAATACGCTGAGCGGCTGCAGAAAGCAGGCCCTGGCCTCCGAACCCACTGCTACCGGGCAGCACTGGAGACGGTCATCCGGCGTGCCCGGCCCGAGCTCCGTCGGCCAGGCGTGCAGGGGATCCCCAGGGTCCACGAGCTCAAGATTGAAGAGTGAGGCTGGGGAGTTGGGGGGGCGTGAGGAGGGGGGCGTCACCTACTGGAGGTATGATTCCCCTCCCACCCTCAACTGTTAGCATGTCCTGAAGAAAATCTAAATGTGCTGGGAGGGAGGGGAGTGATTTTGAGTTCTGAGGCAGCTTCAAACTTTCTTTAAAAGGCAGTTGTCACTCTTTTATCAAGTTTTTGAAATGCTAAAAATATGGCTAAATTGGACAGATTTGGCTGAAAACAAATTTTTGGATTGATTTGCTATTGGACAGACAGCTCACAGCCAGAAAAACATTTAAAAATGCACCTTACGGTGGCAAATCTGTTACAGCTGGAATTGAATTAGGAATGGACAGTTTGAATGGGGGAGGAGGGTTCTAAAACCAAACTGAGTGCTGTCTGTGGCTGACCCCACAGATACGTGCAGCGGGGGCTACAGCGGGTGGGGCTTGACCCCCACCTGCCGCTGAATCTGGCTGCCCTTCGGGCCCACCAGGCCCAGGAGAACCGTGTGGTGGCCTTCTTCAGCCTGGCCCTGCTGCTGGCCCCGCTGGTGGAGACACTGATTCTACTGGACCGGCTGCTCTACCTTCAGGAGCAGGGTGAGGGTGGCCAAAGCAGGGACCCAGGGCCAGAGGGGCTGGAGTTCTAGGGCTCTCCTTCAGGTCCCGGCCCCTGCACTTGCCAGGACTAGGTTCCTCGCTGTGGTGATTCTCAGACCAGCTGCTTCAGAGTCAGATGGGGGGAGGGGAACTTGTTAATGCAGATTCCTACTGAATCAGCCTGTGGTGGTACCTCCCTGAGGTGCATTTTAAGCCAGCATCCCAGGCACTGAGAACCTATGATGTGCTGCAGACTGCCTCCTCCCGAGTCAGTGTCTTGGGCACTCATGTTCCTGGAGAGAGCTGGGTCTCCTTAGACCCCCTCGAGCCTCCCCCATGGGGAAAAGGGGCTATGCCTACAGGCTAAGCAGGAAGTGGCTAAGAGTTTGTTTCATTTCTCCCCTTCTGAGTAGCCCTGCCTTTCTCATAGGCTTCCATGCTGAGCTTCTGCCCATCTTCAGCCCCGAACTCTCTCCGAGAAACCTGGTTCTGGTGGCCACCAAAAGGCCTCTGGGTGAGACCTTCTCTGTTCTGGAGACTGAAGACAGCTGACACAGCCTGAGGAAGGGCATATCTCCGACCCCATCTGTAACTGCCAGGTACCACACTGGGTGGCGGAGTCTTCACCTCCTCAGCCAGAGAACCAGCATCCTCCGTGGAATCCTGGTTCCCTACAAACCTTCAGCTTCATACCCTTTCTCTCCCTCTGTGTGTTATGTAATATTATGCAAAAACTTATTTTTAATTTATTAAAAAATTGAAATCTTTACTTCTCTATCATTTCTATTAAGTATAGAAAAGGACAGACATGCACCCTCCCTACCGTATCCTGCAGGGGTGCTACATTAGGTCTCACATCCCCAATCCCCACTGTCTTCCCTAACAGGTAGCACCCTGTTACTCAGAGGTCTCCATGGAGGGAAGCTGTCTCTCCCTTAGATCTCCATCCCAGAATCTGCAGGCCCTGCCCTTTGGGAGGACCACCTTAAGGCTGGCTAACTTCTATCCAGGTTTTGTCATAACATCAGGACAGATGCTCCCTCCCTCAGTCCCTGAAACAGGGGTTAGGGGTGCCAGTCTACCAAAAGACAGCAGCTGCACACAGAGGACCCAAGGCTCTTTATTAGAGTCTGAAGAAGAGGTGGTCCCAACCTTCAAGGCTAAGACAAGGAGGGGAGAAGCAGCTCTCCCCAGACTCAATACCAATAGACTTTCTTATGTCTCCGTGTCTCCTGGATCCCCATCGCCTCCATTACCTCCTCCTCCAGTGTCTTTAGACTGGGCACATAGGTTTTTGCTAGAGCATCTTCCACTGATGTGTCTTTGGGGCCATCTGTTGAGCCGAGGAAAGAAGATGGGTGGGAAGGCTTCTTAACATCCCTGACTCCCACTCCTCCCACCCCCCTCTTCTTGCCGCCTCACCCAGCCTCACCAATCCATGTTTCAGGGACGATGCCATCAGCTCTGGGAGATTCAGGTTTAGGGATAATTCTTCCTGATCTTGTGGAGACTCGTACCCGCTCTCCTGCCTCAGTGAATCTCCACTCCACCTCAGTGGGTTTCCTAGGGGATAGAAGAAGTGAGGCCAGTCAGGGAGTTAGGTCTCCCTCCTATGTTCCAACCCGAAAAGCAGTGACTAAAAACACTAAGGTCACCATCTTGTTTCTTTGCCACCCCTGCACTGGGGTTTCCTATGGGGGGTCATGTCCATGAGATGGCCCCTCTCAATTTCCAGCACATCCAACCCACCACTCCCTTTGGATAAATATGGTTAATAGCTGTGTGGACTCAGAGGGCAAGAAACCCTCGGACCAGAGCCCCATGTGCTTGCCTGTCCACAGGATCCACAAGTTTGACCTGGTTGTGGAGCAACGGTGCTTCGCTGGGGATCATGGTTCCCCGGTAATCCACGGTCTTGCCAATATAGCGGTAATGCTGTCCAAAAGAGGAGGGGGCTATCAGAACCCAGGAGGTGTGAAGGGGGCTTGTCTACCACAACTCGGAGCATTCAGCCCAAGTTGAAAAGTAAAAGGTTCAGTTGTCTCACCATCCCCTCAGCCAGTCTCTGGCCTCCCTGTGCTGCTCTTAATGGACAGGGACGGATGGCACAGGCTTCCTGAGCGTCACCATCCTCACTCTTCACTTACTGTATTCAGCCCCTCCACGACCACCCAGTTTCGCTGCCGGATAACTTGAACCACTTTGCCTTGCTTCCCAGCGTCCTTGCCTTCTAGGATCTCTACCTGTGGGAAGAGATGACCGTCAGGGAGGGAGATCCTTGCCCAGGAGCACCCCGCCACCCTACCCCATGTGAGATTCTCACCCTGTCCCCATAGAACAGATGCCAGTCGTCATCAGAGATAGGTTCCACAGCCACCCGGCGCCGCCTAGTCCCTGGAGGGTTCTTCTTCTTGTCTGACAAGGAGCCTGGGCGGCTCATCCCATAGCGGTAATTGGGAGGCAGAGTGACCTTGGATGCCAAGGCCAGCAGAGCAGAGAGCCGCATGGCTGGAGGCTGTGAGAAATCCCCTGGCCGGCGAAAGACCCAGAAATCTTCCTAGTCAGCTGTGGGGTAGGACAGAAAAAAGGGGGCAAAGAAACAAGGGAAGCAACATTTTCTTAAGCACTTACTTCATGGCTCAATGGACTTGATCTTACTGAATCCTCACAAGATATTATCTTCGCTTTACAGATGACGATAGAGACTCAGAGAAGTTAAGTGACTTGTCAATGGTCATAAGGCTACTATGTGGGAGAATCAGCATTCAAAGCCACATATATCTGACTTCAAAGTCCAAAAATTCATTGAGGCCAGGGACCATGTTATCTAGATCACCCTTGAATCCAGCAGATCCCAGTAGGGCTTGGCATGTAGTAGGTACTCAATAAAAAGTTATTTAATAAACGCACCAACAGCAAGATGGAAAGAAAACAAGTAATGGACAAAACACTGACATAAAGCCAAAAAGCAGGCAGTTATAAGGTAAAACAAACAAACAGGTGGCAGAGATAAAAACTGGGATTAAAATGTGCCTACACAACGTCCAATTCCTAATCGCAATCAGGAAATAACCACTTCTCCCTAAGATAGTTTCTTTTCTAAAGGAAAAGGACCCAGAGCCAGACTCTAGGATTATAGGGTCCTACATTTCCAAACTAAGTATGTACTCTAAGCCTCCCAATTTTGGATAATGGACTAAACCAATAGGGCGGTGAGACAACTGAGGGCAAAAATAATAAGTGCTTGTTTGCTGAGCACTTGCTACCTTCCACTTGCCATGCTAAGTGCTTTCCTGTATCATCTCATTTAAGCCCAAGGACAACTGATGAAGGAAGTACCATTAACCTTGTTTCATAGCTAAGAATGAAGCCTAACTTCAAAGTACAATTAAAGTGCACTCTAATGACATTAAAAGCTCTGGACTGGGAATCAGACGACCTGGCTTCTAGTCCCTGCTCCACCATCAACTTATTCTGTGACCCTAGGCAACTTGACTTCTGAGCTTCAGTTTCATCATCCATAAAACTTTACAGGGTTGTTTCTGTCATTCGAGTTATTTTTAACATTTGAACAAAGCAAGGTACAGAATCATGTGGATACTATTATCCTTTCTTGGGTAAATTTAAAAATATATATTCTATCACAGACATAAATATTTACAAGAAGGCAACAGGGAACAAATAAAGTACTTGTTCTGGAGATGAGGAAGTTTGGGAGGGCTATTACTTTCCATCTTGTTCCTTTCCATAACGTTTGCATTTTCTAACCACGTGCCTTTAAAATAATACATCAACTGGTTTATCTGAACAGTGAGATATCAGGTCATTTTTCTTCTCTATACTTTTCAATATGGAAAAGACCTAATATTATTCTTAATTAATGCTGGATGAATGTTAAGGGCCTTGGTGTTCCCATTCAGAATCAAAAAACGCTTACGGAGGACTACTATGTGACAGGTCTAATGCTGGGAACTTCACTATTCCCAGCATTTGATCTTCACACTGCTCTCCGCGGGAGGTTGACAGGAGACGAGGAAACCAAGGCCCTGAGAACTGGTGACTTGCCGTAGTTCATATGACTTGATAGAAGCAAAATTCCCTGGCGGTCCAGTGGTTAAGACTCTGCGCTTCCAATGAAGGACTGTAGGGGGCACGGGTTCCATCTCTGATGGGGGAACAAAGATTCCGCAGGCCGCACAGTGCGGCCAAAAAAAAAAAAAAAAAAAAAGCCAGCCCCCTAGATCTTTTCCTTTTTTCCCTCCAAACCCTGGAGAAGCTGGTGCCCTTCAGCAGTGGGGCTTTCATGGCGCGCTCTGGGGCGCCGTGCTAGGTAGTGAGGTAGAGCGTCTGCTCCCTCAGACCCCGGCTCCAAAGGCTCCGCCGGCCCCATCTTAGGTACGGGTGATGTCCATCTTCCAGCAGTCTTCAGCAACCACCCGCTCCGAGCTTCCGAAGCAGGGAGACCCCGGACGAGGCGACTGAGCCATGCCAGGGTAAAGGAAGGCCCTTCCCGCTCCCGCTCCCGGACCAGCCCAGAGCTGCCAAAACCTCCAGGCCACGCTGTCCTCACCTCCGCTTCCCGCTGAGCCCCGGAGCCTCCGTCAGTCCCCTATGCACGTGGGACCTAAGCCCCGCCCCACCGCGTCCCCCGGCTTTCTGGGAAAAGTAGTCTAATGGTACAATGGACGCGCAACAACGATCATCTAGCCTCTCTGCATGCTGGGAGTTGTAGTCCGCTGCTGCGAAGCAAGCGAGAAACAGGAAATTTGGCCTTGTAGGAAATCAAGGAAGCTTAAGAGCACCGTGAAGCACGTCGGGAGTTGAAGGCAAAGCGGAATATGCTATCGCGCCTGGCACATTCCTGCACGTGCTCTGCGTGGAGGCCGCTGGGAATTGTAGTTACTAGAGACGACGGCTCCATTTTCTAGGTGATTGCGGCTTCTTCAAAGCAGAGGGCCTCTCTTTCTAGTGAGGCTACAGTCAATACTCTCCCCGCCCGCCCTCTGCTGGAGGGAGCCAAGGCAGATGAAGAAAGTGTCATAGGCTTTCTAAACTAAGGGATGAAACGTGGGCCCTTCCAATGCCAGTTGATGATCTAGTCACAAAATGTCAGACTGAAAGAAACCGCAGAGAGGATCTAATCCAGCCATTCCACTTAATTCAGGAGTATTGGGAGGATTCCATGCTATCAACTTCTCCGACCCTCATCACCAGTTATCAGTACCGGGCATCCCTAGCTTTGCCCTTGAGGGTCAAAGTTGTTTCTACAACCAGCCCCAACACCCTAACTTCCCTGGCTATCATGAGCTGTGGCTGATATTGTCACCTCTCACACCCTACTTCTTCTTTTTTTTAATATTTATTTATTTATTTTGGCTGCACCATGTCTCAGTTGCAGCACGTGGGATCTTCCTTGCGGTATGCGGAGTTCTTAGTTGTGGCATGCATGCGGGATCTAGTTCCCTGACCAGGGATCGAACCCAGGTCCCCTGCATTGGGAGCGGGAAGTCTTTCCCATTGGACCACCAGGGAAGTCCCACACCCTACTTCTTGTGCAAAGTTTAAAAAAAACTTTCCCAGGTGTTTATGGGGGAAACTGTGTTAAACAGCGGCTGGGCAGAAGTAGAATACTGGGCACAGTATTCTGTGACTTTGCCCTCATGTAGAATTTTAGATATCTCTAACAGACTGAGAATGGAGAAGGCTGGCACACCTTACCTCAGTCTGAAAAGTGGATTTGGAAATCATTTGCATTCCCTTTCCCATTCCCCTGCACCATCAGTTAACCAACACACCCCCAAAGAATCAGTCAAAATCCAATGTAGTAATCAACGGGTTTTATTTTCCTAGAACTGAAATCATCTACGGTTCTCAGAGCTAAACTTCCAAAGCTACAGTCAGCAATTTTTCATCAGAGCCCAAGGGAGGGGGGCAAGGGTGAAAGAGACAAGAGACGGAATAGCCAAATAGACCACTAGAAAGAGGTTGGGAGAGGGCGCTTATTTCCCTCTGGCCTCTCAGTGGGTTACAAATTGGATCTGGTGACAACACTGAGGGGACCAGGTGAGGGTATGTGGATGGGAAATGACACCAGAAGGAACACCAAAGCCCCAACTACAACAAAAAAAGTCATCAAGCCCCAAACAGAAGGGGAGCCTCCAAGTGCACCTCAGAAATGGGGGCAACAGTGGGGAAGAAAGGAGCAGAGTGGGGGGCACACAAAGGGATGGGGGGGGTCTTTAAAATTTTTTTTTTTGTAATTTTCTTTTATTAAAAACATCTCCTAAAAAATGTGTCTTTTCCTTTATGTCTGGGTGACGTATGTGACTGTAGGCTGGCCTTGAGCACTGTGGGGAGAGGGAAAAGGGCAGCTGAGGGTCTCCCCAGGGCATCCCAACTCTGGCCTGAGGTCTAAAGGTGGATGGATACTCCTCAACACTCCCATCCGAGCTGGGTGAAGTCAACCCTTCAGATCTCAGGTCCTTGACTCAAAGAACTTGGAAGACCCCAAATCTTTTGATGATAAACTGTAACTCCCATAACACCTAGGGTTGGCGTAAGAGAATGGGCATTGTCAACCATCCAGGATTTATGGAAGGGAGCCCCTCTCCCACAAGCTGTCCCACTTTCCCTGAATCCAGGTAGCTGGGAGAACAGGTGTGGGAGTAAGGGACAGGATGCCATCCTCTTGCCCACTCCACTCCCCCACCCCAATTTGAAGATTGCCCCTCCCAGGCCCCAGAAGCCCACCGTGCTACTTATTCTCCATCCCTTCCACTCATAGCCCTGATCCCAACCAACCCAGAGGTCTAGAATGCCCGGGGAAGGGCGAGAGGGGTGTCAGAAGATGGAAATAGCCGGTCCAGGCCCTAACAAATACACTGGGAAACAGCTCCAGGCAGGGAGCGACACAGTGGCCTCATCTCATCCCACAGAGCAGAAGACATGGACCTGACTCAGGTCACAGGGGTGTGGGGACATGGAGGTGAGGGCCAGGTGGCCTGCCCCATCCGGGTCAATCTCCAGGGTCTGAGCTCAGAAGGGGGAGAGTGAGTGGAAGAGGAGAGTGGGTTGGGGTGGGGAAGGGGTTCCCAGTTTGCAGGCCATGGCCAGTTTCCCCAGTAGCACCCAGACAGCAGCAGGAACGGGGCGGGGGCTCCTCTTGAAACATTGGTGGCTACAGGCTGCGGGGGAGGGTTGGAGGGGAGAAGGGTTAATGGTGTGGCCAGCCAGTGCCGGTCTCCTGGGAGAGCCCACCCTGCCTCCCTAGAGGCTGACTGCGACAGGCCCTCCTCCTCCTCCTCCTCCTCCTCTCAGCAGGTGGCTGGGCCCTCCCAGCCCAGCTGCCAAGGGGCAGGGGGCTCACTCACCTCTCATGATCTCTGATGCCCGGGGCCTCAGCATCTTCCTTGGCAGCCTCTTCCTCTTCTTCCTCCTCTTCTTCCTCCTGAGGAGGCCCCCGGCCAGAGCCCGGCTCAGAGGGGGTGCTGTTCTTCTCCGCCTCCACTGGAACGGGCCTCTCACCCTCCAAGGTGGCCCCTTCCTTCTCCTCCCCTTCGGGGTCTTCTGTCTCCTTGGGACGTTTGGGGGAGTCCTGGGCAGGGTTAGCAGAGATGAGGTGGGCTGAGGCTCGAGGGGGAGGACACCAGCCTCCCCCTCCTTTCCCCAGAGGCTCTCCTTCCTAGGCAGACCCACAGTCCTCCAGCCCTCTGCTAGCTGAGATGTCTCCTGTGTCCCATCTTCTCAGCAAGACACTCCCCAAGACTAGGGGCCGAGTCTGTCTCTCAGACGGGCACTCCCTGAAAAACTCGTAACTTCCCTCCTCAGCCTGGGAGCCTTGCTCCGGGGCCCCAGGCAGGGGGCAGTTACCTCCAGCAGGTCTCCCGCTCTCCTCTTCAGCGCCCCCTTCTCATTCTTCTCCTTGGTCGGCTCATCAATGACCAGCTTCCCTTCCTCATCACTGCTACCTTCGGCATTCCCCTTCTTATCGCCATCACCCTCGGTGGCTTCGGGCTCGGGCTCTTCCACACAGCTCTTTTTCTGGGAGGACTGCGGCGGAGACAGCAGAGGCTGAGTGGCACCAGCGACTGCCACGCTGGGCCCCCTCCCCAGACCCCTCCCTCGGCCACTCACTCCTTCCTTCTCCCACCTCTCCCCCGCCCCCACCCAGGTGCCCAGTCTCACAAGTGATTTGAGACCCACCTCTGTCGGATTAGCCCCGGGGTAAACCCACTGGCCGGGCAGGCAGGGCTCTGTGCAGGAGGGGGGAGGGCTGGAGCAGGAGGCAAAACCTCGGGTCAACTTCTCCCAAAGGGAGCTGGGACCCTTTCCCCGCCAACCCCCGCCCCCCACCCTCCCGCCTCATCCTGCCCGGCTCACGAGCACCTCCTCCTGGAAGCCTTTGTGGAAAGAGTTAAGGCCACATCCTATACTCACACTGGGCCTGCCAAAGGCCTGTCCCCACTTACCGCCTCCATCCTGTTCTTGCCCCCCCAGGCGCTGTCTAACAGGTGGCCCCTGACCACAGCTACATCACACACCCGGAACCCCTTCCCCTCTGCAGAAAGCCTCCCCCAAGCCCCCACCCCACGAGCTCCTACTCTGAAAGCCCTGGTGTTGGTGTCTGAGCCCCCCGTTCCTGAAGCATCACATGTGGGCCCAGGGGCTCCCGGCACCTATGGCCACACCCGCTTTCCAGGAGGTCTCTGGGGCGGATGGCAGCTCACCTGGTAGCCAGAAGCCTTGACGGTAGGGTTGTTCTCGATCTCCCACAGCCCCTCGCTGAACCCTTTCCGTTTGTTGGGCTTGCCAAACTTCTCCTTGGACTCCTCGTAAGGGAAGAGGTCTTTGGGGCCCAGGAATGCCCTGGTGAGAGATGGGAGACTGTGCTCTCGAGTCCCTCACTGCATCTGAGCTGCGCAGCCCGATAGGGAAGGCGTGCCGTCACCACTGCTCTTTCCCCAAAGTGGTCCCCCCGTGGCCCTCCCCACCTCTGCCCCCTCACTCACGTCTCGTGTGTCCCGAAAAAAAAGACTTGGTATTTGTTGGCTGTTGACTTCACGGCAGCCTCAGGCATCTCGTCAATCTGAGAGCAAGATGAGTAAAGTGAGCGTGAGCTGGAGTCTTGAGGTCACGAATTTGGGGCCGGAGGGTAGGGGTTAAGGGGCTGATCTCTAAGGCACATCTGTGAAAACTCAGACTGAGAGGGACCCAGGAGTTCACCAAAGGGGTTTCTGAACCATTTTTAGCAGTGTAACTTTGTTCAAGAGAAGTCAGGCATAAAAGCCCAGCAGGATCCCCGCCTCTCTTTCACAAACCAAACAGCATCCGTAAACAGATCCTGTCCATAAAGCTCCACGTCTTTGCCGGTCACTCTGGTCCAACCACCGTCCCCTCTTGCCTGGACTAAAGCCACAGCCTCCCTCTCTTCTCTCAGCCTCCATTCTTGCCCCACTACAACCCATTCTCCACACTGCAGCCAGAGGGGGCCTTTCCAAGTGCGGGTCTGAGCATTCCATTCCCCCTGCTAGAAACCTTTCGGTGGCTTCTCAGGACTCTAGGGCCCACCTGTTCACCGTTCTCCGTGATGTCAAGGTCTGAATTCCAATGCTGCCAACAGTATTTGTATGAGCTTGGGCAACTGACAGAACCTCAATTTTCTCAACTATAAAATGGAGATGGTCATAGTACTTAAGCCATAGCGCTGTAAGGATTAAATGACCATAACGGAGTACGTCCCGCGTACGTGCTTGCTATCATCAACCTCTCCCCATCACACTGCCCTTCTGCTCTCTGCTCCAGCCACACTGACCTTTCAGTCTCCTATACGAACTCCTGATCAGCCTTCCAACCTCAGCCCCATCATCACTTCCTCCAGAAAGCTTCCCCATCTCTCCCAACCTGGTCGGCTTCCCAGATAAAACTCTCAGCACCTCTCCTTCACAGTGCTTTTCACAATTCCAATTTTACGGTTCTTCATATTACCATTTGATTAATGTCTACGTGGACTATACCTGCCCCGAGAACAGAGAGGTCTGTTTGTAAGTCCAGCACGGTGCCTAGCACCCAGTGGGTGCACAGTGAAGATATGCTGAATGACTCTGTGAAACAGACAAAAGCAGCCTGCTCTGACTGAAGTGGAGAGGTGAGGCCAAGGGGCTGCCTATTCAATATCCCCCATCAGCAGCAGCTCCAAAAGACTTCTGGGGAACTCTTTGAAAGTCATGTGATGCAGTCAGACTCTCTCATTTTACAGACAAGGAAACTGAGGCCCAGAAAAGAAAAGTGATTTGCCCAAGATGACAGGACAAGTTAGTGAGGGCCAGATTTCAGAACTAGAGCTCCTGACTTGATCCTCTGCCTCAAATGTCCTGGGGGCATAAGGGATGGTGTGGTGGAGAAGGTGCCGAGGTCCGTCAGGGAAATGGTGAGAGGCAGTGGCCCAGATAGCCTCTCCCAGATCAGGCCCTGGAAGCCCAGGCCAAGCTGAGCTGGGGGGGAGGGGGTGTGGGGGACGGGGGAAGAGGACTACAACTCCCAGCAACACTTGCAGCAGCCCTAGCGGCCGGGCTTCCCACCGGACAGAGGCCAGGTGGCCATGTTGGCTGGGGCCCGGGGTGCAGATAGGAAAGAGACAGGCAGGCCAAGGCAGTGATTAAACACACAGAGACTAGGACAGAGTGCCTGACTGGGGGCTTGGGGAGACAGGGAGGCTAGGTGGATGGAAATAAGCTGAGACACACCCAGGAGATGGGGTGGAACCTGAGCAAGAATCTGAGGGGCATCTTGCTCCAGACATGGAGTCTTCAAGCTCCTGAGCACCTCCCCCCTTGCCCTGTGGCCTCTGGGGACAGAGGTCCAGCCCCTCCCCCCCAGGAAGGCCCAGCACAAACTGGGCCCTCCCCACAACCGGGAGACACTGGGGTGTGAGAGCTGGGGGTGGAAAGGCACGCTGTCCCCCACCCCAGCTCAATCCCCATCGCCATGACAACCCAACCCCGCCCCCGGGGCCACTCAGCAACCAGGAATGTGACTGCCCCTCCCCCCCAGGCCCTCTCTCCAGATTGGGGAGGAGGGGACACTAACACACACCCCACCCCCAAGCCTGGAGTCTGGCACCTGGGTCCCTGGCTGTGCCTGAAACCACAGCTAGGGCTGAGGGCTGGGGGCCCTTCTCAGGAAGCCAGAGCTGGGGTGTGGGCAAAGGAGGAGCCAGTCCTCTGCCAGGATACCTGGGTCCTGTTGCTAGCTCCCCACCCTCCTCTCAGCGGGGGAAGCAAAAAATAAAATGAGGGGCTCCAGGGCTTAGAGATCCCAGGAGACAGGCATAGGACAATAATAGCAAAAGCTCTTTCCTAGGCCTCTTCTTGGTGGATCTTTGTGCACCAGGAAAGAGGGCAGGGGGTGGGGGGCTGGGGGGGAATATCTAAGGGTCCCAGCTGGGAACTACTCTGGGCTCTGCATTTTTAGTGCCACACTTGAGCCAGGACATTAACAGGCTTGTAGGAAACATGTGATGAAAAGGGAGAAACTGAGGCTCAGGAAAGGGGGTTGGTGAGTGAAGGGGTGAGAAACAGGAGACATGAGGTCCTCTCAAGGAGCTCAGACCAGGCAAAGCAGCGCTCTGCCCATCAGTCTCTTTCCCGTGGGAAGCAAACTCAAAAAGAGGTAGCTGAACGCTGTGACAGGGGATCCAGGAGGCCACCAGCTGCCCAGCCTCAGGGGCGGGGGAGAAACCAAAGAATGGATGGGAATTAAAAATAGACAGAACGGGACACACCAGATATACCCGCCCTGCTGACTTCTAGCCAGATAAAGGGTAGGTCGAGAGGAAAGAGGGAGGCCAGGGGCCTGGGCAGATGGGCATCTACCTCCAAAGCATAAAGCCACCCCAATCCCACCTCACCTCGAGTGTAGGCACCCGAGGGGGAAGGGCCAGGAGAGGCGTGCTCTTTTTACTTAATGGAATTCCCAACCCCTCACCCCAAAAAGGGGAGACATTCCTTCTCTAGTGGACCCTTCATCCTTCAAGCCACAAAGGAAATGTCTTTCTGCATTTGGAAGTGAAGGGAGGTTCTTCGTCGACGACGACGACGTAGAGGATATGAGGTCTCAGGGGAGGCCTGTACTCCCAATACAGACATGTGTCTCCCAGGCGGTGCCTTTATATCCAGGTTGTGACTCAGAACAAGTGAGTCAAAGCTAAGTGGGTCAGGGTGGGGCCAGATGAGTGCTGGGTACCCCACTGCACCTCCTCCACTGGCCAACAGGGGAGGGGGCTCTGCTACTTCTCAGCCATTCCAGGAATCCTGGCAAGTTACTTTCCCTCGGCTGGGGCTCATCCACTCCCACCCCCCCCTCCCCCGGCCCTCTGCCCTCTGCATGTGCCTCATTCCATCACACAGGCCTGAGCACAAGAAGTCCCATCCTCCCAGAGCCCAGGACACCTTCTAAGGCCTGAAGTACCCAGATGAGGAGTGGGGAGAGAGGACTGAACACCTCTCCCCCAGCCTCATACCAAATCCAGGCCCAGGGGCGCCAGCTCAGCACATAGAAAGGCAGCAGAGAAGGTTAAGCCCACCCTGACTGCCAGCCAGGGTTCTGACCACCACACCCAAGGCCCAGGCCCAACCTGACCCAGGAATCGTAAAATCTGGGGCAGGAGACAGTTGGGGCCAGGAAAGTGTGGCAAGCCCAAGAGGCAGAAAAGAGAAGGTGGTGCCTGGATGTGGGGGAAGGGCAGAGGGAGGACAGATGGGCGAGGCCCTCTGGCTGCTCAGGTTTTCTGGGACTGTGAAACAGGAAGTGGAGAGAGGAGGAAGGAACCTAAGGGGGAAAATCCCTGAGTCTTGGAGGCTAACTGTTAAGTGCTTGGAGATCCCCCAGGAAGTCAGGCAGGAGGAAGAGGAAAGGAGAAGGTTAAGATGGAGTCACACCATCCTTCCAGGCAGGTCGTGCCTACCACGTGGTCCCTCTGGCTGCACTCTCCAAGCACTGGGCTGTTCCAGTCTCACCCAGAGTCAGCCATCCTCCCCAGAAGCAGGGGCTGAGGAAGGAAAGCCCACACAGTGGCCTTCACCATGGCTGAGGACTCTGGTTGCCTATTAGATGGAGCAGTCAGCAAGGCCCCCCTACTCCTCCTCCATCTCAGGAGGAGCCAGGCCCCGTCAGGCTCTGCCACTCAAAAGACTAAGACAGCACCCAAGGATGGTGAGGAGACTCAGATTTGTCTGCTCTTTCGGTGCTCAAGGAGAATGTATTTGGAAGATAACAACCTTGGGTGTACCACTCCCTCCAATTTTCAGAATCAAGACCCAGAGCACAGGCAAAGGGTGGGGTCCTATCTCTTTGGGATCCAGTCTGATCTCCCTCCCCGAACCCGAACTTTATCTAAAGGGCCCAGGCCTCAACAGAGCAAGAGACTGCCTCCCTGTCCTGCCCTTCTGTCCTGGAGGCCCAGGGTGAACAGAGGAAATGGACAGCATCCCCAGTCCCAGGCGCTGCCCTCACTCCAAAGGCTACCAGAAACCTGAAGGTCTTCTTCACAGGGGCCAATGTGGGTCTGCATGGGCCCCCCTTTCTCTCTTCCCTGCAGCCTGAAGGGGTTCCCTACGACCCCCATTCCAGCTGAGCCCCCTCCCCAGTCTCTGGACTTTGTCCCACCCCCAGGAGGTAGGAGCAGTAGAGACCTGTGTTCAGTTCTTGCCCGGCCCACCAGAACCTTGGCATCTGGACCAAGAAGCCAGATGGATCAAAGGTGCAGGGTAAAGTACATGAGTGTTCACACACCACATACACACATGCACACACAAGGCTGTCTGTGGCTGCTTCCTCACATTGCCCCCCACCCCCCAAACCCAAGTCCCCTAGGAGGCCCTGGAGGCTGGGAGAGCCCTGCTTCACTCTGTACTTCACTCCCGTTCCAGAGGCCAGACATCTAGAAGTTTCAGGGAACAAGGAGCTCAAGGCATATGGGATTAGGTATATTCCTCAGGAGAGGGTACTGAGTGAGGAAGGGTCTCCTGGACTTTCTTGGAGTGGCCCTAAAGTTGGTCTGGACACTCTGAACAGGACCCAAGGGAGCCTGGGGCAACTTCCCAAGCTCAGAGCAGGGTCTGGCCCAGATGAAGACACAGACTCATGTGGAAAAGAGCAACCCACAGCCATAAGGCAGTTTTGCATTTGGCCCCCTTGTCCAGAAGACTCCCTCTACTCCTCTCTGCCCTTGGATTACACTCTACAGGAGTCCTGTACTCTAGGGCCGATACCAAAGGCCTCTCTCTACACCAACGTTGAAATAAAGTGCCAGAGACACTGTGCCCTGTGACACCCCCAACCTCCTCCAGCACCCTCTGGCAACCTCCCTTACTCCTTACTTCACCTGTCTCAGTTCTTAGGGGAAACATGATGAATGCGCCAGGCTGGGCATTTGGGCCCCACCCTCCCACCTGGCCAGGTGCTGGGGGGGTGGGGAGGGTGGGCGCCTCACATTGGCGGGCTGAATCAACCACATGGCAGACTGGGCCGTTCTGGCGGGAGAGGCTCAGAAATGGGGAGGAGAAGCAACTCGGGTTCCCCCCACCTCCACTGAGAGGCAGGGCAGTCTGGACTGGACTTCCCAATCCCAACAAGGGCTCTGCCACCCTCAGTCCCCAGTCTGAGTCGGCAGCATACGAAGAAATATTTTTGTGGGGCTGAGGAGTGAAGGGTACTAGCCGGTAATTTCCAAGCTAGACGGATCCCCTCTTCTGCCGCCCCCCAACGATTCCTCGACCCTCCCAACTTCAGACCTCTTACGGATGCCCCAAACCAAAGTTTTCTAGAAGCGAACTCCGCCTCCATCTAGCCTTTCAGGGCTGAGATCCTTCTTAACCATCTAATCTAGGAAGAGGAGAGTTTGAACTGGGGGTAACAATCAGTGAAGAAACTGGGGGTCCCTGAAGGGGTCCCTGAAGGGGGTAGCGGTGGCGCCTGGGGGGGTGGGTGGGAGGAGTTACACTGCTGGCCCAAACCCAGGCAGCGCGCCCGAAACCGCTGGGAGTATGGGGGCTGGGGGCGGAACTGAGCACGCGGAGCCGGGGGCCGGGAAGTGACCGGCGCCCTCAGATCCCCACGCCGCGCACACGCCACCACGCGCGGACGCCGTGTGGCCAGGTGTTCGCCGCTGCCGCCGCCACCACCCCAACCACCCCGCCTCCACCATTATATAACCGGCGGGTGGGCTTGAGTCGCTCGGGAAAGATTCGGGGACTCAGACGCCCCACACCCCCACCCCCTCCGCGCGGAGCGCTCTTGCCCTCCCGGGTGTTATGCAACCCAAGTCTGGAGGTGGATAGGGGGCGGCGGGCCGCCCTGCTCACCCGGGCCGGCCAGTGTGGGTAGCCCTTCATCTTGGCGAACACCAGGTCCCCGCATTTGTACTCCTTCTGTCGGTTGGATCGCGACATGGCGGGGCTCCGGGAGCCCCGGGCTCCGCGCCGGGCCGGAAAGCGCGAGCCCAAGTTTGCGCGTGCGGCGGTGGCGGCGCCGCTCCGCTCCGGCCCTCGCGCGGCCCCCGCCTCGATGGTGGCCCCCGGCCCGGGCTCCGGCGCGGCCACGGCGTCTCCGCCCGCGCGCCGCACGGACGGGGCGGGCGCGGATCGGGGGCAACGCTCCGGCGCGATGGGTGCGCGCTCGTGCAGTTGTTTGTGTTTGAAATTCAATTGCTCCCTCCGCTGCGCGAGGCCTCTTCCTCCACCCCCCTCCCGGTCCCCACTCCTCCTCCTCCCTCCTCCCTTTCTCACTCCTCCTCCTCCCTCCTCCGCGCTCCCTCCCGCGGCGGTTTGATGAGTGCGGCTTCTTGACGCCCTGTGCCTGCCACTGCCCGGCGCCCAACCTGGAGCCGCCTGGCGGTGCGCGGCGACACAGGCGTGAAGAGCCGATTGCCGAGCAAGCCGAGTAGGCTTTGTGTGCCCGCTGTCGGTGGGTGCCCGCCCGCCCGGGAGGAGCTGGCGCCCGGCAGGACGGAGCGGCCTGGCGCCCCTCCCCCGGCCCCGCGGGTCGCTCCCAACTGCGGCTTCGGCGCTGCCAACTGTCGACGTTTAGGCGCAGTGTCTCCCTGCCCTCGGCTCCATCCCTATCCACGAATGTTTGCTCGGCACCCAGTGCATGGCAGCGTGCTGGGCGCCGGGGCGAGGGCTGGGCACCGCGCCCCTGAGCGCACAGAGGTTTGGCCTGGACCTCGACGTGCTTACAGTCTGTGGGGTGGCTCCTGAAACGTCGGGGACTGCGCCCTACGACGGCCTTTGTGGAATTCGGTATCGAGGAAGCTTCGGAGGGGTTGTGGCACAAAGTGGCCACGTTCCATGTGCATTAGACAGGTCTCGGTTCTCTGCTACTTCCTGGCAAAAGAGATCTGGGCTTTACCACCAGTTAAGCCCTCACAGATGAGCTCTGTTCTAGTGGGAAGAGACAGTAGAATGCCAGTAAATCCCAAACCATCGATAAAACGTGAAGTCACTAGCTCTCTTGGGGCGGTGAGAGTGGGGGAAAATCTGGGAAGGCTTCACAAAGTGGTGACTTTTGAGTTGGGCCTTAAAGGACGAATGTGATCTTGCCGGATTCCGGAGACTACATTTTAGACTAGGTTATATGTTAAGAACTGATAGAGCCAAAACTTGAATTCACGTCGCTTACCATTAAGCCAAACAAGACTTTGCCGTAATTACATCTTTGATTTGCTGTCACTCTGCTGATCTTGGGTTTGCCGAAATTCCAGACACCTATGGTAACTTAGAAATAAGCTGTTTGGATCTTAAGTTATAGTATGTCCAGATCCTTAAAATTTTGCAACAAAATATTCTAGGTTTGAAGAGATAAAATATGTGTGTTTTTCTTCCAAGTTTCCTGATCCTACTTCAAAGCATATGCAGTCTCCCTGAAAAAGAAGTGCAGGATGAAGCCAAAAGGCCCAGATGCACATCCTACCCTGCTGTTCACTAGTCATGAGAACTTGGGCTACCCCCTGAACGTCTCCCTGAGCCTCAGTTTCTTCAACTGTGAGATGGGATCACATTACTTTCCTGCCAACATCACAGACATGGAAGGGCTGCTTATCATTAGCCGAGGCCTGATCTTGCTCCCTACAGACCTTCATATCAGTTGGTTGTCCTTATGTCCATGGCAATGCATTTCACAATTTTTGCTTTTATAAAATGTGGCCTCTCAGCATAATCCCACCTTGTGATAGGAGTCCTCTGGCCCTGTCCACAGGCACTCCAGGCCCCAGGCTGCTGGCACAGCGGGGCACTCTGCAAGGTCCTCATGCATGCCCTCAGCCACAGACTTGTCGATTTGTTTCAATAGCAAATCCAAACTTGTTGCAACAGAGCAGCTAGATCCCAGTTGGTGTTTACTCTACCATGCATTCCAGTTTGAAATGCAGTCAGTGTGATAGTCCAGATTCTGTCAGGCTAATACCCTTCTTTGTTGTTCTTATTGTTGTTAGGAGAGAATCTTGTCACAAGTTCTTAGAAATGTTTCAGTAAATCCAGTGTCACAATTGGTTTCCTTTATTTAGTGTTCAGGCCAGTATTATAAATATGCCATTTCAGTGCAACAAACATGTTTTTTCAACTATTTTCCAATTTAGCACACCCCAATTTAGTTTAAACCAAAGACTCCTATCCATTTCTCCACTTTGTTGCATGGAGATGGCAATAAGGCTTCTTAAATTCTTTTTGCAACAAATCTCTTGGGCCTGTCATTCAGTCTGCCATGCAGATGCTGGTTGCAATAAAACAACCAAGGTTCCCTTTGTTGCAGTAATCTCCCAGGCCTTGGTTGCAATTTAATATCCAAGTTCTCCTTACAATAACATCATCAACCAATTCACAGCTGCCCCTAACAACCAAGCCAAGAGCCACAGAGGGTCAGTTACACGGGCGGGCATAAACCTGCTTCCCCTGGGATTCAGGTCTAATTTAGCGCTTTGCAGACTTTAATGTGCAAATGAATCACCTGGGGATCCTCTTAGAAAGCAGATTCTAACTCAGTAGGTGTGGGGTGCCCACAGTTCTATTTCATCACCCAAGGTGCTGCTGCTTTGGACCTCCATTTGATTAGTAAGGTCTAAAACAGTCCGTCACAGGCCCCCGATTGCTAGTCCAGCTTGGAACCAATTCACAGATGTCTCAGTGAAATGATTCCTTTGATGCTGGTGCTTGATTCTACATTTGTGTGGGAGGGAGGTCAAGACAGACAGTGGACTTGGGGCCCTAGAGCAGAGAAGGCTTGAGGGTGCAGATCTGGCTCTAGGGTTCTGAAGCGAGTCTGGAGGAGCAAGGTCAGGGAAGATGGTGGCGGACTTCTTTCTGTCCATGTCAGGAAGAAGGAGGAACTGGCACAGCAGTTGGGTTGTACTAGAGGCAGGGGCAATGTGGTCTAGTGGAAACAATCTGTGTTTGTTTGAAACTTGCTTTTAGCAAATGACTTAACTAGAATTTCTAAACAAAATTTTCTTCCACTGCAAAAATACTAATACAAATAGCTACCCTTATGGTGTGGTTGTAAAGTGAAAAGGAGATCATCTGAGTGAAAACCTTACCTGCTCATTAGGTTCAAAGGAAATGTCAGCTTCCTTCCCTTTAACTCCTAAGAGAGAGTCGAGGGGTTTGGCTCCGGTCCCAGCCCTCAACGCTGTGTGACCTGCTCCCATTACTACTTCTTGGGCCTGGTTACCCCTTCTGGAAAATGGAGGAGAGAAGGATGGGTAGTTTAGACCAGTGGTTTTCAAAACCGCCTCCATTGGCCCCTGTCACTGGTGCCTCCCAAAATAAAAAAGCATTCATGCTTTTATGCATTTTACAAGGAGTCAGAGTGGTTAAGAGTCAGAGATAACAGGGTCTAAGTACCTGCTCTACCACCGTGACACACTGTATTGCTTTAGGAAACCTACTTCACTGCCCCCAGTCTCAGTTTGCATGTCTGTGAAATGGGTGAGTTTCAGTTTCTATGTCTTGTCTTCTATGTAAATGCTTGATAAAATCAGTTATCACTGTATTTATCAGATTAGATTGAGTAATATTTAGTTCAAGAAAATGGGTTACTTTGCAGTGAGCTTCTAGGTACTAGCCTTATGCGCTGGTAAAGCTGGCACTACTACAATGAATGTGGGTGTTCACATGGGCTTGGGAACCCATTTACCTGCGTTTGAGTCCCACTCCACCACTTACCAACTGTGTGACCAGACACAAGTTACTCAACCTTTCTGTGCCTCAGTTTTCCATCTGTAAAGGGGGATGTTGAGAACAGGTGCTTAGAACAGGCTTGTGGGATCTTAGTTCCCGGACCAGGGATTGAACCCAGGCCCTTGGCGGTGAGAATGCGGTGTCCTAACCACTGGACCACCAGGGAATTCCCTTAGCTATTTTTCTTAAAAGTGCTTATGTTTTATAACTCTTCTGTATGTATAATATCCTGTATAAGAAAAATATTTTTTTAAAGAGGATTCTATTTTTATTTATTATTTAATTTTTTTGGCCACCATGCAGCTTGCGGGATCTCACTTCCCCAACCAGGGACTGAACCTGGGCCACAGCAGTGAAAGCCCGGAATCCTAACCACTAGGCCACCAGGGAACTCCTGGATTCTGTTTTTTAAAAAGTGAGAATCATTGGATTCATTCTCTAAAGCTATTCTTTTAACATATCTGACTATTTAAATGTAAATTAATTAAAACTAAATATTCCCTTCTTCAGTCATATGAGCCACTCTTTAAGTATTCAGTGGCCTCATGTGGCTATTGGCTACTGTATTGGACAGAGCAGATACAGAACATTTCCATTAGCTCAGAAAGTTCTGTTGGACAGCACTGTTCCAAGGCCATGGCTTTCCATTTGAGCTGTACATTAGAGTCACTTGAAGAATTAAAAAATACTAATGCCTGGGCCAGACTCCCCAGAGTTTAGATTTAATTGGTTGACAGTGGAAGCTGTTAAAGTGTTTAGGCAAGAGAGAAACATGAGCAGAGGTGAACTTCTAGAAGCTTCATTTGGAGGCAGCATGGGTGTAGAGTGGCTTGGAGTTGCCAGGTTATGGAGAGGGTACAGCAGTAGTCTCTGCTGAGGGACGTGTGACCCCACATGTGGAAGGGGCTATGAAAGCTCCCGGGAAACTGTATTCCTGGGTTCTCTTCTCCGCTCTTCCAAGAATTATGGTGGCAACGGCTCCTTGGCTCCTTAGCCCTCAGGGAGAGAAGTTCAGCCTTCATAGACCAGGAAGGAGTCAGAGCATCTCAAGATCCCCATGAGTTGTAGATGCCATTTAAAAAAACTCAGCTTAATTTTTGTATATGTAATTAATATGTGTATATGATACAAAATTTAGAAAGTCAAGAAGATAATTTAGTGAAAAGTCATCTCATGTTACCCCTCCCTATCCCTTGCCACCCCAATTTTCTTCTAAGAGGCAAAAATTTACCAATTTGTATGTATTCTTCTAGTAATATTCTCTCTATATAATTTTCAAGCAAATGCAGAGCTATCTATTTCCTTTACACAAATTGTAGCATCTCATATACACTGTTCTGCACTTTACTACCTTTTACTTAACAATATATCTTGGGACTCCTTCCATTTCAGTACACAAGGATTGGCCCCATTCATTTTAATGATTGCATAATAGTTCACAACATTTCTGTGTCATAAATGATATAATCAGTCCCCTGTAGATGGATGTTTAGGTATTGTCCTTTCTTTTGATAATACCAATAATGCTGTAGTGAATAAAACTGTACCATTTCATCTCTTTCATGGGTGAGGATCCTCACCATTTTTCTCTCCCATTTGCAAGATGAAAAAGGTCATTCACAGCAACATTATTTGCAGGAGTTTGCTGACAAGTAGTGCTGGAAGTAACCTTGCTAATTATAGACAGGGGCATCTAAGGTTGAATGAGAAGCCTCCATTGTGTACAGCCACAAACCCCAGGTCTGTCTGCTTTCCCCTTGGTCCCTGAGACTTAAAGGAATGAGGTCTGGGACCAGAGTCAGGCTGACAGAATTGCTGTGGCTCTGATCGTGTCTGACCACACTTTTCAGCCCTCTCCCACCAAGGGCATTGCTCTGAGACACCAGGGACAGAGGCCGAGGGAGGAGAGGAGCCTGGGAGGTGCCTGGGTGAGGAGGGGCCAAGGGCCCTTTTCTGGAATGATAAGATTGAGCCCTAGTGGTTTCTCTGCCCCTCGCCCCTCCTCCCCACCACCGAGGGAGAGAGAGCAGCAGTTTTGGCTCTGCTGGAGGAAGCTGATTATGGCTTCTGTGGGCACAGATGGCAATGGAGGTACTGAAAGGCCACCATTTCTGCCACCACATTGCCACGGGCTTGAAGCTTCATTCATTCACTCCCACATATATTCCTAGGGCATTGGTAGGTGCTGTGCCAGGCCCTGAGGGAGTGTTGGGGGCAAGGCGTAGGTTTGAAGATGAATAGGTGGCTGGCAGTGAGTAGTCTGGTCTCCAGCTTTCCTCCTGGAATCTCCCTTCCCAAGCATCCTGGGGATTCCCTTCAGCCCTCTCCTGTATTTTCTAAATCCTAGGTGTTTATTTTTCATGGTTAATCCCCCCCCCTTTTTTTTTTGATAGAGCACATCTTCTGGTAGCTTCCTGAGTAAAGGTGCTTAGAATGGAAAATTTTGGAGAACTTCTATGTCTGAAAATGTCTTTATTCTACCCTCCCACTTGATTGATAGTTTGGCTTGGTGTTGAATTCTAGGTTGGAAATATTTTTCCTCTGGATTTTTGAAGCCCTTGCACATTCTATCCTGATCCATTTTGTTGTTGTTTTGTTTTTTGGGTTTTTTTTGCAGCATATTTATTTATTTATTTATTTATTATTTTTGGCTGTGTTGGGTCGTCACTGCTGTGCACAGGCTTTCTCTAGTTGCGGTGAACAGGGACTACTCTCCGTTGTGGTGCACGGGCTTCTCATTGCAGTGGCTTCTCTTGTTGCGGAGCACAGGCTCTAGGCGCGCAGGCTTCAGTAGTTGTGGCATGTGGGCTCAGTAGTTGTGGTTCATGGGCTCTAGAGCACAGGCTCAGTAGTTGCGGTGCACAGGCTTAGTTGCTCTGCGGCATGTGGGATCTTCCTGGACCAGGGCTCAAACCCGTGTCCCCTGCATTGGCAGGCAGATTCTTTTTGTTTTGTTTTGTTTTGTTTTTTATTTATGGCTGTGTTGGGTCTTTGTTTCTGTGCGAGGGCTTTCTCTAGTTGTGGCGAGCGGGGGCCACTCTTCATCGCGGTGCGTGGGCCTCTCACTATCATGGCCTCTCTTGTTGTGGAGCACAGGCTCCAGACGCGCAGGCTCAGTAGTTGTGGCTCACGGGCCTAGTTGCTCTGCGGCATGTGGGATCTTCCCAGACCAGGGCTCGAACTCGTGTCCCCTGCATTGGCAGGCAGATTCTCAACCACTGCGCCACCAGGGAAGCCCGGCAGGCAGATTCTTAACCACGGCACCACCAGGGAAGTCCCTGTCCTGATCCATTTTAAGAGATCTGTTTCTTTTCTTTGGGAACTTTCAGGATCTTCTCTTTGTCTTCAGTGTTCTGAAATTTCATATTGGTGTGGATCCTTTTTTATCCATTATGCTGAGCAGTGGGTAGGCCCTTTCAATCTGAAAACAAACACTTGTCCTTCAGTTCTGGGAAGTTTTCTGTAATTATTCCTTTGACGATTTCCTTCCCTCTGTTTTTTTTCTGTTGTCTCTTTTTTTGGAACTCTTATTATTCAGATATTAGACTTTCTGGGCTGGTTCTCTGATTTTCTGAACTTTTCCAACTCTTCTAGTGAGAATTTTATTTGTGTGCTTATATTTTGATTTCTCAAGAGCTCTATTTTATTTTCTGCTTGTTACTTTTTTATGGCATTCTGTTCTTGTTTCATGTATACAGTATTTTCTCTTACTTACTTGAGAAAATTGATAGGTTTTGGAAGTTTTCTTCTCCCTGCACTTTCTCTATTTTTACTTGTTTGTTTTGTCTCTATCATCCATGTCAGAGTGCCTGCTCATGTTTAAGAGTGAGGGACTTAAAAAAGAGTGAAGGACTAAAAAGACATCTTGTACCTATGGGCATGTGGTTGGGGCTTCTCAACTGAGAACTTGATGTGAGGGTATCTGGCTGGGAAATTTGTAGGGGGAATCTCTGATGTGGGATTCCATAGATCTTTCCTCTTGGGCTGAACACATTTTCCTGTGGAGATTTTTCTCAGCATCTAGCCTTTAGGGTAAAGGCCGGCGGCCAGTCTTCTGGAGAAATAGGTCTGGGGTCTCAGTATTCCATGTGCATATTGCTTTAATTCCTTTGATTTCTGTAAAATACCTCTGCCCTTGACTGTGCCTGGTTTTCCCCATAGCAGAAACCCTCTGTTTTGTTCCCTCTGGAAAAAAACAAAAACAAAAACCCTTTATTTTTTCTGGGATTGGGGAGAGGCAGTCTTCCACTAGCATGAAGTGGGGGAGGGGATTTAGGGATCTAACTGTTTGTTAACCAGCTTGTAACCATCCCTCACTTTTGCTCCCTTCCCTTCTCATTTACTTCTGGAGGTACTTGATGCCACCAATCCTGAGCCCTTTGAGGTTTCCACAGATACTTCAGATTCATTTTCACCATTCCCCAAGGCCAGCTTGCTTCTTGGCTCTCTTGGATATGCCAAGTCAGTACCATTGATGCCTCTTGCTCTCCACCTTCCAAATGTTGTTTCTGTGATCTCCTTTTCTCATGTCCCCATCTTTGTGGGTTTAAATCTTTTCAAAATGATCTTTAACGCCTTAAAAAAAATTCCTTTAATTGAAGTTTTAGTAGAATTTCAGGAGGGAACCAAATTAGATTTGTCTATTCTATTCACTGTCTTTAATGGAAGACTTTATAACTGTTATTACTACTTTTGAATAGGTAATACATGCACAAGTTACAAATTTCTAAAGGTATAAAGGAGTAAGCAGTAAGAAATCAATCCCCTTCCCATCCCTGTCCTAAAGTTTCTATTTTCAATTTCTTGCACGAAAACAACCTTTCAAGGGCAGGGTATCTACCTATTAAGGTAAATCATTAATCCTTACAGTAAGAGGACCCTGCTTAGAAAATGTTTGTCAAAAAGATCTCTGCCCTTTTGGGGTGTCTCTTCACTGCAGGGCAGCACGATGTGTTGACCAGGAACAAGGATAGTCATTTCCCTTTGAAAGTTTCCCGTTCTCTTAGGGTTCTAAATCATTTCACTGTGTGTTAATATCAGATGTTTCTCACAGAAGTAGGGTAGGGTTCCTTCATATTCTAACCATTTTTCAAAGGAGGAAAGTGAGACTCAGAGAAGTGACTGTCCAAAGTCACCAGAAAGTAGGTTGGGGAACCTAGATTCGAAAAGGTGGTATTAGAAGTCAGCACTGTGCAAAGCATACCAGCTGCGAGGGAGGACTGGCAGGTCTAGTTTCTCAACGCGGTTCTCAGTGCACCTGCTTTGCAATCAACTGAGGAGTTTCTTAAAAATTCAGACTTCTGGGCCCCACTCCACACTTACTGAAGAGGAATCTCTTAGGCTGGAATTCAGAAATTTGCATTTTTAAGAAGTTTTCCCAGTGATCTTAGGCACAATAAAGTTTAAGAATTGGTGGGCAGAAAAAATGCTCTGGGCATCCAGAGCAGGGAGCAAACAGATTTAAGCAAACAGATGGAGAAGGCAACATATGAGTTTGTTGGTGAAGGCAGGGTGAGATTTAGACACATGGAGAAGGTGGGGAGGAGGGGGCCATAGCAGGCCTGTCTGACGGAGAATTCACACTTGGGCTTTCACTGTCCCTCTCTGTTGTTGCCATCATCATCGCCCCCCTTGTCATCCTTTCCATCTTCCTCTGTAGCCTCCTCCCCAAACCTCAACAGTCTTTACGGGCTGAGCTCAGTAGAGCCTTCTGCTCTGGGAATAGGGAGATAGAGCCCACACAGAGGTGGTTTGGCTTATACAGGACATGCACAGAGTTGACAAGTAGAGGGCACCCAGTCACAGGCAGACAGGAAGGGGCAAAGATGAATAAAGAAAAGGACACAAAATTACAGGCAGACAGGGAAGGACAGCTGCAGAATCACGGGCAGACATATGTGAGCTGGAAAAGGACACACAGAAACATGGATGGATATAAGAGGCACTCACAGAGACAGATTAACAAGGTCACACACAAAGTCACATGAATACCAGGCACGGACACACAGATACAAAGGACATATGCATAGAGATGGACTCAGGTGATGCCTCAGATTTGTGAAGGGGGCTCAGATGTACCTGGCCCCCTTAAACCACTGGGCTGAGGGGAAGGGATTAACCTCAAGTGCCAGGCTCTGCCTTCCAGGGCCCTGCCCATCTTTCTGTCTCACTGCAAAGAGCAGTCAGGACCCAGGTTGGAAGGGCTAGGTGTGCTCCTGGATATGCACCTTGGTCAAGGTGAGGGAGATCACTTACTCCCTCTTATGTCACATTTATTTCAGCTCTCAGATTTTTTTTTAATTAATTAATTAATTATATTTATTTTTGGCTGCATTGGGTCTTCGTTGCTGTGCGCAGGCTTTCTCTAGTTGCGGCAAGTGGGCGCTACTCTTCGTTGCGGTGCACGGGCCTCTCATTGCAGAGCACAGGCTCTAGGCACGCGGGCTTCAGTAGTTGTACCGCGCGGGCTCAGTAATTGTGGCTCCCGGACTCTAGAGAGCAGGCTCAGTAGTTGTGGCGCATGGGCTTAGTTGCTCTGCGGCATGTGGGATCTTCCCGGACCAGAGCTCGAACCCGTGTCCCCTGCATTGGCAGGCGGATTCTTAACCACTGCACCACCAGGGAAACCCCTCAGATGTTTTTAATTAGACCTGAAGTCTTGCTTCTTTCTGGCTCGCAGCCCAATTCCGTACAGGTGTCTCGGGCCCTGGCTCTTCTTGGGGTGTTTTATTCCAACTCGGGGTTTCAGTGGCCTCGGAAGCTTCATCAGTTCATTTACAGACCTCTTTCCCTTTAAGCTATTTTCCCTCAATCCGTCACCTTCCCAGACTCCCTCTCATTCCCGACCTCACTTGCAGTTTCTAAGAGCACTACGTCTCCCATAAATCTTAGCGCCCAAGCAGCTGTTTTTAGGGAACTTCAAGTACCGAAATGCTCTCCTATCCGTCTCCGTGACTACCGCGGTGACTGATGGGGCTTGTAGTTACCTAGGAATTGTCAGGAGACCAAAAAAACTACTCATCCCAGGAGCCCTCGTGTCAGAGGCGGGTTTACCTCCTGTCTTTCTGCGCACCCCTTAATCCTTCCTCGGACTCCAACTCCCACCGTGCCTTGCGCTGAGCTCCCTGCGGCGGAGAATGGTGCTGTGGCCAAAGTGTTTTCTGGGAGTTGTAGTTCGTATATTGGTGAGACGAGGAGGCGGTGGAGTGACTCGGCGGCCATTAGCTGTGTGTAGTTGCCCGGGACTAGGAGCTTAAGTGGAGAGGGAAGGCTTATTCGGTGGAAATCAACTGTGGGCATGGGCCTCTACCGGGGCTACCCCTAGAGTACGGAGAAGGCGGGCTTTTTGGTTCCCCGCCCCGCTGACTGGCGGGGCCCACTAGGCCTCCGGACATCCCCGGTGTCAAGTAGGCCTCGTCTGCCGGCAAGGGCGCCCCAAAGGCGGGAGGCGCCATGTCGCTGGTTGCTTACGCCAGCAGCGATGAGAGTGAGCCGGATGAGGCTGAGCCGGAGCCGGAGGAGGAGGAGGAGGCGGCGGCCCCTACACCTGGGCCCGCTTTAGGGGGCTTGTTCGCTTCTCTTCCCGCGCCCAAGGGTCCGGCCTTGCTGCCTCCGTCCCCCCAGATGCTGGCCCCAGCCTTTCCCCCGCCGTTGTTGCTGCCCACACCCACCGGAGACCCCCGGCTCCAGCCTCCTCCCTCCTTGCCCTTCGGTCTGGGAGGCTTCCCCCCACCTCCAGGCGTGAGCCCGGCTGAAGCGGCGGGAATTGGGGAGGGGCTGGGATTGGGGCTGCCCTCGCCCAGAGGCCCTGGCCTCAGTCTGCCCCCCCCTATCGGCGGGGCCGGGCCCCCCCTGGGGCTTCCCAAGCCAAAGAAGAGGACAGAGCCGGTGAAGATTGCGGCGCCAGAGCTGCATAAGGGGGATGTGAGTATCTGAGGAGGGCACCCCCAAACTGTCCGTTGGGTTTGGGCATGGGCTCAGCTGTAGGAGGGACTTGTGGAGATTCCGAGACTCCCTCCTGTAAGTGCATCCGTTGATTCCGGACCGCTGGATTCCTGGTACAGTGCGATTAATTGAGCTGAAGTTTGTCAGCTTTGGGGAGTTAGGGTATTTGTCCATGCGGGTGTCTTCAAGCTGGATTCGCCTGCAGAAGGGCCATATACCATCACCTGGCACTGACAGGCCCAGGCCTAGGGACACTTGGTTCCACTCCGCTTTGTTGCATCTTCACCGCAGGCCAGTTTTTGGTTTTTTTCCCTCTCTCTCTCTTATACTGAGAACAGCATAAAATCTGGTACCTGAGGTAACGGGAGACAGGATTCCTGAGCCCTTGCTGAACATTCAGGACTAACCTTTTCCTTTGCCTCTGAACTTAAAAGCATCAGGGTTCGGAACGAAAAGGATAGGAATCCTGGATTCTGTTTTTGAGGGGAGTTAGGGAAGAAATTGAGTATTTGTTGAGTACAGATCATTTGCCAGGCACTGGCCCTTTCCTTCAATTGTTACAGAACTCTGGGAGATAACATTCTAATTTTTACAGATAAGAAACAGGTGTCCAGCACGCAAGATCTTACCTGGCAAAGGGCAGAGTGAAGATTAAGGGTTTATCTGAACTCCAGGCCTGTGCCTCAGTTTCACGGTTTAGGTATTTCTCAAGCCTAGGTGAATTAGGACATTTGGCTCCTAGAGAGGCAACCAAGCTCTTGTCGTTTTCTGAATGTTGTATCAGAAAAATTGAAGGCCTTTTCTGGAGTGAACGCTTTGGGGGATAAAGGAGACAGCCTAGGGGCAGGTGATACTTTAGAGTTATTTGGAGTTCTTTTCCATTCTCTCTCTCCTAAAAGGTTAATTGGGTCAATCCCTGGCTCACCTTTGGTAACCCTCTGAGAGAAGCTGATTTTTGCCCTTGCTTTTCTTCAGACTTCCGGCTCTGCCTGGAGGCTATTTCTCTTCTCCCCCCCATGTGTCCTAATGTTCTTTCCCTCACCTCTTTCAAATCTTGGCTTAAAAGACACGTTCTCGGTGAGGACTTCCTAGCCGACCTATTTAAATTGCAACTTCCTGTCACACGCTCCTCCCCATCCCACTTTTATTTTTCTCCATAGCACCACCATCTAAAATACTTTACCGCCGTCTAACATACTGTATATTTTATTTGCCTTTCTCCTTTTGCTAGTATACAAGCTCCATGAAGGTAGGCTTATTGTTTATTTTATTCGCTGCTATATCTCTGGTGGTTAAAACAGTGCCTGGCACATGCTGAGTACTACCTAAATATTTTGAGTGAATGAACTCAAATGAATATGGATTCTTTATAGAAGGAGTTTCCAGAATCTCCCTCACTACCATGTTCCAAACTTTTTTCCATATCGTTTTCCCCTTCTTTCTCACCTGAGTTTGTCATTTCTAAGTTTAGGTTCCCAAAAAGCCTTGTATTGCTCCACTGAAACTTAGTTTGGTCTTGATTTAACCTGGAACAAAGGAAAGTCCCTGAGTAGGACAGAGGAAAATAGGTTTGTTGTTTGGGGTGTTTTCTTTTCACAATTTTCCCACCAACTTTTCTCGCAGCCTAATTGTGATAGATGGTGGAAGATGGCACTTTGAGCCTGCCTCCCTCCACCCTCCACCCTCCACAGTGACGGCGGAAAGGCTCATTTTTAGGTCTGCAAAGGTAGCATTAGGAAAAGTTGCTGGTAGAGGCTGTGGAATCTTCCATTTAGGCTGGCTGAAGTGGCAGAAAACTCTGAGGACTTCTAACTATCCCTCCTTTGTAAGTATAATTCACTAAATTCCTGAGGTGAATCCTGACGTGGATAATTAAAATAAAGCCAAATCCTAGCCCTTAGCCGGTTCAGTTTCCCATTTTTGTTCTGTTCAAGTTAGTATTTTTGTTTTCTGAACATATAGTTCCTGGGAAGCGTAGCCTAAGAGTTCCAAGATGATTAGGTGAGGGTGACCTTTACCTTTGAAATAGTTGTGGTTCTAAGGCCCTGTGGTTCCAAGCTCTGTGTCTTGTGCTTATTGGGCTCTCAGTAAACATTTGAGTGAATGAATTAGGTTTCCTTAAATAGTTTCTCTTTAGGGTTTGGTGCTGAAGTAGAAGTAATTAACTCTGAATTTTCATTCATTCATTTGTTAGTTCAGTATTGAGCTGCTTCTCTGTGCCAGGAGCTGAGAGTACAGTAGTGAACATGATAGATCCTGTCACAAAAGGAGTTTATGGTCAATGGGGGGAGACAGACAAGGAAATAGATTTTAGGTCAAGTCAGAGAAGAACCATGATAGAGCTGGTGCCATGGGAGCACTCCTTTGGGGGCACTAATCCAGTTCACAGGTTGGGGAGGCTTCCAGGAGGAGTCGATGTCTAAACTTCAGAGATACGACAGATGAGCAGAAGGTAGCCAGAGAAAGGGGCGATGGAGAGGAGAACATCAGGCAGGGGGACAGAATGTACAAAAGCCCAGAGGTGAGAGAATGAAAATGCTTTGGGGGAACCTTTCGTAAGGCACCATGGCTGGAGCGCATGGGTGGGCGGGGCAGTGACGAGAGATGAAGCTAGAGAGAAGGAGGCTGAGGCTAGATGACAATGGGCCTTGGATACTATGCCAAGGCCTTTGTACATAATTCTAGGGTAGTGAAGAGCCCTTGAAGTCTGAGCAAGAATTCTCTGATCACAGGGTGCTGAAAGGTCTGGAGGGAGCAAGACCGGCAGAGAGAGTGTGAGAGATGATGGCGGCCTGGATAAGGGAGTAGCGGGGGATGGAGAGAGCTGGAGGCTCCAGGTCTTTTTCTGAGGTAGACGTTTTAAGACTAGGGAATTGATTGGATGTCATGGGTGAAGGAGAGGATTCAAGGCTGACCCCTTGCCTTTTGGCTCAGGCAGCTGGGAGGGTAGTGGTGCCATTTATTTACGGAATACAGAGGCTGAGCACATTGGGGATTAGATTTAATTGGTTACAAGTATCAGAAACTGCTCCCAGCTGGCTTAAATGGAAATGTGTCCTAAGTATACTGAGGTACCTTGGAAAGGGCCTGGAATCAGGAATTGGAGATCTGTCGGAGACCCCCACAGCTCCTCTTTGCACATTTGATTCATTCTTCTTTGTCTGCAGACCAGTTTCCACTTCTTAACTTTTGTTGCAGGTGAAAGATGGGCACCATACCTCCTTGGTTTTTAGTTCCTTCCTTTTAGTGATTGGCTCAGATTGACCTACAGTCTTAGTCCCAGCTCTGGTTTTCCAGGGGAGAGAATATGATTGGTTTGGGTAAGCTCATCAATCAGCTGCAGTCAGGGGGCAGGGTAGTACCAAATTTCTCTCTCCAGGTGCCCTGCAGAATCAAATTCAGTCAGCTTTTGACTTATGTGAGGAATTAGGAATGATCCATAAAATGGAGAATCATCCTTTCCTTTTCCCTTCTTACTGTTCTTTTTCTGAACAGTGGTTTATTGTTGACTTTGCGGGCTTAGGGGATGCAGACTTCTAAAATTAGGATACCAAAAAAACAAAATTAGAAGAATAAGTTTGCTGTGAGAGTTTTCTATCATGTAATGTGCATTACAACACAAATAGAAATCTTAGGGTTATCTGGATTAGTATTACCCATCCTTTTAGATTGTTTACCCAGGTAGTGGAAGATTTGAAGCTGTGAGATTGCAATTTCACTAATTTTGCTCATTTCTGTTAACCAAGTAATATAAGAGTTGACTGCAGTGGATTTAACTAAGATTTAGCCCTAGATAGAAAGGGAAGGAGGAGCGCACTAACATCTGTGGGGCACCTGTGTGGTGTCCGACACTGTGCTGGGCACTTCAGCGACTCTGTAAGCTAAGTGTTACCCCTAGTTTACAGGTGAGGAGATAGGAATTTAGAGAACAGAGCTAAAATCACACAGTTTGGGAATAGCAGAAGTCGTATTTGTACCCAGGTGTGTTCTGTTCCTTTCTATCATAGTGCCTACCAAAAAGATAGAAGAACCTTGAGCAACCAGAACTATGAAAGTGATACGATGAGCAGTGCAAAGGTGGGAGAGAAAATGGTGTCCTAACTGAAGGGCAGATGTAAGAACATATTTGAGACCAAAGGGTAGAAAAGTTGATGAATCTAGCTGATTGGGATAACAGCAGAGAGGAGTGTAGAAGTGATTAGAGTTTGGAGCCTGGGGGTGGGGGAGTCTGTGCTTGGGCCCTGATTTTCTTCTTGGCTCCTGGCCCTGGCAACTAGTGATTGCTTTTTTGGAGAGGGAGTCTGTCAGGACCAGAGCCTGGAAAGATAAGAGGGAGGTTGCCACGGGGAACGAGGCTCTGATAGATTAGTAGATCCCACTGGGCCTGGCTTAATGGAAAATGCCTGTTTCCGTTCTTGCTCAGCAGTCTCTGGGTGTGTGTGTCTTGTCACTCTTGGCAGCTGGAACAGAGAGGACAGTGGTGGCCATTGAGGCTCAGGCTCTAATGAGGCCAAGAAGAAATACAATACTTTCTTCTTAAGAGACACAACCGGTTTGTGTCTCTAAAACCCGGGAATGCCTGTTCTGGCCCAGCGTACTTCTTCCAGCCCTGGGTGCTCCCGTATCTCTAGCGTCACCCTTCTTTCTGGGTCTAAGGAAACAGACCCACTCAGATCACCATTCACTGGTCTTTAGCATTCTCTAGGAATTGACTCCACAGCCTCCATTTAACATACTCCTGTGGAAAACAGTTTGGCAGGTCCTCAAAAAGTTAATTAGAATTACCATATGATCCAGCAATTTCACTCCTAGGTGAAAAGAATTGAAAACGGACTCACACAGATACTTGTATGCCAGTGTTCACAGCAGCACTACTCAACAGTAGCCAGTAGCCAAAAGGTGGCAACAGCGCAACAGCCCAACTTATCAACAGATGAGTGGATACACAAAAGTGTGGTATATACATGCAATGGAATATTATTCAGCCTTAGAAAGGAATGCAATCTGGTACATGCTACAACATGGATGGACTTTGCAGACATCATGCTAAGTAAAATAAGCTAGACACAGAAGGACACCTATTGTATGATTCCATTTATATGAGGTACCTAGAGTAGGCAAATCCAGAGATAGAAAGTAGAGTAGAGGTTACTGGGGGCTGGGGAATAGGGAATTGTTGTTCAGTAGGTACAGAGTTTCTATTTGGGATGATGAAAAAGTTCTGGAAATAGTGGTGATGGTTATACAATATTGTGAATGTACTTACTGCCACTGAATTGTACATTTATAAATGGTTAAAATGATAAACTTTGTGTTATATATGTTTTACCATGGTAAGGGGAAAAAACCCAGTATACTCATGTACCTCTCACCATCAAGGAAGTTCTTGTGTCTTAGTTAAATACTGTATTTAGGCTAAGCCCATTGCCTCTAGCTGGTTCCTGATAGAAGCTGAATTAATTTTTCTTTTAAATGCTCCAAGACAGCTGTATCCCCCCAACTCCAACCCCTACCCTGTGACTGGAGGATATATGGTACATCTCTTAGCTTTTGGCTTATTCATCTCCTCCTTTTTGGTACTCTGAACCGAAGTTTATTTTTCTGTTTGAGGTATTTGGATAATTCCTTGCTGAGCTTTCCTTTTGCTTCCTGTTAGTTTTCATTCAGGCCCCCACATGCTCATAAGTATTCTGAGTGGCATCTAGACCTCTTTTCATAGTGAACCAGTGACTTCTGTGTTTCCAACCTCTTTAGTTGGCTAAAGTTAGTTCAGGGGGCAAGAGGTGGTTCTCATTCTATTTCCTCACCCTCCCAATGGCCCTGGACTTCCTCTGTGGCCCTGGGTAGATTACTGAATGTCTCGGAGTCCTGTTTGTCAGCTTTAAGAGGTAAAGATTATTTTTACCCCTCCCTCAAAGATGAATAGTCATGACTTAAGAAGTGTTTAGGGGCTCAGCACATTTATTTTGAGGGTCTTAGTGTTCTGTTTTAGGGAGTCTGTCATATTTTGTGCCCATCTTGAGATGATTTATAATGGGGTTCAGTAGATGAGTACAAAATGTTCAAAGAAGGATGATTGTGAGTAGCCATAGCAGTTCTCTAAATCCAAAATTAATAAGGTGTTCCTAAAGTCTTTGTACAGTTTGTGTGTGCGTGCGCTTTTAAACTTAGGTTGACAGTGTAATGGAAACAATCTGACATTTAAGGAAAAATTGAATTTTCTTCCCACAGCTGATCTGGCCTTCAATTCTATTAGCCGTGGGACAGTTTGCCTACACTTTCAAAGTAGCCACTTTCTGTTTGCCACAGGATCTGAAAAATAAAAATATGCTTGTACAATTTTATAAATGTAATCGTCTTAAACTTGATAAAATTTTATTTTCAGATTGTTTCCATTGGACGTATTGCCTTAGATGTTAAAGTTTAAACGTGCCTGGGGACTTCATGAAAACCTTGTATACCCCATAGTGAGGTGGCTCTGTGTGGTCTGCTGGAAAGGAGAAAAGTCTTCACGGTCAAAAGACAAGGGAAATGGTCAGTAGCCCCTGAGGCAGTGGAAGTTTGGAACAGAGAGAAAAGGTCAAAAATGCTTGGGTGTTTGGGGCTTAAGGCTTATTCTTCGGTTGCGTTTGACATCTTGGCAGACCAGAGAGAATAGTAATCCTTGAAGTCTGTTAAGAATTTTAGTTTATATACATTTTCATGGATAGTAGCTCATGCAGTCTTTAGAACAGTGTTGTGACATGGATTAAGTATTATTGCTAACTGAGGCTTGGGGGGTTGAATGGCTCTTTGGGGATCCTCCCAGCCAGTGAGTGGCAAAGCTGAGATTGAAACCTGTATTGCTGATGTTGTGCCTTGTTCTCTCGGCTGTATCCTGTGGGATCTAGTGGGATCTGATCAGTGTGGATCTCAGGTCTGGACACGCACACAGCTCAGCTGCAAAAGCATGGGAGCCTAAACTGATTCAGGTCCTGGTTCTGCCGTGTACTAGCAATTATTTAACCTCTCTGAGCCTTATTTTCCTTACCTGTAAAGTTGAGATAATAATGCCTACCTTGAAATTTTATTCAGGATTGAATTAAAAACTTGTGAATAAGTTGCCTGACACATAGTAGCTACTCAGCAAATGACTGTCCTGTCCTTTACTGCCCTTTCCCTTACCTCCATATTTAAGTACTAAGACAGATTTCTCTTTTTTTAAAAAAATATATATTTATTTATTTTGTTTACTTATCTTTGGCTGTGTTGGGTCTTCATTGCTGCACACGGGCTTTTCTCTAGTTGCGACGAGTGGGGGCTTCTCTTTGTTGCGGTACATGGGCTTCTCATTGAGCTGGCTTCTCTTTGTTGGGGAGCACGGGCTCTAGGCGCGTGAGCTTCAGTAGTTGTGGCACACGGGCTCAGTAGTTGTGGCTTGTGGGCTGTAGAGCGCAGGCTCAGTTGTTGTGGTGCATGGGTTTAGTTGCTCTGAGGCATGTGGGATCTTCCCGGACCAGGGCTCAAACCTGTGTCCCTTGCATTGGCAGGCAGATTCTTAACCACTGTGCCACCAGGGAAGTCCAAGACAGATTTCTCTTAACAGGTTTTTTTTAATACTACGATTGGCAGCAGTTAGTAATTAAAATCATTGTGCACTGACTACTGTGAGGTAATATTGAACCGTAAGATAGGGCCTTGGCTGTCAGGAGTAAAGGGAAGAATACGCACGTGAAAAATGTAACATTTTTACAGAGCAAGCACAAATGAATCATTAGCATGATGCCACCCCAGACAAATGAATAACTTAGGGACACAGTGAAAAAGAGCAAGGTGAGCTTCTTCAGGAAGACTTTAGGAGTTTCGAGTCAGGAAGTACAGAGTGCAGACTGACAGGAGAGTGAGAGGTGTCAGCGATTCAGGTAGGCGAGAGGGAGTAATAAGGTGGGGGCCTTACGTGAAAGAAAGCACAAATGGAGGATCAGCCAATTCTTTGAGGTGATGTTGGAACCACACTTGATGCCCTTATCTTTTTACTGCTTTTATTACAGTTATTTGGGTACTTGTCATTCTTCTTAACTGGACTGTAAGTTTCTTGAGGGCAGGGACTTTTTTCATGTCATGGCACACAAGAAAATCTTTGAAGCACAGTGGGGCAAGTGGTACAGGCTGTGCCTCTGGAAACCAGTGGGCCAGGACCCTACCTGCTCCAAGCCCTGCCTGATGCCCTGTGGGCTGAGTGGATCAATATCATCATAGTACCTATAACCCAGCCATAGGACACCAGTTGGGAAGCTCTGTCTGTAGTACCTGGCACAGTGTCTTGCATACAGTAGGTTCTGAGTAATAATGATCAAAAAGTCCTTGTAGCACACAAATCCAAAAAGGAACCTGTGGACTTCACTGGCGGTCCAGTGGTTAAGACTCTGCGCTTCCACTGCAGAGGGCGTAGGTTCGATCCCTGGTGGGGGAACTAAGATTCCGCATGCCATGTGGTGTGGCCAAAAAAATAAATAAATAAAAATAAAATAGAAAAAAACGAAAAGATCCCGAAAGGAACTTGTGAGATATGAGGGTCAGTTGAGAAAGACAGGCAGAGGATTTGAGTTCTTTAGAATCTTGGAGATGAATAGGATCTTAGATTCTTGCCTAATCACCTTTATTTACAGATGCCCCAAACCAAGGTGCTAAGAACAAATGGAAAACTTCTAAGGTTCTCAGTTTGGATATTAATTTTTTAAAATAAAATGTGAAAGCTTGCTCTTCATATGCCTTGCATCTTTCTGATAGTTGGAGATGCTGAGGAACTGGTATTGAGCTAAAAGTTTAGACGTTTTTAGTGTGAGAGCTTGTATTAGAAACAATCCTGGTGAGTCAGAGGGGTAACACAGATGAGCTCCCTTCTTGCTCCAAATTCTCACAGTCATCATTTGCTTGCCTTCTTCCTGGACACAAACAACTCTGTCTGGCAGACAATAGATCATACTTGGAGAGGGAATGGATTTCTCCAATGGCTTTGACCTTTAATACCTCATAGAAGAGTAGTTAACATACCACTTAATCCCACCGGAGTTCCCCAGCCCTGTGGTTATGTAGTCTATGTAAGTGGTTTTAGAAGTGAAACTGAGATTGGGTGAGATTGTGGGCCAAATCCCATTCATCTTCTAGTGGACAGATTTATAGGAAGAAGAATGGGTGTAGCTTTTTCTTTCCACCAAAGGCTGAATGGGAGGAAGTAGTCTTAATTTAAAGGACTGGAAATTGATGCTGAGAAGGTTGTGCAACAGGTCTGGGGTATGGGGATGAGTGACCAGGGGCGGTCAACGCATACCTTGTTCTCTGAAGCTGTTCGAGAGCAGGAAGGAAGCTCTGCTTGTTTGGCTGGTTCTGGGGGGTGCACCTCTCATACAGAGGAGGGGCTCGGACAAGATGATGGCCCCTGTTGTCCAGTCCTTTATTTGTGCTTCATTTAATGTGAGTGCTTCTCCACTGTCCTTAAACAGTGAGACCTCACTCCGTTTCTTTTTCTCTCAGTCAGATTCCGAGGAAGATGAACCCACAAAGAAGAAAACTGTCCTTCAGGTAAGCTTTGTGACGTAATAGAAGCCATTTCTTCTCTTCCCATATTGCTTCCTGAAAGACGGGAAATTTCCAGGTCAGGCTTAGAGCAAATGCAAGTATTGGACAACTGCCTGTTTGGGTGTAGTTTGCAAGTATTGGACAACTGCCTGTTTGGGTGTAGTTTTGTTTTCCTGATAACATCAGACCTCGTGCTTCTCTACCCTCTCCTCGCTGTTCCCTGGCTTTAGCGCACTGGCGTCTCTCCTAGAGGACAGGCGTGGTAGGGAGATGAATTGGAACTCAATTTGATTCATTACATTTCAGGTAAAAGGATTATTTAGGAATGGTAGAATAAACGGATTGGTCAAAATGTTGTTATGGAGCATCTGAACTTTAAAATTATCCATCTTCTCCCTGCCTCATTTTTAACCTGGAAAAGAAACACTTAAATAGCACTTACCAGGCACTAAGTGCTATACCAGTGTTTAACTGATTTAATCCTCCTAATAGTGCTTAAGTCATAGCGTTATTATCATCCCTATGTTACATACAAGGAAAACGAGAGCTTAAGGAACTTGCCCAAGGTCAGACAACTAGTGGGGACAGAGCTGGGGTTCAGACTGAGGCAGTCTGACTGTAGAGTCCAGGCTCTTATCTGCTGCATTTGGCTGCTGCTCTGTCATCAAGACCAGAAGTCCTTAACCAGACAGTGTCGGGAGATGATCTCGCTGCTGTTGCCTGTTTCCCCTTGTCCCCGTGCCTTTATTCTGGCTCCCAGAAGTTTCTTCCTGCTCAGCTCCACACTCGGTGATTTATACACTCTCTGACCTCATGTTGATTATATGCCTCAGGAAGAGCAAAAGCAGTTCTGCCTTGAGACTTCCCTGGTGGCAGAGTGGTTAAGAATCCGCCTGCCAATGCAGAGGACATGGGTTCGAGCCCTGGTCCGGGAAGATCCCACATGCCGCGGAGCAACTAAGCCCGTGCCCCACAACTACTGAGCCTGCACTCTAGGGCCTGCGAGCCACAGCTACTGAGGCCTGCGCGCCTAGAGCCCGTGCTCCGCAACAAGAGAAGCCGCCGCAATGAGAAACCTGCGCACCACAACGAAGAGTAGCCCCCGTTTGTTGCAACTAGAGAAAGCCGGCACGCAGCAACGAAGACCCAACGCAGCCAAAAAAAAAAAAACAAAAAACAAAAAAAAAAACAGTCCTGCCTTTATAAGGTTGCTGTCTCATGATTTAGGTATATGATGCTGAAGTTGCTCCTTCTCCTGACTCTGTTGAGGTGTCACTTCCATGGCTGGGAGGTGTTAGAAGGACAAAGTCATGTGAAAGAAAGATAACTAGTGAGAGTGATGTTGTGTCCATATTTGTAGTGGGTGATGGAGGAGGAATCATGGAAGATACTGACTTGCTGAGACTGAATGAAGCCACTTGTTCTCTGTTATCTGAATGGCTTCCTGGAGGACGTGGACTGGCAACTAAAGAGACGAGAGGACACTGGCTCAGAAGGCACCCCAGGAATAAACAGCAGTCTTCCAGATGGTGGGAAGAGATGAGTGCATAGAGAAACTCTGAGCTGTTAAGGCAGAGTAGGGACCCAGCACTGCAAAGGGATGTAGCCGTGATCCCAGATGTATCTGAGAAGTCAGACACTTTGAAGGTAGCCTGAGGATGTGCTCCACCTGCCACCTCAGTCTGGTTTTTATGAACCTGAGCCTCTGGGGTCTACCAGGCTGAAATGACCCAAATCTGTGAACCCAGACAGCAGGGAGAAGAGCCCATTTTCTGGATGAACAGTTCTGCCTGGCCTGCTTGACTCAAAAGTCTTATTTTACTCATTCTGGGCATTTCTTGGCTGAGAGAGCTGAAGTACATGGGTACTCCAGGACGGTGACACAATGACCTTATTCCATTCTCCTTTTTCAGACTGACACCTCCCTCAGCCCTGCAGTTAGGCCAAGCTGGCCCTGTAGCACATGGAAAGCAGAATCCCAGAGATTCTTATGAATAATAGCAACTCTGGTTGGGCTGAGGAACACTGGATAGGCTGAGCCAATTAGCTTACAAATTGATAAATTAAATGCATGACTCTGGCATAAACAAGCTGAATATACCCCGTCTGTAGGGCTTTTCTTGGGTGGGGGAGGGAACTTTTGGCGGTATGTATGAATGTCTTTTTTGGACATAGCCTTGCTCTTGACTTTGAGTAGCAATCCAAAGGAAGCAGGGAGTACCCATGTTAAGAGGAACCTTTAGGACATAGGGAGAGGTTCAGTGATCAGCTGGAGAGAGCCCTGGGCTTTTTGGGAAGAAGGATGATGTATTTGCCAAATGTATTATCATATTTGCAAAAAAATCAGAGTTAGGGAAGGCTTTGTGGCAGAGGGAAGAGGAGCTGGGTTGAGATGGATGAGGAAAACAGGGATGACATCTTACCTTGGGAGGAGCGGACAGCAGAATGGCCTGAGGTAGGAGGAGTCAAGTCCAGTTTGGATGACGTTAGTGGGCCGAGGTAAGATGGAAACAGGGCTGGTAAGATTTTAGGCTAGAGCACATATCTGTAATGCTTGTTCTTAATGTCAGTAGTATGTATCATAACATCTCACTTGTCATCTTTCTTCCCTCCTTACCCAAACCTGGGCTCACCAGGGATCCAGTGAGGGGACTGGTTTGTCCGCCTTGCTTCCCCAACCTAAAAACCTGACTGTGAAAGAGACTAACAGGTTGCTCCTGCCCCATGCCTTCTCCCGGAAACCCTCGGATGGCTCCTCTGACACTAAGCCCTCCAGACAGGCTTCTAAGACCAAGCCCTCTTCTCTCGCCCCTGTTGTGGGCACCACGACCACCACTCCATCGCCCTCTGCTATCAAGGCTGCTGCCAAGAGTGCCGCCCTGCAGGTGACGAAGCAGATCACACAGGAAGAGGACGATAGTGATGAGGAAGTAGCCCCTGAGAACTTTTTCTCCCTCCCTGAGAAGGCCGAGCCGCCTGGAGTTGAGCCATATCCTTACCCCATTCCCACTGTCCCTGAAGAGTTGCCTCCAGGCACGGAACCAGAGCCGGCCTTCCAGGACGATGCAGCCAATGCCCCCTTAGAGTTCAAGATGGCAGCAGGCTCAAGTGGGGCCCCTTGGATGCCTAAGCCTGGGGATGACTACAGCTACAATCAGTTTTCCACGTATGGCGATGCCAATGCCGCTGGTGCTTACTATCAGGTGGGTAAGAGGCGTGGAGGGCAGGCCAGGGAATGTTGGAGTGTGGCCGTCAGGGAGAGCTTTGAGCCAGTGATAAGGCCTCTGTGGCACCACTTTGGCTGAATTAATGAATCTTCTGGTGTCTTGGTTTTCCTGTACCTGTCAGGCCTCAAAACATACTACCTTTATGCTAAGTCTTGAAGTCTGACAGGTCGAAACACATAATTGACCCGTTTATTCTGAAAACAAAATGTCATTGTAGGAGCTGATGAAAGGTATAGGGAGAAAGTGGAAGAGGAGCAGTCTCTAGTCTTAGAGATCCCAGGTAGCTTCTGCAGATGTGGGTGAGGAGGATAAGTGAACTGTGGCATAGACTCCTAGACAGCAGTGAGTCCGAGAAGAGTTCTGGAGGTGGGGAGTGCTGAGGACTGCAAGGGAGGGGAGGGACTGCAGAGGACAGGAGGGAATCCGGAGAGTCGAATGCAAAGGGGAATTAGAATGGTGAGAGGCCTCGACTGAGTCACAGGAAGTTGAAGGGACTGAGTCAAGTCCCTGGAAAGAAGATGCTGGAGGACCGTAGTTTGGGCAGAGATAGAGAATGGGGTTTGAGGGTGGTTTGGAGTTTGAATCTCAAACTATGTGAGTCTATTACTTAACTGCCTCTCTGAGTCTCAGATTTCTCAGCTCTCGAATGGGAAGAATACTAGCAACTTCAGGGTTGCTAGGTAGAATTACATTGGTTTCGCGTGGTGCCTGGAACATAGCAAATGCTCAGTAAATGGTTATGATAACTTTCTATTCACATGTTATTTGGAAGAGCTGTTTAACTTGTTCTCTGTGGCCTCAGGGAGTGAGCATATATGAGGCCAGGTTGTAAATAGGTTTAAGAAAGACTTTTCCAGTGGTCAGAGCTTCCTGAGATGGAGAGTGCTCCAGGAGTTCGGGGACTCGCAGCAGTGGTGGAGGTGGGACAGAGGCCTCTGGCTGGCCCTGTGGCTGGGCAGCTGTAGGAAGTTTTCCTGCCAGCATGCGATGGTTTCAAGACTTCTGTCTTCTTCAGCCAGTGTGATTCTCTGAATGGTCAGTGTTAATCTTATCTACAGTCTAGGTAGTGGGCTTTGAAGGGACTCTGTTCTGATCAAAGACTTTGAAAACTATTTGCCGTTAAACCTTGTTGTATCCTGTAGGCTGATCAGGGACAATGCATCTCCCCTCAGGTTGTTAGAAGGAAGGAGGAACATGAGTGTTTTGATCTCTTTAGCAGGAAAAAAAAAAAAAAAATCTAAGAAACCACTAGTTTACATCCAGCAAATGAGTATTAGTTGGAATTCTGTATGCAGTTATAAACACTATTGAGGTAATCTGTGCAAATTAAAGCACTTTAAATACAGTAGGGGGCCCTGCAATTTAAATGTATGTTATTATCAATACTTTTTATTAAAGTTAATTACTCTGGGTTTTTATGTATTATTTTTAGTCAGAATTAAACCTTATTTTTCATATAGCTCACTATAAAATGAATGTTTTTAGAGGAGCATTTCTTGGAGTTCTGGGCAAAGGTGGAAGAATCTGGAAAAAATGCAGGCAGGGAGGAAACAGCTTCTCAGCTCTGTGGCTGCCTGACTCGGCCACAGTAGGGGCCTTGCCCTTGCCTTCACCCCTCTTCCTCTAGGGTCCATAACAACATCTGGACAGCTCACCTCTAAAGGGGAATCATCAATTCCTGAACTAAAAATCTGGTAATGCAAACCTGGTTTGTTCCCAGCTTTGTAAATTCCATACCACCCTTGCAGTGGTTGATTTTTATCAGAGATCTGCAACCTCCCTGCCTGTTATAGGCGATCCCCTGTGTCCAGGGTGTAGATAGGACGAGGAGCAGGAATGGCATGCCTCACACCCTCTCACCTCTGCTCACACTGGATTTTACTGGGGTCTCATGAGCAGGAGGAGCAGGGCTGAGGCACAGTAGAGGTCAGGAGTGGGAATCACTCTTGGGAAGCAGCCAAGGGAGCAGGGTGTAAATTGAAGCCAGAGAGAACGTCTTTATTTCTTATCTCTCTTCCCTAAAAAATATCCATCTGTCTGGATGGTGCAGATGAGAAGAAACTCTGGTTCTTGAGTTATAGGGTAGGTCCTTAGGATCTGTGCTTTTACTGGTCCATTTGAGGGTCTGTAGTGTGGGTGTGGGTGTCACCACTGCCTCTTTGATGAGGGTTTTCTTTGTCCCCTCTCCACTGTGCCCTCAGTTGGTGTGTTTTTTTCCCTCCTTGACTGCAGGATTATTACAGTGGTGGCTACTATCCCGCACAGGACCCGACTCTGGTCCCCCCACAGGAAATTGCCCCAGATGCCTCCTTCATCGATGACGAAGCAGTAAGTTAACAAAGCACAAGTGACCATCTTTGACCCCTGGACACCAGGTTTCAAAGCTGAAGCTAAAGGAAATTCTTTCTTTCTTTTTTTTTTTTTAAACGACATTCATTTAGGATTAGGTTTGGCAACATATAATTGAGAAACTTCAAGTAATACTGGCTTATGTAAGGGAAGTTAACTTTTTTCTTCATAAAAGAAGGCTAGAGGTAGGTAGGCGAAGGCTGGTATGGCAGCTCCACAAAGTTGTCAGGGATCCAGTCCCCTTCTCATCATTACTTTGCCCATCCCTAGGTTGTGGCCTTTATTCTTATGGTTAGTGATAAGAATAAGAATGTAGCTAAGTCCACTGCCATCATTACTGCATACCAGGCAGCAGAGTGGAGAAAGAAAGTCACCTCCCCTTTTAGGAGACTTCCTGAAAGTTCCTAAGAACACTTCCCCTTCTGTCTTACTGACTAGAACCTGGTCACATGGCCATATCTAGTTGCAAGGAAATGTAGTCTTTTTGTTGGGTGGTAATATGCCTAGCCAAAACGTTGGGTTCATTCACACTAACGGAGACAGGGAGAGTGGATTTGGGGAGGGAACAGCAGCCACAGTAAATAACCCTGTGTTTCACATCACTGTGTTCCCTGCTGCTGAGCTTTTCCCCAGCTCAGCACAAGGGAAGATGAAAACCCCATGTCTTGCGGCCATCTGGTCATGTTCAGGAGATAAAGTATTCCATCTGTAGCGAGGTCACAGCCTATTAGGAGTGGGTTGGAGAAATAGGGGATTCTACCTCTTTGCATGCAAGTTCTTATAAAAATAATTTTCTTCTCACCTTTTCACAGAAAGATGTGCATCCCTTTGCAAACTTCTGCCTGTGGTTAATACTGTGTTCATCCACTTCCCTGGGTATATCCTCCTTGACAAGTTCAGTAGTTAGGCCCTTTTTGTTTTAAGCCTAGGAGGCAGCAGAGAGCTCATCCAGTGGCAAAAGTCAGCTTCTTATGGGTAGAGTGACCCCAGGAGGCCTTGCTAATGCTCAGACCACAACCTGGGTTTCATTGCAGGTTTCCGAGTGTTCTTGAATTTAATTCCCCTTTGCTCACACTCCTTCTAGGCACATCTCCTGGTGACTTGTGGTGTGATTTTTTTTTTTGAGGAAAGAGTAGCAGTCTCCTAGAAAATTTGCCAGGTCTTTTTTTGAGGCTTCCTTTCTCCCCATCTCTACGTTCTCCTTCTCTAATGTCTGGTCTGGTGTGCGGTCTGCTGATTTGGTGATACTGAACCAATGAGAAGGAACAGACATGTTAAAAGAACCAATTTTTAGAAGAGAAATCCTAAAATTTTTTGTTTTTGTACCCTTAATTTGAAAATAGTGTGCAGTCCTTTTAGGCAGATACAATTTACAAATAATTTGAATACAAATTCATATCAGTGATTCTCTGCACTCACTTATGTTTGGGAATACATTTTGCCCTTCCTTTTCCTGAGGCCAGGAGAACTTCTGAGAAGTAGCCTTTCACCTGGCTTTAAGGCCACTTGGTAGGTGGCACGGTGAAAGGACATACTGCATAGAGAGAATTAAGGGTGCAATGGAATTGGGGAGGCCCAAAACCATTCTATAAACTCTGGATCCTTGGTGACATCTCCTGACCCCCTACCCAGACCCCCCACTCCTGAATTTTTTTCCCCTTTTCCAGTTTAAGCGGCTGCAGGGCAAAAGGAACCGAGGGAGGGAGGAGATCAACTTTGTGGAGATCAAAGGTGATGACCAGCTCAGTGGGGCCCAGCAGTGGATGACCAAGTCATTGACAGAAGAGAAAACCATGAAGTCATTCAGCAAAGTAAGTGGGAAAGGTCTAGTGGGTGGCCAAAGCAAAATCTGACCCCAAACCCCATTGTTACTGTCCCGGCACCTTTAGCAAACACCTGTTCCCCTTGGTACTGGAGTGTACACCAAGCCTCCCAGATAGAGCTCCCGCCTTTCAGAATTTGCAGCACTTTGCTCTCCATCTGGATGGTGGAGTCTGGTTACTGAGATTGGTTGGTTGAAACAGTTTCCTAACCTGCAGTTGGGAAGATCTCGGATATGTGTGGCTCCTTCCCTGGCTGGACAGGATCCATAGCTGCCCCTCCTCCTCTCTGCAGTCATATCCCTCTCTCCATCCTGTTTTTTGTTTTTTTTTTTTAAATTAATTAATTTATTTTTGGCTGAGTTGGGTCTTTGTTGCTGCATGTGGGCTTTCTCTAGCTGCGGCGAGCGGGGGGCTACTCTTCGTTGTAGTGCGCGGGCTTCTCGTTGCCGTGGCTTCTCTTGTTGCAGAGCACAGGATCTAGGCACGCGGGCTTCAGTAGTTGCGGCTTGTGGGCTCTAGAGCACAGGCTCAGTACTTGTGGCGCACGGGCTTAGCCGCTCTGCGGCACGTGGGATCTTCCCAGACCAGGACTCGAACCCGTGTCCCCTGCACTGGCAGGCGGATTCTTAACCACTGCGCCACCAGGAAAGCCCTCTCCATCCTGTTAAGTTGGGACCTGGCACAGCACATCTGTGAGGTGTGGGCACAACACAGCCTCAGAAGCCCTGGGGTCCTAGGTGCTGAGTGTACACGTCCTTCTCTCTCCTTTCTTTCCATTATTTATTGTAGCCAGCTGTAGTCTTTTCAGATGCTTTATTCCTCACATTTCCCACACCATACTCCTACCTTCTTGCTGCTAGTTTTCTTCAGTCAGTATGATGAACATCTCTTCACCTAGTAGCTGAGTACAGCAAATGTGGACATTTATGAGCCTGCCACAGGGGGGAAAATGTGGGGAAGCCCTGGATTCTAGCCGAGCACCAGCAAGGCCAAGGTCGGGCATTTTATTCCCTTCTCTGTCCATTTTCTTTGCTTTGTTCTGTGGCCACAGATGGCCATCTGAGCCCCAGCCATTTGTTTTAACTGAATGTTGGCGGCCATACAGGACAGAGCAAAGGATTGTGGTTAGATCAGCATAGATCCATCATTGTTTACTGGAAAAACCACTTAGGAGAGCATGCTCTACTAACTGTGGGTCGAGAAGCATCATCACGTAGTAATAGCTACTGTTGTCAGTGCTCACTGTGGGCCAGGAATGGACCTGGATGTTTTATGTTTGTCATCTTTAACTGTCATATAAAATGATATTAAATAGCATCAAGGAATTGGAGTTTGCTATTTTCCCAGGTCTAAGGTTTTTTTCCATCATCTCATTGTATTGAGCTAGATAGAAAAAAAAGGAGAGAAAGATACAGTTCCTGTCCTTGAGGGGTTTACAGTGTAGTTGAGAAAAAGAGATTTAAGGACACTTGAGTGTAAATGATTATGGTGCAAATTGATTACATAAGTGCTGAGGAGACTCCAGAGAGGAGTTTTGGGAGTTGGGTGGGGCTGATTAGGAAGCTTCTAGTCTGAGACAAGACTGGCAGAGGACAGAAAAACCGCAGAATGTAAGCCCAGACCAATATAGACTTTGACAGTAAATCATTTGCATCAAAGTTTGGTTAGGGGTTCAGTGCAGTTACGGGTGGAGGCTGGAAGACTGGAGAGAGGTGGGGTGATGGTGAAAATCTAATTCCAGGGAAGTTGTTTGTTGGCAGTTACTAGAATGAGGGAGTGGGGTTTCAGCCAGAGGTGATTGATGGGAGAGAGCTTGGTAAGCAGCAGGTAGGAGATAGGCTAGACATCTGGCCTGACTGGGGAGAGGTGGACAGAGATGAAGAGGGCCTAAAGGGGAGATGGGCAGAGAGGGTGGTGAGGGGTCTGGAGGGCGGGAGGAAGGTCTCCTGTACCCTGGCACTTCAGCTGTTTTAGACTGACTGCAGGCAGTAAAGCTGGTATCAAGTGCCCACTGTGGGCAGAACACCATGCTTGGTGCTGGGGGCGAGGTGGGGTTACCAAAGATGTAGTAGACAGTCCTGACCCCACAGAATTTCCAGTCTAATGGGGATGTTAGCTGGCTATTATAGGCAAGTAGTCTGAGCTTGGGATTTTTGCATAATGGCTTTAATAAAAATAACTGTAAGTATACAGACATAAAAACAGCTCCAAGCTGACTTTTTCCCCCTAGGATATGGGCTGTGTATAGTTGGTTTCTTAATGCCCAACCTTGCCTCATTGGGGCACGTGAGAAACTTCCACTTTTCTTTCAGTGGGTTAATGATTGTTTTCTTCCCTTGCAGAAGAAAGGTGAGCAGCCAACAGGCCAGCAGCGGCGGAAACACCAGATCACGTATCTGATTCATCAGGTGAGAGGGTTGAGGGCCCTGGCCTGCTAGGCAGGATCCCTATAAACCTGGGGATTTGAAGGCTGAGATCTAGGCTAAGAAGCTTCCAGCAGGCACCCTCCCCAGTTCTCCATACGGCCACTAGGTGGGGCTGTGTCCTTCAGAATTCTCCTCTGCATCAGTCTCACTTCGGATAAGACTCAAGTACAGGTGCTTGGAATAAACTCTGTAAGTGAAAATTCAGATACTCAAAGCATAAAAGTAAGAGGGGGGGAAAAAAAAAAAAAGAGGGGAGTGAAATGGTTTATCATAGGGTTCTTTCAAATAGCAAGTTTATCTGATAATTTAAAAAACTTTAGGGACTACCCTGGTTGCACAGTGGTTAAGAATCCACCTGCCAATGCAGGGGACACGGGTTCGAGCCCTGGTCTGGGAAGATCCCACATGCCGCGGAGCAACTGGGCCCGTGAGCCACAACTACTGAGCCTGCGCTCTAGAGCCCGTGAGCCACAACTACTGAGCCTGCGTGCCACAACTACTGAAGCCCACGCGCCTAGAGCCCGCACTCCACAACAAGAGAAGCCACTGAAGTGAGAAGCCCGCCCACCGCAATGAAAACCCAATGCAGCCAATAAATAAATTTTAAAAAATAAAAAAAAAAACTTTCAAGAAAAATTGGTTCACCAACTTTTAGCAAAACATCCACCTCATGAGGAAGTTGGTTTTATTTATGTTCTCTATTTCTATGGCAGGAAACATCAGTGCAAATAATTCAAAATTACAGATAATCCAGAATATCTTCTGGAATTAGAATATGTCTTGGTATTTATTTGATAGGACCTGGCAGCTTTCAAATAATTCACTGAATCACTAAATATCTTTTCGAGACCTACTGTACTAAATGCTGTCAAGGGTACAGACCAGGAATAAGACTCTTTCCTGGCCATTTCCCTGGGGAGTGTATATGCTGGTTGGTGATTTCAGTGGCAAAACTTGCTTTCGTTGTTCTTATCATATTTTCACATTCCTTTTCAGGGACTCCTTTGTACCCTTACCCTGTCTTGTTGTTTGTAGGGAAAGAATTTGAGGGTAGGGTCTTTCAAAAGTTTTTTAAATTTATTTTTATTTTTTAATTAATTATTTTTTTTTGCTCGCTGCTCCCCTGTAGGGTCTTTTTTTAAACCCAAACCCTTAGCACCCCACCCCATTCCAGGGGAAATGAGCAGGTATCAGCTAGCTTGTGGGAATGGGGTTGAGGAGTCCCTTTTCTAGGGTGGCGCTTGTACCTTCCCAGAATGCAATGTAGAGCCAGGAGTTGTCGTGGTCAGAAGGAGAAAGCATTAATTCTAGTTCCTTCCAGTCAATTTTTCACAGCTTCAATTTATACTTTAAAGTGGTGTGAATTTCTAGGGTACCATATACACTGTATTCAACACAGCAGCAAACTGTGGCTCCAGACTTGGTTGGTGTCCTGTTTTGACCTGTCCAAGTCTTCGAGGCTGTCCTCTCCCACTTGGCTAGTTAGGTATCCAAGGTAGCCAGTTGTCTTTCTTTCAGATGCCAAATTCAATTTCTCATTTGTCCATTTCCTACTTGAGCATCTCTGTTTTAATTCTAGCTGATGAAGGACCAGGATTCTTGAGTCTTTATTCTGCTTAAACCCTATTAGCTCCCCAAAGAGATGGTTTTTCTTTGCTTTCTCAGTGTCTTCCCCTTCTGCTTGAATAAGGGAAAATTAAATCTTTCAAGGGATTTGCTTTTTCCACATAATTGTTTTGATGGGAGAAAGACTTTAAATTGGGAAGTGCACAGAGGCAAGAGAAAAATATTTCTCAGAACCTTTGTGTGACTCTCCCCTGCCCCCTCTTCCTTGCATAGGCTAAGGAGCGGGAGCTGGAACTGAAGAACACCTGGTCGGAGAACAAGCTCAGCCGCCGGCAGACCCAAGCCAAATATGGATTCTAGGGCTCTGGACCTGACTGCCCCCTGGATCTCCTGCTGCCCAGCTGGTCGGGCCCCCAGCTTCATCTCTGGGACCCCAGCTGTTCCAAGCCCAGGATCTCCTTCCCTGAGGACCCAGCCCTCGCCTCTGCGAGAATGAACATATTTGATAGATTTTTCTTAACAAAAGTTAGAAAATTCAGCTCCTTTCTGTCTTGGAGCTAGCAAAGACTCAAGTGATGCCTCAGAAGGGGCTCTGAGTTCTTGGATGGGAGTTTTGCTCCCTGTTGGGTGTGATGAAATGTTGAACCCCTCCATCTTTTTTTTTTTTTAAAACCAGGGATGTCTGTTGAAATAAAACATTCAGTCTGACAGATGCTGCCTGCCCTGACCCTTTCCTACTTTTAAGTGAGGTCTCTTTTTTTTGGACCCTTCTCATTTGTTATCCTGTCCTTGGATCTCAATATTTACTTTGTGTAAAGCAACCTCCAAACTATCATGAGCTGTCTTATGATTACTTTGCATCTTTCTGAGTACTCATCATCTAAACTGGGGTCATGGCCATTGAAGACTCTAGGAATTGTACGACAATTTTGTATGGGACAGGGGCCTGTGATCCCAAATATGGGAAGTATTGCTGATCTCGGGTATCTCTGAAGACTGGGGGAAGTCAAGGAGATTGTTTCTGTGACATGAAAGAGTTGTTGGACATGAAAAAGTGGTGAAATGCCTGTCCCTAAAGATGAGTCAAATTTATACTGGTTGTCATCGACCTGGACTGGTTTGGAAGCTTTGCATAGAGCTTGGGGGCTAGACAGATCTTGGATATTTCTGGACTCCTAGCTTTTTGCTTGAGAGGGAGGGGCAGGTTGGGTGGGTGGGTGGATGGATGAGGAAGGGAGGTGGCAGGGTCTATGACTTGAGTTAGCTGTAGGGCACTGTGGTGCCCAGGAGCCGCAAGATAGGTGGCATGATTCCTCCTCGGAGCAAGGTTCAAATAGAGATGGAAGATACCGGGTATCGTTCACAATGCAGCATGCAAATCCTAGTGTAGACACTGCTGAAACCTGTTGCTGAGGGTACTAGGACTCCAGTAGGGCGTAACTGCAGTGGCTTCCTGCAGGAAGGGACTGTTAAACTCCTGCAAGAAGAAAGGCCTTAGATGCTAGGCAGAGCAGCGTTAATTGGACGAAGATGCCTGACTCTAGTCGTTGCAGGTTCTGAATGGGGAAAACACTGGGAGGACTTGGTGTTTGACAGTCCTGGTGACAGGAAGGCTAAGGCCAGAGGGGCAGTTTGAAGAAGTGTGTGCTGGGGACTTGGGGACTAGTAGGAAGTGAGGAATCTCGCCATGCTTCTGGTCTTGTCGGCTGGGGTAACTTGAGTCTGTTTCTCATTAAGTACAGAGGAGGGTTTCATCACTTACAGGAAAAGCACCCGCTTATCTGAAATCTGACCTACTTCGGGTTGGAGCCAGACAGGGCTCCTGCATCCCACAGGGACACTTGGGCTGTAGTTGTCCAAGTCAGTGCATCCAGCCAGCCTTCAGCAAGGAGCATTAGCCCGTACCACCACTCCCACCATCCACAGAGGCACTGAGGGCTGAGGTCGCCCCTCTGGGGTGTCATAGTGAAGTGAGGTGGTGAGGTAGGCTCAGCAGGGCCCCAGAGTCTGAGGTCCCATGGAGTCCAGTGCTGTTTCTGTATTCAGTACGCTATAGACGCAGCCCTGCCCTCCTGAGTTGCCACACTCCTGGGATTCAGCAGTTCAACTTTCTCATTTTAGGGGCTGCATCATGATGGAGCTGGAAGTGCTCTGGGTTGGGAGGCAAGGCGTGGTGGGCAGGGATTGTCCTGGTGTCTTCTGGGAACGGATAGTTAAGCCAGATATCTTTCAGCTTCCTCTTGCCTCCCACCTCCTTTGGTTCTCTGGAGGTAGTATTAAGCCATTTTTTTTAAAGCCACTTTTTACTCCTACCAAAGATGACATTTTATTTGGTGGTTAGAATTTCTTGGTCACCAAGAGAAATACAAGTTAGAAAATGGACAGACTTTATTTGGGAGGGCTTCCTGAGGTAATCACCTCAAGTTCTGATAAATAAACAGGAAAGAGAAGACAGGGATGAGGGAGAGGGAAGGAGGAATAAGGAATGATAACAGCTCAAATTGGCATGGCAGTAACAGCCAAGTGACGGGGTTGGTGGGGGCGGGAGGTGACGGCCTTGGTCAGGAGTGGCTCCCAATGGCCCTAGAAGGTGTTGGAGGTGCCGGGGCAAAGCCCAAGTGTGCAGTGCTGCATTGATCAGGGCAGAGACGCTGAGGAAGGTGAGGTCCACAAGGAACAGGCTTAGGACACAGACTTAGGAACTGCACAGAGATGGCACAGCTGTCACAAAGGGGGTTTCAGCTCTGACCCTTGGGCAGGGACCTGGCCAGGTCTTTGCCCCAACTGGGTGCTGAGCTTGCTGTCCAAGAAGCCGCAGTCTGTTGAGGGGATGGTTGAAGTTCTGTGGGGCTTGGGGAGGTGGCAAGGGTGCTGGAAGGCTCTGCTGTCTGCTGCCAACCTTTTTTTACCCCCTCTCCCTCTGCTCAGCTTTGTTTCTGGTCGGGACACATGTTCTAAGGCCAGTAGAGGTAGTTGGGGATGGGGCCTCAGTGATGACTGGCCCCCAGTCCTCCTTAAGTGGGTTCATGGGGAATGATGCGCTATAGACTCGGGACAGCTGAGGTTGGGGGTGTAATAGCTTCTCAGCCCCCTGCCCCTGCCCTGGTCCCCTGAGCCAGAGTTACAGGGTACTTTACTGAGACTGTCTACTGCATTAGCTGAGGGAGCTGATAGGATAAAGGGGACAGCTTAAGGGAGACAGGAGCAGGAAAAAAGTGACTTCAGGGTTGGCCATGGTGCTGAAGGGGCTGGAACTGGAGGAAAAGGCTGGAACCTCCACTTGCAGCAAGGCCTTCTGCAGGCTCTGAAGGGGATCTGGGGCTCGGGGTAGGAGACTCTTCTTTCTGACGGGGCTGAGCCAGAGAGAGCCCTCCCTAGAGGAAGCTGGAGGGATGGAATAACCACGGGAGATTGAGTCAGCTGGGAAATGCCCCCCCCCCCGCACAGTGGTCTCTGCTGGGGCAGAGGAACCTGCTCAGCACAATCGCCAGGCTCCCTTTCCTGTACTAGTTACTCAACTTCTCCATCCTGAGGTCTCACCGCAGCCCCAGGCCCCTGTGGGAGTGAAATCAGCAAGATGGTGCAGGGGTGCCTATGGCTATGGTGGGGAGAAGGGAGGTTCCACCACCTTGGGCCTCAGGGCTGGGCCTGCAGCTGGAGCCCTCGGGAGGACCGGGGCCTTATCCTTTGGCCTGGGAAGGGCCTCACGGTATAAGGGGGAACATTGGATTGGGATGACAAGATCTGGTCCTATCTCCAGTACCCTGTCACCTCCCCTCTCTAGACCTCAGTTTCCGATTTGGTTGAACCAAGAAGTCAGTCACAAGGGGTGTGAAGTCCCTTCTAGTCCCAGCAGCCCTGCTCGGCCAAGCCCCTCGCTGCCTGGTCTCATCTCCTCTGTACAGCATCCCTGTGGGCAAATAAGGCACTATCTCCATTTCAAAGGAATGTAGGGAACAGTGGTGCAGAAAAAAGTTCCCCTGTTAAAGGTTGGGCAGCTTGTTAGCAAACAGCCGTAACAGGAACCCAGGGCTCCTGACAATCCATCATCTGGATCCTCCCACCCACTTCGGTGAGTCCACCCCTAGCAGTGAGGAGCCGAAGCGGGAGGGGGAGATTCCCTGGGTCCTGCTCACCCCTTTTTAGGAGGCTTTGCTCCTTCAGAAACACCAAGTGGGTCCCTAGGCATTTCTGTCCTCTCCCCGAACCCGCCATCCTGTTCTATCCCGAAGTCTAAGGAAATCCCATCTTCTGACTCTGATTTCCAGCCCTTGCTGTACAGCAAGCCTCTCCTTTTTCTGCCTCCTCCCCTGCCACGAGGAACCAGCCATGAGGTGACTCCCTGAGTCTAATCTGAGACCTTTCTTGCACTTTCAGCCTCCCCTCCCAAAGCCATCTGCTCCCCCCCCCCATCTCTTACTCAGGAGCGAGTTTAGACCTACAGACAGAAGGAAGTGGAACCCCACTCTGTTGACTCAGCAACTATATTTCTCCTTGAGCTGATTAGCACTGAGTGGAAAGGAGGGGAATTCACTAGTCACTGGAGCTGGCCCTGCACCAGGCTGGGGGTGGCATGGTGGTGGCAGCACCTAGGCCTAGGGAATATGTCTTCAGGGAGGGGTCTGGGGGGCTTCTGTGATTCAGGCAAGTACCCAGGGCCCCTTGGCAGGAAGAGAGACCTCGATGGGCTCTGATTGTCTTCACTGAACTCTCATAGAAATGAGGGTAAAAACAGGCTGGGACCACAGGAGCACCCAGAAGCCCCCTGAGTGGCTCCTGGGGGCAGTCTATTCTGAGCCCTCAGGGCCTTCCAGGTGCAGACACAGCCCTGCCTCAGGGAGCCTCCAGTCTGAGACAAAAGTAAGACCCAAGGCAGATTCTTCTAGGTGGTTGAAGCTTAGAATGCAGAGCTCGGCCACAGAGGCAGGAAGATGGCCCTGAAGTGGGTCTGGGCAGACAGGAGGAAGCCTCATAAGAGGAACAGGGGAGGCCTAAGCCCAAGAGGCTGGGAGCTGCGGCAGGGGGGCTCCCCATCCTCCTAAGGGGCTCACACACATAGGCTAAAAATAACCCCTCCCCCTCCCAGTCCTGTGTTTGGCAGGGGGTTGGGGAAGGAGGTGCAGGGGCTACCTTTCAACCACTCCCATCCCTGCCCCTTTCTTTCCTGGCAACCCCCAGGTGATGTAGCCACCCCTCTGCCCCTGGCTAGCTGCCCAGCCCACCCCAGTTAGGGAAAGAATACTTTTCAGAGAGAGGTCTGTGTCCCTTGCCTTGGTGTCTCCCTGCCCCCAGCCCGTAGATCTGTGACCCTTGCCCAGGAGTCTCTCAACCCCCGACCCTTCTCCCCCCATTGCAATGGTCGTTCAACAATTGCCTTCCACAATATGAGAGAGATAGTCAGAAGGAGAGACAGAAGGAGCCTGGAGCACTTGAATCCCTGTTGGGGGAGGTGGTTGGCGATGATTTATTAGCTAGACAAGAATCAACAAACAAGTTCTAACATCTGTTCTCGCCAAACTGTTCCTCAGACAACAGCAGCATTGGACCAGGGCCCAGACTCAAAGGCTCAGAGGGCCAAGGAAATAAGACTCCAGGAGGAGAAACCAGGGCAGCGGGATGCAGCAGGGCCCTCCTAGCCTACTTCCTTAGAGGCAAGCACTGAGCCATTGGATTCTTGGAGACTCTTGGGAGGGAACCAGTGGGTGTGTCCCTAAAAGGAAGCAGACTCCACATTTGCTCCTCTGACCTCCAGGCTTCTTTGTGGGGGCCCAGATCAGTTAGGGGAACAGGGCTAAGCTGGGATCTGGAGGAGGGGAACAAGCACCCGGGCCCCCATGCGGCAGAACTCTGGAAAGCAGCCAGATTTCCTGAGGAAATCTCTGACATTTCCCGTGGTAAAGAGTTAGTGGATGTGAGGTACGGAACAGAGCACTAAACAGGAAGCTGGGGTTCTAGTCCTTCGTCAAGACGAAGCCACTATCCCCCTCTGGTTTTGTTTCCTTATCTGTACAGTGAGGGAGTCGAACTTGACCAGTAAGGGCAAAGGAGATGCTGCTCCTTTTCCTTCTCTCACCCGTGGCAGACATCACTAATCAATCACAGAGTTCTTTTCTGCTGAGTTCAGATATGACCTTAACATCCTTTCCAATGCAGCGCTCTAGGCGCCACAATGAATGGATTGGAGTTGGCATGCGAGGTGACACCTTTTTGCCATGTTTGCAAGGGATGATGGCTGAGGTCCTTTCCAGCTTTGATCATCTACAGTTTGTTCCATCCACATTTTCTGAGAAGGGCGCCTGGGTGTGTGTGAAGGTCTCTGGACCCGCTGTTCCAAGTTATCCCCCCGCTGCCCTGCCCCGCCCCAGCTCAGACTCAGCAGCTACTGAGGAGGCCCCAGGGGGAGCCATGCCTGACCTCTGTTCTGAAGCACCTATCTAGAAAGGTTGTGGGGGAGGGTGTGCCCCCAGCGGGGTAGGGGCTTGTGGGGCACAGGAGGGCCTTGTTCAGCCACAGAGTTCTCAGAATGCAGTTGTTGGCCACCTGGATTCTGTAGAGAGAAGGATGGTCTCAGGTCACACCCTCTACCTTCTGCCTCCTACGCTTACCTGCAGCCTCAAGGGCCAAGACGTCTGATCTCAACAGACATTGCCCTGCAGAGAGGAGGTCTAAACCTCTCTCATTCATTCAACAAACATTTCCTGAGCATTTGCTCTTTGCCAGGCACTGTGCTGGGTGCTCTGGAAACAGAGATGAACAAGTCCCAGCCCCTGCCCGCAGGGAGCTCACACTCTGCTGGGGGAGAGGGGAGATGGGTGTCAATGATCAGTGGCATGGCAGGTGTGTATAAAGCCTCTGTGTGGACGGCCTCTGCGGTGAGGTCAGGGAAGTCTTTGCAGAGGAGGAGAAGGGCAAGCTGGTCTTGAAGGATGATTAGAAGGTTGCTGGGCAGCAGGAGGGTGCACTTGCAGGAAGTAGCTATAGCCAGAGGGACTGGCATGTGCAAAACCTTGGGAGGTTTGAAACCACTTGGTGTGTTTGGAGAAATGTGACCAGTTCTGGGAGGGTGGGAGCAGCTGATGGTAAGACTGAGGAGGTGGTTCCCCAGCCCACACAAGTATAGAGGGCCTCATGGGCCAGGTAGCTGTTTTAGAAAGACCATTCTGACTTTCTTGGGGCAGAGTGGGTCAGAAGTGGCAAGATTGGTGGTTAGGAGACCAGTTAAGAAGCCCTTGGATAAGTCCTGATGAGAGATGATGGGGGCTGACACTGGGGAAAGGAAAAATATATTTAGGAAGAGACTCAGCAGGAATCAGTGGCTTATAGGGGAGTGAGGGTGAAGAGAGGGGAGATGTCAAGGCAGCCCTACGACCTTGAATAGTTGGGTGACTGGAGAGGTACCCGATCAGAGAGGGAACAATGGAGCGAGCAATCCGGGGAGTAGGGTAAGAACAGTGTTGGCTGTGCTGAGTCCAAGAAGCTGTGGGATGTTGGGGAGCCGAGCAGAAGCCTGGAGAGAAGTTTGCATAGAGACATGGGCTGGTGACATCAGCTCTAGGATGGTAGCAGGTGGCAGGGGTGTGGATAAGTGTGAGCAGGCACAAGAGCTGAGGGGGAGCCTGAGGTGCCAGCAGTGGGGGGGGGGGGAGGGGGGGGAAGGGCCTGAGGAGGGGGGCAGAGGCAGAGGGATTGCGTGGGAGCAGCTGGTGGGTCTAACACATCCCATGAAACAAGATACTGACTTGAACTGATCAATGAGAAGACTGGGCAGGTGGGAGGATGGAGGAGAGGAGGAGTGTGCAGAAGGAGGGGACGTGCAGGTACCCCCTCCCCTGAGCTCATCTGAGGTGACACAAGGGACTCCAGGTGCTCTTCTTTAGGAGGGCCCTGAAGGCTGAGGGGAGGGAGCCATAGTGAGAGAGGCCCAAGTTCAGACTGGAGAGGAGAGGAGAGGTGGAGCCAAGATTCCCAGCACAGGGTGGGGTCAATCTCAGGTGGGTCTGAAGAGAACAAGCCAGGTGAGAGGGACACAGGCTCAGTTGGGGGAAGGCTGACGGGGCCTCTATTTTCTCTGGGAAGTGGAGGGAGTGGGGACTTGACAAAGGGGAGGCAGGTCCCAGTAACTCCAGGCAGAGGAGAGGGAGCAAATCTGGGCCTGGAAGAGGGTTGCTGGCAGCCTGGACCCTCTGTCCTTCCCATCTCACCTCAGACCTCTGACCTACATTCACCCTGACCCAGGCATCCAGTCTGAACACCTTCTCCACCCTCCGCAATCTAGCTTTCAGGAAATCCTCCTTGCACCCCCATTTACCTGGCTTCCTGGGACAGGCCTGGACTGGCACTTCCGTAGGACTTCGTGCCTGAGGATGCACGGCGGGCCCTCACACCCTGAATCAGGCACCTTCACCTCCACCTCGGCATAAATGTTGCTGGGGGCTTCCCCGGGGCTGCCACGGCCCATGGCATAGAAGTCTATGGGTTCATCAGGTTCGTGGTAGATGGGGTTGGAGGGCTTGGGGGGCGGGGTTGGGCGGGGTCTCGGAGCGGGGCTTTTGTAGACTTCGGGAGGCAGCTGAGGTTTGGCGCGGACGGGAGGCTTGGGCTTGGGCGGCTGGGACGTCTAGGAGAGAAGGCAGGCGGGGAGGAGAGTGGGTCAGAGCAACGCAGGCAGGGCCAAAGCTGGAGCTCAGCCCGAGCCTCCGCTCCCTGCAGGCCCCGCCCACTCCCCGCTGGCCCTGCCCCCTGACCGCAGGGCCGTCCCTCTTTTCGTCTCCCGGCTCCTCCCCTCCCTCAGGCCCCACCACCTCTCTCCGCCCCTCCCGCCCAGTACCTGCTTTGGCTCCCCTGCCCCGTCTTTCTGCGTGGGGGCTGCGCTTTGCTCCTTTTTGAGGATTGAGGTATACTGAGGTTGTGGGTCCTGGCTTTTGCTTCCAGAGTCTGATTCTTCAGTCCTTAGGGACAGTCCTGCGGGCTCAGGAGTCTGCGGGGAAAGAAGGAGGCCTCAGGGACTTGGTGCGCGAGGGGCGGGTGGGAGTCGGCAGGTGATTCAGGGGGGCGCAAAATAATCTCGTCCATATGGATAATGTCGGGGGTGGAGGTGCGACACAGAAATTTGGGTGGCGCTGGGTTTCTGGGTGAGGAAGAGGGGGCAAGGAGACCAGGAGGCGGGACAGTCGCTCTGGTCACAGGCCATATTTAGCATTAAACTTAACTTCATCTGGGCCAGGGCCAGGCCAGTCGCCATTTGTACCTGTGGTTGTAAAACTGCAACAAGGCTTTAGAAGTCTTTAGCCTAAAATTTTTCGGCGTGGGGATAGATCTCCAAGACTTCTGTGCCTGTGTTTATTTCTGCAGGTGCCAGGCGACTACTTTATGGAGCTATAAGCTAGATATTCGAGGGACAGAGACACTGCCTCAGGGATGAGGAGATGAGCCTTATAGGGTTCCTTCCCATGTTAGGTATGCTTTTTGCTCAGCATTTATCCCTGGGTTCCTGAATGTTCTCCACATGCCCACTACTTTTGGAAGGCTCAGGCCATAGGCCTTTTCTCATGCTTCTGCAATCCGCCAAGTGTATGTCTCCGTCTGAAGGTGTATAGGCAGTTCATGGATTCAAATCAGAATTCTTTTCCTTGCCTCAACCCCCTAAGAGTTCTTAGTATTCCCTTTATGAATAAAAAATAGCACCTCTACCCTGCTGCCGAAACAGCAGCACCTTAGGAGTCAATCTGGACACCTCCCTCCCTTCCTCCCCACATCTAACGGAGCACAAGCCCTGCTCCTTCCACTGCCTAAATATCTTTACATCTGCACACTTTCTCCATGCCCACAGCTACCACTCCAGTTCAGGCCTCCTAAGTCGTCCTCCTGCATCATCTTGCCCTGCTAACCCATTCTCCACTCCGTGAGCAGAGTGAGCCTGCAGAAGTTCCCCTAGCAATCCTTCCGTGGCTGCGTGTTGCTCCAGGATAAAGCCCAAACTCCAGAAAACGTGAGTGATAAGACCCTCTGAGGGCCGGCCATGGAGCGTGGTCTCTGATAGCTCTGCCTTCGGCTCTCGCAGCTCCAGCTGGCTCCCCTCCCCACCAGACTTCCCTACACCCTGTTCCAACTGCTTGGAAATCTTCAGGTCTCCCCTTATTCCTCACAAAATTCCACACAAGAGTTACCCCTAGGCACAGTTCCTCAAGGCAAGTTCTTTGAACTGACTCCAATCAAGCTCCAGGAAACTATTCTTGCCCAGGTCACTAGTGACCTTCTGTTGGCCAAATCCAGAGGTTAATTCTGGACCCACTGGCACCTGCTCTTCCCTGATGCATTTTCTTTGCTTCGCGTCAAGAGCGTCACACTCCTGGTTCTTCT